>NC_133648.1:291814527-293080659 GCF_009905375.1 Apium graveolens
ATTAGCCAATGCCCTAATTGTCAAGAGATTCTCCAATGTCAGATTCGAGGAATCCCAATTCAAGTACAAGTCCAACTACAACAGGTTCCAGAAAGGTGGATCTTCATCCTCTAACACTAGTATGGTGGATACAAAATAGGGATGGTTGATCAGCACCATTCGATATTTTAACTGCAATGAGTTGGGATACTTTTCCACAGAATGCAGGAAGCCAAAGCAAGTAAGGAAGAACTCTTATGATTCAAATCAGAAGACTAAATCTGAAAGGGCTTACCAGGCAAAGGGAAGCTGTGATGATAGACTGTGTCATGCAACTGTTGCACCAATTCCGAGCCGAGAATCCTTCCTTCTCCTACTTCATCCCAACTTGTTGGTGATCTACATTTTCGCCCGTACAAAGCTTCGTATGGTGCATGCCAATACTGGAATGATAACTAATATTGTAAGAGAATTCAATCACGGCAAGTGGTCGTCCCAACTTCCTGCAAAATCGATTGCACAATTGCGCAACATGTCTTCGATTGTTTGAATTGTCCTTTCGCTCTGACCATCAGTCTGCGGTGGTACGCCTGCTCATATTCAACTTCGTGCCAAGACATTCTTGAAATTGCTTCCAGAATCTCGAGTTAAATTGGGGATCTCTGTCTGAAACTATTGATACGGGTACTCCATGCCTTAGTATGATTTCGCGCACATACAGATGAACCAATTTGTCCAATGACGACTTCTCGTTAATTGGAAGGAAATGTGCTGACTTCGTAAGATGATCAACTATAACCCATATAGCGTCATGTCCGGATTTCGTTCGCGGTAGTCCAACTATAAATCCATAGCAATATTTTTCCATTTCCATTCTGGAATCTTTAGGGGCTGAATTAATTCGCTTGGTCGTTGATGTTCAGCCTTCACCTTCTGACAAGTATAACACTTCGCAACCCATTCTGCCACGTCTCGCTTCAGATTTGGCCACTAAAAGTTCTTCTTTGAGTCTCGATACATCTTGGTGCTTCCCGGGTGGATTGAAAATTTTGAATTGTGGGCTTCGTGTAGGATCTCATTCTTTAATTCAGGTACATGAGGAATCCAAATTCTGGAGGAAAACCTTAGTATCCCTTGCTCATCCCTTTGAGTATTAATCTCCTCTCCAGTTAACTGATTCTTCTCTTTCTCCATTACTTCTTCTTGACATTTCTTATCTTTCCACTAGGGTTAGCTGAAAAGTCATTGCACGACAAACTTCTTCAACTTTTCCACAATCACAGAGTTCCAGTTCAAATCTATTGATTTCTTTAGTCAATTCCTTTGGTGTTGCCATCATATTCAATCTCTCCTTTCTGCTTAGTGCATCGGCCACAACATTCGCTTTTCCAGGATGGTAATTTATCGAGCAATCGTAGTCCTTGATCAATTCCAGCCATCTCCTCTGCCTCATATTGAGCTCCTTCTGAGTGAAAATGTACTTTAAACTCTTATGATCTGTGTAGATTTCACACTTCTCTCCGTAGAGGTAATGTCTCCAAATCTTAAGTGCGAACACTATGGCGGCTAGCTCCAAGTCATGCGTCGGGTACTTCAACTCATGCGGTTTCAACTGTCTTGACGCATATGCGATCACCTTACTGTGTTGCATTAACACACAGCCCAATCCTTTATGTGAAGCGTCGCTGAATATCACAAAGTTTCCTTTGTCATCTGGTAGTACTAACACCGGAGTTGTTACCAATCTCTGTTTCAACTCTTGAAAACTATCCTCACATTCTGCACACCATTCAAACTTTTGGTTCTTCCTGGTTAACCTTGATCAATGGCGTGGCGATTTTCGAAAATCCTTGACAAACCTTCTATAGTATCCTGCCAATCCTAGAAAACTTCGCACTTCCGTAGGAGTCTTTGGCCTCTCCCAACTCATAATTGCATCAATCTTTGCCGGATCCACTTTAACTCCTTCATTTCCAATGACGTGTCCCAAGAATTGAACTTCCTTTAACCAAAACTCACATTTGGAAAACTTGGCATACAACTTCTCTTACCGAAGTATCTCCAATGCTATCCAGAGGTGATGTTTATGTTCTTCTTCCGACTTAGAATAAATAAGGATGTCATCAATGAATACCACGACAAACTTGTCCAGATACTTCTTAAATACTCGATTCATCAGATCCATGAATGCGGCGGGGGCATTGGTCAATCCAAACGGCATTACTAGGAATTCATAATGCCCATATCTGGTCCTAAATGCTGTCTTGGGAATATCTTCTTCTTTGATCTTTAATTGGTGGTATCCTGATCTCAAGTCAATCTTTGAAAAACATTTTGCTCCCTTCAGCTGGTTAAAAAGGTCATCTATTCTTGGTAGCGGGTAGCGGTTCTTGATCGTTACCTTATTCAACTCCCGATAATCTATGCATAGTCGCATACGCCCATCTTTCTTCTTTACAAACAGAACAGCTGCTCCCCATGGCGACGTACTTGGTCGTATCACTCCCTCATCCAACAATTCTTGTAGCTGGCTCGCCAACTCTTTTATTTCTGCTGGTGCCATCCTATATGGGGGCCTTTGAAACTGGTTCCGTGCCTGGAGCAAGGTTGATCTCGAACTTGATTTGTCGATCTGGTGGCAAGCCTGGTAGTTCGTCTGGAAACACATCGGGAAACTCGTTAACTAAAGGTATATCTTCTGTGCTGGGACTCCCTTTTTCTGAATCCATTACATAAGCTAGGAACGACTCACAAACTTTTCTAAGTAGCTTCTTAGCCTGAACGATTGTAAGAAATAGTTGTTCTTGCCTTTGCCCCTTAAATACTACCTTCTCTCTACTCTTCATCTTTAAATACACTTTCTTGGTCTTACAATTAATCTGAGCGTTATTCTCTCCTAACCAATCCATTCCTAAAATTATATCAACTCCCCCAACTTGAAGAGTATCAAGTCGGCTGAAAACTTATACCCCGAAATATCAATCTCACACTTCGGACAGAATTGATTCACATGAATCTTCTCTTGGTTCGCAATTACCATATTTACTACCTCGCTCAAAATCATTTTATCAAATTGAAGCTTATCAACAAAAGTTTCTGATATGAAAGATCTTGTTGCTCCCGAATCAATCAATACTTTAGCTTTGACATTATTGAGTAAAAGTGTACCTGCTATCACCTCAGAATTCTGAACAGCATCCTTCATCTTCAGATCAAATGTCCTTGCTGTTGCTTGCGGGGTTGGTGTAGGTGGTGGAGGTAATGCCAATACCTCAGCTGGCACGCTCGCACTGGTACTTGCCACGTTCATTAGAGCTCTGACTGGTCCGGTTGCTTTGCACTCCCTAGCTATGTGTCCAGTCTTCCCACACTTGTAACACGTAACTCCTGGCTTCGGCATCTTGCACTCATTTGCCAAATGCCCCTTCTGGTTACACCTATAGCAGGTCATGCTCAGTTTATTGCACACTCCAGGGTGCCTTCTTCCACAGTGCTTGCATTCTGGTCTCTGGAACCTGTTTTCTCCAACTTGGCCTTGGCTTGCCTGGTTGTTCCCCTTTGATTCTTGCCTTTTGCCCAAATTTCCCTTCTTTTGAAAATTTCCGCCCTTATGGAATCCGATCCTCTTTACATTCCGATCTTGTGAACTTCCGGCTTCAAGCTTTTCTCCATAAAATGGAACCTTCCTCTTCTTGTTATCCCTTTCCTTCCTTGACTGCGTCCCATTATTCTCAATCAGAGCAGCTTTCTGTACTACTCCCGCATAGGTTTCAACTTCAAACATAGCCACTCTATCTCTGATCCAAGGCTCCAATCCTTGCTGAAATTTCTTTGCTTTTTCCTCCTCAGTGCTGGTATACTTTGTCACAAACCTTGACAACTCAATGAACTTCTTCTCATACTCCAGTACAGTCAAGTTCCCTTGCTTCAACTCCAAAAATTTAAGCTTCATCTGATTCTGCATGTACTTAGGGTAATACTTTTCCAGAAATAACTTCTTAAATCTCTCCCAAGAAACCTGCTGAGTTGCTTCCATAGCTTTTACTGATTCCCACCAATAGATGACTTCGTCGTTCAAGAAGTAAGTAGCATATGGCGTCTTTTGATCGTCTCCTAACTGTACCAACTCAAAAGCCCTTTCCATTTCCTTAATCCATGTGTTATCTATTACTGGATCAGTGGTATCATGAAATGCAGGTGGATTCACATTCTGAGATGCCTTGAAAGTGACAACTTGTCTAGGTGGTACTGGTGGTTCAGGTGGTTGGTGTGGTTCACGGTTATCTTGGTTTTCAATTCGTTGTTGAAGAGTTAGTTGTTATTGAGCTATAGCATTGGTTTGTTGTTGCAAAGTTTCCAGTAATCGAAGAATATTTGGGTCTGTGGTAGAGGTGGTTGTTGGGTTCTTCTTTTTAGGAGGCATGATCCTGAAATAAGAGTTATGTCAAAACAGATATGAAGGATAAAATAATTTGAGGGTATCGCATGGCATTCTTGTTTACTTATGAGGTCAAGTTTCAAATTAAGCAGATATGGCGATGCATATAAAAGCGTAAAATAACAGTTGAGAGCAAATGGAACAATAGTGCATGATTATTGAAATTTAAAGGTCACAATACATCAGGATTAGGACAAAGTCTGATTCTAGGAATAACAGGCTTATTTAAGGGAAATAACGGAAACAACTGGGAATTCTACTGTAATATCCGGGATATATCGTGTAATTATTTTGCTATTAAATAATTATTATGTGTGTTCAGTATCTATTCCATGAGTTAATTGTTAAATGTTATCTGTACTTGGATATTCAAAAATAATATTAATTGAGTATTTTAATTTTTATATGTCCAAAATAAAACATAGATAATTGTCATATCTTCCTAATTATTTTTATGTGGATTTATGGATTTATAAGGATCATATGAAATTTATAAAATCTTTTTCCGAGTATTTAAAATCTATTTTATAAAAACGGGAAACCAACTGACGTCAACATTTGTTACGTTTTTGGAACCCGAAACTTTTCCGAGAACTCCTTCCTAATCTAATTGTAATATTCCAAGCATATTCCGTGTTTTGACTTTTTCGATCCAATATTCGATACAATATTCGTTTCGATAAATCAATAAAACCCGTATTTTCGATAAACGGGAGCTTTTTATTAAACTATCCCAATTATCACTTCGTAACACGTGTAACCAGGCGCTGAGACCAAGACCGCAGTACAAATTGTACTGATTTGGATAATTATCCCGAAAACTGATACCGTTTGGATCAGTTTTTATAAATAAACGTACCGTTTTATATCCGGAATGATCCAACGGGATACTAATTTTCCGTAATTATAAATAGCCTTTTACCGTATTTTATTTCGTATCAAAATCATTTGCAGATAGTTAATTTTATAATTTTCAGAGAAAAACCCTAATTACATAAACTGTTCTAAGAATCAAACAGCAAAACGAAGGCGTTACCACTCTCTGTTTTCAAAGCTTGAGTAACCAAAACGAAGGATTTAAAGTGTTCTATCAGATTCTGAGCTTTGTTTCACTGCAGAATCAAAGGTTTATTTTATGAAAAAATATTTATTTTCGAATTTATTTTATTAAAAATATGAATTTTTGTTCGGATGATTGTTTGTATGATTTGATGATTGCATGTTGTAGAGCTTGTTTTCCTGATGATTTTCATATGTCATACGTCTGATTTGGAGTTCAATAACATGCTCAAAAGTGGGTTTAATTTTCGAATTTCAAAATTAGGGTTATAACCCGTATGAATGTTTTCAATTGAAATTTGGGGGTTTTTGATTCAGGGGTTATTAACTGTTGATTTATAGTGAGTTGTGTTCCTTATAAAATTTGCAATCGATTGATATATAGCTCGTTAACAGAGGATGCTTGAATTGAAGGGAGTTGTGTTTTAAAGATTTACGATGTTCGCCCGGAAACCGGCGATGTTCTTGGCCAATTTCCGGCCAGAACAGGGATGATTAGAATGTTTTGAATGCATGCACAAGTTCCTGGTGTTGTGTAGTGTTGATCTGGAGGTGTTGGTGGGGTGAGGATGCCGGGATCGTCTTCTCCGGCCACCCCCGATTTTTTTCCGGCGACTGAAACTGCAAAATTGCAGTTTAGTCCCTGTATTTTGAAGATGGTGAAGTTTAGTCCCTGTAGTTTGCAAAGTTTTCAAAAATAGGATTCCTGTTTATAAAATGTTTAAAAATCATATTTCCTATTTATTTTTATTATAAAAATTCATTTTTAATTTCTGAAAATTCTGAAAATTATTATTTTAATTCCGAAAATTATTTTTAATTCAAAAATAAATATGAATTAATTAGTTAATTAATTTCAGTTAATTTTTAATCGATTAATTGGTCAATTAATTTGGAAATTAATTGATTAATTGATTTAATTAATTATTAATTGATTTTAATTAATTATTTAATTAGATATAATTACTTAAAAATGATTTAAAAATTCCCAAAAATAGTTTCGAGCTTTAAAATATTATTCTAAATTATTTTCAAGGCTCGATAATTAGTATAAAATTGTTTCGGAGCCAGAATTGGCCAACCGAACCCTGTTATTATTCCAAAATTGATCCAACGACCCGTTTTAATTCTGAAAAATATTTTAAAAATCATTTTAAATATCAGAAAGCCTATTTATGACCCGAGACTTCTTTATAAATAATATATCATTGATTACGTGATGTATTATGTGATATATATGACTTGTTGATTGACTATCAGTCTATATATTCGATGTTTACTGTTTATTGCGTAACCTTCAATCCGTTAATCGGATTTGGGTAAAACGAAGGGTAGATAGAAGTATGTGTTAAATAGAATCCTATGAGTTGATGATTGATAGATGCTTATGGTATGTGAGCAGAAGAGGCCAGACGTAGGAAAGGGAAACAGGTAGTTGAGGAATAAGATGATTGTAATTGGAAGCGAGCGCAGAATAGTAAGCTAGTACCAGGCTAGTGTTCTGAACTTTCTCGAGATATTGTAGTACTTGATAATCCTGTGATATTACAAGTACTTTGAAGCACAGAAACCTAAACCCTGATTCCAGTTATTGATCTTGATCCATGAACCCTATTCTTTCTAGACCATTGATTGTTGAATACCCAAACACAAACCTCAAGTATACGATACTACTCCACAAATACATGCAAACAAAATTCCAAACACTAAACTGAATTAATTATATACTCAAACATTATATCCTATGCTTTAAAAGCCCAAATCTTGAAACCCTGAAATGTTGATTCCTTTTTTATCCAATTCTTTCAATACCAGCATCCAAGCTTTTAAATTATCTTATTGATCCTTACAAGGATTGAAACCCTTTCATTGTTAAACACTCATTGTTGTTAATGATTCTGATTATTGTTTATTATTGCTCATTCTGTTATTATGTTAGAATTGGATTATTTTTATAAAATTATGGACCAGATTCATGGTCAGACCATATAATGGTCAAGTTAGGCCAATGTGTGCCTTGGATCCAGTAGTTAGAGCAATGTTGTGTCCTTTACTCGGGGTTAGTGCGTGACTGATAAGCAGCCTAACCTTGGTTTTTAAATTAAAAGTATAATATCCAGTTCTAAATCATAATCCATTGTTCACTTGATATCATAATCATGTTCACCTGATGATCATTATTTTCAGTTTTGTCATTTGACTTGCTGAGCTAGTTAGCTCATTTGTGCGATATTGTTTCTGTTCTTTTCCAGTTAAAAAGGAACCGGTTGGTATTAAGGATCCCCAGTCCAGCGCGAGAGCTAGGGGTTCAGGTTGATTGAGCTGAGCTTGTAGGCTTCTTTTGGAACAATTTAAGTCTGTAAAAGTTTGTAATAATGTTTAATACTGAGTTATGAGTTTGGAATAGTTGGGATTTGAACGGTATGAAATATAAGTAGATGTGTGGCTTGTGTGCATACTTTAACCTGTTGCGATCTGTGGTAGTTGGTAA
The DNA here is from genome assembly GCF_009905375.1 of Apium graveolens. Classification (NCBI taxonomy): domain Eukaryota; kingdom Viridiplantae; phylum Streptophyta; class Magnoliopsida; order Apiales; family Apiaceae; genus Apium; species Apium graveolens. The sequence continues at coordinate 291,822,495 of NC_133648.1, forward strand.
ATAGGGTCATTGCATATTATTGTTATCTTTATTATTATTATAAGCAGGTTTTAAATAAGGTGTGTGTGTGTGTGGATCCCAAACTTCTGACCCGGGTTTGGAGGGCGCCACAGGTTTGGTATCAGAGCTACAGGTTATAAGTCACTGACACAAGCCTAGGTTGACGGGAATGGGTAGAGGGTTAGGATTAGAAGTAAGGAATAGAATGATAGAACGTTGAGAGGTTGAGTGTTACGATATAACCAGTAGTAGTATAATTCGCGTCGTGGTTCGAGATTCTTATATTGCGATATAGTTTCAGATAGCAGCGATGGCCGACTCTTTTATTCCCTGTATCAGCTGATCATTCAGAGCCTTCAGTTGGAGTGCCGTCTTCGGATCCACATCCTGTTGTTCCACCAGTGCTGGCTATACTACCTCCACCTGTGTTGCAGCCCATACCACTGCAGACTATTCCACCTCCAGGCATGAGGCCACCTATCAGAGGACCCCCACCAGCTGATTCAGATTCCACTGGGCATTCAGTTGCGAGTGCCCCTTCCTAGTTCTCATTGCCCCAGTTCCTTATTACCGGTATGAGGCTCGCCTTATGGAGCAGCGATTCCTACAGGGTCAGATCCAGGAGTTATTGCATATCATACGTACCAGAGAGATGGGGAGTGGTGAGAGGCGACTTAGGGAGAGGCTCCAGGCATTTCGTAGAGCAGCTGCTGTGAGGATTGCTGAGGCTACACATGAGGACATCACTCCTGATTTCTTAGTGGAGTGGGCTAAGTGGGTTCTAGAGGAGCTTGAGGAGATTGGAGGTCCAGATTTGCAATGAGCCAGAGATTTAGAGATGGAGATGCTGAGCAGTGTTGTTATGGTTATGTAGTATGTACAGTAGCGTGTAGTGTGTATTAGTAGACTTTTGAGTTGTATTTATAGACTAGCTATGCTGACTAGTGAGTAGGTTGTTGTACCCCTTTTTGCTTTCACTTCCGAAGCGTATTTACGCTTGTACTACCTAAAACTTTTGATCCATATATATCAACACCTTTTTCCTTTCCATTATTGTCATTTATTTTATTGCACCTGTTTTACCTTACCTTATCTATTGCACCAGTTATACCCTGTGATACCATGTACCCTGTTTTCATAACTGTTTATATTCTGTAAAGAAGCAGTGCAATTTACTTAGTTACAACTATTTTCAAAAAGAGATACCTCTATTTTAGAAAACTTTTCTTTTATACAAAGATTTGATTCAAAAGCTGAATAAGTTGTTTGATTCTTTACAGAAAATGCCTCCCAAAAGAAATACCCACACCAACACCCAGAATGAAGAAACCAACAACAACAACAACCAAGATGATACAAATCCAAATGTGAACCCAGGACCCATGGACCCAGCAATAGCCCAGATTCTTCAAATCTTGGCCCAACAAACAGTTCACCTGGCACAACAACAACAAAGACAGACCAACCCCCAGGTAACTTTTAAAACTTTTCAGGCAGTAAACCTAACCAGAATTCAAGGGTTCCTTAGAGCCAATTGAAGCAAATGTTGGTTAAAGGAAATAGAGAAGGCATTTGCCTTAGTGAAAGTAAAGGAGGAACAGAAGGTTGAGTTTGCAAGTTACTATCTGAAGAATGAGGCCACCTATTGGTGGGAAATGGTGAAGACATTGGAAGGCACATATGTTATTACTTGGGAAAGGTTTAAGGAATTGTTTTTAGAAAAGTATTTTCCTCAGTTTGTTCAGGATCAAATGGAGCTGAAGTTTTTAGAATTAAAGCAAGGGAACATGTCAGTAACAGATTATGAAGGGTAAGTTTGAGGAATTGTCAAGGTACTGTACCGTCGTATGTGGATACTGACAGGAAGAAGGCTAAAAGATTTCAGCAAGGTTTGAAACCATGGATCAGAGGGAAGGTAGCCATTTTGAATTGGATACCTATGCAGGAGTAGTACAGAAGGCTATGATCGCAGAGACAGAGAGTGAGATGTTCCAGAAGGAAAAGGAAAGCAAGAAAAGGAAAGTTGAGGGAAGTGAGGGATCAGTCACAACCAGGGAAAGTTTCCAAATTTTAGGAAGGGAAAGTTTCAGCCAGGGAGAAATTTTAATTTAAGGAGACAAAATGCAGGAGACGGAGGCCAGGGCAACCGTCCAGCTAATGTGAATCAGCCGAATCAGTTGAGATTAACTTTTCCAGATTGTCAAGTTTGTGGAAAGAAGCATGGGGGAGTTTGTAACAAGTTGAACGTGGTATGTTTCAAATGTAATCAGAAAGGGCACTATTCGAGGGAGTGCCGAAATCAGCCAGAAAGAGAGCCAGCAAATAAGGATCAGCCTATTCGGAATCCAGCAGTGAAGGTTCCAGCCATTGGATTTACATGCTTTAAATGTGGGAAGCCAAGTACATATGGCCAGGGATTGTAAGACACCAGCCCCAGTCAGTAATGCATTGAGGATTATGGGAATCTACCCCAACAATGAATGAGACTCCAAGGGCTAGAGTATTTGATATGTCTGTGAAGGATGCTATCAGGATACAGATGTCGTGGCAGGTACGCTTAATGTGAATTCTTTATATGCCAAAGTGTTAATAGATTCGGGAGCAACTCGATCGTTTGTTTCACAAGATTTTGTTAGCAAGTTAACTTGTCCAGTAGAGTATTTAAATGAAATAATGAATGTGGAATTAGCAAACCAAGAGCGTGTAACTGTGAATCAAGTTTGTGGGAATTGTGAGGTTGAAATTTCTGGTAGTAAGTTTTGTGTAGATTTGATACTATTTAAGTTAGGAGAATTTGACGTTATATTAGGGATGGATTGGTTATCTAGGCATGATGCCCAGATAGATTGTCGAAATAAGAAGGTAATGATGAAAACGCCAGACGAAAGGATAGTAACTTTAAAGGTCAAAAACAAGTAAAGAAGTTCTTAACGATGATTCAAGCCAAGAAGTTACTACGACAAGGATGTGAGCATTTCATGGCATATGTGATTGACAGAAGTCAAGAACCAACAAAACTTGAAGATATTCCAGTTGTGAATGAATTTCCAGAGGTATTTCCTGACGATTTACCAGTACTTCCTCTAGATAGAGAAATTGAATTTGCGATCGACTTAGCACCCGGAACAGAACCAGTATCCAAGGCCCCGTACAGAATGGCTCCTGTTGAGATGAAAGAGCTAGCGAAGCAATTGCAAGAGCTGTTAGAAAAAGGAGTAATCAGACCCAGTGTATCCCCGTGGGGAGCCCCGATATTATTTGTTAAGAAGAAAGATGGAAGCATGAGACTGTGTATTGACTACAGGGCGCTCAACAAGCTTACGATCAAGAACAAGTATCCGTTACCCAGAATTGACGACCTGTTCGACCAGTTGAAGGGAGCCAAGTATTTCTCCAAAATTGATTTAAGATCAGGATATCATCAACTAAAGATCAAGCCAGAAGATATACCAAAGACAGCTTTCAGAACAAGGTATGGACATTACGAGTTTTTAGTGATGTCTTTTGGATTGACCAATGCCCCGGCAGCGTTTATGGACCTGATGAACAGAATTTTCAAGGAGTATTTGGATAAGTTTGTTATTGTGTTTATAGATGATATTTTAATCTATTCAAAGACGGAAGAGGATCATGCGGAACATGTGAGAACGGCTTTGGAGATTTTAAGGAAAAAGAAGTTATATGCTAAGTTCTCGAAGTGTGAGTTTTGCTACAGGAAGTTCAATTCTTAGGACACATAGTCAGTAACGAAGGGATCAAAGTGGACCCGGCAAAGATCGAGGCAATTACGAATTGAGAGAGACCGAGAACACCCACCGAGGTAAGAAGTTTCTTGGGATTGGCGGGATATTATCGACGATTCGTTCAGAATTTCTCAAGGATTGCAACACCATTGACAAAAGCTTACACGAAAGAATGAAAGTTTATATGGAACGACAAGTGCGAAGAAAGTTTTCAGGAGTTGAAGCGGAGATTAATCACGGACACCTGTTTTGTCACTTCCAGACGATCAAGGGAATTTCGTAATTTATAGCGATGCTTCTCACAAAGGAATAGGATGTGTTCTAATGCAGCACGAAAAGGTAATTGCGTATGCGTCAAGGTAATTGAAACCACATGAACAGAAGTATCCTACTCATGATTTGGAGCTAGCAGCCATAGTTTTCGCTTTGAAGATTTGGAGACATTCTTTGTATGGAGAAAAGTGCGAGATTTTCACGGATCACAAAAGCTTAAAATATATATTTACTCAGAAGGAACTTAATATGAGGCAAAGGAGATGGTTAGAGTTGATCAAGGATTATGATTGCTCGATTAATTATCATCCCGGTAAAGCGAACGTGGTAGCAGATGCATTGAGTCGGAAGGAAAGGTTGAATGTGTTATCAGTACCTGAAGACATATATAAGGAATTTCAGAAATTGGAATTGGAGATTAGAGTTTGTAAGCCTGAGGAAGTAAAAGTGTACAGTATGATTTTCCAACCGGAATTATTAGAGAAAATAAAGAAATGTCAGGAAGATGTAATGGATTAAGATATAAATCATTTGGTAGGGGAAGAGTTATGCACACAGAAAGATGACCAAGGTATTCTGAGGTTTTCATCTAGAATTTGGATTCCACCGGTGACAAAGTTAAAGAATAAAATTCTACAGGAGGCACATAATTCAAGGTATTCCATCCATCCAGGGAGTACCAAGATGTATATAGATTTAAAGAAGAATTATTGGTGGCCAAACATGAAGAGGGAAATTGCAGAATGGATTAGCAAATGTTATACCTGTAAGAGAGTTAAAGCAGAGCATCAGAGACCAAGTGGATTGCTACAGCCATTGGAGATTCCAGAATGGAAATGGGAACACATTTCCATGGATTTTATAGTTGGATTACCAAGGACAAGGGCTAATCATGATGCCATTTGGGTTATAGTGGATAGACTTACCAAGTCAGCTCATTTTCTGCCTATAAATGAAAGATTTTCGCTCGACAAGTTAGTCCATATGTACCTAAAGGAAATTGTAGTTCGTCATGGAGTTCCAGTGTCTATTGTATCTGATCGAGATCCAAGATTTAATTCAAGATTTTGGAAGAGTTTTCAAGAATGTTTAGGAACAAAATTGAATATGAGTACGGCCTATCACCCGCAGACGGACGGCCAAAGTGAAAGAACGATCCAGACAATCGAGGACATGTTACGTGTTTGTGCTATTGATTTTAAAGGAAGTTGGGACGAACATTTACCCCTGGTAGAGTTTGCTTATAACAACAGCTATCACGCCAGCATTGGGATGCCACCCTATGAAGCCCTTTATGGACGCAAATGTAGATCTCCAATATATTGGGACGAAGTAGGAGAACACAAAATACTCGGACCTGAATTGGTGCAGCAGACAAAGGAAATTATTGAAATTATCCGAAAGAGATTGATAACCGCACAAGATCGTCAGAGGAAATATGCAGATCATTCAAGGAAAGACATGGAATTTGAAGAAGGAAGCTTGGTATTACTGAAAGTATCATCGTGGAAAGGACTAACGAGGTTTGGAAAGAAAGGAAAGCTGAGTCCAAGATATGTCGGACCTTTTGAGATCCTAAAGCGTGTTGGCAAAGTAGCTTACGAGTTGGCATTACCACCGCACATGGAGCACATTCACAATATTTTTCACGTATCGATGCTCAAGAAATATAATCCAGACTCCAGGCATGTAATAGAATATGAGCCAATAGAGCTTCAGGCAGATTTGTCTTATGTAGAGAGTCCGATAGAGATTTTAGAGGAGAGAGAGAAAGTATTGAGAAATAAAGTGGTAAAGTTAATAAGAGTATTATGGAGAAACCCAAAGGTTGAAGAGTCAACTTGGGAATTAGAAAGTGATATGAGAGAAAAGTACCCTCATTTGTTTTCTTAGGAGATTCTGAGGACAGAATCCTTTTAAGGGGGGAAGGATGTAATATCCGGGATATATCGTGTAATTATTTTGCTATTAAATAATTATTATGTGTGTTCAGTATCTATTCTGTGAGTTAATTGTTAAATGTTATCTGTACTTGGATATTCAAAAATAATATTAATTGAGTATTTTAATTTTTATATGTCCAAAATAAAACATAGATAATTGTCATATTTTCCTAATTATTTTTATGTTGATTTATGGATTTATAAGGATCATATGAAATTTATAAAATCATTTTCCGAGTATTTAAAATCTATTTTATAAAAACGGGAACCAACTGACGTCAACCGTTGTTACGTTTTTGGAACCCGAAACTCTTCCGAGAACTCCTTCCTAACCTAATTGTAATATTCCGAGCATATTGCATGTTTTGACTTTTTCGATCCGGCGTACGGTTTATTCTGCGCGGGTCCCGGTGCAATATTTTCGATACAATATTCATTTCGGTAAATCAATAAAACCCGTATTTTCGATAAACGGGAGCTTTTTATTAAACTATCCCAATTATCACTTCGTAGTACGTGTAACCAGGCGCTGAGACCAAGACCGCAGTACAAATTGTACTGATTTGGATAATTATCCCGAAAACCGATACCGTTTGGATCAACTTTTATAAATAAACGTACCGTTTTATATCCGGAATGATCCAACGGGATACTAATTTCCCATAATTATAAATAGCCTTTTCCGTATTTTATTTCGTATCAAAATCATTTGTAGATAGTTAATTTTATAATTTTCAGAGAAAAACCCTAATCACATAAATTGTTCTAAGAATCAAACAGCAAAACGAAGGCGTTACCAATCTCTGTTTTCAAAGCTTGAGTAACCAAAACGAAGGATTTGAAGTGTTCTATCAGATTCTGAGCTTTGTTTCACTGCAGAATCAAATGTTTATTTTCTGAAAATTTATTTATTTTCGAATTTATTTTATTAAAAATATGAATTTTTGTTCGGATGATTGTTTGTATGATTTGATGATTGCATGTTGTAGAGCTTGTTTTCCTGATGATTTTCATATGTCATACGTCTGATTTGGAGTTCAATAACATGCTCAAAAGTGGGTTTAATTTTCGAATTTCAAAATTAGGGTTTATAACCCGTATGAATGTTTTCAATTGAAATTTGGGGATTTTTGATTCAGGGGTTATTAGCTGTTGATTTATAGTGGGTTGTGTTCCTTATAAAATTTGCAATCGATTGATATATAGCTCGTTAACAGAGGATGCTTGAATCGAAGGGAGTTGTATTTTAAAGATTTGCGATGTTCGCTGGAAACCGGCGATGTTCTTGGCCAATTTCCGGCCAGAACAGGGATGATTAGAATGTTTTGAATGCATGAACAAGTTCCCGGTGTTGTGTAATGTTGATATGGAGGTATTGGTGGGGTGAGGACGCCGGGATCGTCTTCTCCGGCCACCCCCGATTTTCCGGCGACTGAAACTGCAAAATTGCAATTTAGTCCCTGTATTTTTGAAGATGGTGAAGTTTAGTCCCTATAGTTTGTAAAGTTTTCAAAAAATAGGATTCCTGTTTATAAAATGTTTAAAAATCATATTTCCTATTTATTTTTATAATAAAAATTCATTTTTAATTTCTGAAAATTCTGAAAATTATTATTTTAATTCCGAAAATTATTTTTAATTCAAAAATAAATCTGAATTAATTAGTTAATTAATTTTAGTTAATTTTTAATCAATTAATTTGGAAATTAATTTGGAAATTAATTGATTAATTGATTTAATTAATTATTAATTGATTTTAATTAATTATTTAATTAAATATAATTACTTAAAAATGATTTAAAAATTCCGAAAAATAGTTCCGAGCTTTAAAATATTATTCTAAATTATTTACAAGGCTCGATAATTAGTATAAAATTGTTCCGGAGCCAGAATTGGCCAACCGAACCCTGTTTATTATTCCGAAATTGATCCAACGACCCGTTTTAATTCCGAAAAATGTTTTAAAAATCATTTTAAATATCAGAAAGCCTATTTATGACCGGAGACTTCTTTATAAATAATACATCATTGATTAATTGATGTATTATGTGCTATATGTGACTTGTTGATTGACTATCAGTCTATATATTCGGTGTTTACTTGATTATTACATAACTTTTAATCTGTTAATCGGATTTGGGTAAAACGAAGGGTAGACAGAAGTATGTGTTGAATAGAACTCTATGAGTCGATTATTGATAGATGTTTATGATATGTGAGCAGAAGAGGCAAGGCGTAGAAAAGGGAAACAGGTAGTTGAGGAGTAAGACGATTGTGATTGGAAGTGAGTACAGAATAGTAAGCTAGTACCAGGCAAGTGTTCTGAACTTTCTCGAGATATTATAGTACTTGATAATCCTGTGATATTGCAAGTGCTTTAAAGCACAGAAACCTAAACCCTGATTCCAGTTATTGATCTTGAGCCATGAACCTTATTCTTTCTAGACCATTGATTGTTGTATACCCAAACACGAACCTCAAGTATACGATACTACTCCACAAATACATGCAAACAAAATTCCAAACACTAAACTGAATTAATTATATACTCAAACATTGTATCCTATGCTTTGAAAGCCCAAATCTTTGAAACCCTGAAATGTTGATTCCTTTGTTATCCAATTCTTTCAATACCAGCATCCAAGCTTTTAAATTATCTTATTGATCCTTACAAGGATTGAAACCCTTTCATTGTTAAACACTCATTGTTGTTAATGATTCTGATTATTGTTTATTATTGTTTATTCTGTTATTATGTTAGAATTGGATTGTTTTTATAAAATTATGGACCAGATTCGTGGTCAGACCATATAATGGTCAAGTTAGGCCAATGTGTGCCTTGGATCCAGTAGTTAGAGCAATGCTGTGTGCTTTGCTCGGGGTTAGTGCGTGACTGATCAGCAGCCTAACCTTGGTTTTTAAATTAAAAGTATAATATCCAATTCTAAATCATAATCCATTGTTCACTTGATATCATAATCATGTTCACCTGATGATCATTATTCTCAGTTTTGTCATTGTGACTTGCTGAGCTAGTTAGCTCATTTGTGCGATGTTGTTTATATTCTTTCCACCTAAAAATAAACCAGTTGGTAACGAGGATCCCCAGTCCAACGCGGGAGCTAGGGGTTCAGGTTGAGAAAGCTGAGCTAGTAGGCCTTTTTTGGAATAATTTAAGTCTGTAAAAGTTTGTAATAAAGTTTAATACTCAGTTTGAGTTTGAATGGTTGGGATTTGAACGATATATAATATAAGTAGATGTGTGGCTTGTGTGCATACTTTAACCTGTTGCAATCCGTGGTAGTTGGTAAATAGGGTCACTGCATATTATTGTTATTTTTATTATTGTTATAAGCAGGTTATAAATAAGATGTGTGTGTGTGTGGACCCCAAACTTCTGACCCGGGTTTGGAGGGTGCCACACATATCCTATGAACTATGGTTGGAAAAACTTCTCTGACACTCCCTCTAACTAAGGCCCAACAGGGCCTAATGAGGGCCTACCCATGATATGGTCAAATCTCCTTATTTCTAAGTTACAACAAAACTGTCCCCTGCTGGACAGATTTTGTTATTCTACTTGTGCACCTAAGCAAACGACATGGAAACCTCCAACCAACTCCTAAAACCTTTTATATACTCCCAATACTAACTTCTGGTGGCTTGGGCCTCAAAGTGCACATCAATGACATGGTCAAAACTCACTCTAAACCTCAGGGTACTAAACTAATTTTCTGCAGAAACTATGACTCTCCTTTCTCCAAGGTTTTGACTTGACAAACTCAACCACCAACAACCCAATACCCAAACCAAGACTTAAACATGGTGATCTACTGAACTAACTCCCTTATACTCAAAATAATCTTGGTGGAGATCATCCTTACCTAAGGTACATCATGGCAAAGTAAAGGAAATCACATTTCACAACTCACAAATCATCAAGTTTTTGAAAATAACAAGTTATGTTTTTTTATAAAATATACCCGAATTATTATCATGCATCAAGGAACACTAATCAATATTAACACTTTATTCCTACTGAAATTAAAGCTTACTAACACAATCTTTCCAAATGATCAAAATCTTATAACATTCTAAGAAAAATCTACATGCATGCATAACTTCGAGTTTTACCAATCAAAGCAACATGTTTTCTAAATATATTTTACCATGAAATTGACATGAAAGCCTAGCATAAGCTATATCTAGATGATCACTTAGCATGCAAAGAGTTTCATCAAATTTTCACTACAAGATTCATGCCATTATCACATAAACATACAAAGATTGAACAAAGCAACAAGAATGATCTCAAGGACCATTCATTTGGCTCCCTTAAGGTCATGGCCGAATGAAATGGAAGGGAAATGGCCATTCAACATTAAGAGTTTCCTTCTCAAGACTTGGCACTTTACCATTCCTTGTAGTCCTCTCAAAAACAACCTTAAATCCATAAGAATCAAGGTTGTACTTTGAGTTTCAACTAAAACCTTGATATGCAACCTTAAAACTTAAACTTTTTACTCAAAACTCCTTGAAATATATGTGATCATTATATGGGAAGTAGTATTTACTTGTATAGAAGGTGGGAGCTTGGTTGAGGAATGAAGAAAATGGGGAGGGGGTTGGTCTCGGCTAAAAACCCGAGAGTGAGGGGGGAGGAGGGCCGAGAGTGAAAGAGGGAGGAGGGAGGGAGGAGAAAGTGTGGTGTGAGTGGAGTGAATGATCATGCCATTTGCTTGTTTTATGGTTTTTGATTTGACAAAATGTGAGTGGGAATGAGAATTGACAAGACTAACCTTCCAATTATACTTGGATCATTTTGCATGCAAGGGCAATGAAGGAATTTGGCTAGTAAAATAAGAGTTAGTGGGATTGGAATTGTCTCTTTAGCCCTTTAAATTGAATAGAAAAGGATTTGCATGCAAGGGCAACCATGTAATTTGCTAATTATGACAACTAAAATTTATAAAGATTTATTTTTATAAAATAAAATATAAGTTCAAAAATTATAAAATTTATACCATAAAATAACTTGGATTTTTAGAAATTTTATAAAACCACTTTTGAAATTTGTGAATAAAAATATCTTTTAAAAAGAAATTTATTCAAGGTTTAAAATATTCCTTATAAATCAAAAATAAAAGAAATAAATAAACTTTTGCTTTGAAAAATCATTTACCACATAATGAAAATTTAAGACGCAGAAATTCTCTTTCACACAAGCATATAATAGTTGAATATATTGGCATTCGGTTTTAAAATTACACCAAATTTACAAATAGTATTACACAAAAATGCCGGTTGTAACATAATATCTATGAAGCCAAGCTTTCAACAAGTACTGATGGTTCTGCAATCTGTCTGATGAGTAGAGCATCAATTGAAGAAAGCTGGAATTGGCACAAGAAACTCTCTCATTTAAATTTCAATAATATAAATGAACTAGTCAAGAAAGATCTTGTGAGAGGACTGCCAAAGTCAGTATTTGCTCCTGATGGCCTTTGTGATTCTTGTCAGAAGGCTAAACAAATGAAATCCTCATTCAAGAGCAAGACTGAATCATCAATTCTTGAGCCTTATCACCTACTACATGTTGACCTATTTGGTCCAGTAAATGTCATGTCTATTGTAAAGAAGAAATATGCTATGGTCATAGTGGATGAGTTCACCAGATACACATGGGTGTATTTCTTGCACACAAAAAGTGAAACTGCATCTCTCTTAATTGATCATGTCAAGCAACTGGATAAATTGGTCAAAGATTCAGTGAAGATCATAAGAAGTGATAATGGTACTGAGTTCAAGAATTTGATAATGGAAGAGTTCTGCAAAGACCATGGAATCAAGCAGGAATTCTCTGCTACTGGAACTCCACAGCAAAATGGAGTTGTTGAAAGAAAGAATAGAACTCTCATTGAAGCTGCACGTACAATGCTTGATGAAGCAAAGCTTCCAACCTATTTCTGGGCTGAAGCTATGCAGACTGCTTGTTTTACTCAGAATGTAACACTCATTAACAAGCAAGGAAAGACACCATATGAGATGGTGAAGAAAAAGAAGCCAAATCTGAAGTATTTTCATGTATTTGGATGCAAATGTTTTGTTCTTAAGATTCACCCTGAACAACTATCCAAATTTGATCTAAAAGCTGATGAAGGAATCTTTGTTGGATATCCACTTTCCACAAAAGCCTTCAGAGTCTATAACTTGAGAACAAAAGTGGTCATGGAATCTATCAATGTCTCTTTTGATGATAAGAAGATTACTGGACTTGAAGATTTCAATGATCATGATCAGCTGAGATTTGAAAATGAAGACTTAAATTCTGATACTGAAAATCCTGACAGTCTAAATCCTAATAATGCAAACTCTGATGGATTAAACTCTGATGTTATTGAAACTGTGGTGACTACACCAAAGGAAGATGCACCTATACAGGGGGGCATACTCAAGATACAACCACATCTCAAGAAGCATCAGAACATACATCTGGCTCTTCAAGTTCTTATTCATCAAGTTCTGATAAGCCAAGTTCTGATAATACTGAAAAATTAAATTCTGAAGAATCCAACTCAGGGAGCATAGTTTCAGGGGGAGCATCAGAAAATGTTGATGAAGATAGCATGGATCATGGGGGAGCATCCAGTTCTAGAGAAAACCTTCCATCTGCAAGGAAGTGGACTAAATCACATACACCTGACTTAATAATTGGAAATCCTGATACAGGTGTCGGAACTAGAACAACTACTTTACGTGAATATCTTTACAATTCTTTTCTTTCTCAGACTGAACCAAAGAAAGTGGAAGAAGCTCTTCAAGATGCTGATGGGTGCAAGCAATGCAGGAAGAGTTAAATGAATTTGAAACAAAGTCTGGACCCTAGTGCCAAGACCAAAAAATAGATATGTTGTTGGTACAAAGTGGGTATTCAGAAACAAAACTGATAGTGATGGCATAATTACAAGGAATAAGGCAAGGTTGGTTGCAAAAAAATATTCTCAACAGGAGGGAATTGATTATGATGAAACATTTGCACCAGTTTCTAGATTAGAAACCATAAGGATATTTTTGGCTTATGCTGCTCACAAAAAGTTTACTGTCTTTCAAATGGATGTGAAAAGTGCTTTTCTCAATGGAGAATTGGAGGAGGAAGTATATGTTGAACAACCTCCAGGCTTTGTAGATCCCAAATATCCTAATCATGTCTACAGGCTTGATAAAGCACTTTATGGCCTTAAGGAAGCTCCAAGAGCATGGTATGAGACTTTAGCTCAGTTTCTTCTGGAAAGTGGTTTTAACAGAGGAACTATAGACAAAACACTATTCTACCTCAACCATGGAAAGGACTTACTTCTGGTTCAGATATATGTTGATGATATCATCTTTGGTTCTACAAATGACAGACTTTGCAAGAAGTTTGCCAAACTGATGCAGTCAAAATATCAAATGAGTATGATGGGGGAACTTAGCTATTTTCTGGGCCTTCAAGTCAAGCAGAATGAAGAAGGCACTTTTATTTGTCAAACCAAGTACACCAGAAATTTGCTGAAGAAATTTGGAATGCAAGATTGTTCAAGTGCATCCACTCCCATGGCCACTGCAACAAAACTGGATAAGGATACTGGTAAATCAGTAGATATTACTGATTATAGAGGTATGATTGGCTCGTTACTTTATCTAACTGCTAGTAGACCTGATATCATGTATGCTACCTGTCTTTGTGCAAGATTTCAAGCAGATCCAAGAGAACCTCACTTAACAGCTGTGAAAAGAATTTTCAAGTATCTTAAAGGAACAGATGATCTGGGATTGTGGTATCCCAGAGAATCAGATTATAAACTAATAGGTTACTCAGATGCAGATTTTGCAGGTTGCAAAATTGACAGGAAAAGCACAAGTGGAAGCTGCCAATTTCTTGGAGGCAGATTGGTTTCTTGGTTAAGCAAGAAACAAAAGTCAATTTCTACATCAACTGCAGAAGCAGAGTACATTGCTGCAGGAAGCTGTTGTGCACAGATTCTTTGGATGAAGAATCAGTTACTGGATTATGGGTTAACATATTTTAAAATCCCTATTTACTGTGATAATCAAAGTGCTATTGTTATGACAGGTAATCCAGTTCAACACTCAATGACAAAGCACATCAGCATTAGGTACCACTTTATAAGGGAACATGTGGATGAAGGTACAGTGGAATTGCATTTTGTTCCAACTGATCAACAACTAGCAGATATCTTCATAAAACCACTGTGTGAAGCTACTTTTACAAGATTGGTAAATGAACTTGGAATGGTTTCATGTTCTTTCTCTAAATCTGCTTAGCTTTTGTTCTGATGCATCAGACTTTATGATCAGTATTTACAGAAATTACTCTCTTTATGTATTCTGTGCTTAATTGAAAATTGCTTAAGTACTGATTGTTGTCTGATGTGAATTTCTAAACTCTGATAGTGATATGACTATTTAAGTGACTATTCAATCCTATGAGGATAACTGTGCTAGATGCTAACCTAGTAGTCTTTAATATACTAGAGATCCCATGTTAGAAGTAATTATTTATGTGGAAATCTATTGACACAAGCAAATTCTGATATTAAGCTTAGTTAAGTTTACTTTGTCTATCTTATTACTAAGTCAAAAACTAGAATAATGTTTCTCATCTGTTAAGTTCTGATGTTAGTAAATCTGTTGAATGTACTAAGTGCTGATAAACCTCACTTATCAAAAGGAAAAGGAAAAGAAACAAGGAATAAAAATCAGATACTCCTTTGAGATCTAGAGTAAAAATGTGGAAGGGACGACCCAAGTGCATTGCTGGTATTAAGTAATATGCATCAGAAAAGCAAATAATTATTTTTCTTGGTGACTTTTCACACTCTATGATTACTGGAGAAATACTCTGATAAAAGCATAAATTCTGATAAGCAGTCGTGACTCACTTACACTGAGAAGCCACTATAAAATGGAATTTCAAAAGATGCATAAAATAAGCACAAAACAGTTGAGGTGGACTCGTGCATGAACTCATTCAAAAGTGAACTTCAGAATAATGACAGATTTTTAGTAAAGTTCTTAGTTATGCCTTATTTCTAAGATGTACTAAAGTGAATCAGACTTTGCTCCTTGTCTGATATTTTGCTTAATGCACACACTTGCACTCCATATGAATTATGAAAATTACTGTGGTGTTCAGTGTTGTTTTAGATGAACAGTTTATGTGTCAGATTGCATAAATTCTGAGGACAAGTTCTGCTGGAAGTTCTGATGAATAAGTTCTGAAGAACCGAATTCAGAATTTGTGTGAAGAATCACAGAGATAGGCATTCATTTTACGAGTTAAGAAATCATGTTCTGATGACTGTTAAGTTCTGATATAAGTCTAAGTGTTGATATTAAATTCTGATCCTCTACTTGACTTATTTGTGGTTAAAATCTGAAACAGTCTTATTTTAAATAAGAATATGTACGGGTGAGATATTAACAGTCAATACAATTAGGGTTAGTGGAACACGTACATGCACAGTAATTTTTACTTGTTTCTTGTGCGCATTAAATCCTGTTTTACTCTTTCAATGACTGTTATTTTCTTCTTCCCAGTCTAGGGAGACGAGATAGAATTATTTCTACCTGGTCAGCATTAAATTTCCTTGCGTCTCCTGGCATTCTATTGCCTATATAAACCAACACCTCAAATCAGTCTACACATCATTTCTTTTCTTAAACACTCACTCTCTTTTCCTTCATATCAACAAAATCATGGTTAACTACAACATGTTCTTGAACTATGAGACCTTCAACATGGAGTTGAGCTGTGCGGACTGGCAGCAGGAATGGCATGTTACTGCCATTCCTGATGAGATTTGGGACTCGGTTCCCCAGGAGGTTTTCACACACCTCCTGTTCTTTGACATGGACTACCATCGCCATCTTGAGCGATTGGAAGAAGAAAGGCTGGAAGCTCTCCGCCAACAAGAGCGAATCATTCGACTCACTATTCTTTTTGTAGAGAGTCGGAAGAAGAAATAATTTATTTTCTTCTTCCTGTTTTTCTTCATCGTCAGCTTTGTCTAGCTTCTTAGCAAAGGACAAAAGCTGTTGATGTTGGAGTTTGTAGCTTAGGACAGTCTTGTAATATTCTGATGTAAATTTCAATTTCATGAATGTATTCTCTTAATATATTAATGGAATTTTATATATTTGCAAGATTTTGTCTCTGAGATGTTTGCAATATTACAGCATTTTTAAATCCTGATATATCCATATTCTGATGACCATTTTAATTGCTGATATAAATTAAGCTCTGATTCTGAAATGTCAGTACTTGTTTACTTGATTTATTTTTTGGTCATTCTCACACTTTATATTTTTCCAGAAAATGGGTTTTGCAGTAAAAATGATTAAAAAAGTGGGAACAGTTTAAATTTCGAATTAAAACTGACTTACCTCAATTAATGGGATTACTTGGTAAGTGGAACGGTTTTTCCTTGAAAAACTGCATATGATAAGTAATGAACTATTTTCCCGTGCCCATTAACTATTCATTATTGCTGCATGTCTGACAAGTGTCCAACGATTATTTTTTTTAACTATGTATAAGTAAGAGAGAGAGAAGATTATACAATCTTTTATTTACTTTTACACTTTATCTCTCTTTCTTTACTTTTACTCTCTCTCATCTCCTGACGCTGTTTTTCATACAGACATTTTGTCAAACACCTTACAGGCAAACTTATTTCGCAATTTTTCTCATGGCACCTAAGGATTTGATTATAGATGGAGCCAAGTTCATTCCCAACAACTATGCTGCCATCTTAAATCATGATGAAGCTCCATCTGAGTTGCACTTTGTGCAAGATCTTCTTGCACACAGTGAAATTGGGTATGCATTGACCCAGCCACTAGTCTTTTCAAGCCAACAAGTTCTGACGTTTTGGCGGACTGGGCATTTTGATAATGGTGGTGCTACTGGTACTCCCAGCATTGTTTTTGAAGTGGATGATTTTGAACATGTGGTAACTCCTGGAACAGTTCACAAGGCTCTACGTTTACCAGAAGGCTGCATTTTCTCAACACCGGAGGAACCAGTTCTACAGCAGCTCATGGCCAATTTGGGGTATGAGAAGAGTTTAGCTAAGCTTGGACAGTTGAAACGAGCACATATCAGAAAGGAATGGAGCTTTTTCTTCGACTGCATCACTAAAGCATTCGGGAATAAGTGTTCCAACTTTGATGCCATTCCAATAATGAGTCAGCACATCGGGTATGCTATTATTAACCAAACTCATTTTGATTTTGCAAGTGTTGTGCTAGGTTTTATAGGGGATAGGATGACAGAGGATAGGAATGTTGTCTACTTTGCTAGATTCTGTCAGCTTATATATAATTTATGTTGTGCTGATGAACCCCAACCTACCACTGACTTATTTCCACCCTTTAAACTTGCAAAACGGGATTTTAATGACTTGGTAAATGCTAATCTTAAGAAAACGGTGGTTAGACCTTTACAGATTCCTCAGTCTGTAAAACAGATCCTGGTAAATGCTGATCCTCAAACCTAAAGATCTGTTTATCCTGATGTTCAACTTACCACCACATCCCAAACACCACAACAACCATCCGAAAATACCACTCATACATCAATACTTCAATCCTCTATCAGAACACATCTCAAACCTTCACAGATAGCTCAATCTTCATCCTCAGCACCTACTGTGAAGCCTTCATCTTCCAAGCCCAAGAGGACAAGGACTGTCCCTCAGACACCACAGAAGAGAAGGAGGATTGTTCTGAGAGATGAGTCTGATAGTGAGGAACAGGTTTCTGCATCAAAACCTGTTATGAAAGAAGCTGAGAAGGTCCCTTCTCAGAAGGATTCTGGAATTGGGGGATCTAAGCTTCTCAAAAGGCTTTGAAGAATGACTTATGCTGAACCTCCCAAGGAATCTCCACCTTCAAAAAGATATAAGAAACAGAGAGCTAAAAGGTCAGCTTCAGATGATGAGGAAGCATCAGCTAAGGAAGGAGATCAGGAATCTCTGATCTCAAAAGAACCAGAATTTGCTGAAGCTACTGCATCTCCTTCTCCATTGTCCCCAACTCAGGAAGCTGCTACCGATAAGGCAAACACACCATCTGTGTCTCCTGTACATGAAACTGTATCTCCTGTAGACCCAGGCACAAGTGCTGAAATTGATATTCACAACCTGGTTGTGCCTGAGGTTCTCTACTTAGAAGCTCCAACATCAATTAATCCATCAACAACACCTTTTACTGATGCTACTCAAACTCCAGAATTGTCTACAACACCTTCTCTGCATCTAGATGTTGATGATCAGAATATAGGTGAGCATCAGGATATGGCTGTTGATCAGAACTTGGAAACAGATCGGCACTTAGAGGAGGATGTTGAAGCCTCAATTGCTTCTCATACTGTTGTGTTATCAGAAGATGCTGATTCTGTCAGTTCTGATGCTTCAAATGCTGATACTACTGGTGATGCTGCTATAAATGAAGATGCTATTGCAGCTAGTCCATCGGGACATGCACCTCAACAAACTATTCACAAAAGTGAGATAGTCAAGAAGTTTGTTACAGGGGAAGCACCAGTACCTTGGAGTGAAACTCCTAGAGGACAGGAGTGGGCTAAGCAGTGGAACAAAGTCACCTTTGTTCCCACTGAAAATGTTCTTGCTGAGCACTTGGCAAAGGCTGATAAGATGCTTATTAATGATGATTTCAAGACACAGCTACGAGTCACTGCATTGAGTACTAGACATCTTCAAGGTCTATATTCCACAACTCATGCAGAGCTGCATACAGTTAAGGAAGAATTGCTCAAGCAAGAAATGACTCAGAAAATTGATAAGAAAAAATTCTTCCAACCTACCTTTGACAGAGTTGCTTACATTGAGAAGACCCAAGAGAAGCAACAATCTCAGATTAATGAAATTTTGCAAAATCAAGCTTCTCAGCAATCTCAACTCAATGAAATCCAATCATCAATGGAATTGCTTGTCTCTCTTCTCTTACCTGCTGATGCCAAAAAGGGGGAGAAAGTAATTAAGTCCAAATGCCAAACTGATCAGACACTGAAGGGGAAGGATGATGAAAAAGATGATCAGGGAAACTCTGGAATGGGTGGAGGTCATGGTCAAGGTAGAAGTTTCTCATCAAGAAGAGCTGAAATTACAAGTCACAGGACAAGTTCTGATGCTGGAAAAAGAATTACTTCTGCTACTGGTAAAAGGATAAGTTCTGATGAACTTTTGGATCTTGATGAAGAAATATCAAGACAACTATTTCTGAAAGAAAATCCAGGAATGGACTTTGAGAGTCTGATGGAAGAAGAAGCTAGACTTAATTAGGAAAAAGTCAAATCTAAATCTGAAGCTTCTGTTGGTAAAAAGAAACTTCCAAAGGCCAAAGGCATTGTGATAAAAGAAAGAACAAATCCTGAAGTAACCAAGGCTAAATCACAATTGCAGATAGATCCAAGGTCCAAGGGCAAAGAGAAAGTTGGTGAACCTATCAAGATTTATGTGCCTCTTGTGGATGAAGAAATTACTGTTGAAGATGCTGATCTTGCTCTGACTTCAAGAAAAATTTCTAAGACAACCTCTGACATGGCTCAAGTTGTTCAAAGTAAAGATATAGTTAGTTCTAATATCTCAAAGAAGCAAGTAACCTCTGACATAGCTCAAGTTAACTTGATATCAGAAGATAAATCAAAGGAAACCTCTGACACTGCTCATGTTAAACCTTCACAGTTACTCCTACCAGGATTCACCAAAGCCAAACAGACTCAACCTTTGAAGACTGCTATAAGTGGTTTTGAAGCAAGAGTGGTTACTGGAAAGGAAGCAAGAGATAAATCTGGATTGGGTAGTGCTGATGAAAGAAGAATACAGAACGCAACCAATGATCCAACTTCCTTAAGTGAACCAGGTATTGGAGCAACTCCTGAAAGATTGAATCAACTAGAATCTGTACAGATGGTTTACCATACATACTTGAGAGAACACATCTTGTTGTACTTCATGACAGATGGTAGGGTTTATCATATAAGGGAAAATGTCATTCCATTGAAGTATTTTGAAGAATTGGAACATGTATTATTCTTACTTCAAGTGAATGACAAAATAACAGAAAGTGCTGCAAACTATATGGAGAGTCAAATTCAGAAACAGAAAAGGCTTTATTCTGTTAAGTCTAACAGCATATATCTTCCAAAGTACAGAGATCACAAGGGTGATATTGTTGAGATGAAGCCTAACTCTGCTAAGATTATAACTACCTTTCTGGGTTACAAGGCTGTGGAATTTAATCTTGAGTCTGACAAGGCATATTTGATCAGACTGGATCAGGACATAAGGAAAGCTAAAATTAATGATCTCAGGGCTGCAATCTTTCAAACTGGTGAAGATTCTGCAGAACTTAAAGATGCTAAAAGGAGGATGATTGATGAACTCAGATATGCTGAGAGATGTTTATTAAAGAATTATCTCAGAACAACTCCTGACATCAGAGAGATCAGAAAGTGAAGCCAAGTCAAGATCTACAACTGTTCAAATTCTGATATGTATACAAACTGAAGTTGTTATCAGAAGTTAAAATTGGTAAAGCTTTAAGGACTGTAAGTTGTAGTTATCTAGCCAAATTCTCATGCATTTGTACTTAATGTTTTTGACATCATCAAATATCTGTTAAACTTGTATATTATGCTAATTTACAAGTTGGGGAGATTGTTAGATATATTTGATAATGTCATGACTAATATGATTTATGTTTAGTTTTCAGATCTTACTTAAACAGGACAAATCAGTACTTAACTGAAATCAACACTTATACTGAAGTCAGAACTTAAGTCATCAGTACTTAAGGTTCAGGAGATATTTGTCAGAAGATAATATCAGGACTTAAAGGAAATATTCAGATAAGGAAGGCAGCTGATTAAAGGAAGAGAAGATCTAGACAAACGTAAGAAGAGATATGCATGAAGAATGGAATACTTGGAAGAAAAGATATCTGATTGATATATCTTAAGAAGCAGAATTATATTCCATATCAATTAGCGATTATCTTGTAACTGTGTAGTATATAAACACAGATATAGGGTTTACACTATAAGTGTTATCATTATCGGGAAGATTAGTTACTGTAACCCTAGCAGCTCTCGTGATATTTGTTCATCACTGAGAGAGGACAGTTCCATACTCTAATAGAGTTTATTGTTTTGAATAAAGTTTGTTTTCTGTTACTTGAGTTATTAGAGTTCGATTTGATTGTGCTATACACTGTATTCACCCCCCTCTACAGTGTGTGTGACCTAACATTCTCGTAATGGAACAGAAACGTTTTAAGTTATGTATCCCCTGTAGTTATAAATCACTGTTTTCAAATTGTTTTGGGGAAAAGTAACTTCGAAAGGTACCTATCTCGAATGAAATGAATTGCGAACTGGATTTTATATGTGTGATGGTTAAATAAATGGTTTTGAAATGAGATAGGTACAAGTGTTTTGAAAAATGGATAAAACGATCAGATATGGATACATAGGGGCCAGAGTAGGCCTATTGAGGTGGCGTAAGAGGCTAATTCGGTTGTGCGCATTATATAACCGATTAGTCCAGCAGGTCAGAGACCTAGCTAGTCTTTGAGTTCCGGAACAGGTAAATGGGATGGCAGTAAGAGCCGTCTGGTGTTGATAGCTTGATTAGTTGTCTTCACATATTTGTTACGTATCTGATTTGGATTTGTGATTCCCGTAAGGGTATAAGTGGTTGATACAGCGGTTTTATAAATGTGATTAGCAAAATTGGACTCTGATATTTACACAGTACACTACTACGTTGTTTTGATAAAGCATGCTAGTTAATGTCATCCAGTTATCTTTGATTTTCATTTTATAATGTTGATGCCTTGACTACAGCTCTGTTCCTATTATTATTACATTACTGTTTTTATTCCGTTATTCATATGTTGGTACTGCTGAGCGATTATGCTCACCCTTGCAAACTTTCATGTATATCTCGCAGATGCCTAGAAGACCAGTCAGACATACCCGTGTTCCCGCCCCTTCTGGACCCGGCTCCTCTGAGGTAGTTGTGTTAGACCATGAGGTCTGACGAGTTGCTGAATAAATTTAGAGTGTGTTAGATGTTGAATAAATGGTTTGTAATAATGAGAACCTGAATCATACTTGAACCTGGATCAGATCTTGGTTTGGGGTCAAGTTAGTATATTTTAATAATAATCTTGTTGTTTTATATTTTGGTAAATGTGTTTGGTGACGTCAACTCCTGACCCCGGGGTTGAGGCCGTCATAAGTCTGATGTACCTTATGAGTTGTACAAGACCAGACATTGCATACTCAATTAGCATGTTGAGTAGATTTACGAGTAATTCGGGAGCTGATCACTGCAAAGCAGTCATAAGAGTACTGAGGTATTTGAGGGGAACTCGAGACTATGGACTGCACTATGGCAGATATCCAG
Organism: Apium graveolens; assembly: GCF_009905375.1. NCBI lineage: Eukaryota > Viridiplantae > Streptophyta > Magnoliopsida > Apiales > Apiaceae > Apium > Apium graveolens. The sequence continues at coordinate 291,844,950 of NC_133648.1, forward strand.
CAGTATTTGAGGGATATACTAACGCAAACTCAATATCTAGAAAGAAGGCACTAATGTCTACGAGTGGCTACATATCTACACTAGCCGAAGCGGCAGTATCATGAAAATCCTCAAAGCAAATGGTGATAAGTCATTCCACGATGGAAGCTGAGTTCGTGGCACTAGATAAATGCGCTGAAGAGGCTGAATATCTACGCCAGTTTTTGGAGGATATCCCAAGATGACCAAAGCCTGTGACTGTAATAGGGATACATTGTGATAGTCAATCCGCTATTTGAAGAGCACATAGCACGATGTATAATGGAAAGTCCTGTCATATACGACGATGACACAGTTCCATTAGAAAATTAATATCAACCGGAATTATTACCATTGATTATATATCGTCAAAGGATAATATCACGGATCCGCTAACCAAAGGGTTATCAAGAGAAGTGGTTGAGAAATCATCGAGAGGGATGGGCCTTAAGCCTATTGTTTAATGACATCATGGTGGACACCCAACCATTGCTGACTGGAGATCCCAAGAACTTGGTTCAATGGGACAACTAAATCATGATGACCAAATCACTGTGGGGGTAACCCCTGGCCTGTTCCTATGATTAGAAACAGTGAGACGGTAATGTACGAGGTTAAGCTTCTGAGCTTTTAATGATCTTTCGGTGAATACATGGAGTTCAAAATGTTGAATGCATTGAATTCAGTTGAGTAAACACGGGTTACTCTATAAGACAAAGATCACCTATGTGGGAGAGAAGTGGGGCCGCTTCAAAGGAGAATTGCGAGGCATAATTCTTTAGAAACTCTTGCAGAACCAGGACGATGTTCCATGGCCATAATGGACATACCTATGAGAGCTGAACGAGTCAGAAAAGATATATTGATAAGTATATCATCGTTTACATAAACGGTCGAACAGTTCAAGGACAAGCACGTCTACTGTCTACCAGTAAAGTCGGTATGCTTGCTCGAGCGAAGGTTCAAGGAGCATTCTCTATCCATCATATTCTATATCTGATCGAAGAAATTGTCACCAAGTCAAACCTTGTGTCTGTCTGTCTGTCTTTCTGGTGTGTGCTACTAAGATCGCCAATCTCACCCATGTGGGGGATTGTTGGAAAATATGGGTATAAGTCCCATATTGGTAAGTCATATTTTGAGCATTATGACTAAAAGATGTGTGAGATATGATGATATTCTCTTAATAATGGAAATTATTATTTTTCACTAGAATTTGGCTCAAATATTATGGCATAAATTAATTTGATTTTGTTTCAGATTAATTGATATGATGTATGTCTTCATACATTTAATATGATTCTATTTCAGATTCTTTATGGAATAGAGTAGCTTGCAAGTATTACACTGATTTCATAATTAATGATATTTAATTATGGAAAAGAGTAGCACACAAGTCTATCTACACCTATATAAACAACTCTATGGCATTAGGGTTAGATACACCAAAAACACATTCGACTCTAAACACAAAACCATACCTCTCTCTCCTCTGGTGATAATTTCTTGCTCTGTTTCAAGCTCGATGAGAGTGTTGTTCTACATCACTGCAATCTGTTTTATCCCGGGAGGCTTTTCGCTCGCACACGAAGGTGAGGGCTAATAAGCTTTAAGGAGACAATTCTGCACTGGACTCGGATTATATCCTTCTCTCCTCTTTTGTTACTCTGTTAGTTCATTTTGTTCACACACACATACACATATTGGTTTAGTTCTGCACAGATTGGACAACATAACAATCTACAATTAATTATATACAAAAGTATAAGAATTTGTAGGTTTTTATCCTTATTTTCTTCCTTCTTCTTTTGAGGGTTTTTTAATTTTGTTGAATTTATGATTTCTTCAATTAAATCTTGAGTCTTGACTCTTGTAGTCGTGCGTATTAGGTCTCTTACATGTTTCTAAATTATAATGGTTGGGTTATATTTCTCTTTTTGTCAAACGAAATCGAGTCGAACATGTATAATGTTCTGTTCAACTCGTTAAAATTTTCGATCAAAAATTGGGGTTAGAACTCGAGTTTGGTAAGCCGCCGAATCGAGCTTATCGATCTCGAACTCGAGCGAGCTTACCGAACTATTCGGTTCACTTACAACTCTATCTCCGTGTAACATCATATCAAAAGTTGGTGTACATCCGAGGTTATCAAATTTTTAGGATTTTCATATCACTCTGTGCGATTTTATTGTTTATATTGTTAGTTGTATCATTTTATGTGAGTACTCTTGTGTTTGTTGCATTGAAATGAATTATATGGTGTATTCGGATATTTGGCGCATCGACAACACTTTCTACACCCAACATATAAATAGCCGAAGTGCTTGGGACCGTGGTGAAAATTGCATGTGCTAATATGAGGTCTTTGGTACCTCGAAGTTCAGTTTTTGCAACTGAGTCCTATGAACATTACACTATCCATTGAATTATTGTATGGAGTTACTATGAAGTTCAGTTGTGAAACTATTGTTTTAAAAATATTGGATCTACTTATATAAAGGTTTAAATATATTAAAATTTTAGACTAGTTAAAATATATCTAATTATTTTATTAAATTTGAAATATTATTAACACAAAGACATAATTATAAAATGCGGTATATAATATAGAATCATTAAAGGTAAAATATTAAAAAAATTGAAGTTAATCATTTGGTGTGGAATATGATTTTTGTAATGTAGTGTGTTTTTTCAAAATTAAAAGATATATAGTTTGTTATTCACTAACAATCAATTGGGGTTAATTTATAGATTTGGTTGAATACAAATTAAAATTTTCAAGTTAATTCATATTTGAGAGATGAAACATAAACACATATGTTTTTAAATTTTAAAGTGGTTTATTTTTCCACTTGCCACCTGAGATTTTTTGAAGAAATAATATGTTACAATTACAAATATAATCTCATAGCTGCGGTTTACAGTGTTTCACTTAGAGGAAGATATCTCTCTCTAAAGCTCTCTGAGAATGTTAAACCTATTTCTTAAGTGAAACATCTGCTTTTACTTGGTTTATATATCACCAAATTATAATGTTTGCTAGAAAATACGTAACACAGTCTTCGAGGTCTAACAAGGTTGCTTCTTCATTCTCTTTCTCGGACGCTTGACAAATGAGGCTGAATTGTATCCTGATATGTTGCTTTAAATATCCCTCCAATCTTTTTTGCATGAAAATGGAATGTTTCTTCTTCTTTAGCATCCAAGATCACATGTAAAGTTTGTCTTGGCTTCTTATTTTCTTTTTTGAGATTCCCATCAACCAATATGATGTGATAGTCCTAGATTTTGAATACTGTCACGTCACTATCAGTAGTTGTGTATATTCTTAGCCATTCATAGTCACCAGCTACAGAATTTCTTAGCCATTGAAAGTCTCTTGTTGCGACTTTCTTAACATTTGAAAGTTGTATTTTTAGAAATTTGATGGGAAGATCTCGATAGCTCATTTAACAGTCAAATGCTCAATTCACTTAATTCGAATTATATGGCATCAGATATGTACACTTAGCCACCCTATTCTAGATTATCCATTGAGTCAACATGACTTCTAAAAATTACTATCTGTTTACAGGAGTTTCATAGAAAAGTTACATAAATCCTATCACTCGATGGGATACTCATTCAATGACTATCCTCTAGGATGGTTAGTCATAAAAGGTTACAGAATGCCTTAACGTAATTATGTAATGTGATTTGTTTATCATCAGGATTTAGGCTTAATTCCTAACAATCTCCCCCAATTTATGACGGATAGAATAACAACCATAAATTAAAGTCTTGATTATAACAAAACACATTCTTACACATATACCTTAATAGTGCATAATTGTATTATGTTAAGCTACAGATAAATATGGAGTACAAGAGAAATAATTTTGAGAGAAAGATGTTATTCTTAAAGTATCTCATTCATCCTAAGCATGTGAGAGAATGATTTCTTCCAGATTTTTTTGCTATTTGATATTTCAATTTGTCCTTTTAGAAAATATGCATTCATTCTTCACCCAGATAGTTTAGTCTCTATAGAGAAATATTGAATCTTCATTGATTCTCTGAAGTGTTAGACTTCTGACAGTTTCCAGATCTTGTTGAGTCTTAGCATGTATTCATGTCTACGATATTATCCTCCTTTCATAAATTAAAGCAGAGATTACAAGTTGTTAATTCCTTTTCTTGAGGTTAAATAATGACTTCGTAGACAGTCTTCAAATGAAATGCAACTTTCTAACTTCCTGGATCTTATTTGGATGAATTTTATTTAGGAGAATGCTCATCTATATCGACTGAATGTATGATTGAGTGATTTTCCTCAACCCCCTTCTCTAAATTAGAAGTTTTGATTTCTTGAGGGCTGATTTATCTGGATCTTTCTTATTTTTGACAGCTTTCAAGTCGCTTTATGAAAAGAAGATTGTTGCAAACTTTTCATAGGATTGACAGACTCTTCATTGGATATAATTGAATCCTTATTAAATTCAGTAGTAGCTGTAATAGCAGAAACTGGATTTATTTTCTTTCTTGCATCTGTGTTTGTTCTCTTCCCCTTGGACTTCTTGACAGTTTCTCAGCTTTCAGTTGTAACTCTAGTCTTTTTTCTAGCTACAATAATTTATTTGGGACATAATTGTCACCAATCTCAATAAAGTTTACAAGACTTCAGCCTAAGCCAGTTCATAGCCTCCAAGTTTTGGAAAGATATTTGAGTTCTTGCACCCTGTTGATGCACTGTTTCCTCCTAGTGATTCTTTTTTATGCCTCTTGTTCTTTCTTGACTGGATAGATTTCAACTTGATGGATCTGCATACTACTTTTGCTCCCCCTCAGCTGTATATATCTGCAGACTTTTCTTTTGCTCCCCCTCAGCTAGAGCTATCAAGTCTTCAATATTTCTCTCTCAATACTTCTGTCTGCAGACTTCACTTTTGCTCCCCCTCAGCTAGAGCTATCAAGTTTTCAATACTTCTTCCTTTTTTTGTTAGCATCAAGGGTTTGAAGTTGCATCAAGAGCATAGTGTTTGCTTTGAGGATATGAGAAGAAGTACTTCTCCAATAGAGTTTATATAGTATGCAACTGGAGTGTGACATATTGGGATGAGATTTGTAGCATCCTCTCTGAACTCATCACTAAGAATATTCATGGTACATCCAGCTGTACCTGTACTCTCTCATGTTCTCTATTTCTTACATCAGGGACTCCCCCTGGTTCACACACCTCTCTATTTTCTTGCATCAGGGGATCCCTCGACTTACACACCTCACACCCTCACCATCACCTTCTAAGGCGGGATTCTCTGTCCTACTTGTAAGATTGAAAGAATTAGCTTGCCTTTCATTCACACTTCTCTTTGACTGCTACCAGAGCAGTTTCTTACTTTCATAGTGTTCTCTTCCTTCCCTCAGACCAATGAGTGTTAGAGTAATTGTTTGATCATATGCAGATGTAATGCAAAACGTACTTGTATCAATTGCTATGAAGTATCAGTTGATAGAACAATTTGAACTATCAATGGTTGTGCTGTTGGAATAGCCATTAATGGACTAACACTTATCAATGGCTGATAAATAGCCACTGATGAGGTGAATAGAAGATATCACTGTAGTTAAAGTCTTTGAAGGTTGATTAAAGATTTAAGAGAACAGTTTTAGCTACATATGACTTGAATGAGAGATTGAATATTATCAGCTTCAGTGTAAGACTTCACCATGAATCAAGAGTTGTAAAATTATCGAGAGGTATTGGTATTTAACCATCATGGGATCAGTAGGTGAGCTGTTTGGGTGATTATGCGAGTTTGATTTCAAGACTGATTAGCAAGATTTTGGGTTGTGACTCTTTAGAGACAGGAATCACATCAATCTGAATTTCAGAAATGCATTGTCTCAATGGGTGAGATGCCTCCCGTTCTGAAATATACAGTTGAACTCACAGAATGAATAATTGAGAATTAGAGCATTTATGTGGTTATGTGGATGTGTTCTTCACTTTCATGAAGCTCTAGTATACTAGAGGGGATTTGAAAGTATTTTCCACTAAGATAGCATTCTCAAACCCTGGTTCCCTTTAAGGAGGGACCACCACAGTTGTACGTTTCCTATTTTGATAAATCAAAATAGTTTTACTTATTGTCTCAAGACTTCAGTGAAGTGTATTCTAGAAAATAGTTGTGAGGGATGTTGTTTAGATAAACTGAACCTCCATTTGAATTAATGTGGGTTTGAATGATTTCCCCTCAGAAATATTATTCTCAAACCATGTAGCCATTGCAGGTCTACTTGCACCTAAAATGTGCGGAATTTCCAAGATATTCACTAAATAATGATGAAACCCTTGGTTGTGTATTGGCATCATCAAGATTTACCTTAACGTGTAGTCTCTAGCCAAATCTAAGTGAGGGTTCTAAGTTGAAAATCACAATGCACGTATTGTGCTTTATGAATGCTTGACTTAGTAATGAAGCAGATTATTACTAATTTTAAAACAAGCATCTCAAGCAATTTGCGCTTCTTGATCAAAAAGAAATTTTTACATTTGGAGAGGAATATAGTTAAAAATGAGTTTTGGTAACTTCTTTTGAAGAATAGAAGATATTTCAAGTGATATGCTCTCATTTCTGCAAGTCAGTGCTTCACATATAACTCCATTGGTTTGTGAATAATTCCATGAGGCAACTACAAATATTCAATAGAGTCACTAGTGTCTTTGAGGAAGATAACTAGTGAGTGCACTCAGGATTTGATACTAGTTGGTTTTGGCTCAGAGAGGCTTACTGTATCACTCAACTTACAGGTTTTTGTTTTTAGACTGCTTTCTTTGAATCTTATCACTATGTTTAGAGTGTTCAAGATAGAAGGTGGTAAATATTTTATGGGTTGACTTAAATTTACTCTTTTAAGGTCAAGTTATTTACTTCTGTTGTTATGTCCCCAAATCCGGGGTCAGGAGATTTGGTCATCACTATGAAACCCCAATCTAAAATAACATGTTTAATTAATAATTAAATGCCAGCAACTCGAATATAGCATATGTGACCCCAAACTACACCAAGATCTTTTTAGGTTACAGTTCTAGAAACAAGATATCCAAATTCCATATATAAAATTTTTCCTCTTTCTCTTAAAACTCTTTTCCATAATTCAAATCTCAAGACTAACCCGCTAGTATAACTTCAAAAGGAAGTATACTAGGCCCAATTATACAACACATAATTATAATATAATATAATCAACTTTACATAATAGAACTTACACTAGTCCGCAAACCCTGGACCAACCACCTTCCAAAAGCTACTTCTTTACTTTCTTGAATTTCGCGGCTAAATAGCGCAAGCTAATCCTCACTGGAAGGTTAAATTTAAAAATAGGCAAGTATGAGCGAAAGAACGGTTCAGCAAGTTCATTATAACATATATAAGGTCATTTGATATAAAAACCGACATCTGCAATAGAGCAGAACTTTTAAAATCATAATTGCTGAATCAGAAAATTTAGTTAAGGAATCCCAAAATTGGTTCCTTAAATGTATTAAAAATCCTTTTGATATTTTTGAGCGAAATTCTTCAGCAATACTTTGAATGTTGACGAGAATAAAACTCGTAAAATAGTGTTTACGGAAATATCATAAACAACAATAACATAAAACAGTGATTATGGACTGAATCATAAACTTTATTCAACACCGAACCCTTGATATTAATACTCATTTTGTTGTCATATCAAATTAGATATCAATACTAACTTTGATGCTCACAACATCCCATATTGAAGTCAACATCAATCATATATATTAATACCACATTTGATATTTAATCACAAACTAAATATCAACATCAAGCAGAAACTGAATCAAAACTGTATCACATTTAATTCAACACAGAACCACTGGATAAATTATTTATTATATGATTATCAAAAACAACATAATAATTGATAAGGAATAAAAATAACCCTAATTGCGGAGTTAATGTCGCATTAATTAGACCTGATTCGGTCAAAGGGAAAAGCCCAGTTAATGAGGCCCAAAATCCTAATTATTTATTAATTTCATAATTAATATGGGGCTAATTAAACATCCCAATAAATGTGTTCAAATAAGTAACTACTTCTACAAGAAGTAGCCTCCAAGCAACCTAAATTCAGAAGAAAACTAATTCCTGCTTTCTAAGACTCCAAAGTCCAATCAAAGAAGGAGACTTGCTCACCAAGTCACCCAATTCTACCCTAATTCCTAGACTCTCGACGTCTATATAAAGGGTCTTACCCCTTCAACTTCAGGGGGGCATTTTTTGGGGACAAGAGCTCCACACGTGACAAAGCCGTGAAGGCATCCAATAAGCCACAAGGCCATTACCTAGAACAACGTTTTAAACTCAGTCCTCGAAGGATATGAATTCACTGCGTCCTTGGTGAGCTCTCGTTGCCATAGCCCCGAGGGCAAGCATCACCAAGAACTACATTTTGGCTTGATCCTTAGTATACGCCAAGGTACGTATACATCTTATGAGGGCAGACTCAAGCCACGAAACACAAGCGCATCCATTAAAGCTCGAAGCTTATCAAACCCTAACATTAAATACACTCAATAAATAAATACATGTTTTGTATCCATAACATTTGGCGCCGTCTGTGGCAAGAAGACAACAACCATGAAAGCACGAAGAAGCACCGAGAAACCACATGCTGCAATACCCAACGTCGCATCCATTGTTGAGATTTCACCACAGTCAAACCTCAATATCCGAGTAACTGATCTCTCAGGTATGGAGATCCTCATTACCCAATTGATGATCCAAAGAATGGTCTCCAACCCTAGGGGATGAATAATCAAGGGCAGAGTCCCAAACTATAGATGGTACTCTCACTAATGAGCACCCGAATTTCATATGTTAATAATTGTACTTGCCTCAAGGGTGAATGATCACCCACCTTACGGGATGTAAAATTTCGAGGGGGAATGCAAGACCGAGTACATGGGGAGTACAAACATCAGTATTTGTAAGGGCTAAACCTTTAAAAGAAGAAGTTACAATTTCTATGATTCCCATATTAAGGATAGCGATCATTCATATGAAGAGGAGATCGCCCCAAGAAGGGTGTAACCGATTGAGGAACCTGCTGTAAAAGGGCATTTTTAGCCCCGAAGATGTGAAATGAAGAATTCCCAAATCATGAAGAAGAGGATTTGTGCTCATGAAGCACACATCTGAAAACCCCAAAAAGATCTGGAATCATGAAGCAATCAAGATCTACCATCCACAACTCAAGTTATCACTTTCATCATAGGAGTACCACAACTCTCAATCACAAAATCAAGAAGTCGGTCCCATAATTATGGGATTTCTTGTGACCCAAACACTAATTCAAAGGACCGATACCCAATCTGAAGGAGTGGAAAAGCAAGGGATGAATCCCCAGTCGTATTTTTAGATGTTAAAAATTATGTTTTCGTCTATTAGGAACGCCAACCCACCTAATTAGAGTAAACTTCGGCGTCGACCACATTAGGAGTATGAATTCCGGTATTTGCAAGGGTTGAGCCCCATTCGTAATTGAGTCAGAGATTTCTTTTGTCCCAATACCTAAGATAGTGATCGTTCATCTGGTAAGGAGACCAAGCCAAGGAGGAGATGACCAATAAAAGAGCCCGTTGTCAGACTACTTTCTCAGTCTCGAGGGCACGGAGGAGTGATTCCTCAAACCATTGCAAAAAAGAATTTGAACTCATGAGGAGCACATCAACAAGATTTAACAAGTTTAGAGGTGCGTTAGGAAAAAAACCCGATCTTAACCCGAAGGGACAATTCAAGATCTCCAAATGCAAAAGATAGAATCCTCAAATTTAAGGGTCGAATCCCTAATTTCATATGGTAGTTGAGATCTTAGCCCTACCAATGTTCTCCTTTCCCAAACTTTGAATGATCCGGGATATGGATTCAAAGATTATGACCAAGAAAGCGAAATTCAACATCAACCGTGCAAAGGCTATACTATAACGACTTGTGTATTTTTGTATTATTTAAATACGTAATTATGGAGTTATTAAAGAAATAAAATATGTGTATAGCTTCTCTCAACTATGTGTTGTTTTATTATTATCTATATGTGATTTATGGTGTACCGGGTTGTTCGTGTAATCAATTAGTGAGTTGTATAGAATTGTTTTCACTTTTAAAAGTGGATTTAATGCAAATTTATTTGCATAAATACTTGGATTGTCTCTAAAATTATTTTTATGGTTTTATAATTATAATAATTATTTTTAGGATTTTATAAAATTTAGAAATCAATATTTTATCAATTATTTAGCCCTGAATGATTTTCTGATTGTATTTATTTGTAAAATCCGTATTAAATTCCAGAATTCTTCAAAAATTATGAAACTCGTATTTATTTACGTTTGGAATATTTTGAGAATTTTAAAATTATTTTGGGAATTTATGGGACACGTGTCTAATTTTTAACATTTCAGTCTCTGCGTGTCCACTATTGATTGGCTGAAAAAAGGGGGATAAGCACAACACGCCCCTGTATTTCATTTCTTCAACCTCTCAATCTCTCTCTGCATCTCTCATCCCTCTCTCTTTCAGTCAATCTCTCCCTCGTCTCTTTCTCCGATTGCTTCCTATTTCGGGTAATTGTTGCCTGTGTTTTCTTTTCTGATGTGCCGCCTGTGATTTCTTTCCGCTTTGCCGGTCGCCGCCGGCTTCTTTTCCGGTGAGGTGGCCCGGCGAGGCGGAGTTGTGCGTCGTATGTGACTCTGTTTATGTGTCTCTGTGTGTGTACTCCGGTGTGAGGTGATTTTAGTTGTGTTGTTGATTTGTGATGCTGTTCCACTCGAGCAGTTAAAGTCGTATGGTTTCCTTTGAAGTTTTGGTCGAATTGTTGGTGTAAAATTTTGATTTCTGCAGCTTCCGTGATTAAAATATATTTGAATTATTTTATTAAATTTAAATAAAAAAATTTTGGTTATTCGAATTATTCGAATTCTGGGAATTTTATTAGTGGTGATATCTCGATAAGGAAACCCGTAAGGGTACCGTCAGAATTATGCCGCCGTCAGCGATGAACTCGTTGAGCTGACGGATAATTGGAAATGATGATTCTTGAGCCAAATAATAATATGAATAATAATATATGTAAAAATTTTAATTATGAGTTCGAAGTGAAATAGTAGTTAAATATTACTATTCGAGTTCTTGGGATTGTGATTGTAATGGTTGATTGATTGATGGGTTAATTGTAGATTTCGATTGTTGTTGGGTTGAACTGGTGGTTGGGACTCATGATTTAATTATCATTGTGGTTGCTAATAATTGGTTTGACGTCGATTGTGTTCGACGGGTAGTCCGATAAATAAGGGAGACGCTGCCCGATTTTCGGGAACGTATCCTGTAAAGTCAGAAATATCAGTCGAATGTATATAGCTATATAATTATAAATAAAATATTTTGTAAAATATAACTGGAAACGTGTATCCTAAAGCGACGAGTATATGTGGTTTCCAAAAATGAATATCGAGTCGAGTTTTTTGTTCATGAACCCTGATTGCTATGTGTATGGTATTAAGAGATACAATTACGAGTCGAGGTATGATATCGTCGATTAGGATTGGTATTGAGGATATGTCAAGCATACCTAGATGTCTAACGTAGGGTATTTTCGACTCTGTAGGTTCTAGTCGAAGGACTCAGGAATTGATATTGAACTAAGATAACCTAGTGATCAGTCGATAGGCGCAGCGAGGTTCCAAGCAAAGGACCTGAGCGTGGAAGTCGGATCCAGGATAGTCAGATAGTAAGGCGAGGAGATAAAGCCGAGTTTCCAAGTCAGTCCAAGGTCAATCAGAGATAGTTGTAAGCTCTGCAAGGCAAGTACCCCTGACCATTCTTTTATGGTTCGGTACATATGAATAGCTAAATGTTTTAGTCTCGTAATGGAATAGAAATGTTTTAAGTTACGTATCCCATATAGTTATAAATCAATGTTTTCAAATTATTTTGGGGAAAAGTAACTTTGAAAGGTACCTATCTCGAATGAAATGATTTGTGAACGGTATTTTTATGTGTGCTGGTAAAATGAATGATTTTGAAATGAGATAGGTACAAGTGTTTTGAAAACTAGTTAAAAAGAGTGTTTTGATCCACCTATGTCGTGGAATGTGTTGTTACCCGTGGTAACACGGATGATAGGTTGATACCCGTGGTAACACGGATGACAGGTTGATACCCGTGATAACACGGATGACAGGTTGATACCCATGGTAACATGGATGACAAGTTGATACCCGTGGAAACACGGACGAGTTGATGATCCCTGTCATGGGACAGTTGAGTTTATAAATGGAAATAGCATGCTAGTTGCTGAGGTCCAGTTTATACATGATTTCACTTATTTTGTAGCAAGTTATAATTCTGTTCTGATACCTGATTTACCAGTTTGATGTATGTAACTGGTGGTTGATATAGCTAGCCAAGTCTCGTAGTATATTAGATTAATGCTGATATGATAATAGAACCGTGACGGGAAGTTAGTTAGTTGCTGTTTTTATTAAGAAGTCATGTTGCGGTGTTTAGTTTCGTTGTATTTTAATTTTTCTGAACTGTTGTTGATTCTGCTATTATTATTGTTGCTATGATTGCTAGTGTTGTTAATCTACATTTCTTTTATGAATGGACCCCAATATGAAAGACATGGATACTGTGATTGGGCATATTTTCTGGATATAGGTGCACCGTTTAAACGGTGATATCTTCTGTCAAATATTTTTTTATATTTTGAATAGACTCATTTATATATTTCAGGAAGATGCCACCCAAGCAAGCTACCCAGTCTAAAGAAAATAGTAGTAGTTTTGCGGAGGGTCCAGTTATAAATGAAATTCTAGACTTGTTGCGCCAGCAGCAGCAACAACAGTTGCAGCTAATCCAACAGGTTCAGCAGTAGCAACTACTGTTACAGCAACAATAGCAAGGAGCAAACCAAAGTGCTAGTTTCAAATCCTTTCAGAATGTTAACCCTCCCGAGTTTAAAGGTGAACCTAATCCAGTAGCTGCTTGAGCATGGTTAAAAGAAATAGAGAAAGCCTTCAACCTCGTCCAAGTAAGTGATAGTCTTAAGACTGATTATGCAAGCTACTTCTTAAAGAATGAAGCGAACTATTGGTGGGAGTCAACTAAGGCAATAGAGGGAGGAGGCCTCGTTCCATGGGTGAGATTTACCGAGTTGTTTCTTGAGAAATATTTCCCTGACTGTGTGCGGAGTCAAATGGAGATTAAGTTTTTAGAGCTGAAGCAAAGAGACAGAAGCGTAGCGGAATATGAGGCTAAGTTTACCGAATTAGCTAGATTTGCGCCAGACTATGTAAGCTCTGAAGCTCAAAAAGCCAAGAGGTTCTAACAGGGGTTGAAACCAGAGATTCAGAGCAGAGTTGTAGTCTTACAACTAAAGACTTATACCTCAAAAATTGACTGCCAAGGAAAAAGAAAGGGAGAAGCGGAAAGTGGATGTTATGGAAGAAAAACAAGATCAAGAAGAATTCAGTCAAGGGTTTCAAAAGTAATTTGAAAAGAATATAAACAGAAGATTCAGGAGACGGACTTTATCCCAAACTTGGTCTGGTGCCCCTTCAGTTGCTTCCGTTCCAACCAAATCAGTCAAACCGGTAGTGGATTGTACGTTGTGTGGTAGGAGTTACAGTGGTCAGTGCAAAGGGAATGATAAGTGTTTTAGATGCGGTCGGAAAAGCCATTACGCATCAGGATGTAATTCAGAGAGTCCAAGAATCACTTGCTATAACTGTGGTAAAGTTGGGCATCTTGCTAGGAGTTGCAGGACCATTACTCAAGGCAGTGTTGGAGGTAGTGCATCCCAAAGACCAATATCCAGTACGGCTAGAGCCAGAACCTTTAAGATAACCGGAAGATCCAAGGCTTGAGACTTGAATGTAGATACAAGTATGTTTTCTCTTAACTCTGTACCTGTTAAGGTTTTATTTGATTCAGGAGCATCCTAGTCTTTTATACTTAAGAATTGTAACATAGGAAAGATATTGCAAAGGTAATATAACAAGATAAGGAGTCTCTTCCAAATACACAAGCAAAGAAATCATTAAAGCAATGAAGTAAAGTATACTTAGTACGTGTAATGAATGTGAGAGTTAGAAGAAATTCAGGTGGTAAACGAAGTTCCATGGATCCTTCGAAATGAATTACCAAGATTACCCTGTTAGATATATTTAAGATGTCATGTCTAATATGTTTCATGTTTAGTTTTCAGATCTTAACAAACAGGAAATATCAGTACTTACTGAAATTAGTACTTACTGGAAGTCAGAACTTAAGGATATCAGGACTTAGATTATCAGAAGGTAAATATCAGAAGATGGATATCAGTGGGAGGACTAACAGTAAAGGAAGGAAGCTGATTTACAGGAAAGAAGATCGAGACTAATACAAAAAGAAAATATGCATGGAAAGAGTTAGAGGACTTAAAGAATTGTATAAGATATCTGATTGATATATTTTAGGAGACAGAATTATATTCCAAATCAATTAGAAGTTATCTTGTAACTGTGTACTATATAAACACAGACATAGGTTTACACTATATGTGTTATCATTATCGAGAAGATCATACATTGTAACCTAGCAGCTCTCGTGATATTTGTTCATCACTGAGAGAGAACAGTTCCATTGTAACAGAGTTTATTATATCGAATATATTTGTTTACTGTTACTTGTATTCAAAATCGATTTGATTATATTCTACACTGTATTCAACCCCCTTCTACAATGTTGTATGACCTAACAAGTGGTCTCAGTGCCTATCAGTTAACACGAGTACTATAAAGATCCAAAACAATCATGTCTGAAGAAGCAGAAAATCCAACCAAGCCCTTTAAAACTGAAGAAACTTAAAAGACTCAAATCCACAATCGATATGAGACTATTAGGGTTCCTATACTAAGACCTTCTGAGTACCCCATATGGAAAGTGAAGATGGCTATGTTTCTGGAAGCTACAGATGTAGAATACCTTGACAGAATTAATGAAGGACCGCATAAGACAACCAAGCTCTCTGTTGTAGTTGCAGATCAACCAGCAAAGACCATACCAAAGGAGAAAAGTGAGTATACAGCTGAAGATATCTCATCCATTTCCAAGGATGCAAAAGCAAGACATTTGCTGCATAGTGCCATTGATAATGTCATGTCAAACAGGGTAATTCACTGCAAGACTGCAAAAGAGATATGGGATGCTTTGGAGACAAGATGCTAGGGAACTGATGCAATTAAGAAGAATAGGAGGACTATACTCACTCAAGAGTATGAGCACTTTGACTCAAAAAGTGACGAGTTATAACTGACTTATATGACAGGTTTGTCAAACTCTTGAATGATCTGTCACTAGTGGACAAGGAATATGATCTTAAAGATTCAAATCTAAAATTCCTTTTAGCCCTTCCTGAAAGTTGGGATTTGAAGGCTACTATTATAAGAGACAACTATGCTCTTGATGAAACTACTCTTGATGAAATTTATGGTATGTTCAAGACTTATGAACTTGAGATGGATAAAAGAAGCAAGAGATAAGGGAGAAAGTCAAGGACGGTTGCTTTTAAGGCTGAGGAGGAATTCCCCAAAGTGGTTGTCTCAAAGAAAGGTAGAGGAAAAGCTCTCATCACAAAGTATGATTCAGAATCATCAATTTCTGATGATGATGATTCAGAAACTGAAAGTTTACCTGAAATAGATGTTAATGAAGAGTTGATGAAATTGTGTGCTCTTATGGTGAAGGGTATCACAAAGATAGCCTACAGGAAATTTAGAAGGGGAAAGAAGTTTTTCAAGAAAGGTGGAAGTACTGATAAGAAAGGTTTCAGAAAGTATGAAGGCAAAAGTGCAAAGTCTGACAGAGGAGACAACTCAAAAGTCAAATGCTACAATTGTGGTGAAAGAGGCCATATATCTCCTGACTGCAAGAAAGGAAAGAGTGACAAAGGCAAGGCACTTGTCACAAAGAAGAAAAGCTGGACAGACTCTTCAGATTCTGAAGATGAGGTGGATTATGCTTTAATGGCAAATGTTGATGGCAGCCCTGAAACTGCTGAATTAAAGGTACCTCAAACAACTTATGCCTTTCATACTGATGATATTACTGAGTTGAGATTATATCTTAAAACCATGTTTATTAGCTACAGAGATCAAACTTTAACATGTGAAAGATTAACTTCTGAAAATCTTGCTTTTAAGAAAAGGAATGATTATTTAGAAAAAGAGTTATTTATGTTCCATCAAACTCAGAAAGAAAGAGATGATGCTTTTTATGTTAGAGATGAATTGCTAAAATTGAATAAATCTCTAAAAACTGAGTTAGAAAAAGAAAAAGAGATTATCAGGACTTGGACTAACTCTGGCAGAACAACTCAGAATTTATTAAGTAGTGGAAACTAGAAAGAGGGCTTAGTTATGGAGATGATAAAAGTGAAAAATGAACTGAACAAATTGAGCCAATTATTGTTAAACAAACTTAGCTGATTTCAACTCTACAGATGCAGAATCCATTACTTGTCTTCTCAGCAAAGCAAGTCCAGTTGAAAGTTGGCTATGGCACAAGAAGCTGTCCCATTTGAATTTCAAGACAATGAATGATCTAGTCAAAAAGGACTTAGTTAGAGGAATGCATCTAGTGGAATTCACAAGGGATGGACTGTGTGATGCTTGTCAGAAAGGAAAGCAAAAGAAAGTATCATTCAGTAAGAAGCTTAAATCTGCAATTGATGAACCACTACAACTTCTACACATGGATCGTTTTGGACCAGTCAATGTATTGTCAATTTCAAGGAAAAGATACTGCCTAGTGATTGTAGATGATTTCTCAAAGTTTTCATGGGTTTATTTTCTTGGATCAAAGGATGAAGCTAGTGAAATCATCATCAATCATATCAAGCAAGTCAACAATCATCCTGATTTCAAAGTAAGGAATATTAGGAGTGACAATGGAACTGAGTTCAAGAATTCAACCATGAAGTTGTTCTGTGAAGAAAGTGGGATCATGCATGAGTTCTCAGCTCCAAGAACTCCACAATAAAATGGTGTGGTGGAAAGGAAGAATAGATCACTAATTGAAGCTGCAAGGACAATGCTTGAAGAGTCAAAACTCCCAACTTATTTTTGGGCTGAGGCTGTTAACTGTGCATGTTACACTCAGAATATTTCTCTAATCAATCAGGCAAAATGCATGACTCCCTATCAATTATTCAAGAGAAGAAAACCAACTTTAAACTTTCTACATGTCTTTGGTTGCAAATGCTACATCTTAAGGAATCAATCTGATCATAAAGGGAAGTTTGATGCAAAGGCTGATGAAGGAATATTTGTTGGTTATTCTGCTAGAAAATCATATAGGGTCTACAATCTAAGAACCAACATTGTCATGGAATCTGTACATGTTGTGTTTGATGATAAAAAGATTGATGGACTAACAGATGAGGGACATTATGAAGGACTCAAATTTGACAACATTGATATATACTGTGATGATAGTGAAGATGAGAATGATAAAGAAGGCATCTCAAGAAGAATTCAGAATCTGCCTTTGGATAATGCACAGAATGCTGCATCTGTTGAAAGTCATAATTCAGCTTCCGTTGAAAGAAGCAATGCAGCATCCGTTGAAAGACAAAGTGCATCATCCGTTGAAGTTCATAATGAAGCATCCGTTGATCACAGTCTGTCAACGGATAATCAATTCACTTCATCAGTTGATAGAGCTCCCAATTCCTTTCAAAGGATCAGCAACTCAGGGGGAGTTTCAACAAATCAATATTCTATCTCACATCATGACAATACTGAGGCAACCTCATCTAGGGTTAATCTACCACCTCAAAGGAAATGGACCAAGAATCACCCTTTTGAACTGATCATTGGTGATGCTACATCAAAAGTACAAACTAGAAGGGCTACTCAAGATGAATGTCTGTATAGTAGCTTTCTATCACAGGAGGAACCTAAGCGAGTGGAAGAAGCTCTATTGGATCCAGATTGGATTTTAGCAATACAAGAGGAGCTAAACCAATTTGAGAGGAACAAAGTATGGAAGCTGGTACCCAAGCCAAAGAACAAGAGTTCTATTGACACAAAATGGGTATTCAGAAACAAGATGGATGAAAATGGCATTCTCACAAGGAATAAAGCCAGATTGGTTGCTAAAGGCTATTCTCAACAAGAGGGAATAGATTTTGATGAAACATTTGCTCCAGTTGCCAGACTTGAAGCCATCAGAATCTTTCTAGCTTATGCAGCTAATGCCAATTTCAAAGTCTATCAAATGGATGTCAAGAGTGCATTTCTAAATAGGGAATTGGAGGAAGAAGTTTATGTAAGCCAACCTCCAGGTTTTGAAGATCCAAATTTTCCAGACTATGTGTATTATCTGTTGAAAGCACTCTATGGACTAAAGCAAGCACCTAGAGCCTGGTATGAGACTTTGTCAAAGTTCCTTCTAGATAATCACTTCACAAGAGGTACTGTTGACAAAACTCTCTTCTTTAGAAATGTTAATGGCTCTAAGATACTTGTACAAATTTATGTAGATGATATTATATTTGGATCTACAGATGATAAGCTTTGTAAAAAGTTTGCTAAATTAATGCAAAGTAAATATGAAATGAGCATGATGGGAGAGTTAACTTACTTTCTTGGTTTACAAGTTAAACAAGTTAGTGGTGGAATTTTCATTAGTCAAACTAAATATATTTATGATCTTTTAAAGAAGTTTGACTTAATGGATTGTTCACCTGCAAAAACTCCCATGGCCACTGCCACTAAGCTTGAATTAAACAAGGCTGAAAAGTCTGTGGATATTACAAGTTATAGAGGCATGGTTGGCTCACTTTTATATTTAACTGCTAGTAGACCTGATATAATGTTTTCTACATGTCTCTGTGCTAGATTTCAAGCTGACCCTAAAGAATCTCATTTAGTGGCTATTAAAAGAATTTTCAGATATCTCAAGGGGACTCCAAATCTAGGAATTTGGTACCCTAGAATCTGGTTTTGATCTAATTGGCTACTCAGATGCAGATTATAAAGGTTGCAAAATAGACAGGAAAAGCACAACAGGCACCTGTCAATTTCTAGGGAACAAGCTTGTATCATGGTTCAGCAAGAAGCAGAATTCTATTTCCATATCAACAGCTGAAGCTGAGTACATTGCTGCTGGTAGTTGCTGTGCACAGATACTATGGATGAGGAATCAACTATTTGACTATGGTCTGACTGTTGACAAAATTCCAATATTCTGTGACAACACAAGTGCCATTGCCATTACTGAAAATCCAGTGCAGCACTCAAGAACCAAGCACATTGATATCAAGTACCACTTCATTAGGGAACAAGTGATGAAAGGTACAGTGGAACTTCATTTTGTTCCAAGTGAAAAGCAGATTGCAGACATATTTACCAAGCCACTTGATGAATCAACATTCACAAGATTAGTAAGTGAGTTAGGTATGCTTAATTATTCATAATCTATGTCATCTATATAATCTGTCTTGAAGCCTGAAATGAATTTGCTGCAAGAACAAAGCTGGCTTTAATTAAGACTTATCCTATCAACGGATATTCTCTATCCGTTGAAAGCCAAAATTGTTCTATCAACGGATGTTCATTATCCGTTGAAAGACAAATACATTTCTGGTAATTTTATCCTTCAACGGATAAAATGGTGTTGTTCATCAACGGATAACTATTTCCCTTATCCGTTGAAGTGTCACGTCAGTTACTATAAGTGAGACACAGCCGTTGATTCTTTTACTCAACCGTTGATACAGATATACAGTGTTGTATCTATTTGTATTTAAGGTAGTTTTTAGAATTTCTACAGTTTTATTTATTCTTGAATGGCTGTAACTTACTTAAAAGTATCATTTAATCATTTTATTTACGTTTTAATTCAAGAAAGTATAAAAGCCCAATTGAACTCTTATTCTCACTTTACGCTTTCTTGCAATTCTTATTCTCTTTCTCTCTAAATTCTCAAGTTTTTCTCTGCAACCTCTACTCACAACAATGGCACCAGTAGTAAAAATTATGTCTCAAACAGGATTTGTTTATGAAAAGAATAATTTCATAGCCTTGGTTGAAAAGAATGAAGCCCATTCTGATTATCACAAGATGATGGACTTCATCAAAAACTACAAACTAAGCTATGCAATGCTGGAAGCCCCAACCATCTACTGTGAGGTGATTGAGGAGATTTGGACAACTGCAGAGTTCAACTCCACAGATATGACTATTGCCTTCTCTCTCAAAGGTAAGGACTATTGCATTAATTGTGATGATATACAATCTTGCTTTAAGTTGCCTGAGAATAATGCCATGACACCACACACTGATAAAGATGTCTCTGCTATGCTAGATTCCATAGGCTATGCTTTTGATTCTGCTAGTTTAGGTAGTATTAGAAGGAAAGGCCTTAGGAAAGAATGGAGTTTTCTTGGAGATGCCTTTATTAAGGTTTTCTCTGGGAAGATTAGCAATTTTGATGCTATCACTTCATCTCTTGTTAATATGCTCTATATGCTAGTTTCTGATAGGTACTTTAATTTTAGCAACTGTGTTATGCTAGAATTAGGTTCCAGATTAGGTAACAAAGCTAATAGACCACATAACATCTACTATGCTAGATTCTTTATGTTATTGGCTAACCATGTTGCTGAAGGTTTGGTTATATCCAATGAGAATAATAAACTCAAATGCTGGGCACAAGAGAAAAGGGTCCTTGCAGACCTTTTGAGAATGAACCTCAACAGCCAGGTGCCAATGGTATACTTGCCAATCATGAATGCACCACAGGTAAGTGAGGTAAATACTTCTATAACTCCTACTATTTCCAACCCCAATGTTTCTTTGCTTTCTAGTGTGGCTATGGAACCTATATCTTTGTCCAAACAGGCTCCTACCAAAGCCACCAAATCTAAAGTTTCCAAAGTCAAGTCAAAGAAACCTACCTCTGTTGTTTCTCAAAAGACAACAGTTGTAACAACTACCATAAACCCTGAAGGGAGTGAACAGGGTGTGAGTGGTGAGGGGAGGGGTGAACATCAAAAAGCCCCCCAGGATAAGGTGGGAGAGGTGAGTGGTACCCAAACCAGCCAAGCCACAGTCTCTCAAAAGACTCTGGTGGTTCAAAAGGAGTCCAACACATCCCTAGTTGCATCCTCCCAAAAGGTTGTAACTATTGAAAATAGTCCCCAACCAGGGACACAGAACAAAAGAGGGAGGGATACTGAAGCCACACATTCACCATTTAAAGCCTTTTCAAGGAAGAAGAAGGCCAAGACCCTAGTTTCCACACAAGGGACACACACAGCACAGATACATCCACCTGTATCTGTGCTCTCTCAAATTCAGCTTGATGTGATTCCAGCAAATGTGGAATCACAACCCCATTCTCTCAATATAGAAACACACCATTCATCAAACTCTCCAACACCCTCTCTGGATGTGGATATGATATTCACATCAATTCCTGATTCTCCCTCATTAAAACTCAGGGAGGAGCCCCACTCAAAACCTGGTGATCATCATCTTTTAGATGATTTATTGGATCATCAGCCAATTCTTTCAGATGTAGTTGCAGAATCTGTGTCACCGCACTTAAAATCAATCCACACAGATTCAACAATTATGTCACTTTCTATATCTACATATTTTCCTTCTTCAACGGATATCTCTCATCCGTTGACAAGTGGTTGTTCTTCAACGGATAAGCTTAACAGCGGTTATCCGTTGATACCATCAGTTTCCACTTCAACGGATATTCCCTATCCGTTGATGGTCTCTACACACTTAACAGAAACAATTCCAACTGTAGAGGACATGGCAACTGTACAATCACTTTTAGGTTTGAGGGAAGGGAGTGATCTTTTGAGTGAGAGGCTGGGTTGCTCCCAGGCAAAAGGAGAGGTTGTGAGTCACCATGCATGCTATTTCTTCCAGCATGGCAAAAGTGAGTGAGAGGAGTGCCACCTTAGAAGGTGAGGATGAGGGTGTGAGGGTGTGTGTGAGCCAGGGGGAGCCCCTGATACAAGAACAGAGAGAAATTGAGAGAAAGGCAGGTACAGAAGCTATAAGGGTGGATCCAGCCATTGCTAGTGAGTTAATGAAAGTGGATGATGCAGAAAAGGAAAGACAATTTCAGCAACATTACAAAGCTGTCATTGATAACATTTCCTTGGATGCTGACACTTTTACTCACCCTGTTTCAGCCTATCAATTATTGGCTGCACAGGGCAATGTGGAGGCAGAACAAACACTACACATTGTACACACTTCAGAATCTCTTCTCAGAGACAAAGCTGCTGTCAACAGGCTGCCTTCTCAAGCTGGTGAGCCATCTGAAGAATTTGGAGTAAATTCTAATGATGATGACTCTAATTCTTTGAATGAGAGCATGAACTTAGGGGGAGTAGCAGGCCCAAGTTCTATTCCTGATCTTCCTGCATGGGCATGGGCAAAACCATCAACAGCAGGAGAGTTTGGTGTCACTTTGGTCAGACAAGTCATGACAATTCAGAAGGCCCTTCAGGAGACTCAAGATGCTGGTACCAAGGCAATTCTTCAAGCTCATCTGGAATCTCTGCATCTCTTGCAGTTGCAGCATTACCAGCAAAATCTAAGTGTGGATGAGCTCAAGCAGGACATTGCTGATCTAAAATCCTACAATGTTGAGAAATTGGATTTAGTTATACCCTATGGTACTATGCAAGATTTGTTGGGGAGACTGAGGAAAGCATCTGATGCTGACAAGAGGCTGGCCAGATTGGAAGATAGGGTTCAAATCATTGAAGACTCTATGGTCACCATTCTTCAGAATCAACAAACTCAAACAAATCTACTCATACAGCTGGCAAAAGCACAAGGCTTGACCCCTACCCTTGATGATAACAAAAAGGGGGAGAATAAAGGGGAAGGGGAAGGAGAGCCATCTACAACAGTTCAGATTTCTCAAGTGCTAGTTCCTGTCATCACAACTTCTCCAACTATTTAAGTCAAAGGAAAGCTAGATGGAATTGATCTGATCCAGATAGCAGCAGCTGAATTGCAAGTCAAAGAGCAAAGGAAGAAGATTGATGAAAAGATGCAACTAATATTTGGTTCTACAACTTCTCAATCACAATCTGTGAAGCATAGCACAAAAGTGGAATCAATTATTATGGAACTCAAGCCAGTAGGGAGGCATAAGGATGGAGAAACTTCTTCCAAAGATCTGCAACCTATAGTTCTCAAGCCCAACAACAGATCCAATAAGGACTCTACAAAGAATCCTCTAAAAGAGGTGGATTTTCCTCTTCCAAAAGCTGACGAGGACAAGCTTTTAGGTAGAAGTATTGCATATCTCAAAGAGACCATGGATGAGGCTGTAAGGAGAAACATGGCTATTATCTTCAGAGAGGGAAAGAGCATATGTGTGATGCAAGGACATCCCAAATTCTCAATAGCCAAGAGGGAAGAAACCAAAAGGTTGAAGGAAGAAGCCAAACAGCTAAAGGCTGACAAAAGAGCACAAGCAAAGCTTGAAAAACAGCTAAAGTCAAGTCAGGCTGAAGAACAGAAAGAAATTGAAGACAAAGGTGAAGATGAAGCTATGGGGGACATGGTTGGTACTGAGATGGAGGAAAGAAGTAAGGAAGAATGGCAGAAAGGGAAAAGAAAGAAGGTCAATGCAAAGAGAAAGAAGGTAGATAAGACTGAAGAAACCCAATCAATATCCAAACCACTACCCTCTATTCCTGAACCCATTGTACCTGACCCCTTCATGAACATTCATGGTGAAATAATCATTCCCAAGGAGGAACCAATTGATTGGGACACCATCAAATTGCCCACCTTCCTAACCTCTTCTCCACCATCAAAGAAGCAGAAAAGAAGAATCAAATCAACACCCTCTAAAGCCTCAATCAAATTCACACAGAAGCCTAAGCCTAAACCTCAAACCTCTAAAGATGATTATGTTCACATCTGTGACATAAAAGAATTTTCAAACATTGAACTCTATCTGGATGAGCTGGAGGAAGTAAGGGGAATAGCTGCCTACAGACAGCTACCAGAAAGACTAGTGTTCAAATACAAAGGAGCTGGGGAAAGAACATGGCCTCTTCACAGAATTCTGAATGAAGGCTACTCTACCTTGATTAGAGTCTACTCAACCATACAAAGGGATTCTGGCTTTACCAGGACTGCCAAGACTGAGATTCTCAACAAGATTGCCAACATAAGGAAAACTTGGAGGGAGCCCAATGCTTTGCCTAGAACTTTACTCATTCAAGAAAGAGGAACTACAATTCACAAATCACCTCATTGGTTGATGGAGTTCAGAGACAGCAAAGGAGTCAGAAGATTTTTCAGAATTGAAGATCAGCTAAAGATTGCCAGTAATGAAACTCTCAAGGATATGCAATCTAAGTTAGATATCAATGAAGAAGATGAAGCTGAATTCTACAGACAACTTCAACTTCAAATAGAGGAGAATGACAGGAGGCTGGGAAAGAAAACCAGGGATCAAAGGAAAAGAAAGTAATTTGCTCAGGCTAAAGGAGCACCCTTGGAAATAATGTAATTCTTCAATTCCATCTCAGCATATACATTTTTGTAGCACTTTTGAATTTCTGCTTTATTACAGTTTATATATTTGTTAAGTGTTTTGTTATCATCAAGCTAAACCCAAATTTATGCCTACAGTTCTAGTAGACAATAGGGGGAGATTGTTAGGAATATGTGTATTAGTTTGATGATAAGTTAAGCAAAACACTTAAGTAGAAATCTAGTGTTTGTAGCCTCGACGGATAAGATCATCTTGGTTATCCGTTGAAGGAGTAGCTGTACTTAGCAATAAGTTTAGTATTGTAGCACATTTCACTCTCTGGTTTCAAGCTGTAATTCTTAGATGTTGTTAGGAAATAATCAGTCATGTTGACTACTAATGGATGTACAAATAGGAGGGCTAATTGTAAATATTTCATGCCTTGTAATTTTGTATAAGTGAAGAAGTGTCAACGGATATTGAAGACCTTCAACGTATAAGAAACAAAGCTTCAACGGATGTCTCTAATGCTTCAACGGATAATATCCATCAACGGATAAGTGCTTCAACGGATAAAGACTTCAACTGATAATGCATCAACGGATAAAGCTTCAACGGATAAAGCCTCAACGGATAAGGCATCAACGGATGAAAGCTTCAACGGATGCTTAGTTCATTAGCAGTTGATAGTGACAATTCACAAGCTGACAGAGGCACATGGGTTGACAGAGATATACTGGAATGTGGAAGCTTCTAGGAGGAATCAAGAAAATGCAGCATTTCCATTCTGATGCAAACAAGGAAGTATTCAAAGATTTACAGATTATCCTAGATTGCATTGGATAGAGAAATGAAGAAGAAACATGTGAAGAATCTTTTCAATTGTATTTTACAGTTTGTCTTCACTTGTAAACTTGGTGATATATAAACCAAGTAGCAGCTAGTAATTAGATATGAATTTTCCTGAGCTGTTTAGAAATATCAAAAGAGAAAATCATCTAGTTTGTACTAGGAAGCAGCTGTGATTTAATTCTTTGAATCACAAATTTTCTGAAATAACACATCTCTGGTGGAACAACAAATCCACCAGAAAAGTTTTTAAGTTCTTTGTGCTCATTACATTTGTGTTTGAATATATATTATGTCTGCATCAGCTTCAAGCAATTCACACACATTTGATCACTCAAACACTTAGCCTTAGAAACTGCTCAAAACTTGAAAAAGTTTTGAGATTTACATTCAACCCCCTTCTGTAAATCTCATTGTTAGTCCACTGGGAATAACAACATATTTTTCTCATTTTCTAACAAGTTATGAATTTTGTTCCTATCACTGTTTTATTGTAAATCATTTTACTTGTTATTCATATAGTGGTACTGCTGAGCATTTGATTGCTCACCCTTGCAGAATGTTTTATATATGTATTACAGATGCCTAGGAGATTCTTTCATGATATTTGGGGCAGAGTTCCAGTTCCTTCTGTGTCAGGCTCCTCTGAGGCAGTTGTGTTGGTCCAAGGATGGTCTGTTGAGTTGCTGTATTAAGTTAGTTGCATCAGGATGGTTTGCTGTGAGTCGGTTTTGTAATAGTTGTAACCTAAATCATACTTAAACCTGGAAAAGGTCTTGGTAAGGGGTCGTGGTTATGTACAATTAGTGATTTGAATTATATTATTTTTGTTGGTGACGTCAACTCCTGACCTCGGGGTTGAGGCGGTCACACTTATGACCACATTTGAAACATTGAACATTCTTTTTGCACGAACCACTGTGTCTCTTATCACAGGACTTGCAATCCACTGCTAACTTGACTGATTGGGCCGGAGTGGAAGCAACTGAAGTAGCACTAGACCTAGCCTGAGAGAAACTCCGTCTCTGGAATCTTTTACTCCTGTTTCGGCCAAACCGATTTTACAACTCCTGACTGGATTCTCCTGGGTTTGCCCCATCTATAACACCTTCAAACTTCCTTTTCTTATCACCCTCTTCCTTAACAGCCAACTTCTGGTCACTTTCCATTACTAGGGCGGCCTGAACTACGGAAGAGTATGTCTTGAGTTGTAGTGCCACAACTCCTCTGCAAATTTCAGGCTTCAGCCCTTGTTGAAACCTCCTTGCCTTCTGGGTTTCCGTGCTTACATACTCAGGAACTAATCGGGTCAATTCCGTAAACTTGGCCCCATACTCCAACACAATTCTTTCACCTCGTTTCATTTCTAGAAACTCGACTTCCAACTGATTCCTCAGACAATCGGGAAAATACTTTTCCAAGAACAATTCTGTAAATCTCATCCAAGAAATATGGCCTTCTCCTTCCAACGCACGAGTGGATTCCCACCAATAATTTGCTTCATTCTTAAGAAAGTAGCTCGCATAGTCGGTCTTAAGATCATCACTTACTTGCGTGAGGGTAAATGCCTTTTCCATTTCCTTAAGCCAATTTTTGGCAACAACAGGGTCCATTTCACCTTTAAACTCCGGGGGCTTAACATATTGAAAGGATTTAAAACTAGTAGTTTGTTTTAGCTCTCCTTGTTGATGTTATTGCTACTGAATCTATTGGATTAGCTGCAACTGTTGTTGCTGCTGCTGGCGCAACAAGTCTAGAATTTCGTTTATAACTGGACCCTATGCCAAACTACTACTATTTTCTTTAGACTGGGCAGCTTTCTTGGGTGGCATTTTCCTGAAATATAACAGGGAATTTATTCAAAAACATAACGAGGATGTATAACATAATAACATCGTTCAAATGGTGCACCTGTTTTAGGAAAATGCTGCCCAATCAAAGCACCCATGTCTTTCTTCTTAGTATCCATTTATAAAAGATATCTAGATTAACAACACTAGCATGACTGGAATATAAAGATACTAAACACTATAGCATGACTTCTCAATCTAACAACAGTGTAGAAAAACTGGAATATAAAGATACTAAACATTATAGCATGACTTCTCAATCTAACAACCACTGATCACTTTCCAGCACCATAAAAAAAATACAACATTAACAAATTCCATATACCGCAAAGCTGGACGGGCTATACTAGTCACTACCCAAAAAGGGTAAACTAGTAAGTCTAGTCAAACTTAAGGAATCACAAACTTGGCTGACGCACTAGTCTTAGTTTTAATCAACCATCCCTCCCAAGGTGATTTCTTATCTCTTGCAAATGACCCATCTTCCACGGAATTAACTTTTCTAAAGCTGCAACCTTCAATATCGAATCATGAATCCTCTCTACTATTTTCATTTCCTGAAGTAGCAACCAGATGTAAAACTTCTATTCCTCTGAACAGTCAACTCTTATTTACTTTCAATAACCAGGACTGTCTAAGTACAAAAGCTACTGACAATTCATTGCCTCGGAACTTCAAATGAAATTTCAAAATCAAGGAATCAAGGGTACAAGGAGGAAAATTGGAGAAGACATAAATACGACTGAGAGCAACCATACGGGTACATAAGATGGCCAGTCTTAGTATCGCATAATGTACAACACATAATTCGGTGGTGTCCCACCAGACCCTTTGTCACACAGACAAACAGTCAAATCATATGCATTGTCTGCCCTCAATCAACTGACAGGATCACCGAGGAAGGAAACAATGTTTAAACAGAAATTTACAAATCAGAAGGAGAGAATCTAATTTATAATGAGATCAACAAAACCCTAAGTTGCTTACTTCGCATTCTTAACTTTCTCACAGGAAAAATTAGCAACTTATGGGATAGTAAACAATTATTCTGGAAACAAAATACGTCCTAAAAAAAGTATAAGGGTTCAACATATAAACCACAGTACTGATCCACATTCACTATGAGACTTGGTTGTCATAGCAGCCGCTGACTATTATCATTTTATCTGAACCCACCGAGGTTGCACAATGGATCCAGCAACATCACTTGACATACAAAATATGATATTTAAAAATAACGTTGATGTCTCTTCAGCTGACATATCAAGGGTCCCTCAAAAGCTGAATTCTCTTAACCAGACTCGTTATCTCGAGAGAGAAACTAGAAATCCCAATCGAACATTACCAATAATACGTAGACAAAGGAGACGTACTCTAGGCTAGGGCAGTTCCAACCAATCCTCAATAGACGTCAGGGTTACGCCTCCGAAACCCTTGACTGAACTCATAGACTCGCTCCTCTGATTGAGTTTCTGACTCACATCTATATATAAACCTTCATGTACTCTTTTAACTTTACTCCTAACCTAAATCAGGGACTCAAACCTGTAGCTCTGATACCAACTGTGACGGCCTCAACCCCGGGGTCAGGAGTTGACGTCACCAACAACAATAATAACAAACATAATATAATCCAAATCATTAATAATACATAACCACGACCCCTTTACCAAGACCTTTTCCAAGTTTAAGTATGACATAGGTTACAACTATTACAAGACTAACTAATAACAAACCATCCGGAAAAAATTAACTTAATACAGCAACTCAACAAACCACCTTTGGTCCCATACAACTACCTCAGAGGAGCCTTGTACTGAAAGAACTTGAACTCCGCCCTGACTACGATGGAAGAATCGCTTAAGTGTAACGACCAAGAAATTACGATTGTATTATATTTTAATAAAGGTGATTTACGTATTATTATGTCAGTAAGTGTGTTGAGTCCTAAAACCCTAATTGTTATGTGCTACGTATTATCTGTTTTGATCAGAATATGTTTCGGGTAATTATCGAGTATTTTATTGTAAGTTAAATGTTTTATATCAAAATTTGTACAGCCAAACAGTGTTTTAAAAGCCATTATTTCAAACAAAATCATTGGCCCTATTTTGCCAAGTATGGCCTATACCATATCGATATTCTGAACATCTAAACATTTTACAAATTTACCTATTTCGCGAAAAATGACTTTTTCGGGCCCCTTCGGGTGTCAAAAACGCCACAAAAATCACATTTTTATTTTTATAGGATCATGAAATTATCAAACATCATTTTTCTTTGCATTTTTGTATTATTCACAATTTTTGGGAATTTTTGGCATATATTTTGTATTCATTGGATATTTAAAAATTCATAAATAATACCTAAAAATTATAAAAATTGGGGCCAATTAATTTTATTAGATATATAATTAGGGCCTTAATTTTATTTAGGGGTATTATTTTAGCTAGTATAAATAGCTGATTTATTATTAATTATTAATTAGTTAATTATTAAAAATATCAAAAAAAGCAAGAACAATTGAGTTAGTGAAGAACAACTTGAGAATTCAACCTCAGATTTGAACGTGATTCTATGCACCAAATCCTTCATGTAGGTAGTCGATTTGAAACTTTTTAATCGTAGTTTATGATTATGTTATCAGTTTTACCTGTGGATTAGTCGATTGTAATTTCATAATTTTGGGTTTAAGCTTCGAATTCGGGTTTTGTTAATCGTTGATTGATTGATGTTTATGTTGATGTAAGTAATTAGATCGTGTAATTCAGAATCGATTCATGCCGGTTTCGTCGATGATTGGCCTCGATTTCGTGCTCGCCGGAAACCGCCGCTGTCGGCGGCGTTTCTTGGTTTCTCCGACTACAACAACGACGATGGAGGAGGAGGAGGAGTTGTCTTGTGCTGTTGTGGAATGAGAACGCAGAGAGAGCAAGCCAGAAAACACGCGTTTGGTCGTCGTTCCGCCCACCGTAAAATCCACCGGCGTTGATTGCTGGCGGTGTTCTTGGTCGACCCGGTTCCACAACTTCTATCCCATACTGTAAAGACAAACACAGAAACAGAACCAACCAACACTCTCTTACCCCTAAAATGAAGTATGAATGAGCGTGAGGGAGATAGTGCCTTAGTGCACCACATAAGGAAGGTTCTGAAGTCAACCCAGCAGCTCTGTCTCCTACAAAGATGAGTAGTATTTAAACCGAGACAACTGCTAGCCTCCATACATCTTCTCAAAAAGATGTAATGGCTGAAAAGGCACAAAAATAGTTACTAGATTCATCCTCTCAACAGGGTGCGTCTATTGAAATTCGCTTGTCAGCCAGGGTATCCGATGTAGTGTCACCACCTCAAACATAAAAAATTCTTGATGCACAAGGTAGGTTACATACACAAAGGAAGAGTTGACGGAAATTAGAGTTTCGACCATTTTAAGGTTAGATTCGATTGTTTTAGGTTCTTTAATAGACCAATTGCCTTTACAGGTGTTAGGAGAGGATTCTGATCCAATAGCCATATGTCAGTGGTCAGTGTCTACCTCCCCAGGACTAATAAACCTGGATGCATCTGCGGATAGTGGATCTGACATAGGTGCAGATCGGAAACTTGTTGACAATGATTCAGATATTACCTGATTGGTCACAAGAAAATGTCTTCACAGACATTAGAAGGGAACTTTGATCTTTATACTAAATTCTTTGGATCAATGTTTACCTTCCCAGAGTTCAAATCTGGAACCCTAAAAGGGAAACTAGCAACTTGTAGATTATGACTCAGATTCATCTGACGAGTCTAACAAGGATGGGGATTTGTGAACTCTCATTGTACCACATGTGACCTCCTTAAGGATGGCTAAGGTGATTTTCCTTGCAGGTACAACTGGATTTTGGATCTATGAGAGGAGTGATACACTTGTGACAATGAGTGTAAACACGAGTGGAGAGAAGAGTGAAACACTTGTGAGGAACACGAAACAGAATCACACACTCACAGTGAGGAAGAAAGATAAAAATAATATCCCAGTCCCTATCCCTAAACATGGTTCTTGATACTTCGGGTCTTGAATCTTTTTATGATTGGAACCTAAGTCTTAGGGACGTAACATTTACAGATTAGATTAGAATACTTCGGGACCTTTGGGAGCTCATAATTGGTAACACTTGGTGATCTCACATTTGCGAGGTATAAGGAGTTGGGAAGATTGGTTAACAGGATGATCAACAGTGAAGTCATACTTGCAGCATTTAAAGGGACATGGTTGATCAGACTATGACTTGTTATTTCTTTTCCAACCAAGTAACATATGAGAACTCCTTCAGATGACAACATACATTCCGTCTCTAAGGGGGAGATAAAAGCTTATATAATAGTTTTGAGGATTCCTCAACTAAGGGGGAGAAATAGCAGGGAGGAGGAAAAAGGTAAAGCACATGCACATCACACAACATCAGCAGAAGTGGTTTGGTTCATCACTATTCTTCATAAGGGGAGAAGCTGTTTTCCAAAAGGGGAGTATCATTAGTTCTTATCTGCGGATCCTATTATACGGGAGAGGTGGTAAACGAAGGTGATCTCCTTTAAGCAGTTGATTCTCATAGGGGGGAAAGCAAGAGAGATATGTGCTTCTCAACAGGAAATGTGGTTGTACAAAAGAAACTGCTGATGATTACTTCAAGACTGAGAAGTATTATCTGGCAGAGATTTGAAGAACCAAGGAAATGAAGATGAAACTACTTGAAGATCAGTTCAGTGCTAGAGGAACAAGCATCTTCCATTTCAACTACTCAAGAAATCTGGAAATGCGGTATTTGATCCGGAAAACCAGTAACATTTTTTACAAGTCCTGGTACATTACTTTTTCTAGTTGTTAGTTGAGTTATCCTCTCTATTTAATTTATTTGTTAAGTTTAGCAATCAAATAGGGGGAGATTGTTGGTGAGACTGCGTAGCTGTATGAACAGTTACGTGATAACTCAAAACAGCCTTCCTTAATGGAAGCCTTGAAGAGGATGTGTACATGACACAACCTGAGGGTTTTGTCGATCCAAGGAATGCTGGCAAGGTATGTAAATTGCGTCGATCCATTTATGGATTGAAGCAATCCTCTAGGAGATGGAATATCTGTTTTGATGAAATAGTCACAGAGTATGGCTTTGTTCAAAACGAAGATGAACCGTGTGTTTACAAGAAGGTTAGTGGGAGCTATGTGGCATTCAGAGTACTATATGTTGATGATATACTACTAATAGGGAATGACATACCTTCTCTAAAGGCTGTTAAGACTTGGTTAGGGAGCAATTTCTCCATTAAAGACTTAGGAGAGGCATCCTACATTCTAGGAATGAGGATCTCTAGAGAAAGATCTAGAAGGATGATCGGTCTAAGTCAGAGCACATACATTGATAAGGTTTTGCATCGTTTTGGAATGCAAAATGCAAAAAGGGGATATATCCCCGTGTCTCAAGGGATAACGATCTCTAAGGACCAGTGTCCGAAATCATTGGATGAGAAGGACCACATGAATAAAGTTCTATATGCTTCAGCAATTGGATCTATCATGTATGCAATGGTATGTACTCGCCCAGATGTCTCGTATGCTTTGAGCATGACGAGCAGATACCAGTCTAATCCGGGTGAAGGTCACTGGACGGCAGTTAAGAATATTCTTAAGTACCTGAAAAGAACTAAAGATTCATTCTTGGTGTATGGAGGAGAAGAGAAACTCGTTGTAAAAGGTTACACCGATGCAAGTTTCCAAACAGACAGAGATGATACTGTATCACAGTCTGGTTTTGTGTTTTGTCTAAAAGGAGGTGATGTAAGCTGGAAGAGTTCAAAGCAAGAAACAGTAGCTGATTCTACAATGGAGGCTGAGTACATTGCAGCTTGTGAAGCAGCTAAGGAGGCCGTTTGGATTCGAAAGTTCATTTCTGATTTGGGAGTGGTTCCAACGATCGCAGATCTCATTGATCTATACTGCGATAATAATGGAGCCATTGCACAGGCTAAAGAACCTAGATCACACTCCCGGGCTAAACATATACTCAGGAGATTTCACCTTATTCGAGAGATTAATGAAAGGGGTGATATACACATATGTAAAGTACACACAAATGATAACATTGCAGACCCACTGACCAAAGGCTTGTCGCAGCAGAAGCACGATGGTCACACTAGTTCCATGGGTATTAGATATATGGGTGATTAGCTCTAGTGCAAGTGGGAGATTGTTAGTGTAGGTGCCCTAGAGGCAATACATTATTCTTTTATAATCTTTATGTCAGTTGATCATTCAATAAATGTATTTATTATGACCTTAATTACTGCGATATTTTGTTAGCATAATAAATGTCCTTAGAATCATGATACAAATTGTATAGTTTAAGTACATGACTTGAACTTGAGATTATATAATATATCATATTCTTAAAGGTCCCTAGTCAAGTATTATTATATAGGACAATAATAATACATAGATAGACTAGTAAGTTGTTTGACAAGATAACCACATCTCATTGGTTATAAGTATGGGGATACTAAAGTCAATGCATAGGTACATGTGAGAGTACATGGTACTGGACAGACCCACAGTGAGATTCTTCATGTTTAATAAAGTCATAAGAAAGACTCACAGTGATAATCGTGTAACGATCCTTTGACTTGAAATCATTATATTTCTATACGAGGATTAATATACTTTGACTACATTAAAAGTTACTTTTGATCGGGTGATGATAAAAGTGGACATCGGGTATATCATGAGTCGTATGAGAAATATGAATGATAAATAAAGGATTTAACCCTCCTATAATTAGGAGAGATATTATTGGCCTCTTGATTGAGTGAGATTATAAAAGCATGTTCATGCTCAAATAATGATTTGTCTCGATAATCTACTCATGGATCAAGTAAACCCGGATTAAATGTTGAAGAGGATGACTAAATACATGCCTCGAGTTTAATCTATAATATGTATGGTTAAAGGGATTATATTACATGAAAAACATTAATCACGGAAGGTTTTATCTAATCACGATTTAATTATTGTTTAATTGGGTAACAATGATGTATTACTAGATACCGCTCATTGTTTATAATTTTATTAGAGAATAAAATTATTGCCAATTAAATAATAGCCTATAGGGTCGCACAAATAGAGCACTTAATGGAATAGTTAATTTAAATTATGGATTTAAATTAATTGATGATTATTTGAATTTTATTATAATTAAGTAAGACTTAATTGAGATAATATAAATTCGAATTAAAAGGAATGTTTTTGCCCATAATAATTAAGTATGACTTAGTTATTAATTAAATAATAGAAATTCGTTTTTATTATTTAATCCAATACCTACTAGGGTTGGGCTTTTGCTGTTATGGGCCTTTTTAATCAACCATTATAAATACATAATGATAGGTTAAAGAGGCTTGTACGTTTTTGAGAAAACCCTAGCAGCAAAGAGAGGCAGAGGCAATTCAGATCGTCAAGAAGGAGGCTAGTACATCCATTCCGTAGTCAAGTTCGTGAGACGTTCTTGAAGGTGCTCGTGTGGATACCATAGAAGTGTTTTTCCGAGAGGTATACACAAAGCGTGATAGCTAGGATTTTCGTTGAGTTCGTGAAAGTTAAGCTCTTGAAAGGTATGATTCGTTATCTCCATAATCTGCCCATAATTATACATGGATCCTGTTTTTGGGTTTCGAAATTTTTTTTGTTTTATTTACGTTTATCCGCTGCGTTTTATGCCTTCGGAACCCAACAATAACAACACTAGAACAGGACAGGTTAATAATACTATGTCTACACAAGAAATCAGGAAGAATGAAGACAAGGCAAATACAAAGAATCAGAAGATTATAAGAAGGCCTGAAGTCTGCCTACAGGTCACTGAAAGAAGTTCATTAATATGATCATGCCTCGGTGAAGAACAAAGGTTAAAGACTTTCAGGGTTTCCGAAAGGTTGAAGATTCAGTATACAAGTGCTACCGGAAGATTTCAGTGTATTGGCATTGATTGTAGGAATCTGAAGAATTGAAGACAGGGTATAGACAGAGGTTAATGAAGACATTGTCTAGAGTACCAGAAAGGATTCCAGTGAAAGTACAATTGTTTATTGACAGTCAGTGTTCGAAGCAATAAAGTTGAGGCAAGCTTAACAATATAATCAAGGCTATAATACGAAGACCTGAATCGGGGTTAGTCGTCTGTGAACCAGACCAATTGCACTAGGCGTCAACAGCTCGTGAAAGGAATCTGGGTATTATTTGTAGAAGAATTGTTAAGTTGAGGAACATACTTGGATTGAACGTTTATCTGTTAAAATACGAGAAGAGATGCGCGGGGTATACAGCTCAACAGCTCAGGGGACTGGCGAAGCTTAAAGTTTAATTGGTAAATTAAATAAATTTATGTAAAGGACTTTAATATAATTTATTTAATAAACTTAAATTGATTTATCTTATAAACTTTAAATAAGTTTATTTTATAAATCTAAATTAGTTTATTTATATAAGTTATATTTAAGTTTATTTTATAAATTAATTTAATTACAATTTAAACTTAAAAAGAAAAGAAAACAAATAAAAGGAAAAAGAAAAAGAAAAAAGAAAAAAGAAAAACAAAAGAAATAGAAAACAAAACAAAAAAAAAGAAAGGAAAGAAAATCAAAAAGAAAAACAAAAAAAGGGAAACAAAAATCAAATAAAGGAAATAATAACATGGGTGATTCAATGTCGTCACATGTGTATATAGAGTGTTTGTTTAAGTACACAACCTATACTTGCACAACCTTGTCGCCATACAGGTTATTTTGGTTTATAAAGTAAACTAGTAACCCCTGTGGACTAGTAACCCCTGTGGTCGTCACAGGGGTGTTAGTATATTAGTTTACTTTTATAATTGATGTACATGTTCCCATGTCGCCACAGGGGTGTTAGTATATTAGTTTACTTTTATAATTGATGTACATGTTCCCCTGTTGCCACAAAAGGTTTGGTCGCCACAGAAGCTCTCAATTCTCAGCCACACAATTATTGGATAAAATCTACACTTTGCAGCAGAAGATATTCAACCATTCATTTTTATTTTCTGTTCATCTTCTCTCCCAAGAGAGGTGAAAAAATGGCAGCATTGATTTACAGAGAAGCTCAAGCTATTTGTTTATCCATTTAACTTCTCACCGGAGTAACGTTGTAATGCCCGATTTAATTCTTGTATATTCTTAGGGGCATTATAATCGTTACCCGGTAATTAAATCCTAATTCAAACAAAAACTAGATTATTGTATAGGATTTGATTTGTAAATCTTTGTAGTAGTTAGAAACTTTAATGTTCTTAGATTGTAACCGGTTAATTTATTTACCGGAGTGTAGCAACCCCTTCGAGGATTTATATAAGAATATATATTTCCCCGAATATCTTGTGTTCCTCGTTTTTATCGTTCCAAACGCTATTTCTCTCGAGAACACGAAACCACTAGCCGAGCACTAAATATTTTATCCGCTAAAAATTCGAAAGAATTTTTAATTTAGTAATTATCGTATTCAACCCTCCCTTGTA
This sequence comes from Apium graveolens, assembly GCF_009905375.1. Lineage (NCBI taxonomy): Eukaryota > Viridiplantae > Streptophyta > Magnoliopsida > Apiales > Apiaceae > Apium > Apium graveolens. Next base: position 291,881,814 of record NC_133648.1, read on the forward strand.
CGATAATTCAAGACCTAACAATTGGTATCAGATACACAAATCAGGATCCTTAAAAATAATTCATTTTATTAATTTTACATTTACATAATTTTTTTTTGTAAATTTGATTTAGAAAATTTAATTTAAATAAGTTTATTATATGAACTTAATTTAAATAAATTTATTTTATAAATTTAACTAAATTAATTTACTACTTAAATTTTAGTAAATAAAATTTTTAATTTGAATTTATTTTTATTGTTGCCAGTTTTGTAGTTTATTTGCTGCCATTTTATTATATCTGTAGGCTGTCAGTTTGTAAACAAAGGAGAGATCAATTTTTTTTTTCGGAGAATCATTTGGTAAACACTCCGTCACGTACACAAATTGGAAATAGGTGTTTTTGGCAGCTCAGTGATACAAAACAAAACAGACAAAGCCTCGGTGATTTGCAAGCCACGCGCCTACTGAACTGCTAGTCACGCGCGGGAGGGTGTGTCACGCGCGGAGTAATTCTGGAGACGATGTTCACGCGCCTGGAAGTGCCTTCAGATTTGAAGGACACGCGCGGATCTTCTGAGTGACATGCGCAAATCAAAAACAAAAGACAGCTCACGTTTTCAGCCTCCTGACTATCGCCACAGCCTTGTCGCAATAAAAAATTTTTGTCGCCACAGAGTAAATCGTGTACTGCGACTAGCTGCACTGTACAGTCGCCACAGACGAGTTCTTTTTCTAAAGTTTTCCTAATTAATTTTTTATTTCTGATTTATTTATTTTTCTGTAAAATTTAAATTTCTTAAATTTAAATTTTTCTTAAATTAAAATTTACATTTTATTTAATTTTTAAGAAAATTCGAAATTCTTGAAAATTAGATTTTATGTAAATATTTATTTTTGATTAATTTATTTTCAAAGAAAATTAAATAAATTTAAATTTTTAAGTTTAATTTTTCTTAAATAATAATTTATATTTTATTTAATTTTTAAGAAAATTCGAAATTCTTGAAAATTTGATTTTACGTAAATATTTATTTTTGATTAATTTATTTTCTAAGAAAATTAAAATATTAGAAATTTAAATTTTTCTTAAATATTAAATTAAGGGTACTCAAGAATTGGTAGACTCAGGATTCCTCCGAGCTTTTAAAGTGGATTTTAATCTTTCGAAGAAAACAAAGACCATGTGTTATTCAGACGGAAAATTCTCGAATACGGAAATTGAAGATAATGGTTTTCTTACTCCGATGGAACTGATTTCAAGACCTACAGATGAAAATTGTGGAACTTCCTCAAAGGCTTACTCCATAGGATACCACTGGGTTTTCAGACGCAGGAATTGAATGAAATTTCTACGGGTACAGTTTTTCTCTGAGATTTTAAGACAACTCTATGATTCCAGATTATACAGTCACAAAGTGGTTTGTACCAATGCTATATTTATCTGGGAATCAATGAGATCATACAGGCAGGCATTGTGGAAGTCAGAGAGAACAGGAATTGTGGAGGTCAGAGAGAATAGGAATTGTGGAGGTCAGAGAGAATAGTAGGGACAAACAAACATCTCAGTTATATTCAGTATAGTTGGAACCTCGGGACAGAATGTAAGAGTTACTGATAGCTGAATCAGAAGAAGCTCAGGTAGAAGTACTTGAGGGACTGGACGTCAGGGCAGTGTTTCACTTTTCAGGGAAGTTTAGTCGCATCAGATTCACAAGGAGTACATAAGCTACTTCCAAGGATCAAGCCTATCTATTCTGAAGCAGAGATTCTTACAAGATCAGTTCAAGGGATGATTACAAGACTGAGAATGGGACATAAACAAGATTTGATAGCTACAGGTTTGACAAACAATATGTGTCTAGTAACTATCAGGGGTTTTGCTACAACAGAACAAGAATCTTGACGAACAAGAATAAGTAGGGATTCAGTTGAAGAGCTGAGACAAAGGTGGAATGTTTTCTTAGGGAAGCAGCCAGTCAAAACTTATAGTGCACGAGAAAGAGTTGGGATGGATCAGATGACGAGAATAATGAACTTTCATAGCAATCTCTGAAGATGGTCCAACTCACATATCTCAGGTTTCAAATTCTTGAACCACTGCAATACTTTGTTCTCAATATTCAATGCATGATAAGATCATAGTGTTTAAATGTTTAACACTCGCACAAGCATGATAGCATCACACATAGATAATGTTGAACTAGTTCACTAGATTATTTTTCTGGTAACTAGGATTGATGTTTAACTTGTGCATGTTACTTTAGATGATCTTAAATATGTGGTTGAAAATTTGGTGAACATGATTAATTGCTTTAGTGAGGTATATATTTTTCCAGCATATAAGACCTTTGTTTATGCTTACTCTCTGTATCCTATTACATTGTGATTTATTCATTTGATCTAAATTATTTGTTAAGATGTATTAGTTTATAATTGGATTGAGATAGCTAGATGAGATTCATCAACAGGATTAGACTAGATAGAATTAGTGATTTATTTGTTAATTCTGTTTGTTCCATATCATGCCTGTCTTGCTTAATTCTTATGTGTAATGTTTCTCAATGAATACCATGTATTCTTAATACAATGCTTGCTTATTTCAATGTCATGAATGCATCTCTTAGTACTTGCATTAATTGTAGAAAGCATGTTTAGGATCACAATAGGGCTAAGACTGCTAGTCCTCCTTATGTAAGGTTGGAACCATTTATCCCCTAGCCTAAGACAAATCTGTCAAGGGTATCAAAATGGAGAAAATGGTCAGTCAAAGATAAGAATTAGCATGATAAGGTTACAGATGTTGGTATCTATGTTTATAATAAAATCTCTAATCCATCTGGACCCAAACTGATAAGTTGGGTACCAAGAACTGTTAATCCATTTGTGAGTGTAGGACATAACAGGTTAATTGATTCATATGTATTCTTGGTTACTCATAATCAAGGCATATGATCAAAGAAAGAGCCTCACAATCAAATGTGATTGACATAAGCTATTCCGTCAATAATCTTTGGAGATGACAGCAAAGATTTTCATTACGGGACAAGCTATGCAGAAAGGGATGTCATCATGAATTGAACAATTGGTATCACTGATAACAACTAATTATTGGAGTCATTGATAACAGTTGAAGCAACTCCTTGCTGGAGAATCAAGGCACGGATCCTCTTATCAGACAGTTCTACATCAAAGGACAAATTGTCAATTCAAAGAAGGATTAGTGTCTCATCTGAAGCAGGAAGATTGAGAAGCTTGCTCTGATTAAGAGTAAGTTAGAAGCTCTCACCCTTGAACATCAACACAAGGAACTCTTTTGTAAAAAGGGTTTAGTGAGAGGAGTGCCCCATCTGGAATTCAGAAAATGGTAAATGTGAGGCATGTCAGAAAGAGAAGTCAAAGACAACATCACATCAAGTAAAGATATACCTTAGTGATGGTGGTTGACTACTCTTATGATACAAAGTTGTTGTTTATGCGTTCTCAAGACAAGACATTACAGATGGTGATTGATCATATCAGGAGATCAAACTGGAAGCAACTATAGAGACATATTCAGCACTGGGAGCTCCGTGTCAGAATGGAGTGGTACAAAGGAAGAACTAGAACTTGATTAAAGCTACAAGGGAAATATCAAGCTAATCAAGACTTTCTAAATACCAAAGGGCTGAAGCAGTCAATACAGTTTGCAACAAGTTAGATCAATCCTTGATCAGGATGTATACATGAAGACCACTAATGAGTTAATGGCCAACAGAAGCAAACACTGGATAACCTCAAAGTGTTTGGAGAGAATGTTCTACAGTTAGGATATTTTCTATGGCTACTCAGTGGATTCTACAACCTACAGGGCATTTATGGTTGATCAACAGAAGATGATTGAAAGTCTAAGTGCACAGTTCAACAAATCAATGCTCCAAGCTGTTAAAGGAGAAATTGATGGTATTGATGATTCATATCCAAGTATTGGAATGGTAATGTATAATACAAGTCAATATTTCAATGAAGCCAGTCAGCAAGGGTAAGGATTTTCAGGAAATCCCAGCAACAGCTTAGGGGGAGCAATAGAAGGATCAACTAGTCAGATACAACACCACATTGAAAATCAAGAGGACACCACAAGAACATATTTGCTGAGACAAAGAGTTTGATATTCATATTATTCCCAGAGTCTAGTTCTTAAGTGATCCAGATGGTGGAGTAATGATTAGCAGGGCTACTGAGTGTGAATGATTATTTCTCTAGTTTTCTATCTGAAGAAGAAACTAAGAAAGTTATAGAAGCTCTGATAGATCCGGATTGATTGGGAGATTGCAAAGCAAGATGAACTCAATCAGTCAGCAAGCAGATTGTAGGGAAGCTGGTATCCAGACTAAATGACAACTTTGTAATTGGTACTAGGATAACCAGAAGTCAATACTGGATGACAATGGCATTGTTACGAGGGACAAGGCCAAACTGGATGCTAGGTTATTATCAGGAAGCAATATCTAACAGATAGCACCAGTGACGAGACTTGAGAATATTACGACATATCAGGCACCTGATGCACATTACACTTGGAATTGGACTCTAGTAGATGTGTACAAGTGCACTCCTGGTTGGTGAGTCAAAAGAGGAAGTCAATGCACAACAGTTCATGGACTTTGCAGTTGCAGATCTATTGGACTACGTATATCTCTTCTTCACAAGCTCACTTCAGGTTGGTATGAACTAGTATACTACTCAAGCAATCGTCAAGGACATGGTATGACACTCTAACTGAAGTTACAGTTTAATATAAACTAGTAGAGTCGTCATATTAATAACTCTCTTATCACTAGGCACAAACATAATGTTATATATGTGTGGTGATATAAATGATAATGTTATATGTTGGTCTACTAACAAAGACTTGTGCAAGTTTATTTGCTAAGTAATTGCAGAGTAGGTATAGAGGAGCATGTTGGAAAGGTTACAATTCTTTTTGGAATTACTTCAAGCAAGCCATTAGGATAATTCTTTTAGGAGCTCAAGCAAGCCAAAAGAACAATTCTTTTAGGAGCACAAGTAAACCAAAAGGATGATGGCAATACAAGTAAGTTAAGGATCTTTTGAAGATGAAAAATTTGGAAGATTCTGAACATGCCAAGACTACTTACCAACAGAAACCACTAAAACTTGATCAGTGCAACTCAGGTATAATGACAAGCTATAGAGGTATGACGAGCTCACTCTTTTACTCAAATGCTAATAGACAACATGTAATGTTCTCAAGATGCCAATGTGCAAGGTTCTAAGTGGATCCTAGAGAATCCAATCGTATAGCTATTAACAAGATTATTAGATATCTTAAGGGACTACCAACTCTTGGAGTAAAGTACCCAAAAGATATTGTGCTTAACATGTTTGGCTATATAGATACCAATTATGCAGGTTGTAAAAAAGATAGGAGAAGCATCTCTGAAGCTGTCAACTTAAGTGACAGGAGAAGCATCTCAGGAAGCTGTCAACTTCGTGGAAGAAGATTGATTTCTTGTTATGATGAGAAACAACCTCAAACCAACAACTCTGTGAACACTTTATGACAAGGCACCTTCACACCAGGTATCATTTAATTTGAGATCATGTCTTTTAGTTAAAGAGTTACTGACAGAAACATTTATTAAATCACTTGATAAAGTTAATTTTTCAAGATTGGTTTATAAGTGTGGGATATCATTCATTGCATATTAGTTGGAAATCCATCTGTAAGGAATTCTTCATATAAGTTCACAAGTATTAAATCTTCAATATTTAAAGGACTTGTGAATTTATCAGTAATCCGGTACCTCGTACTTAGTGCTACTATCTTGATTATCATGATTACAATGTCATATACATTTGTGGTAGTTAAGTATTATAGCATTAAGTTTGAATATTATGTTAATTAATTTAAATTATGACTGTAGACAATTCTATTCCATATCAGTCTCATGATTTAAATTATATTAAAGTAATATGTAACATAGTTATTTGTATCATGTACGAATAATTGTGATACTTTTAGTATTAGTGATATTGTTTAGAATTTTTGTTCTAAGTAATCAATGTTTATTCCTAAAATCACTATGTTGAAAGTTGAAGTATTTTCTAAGTCATGTGTATAAAACTGTCAATATTTTATATGCTTAGAAAGTATTTTTAAAATTACTAATTATCCAGAAAATGATTGCCATGTATATAAGTCATATATCCTATTGGTGATTATTCAAGGATAATTATAAAAATATCTAAGTGCTAGTATCTAACTCATAGATATTTAGTATTTATTTATCTATTATTTATTTTAGGTAGTTTGGATTATGGAAATTGAAGCAATTCAATAATTTTATTTGCTCCATAATTCAAACTAACTTAAAATAAATAAGCAGCATGATTGATTGTAACTAAATCAGTCAACAATTGATATCTAGTATATTGATTGTAACTTATGTGTTATAAGTTAATTATGAGATTTTGGTTTTAGTGATTTTAACAATTCTTATATCTCAAGAATTCACTGAAATCAGAATCATGATTGTAACATGATTAGTTGAATGCTAATTCTTGACTTATATCCGTCAATGATACTTAGTTAAGAGTTTAACTATGAACTAATTGTGAAGTATTAGTATTTGTGACATTACTTAGAACTCCTCCAAGTAATCAATGATTATCCTCAGTCACTTATACTAATATAAAAAGTGCAAAAATCTTTCTTAAAGTACAACTATGGTTATAATGTTTGATGCTTTATTATAAATAACCATATGTTATCCACTTAGAATAATGTTTATACTTACTTGCAAATTCCTAAACACGTTGATAATAGATGCAATACACAATGGATCAAAGTATATGGGACTTAGAATATTTTTCTAAGATTGCAAACAAGTCAATGTTGGTTAATGTTGCTTTATTTATCGAACCAGTATTGTTTGAGATACTACAGTTGTTAGGACTTAACAAGTGTATCATATATGAAATTGAATGCTGATATCTTTTTGATAGATAACTGGTATTTAATTCATTGATATCTTATTTTAATATTTAAAATAGGATGCAACATAATTATTGGTATCTAAAGTACTTGACAAGTATCAGACAATGATATATTGTTAATATTTTGTTACAGATAATTGTGAGATTTTAAGTTCTAGTGGATTTATATGAGTTGCTATATCTGAAGGATTCACTACAATTTGAAATTAGCAGCATAGTCATTCTTATTAAGGTTAATTATCAATAAACAATTTTGTTGATTATAATCTTATAAAGATAGATTATGGAGCATTTGATATGAATGAGAATTGCTTAGACTTTACCTTAAGTGATCTATGCTTTTACGAAAACTCATTCAAATTAAAACACAAAATTTTTCTTTCTTTTCTTAATACTGCTAGGTCATCAGTCCGTGTCTTATCAAATCATTTATCTTTTAGGCATAAAACAGACTTGTGCACTCGAACAGTTTTGGGAGAAAATTAAACTTCTTTCTACATTGGTGATATCTTATTTCATTAAAATCTTTTTGAAATCACTATTGTACATCATTTCTCTCAAAGATTAAATGCATAATTTTCATTCATTATAGATCTTAAGTGCATTTTATCTCTATATTGCCATATGCTCTGTGATGCAGGTTCAGCCTCCAATGGCATTCTTTCATTTGATAGTCATGAGGTTGAAAACCCACAACTTCTATCCCAGACTGTAAAGACAAACACAGAACCAACCAACACTCTCTTACCCTTAAAATGAAGTATGAATGAGCGTGAGGGAGATAGTGCCTTAGTGCACCACATAAAGAAGGTTCTGAAGTCAACCCAGCAACTATGTCTCCTACAAAGATGAGTAGTATTTAAACCGAGACAACTGCTAGCCCCCATACATCTTCTCAAAAAGATGTAATGACTGAAAAGGCACAAAAACAGTTACTAGATTCATCCTCTCAACAGGGTGCGTCTATTGAAATTCGCATGTCGGCCAGGGTATCCATGTAGTGTCACCACCTCAAACATAAAAAATTTTTGATGCACAAGGTAGGTTACATACACAAAGGAAGAGTTGACGGAAATAAGAGTTTCGACCATTTTAAGGTCAGATTCGATTGTTTTAGGTTCTTTAATGGACCAATTGCCTTTACAGTTGTTAGGAGAGGTTACTAATCCAATAGCCATATGTTAGTGGTCAGTGTCTACCTCCCCAGGACTAATAAACCTGGATGCATCTGCGGATAGTGGATCTGACATAGGTGCAGATCGGCAACTTGTTGACAATGATTCAAATATAACCTGATTAGTCACAAGGAAATGTCTTCATAGACATTAGAAGGGAACTTTGATCTTTATGCTAAATTCTTTGGATCATTGTTTACCTTCCCAGAGTTCAAATCTGGAACCCTAAAAGGGAAACTAGCAACTTGTAGATTATGACTCAGATTCATCTGACGAGTCTAACAAGGATGGGGATTTGTGAACTCCCATTGCACCATATGTAACCTCCTTAAGGATGGCTAAGGTGATTTTCCTTGCAGGTACAACTGGATTTTGGATCTATGAGAGGAGTGATACACTTGTGAGAATGAGTGTAAACAGGAGTGGAGAGAAGAGTGAAATACTTGTGAGGCACACGAAACAGAATCACACACTCACAGTGAAGAAGAAAGATAAAAACAATATCCCATTCCCTATCCCTAAACATGGTTCTTGATACTTCGGGTCTCAAATCTGTTTATGATTGGAACCTAACTCTTAGGGACCTAACATTTATAGATTAGATTAGAATACTTCGGGACCTTTGGGAGCTCACAATTGGTAACACTTGGTGATCTCACATTTGCGAAGTATAAGGAGTTGGGAAGATTGGTTAATAGGATGATCAACAGTGAAGTCATACTTGCAGCATTTAAAGGGACATGGTTGATCAGACTATGACTTGTTATTTCTTTTCCAACCAAGTAACATATGAGAACTCCTTCAGACGACAGCATACATTCCTTCTCTAAGGGGGAGATAAAAGCTTATATAATAGTTTTGAGGATTCCTCAACTAAGGGGGAGAAATAACAGGGAGGAGGAAAAAGGTAAAGCACATGTACATCACACAACATCAGAAGAAGTGGTTTGGTTTATCACTATTCTTCATAAGGGGAGAAGCTGTTTTCCAAAAGGGGAGTATCATTAGTTCTTATCTGCGGATCCTATTGTACGGGAGAGGTGGTAAACGAAGGTGATCTCCTTTAAGCAGTTGACCTCATAGGGGGATAAGCAAGAGAGATATGTGCTTCTCAACAAGAAATGTGGTTGTACAAAAGAAACTGCTGATGATTACTTCAAAGCTGAGAAGTATTATCCGGCAGAGATTTGAAGAACTAAGGAAATGAATATGAAACTACTTGAAGATCAGTTCAGTGCTAGAGGAACAAGCATCTTCCATTTCAACTACTCAAGAAATCTGGAAATGCAGTATTTGATCCAGAAAACCAGTAGCATTATTTACAAGTCCTGGTACATTACTTTTTCTAGTTGTTAGTTGAGTTATCCTCTCTATTTAATTTGTTTGTTAAGTTTAACAATCAAATAGGGGGAGATTGTTGGTGAGACTGCATAGCTGTATGAACAGTTATGTGATAACTCAACACGATAACAACACTAGAACAGGACAGGTTTATAATATTACGCCTACACAAGAAATCAGGAAGAATGAAAACAAGGCAAATACAAAGAATTAGAAGATTAGAAGAAGGCCTGAAGTCTGTCTACAGGTAATTGAAAGAAGTTCATTAATATGATCATGCCTCAGTGAAGAACAAAGGTTAAAGACTTTCAGGGTTTCAGAAAGGTTGAAGATTCAGTATACAAGTGCTACCGGAAGATTTCAGTGTATTGGCATTGATTGAAGATAGACAGTGTTCGAAGCATAGGAATCTGAAGAGTTGAAGACAGGGTTTAGACAGAGGATAATGAAGACATTGTCTACAGTACCAGAAAGGATTCCAGTGAAAGTACAATTGTTTATTGACAGTCAGTGTTCGAAGCAATAAAGTTGAGGCAATCTTAACAATGTAATTAAGGCTATAATACGAAGACCTGAATCGGGGTTAGTCGTCTGTGAACCAGAGCAGTTGCACTAGGCGTCAACAGCTCGTGAAAGGAATCCGGGTATTATTTATAGAAGAATTGTTAAGTTGAGGAACGTACTTGGATTGAACGTTTATCTGTTAAAGTACGAGAAGAGGTGCGCGGGGTATACAGCTCAACAGCTCAGGGGACTGGCGAAACTTAAAGTTTAATTGGTAAATTAAATAAATTTATTTAAAGGACTTTAAAATAATTTATTTAATAAACTTAAATTGATTTATCTTATAAACTTTAAATAAGTTTATTTTATAAATCTAAATTAGTTTATTTATATAAGTTATATTTAAGTTTATTTTATAAATTAATTTAATTACAATTTAAACTTAAAAAGAAAAGAAAACAAATAAAAGGAAAAAGGAAAAAGAAAAAGAAAAATGAAAAACAAAAGAAATAGAAAACAAAACAAAAAAAAAAGAAAGGAAAGAAAATCAAAAAGAAAAACGAAAAAAGGAAAACAAAACAAAAATCAAATAAAGGAAATAGTAACCTGGGTGACTCAATGTCGCCACATGTGTATATAGAGTGTTTGTTTAAGTAAACAACATGTACTTGCACAACCTTGTCGCCATACAGGTTATTGTGGTTTATAAAGTAAATTAGTAACCCCTGTGGTCGCCACATGGGTGTTAGTATATTAGTTTACTTTTATAATTGATTTACATGTTCCCCTGTCGCCACAGAAGGTGTGGTCGCCACAGAAGCTCTCAATTCTCAGCCACACAATTATTGGATAAAGTCTACACTTTGCAACAGAAGATATTCAGCCATTCTTTTTTATTTTCTGTTCATCTTCTCTCCCAAGAGAGGTGAAAAAATGGCAGCATTGATTTACAGAGAAGCTCAAGCTATCCATTTATCCGTTTAACTTCTCTCCGGAGTAACGTTGTAATGCCCGATTTAATTCTTGTATATTCTTAGGGGCATTTTAATTGTTACCCGGTAATTAAATCCTAATTCAAACAAAAGCTAGATTATTGTATAGGATTTGATTTGTAAATCTTTGTAGTATCTAGGAACTTTATTGTTCTTAAATTATTGCCGGTTAATTTATTTACCGGAGTGTAGTAACCCCCCCCCTCGAGGATTTATATAAGAATATATATTTCCCCGAATATCTTGTGTTCCTCATTTTTATCGTTCCAAACACTATTCCTCTCAAGAACACGAAACCACTAACCGAGCACTAAATATTTTATCCGCTAAAGATTCGAAAGAATTTTTAATTTAGTGATTATCGTATTCAACCCCCCCCCCTTCTACGATAATTCGGGACCTAACAGAACTCTATGTGTTAGATAATTATATACGAGTCAGATAAAATCGTATGGGTAGACGCTAAGGGCTATATGGTATCAGTCTGAGATTGCGTATGATGTAAGTCATCTAAATATATATTTTTCCTTGATAGATTCAGCACCAGCAAGGTGAATCAAGCCGGAGATAGAAGGCTGTGAATTATCCGAGGCAAAGTGCATACCAGGCAAGTTTTTCCCCTATTCTAAATTCAGAATAGTGAATTGCTTCCAACTTTCCATGACAGCTACACCTTGATAATTCTTGTTCACAGACATTGATACACAAATATTGATCCTTTGTTTCTATTTCATTTCGATTCTTGATTTCTCCTAATTCATTGAATCATATATTCATATTCCAATAATTAAATATACTCATATACATATACTCTGATATATTCCGATGTTGGGATATATCGAAAGCATACTGATTATTCCAGATGCTAAGATATGGACTGGATGGTTACGATACGGGTCGGGTATGAACCGGACCCTTATTTATTAGGCCATAGAGTGTAGGTACCCTATATATTGGTGGGGTCTATACAGTTGGGTATAGATCAGCGCTATATCCTGACTGATCAGCAGGTTATAGTGCATATGTTGGTTCTTGTGTCCAGTCTCGTTCATTTGGTACTCGCCAATAATGGCATACATTGTTCTTTACAGAAATAGATGGTTGTTCAAACCAGCAGATTACCGGTTCATTTATCCTTCTCTCTTTACACTATATATATTATTGCAGGCTTGTTGAGCAATTTTGGCTCACCCCTGTTATTGTTGTTCACCTTGTTTTTCAGTTAAGGTTGAGAATGAAACCCATCAGAAACCGAGTAGTCAAGAAGCGGGTCAAGCTGCGGGACCCTCTAATTCCAAGAGTGTTTGTCCCTATCCTAGAAGAGAGTTTTGAATTGCTTAAGCAGGTGTAACAGGATAAGTGGTAGTTGTAATTTGAATAAAAGATGTTTAGTTTAAAATTTGAATAGAAAACTGGTTTGTAATAAAGAGAGTTTGTAAGACAGTTTATTTAGAATTGTTGTAATAAAGTTGGTGTGTCATTCTTGTTTTCAATCCTTAACCTTAAAAAGATCCTGAGTAGTAGTAGTAAGGGGTAATTATATATTCATATGTTAGGAATATGTTTTAAACTTGATGATAAGTTAAACAAAATACCTTAGTAGATTTAACTTAGTGAATTTTGTAGCATTTGACGGATGATCAAATATAGTCCCGACGGATGAACTTTATAGTCCCGACGGATGACAAACTGACATTCATCGAGTGAGTAGCTTATGTAACAAATAAGAACTGTAGCATATTTCTACAAACAACATGTATTAGTCAAGTAGATTGCTTGGGGTTCTGTAAGTCATGTTGACTACTAGATTGATATGCATAATAGGTTGATTAATTGTAAATATGAGATGTCTTGTAATTCTGTTTAAGTGAAATAGAGTCAAGTGGCAAATAGACTCCCGACGGATGATCTACAAGACTCCCGACGGATGATCAACAAAGCTCCCGATGGATGACAAGCATAGTCCCGTCCGATGATCAAATTCAAATAACTGTTGATAGTGACAATACAGTCGCATGCGTTGGGTGTTTGCAAAAGGAATGTGGCATCCTGTTAAGCAGGAATTTAAGAACAAATAAGCATTACCATTTCCATACAATTGTGAAGCTATTCAAAGATGTTGGAATAGAGTAGTGAAGTAGCATGAAGTTAGACTAGATATGTTTTGTTTTATTATCTTGTCTTATTATCATGTAAACTTGGTGATATATAAACCAGGTGTAGCAAGTAGAACAATATATATATATATGGTGGATACTTTCAAATTCACCATAAATTTTTAAAAGCCTGTGTTTTTATTACTTAGTGTTTTGATTTCTATCTCTCTTTTATTCCGCATCATTGCTAATCAAACACTATTATATTTATCAAGTTAGGACATTCTTTAAATTTGAAAAAGTAGCCAGAATTATATTCAATCCCCCTTCTGTAATTCTTGTTGTATTGTTAAGGAATTATAATTGGTATCATAGCAAGCTCTAGAAGAACAAAGAGTATAAAGATCACAACAAACAACAAGATGAACAAGAAGGATGTTGGAGTAAAGATTCCATTTCTGGACAAAGACAATTATCACCACTGGAAGGTGAAGATGCACCTACATCTTTTTTCCCAAGGTGAGGCCTATGTGGACTGCATAGAGAGAGGTCCTCATGTACCAATGAGAGCTGCAACTGGCAATGAGCCATCTGTTCCAAAACCTAGGCATGAATGGTCAGACCCTGATATTGAGCAAGTCACGAAAGATAAGAAGGCCATGAATATATTGTTCAATGGAGTTGATGGTGATATGTTTGACAACATTATTAAATGTAAAACAACCAAAGAGGTTTGGGACATAATCCAAATTATTTGTGATGGTACTGAGCAAGTAAGGGAGAACAAGATGCAGCTACTGATTCAGCAATATGAGCATTTCCACTATGAAGAAAGTGAGTCTCTCACTGATATTTTTAGTAGATTTCAAAAGCTACTAAATGCTCTGAAGTTGCATGGAAGAGTCTATCAAAAAAAAGACTTTAACCTCAAGTTCCTTAGATCTTTTACAAAAGAGTGGAAGGCAATGACAATCTCATTGAGAAATTCACAGGATTAGTGATGACAGTGATGATGAAAGTGATCAAGAAATAGTATCTAAGGATAATGCAGAAAAATCTATAACTAATGAAGCAAATAATTCAACATCTGTCGAGTTACAAAATGCTTCATCCCTCGGGAGACAATCTGCCTTATCCGTCGGGAGACAATCAGCTTCATCCGTCGAGATACAAAGTGCATCATCCGTCGGAACAATGAGAGAAGCTGAGAGTCAGAATAGATCACCTACAGAAAGTACTCCCTTCTCAAATCAAAGACTCACAAACTCAAGGGGAGTTTCTCATAATCAAAACCCAGTCACACATCAAGACAACAATGAGGCCTCTTCATTTAGAGCTAATCTACCTCAACAAAGAAAATGGACTAAAGATCACCCTTTTGAGCTCATCATTGGTAATGCATCTTCTAGAGTTCAAACAAGGAAAGCAACTCAAGAAGAATGTCTATATAGCAGCTTCCTTTCTAAGGAAGAACCAAAGAAGGTAGAAGAAGCTTTGTTGGATCCTGATTGGATTTTAGCTATGCAGGAGGAGCTAAACCAATTCGAAAGGAACAAGGTATGGAAACTGGTACCCAAACCTAAAGGAAAGAATCCAATTGACACCAAGTGGGTATTCAGAAATAAGATGGATGAAAATGGCATAGTGGTCAGGAACAAAGCTATATTGGTTGATAAGGGCTACTGTCAACAAGAAGGAATATATTTTGATGAAACTTTTGCTCCTATGGCAAGACTTGAAGCCATCAAAATTTTCTTAGCCTATGCATCCCATGCCAATTTTAAGGTCTATCAAATGGATGTCAAAAGTTCCTTTCTGAATGAAGATTTGGAGGAGGAAGTCTATGTCAGTCAACCTCCTAGTTTTGAAGATCCAAATTTTCCAGAATATGTCTACTATCTTTTGAAAGCACTTTATAGACTGAAGGAAGCACCTAGAGTCTGGTATGACACTTTATCAAAGTTTCTTTTGGAAAATCACTTCACAAGAGGTACTGTTGATAAAACTTTATTCTTTAGAAATGTTAATGGCTCTAGTATACTTGTTCAAATTTATGTAGATGATATTATATTTGGCTCTACAGATGAAAAACTTCGCAAAAAGTTTGTCAAATTGATGCAGAGTAAGTATGAAATGAGCATGATGGGAGAACTAACTTACTTTCTTGGTTTACAAGTTAAGCAAGTTAGTTATGGAATATTTATTAGTCAAACTAAATATATTTATGATCTTTTAAAGAAGTTTGATCTAATGGATTGCACATCTGCAAAAACTCACATGGCCACTGCAACTAAACTTGAATTAAACACTACTGAAAAGTCTGTGGATATTTCAAGCTATAGGGGCATGGTTGGCTCACTTTTGTACTTAACAGCTAGTAGGCCAGATATAATGTTTGCTACTTGTCTTTGTGCTAGATTTCTGGCTGATCCTAGAGAATCTCACTTAGTAGCTATAAAGAGTATTTTCAGATATCTCAAGGGAACACCAAAACTTGGCATTTGGTACCCTAGAGATTCTGGTTTTGATCTAACTGGTTATTCAGATTCAGATTATGCAAGGTATAAAATAGACAAAAAAAAGTACAACAGGAACCTGTCAATTTCAAGGAAACAAGCTTGTGTCCTGGTTCAGTAAAAAGCAAAATTCAGTTTCTACTTCTACAGCTGAAGCTGAATATATTGTTGTTGGTAGTTGCTGTGCACAGATTTTGTGGATGAAAAACCAATTGTTGGACTATGGTCTACAAGTGGACAGAATTCCCATTTTCTGTGATAACACAAGTATAATTGCCATCACTGAAAATCCAGTACATCATTCAAGAACAAAGCACATAGACATCAAGTATCACTTCATTAGGGAACATGTGATGAATGGTACTGTGGAACGTCATTTTGTTCCAAGTGAAAAGCAGCTTGCAGATATCTTTACCAAGTCACTTGATGAATCCACCTTTTTAATGTTGGTAAGTGAGTTAGGTATGTTTAATTATTCTTGAATTATTTCAGATATTTTTGCAAGTTATAATGCAGCCAGAAACTTAATTGATTTTTCTGTTTTGAATGAGATTTTAGCTAAGTCAAAATTTACATCCCGACGGATGCTCATTATCCATCGAGTTTGATCATCCGTCGGAATAATATTTAATAATAAAAATCAATTACTTTTTTGAAATATTTTATAACCCGACGAATAATTATTTTATTCTCATCCGTCAAATTGTCTCAATCTTAGCCGTTAAAACTCTGAGCATTATCACGACGGATAAGTGACAGAATTTTGACAGTTATACCTTGTATCCCCTATAGTTAGGGTTGTTCATCTCAGCCAGAATAAAAGAGTAATAGAGGAATTCAAACTCAAATGAATAAAACTAAAAAGGTTTCAAAGGTGATATTTCTAGAGGAAATAAAATCCAGAGAATAAAATTCTGACACAAAATGAGCAAGTGGTGTCACATCACCAAGAAACTATCCACCATATAAGAAAAATGAAGTTAAATTATCATAACTTGGCAGAGCTATCACAACCTGAAAATAGGTTTCATGATAGCCTCTGGCACAGTACGTGATTGAAAATGGGTGTTATGGATTATGTCATTTAACAGATACCTCTTTTTGAGAGATGACAGAAGAAGTTACAGAAAGAGAAGGTATTGCCAAAGTATTAATACTTATCTTCTATTTAAACTCTTCTGTTGACTCGCCATCCAATTCTAGACACTTCTTTACGTTCTAAGGATATCGATAATCTTCATCATCGTCGAATCGTAGTAGCCTCAGAAGATTCCCCAATAAAATTTTGCAATTGCCAGGAGTTTGGTCTAGCTCATCACAACCATCTCAAACGAATTCGCCTATCTTAGCTTACTCGTTGGTGTTATATCCAATAGTCCAACAGGAACTCGATATGAGCTCAAGCATCCTCACATAGCTATACACACTCCTACACACTCTCATTTCTAGTTTACTATAACCTCAGCTCTGATACCAACCTGTAACGCCCCCAAATCCGGGGTCAGAGGATTTGGTCGTCACTATAAAACCTCAATCCAAATTAACCTGTTAAATCAAAATGCAAATGCCTGCGGAAGATATTTAGTATCTATGACCCCAAACTAATCCAAGATCTTTTAAGGTTACAGTTCTAAAAATAAGAATTCCAAATTCCATAAATAATTTTCACTACCTTTTAAAACTCTTTTTAACAAATTCCAATTCAATACTAACCTGCTAGTATAACTTCGAAAAGAAGTATACTAGGCCCAACTATAAAATAACATAACTATAATATAATATAATATAAACAACTTTACACAATTAAACTTATACTAGTTCACAAACCCTGGACCAATCACCTTCCAATAGCTTTCTTCTTTACTTTCTTGAATTATGTCGCAAAACAGCGTAAGCTAATCCTTACTGGAGGTTAAATTTGAAAACAGGAAAGTATGAGCGAAAGAAATGCTCAGCAAGTTCATTATAGCATATATATAGTCATTTTGATATAAAACCGACATCTGCATCAGAGCAGAACATTTAAAAATCATAATTGCTGAATCGGAAAATTTAGTTAAGGAATCCCAGAATTGATTCCTCCTCAGTATTCAAAATCCCTTTGATATTTTTGAGCAAAATACTTCAGCAATACTTTGAATCTTGACGAGAATAAAACTTGTAAAACTGTGTTTACGGAATTAACGTAAACAACAATAACATGAACCAATGATTATGGACTGATCATAAACCTTATTCAAAACCGAACTCTTGAAATTAATACTTATTTTGTTGTCATATCAAATTATATATCAATACGAACTTTGATGCTCCCAATATCCCATACTGAAGTTAACATCAACCATCTATACTAATACCACCTTTGATATTTAACAACAAAGTAAGTATCAGCGTAAATCAGAAAATTGAATCAAAATTGTATTTCACCTTTAATCCAAAACAGAAACAGTTGATAAACCATTTATTCTATGATTATCGAAACAATTTAGAAACAATAGTTTAGATTGGAACCAATTATATTTCATGTTGTTCCTGGTGATCAGTCACGAAACAGCACCGGTATCCCGTAGCCATACCGTAAATATAGGTATTACCCGTATCCCGCAGCCATAGGGTACCTATAGGGCGCCAGAAAAGGCATATATTTTCCTTGAAAGATATTACAGCTGGACCGATGTCTCGATCACCTACATTGTAACCAGTAACCATCCAATCTTAAAACCTTTTTATCATAAAGGGGTCATAATACTCGACACACGAAATAATTTTATTCCCTCATTCACTTGGGCAGGAATACTCGCAACCAAAATCATTTTTCTCAAGATCCAAAACATTTATAAATACAGAAATTTGATAAGTCAAAACATTTAACTATTCTGAACATAGAATAGCAGAGAGTACTTGCATAATAAGCATTTAATTCAGTGATATGTAAAACATTTATATATTCTGAGCTGAGATTAGGGAAAGCAATACTTGCATAATAAGATTCAAAAGGAATATCACTTGAACAATAAGTGATGATAGGGATACTTGCCTTTGGTTTTTAGCAGTTAGTCACACTCGTAAAAACATAATTATCTCATTCTGGCATCTCATGGTCTCATTGTCTTTCTATTTCAACAATTCACTGACATACTGCTCCTGCGATCCTAGAAGCTTGATAGCAAACACCATTCCATTTCACTCTTTATCCAACGTCTTGTCCTGATCAACTCGAATGATCCGCATCTATCATTAAAAGATAATACTTTAATCATCTAAATGATAATTACTCGATGAACTGCGCGTCAAAACCCTATCGTCTACCCATACGATAGCCCACACATAAAAGAAATAGTCAAACACAAGACTCTTGACCCACACACGCACGTAATACACATAGCATGTAAACACATAACTCACGTATCACATAATTCATATAACACATTACTCGGTTCGTCAAAAGGTTCGACTCGGTACGCTTACAACTGAAATCGGATCAAAAATATAATTTATCGCTCAAAAATTGACTCAGAATGACTCGCAAATCACATGAAATTTCTATACAAGAGAAATTAGGTTTTGAAAGTATTTTTATTGAAAGCGGAATGTTTTTCTGAGTCTATACGCATTCGTTTCGTATTAAACGGACGAACGATTTATTTATTACGAATAAATAGGAATAAATCAATTAATAATAATATTAATTGATTTTTAAATACCAGAATATAATTTTTAAAAGCTTAAAAACAACTTTTAGGATTTATTTGAATTAATTATAAATAATTATATTTTATTTAACTATTTATAAATAAAATTAATTGATTAACTAAATTAACCAATTAATTAAATCTATAAATAATGAATTAAAACAAATTATAGATAATTAAAACAAATATGGATTTTTAAAAATAATAACATAAATAATTTTTGGAATTTAAAACAATTAAGAAAATAATTTTTAAAATTTAAAATAATTACTAAATGATTTTTGGAAATAACTAAATTGATTTTTTAAATAGGAAAAAGGATTTTTAATTAAAAGTAAATAGAATTTGTCAGAAAAACATTTTTAAGAATTGGAAAACAAGCTTGGAAGGATCAAACCCGGGTCAAATGACCGGGTCGAAACCGGGTTAGGGGAAACCAACCGGTTCGGGAAGAACTCCGACCGGTTTCTGGGTAATCCCCAAATTCCTGCGGGTCTTTGTCGGACTTCGGCGGTCCAAACAGCCCCCAAATCGACTCCCTTCCCTCGATTTTCAGTCCCAAAAATGTCCCATACCACTACCTATTTACTAAACAACTATCAAACTCCCCAATTCATCCCTCCAGCACCGATTTCGATCAAAATCGGAGCACAACCGGCCATATCTCTGGCCACCTTCAAGAACAGCCAAACCAAAACCATATTCAACGGTCGAGGTGCGAAAATGAAGCTCACAACAATTATAAACTATATGTATTATCAACAACACAAATCATTAACTCTGTAACTCGGAAATTCGATTCAAAGAAACTAATTATCACAAAAGTCGACTAAGCCAAATCCGAACTCAAATAATTCAAACAAAAATACAAATCGACTGTAATTTAGCACATAAACCTATTCCTATAATCAGAATCATTCGAAAATCATCACAGTAGAAAACCCCAAATTCAATCGATTATAGTCCAGAAAATCAAAAATCTGTTTGATTACCGGTTGCTGAATCTGATGATACGAATAGGTAGCTGATGATTCAGGCTTCGTTTTGGATATTCAAGCTTTAAAAACAGAAATCAGAATCACTAGGAATCAAGGGATTGATTCTCAACCTCAAGAACACCCCCAAGAACAAGTTCTTGATTTTCTTTTGTTTTTCTAAAATTTTAATGAAATAAATGAATAAAAAAAATCAGTTTCAGCTATTTATATTTTTACAGAAAACTAATACTCCAAAAATAAATTAAGGATATTTTTATCCCCTAATTAAAATAATCAGGCCCAAAAATAATAATTACGGGGAATAATTTTATAAACAATAAAATACAAAAGTTATATCAAAATTTCCCAAAAATTGCGAATAATTCAAAAATGCAAAAATACTGGGTATTTGAAATACGAATGATTCTATAAAAATACAAATATAAAATTTGTGGGCTTTGACATCCCGGTGGGGTCCCGTTCCGTTGATTTTTGAAAAACGGAAACGATTCCTAAATTAACAGAAAACCCCGAAAACACATAAAATGCATTCAAACGCATATGAAACGAGATAAAACGAATAACTCGATAAAGACGCTAATAAACACGCGTCCAAATTACGTATAATCCCATATACATACATTTTAAACACGTAAGGAGTATCTCGTTGGATCGTATTGGATTCGAAAATAGGTTACTTAGCCGCTAAGTAACTAATAAAACGATTCAATTTGGTATCAATTTTGGATAATCATCAAAATCGGGCTTCTTATACAACACTTTATACGAATATAATGTAATAATATCCCGCCTCTCGAGAATACGGGTTTTGTTGATTTATCAAAACATTTATCGTATCGAAAATTTTGCACCGGGACGCGTACGAGTCAAACTGTAATCCGGATCGAAAAAGTTAAAACACGGAAAATGTTCATAATATCCATATTGGGTTAGGAAAGAGTTTTTCGAAGAGTTTCGAGTTGTAAAAACATAAAAACGGTTAAGTTTGGATGATTCCCGACTTTATAAAATAGTTTTATAATTATACGAAAAATAATTATTAAAACTATAACTCGTTATAAAATCATATAACAATCCAAAAATTACCAGGAAAACACCATAATTATCTAAACTTTATTCCGGACATATAAAAATTAGAATACTCAAAGAATATCACATATAAGCATCCAAAACAGCAACTCCGATTACCAGATAATTCACTAAAATTCACATAAAAATCATATAAACAATTTCAAATAATAATAATAATAATATCTGAAAATATGGGATGTTACAGTTGTGTACCAATCTTCTGACAAGACCATAACTTTCACTCTTAAAGGTAAGCAGTTTTGCATTAATAGTGACATTATCAAAGCATGCTTTAAAATTCCAGATAACACTACTATTGTTCCACACATAGATACTGATTTATTTAACATGCTTAATTCTATTGGTTATGCTCTCCCTACCTCTAAATTAAGTGAGATTAGGAGACTAGGTCTTAGAAAAGAGTGGAGTTATGTGTATGATGTAGTTACCAAAGTATTTTCTGGTAAAGTGAGTAATTTTGATTTTGTTAACATTGTCATGCTAAACATGCTTTATATGCTAGTTACTGATAAGTACTTTAACTTCAGTGACATGATCATGTTTGAGTTAGGTTATAAGTTAGGGGAACTTTATAAGAGAGATAAAAGTGTCTATTATGCTAGATTCTTTATGATGCTTGCTAACCATCTTATTAAGAATATTGTTGTTGAAAACCCAACCAACAAACTAAATTGTTGGGTTCAAGAAAGGAGAATCATTACAGATCTCAACTGAGCAAGTCACCACAAAGAGGTGCCTCTCTTCTACTTTCCAATCATGGAGGGCCCTCAGGTTAGTGAGATAAGCACCACTGTCTCTACTCTTCCAACCTCACAAATTTCTTTGCCTTCAAGTGTTGCTATGACATATGTGTCAATGACCCAACAGATGCCTACCCAAGCTACCAAATCAAAAACTTCAAAATCCAAAGCAAAGAAAGCCCCATATGGTTTCTTTCAAAATAAACCAGTTGCAAAAACTACCAAACACAAAGAGGGGAGTGTGAAGGAAAGTGAGTTAGGTGAGGGACAGGGTGAAAATCAAAGAAACCCTAAGGATAAGGCCGGTGAGATTAGTTACCCAAGCCTAGCCACGCCACAGTTTCCCAACAAACAGTGGTTGTTAATAAGGAAATCAACTCAATTCTAGTTTCATCCTCCCAAAAGGATGTTACTATTGAAACAAGCTCCCAACCAGGAGCACATGCCAAGAGGGTTAGGGACACAAGTTCACCACAGACTTATGCTAGAAAGAAAAGATCTAAAACCTTTGGGGATGCACAGGGAACACACACAGTGCAAACTAGAGCTCAAGACTCAGTCACTGCACCATCTCAAAGTCAGCTTAATGTGGCTCCAATAAATATGGAGTCACGGCCAAAATCATTGATAATTGAAGCACCTGAAACACCAAATTTACCCACACACTCACTGGATGTAGACATGATTCATACATCACTTCCAAATTCTCTATCTTTAACTCTTTTGGAGAAGCCAAAACTCCAAGCAAGTGAGCATCATCTTTTAGATAATTTGTTGGCTCGCTTGCCAATTCTTTCGGAGTCT
Organism: Apium graveolens; assembly: GCF_009905375.1. Classification (NCBI taxonomy): domain Eukaryota; kingdom Viridiplantae; phylum Streptophyta; class Magnoliopsida; order Apiales; family Apiaceae; genus Apium; species Apium graveolens. The sequence goes on from NC_133648.1 coordinate 291,904,745, forward strand.
ATTGAGACATCTGTGCCCAAATTTTCATCAATCTGCACAGAGTCTACAATAGTCTCCACTCCAAACTCATTCATTTCTTCTATCTCGGTGGATATTGTTCATCCGTCGAGTAGTGATTGTATCCCGATGGATGTGCCTAACAGCAGTCATCCGTCGGATAGCCAAACTACTATCCCGATGGATGTTCCTCATCCATCAGTACTCTCTGCACAACTTAAAATTCCAACAATTGTCACAAGTGCAGATGACCTAGTAGTAGTAGTACAATCACTCTTAGGACTGAGGGCAGGGAGTGAATTGAGTGAGAGGCTGGGTTGCTCCCAGGCAAAAGGAGAGGAAAGGAGTGAACCAATACATACCATTTCTTCAGGTCTGACAAAAGTGAGTGAGGGGAGTCCCACATTAGATGGTGAAGGTGAGGGTGTGAGGGTGGGAAGCCAAGGGGAGACCTTGATGCAAGAAAAGAAAGATAATGAGAGAAATGCAGGTACAGGAGTGATAAGGGTGGACACCATTGCTAGTGAGTCAATGAATGTCAGTGATGCTGAAAGGAAGAGACTATTTCAGCAAGAATATCAAGATGTTATAGATTCTATCTCCCCGGATGCTGAGACATTTACTCATCCTGTTCCAGCATATCAAACTCTAGTTGGACATGGCAATGAGGATGTTGAGAGGATGCTGAACCTAGTGCATAAAACTGCTTCTCTACAAAGGGTAAAAGATCCAATCACTACTATACCATCTACAACTGGCAGTGATTTTGAACTAGCTGAAGACTCTTTTGGGGATGCTGGTGGGGATGATGAGGAAGATAGCATGAGCATAGGGGGAGATACAGACATTTCTTCCTGGATGCTAACCAAAGAGTGTTGATACTCACATCTACAATCCATATTATTCAAGCTCATTCATGACACCCAAACAGCCATTCAAGCATCCACAAGTGCCAGCACAAAAAGGTTACTTACTGCACATCTTGAAGTTGTACAGCTGCATAAGATTCAAGCTCTCCAACACAGTCAAAGTGTGGATGAAATGAAGCAAGAAATCTCTAAGGCAAAACAGGATGTCATAGCAAGGTTGGATAGCTCATAAATTGAGGAAAGAAGCTGATTTAAATAGAAAGGTTGAGGCCATGGACTCTAGATTATCTAATATGGAGAAGTCAATGGCCAAAATACTTGCTAATCAGGAAGCTCAGACTGCTCTGCTCCAACAGTTGGTGGCTGCTCAACTCCCTTCCACTCAACAACTTAATGCTAACAAAAAGGGGGAGAAAGGTTCATCAAGTGAGGGGGAGTAACATCTCAACATTCAAGTCAGCAAACTAATTGTGTCAACAATTGCTTTCACTAAGCCACCAGCTATGGATAGCATTGTTCTCATCAATCTAGCAGCAGAAAAACTAGAATCAAATGACAAACTTCCAAAGATTGATGTAGCAACAGCTGAGAAGGAACTAGATGAAAAATGGAAGAAAATTGATGCTGATATTCAGAAGAAATTTGGTCAACTACAGAAGCCAGACAAGACTTTTTATCACCATTCTCAAGTTAAACATATCTCAGTGCATGAAATGAGTCTAGGCAACTTGAAAAAAGGCTAAACCTCATGCATCAAGTCTCCAAAAGCTGATCTGATTCTGAAGCCTAAAAGAAACTACTCAAAGTTCTCAGACAAAAACCCTGTGGATCTTTTGTTTGTGACACCTAAGCCAGATGAAAAGAAGCTGCTGGCAAGGTTAATTACATTTTACAAAGATCCATCTGATTCAGTTTAAAAGAAGAGAATTTCCAAGATCTGCAGGAATGGAAAAGAGATCTGTGTGGTGGTTGGACACCCTCTATTTGTAGAAGCTAAGAAGGAAGAAAAATAAAGGATAAAGCAAGAAAAGAAGCAGGCTGCTCTAGATGCTAAGAAGCTCAAACAAAAGAAGGAGCAAGCTGCTATCTTGGCCAAACTTCAAGCTGTCAAATCTACAACTGAGATGTCTGAAAAATAACCTGTGATAACTGAAGCTCAGAATCAACAAATGTAAAATGAACCTCCACAGAAATGAAAATTAAGATAAAATTTTCATTCTAAGAGAAAATTGGACTTTAGTGATGAGGAAATGGAAGACTACATTCCCAAACAGTCTACAACTTCAACTCAGACATCCAAGCCATCAGTGGTACATGAAGAATTCAAGGTGGATCCAACTAAGAATGTTCATGGTGAGCCTATTATTCCCAAGGATGAGCCATTAGACTGGGAAAGTCTGCCAATTCCTGAATTCAACTTACCTATCTTTAACAAGCCAAAAAAGACAAAGATAAGAGCAACCAAGAAAAGAAAGCCTGTTACTCTCAGAACCAAGACCTTATCCAAACCTAAATCTACAGTCAACAAGGAAGATCTCTTATATAACTGTAATATTAAGGAGTTTTCAGATTTAAACCTCTACTTGGATGAAATGGAAGAAGTAAGGGGAATTGATGCTCATAGAAATCTTCCTGAAAGATTGGTGTTTAAGTACAAGGCAGGGAAAGAAATCACATGGCCTCTTCATATGATTCTAGAAGAAAGCCAATCTGTACTGATAAAGGTCTACTCGTCTTTCAAAAAGAACTTTGGTTTTAATGTGACTACAAGGAGATTGGTTCTAAAGAAGATTGAAGAGCTAAGGAGTAATAAAGCCAAAGATGCACTTCCAAAAACTCTATCAATTCCCTTTACAGGGAAGAGAGTGCATTTGAGGCCTTATTGGCAGATTGAATTCATGGATGATAAGGGAGTTAGAAGATTCTTCAGACTGGATGACCAATTGAGTATCTCTAGCAATGAGACTCTATTGGAAATGCAAGAAATGCTCGATCTATCTGAAGCTGATGAACTTGAATTCCACAGACAACTCCAGAATCAAATAGAGGAAAATAACAGGAAGCTTGGGAAGAAATTCAGACAATCAAGGAAATAGTAATATCTGCTCAAACTAGAGGAGCACCTTGATAATAATTATGAGAACTCTTTGTACACTTTTTTTTTGTTCAATTTTTAATAAATCTTGTAGCACTTATCAGTTTTATCTACTACCTTTTTAATCTATATTTTTAGGATGGTTTGTTATCATCAAGTTTCTCTTAATTTATGGCTACAATTCCAGTAGACATAAATTGGGGGGGTTGTTAGGAATATATTGTGAACTTGATGATAAGTTAAACAAAACACCTTAGTAGATTTAACTTAGTGAATTTTGTAGCACTCGACGGATGATCAAATATAGTTGACGGATGAACTTTATAGTCCCGACAGATGACAAACTGACATCCATCGAGTGAGTAGCTTATGTAATAAATAAGAATTGTAGCACATTTCCGCAAACAACATGTATTAGTCAAGTAGATTGTTTGGGGTTCTATAATTCATATTGACTACTAGATTAATATGCAAAATAGGTTGATTAATTGTAAATATGAGATGTCTTGTAATTCTGTATAAGTGAAATAGAGTCGTGGCAAATAGACTCTCGACGGATGATCTACAAGACTCCCGACGGATGATCAACAAAGCTCCCGACAGATGACAAGCATAGTCTCGACGGATGATCAAATTCAAATAGCTGTTGACAGTAACAACACAGTCACATGCGTTGGGTGTTTGCAAAAGGAATGTGGCAGCCTGTTAAGTAGGAATTTGAGAAAAAAGAAGCATTACCATTTTCATGCAATTGTGAAGATATTCACATATGTTGGAATATAGTAGTGAAGTAGCATGAAGTTAGACTAGATATGTTTTGTTTTATTATCTTGTCTTATTGTCATGTAAACTTGGTGATATATAAACTAAGTGTAGCAAGAGGTACCTGACTTTATTGACTATTTCCCCTATTTCGAGCCAGAGATACCTGAATTACCGCCGCTAGAGTTTCATTTATTTGATATACCTGATATGGTTGACTTTCCTCAATGGGATGAGTTAGAGCCCCAGATACCAGCACAACAGCCAGAGGTTCCACTGCCACAGCCTGAGATACCTTCAATTCCTCATATATTTGAGCCACTGGTCCCACTAGTGTTGTTTCCAGCACCGATAGCCATTTATGCTCCTGTGCCCAGAGTATATCAGTTTCCACAGGCTGAGTTTATGGATGAGGTCATTGATCAGCCGATGCCACTACCTACCAGAGGTTCACAGAAAGATCTTATGACAGATGGAAGGGTATACCAGATTAAGAAAAATGCTCTTGTTATATTTTCCACAGGCTGAGTTTATGCTCTTGTTATATTTTATGACAGATGGAAGGGTATACCAAATTAAGAAAAATGCTAAACCACTGAAGTATTTTGAAGAACTGGAACATGTTCTATTCCTACTTCAAGTGAAAGACAGATTAACAGATAGTGTTGTAGGATATTTAAAGTCTCAAATTCAAAAATAGAAGAAGCTTTATTCTGTAAAGTCTGACAGCACATACTGCCCCAAGTATAGAGATCACAAGGGTGATATTGTCGATATGAAGCCTAACTCTGCTAGGATTATAACTACTTTTCTGGGTTATAAGGCTGTGGAATTCAATCTAGAGTCTGACAAGGCATATCAGATTAGACTAGATCAGGAGATAAGAAAAGCTAAGATAAATGATCTCAGAGCAGCTATTTTTCAAATTGGAGAAGATACAGCTGAATTGATAAATGCTAAAAGGAGGATGGTCAATGAACTTGAATATGCAGAGAGATGTTTGTTAAAGAACTATCTCAGGACAACTCCTGATATCAAAGAGATCAGAAGAAATTGAAAGTTGAAGCCAAGTCAAAGATCTACAACTACTTAAATTCTGAAGTTTATGCAGACTGAAGCGGTTATCAAAAGTTAAAGTTGGTAAAGCTGAAAGGACTGTAAGTTGTAGTTATCTAGTCAAATTCTCATGCATTTGTACTTAATGTTTTTGACATCATCAAATATCTGATGAACTTGTATATTATGCTAATTTACAAGTTGGGGGAGATTGTTAGATATATTTGATAATGTCATGTGTAATATGATTTGTGTTTAGTTTTCATATCTTACATAACAGGACAGATCAGTACTTAACTGGAAATCAGCACTTATACTGAAGACAGAACTTAAGATATCAGAACTTAAGTTATCAGAACTTAAGGTTCAGAAGATATTTATCAGGAGAAAATATCATGACTTAAGATGACTTTCAGATAAGGCAGGCGGCTGATTGAAAGGAAAGAAGATCGAGACTAAGACAGAAGGAATTGTGCATGAAGAAAGAATTCTATGAAGAATAGAAAACTTGGAAGAAAAGATAACTAGTTGATATATTTTAGGAAGCAGAATTATATTCCATATCAATTAGAATTTATCTTGTAACTGTGTAGTATATAAACACAGGCATAGAGTTTACACTATAAGTGTTACGATTATCGAAGTTATTATTCTTTGTAACTCTAGCAGCTCTCATGATAATTTGTTCATCACTGAGAGAGGACAGTTCCATATTGTAATAGAGTTTATTGTGTTGAATAAAATCTGTATTCTATTACTTGAGTTCTTATATTCGATTTGATTATGCTAAACACTGTATTCAACCCTCTTCTACAGTGTGTGTGACCTAACAAGTGGTACCAGAGCCTTCTGTTAACACACAAACAGTTTAAGATCCAAAATCAATCATGTCTGAAGAAGAAACTCCAACCAAGCCCACCAAAACTGAAGAACCTCCAAAAGCTGTAACTTATAGTCGATATGAGACTATAAGAGTTCCCATGTTGAAACCTTCTGAGTATTCCATATGGAAAGTGAAGATGGCTATATTTCTGGAAGCTACAGATCCAGAATATCTCGACAGGATTTATGAAGGACCACATATGCCAACCAAACTCTCTGTAGAAGTTGCAGGCCAGCCAGAAAAGTCTGTACCAAAGGAGAAAAGTGATTACACTGCTGAAGATATCTCATTGCTGCATAGTGCCATCGATAATGTCATGTCAAACAGGGTAATTAACTGCAAGACTGTAAAAGAGATATGGGATGCTTTGGAAACAAGGTGTCAGGGAACTGATTCAATCAAGAAGAATAAGAAGACAACACTCACTCAAGAGTATGAGCACTTCGACTCAAAGCCTGATGAGTCATTGACTGATTTATATGACAGATTTGTCAAACTCTTGAATGATTTGTCACTAGTTGACAAAGAGTATGATATTGAAGATTCAAATCTTAAGTTCATGTTAGCTCTTCCTGAAAGATAGGATTTGAAGGCCACAATAATAAGAGACAACTATAATCTTGATGAAACAACTCTTGATGAAATTTATGGGATGCTCAAGACTCATGAACTTGAGATGAAACAAAGAAGCAAGAAGAATGGAAGAAAGTCAAGAACAGTTGCCTTTGTGGCTGAGGAGGAAAGTCCCAAAGTAGCTGCCTCAAGAAAAGGCAAGGAAAAAGCTCTCATCATAAAGTCTGATACTGAGTCATCAAGTTCTGATAGTGATGATGACTCAGAAACTGAAAGTATACCTGAGATGGACCATGATGAGGAGATGATGAAGCTTTGTGCTCTTATGGTGAAAGGGATCACAAAGATTGCGTACAGAAAATTCAGGAGAGGAAAGAAGTTTTCCAGGAAAGGTTCAAGTTCTGAAAAGAAAGGTTTCAGAAAATCTGAAGGCAAAGGAGGAAAGTCTGACAGAGGAGATTATTCAAATGTTAAATGCTACAACTGTGGTGAAAAAGGCCACATATCTCCAGATTGCAGAAAAGGGAAAAGTGAAAAAGGAAAGGCTCTTGTCACAAAGAAGAAAAGCTTGTCAGATGCTTCAGATTCTGAGGATGAGGAAAACTATGCCTTGATGGCAAATGTTAATAGCAGTTCTTATACTGCTGACTTAAAGGTACCTCAAACTACTTATGCCTTTCATACTGATGATATTACTAAGTTGAGAAGATATCTTAAAACCATGTTCATTAGTTATAAAGATCAAACTTTAACACGTGAAAGATTAACTTCTGAAAGTCTTGCTTATAAAAAGAGGAATGATTATTTAGAAAAGGAGTTAGTCATGTTCCATCAAACTCAGAAAGATAGAGATGATGCCTTTTATGTTAGGGATAAAGTGTTAAAAATGAATGAATCTCTAAAAACTGAGTTAGAAAAGGAAAGAGAGATTATCAGGACTTCGACTAACTCTGGTAAAGCAACTCAGGATATTCTTAGTAGTGGAAACTAGAAAGAGGGCTTAGGTTATGAAGATGATAAGAACAGTAAGGGAACTGTAGAAACTGAGCCTATAGTTGTTAAACAAAAACCAAAGGTAAATCCTGTTAAGTTTGTAACTGCAAAGTGTTAGGTCTCAATATGTTTATAGAAGGGGGGTTGAATACAAACAATACCGTTTAATCGAATAAAATGTGGAATAAAATTAAACTGAAACAAAATTCAAGTTAAATAAAACTATTATTAAACTTGAAAGGTGTTACAACAACGGTATCGTTTACAAGGGATTAATCTCAAATAAATTATTCCAAATCTAGAATAAATTTGACATGAACTTTTTCTATTTTTGTAATAAAAAGGATCAAATGCTAAATGCAATTTGAGATTAAGTTCTAGGGATTTTGATCCGCTAGAGAGTTACACAAGAACAAGAAAAGGATTTCTAGTGGATTAGATTTAACAATAAATACTAGAAATAAATGATCTGTGAATTTGCAATAAGTTCTCTGCTATTTTTCTCTGTTCTGTGTTCTTCTGTGTTTGATATTCAATGCACTGCCTCTGTTGAAAATCAGCTTCAGTTCTTTTATATTAAATCAATCCTTGATTTAACTGGCAAGACAATCCTTTCTGCTTAGCATGACAATCCTTTTAACTGGTAGGACTTTCGGTAGGACTATCCATTGAACTGATAAAACTTTTGGCAAGACAATCTAAATGAACTAGCATGACTTTCGGTATGACTATTGATTGTCATACCGATTGTCTTACTAATACAAAAGATAGTCTTGTTGGATTAAAACAAATTTTAATCAAATAATAATTCTGAATTAATTAATCAATTAATTCAATTAATCAATAAATTAATCTTTGCAGATTTAATTTATTCTCTTAATTAAATTATATGACTTAATTAATTAATAGAGAATTAATACTAATCTTGAGCAGCAACCATTCTTCTGAAAATCTTCTGAAAATTACTGTCAATTATGAATCAATTCCACCACTTCAATGTTGACACTCGATGTACTGTTGGGTTCATGAGTGACTAACTTCTGTGACGTTTCTTCATGCCTTGACTTTGATACTCTTGATTTTCTTCAGACTAAATCCTTGTAATTAATTGATACCCTGACGAGATCTCTGTCACTTGATTAAATCCACAATCTTGATTTATATCACTGAGGCTTGATCAATTTCTTGAGCTTCTTCCAGTGAATTAAGTTCTCAAGTCTGTAGACGAACAATGTTACTTAATCCTTTGACATATGTTACTTTGAGAGATATCTCTGACGATAGAACCACTATTTACTTTTTACATCCTTATTTGAGTTGAGTTAAATCCTCGAATAAATAAATAGGCTATGACATATGCCTTTCAATCTCCCCCTATTTGTTTGTTAGACAATAATAACAAATACCTAGAGGATAACTCAACTAACAAATAAGAAAAAGATATAAACAGTAATGCAAAGTAAATAGCAGAAAAGTTCTGGATTATATTTAACATTTTCCAGATTCTAAAAGAAATTTATAAGTGAATACAAGATAGATGTTCCTCTAGACTGAACATATAACTACATTAGTCTATCTTGATTCATAAAGCCCTAATCATATTACATTAAGTTTTGAGCTAATTGAATTCAGTTGTCTTCCCTTCCGAATTCACCTTCTTCCAAATCTTGAAGCAATTCCTTGTCAAAGACACGATCCTTTTCAGAAGTGAAGCTGGCTGGTCTGACTGGTTGAACTCCAACTGACTTTAGCTTATTCTTGAACTGATTGTACCTTTTAATATTCTTTTCACAATAAGCTTGAATCAGATCAGCTGCTTGAGTTTTCAACATGGATGAATATCCAGCAGTTCTTAAGTGATGTTCCATCCAGACAAGATGCTTAGCTGAGTAGTCTTTAAGAGATTGTGAATCGAGCTGGCAGATTTGAAGACAGTCAGACTTAAAGAATCTTACCTGATGAGGATTGTTGACCACTTGAGGACTAGCCCTGCTGGCAAACTCTTTGAGCCTTTCTCGAAGAACTTCATTCAATTCTGAGCTTCTTTTGACTTTGTTGAGAAGAACCCAAATCTCTGATAAAGAACGATTCTCAAACAGATGAAGTGATACCTTGAAAGATCCTTCGCTCTGACAATATACAAATATGCTCATTTCATTTAGAGATCTGTCAAAGGCAGCTGTGATCCTTGAGACTTCAGTCTTTATAGCATTCATGTACACGTCATTGTTTGGATTAGAGATCTCCAGCTTGTCCAGAAGATGTAGAAACTGCCTATCATTGTTTGTGCTCAGCTGAGGCATATCAAGTACTCTACTAGCTTCATCCCACTTTTCACCAATCTTCAGTCTAACATCTCTACTCCTTTCTTTAGCTTTAATGTCATGAAGACGTTGCTTTTCAAGAGTTTCTGTTCGTTCAATGTTTTTCCTCATATCAATAATCTGGGATACCTTTTTGAGTTCAGCTTCTTTTCTTTTCAACTCTGACTGCTGCTGCTGAAACTCTTTCTCAAAAACAGGATCCACTGGAGCTTCCTCTTCCCATTCTCCAAAATCACTTTCCTCCTCAGCTTCAAAAAACCATCTTTATCTTCCAAGACTGGTTCAGTGGGAACGTCAAAAATATCAAAGTCATCCTATTCTCCACTATAGTAGACATCATCAGCCTTCCCTGTGCCTTCAGCAGATGAATCTTTTTCTTTTCCCTTTTCACTTCTCCCTTTCTTACCTTTCTTCTCCCCCTTAGTTGAGGAATCCTCTACAAACTTTCCCTTAGACCCTCCATGACCTCCATCACCTCCAGAGCTTGAGCCTCCACCAGACGGCCCTTCAAAGAAAGTTCTTTGTTCTTCATTAGGGCAGTGAGAATTTTTGATCATGAAGTACAAGTGCTTCATCCCTTCATTGAGATGTTCCATGCCCGTCTCTATCTTCAGAAATCTGGAGGAATCCAGTGAATGATTCATTTCAACCAAGTCTTTAAGAGAAGTCATTCTTGTATGGAGAGAGCAGAAGTTTGAAATATCTTCAGCTGATAACGTTGGAGATGCCTGAATTGAGTTAAGCTTTAGTACAACAGAGGTCTTCAAATCTGATATTTCAGTCCTGATGAGAGCCAGCTGATTATTGATAGAGGTGGAAGAAGAAGACCGTTCAGCCACTTGTGCTTTGAATGATTGAGCCTCATCCTGACTTTTTGCAAGTTGTTCTTTCAGTTCAGCAATTTGAGCTAACAGATTTTCAGTGTTTGTGTCTGTGTGTGCGCTCATCTGAATATCTCTCCTGTTTGATTCACTCAACTCACGTGCTTGTGTATCTCTCAATATTATTGCTCGTGAGGAGTCTTCCTGATGCTGATCATCTGTACCTGCAATTGAAATCACCCTAGCCTCTTCAAGAGAGGTCAGTGGTGGTGCAATGGGAATTCGCGAGTCCCGATCCTCAGTCAAACCTATCTTTTCATGTGAAATAGATGTCTGAATTGCTTCAGGGATAGATTGACCGAGTTGCCCTCCACTTTCTCCAGATAAATCTGCGAGTGGAGAATCCCGTGAGGGAGCCAGAGGTGTTGGATCTGGGAGGGGAGAAAATGACTCTATTAAAGGTGGCCGAGAGTCAGATTTTCCCTCAGAAGTATGTGACTGCTCTTCTGCCGTAACTATGGCAGGCACTGTAACCGACTCAATGTGCACTCCTCGCTCCGTGTCCTGAGTATCATCTATTGGTCTGTATGCTTCCATTGTGAGTAATGCAAATGTGCTTGACTCAGTACAGGATGCCATGGCCCTATGGCGAATTTCAATAGATTCATCATGTTGATAGAATATCTCTATTAACTGTTCACTGGCCATATCAAAGTCCATGTCCTGTTGGGAGGACAAGGATGGGCTTTCAGATGCCTCAGTAAATGTTCTTCTTTTCTTGGGAGGAGGCAGAGCTGAGGGTTCATTCACATCCACAAATATACTACTTCCTACTAACCTTCTAGGCAACATTTTATACAGTGGGGGAGAGGTTGAGATAGGTTGTGACTCTGTGTTTGGCTCTATGACCTGGGATTGAAGCTGTGGTTCTACAACTTCATGGTCAGTCCTATCAACCACTGGGGGTCTTTCAACAGAAGTAGGAATAGTTTGAGTTTGAGGAATTATTACCTGCAGAAGAAGAGCATCTGATGTTTGAGCCTGGGTGGTTTGAACCACTGGAGGTTGAGCTTGTTGTTCATAACCGGGAAGATTGAAGATAGGTAAAGGAATGTAAGTGGCCATGAAAGCAGATACAAGTACTGGAACTTGCATGAATTTGAAGGTTGTGTCTTGGCGTGTGTAAATCTTTTTGCTTACTGGAGGGGGTTCAGTTACTGAAGAGTTAGCAAAAAGAGCTTTATGCTCAGGTGAGAGAAGATGTTCTGCTATGAGCATGAGAAAACGAGCGTAGTAGCACGAAACCCTACGATTTGTAGAATGATCACGTAAAGCAGTAGTGAGACATCTCAGAAGAATGGGTAAAAGTATTTTGCCAAAATTGATCCTTTGATTGAAAACAACCGCAAGACCAATATACTGCAGAGTGGAAGTGATGTTGTGAAAGTTGGATTTAGTGCAGTTGGCAAACACTTTGGAAAGTGTATCGAAGAAAATATCCCATTCAGAAACCAAATTGGATTTAGACAACTTGGTTAAATTAATCACCCCCTGATAGTGAATAGCATGGAAAAAGTTTGAAATATCATTTTCAGAGGGTAAATTACAGAAATTGTCCATTGGAAAATTTAACGCTCGATTGACGACTGTTTCATCAACTACATACTGTGTGTTTGCCACGGTGAATGAAAAAGATTTAAAATCATCGGCCACAATAGAGGTTGTGCAAATCAGTCTGAGCAGATCGACATTTAAAAGCATATTTGATTTAATAGCAGAGCTAACTATCGAATGGTCATTTAAAAATCTAATCCACGACTTAAATTTTTACACATCACATTTTTCTGGATTAAAATAACCAACAAGATTATGCGAGATAATTTGGAAATTGAGAGCCATTTTAAAAAAACAAATACAACAATACACACACTGTCAGAATTTTAAGAATTAAATTAAGAAAAATTGAATTAAAAAATTAATTAATAATTCGAATTAATTCAATTATATCCAAAAAAAACTTAGAAATAAATGTGTCTTGACCACCAAAATCAGATATGCAACCAGATAAGTCAAACACACAACACAACAGCCAATGAAATGAAAGATTGGATTTTGAAAAATATTTTTTTTAAAAAAAAAATTGGCAGCACTTCTGTATGTATATACGCGTATGTATATATCTCAGAAGTGGAGTTTTGTGAAGCTGAGTAAACACTAGAGCAATGAAGTATCAATGGAGGTTTGTGATCGAATTGAGAGAGAGAAACAAAAGAGAGAAAAAAACTGTTGGAATTTGAAAACTGAACTGAATTGATTTTATAAAACAAAACAAAAAATCGTTAAGTAGAACAACTGGTATGACAATCGAGGAAAGTCATACCGATTGTCTTCCCGATTGTCATACCAGGCAATTGAGAAAACAAAAATACTAATAATATAACTGGTATGACAATCTGATAGTTATACCAATTGTCATACCAGTACAAAATAAAAACAAATATTATGTGATATAAATTTTATTACTGGCAAGACTATTGGTAGTCATACCGATTGTCTTGCCAGTTATAAAATTAAACTGAATTAAAATTAAAAACATATATGTACTAAAATGACTTTCAGCAAGACAATTTCAATTTTCTTGCCGATTGTCATTCTAGTATAAAATAAACTTATACACAGAATTAATACTTACAGTTTCAGAATAAATTTACAAAAACAAAAGCAATATTTCAGAAATAATTATATTTTATACAAAAAATAGATTTCTGTTGAATTTTAGCAAATAAAATTCATAGAAAAATATTTTTAGAGAAAATAAAATATTCTGAGATATTAAAATTAACAAGTAGAATAAATAAATAAGATAAGATAATAAAACTTACATAGAAATAAGCAAGAAATTATGGAAAATATGATAAAATAAATTTGCAAATGAATTTTTTTCATTTATGAAAAATTCATTTGTAAATTCATTCAAGAACAGATTTCAGATATGCACAAGTTTAATCACTAAAGCTATTCAACATACCCAATTTACCAACTAATTTGGTAAATGTGGATTCATCAAGAGGTTTAGTGAAAATATCTACTATTTGTTCTTCTGTTGGAACAAAAAATAGTTCAACGGTACCATTCATGACGTGCTCTCTAATAAAATGATACTTGATGTCAATGTGCTTGGTCCTTGTATGTTGCACAGGGTTGTTGATGATGGCTATTGCACTTGTATTGTCACATAGAATAGGTATTTTGTTCAATACAGAGCCATAGTCCCGTAGCTGATGCCTAATCCACAAGATCTGAGCACAGCAGCTTCCAGCAGCAATATATTCAGCCTCGACCGTTGAATTGGAAACTGTTTGCTGTTTCTTGCTGTACCATGAGACTAGTCTGCTACCTAGGAATTGACAACTCCCTGAGGTGCTTTTTCTATCAACAACACTTCCTGCGTAATCTGAATCTGTATATCCAACAAGGTTAAAACCAAATTCTTTAGGGTACCAAATACCTAGATTTGGTGTTCCCTTAAGATATCTCAAGATTTGTTTAACAGCAACGAGATGAATATCTCTAGGATCCGCTTGGAACCTTGCACATAAGCATGTATCATACATAATATCTGGTCTACTTGCAGTAAGATTGAGTAACGAGCCAATCATACCTCTGTAGCTTGTGACATCTACCTTAATGGAGTTTTCACATGGTCCAAGCTTGACAGCTGTAGTTGACGGAGTCCTTGCTGATGCAGAATCCTCTAGATTGTACTTTTTGAGGAGTTCCTTGAGATACTTGGATTGACAAATAAAAGTTCCATCTAACCTTTGATTTACTTGTAATCCAAGAAAGAACTTCAGCTCTCCCATCATACTCATTTCAAATTTGATGTGCATTAACTTAGCAAATCTCTTACAGAGATTATCATTAGTAGACCCAAATATTATATCATTCACATAGACTTGGACTAATATAGTATCATTCTTATGCTTTTTAGAAAAGAGAGTTTTGTCTATGACACCTTTAATAAAGCTATTTTCAATAAGAAATTCAGAGAGAGTGTCATACCATTTTCTCGAAGACTGTTTGGGTCCATAGATAGCCTTGAAAAGAAAGTAGACAAAATCTAGATGATCTGGATCTTCAAAACCAGGAGGTTGCTCTACATACACCTCTTCATCCAGCTTTCCATTCAGAAAGGCACTCTTGACATCCATTTGATAAACTTTAAAGTTAGAGAATGCTGCGAATGCCAGAAATATCCTGATGGCCTCTAGTCTAGCCACTGGAGCATAGGTTTCATCATAATCAATGCCTTCAGCTTGAGGTACCCTTTAGCTACCAGTCTTGCTTTGTTTCTTGTAACCACACCATCTTCATCTAGTTTATTCCAGAATACCCACCGAGTACCAACAACTTTCTTGTGTGTAGGTCTAGGTACCAGTTTCCAGACTTGTTGATGTTCAAACTGATTGAGTTCATCTTGCATAGCAATCACCCAATCTGGATCAGTCAGTGCTTCTTCAATCTTCTTAGGTTCCATCTCAGAAAGAAATCCTGAGAATAGACATTCATTTTGAGTAGCACGTCTAGTTCTGACTCCAACATCTGGATCACCAATAATCAACTCAAAAGGATGAGCTTTATTCCAGACAGTCTGTCTTGGAAGATTTGATCTTGATGATTCACCTCGAAATTTATTGGGATGTTGTGTCCTACTAGTTGATCCTTCAGCATCTCCCCCTGAGTTGTTGTCAGGTTGACTTGATCATTCTTTGTCAGTAGCAGTGGTATCTCCATTGTTGCCAATGTTTCCATCACCATTACCTTGAGTATCATCATGATTAACAGGTTCTTCACCAGCAACAACCTCAGGTTCTTGATCATGTTCTGATTCTGAATCTGACATATCATCAAACTTCAGTTTCTCAGAAGGATCTTCAGTTTGGATACTAGGGAGTTTAGTTTCATCAAATGTAACATTTACACTTTCAGTTACTTTGTGTTGATCAATGATATACACCCTGTATGATCTTCTTCCATATCCAACAAAAATACCCTAATATGCCTTTGCCTCGAATTTACCACGACGATCATCTCCATCCTTGAGCACGAAGCATCTCGCACCAAATACATGAAAGTATTTGATAGAAGGTTTCTGTTCATTCATAATCTCATAAGGAGTTTTCATGAAGTCTTTGTTGATTAGAGTTCGATTCTGAGTATAACATGCAGTATTGGCAGCTTCAGCCCAAAAGTACATTGGAAGACCTGATTCACTTAACATCGTTCTTGCAGCTTCAATCAATGTATGATTCTTCCTTTCTACCACTTCATTTTGCTGAGGGGTTCTAGGAGCTGAAAATTGTCTAGTAATCCCTTTGTCTGTATAGAATCCATTGAGAAGTGAATTCTTGAATTCTGTTCCATTATCTGACCTTATTGCTCTAACAGGGACATTAGAATCTAACTCGATCAACTTGATATGATCAATCACAACTTGTGGTATTTCATCCTTAGAGTGAAGGAATAAAACCCACGTATACTTGGAATAGTCATCAATTATCACAAGACAGTAACACTTCTTTGACATCGAAAGAACATTAACTGGTCCAAATAAATCCATGTGCAATAATTACAGAACACCAGTTATGGAGGATGTGTCAGTGCCTCTATGACTTGCTTTCTTTAACTTTCCTTTCTGGCAAGCCTCACACAGTCCTTCTGGGGAGAATTCCAGTTGAGGCAGACCTCTGACCAATTCTCTTTTGACAAGAGAATTCATTGTTTTGAAATTGAGATGGGAAAGTCTCTTGTGCCATAGCCAACCCTCATCTGACGATGCCTTTGAATAGAAACAATTGACTTAAGGATTGCTTCCAGAGTTCATGTCAGCTACAAACAGATTTCCTTTCCGGATTCCCATCAAGGAGGGTTCTTCATTTTTCTTGTGCAGAATCTGACACTTCAGCTTGTCGAATAAAACATTGTAGCCGTTGTCACAGAAATGACTAATGCTAAGCAGATTGTGTTCAAGTCCTTGCACAACATACACATTTTTAATGATAACATTTCCAGCTAGCAAACAGCCATATCCCTCAGTTAAACCTTTGTTGTTATCTCCAAAGGTAACCACTGGGCCAGCTTTCTCAACCATATTTGATAGCAGGGCTCTATCTCCGGTCATATGTCTTGACGATCCGCTGTCAAGAATCCACACTACCAGTTGTACCTGTTTAATGCCCTGCAATACAAATGGATTAGACCTTCTTCGGAACCCAAGCTTGGTTGGGTCCAGCATACTTGTAAAATTGGCCTTTATCAGGCAAAACAACATTCTTAACTTTAATGTTCTCAACTTTCTCAATGACTGGACATTTGACCTTGTATACAGCCTTGACAAATTTCTGTTTAGGCTTAGGCACAAATTTCTCCTTTCTAGCTTTAGGAGGACTAGCAGTCTTAGACCTATCATGCTTCATATTATTCACATGCTGACGAGGAGTAGTCTTATCATTAGAAACATGCTTACCATTAAAATAAGCATACATCAAATTAAAAGCACAAGACATACAATCAGGAACACCACATGCTTTATGAGAGGGATTAACAACAGGCAACTTATGCCTGGTAAACATGGCATTTTTGTTATCCAACTCATGTGTGTCTGAGTTAGTCTCAGTTGCTTTCACAACTTTGACTGGAACCTTTGACACACTTGACTTGGAAACAACTTTCTCATTAGCAAGATCTTCAGCACGGATTTCTTCTTGAATAATAAATGAGGTCTCATCAAACGGTTCAGCAATTGATTTTTTATAGAGAGGTTCATCAACACCCTTAAGCACATGTGGTACTTCCCAACCTTTAGCACAGACATGAGGAGGGGAGTTTATGCCTAATTCTCCAATAGCAACATTATAATCATAACCTACTCCAGATGTTTGATTAATAGCATGCTTATTATAGAACTTTTTAGCCTTAGAGCAAGAATTAAAGTAAGCTTTGACCTTAGTCTCAAGACCGGTGATCTTGTCTTTGAGAGTAGTTTCGAGTTGTCTATAACAGTCAACTCTATTCTCTAGAAAAGATACTTGTTCTTTTAATTTATCTTGATTAATGTGCATAAGTCTTAATTCATTGACCTCTTTCTCAAGGTCTTTGATTTGTTGATTTAACATTTCATTATCACGACGAGCACAATCTAAGGAACCTCCTAGATGATAAACTAATTCAGCATCAGTAAATTTTACCTCTTTTCTTGACGATGAGGTGTTTGCATCACTAGCCATGAGAGCAAGATTCCCAACTTCTTCATCTTCACTATCAGTATCATCCCAGCTTCTTCCCTTTGCCAAGTAAGCCCTTTCAGATTTACTCTTCTGATTAGAATCATAAGAGTTCTTCCTAAATTGTTTTGGCTTCCTGCATTCTGTGGTAAAGTGTCCCAACTCATTGCAGTTGAAGCATCGAATGGTGCTTCGATCAACCATCCCTGTTTTGTACCCACCACTGCTGATGTCAGAGGATGAAGATCCACCTTTCTGGAATCTGTTATAGTTGGACTTGTACTTGAACTTGGGATTCCTCTTGAATCTGACATTGGAGAATCTCTTGACAATCAGGGCCATTGACTCATCTTCCAATTGCTCCAGTTCTTCCAAGGAATAAAAATCATCTCCTGATTGATTTGTAGTAGGAGGATCAAATTCTACTACTACCACATTTTCTTCAGCCTTGGAAGACTGTACCATTCTTTCTGACTGTTGAGATTATTGTTGTTGTTGTGGTTGTTGTTGTTGTTCTTCAGCTACTAGAGCAGTAGACGTGCTGACCACTCTTTCTTTCCCGTAGACTTCCTTCTGCTGAATCTGCTCCAACTCATAAGTCTTTAACACACCATAGAGCCTTTCCAAAGAAATCTCCCTCAGATCTCTTGCTTCTCTTATGGCAGTGATTCTATGTTCGAGATGAGTTGGCAGTGTTAAAAGGAACTTTTTGTTGACCTCCCTGATTGAATAGTATTTACCATTAATGTTCAGGTTGTTGATCAATGCATTGTACCTCTCAAACACTTCAGTGATTCCTTCTCCTGGATTGGATTTAAAGTATTCATACTCAGAGGTTAGGATTTCTAACTTGTTCTCCCTAACTTCCTCTGTGCCTTCATTAATCACCTCAATAGTTTCCCAGATGTGTTTGGAATCTTTACAGTTCATCACATGTCTATTCATCAAGGGATCAAGGGAATCTACTAAAATTAATTGAAGGCTAGCATCCAGGGAGGCTTCTTCTTTTAAAAGCAGGAGAAAAATCCTCGAGATCTTTTACATAAGTTCTAGCTTTGGTAATCACCACATCATCTTCTATTACCTCTGGTTCAATAACCATCGGAATTTTTAGACCCTTCTTTAACACTTCCAGATATTTGGGATTTGCAACTTGTAAAAACAATAGCATCTTCTTCTTCCACATAACATAATTTTCTTTATCGAATAGTGGAATTTTAACGGTTCCAACTTTTTGTGTAGACATTATGAATTTTTTGAGTAAATAAAAATTCAAGGAGTGAAAGAATCACAAAAGTCTAGGATCTTGATTTGTTCGTTAATTAGAAGGCTCTGATACCAATTGTTAGGTCTCAATATGTTTGTAGAAGGGGGGTTGAATACAAACAATACCGTTTAATCAAATGAAATGCGGAATAAAATTAAACTAAAACAAAATTCAAGTTAAATAACACTATTATTAAACTTGAAAGGTGTTACAACAACGGTATCGTTTATAAGGGATTAATCTCAAATAAATTATTCCAAATCTAGAATAAATTCGACATGAACTTTTTCTATTTTTGTAATAAAAAGGATCAAATACTAAATGCAATTTGAGATTAAGTTCTAGAGATTTTGATCCGCTAGAGAGTTACACAAGAACAAGAAAAGGATTTCTAGTGGATTAGATTTAACAATAAATACTAGAAATAAATGATCTGTGCATTTGCAATAAGTTCTCTGCTGTTTTTCTCTGTTCTGTGTTCTTCTGTGTTTGATATTCAATGCACTGCCTCTGTTGAAAATCAGCTTCAGTTCTTTTATATTAAATCAATCCTTGATTTAACTGGCAAGACAATCCTTTCTGCTTAGCATGACAATCCTTTTAACTGGTAGGACTTTCGGTAGGACTATCCATTGAACTGATAGAACTTTCGGCAAGGCAATCTAAATGAACTAGCATGACTTTCGGTATGACTATTGATTGTCATACCGATTGTCTTGCTAATACAAAAGATAGTCTTGCTGGATTAAAACAGATTTTAATCAAATAATAATTCTAAATTAATTAATCAATTAATTCAATTAATCAATAAATTAATCTTTGCAGATTTAATTTATTCTCTTAAATAAATTATATGACTTAATTAATTAATAGAGAATTAATACTAATCTTGAGCAGCAACCATTCTTCTGAAAATCTTCTGAAAATCACTGTCAATTATGAATCAATTCCACCACTTCAATGTTGACACTCGATGTACTGTCTGGTTCATGAGTGACTAACTTCCGTGACGTTTCTTCATGCCTTGACTTTGATACTCTTGATTTTCTTCAGACTAAATCCTTATAATTAATTGATACCCTGACAAGATCTCTGTCACTTGATTAAATCCACAATCTTGATTTATATCACTGAGGCTTGATCAATTTCTTGAGCTTCTTCCAGTGAATTAAGTTCTCAAGTCTGTAGACGAACAATGTTACTTAATCCTTTAACATATGTTACTTTGAGAGATCTCTCTGACGATAGAACCACTATTTACTTGTTACATCCTTATTTGAGTTGAGTTAAATCCTCGAATAAACAAATAGGCTATGACATATGCCTTTCACAAAGTCTGATATTGATAAATCAGAAGTTAAGGAGAAAATAACTTCTGACAAACCTAAACAGGATAAGCCAACCGAAGTTAACATAGACTTAATGACTAAGA
Organism: Apium graveolens; assembly: GCF_009905375.1. Taxonomy (NCBI): domain Eukaryota; kingdom Viridiplantae; phylum Streptophyta; class Magnoliopsida; order Apiales; family Apiaceae; genus Apium; species Apium graveolens. Next base: position 291,925,100 of record NC_133648.1, read on the forward strand.
AGAAGCTTAAGCATAAGCTGAAAGACGTTAAGAATGTAAACAAGGTAAAACCAACTAGGAAAAATAGGAATGGAAAGGAAGGTGTGAACAAAAGTAACAATTATAAGCCTGTTCCTAATGCTCCTAGAAAAACATGTCATAACTGTGGAAATTCTAACCATCTGGCTTCTTTTTGCAGGAAGAATAAGAATATAAACTCATTACCTTCAAAATCAGGAGTTAAGAGTCAGTCTATTAGATATAAGCCACAAAATCCTTATTTTCATTGTGGTAGTTTATGGCATTCTATTTATACTTGTAATGAATATCATAGTGTGTACTATGATTATTATCAAATAAAACCTTCTGTAAAGAAAGTTAGCATTATTCCTTCTAGTGTAAGTTCTGATGCAAAGTTTGATATTGCAAATTCTGATAATAAAACTGTTAACATAAACTCTGATGCTAAATCCGCTACAAATGTTAACAAACTTAAAAAGGCCAAAGGATCCAAGCAAGTCTGGGTCCTTAAAACTAATCATTAGTGGTCTTTGTGATTGCAGGGCAACAGGAAGAACATCCTAGTTCTGGACAGTGGATGTTCAGGACATATGACTGGAAATAAAGCCCTGATATCAGACTTTGTGGAGAAAGCTGGCCCAGGTGTTTCTTATGGAGATAGCAACATTGGAAAAACTCTGGGATATGGCAATATCAATCTTGGGAATGTCATCATTGAAAAATTAGCTTTGGTCTCAGGACTTAAACACAATCTGTTGAGTGTAAGTAAAATCTGTGACAGAGCTTATCATGTGGATTTCTTTGAAGAACACTGTGAAGTTGTAAGAAAATCTATAGGCAAAGTTGTTCTGAAAGGATACAGGCATGGTAACATTTATGAAGCCAAGCTTTCAACAAGTACTGATGGTTCTGCAATCTGTCTGTTGAGTAGAGCATCAATTGAAGAAAGCTGGGATTGGCACAAGAAACTCTCTCATTTAAATTTTAACAATATAAATGAACTAGTCAAGAAAGATCTTGTGAGAGGATTGCTAAAATTAGTATTTGCTCCTGATGGCCTTTGTGATTTATGTCAGAAGGCAAAACAAAGAAAATCTTCATTCAAGAGCAAGACTGAATCATCAATTCTTGAGCCTTATCACCTACTACATGTTGATCTATTTGGTCCAGTTAATGTCATGTCTATTGCAAAGAAGAAATATGTTATGGTCATAGTGGATGAGTTCACCAGATACACATGGGTGTATTTCTTGCACACAAAAAGTGAAACTGTATCTATCTTGATTGATCATGTCAAACAACTAGATAAATTGGTCAAAGATTCTGTGAAGATCATAAGAAGTGATAATGGCACTGAGCTCAAGAATTTGATCATGGAAGAGTTCTGCAAAGACCATGGAATAAAGCAGGAATTTTCTGCTCCTGGAACTCCACAACAAAATGGAGTTGTTGAAAGAAAGAATAGAACTCTTATTGAAGGTGCATGAACTATGCTTGATGTAGCAAAGTTGCCAACCTACCTTTGGGCTGAAGCTATGCAGACTGCTTGTTTTACTCAGAATGCAACACTCATTAACAAGCATGGAAAAACACCATATGATGTGGTGAAGAAAAAGAAGTCAAATCTGAAGTATTTTCATGTATTTGGATGCAAGTGTTTTGTTCTTAAGACTCATCCCGAACAGCTATCCAAATTTGATCTAAAAGATGATGAAGGAATTTTTGTTGGATATCCACTTTCTACAAAAGCCTTCAGAGTCTACAATTTAAGAACAAGGGTTGTCATGGAATCTATCAATGTCTCTTTCGATGATAAGAAGATTACTGGACTTGAAGATTTCAATGATCATGATCAGCTGAGATTCGAAAATGAAGTTTTAAATTCTGATTTTGTAAATCCTGATACGGCAAACTCTGATGGATTAAACTCTGATGTTATTGAAACTGTGGTGACTACGCCTAAGGAAAATGCACTTGTGCAGGGGGAGCATACTGAAGAACCAACCACGTCTCAAGAACCATCAGAACCTACAACAGGCTCTTCAAGTTCTGATGAGCCAGGTTCTGATAATTCTGGAAACTCATGTTCTGATATTTCTGGAAACTCAAATAATGAAGGATCCAACTCAGAGAGCATAATTTCAGGGGGAGCATCAGAAAATGTTGATGGAGACAGCATGGATCATGGGGGAGCATCCAGTTCTAGAAAAAACCTTCCATCTGCAAGGAAGTGGACTAAAGCACATACACCTGACTTAATTATTGGAAATCCTGATGCAGGTGTCAGAACTAGAACAGCTACATCAAATGAATGTCTTTATCATTCTTTTCTTTCTCAGACTGAACCAAAGAAAGTGGAAGAAGCTCTTCAAGATGCTGATTGGGTGCAAGCAATGCAAGAAGAGTTAAATGAATTTGAAATAAATAAAGTCTGGACCCTAGTGCCAAGACCAAGGAACAGATCAGTTGTTGGTACAAAATGGGTGTTCAGAAACAAAACTGACAGTGATGGCATAATTACAAGGAGCAAAGCAAGGCTGGTTGCAAAAGGATACTCTCAACAGGAGTTTGAATTGATTATGATGAAACATTTGCACCAGTTGCTAGATTGGAAGCCATAAGAATATTTTTGGCTTATGCTGCTCACAAGAAGTTTAAAGTCTTTCAAATAAATTGAACAACCTCCAGGCTTTGTAGATCCCAAATTTCCCAATCATGTCTACAGGCTTGATAAAGCACTTTATGGCCTTAAGCAAGCTCCAAGAGCATGGTATGAGACATTAGCTCAGTTTCTTCTGGAAAGTGGATTTAACAGAGGAACTATTGACAAAACACTGTTCTACCTCAACCATGGAAAGGACTTACTTTTGGTGCAAATATATGTTGATGATATCATTTTTTGTTCTACAAATGACAGACTTGGTAAGAAGTTTGCCAAACTGATGCAGTCAAGATATCAAATGAGTATGATGGGAGAACTTAGCTATTTTCTGGGCCTTCAAGTCAAGCAGAATGAAGAAGGAACTTTTATTTGTCAATTTAAGTACACCAGAAATTTGTTGAAGAAATTTGGAATGCAGGATTGTTCAAGTGCATCCACTCCTATGGCCACTGCAACTAAGTTGGATAAGGATACTGGTAAATCAATAGATATTATTGATTACAGAGGTATGATTGGCTCTCTACTCTATCTAACTGCAAGTAGACCTGATATCAAGTATGCTACCTGTCTTTGTGCAAGATTTCAAGCAGATCCAAGAGAACCTCACTTAACAGCTGTGAAAAGAATTTTCAAGTACCTTAAGGGTACAGCTGATCTAGGATTGTGGTATCCTAGAGAATCGGACTTTAAGCTAATAGGTTACTCAGATGCAGATTTTGCAGGATGCAAAATTGATAGGAAAAGCACAAGTTGAAGCTGACAATTTCTTGGAGGTAGATTGGTTTCTTGGTTCAGCAAGAAACAGAAGTCAATTTCCATATCAACTGCAGAAGTAGAATACATTACTGCAGGAAGATGTTGTGCACAGATTCTTTGGATGAAGAATCAGTTACTGGATTATGGGTTAGAATTTTCTAAAATCTCTATTTACTGTGATAATCAAAGTGCTATTGCTATGACAGGTAATCTAGTTCAGCACTCAATGACAAAGCACATCAGCATTAGGTACCACTTCATAAGGGAACATGTAGATGAAGGTACAGTGGAATTGCATTTTGTTCCCACAGATCAACAACTAGCAGATATCTTCACAAAACCACCATGTGAAGCTATTTTTACAAGATTGGTAAATGAACTTGGAATGGTTTCAGGTTCTTTCTCTAAATCTACTTAGTTTATGTTCTGATACATCAGATTTTATGATCAATATTTATAGATATTACTATCTTTGTGTATTCTGTGCTTAAATTGAAAATTACTTATGTGTTGATTGTTGTCTGATGTGAATTTCTAAACTCTGGTAGTGATATGAATATTTCTGTGACTATTCAATCCAATGAGGATAACTGTGCTTGATGCTGACCTAGTAATCTTTAATATACTAAAGATCCCATGTTTGAAGTAATTATTTATGTGGAAATCTATTAACACAAGCGAATTCTGATATTGAACTTTGTTAGTCCCTTAACAATATAGCAAGAATTACAGAAGGGGGGTTGAATGGAATTCTTTATCTTTTTCTTGAAATAAAAATGTTCAACTCTATTATAGATATATCTGTTTTGATTAGCACAATGCGAAATATAAACTTTAATGAATCAAAACAAGAGTAATTAAAAACAAGAGTCTTTAAAAACTTTCTGGTAGATTTAAACAATTCCACCAAAGATATATATTAATATATCGAGAGAACTCTGTGTGTAGAAATGCTCATAGCTGCTTTTACAAGATAGAACAACTAAGAACACAGGAAATGCTAAAGATAGTGCTTACAAAGATTTCTATTTGTTTGTTTCTAAGCTAACTTAGTTTTCTCTTAGTTATTTTATATTTGCTACTCTCTTGGTTTATATATATTACCAAGATTACAAAGTCAAAAGAACTGAATAAATATAAAATCTAACAGTCTTGATCTTTGCTGCTTTTCGTCCTCTATGACCCAGTTAATAGGCTTCCACAGTGTTTGTATCCAATCTCGACGGCTGTGTGTCAGCTTTCACTATTCAACTGATGTTTGAATCTTGATATTATCATCCGTTGACTTTCAGATCATCCGTCGATGACTTACTTGATCATCCGTCGACTGTTATTTTGAACATCCGTTGAAAGTCATTTGATCATCCGTCGAAGCTTTGTTAAGCATCCGTTGATAGCTATTTTGGCACTTGACTTCATTTCACTTATACAGAATTACAAGACATTGCTTATGTACAGTTAATCAACCTATTCTGCATATCTAGTTAAAGTCAACATGACTTATATGCTACTACAGATTCTATACAAAGGTGCATACAACACTGTGCTACAAACTTATCATTATATAAGCTACTCACTCGATGGATAATAAATTACTCATCCGTCGGTACTCAAACTGAGTTATCCGTCGGGACTATAATTCTTATCCGTCGAGTGCTACATTATTTCACTAAGTAAAATCTACTTAGATGTTTTGTTTAGGTAATCATCAAGTGCACAACATATTCACAACAAACTTAGTTAAGTTTACTTTGTGTATCTTATTACTAAGTCAAAAACTAGAATAGTGCTTCTTATTTGTTAAGTTCTGATGTTAGTAAATATGGTGAATGTACTAAGTGCTGATAAGCCTCACTTATCAAAAGAAAAAGAAAAGAAATAAAAATCCAGTACTCCTTTGAGATCTAGAGTAAAAATGTGGAAGGGAAGACCCAAGTGCATTGCTGGTATTAAGTAATATGCATTAGAAAAGCAAAATAAAATTTTCTTGGTGACTTTTCACACTCTATGATTACTGGAGAAATACTCTGATAATAGTATAAATTATGATAAGCAGTCGTGACTCACTTGCACTGGGAAGCCACTGTAAAATAGAATTTCAAAAGATGCATAAAATGAGCACAAAATAGTTGAGGTGGACTCATGCATGAACTCATTCTAAAGTAGACTGCAGAATAATGACAGATTTTAAGTAAAGTTCTTAGTTATGCCTTATTTCTAAGATGTACTGAAGTGAATAAGACTTTACTCTTTGTCTGATATTTACTCCATATGAATAATGAAAATTACTGTAGTGATCAATGTTATTTTAGATGAATAGTTTATGTGTCAGATTGCATAAGTTCTGAGGACAAGTTCTGATGGAAGTTCTGATGATTAAGTTCTGATGAAACCATATCAGTATTTGTGTGAAGAATTACAGGAATACACATTCACTTTTCGAGTTAAGGAGCCATATTCTGATGACTTTTAAATCCTGATAATAATCAAGTTTTGATGCTGTCGTGACAGTATTTATTTACTTGGTTTATTGTTGGTCATTACTTGAACGATAATATTTTTACAGAATATTGGTTAATGTGAGATAAAACAGTCATCATCATTGTGGGTTAGTGGTTAGCGTGTATGTCTTGAAAAAAAATGCATGCGCATAGTAATTATTATCATATCCCGTGCCCATTAACTCTGGCTTTAGATCTTTTTACTGACTGTTATTATTACACATCAGTCTAGGGAGTCGAGGGGTTATTATTTTTACTTGTAATGTTTAACCAGTCCTCGTGTCCCTTAGTATTCCATTGCCTATTTAAATGACTAATCATTCTTCAGTACAACCACATCTGTTCACTTCTCTCAAACAATGGCACATTTTAGTTGGTTTTACAACTATGGCACCGAAACTGTGCACATTTTTCAAACTGGAATTCCGAATTCATATCCTATCAACAATATTCCATTTGTCCTCTGGATTCAACTTCCAGAGAACATTAAAAATGATTTGTTGTCTTTCCAAAGAGAAGCTCATCTTCGTATTCTTAGACAGCAGGAGCAAATCATTCATCTTGCTGTTCTCTTTGTTGAAAGTAGGAAGAAGAATTAATTGTTATCCATCCGTTTCTCTTCACCGTCAGCTTTGTCAGGCTTTTTAGCTTAGGACTAAGGCTGTTGATGTTAGGAATCGTAGAATAGGACTATCTTGTAATTTTTGCATGTAATTGATAAATTTCATCGAATGTAATCATCTGATATATTAATGAAATTTTCTTTAAATTGCAAGATTTGTTTTTTGTTTCTCAAATTATGTGACTGTGCATGTTTAATTGCAATTTATTAATCTTTACTTCATCGACTTTTAATTTTATGTTGTGATGAATGTTTTGATTAAATTCTGTTGATTTAAGAAAACAACTGAGGAACAAATTCCTATATCAGAACCTGTTATTATAGAAGCTGAGAAGGTTTCTTCTCAGAAAGATACTGTAACTAGGAGTTCTAGGCCCCTCAAAAGGCTTAGAAAATTAAATTCTGATAATAAAGCTCCTACAGTGTCTCCACCTTTGAGGAAATTAAAGAAACAGAGAGCTCATAAGGACATAGTTGAGTCAGATTCAGAAGATGTAGTGGAAGCAGCTAAGGAAGGGGATCAGGAATCTCTGATCTCAACAGAACCAGTTGTTATTGAATTACTTCCTCCTGCACAAACAGAAACTGCACAACCAGAAACTGCTCAAGCTAACATACCTACACCTCCTATGTCACCTATAGTTGATCTAGTACATACTGAAGAACCAGGTACAAGTGCTGAAATTGATATTCATAACCTGATTGTGCCTGAGGTTTTATACTTGGAAGCTCCAATTCAACTCACTCCACCAACAACATCACTTTTGAATGTTGATCAGAACCTGGTTGCAGATCAGAATTTAGAGGAAAATGTTGAAGCCTCTATAGCCTCACATACTGCTATTTTATCAGAAGATGCTAATACTGCAGGATCTACAAGTTCTGATGTTGCTAATGAAGAAACTGCTGGTGATGCTGCTGGTAATTTAGATGCTGATGCAGCTGGTCCATCAGGATATGCACCTCAACAAACTGTTCACCTCAAGGCACAGCTGAGAGTTACTGTATTGAGTACAAGGCACCTTCAAGGTCAACACTCAATAACTCATGACAAGGTGAATAAAATTCAGGAAGCTCTAATCCAGCAAGATGTGAATGTGAAACTTGAAAAGAACGAATTTTTCAAGCCAGCCTTTGACAGAATGGCCTACATTGAGAAAACTTAGGAGAAGCAACAAGCTCAAATTGAAGAAATTCTGCAGAATCAGGCTTCTCACCAAAGTCAACTCAATGAGATCCAATCCTCAGTGGAATTGCTTGTCTCTCTTCTATTACCTGCTGATGCCAAAAAAGGGGAGAAAGTGATTATGTCCAAATGCAAATCTACTTAGACACTGAAAGGAAAGGATGATGGAAATGATGACCAGGGAAACTCTAATAAGGGTAGAGGTCAAGGTCAAGGCAAAGGACTTTCGTCAAGTAAAGCTAGAATTACAAGTCAAGGAATAAAATCTGATACTGGGAGAAGAATAAGTTTTGATGCTGGTAAAAGGATAAGTTCTGGTGGATATCTAGAACTTGATGAAGAAATTTCAAAGCAGTTATTTCTTAAAGAAAATCCAGGAATGGACTTTGAGAGTCTAAAGGAAGAAGAAGCTAGACTCAAAGCAGAAGGTGTCAAGACAAAATCTGAAGCTTCTGTTGTTGAAAAGAAATTTCCAAAGCCTAAGGGTATTGTGATAAAGGAAAGAACAATTTCTGAGGTAATCAAGGCTAAATCACAAATGGAAATTGATCCAAGGTCCAAGGGCAAAGAAAAAGTTGATGAACTTGTAAAGGTTTATATGCCAGTTATGGATGAAGAAATAATTGATGAAGAAGCAGATGCTAATCTTACTCTGATTTCAAAGAAGATTTTTCAAACAACCTCTGACATGGCTCATGTTGTTCAGAGTCAAGATTTAGTAAGTTCTGATATGATAGTGAAGCAAGCAACCTCTGACATAGCTCAAGTTGGCTCGATATCAGAAGACAAGGAAAAGGAAACCTCTAACATTGCTCATGTTAAACTTTCAAAGATACTCCTACCAGGATTCACCAAAGCTAAACAGACTCAATCTTTGAAGACTGCAACAGGTGGTTTTGAAGCAAGAGTTGTTACAGGAAAGGAAGCAAGAGATAAATCTGGGTTGGGTAGTTCTGATGAAAGAAAAGTACATAACACTACCAATGATCCAACTTCCTTAAGTGAACCAGGTGTTGGAGCAACTCCTGAAATATTGAATCGACTTGAATCTGTACAAATGGTTTACCATACCTTCTTGAAAGAACATATCTTGTTATATTTTATGACAGATGGAAGGGTATACCAGATTAAGAAAAATGCTAAACCACTGAAGTATTTTGAAGAACTGGAACATGTTCTATTCCTACTTCAAGTGAAAGACAGATTAACATATAGTGCTGCAGGATATTTAAAGTCTCAAATTCAAAGACAGAAGAAGCTTTATTCTATAAAATCTGACAGCACATACTGTCCCAAGTACAGAGATCACAAGGGTGATATTGTCGATATGAAGCCTAACTCTGCTAGGATTATAACTACTTTTCTGGGTTATAAGGCCGTGGAATTCAATCTAGAGTCTGAAAAGGCATATCTGATTAGACTAGATCAGGAGATAAGAAAAGCTAAGATAAATGATCTCAGAGCAGCTATTTTTCAAACTGGAGAAGATACAGCTGAATTGATAAATGCTAAAAGGAGGATGGTCAATGAACTTGAATATGCAGAGAGATGTTTGTTGAAGAACTATCTCTAGACAACTCCTGATATCAAAGAGATCAAAAGAAATTGAAAGTTGAAGCCAAGTCAAAGATCTACAACTACTTAAATTCTGAAGTTTATGTAGACTGAAGCGGTTATCGAAAGTTAAAGTTGGTAAAGCTGAAAGGACTGTAAGTTATAGTTATCTAGTCAAATTCTCATACATTTGTACTTAATGTTTTTGACATCATCAAATATCTGTTGAACTTGTATATTATGCTAATTTACAAGTTGGGGGAGATTGTTAGATATATTTGATAATGTCATGTGTAATATGATTTGTGTTTAGTTTTCATATCTTACATAACAGGACAGATCAGTACTTAACTGGAAATCAGCACTTATACTGAAGACAGAACTTAAGATATCAGAACTTAAGTTATCAGAACTTAAGGTTCAGAAGATATTTATCAGGAGATAATATCAGGACTTAAGATGACTTTCAGATAAGGCAGGCGGCTGATTGAAAGGAAAGAAGATCGAGACTAAGACAGAAGGAATTGTGCATGAAGAAAGAATTCTATGAAGAATAGAAAACTTGGAAGAAAAGATAACTAGTTGATATATTTTAGGAAGCAGAATTATATTCCATATAATTTAGAATTTATCTTGTAACTGTGTAGTATATAAACACAGGCATAGAGTTTACACTATAAGTGTTACGATTATCGAAGTTATTATTCTTTGTAACTTTAGCAGCTCTCGTGATAATTTGTTCATCACTGAGAGAGGACAGTTCCATATTGTAACAGAGTTTATTGTGTTGAATAAAATTTGTTTTCTGTTACTTGAGTTCTTATATTCGATTTGATTGTGCTAAACACTGTATTCAACCCCCTTCTACAGTGTGTGTGACCTAACATGTAGTTAGAGGCAACATAGACTAGGCTTGTATGGGTGTAGCATCTAGTTTTGACTGGTAGCAGCAGTAGTATGACTGATCTGATGTAGACCCTTTTTTGTATCAAGCACTAGCACATGTAGCTGGTGTCATATATATATAAATTAAACTTTTTCCACTTTTTCTTTTATTTAAATTTAAATTTCAGTCTTTCGAGCATTTACATTTACTTTACTGTTTTACAGTCTTCATATCTCAAATGTTGTTTATATTTAAAACAAGGTTGTACCATTTATTATTCCAAAAAAAATCAATTATTTCCAAGGGATTTATTTAAATTTTGAACTGTTTTTAATTTCTTGTTTTGGATACCTGGTAAATTGTTTTCTTTCCAATATCAACTGTTTAAATTTCTGTTTTAATATCATACAAATTGTTTCTTTATTCATATCACTTGTTTCATAAATTGTTATTGAAAGAACCAATTGTTTTGTTATCAAAACCATGGCACCAAAAAGAAAAACCAGACCTGAGTCGTCCAATGACAATACCGAAGGCCAAAACAACAATAACCACCAAATGGACCAAATATTTCACCTAATGCAATAACAAATGGTAATGATGCAGCATCAAATGCAACAACAACAACAGCAATTCCAACAGCAGATGTTACAGCAAGCAGTTCGTCCAAAACCACAAACACCACCAGCTGCACATTTAGTTACTTTTAAATAGTTCCAGTCGGTAAAGCCTCCAGAATTTGAAGGTTCAGCGGATCCTACTAAGGCAAGAGCCTGGTTAAAAGAGATGAAGAAAGCCTTTGAGTTGGTTAAAGTTGAAGCAGATCAAAAGACGGATTTTGCTAGTTACTTCTTGAAGGTAGAGGCCAATTACTGGTGGGAATCCAAGAAAGCACTGGAAGGCGAGGATATAGTGACTTGGGACAGATTCATCAAACTTTTTCTGGAGAAGTATTTTCCCCGTTACATGAAGAATCAAATGGAAATTAAGTTCTTGGAGTTGAAGCAGGGAAATTTGTCAGTCACTGACTATGAAGCCAAGTTTACTGAATTGGCTAGGTTTGTTCCAGAGCAGGTAGATACTGATGAGAAGCGGGCTAAGAGATTCCAACAGGAATTAAAGTCGTGGTTCATAGCAGAGTAGCGGTGTTCGAACTGATGACCTATAGCGCCGTAGTTTAGAAGGCCATGATAATTGAGGGAGGAAGTGAAGCGTCTCAAAAGGAAAAGAGACCAGGAAGTTTTCAGAATCGTTCCAATAGAAGGCCTAGATTTCAATCCCGGGGAAATGTGAATTTCAGAAGGACATAACAGGGCAATCAGAGGTTGGTTAACCGACTCTCAACCCCAAATCAACAAAAAATCATCCGACCACCAATACCTGACTGCAGAACTTGTGGGAAGAAGCATATTAGAATCTGTAATAAGCCGGACACTACGTGTTTTAAGTGTAAGCATAAGGGACACTACTCTGGGGAATGCCCGATAGGGAAGGCAGAGGTTACTTGTTTTCAATGCGAAAGAAAGGGACACATTGCTAAAGATTGTAGGGGAGTAGCAATCGGAACCAGTGTTTCAAGGGTTTTGGCATTACCTCCGCCACCACAGCATAATCAGCCTAGGGCAAGGACTTTTAACATATCGATGAAAGAAGCTGTGCAGAGTCCCAACATGGTTGCATGTACGCTTCCTGTGAATACTGTAGATGCACAAGTATTGATTGATTCTGGAGCTATGAGATCTTTTATTTCTGAAGAATTTATTCCTAAGTTATATTGTGAAATTCAACGGTTGGATGAAACGTTAATCATAAAGTTAGCGAACAATGATCAAATTGCGAAAAATCGAGTGTGTCCGGGTTGCGATATTGAAATAACGGGACATCATTTCTCAATTGACTTGATATCTTTCAAGTTAGGAGAATTTGATGTTATTTTAGGAATAGATTGGTTAGCCAGTAATAATGCTCAGATTGATTGCACAATAAGAAAGTGAATTTACGAACCGAGGAAAATGCAACAGTAATGTTTAAAGACAAAAAATAGAAGCAGAGATTTTTAACGATGATGCAAACGAAATGATTGTTACATCAAGGATGTCAAACTTATTTAGCCTATGTATTGGATACAGAAAAAAGAAAGTCCGAAGATCGAAGATATTCATGTGGTTTGTGAGTTTCCCGATGTTTTTCTAGATGAACTTCCAGGATTACCTCCGGATCGAGAGATCGAGTTCACCATTGATTTGGTACCAGGAACTGAACCAATTTTAAAAGCTCTGGATCGAATGGTGCTTATTGAGATGAAAGAGCTAGCAAAGAAATTGCAGGATCTTCTTGACAGAGGAATCATAAGGCCCAATGTATCCCCATGGGGTGCACCGGTATTGTTCGTAAAGAAGAAAGACGGCGGTATGCGACTATGTATCGATTATCGTGAGCTGAACAAGTTAACTATCAAAAACAAATATCCTTTGCCATGAATCGATGACTTATTTGATCAACTAAAAGGAGCGGCATAGTTTTCAAAAATTAATTTAAATCGGGTTATCATCAGTTGAAAATCAAGGCAGAAGATATTCCAAAGACCGTTTTTCGAACGAGATATGGACACTACGAATTCCTCGTGATGGCGTTTGGACTAACCAATGAACCAGCAGCATTCATGGATCTGATGAACAGAGTGTTCAAGAAGTACTTGGATAAATTTATCATTGTATTTATTGACGATATTTTGATCTACTCGAACACTGAAGAAGAACATGCAGAGCACCTGAGAATCACTTTGGAAACCTTGAGGAAGGAGCAGCTCTATATGAAATTTTCATAATGCAAATTATGGTTAAGGGAAGTACAATCTCTAGGTCATATTATTAGTCCTGAAGGAATTCAAGTCGACTCAGCAAAGATTGAAGCTATTTTAAATTGGGAAAGACCAAAGACTCTGATGGAAGTTAGAAGTTTCTTGGGATTAGCTGGCTATTACAGAAGATTTGTTAAGGACTTTGCGAAGATAGCCACGCCATTGACCAAGTTGACTCGAAAAAATGAAAAATTTGAATGGAATGAAAAATGTGAAGAAAGTTTTTAAGAATTGAAGAATCGATTAGTAACTGCACCAGTACTTGTGTTACCTGATGATCAAGGAGACTTTGTCATCTACAGCGACGCTTCCTATCATGGACTTGGATGTGTATTAATGCAGCATGGCAACGTAATCGCATACGCTTCTAGACAATTAAAGCCTCATGAGCAAAAAAATCCGACGCATGATCTGGAATTAGCAGCAATTGTGTTCGCCTTGAAACTCTAGAGACATTATCTGTATGGCGAGAGATGTGAAATCTACATGTATCATAAGAGCCTGAAGTATATTTTCACGCAGAAAGAACTCAAAATGAGACAGAGACGTTGGCTAGAGCTAATCAAAGATTACGACGTATCAATCAACTATCATCCAGGAAAAGTCGAAAGGAAAGATTGAATCTGTTAACATCCTCGGAAGAATTGATCAGAGAATTCGATAAATTGGAAATTGAAGTTCGTATTCCAGAAAGCTCCACTGAAATGAACTACGCAATGACATTCCAGCCATAATTATTGGAAAAGATAAGAAGGTGTCAGGAAGAAATAATGAACCATAAAATCGACAATTTGACAGGGGAAGAAATTACAAGCCAGAAAGATGACAAGGGAATTTTTTGAATTACTTCAAGAATCTGCATACCTAATGTACCAGAACTGAAGGCAGAAATTTTGCAAGACGCTCATAGTTCAAGATATTCAATTCATCCCGGAAGCATAAAGATGTACAGAGATTTGAAGGAAAACTTTTGGTGGTCAGACATGAAGAAAGAGATAGCGGAATGGGTCAGTAAATGTTATATGTGCCAACGAGTCAAAGCTGAACATCAATGTTCGAGCAAATTACTACAACCACTAGATATTCCAGAATGGAAATGGGAACACTTAGCAATGGATTTCGTAGTAGGACTTCCGAAAACCAGAGCAAACCATGATGCAATTTGGGTTATCATTGACAGATTAACGAAGTCAGCGCATTTCCTTCCAATTAACGAAAGGTTTTTGCTTGACAAGTTAGTACACCTATATCTCAAGGAAATTGTGATGCGTCATAGAGTGCCTGTATCAATTATATCTGATCGAGATCCACGCTTTAATTTGAGATTTTGGAGACAATTTCAGGAATGTCTAGGTACCAAACTAAACATGAGCATTGCTTATCATCCACAGACGGACAGGCAAAGTGAAAGGACGATTCAAACCATTGAAGATATGCTACGTGTCTGTGCCATAGATTTTGAAGGTAGTTGGGATGAACATTATCTTTAGTGGAATTCTCTTACAACAACATCTATCATGCAAGCATTGGAATACCACCTTATGAAGCCTTATATGAAAGAAGATGCAGATCACCTACATGTTGGGATGAAGTTGGAGAGCGCAAAATTCTAGGTCCAGAACTTATTCAGCAGACCAAGGAAAAAGTAGAACTTATCCAAAAGCGACTTGAAGCAGCGAAAAATTGACAACGTAAATATGCAGATGCAACTAGAAAGGATGTGGACTATTAAGAAGGAGAACATGTATTGCTAAAGATATCATCGTGGAAAGGATTGACTAGGTTTGGCAACAAGGGCAAACTAAAGCCTCGATACGTCGGTCCATTTGAAATTCTGAAGAGAGTCGGAAAAGTTGCATACGAGTTAGCTTTACCACCCCATATGCAACATATTCATAATGTGTTTCACGTGTCAATGCTTAAGAAGTATAATCCTGATACGAGACATGTAATAGAATATGAGCCGATAGAGCTTCAAGCTGATTTGTCATATGTAGAACAACCAGTAAGAATTTTAGATCGACAAGAGAGAGGATTGAGGAATAAGTCTGTATCATTAGTAAGAGTCTCGTGGAGGAATCCCGTGGTTGAAGAGTCAACCTAGGAGCTTGAAAGTGAGATGTTAGAAAAGTATCCTCAGTTATTTTCATAGCCTGATTCTGAGGACAGAATCCTAATAAGGGGGGAGAATGTAACGACCGAGAAATTACGCTTGTATTATATTTTAATAAAGGTGATTTATGTATTATTATGTCAGTAAGTGTGTTGAGTCCTAAAACCCTAATTGTTATGTGCTACGTGTTATATGTTTTGATCAGAATGTGTTTCGGGTAATTATCGAGTATTTTATTGTAAGTTAAATATTTTATATCAAAATTTGTACAGCCAAATAGTGTTTTAAAAGCCAATAATTCAAACAAAATCATTGTCCATAATTTTCCAAGTATGGCCTATACCATATCAATATTCTGAAGATCTAGATGTTTTACAAATTTACCTGTTTCGTGAAAAATGACTTTTCTGGGCCCCTTCGGGTGTCAAAACCCCACAAAAATCACATTTTTATTTTTATAGGATCATGAAATTATCGAACATCGTTTTTCTTTGCATTTTTGTATTATTCACAATTTTTGGGAATTTTTGGCATATATTTTGTATTATTGGATATTTAAAAATTCATAATTAATACCCAAAAATTATAAAAATTGGGGCCAATTAATTATATTAGATGTATAATTAGGGTCTTAATTTTGTTTAGGGGTATTATTTTAGCTAGTATAAATAGCTGATTTATTATTAATTATTAAAAAATCAGAAAAATCAAGAACAATTGTGTTGGTGAAGAACAGCTTGAGAATTCAACCTCAGATTTGAACATGATTCTGTGCACCAAATCCTTCATGTAAGTAGTCGATTTGAAGCTTGTTAATCGTAGTTTATGATTTTGTTATCAGTTTTACCTGTGGATTAGTTGATTGTAATTTCATACTTTCGAGTTTAAGCTTCGAATTTGGGTTTTGTTAATGGTTGATTGATTGATGTTTATGTTGTTGTAAGTAATTAGATCGTGTAAATCTGAATCGATTCATGCCGGTTTCGTCGATGATTGGCCTTGGTTTCGTGCTCGTCGGAAACCGCCGCTATCGGCGGCGTTTCTTGGTTTTTCCGGCTGCAACAACGACGATAGAGGAGGAGTGGTCTTGTGCTGTTGTGGAACGAGAACGCAGAGAGAGCAAGCCAGAAAACACGCGTTTGGTCGTCGTTCCGTCCACCGGAAAATCCACCAGCGTCGATTGCCAGCGGTGTTCTTGGTTGACCCGGTTCCAACCCGGAAATCGACCCGGGTTTGATCTTAAAAACCCCAATCTGTTTTCCTGAATAGTGTTTCTGGATTTTAAAATTTAATTATATTTTTTAAAAAAACAGAAAATCGGTTTTAATAATAAGAAAAATCCAATAATTATTAGATTAAAAATCTGAATTATTTTGTAAATAATTTCTAAATTATTTTATTAATTTTGAAATTCAAAAATGTATTTATTTATTTGTTTAATTATTTATCTATTTATTTACTTAATTATTTATTATTTATTAATTAGTTAATTATTCAATAATTTAGATTAATTAATTAAATCGATTAATGGTTCGAAAATTGATCGATTCAAGCGAGTGACTCGTAATTATTCGAGTTGTGTTCCGAATTTTAGAAATTTGACGTGCAAGTATCGATTTATTTATTTATGTTCAGATTTTGTAATATTTATACGTGTCGATTAATTAATTATAAGTAATCAATTTAACTAGAGAATTTGTAATAAATTGTAATTAATTTCAAAAATTAGGGAATAATTATTTTAAAATATGATAAATCTTAAATAATTATATAGAAATATAATTAAGGTTTAATTAATTATGATTAATTAACTATAATTGATTTATAATTAATTAAATCTTATTTATTGCGTAATAATTAAACCGTCTATCCGATTTATGTGAAACAAAGATACTTAGACTCAGAAAAATGACCCGATTTCATTAAAATTAGTTATAAATCATAATTTCTTTCGAGAGCGAGTCGGATTATGATAATTATTTGTTTATAGACCCTATTATTGATAGAAACGAGTCCAACAAATCCCGAAAAATTAAGAATTGAGTCAGATAGTGTTTGTTAATGTGAATATAGACATAGTATCGATTCCAAAAATATTTGTAAGTCTAATTTAATTATGTGCCTTACGTGCTCTGTGATTTACGTTATTATGTGAACTCTATGTGTTAGATAATTACATACGAGTTGGATAAAATCGTATGGGTAGACGCTAAGGGCTACGTGGTATCAGTCTGAGATTGCGTACGATGTAAGTCATCTAAACAAATATATTTCCTTGATAGATTCAGCACCAGCAAGGCGAATCAAGCCAGAGATAGAAGGCTGTGAATTATCCGAGGCAAAGTGCATACCAGGCAAGTTTTTCCCCTATTCTAAATTCAGAATAGTGAATTGCTTCCAACTTTCCATGACAGCTACACCTTGATAATTCTTGTTCATAAACACTGATACACAAATATTGATCATTTGTTTCTATTTCATTTTGATTCTTAATTTCTCCTAATTCATTGAATCCTCTATTCATATTCCAATAATTACATATACTCATATACTCTGATATATTCTGATGTTGGGATACTTCGAAAGCATACCAATTATTCCGGATGCTAAGCTATGTACTGGATGGTTACGATATGGGCCAGGTATGAACTGGACCCTTGATTATTAGGCCATAGTGCTTGGGTACCCTATATGTTGGTGGGGTCTATACAGTTGGTTATAGATCTGCGCTATATCCTAACTGATCAGCAGGTTATAGTGCATATTTTGGTTTTTGTGTCCAGTCTCGTTCATTTAGTACTCGCCAATAATGGCATACATTGTTCTTTACAAAAATAGATGGTTGTTCAAACCAACAAATTACCGGTTCATTTATTCTTCTCTCCTTTACACTATATATATTATTGCAATCTTGTTCAGCAATTTTGGCTCACCCCTATTATTGTTGTTCACCTTGTTTTTCAGTTAAGGTTGAGAATGAAACCCATCAGAACCCGAGTAGTCAAGAAGCGGGTCAAGCTGCGGGACCCTTTAATTCCAAGAGTGTTTGTCCCTATCCCAAAAGAGAGTTTTGAATTGCCAGAGCATGTGTAACAGGATAAGTGGTAGCTGTAATTTGAATAAAAGATGTTTAGTTTAAAATTTGAATATAAAGTTTATTTAGAAATGTTGTAATAAAGTTGGTGTGTCGTTCTTGTTTTCAATCCTTAACCTTAAAAAGATCTTGAGTAGTAGTAAGGGGTAATTATATATTCATATTATAATTGTACAGGTTCAGTAAGGTAGTTAGTGTTCGTAATACCCCAAATCTATACCCCGGATTTGGAGGGTGTTATATTAAGCATCTGCAATACATATATACAAAACATTCTGCAAGGGTGAGCAATCAAATGCTCAGCAGTACCACTATATGAATAACAAGTAATACGATTTAAAGTAAAGAAATTATAGGAACATAATTCATAACTCGCTAGATCACAAGTAAAACATATATAAACTGGATATCAAAACTAGCATGCTCTGTAAAGCAAAATCAACAGTCGTGTGCTGTGCATAAATACCAGAGTTCAATTTTAGCATGCTATTTTCATTTCCAATACCATTGTTCCATTATAGGAACCATAAAACCATATGTCCCGTTACAGGGACCACAAAACCATTTGTTCCGTTACTGGAACCACAAAACCATCTATTCCGTTACTGGAACCACAATCACAATCAGATAGGTATTGGATGTTATCTAGAGATGGCTGATCAGACCTCCACACAAATTATCTAGGATAGTTGGCCGGGCTATCACATAAATTGTCTAGGAAAGCTGATCGGGCTTTCACACAAATTAACTGGATCCGCAGAGACTAGCTAGGTCTCTGATTAACTATGCTGGACTAATCGGTGAAGATAGGGTGCGCAACCGAATTAGCCACTTACGCAACGTTATCCAATATCTGATCCATTTTATCCAGTTTTCAAAGTCACTTTTACCTATCTCTTGTTAAAAACCATTATGTCACAGCACACTATTCAAAACTTCCTTTCATTTTAATCACTTTTTAGAGATAGGTACTTTCAGAAGTTACTTTTCCCCAAAAACATATTTAAACAACATTTCAATACAGGGGATACATAAATTAAAACTTTTTTGTTCATGTTCGAAAATAAAATAACATTTCATTCATATATACTGCACCATAAGAGTATGGTAAGGGTACTTGCCTTACAGAGCTTTAGAACTATCACTGACTGATTTTGGATCGACTTGAACGTTCGACTTATCACCTAATTAGCAGACTATCCTGGATCCGACTTCAACGCTCAGGTCCTTCGCTTGGAACCTCGCTGCGCTTGTCGACTGATCACTAGGTTATCTTTAGTCCGATGTCAACTCTCGGGCCTTCCGACTATAACCTACAGAGTCAAAATACCTTAATTTAGACATTTGGCTTGACATATCCTCGCTAACAAACCTACCCATTCGATATCAAACACCGAATCGTAATTATACATATTATAATAACATACGCAATAATTAGGGTTCACGTTCTCGAAAATCGGTTCGGTGTTCGTTTCCAGAAAATACGTATACTCGTTATTTTACGAAATTAAGGTTACTGGTTTTAAAAAAATACTTCACCACAACATACAATCAAGTTTCGAATAATATATATATATATATTTATTTATTTATTTATATATTCGCTCGACGTCCCAATAATTACCGGATACGCTCCCGTATTTCCGTAGTTTGATTTCCTGGAAATCGGGCATCACTTCCTTCATTTATCGGACTATCCCGTCGAACCAATTCGATGTCTCAACAACCAATAATCACAATCTAATCTAATAACACAATTTAAATTATCCCGAGAATAAAATAAAATTTATAATTTATTATTTGGCTTACGAATCATCATCGCCAATAATCCGTCGGCTCAACGAGTTCATCGTCGACGGCGGCATAATTCTGACGGTGCCCATACGGGTTTCCTGTCGGAATTTCACCGATAATTTATTTTTATTCTTTTACATCCGAATAATTCAAACGATTATTAATTTACAAAATCACAGAAGCAATCATCGATTTAAATCGAAATCACACAGTCACTATAACATCACCTCAAACGGAAATAACGCCGGACACAACCGGCAACAGGCTGAAAAATACAGGACAACAATACAACGAACCCATCTGCTATACACACATCTATACACACATACATAAGTACATGTATATATATGTACAATCGATCACAGAAACGGAATCTAGACCAACATGTAACACAGCGGCTCACTGGAAAGTATGGCAGCGACTAGAAACCGGAATAGCGGCGGGCAGGGGCGGCGAAGCGCCGTGGAATTAGAAAACGGAGAGAGGGAAAGAGTGATGGAAGAGAGTGGAGAGACAAAGACTGTAAGAGGAGGTGGGAGAGAGATGAGAGATATGTGTGTGCTGTGTTTGTTTTTGTTTCAACACAGTAACAATTTGACCAATCAGCACCTGCCACACTTCCGATATTTCACCAGCACTTGACACGTACCTGTCTGTACAACCTAGTTTTATTTCGTGCTCAACATATACGAACCGAGGTGCACTTAAAACAGTTTCAAAAAATTACGAGAATAGTCTTAAAATGTTAGAAATATCCCGAAGTAAATAAAAACGTAATTTCCATAATTTTAAAACAATTTCTGAAACGCAATTTATACCCGCTTTTAACAATTAAACGAATCAACACGCGGATGAAATTAATCCCAAAAATTTTCAAAATAATTTTAAAATTCTCGGAATATTCCAAACTTAAATGAATATGAGTTTCGTAATTTTTGAATCATTTCTGAATTTAATAATGAATTTACACTTATATATAATCAGAAAATCATACAGAGTTAAATATTTGATGAAATATTGATATCTAAATTTTATAAATTTCCAAAACTAATTAAAATTATAAAACCATAAAAAATTTTTAGAGACAATCCAGATATTTATGAAAAATAAAACTGCAATGAAATCACTTTAAAAGCGGAACAAAACAATATAACTCAATAATTAACTACGCAGTTCAATCCCATACACTAGTAATCACATATACATCATAAAAAAGCAATAATCTGCTGACAGAACCCATATACATATTTTATTCATTTAATTATTTAATAATTATATATTTAAATAATGCGAGAATATACGAGTCGTTATACGAACCACTAGATTAAGTACTTACAGATTCTATAGAGTGTACTTCTATTTTAAGTAAAGTAATAATCACAACATAGAAAGCATGCAATATTTTTTAAAAAGCGTACGTGTCAAGTCTCGGCTTGGGATCATGTCTTTTATAGGGCTATTCTGGATGTATAATGCAATTTCGGTGGTTATATTCCATTTCAGTGGGAAAATGCAGTCAGATGTTTGGGGCTGTATAAGTGATCAATGGGTAGTAACTCATATCACGGAAGAAAACTTTGCGCATAGTTCCATTACTATTAATGGGTGGTTTCGCGATTTATTATGGGCACAGGCATACCAAATAATTCAATCTTATGGTTCTTCATTATCTGCATATGGGCTTTTCTTCCTAGGTGCCCATTTTGTACGGGACTTTAGTTTAATATTTCTATTCAGTGGACGTGGTTATTGGAAAGAACTTATTGAATCCATCGTTTGGGTTCATGATAAATTAAAAGTTGCTCCTGCTACTCAGCCGAGAGCCTTAAGCATTGTACAAAGACGTGCTATAGGATTAACCCACTACCTTCTGGGTGGAATTTCCCCAACACGGGCGTTCATTAGTTGCAAGAGCTATAAAACTTACTTTTATCGTAACACTCCTCAAGGTGTTGAAATGACATATTAGTTTATATAGAAATTAACTCTAGAAAAAAAATTAATTGAATTAAAGGTTGTATCACGTATGTCTATATATATAAGACATAATAAATAAGTAAATTTAAGTAATTTTATAATATATTTTAAGGTTTACTCTTACGTGCACGACCAATTTTATATTTTTTATAAATATACCATCATTACGTTAAAATCATATCATTTTATAAATGTTTTTGATATACACAAATTATTATGCGAAAATAATTATCTTATTATACTCAAATATTTAATTTGATAAATTTAAGCTCATGTTATAAAAAACTAATTATTTTAGCAATTAAAAATTATTTTGTGTGATTTTTATAGTAGCGATATTTATCTAAAATATATGAAACTTAATTAAATTTAATAAACTAAATTTGTTTGTCAAAATGACATGCAATCTCTAAAAAAATATAATATAAATAAAACAAAAAAATAGTAAAATCATTATTAATAGTATATTTCTTATAAAACTATATTAATATACACTCACACGTGAAAACTTATTTAAGTATATATACGGTCCGTCGCACGACCTTTTAGGCTAATTAAAAGAGAAGCGTTAGAGCATCTCCAAGGATAAAATTTAAAAATGTTAGCTAAAATATGATTAGCTAAAATTTTATTGAACCTGTAAGTATTTTTGCTCCAATGACATTAGCTATAATCATCATATATATTCATAATATTACTCTTTTTATTAATTTTAAATATATAAATGAAAAATTTTAGTTATTTCTTTTTTTGAAAAGGAGTTTAATTAATTATGTTTTATATTAGTGGAAATAAAATAATATATTTAATAAAAATATATTTTTTATAATATTATAACATTTTTATATTTATATCAATATTTTAAAGTAAACATTATAAAATAAAAATGAGTAATTATTATGAACATTACTTGCATATAATATAAAATATATGACTAAAACATATATTAATATATTAGAATTTTTATAAATTTAGTTAACAATAAAATAATTTTATCACACTTAACATTTTTTTTATAAATAAAAATACAAGCAGTACATCTATACTTATAATAATTATGAAGATATATATATATCATTTTCATATTATAATATTATATATTTAAATTTTAAACATGTTATAAAAACAAATAATAAAATTTAGAATAAAATTTAGGGCTAAATTAGGGTTAATATATGCGGGAGATGAATTGGAGTATTATAGATGATGGATGAACAATCAACAAATGTGGCGTGCTTGTTTTTCGTTATTTAAATTTATACCGAACATGTCTCCGTTAGAGTGTTCCATTTTGTACATATTATGTATAATAGATGTATTGCGTTGGAGATACTCTTAACTAGTGTTCTAAAAATCGGTCTAAGCGGCGCCTAGGCGCTATGCCATGGTAAAACGCCTCAATTCGGACCTAAGCGGTGATTTAGGCAATTTTTTAAAAATCGGGTCAAAATCGGGATTAGGCGGGTTAGGCGGTCAAAAATCGGTCCTAGACGGTTTAGGCGGGAAATAAATAAAAAAACATTTTTTTTTATATTTCTATAATTTTAATTCATTAATTTCATAATTTCACATAATATCATGTCAAATTCTGATATAAAGTATTAGTAATAAGTAACAAATAATCTAATATATTTATTTTCTCACTTAAAATATAAAAATGACATATTGTAATTAGTTTAAAAGTGTGAATTAAAATATATTTAATATTATAAACTCAATAATTAGTACATAATGATTGTCAAATGTGTAGATATTGTTTAATACCATTCTAATTTCTTTTTTCATACAAATATTTTATATATTAATCATTATAATTATAAAAAATAAAAATAATATTTATATTCTTCCGATTAATGTTCCGATTAATCTCCGACTTACAGATTAATTTCTCGAAGTTACCTCCGGCGGACTTAGTGATTAGTGGAACACTGCTCTTAACATATGTTCCCCGGATGGAGTATTATAATTTAAAGAAAATTGATTATAATCTAATTTACCTGATTTTCATCTGGCTTGGTTCCCATCTCTCCAAATTACAGACCTAGGACACGCGCAATTTGATTTTGGTACTTGAATAGAATAGAATAAATATATACAGCCAGGAGCTCTGATTGATCTGAAAATTGAAACAGGGGTAATGGCAACTAGAAATCGAAGCAGCATATTTAAAAAACACAGAACTACATTGAACAACAATCGCGTTCCAGTATCATCTTCGTCGACGTTCAACACTGCTGTCATTGAAATGTCTCCTCTTATACCTTTCTCTAAATCCAATCGATCTTCTTATGCTCCTCTCAGCACTAATGACGATCCTGGCCCTTCCAGGTCTCTCTCTCTCTCTCTCTCTCTCTCTCTCTCTCTCTCTCTCCCCCCCCCCCCTCTCCCCCTCTCCACCTTCTCCCTCTCCCTCCCTCTCTCCCCCGTCTGTGTGGATCAATTAGCTCTGGTTTTTGCTTCCAAATAGTTAGGTTAGGTTTATGTTCTCTTTTTGTTGCTTGTTCCAAATTTTACTATATAATTTTTAGTGTGTTTAGGCCCAATTTAATTGGTGTTACAGTTTAGATATTATAACACACTATTTTGAATATTAGTAGTTTCAAATGTTCTGTAAGTACTAGGAAATTAGTTTTTATTTTCTTCTTTTGGTTAATGTTGTCGGAACTATGTAGATATTTTTAGTGAAGTTACAGTTGATACTTATTTATCTACGACCTAGAGTAAGTTTTTTTTGCTTTAGAAGGAAATCACGTTTTACATTCTGTTTTATTTTTTTGATCGGAACTCTGTTGAGATTTCCAGTGTTTTAATGATTTGTTAAGCGTAGCTTGAAGTTTTAATAGTTTGTACTGTTGTTTAGGTCATTTTTTTGTTTGCATATATATAGTTAAATCGGAAAGTAGTTTCACTTTTTTGGTTGCATACATGTCCAGAAAGCAATTCTTAGTCAGGAAAATTAATTGTAAGCTAAAACTTACTTTGTTTGTGTTCCCTACCCGGTCATGCGTAGCAGCACCTACCTATTCTCCGCTTTGCACAAAATCGCCTGTTTCCCATATACTGTCCGGTAGCTCAGTTCTGAATCAACAGACTCAGCTGCGTCTGAGAGGCTACAAGAGCTGGAGAATTGCGTCACTACAGAGCTTGCCAGAGGGTAAAGTTTTGCGCCTGGCTGGCATTTGACCGGAATAGGTGTTTGTTTGTGTTTTTATATTGTATACTACATTTCACAATAAACTTTTTATTATAAAACTATATATCTTGTTACTATTTCGGTCTCAATACAGAGTTCGGAATCTGGTTATGTTATCTAGAATGGCTTATGGTCGATGTTTAAATTGGGTATATAGTATACAGATGCAATTTTCTAATACTGATGACATTATCAATTTAATTATATCACTAAACTTGGGAAAACAATTTCCTATGTAATTATCAAACACAAGAGAATGAGATGCATCACTATCATTGCTATCATTTCATTTCCCAAATTAGTTCAATTTTCCACCAAACAAACAAGGGTTTTATATTCTCTTTTTGTTGGTTTAATTTGAGCGAAGAACAGATTTATGGTATTTATTCGTCGATTATGAATTTGGTGACATGTTCATGCCCGTTTGAGAAATTTTAAAATAAGTAACTTATGACTAAAATGAATAAATGACTTATAAGTGATAAGTAGATGAATACATACAAGTTAAATAAGTGTTTGGAGAATTTTACTTATAAGTCAGAATTTTTTCACTTAAATGAACTAAAATAAATAATTTTTAAATACAATTATCTTAATTTGTGAATTTTGAATTAGAAAAACATTTAAAAACATAAATTTAAAAAGTAAAGTTAATAAAAAAACGAAAATTAAAATTAGTTAAGAAAAAATATGTCGTTTCTAGCATTCAACTTATCAGCTTATAAGTTGGGTAAGCAAACAAACGTCGATAAGTACTTACAGGCTTATAAGTCAATAAATCACTTATTTAGTGGTCGCCAAACAGGCCCGAAGTATTTCTATAGAGTAAGACATTGTGATTCAATTATTTTATAGGGGTTGTGTGTATGTTACCATTTTGATGAACTTGAATTGTGGATTTGCTCGTTAGTCATTTTCAAAACTTGTATCTACCAGTGAGATATTCATTCATATGTATCTCCATCCAAGGGGAAAAGATCTATATTTTTATTAAAAAATAAAATTAATAATCATTATATGTTAAAGCATATTGATTTGTTTGCAAAAAAGTCAAACAACCTATATATAGGACTAGTGGTAGTTCTATTAGGTGATCTCCAAAATTAGAAATTTGAGATCATACACTTCAATATGCGAAGTGGCCAGTTGGGGGCGGGGTAATATCTACCCAAGTATGGCTGTATTTGTTAGACGTGTAGAAGTATTATTGCTTAATGAATTTGTATCCTTGCTGTTTCCTTATTCCTCTTTTTTGCTTCTTTTGAATAGTTCTATTTGCTGTGCACCTCATGATTCTAGGCAAGTATGGCCGAATTAGTTGGACAAGTAGAATATTAGTGCATGATGACTTTGTAACTTGTTGTCTCCTTATTCCTCTTTTCCGCTTTTTCTGAAAAGTTCTATTCACTGTGCACTTCATTATTCTACAACAATTACTCTAATATTAACCAGTTTCTGGATTGAATGCTGGAACAAAACGATTTGTAGTTAACTTCTGTGCTGTTTCTTTTTCAGAATTTGTTCTTATATATCTACTATTAAGGCTCCTTTGATGATTGTTCTTATTTTTTATTATCTTATATAACTTCCTTTTTTGTTTGGATAAGTGTATATTTCTCTTTTCATTTACCCATCAAGTGAAAGCACATTGTGTAACTGTTTGATAATCATTTTAGATTTAACACAAAAAGACAAAGATAAAATGTAGAATAATGTCGCGCTGTTGGGATGAAATTCAATCATTTATTTGTTTTTTACCAGTGTGGCGACCTTAATTCAATAGCAATGTTCACTTTTCTTGGTATTTATAACCAGGCCGTGTTGCTAAGTTATTAAAAAAGAACATCTTAAAATGCATGGGAACTGATTACACAGTTTTTAGTGCATAATAAAGAAATGAGAGGACACGAGTAGTAGATTTTCTTTGAAAGGTGGAAACAAAAATTAATTGTTATACACCCTCTAGAATGATTATAGTAGTAAGGAAACTTTTTGTTATGCTTGTTGAATGTTGATTTTGCTGAATGAATATAAAATATACAATGGCATTTTATTATTGTCATTTTTAAAGATGGAAAAGTTATTTAGTTTTGTTTATCTACCTCCTCAGTCTGATTCTCTTGACCTTCCCTTCCCTTTTGGTTATAAAAAAACTCTTGGTATTTCCTGCTTAGTTGCATCTTTCCTTTAGAATCCACCAACGTGAGCACTGAGACACCTCACGTCTGTAAGGTAAGGTTACCCATCTATGAATTCTTTAGCCATTATTGTGTTATCTCCTACTTGATATCACTTTGAATTTTGTCGTAATATGTTTAATCTACCTTTCCACCACAAATAGATTTACTGCATAACTGACCTCCAGAATGAGACTTATCTCTTCACTTCATTTGGTCAGTGAAAGAAAATTTTCATATAATCTAACTGGGGAAAGCATTTTCTTTTTCAGCAGTTCGGATGTATTTTCCATAGGTCTACCTCCAGATTGGGTTGATGTTTCGGAAGAAGTTTCTTCCAATATACAGAGAGCTCGAGAAAAAATGGCAGAGTTAGCTAAGGTTCATGCAAAAGCTTTAACGCCTTCTTTTGGAGATGGGAAAAAAGATCAGTATCTGATAGAAGAACTTACTCAGGAGATTACAGCTCTATTAAGAAAGTCAGAAAAGAGGCTAAAGAAACTTTCTGATGGCGGGCCTTCTGAGGATTCAAGTATCCGGAAAAACGTTCAGGTAAGATTGTTAGTGAATGTTGACCTTAATCCGCATTGTTTGAAATGTTGATTGTTATTGGAGAGGGCCTTTTTCTGGTTACTAGTTACATGAATAATTGCGTATGGTTATACTCTGTGGTATTGTTGATTTGTGTTTCATTTTGCTTAAACTGTCACCAATATTTGTTTGTATATGAATTGTGGTTTCCTAGCTCGCATGTTTGTGATTGTGAATGTCCAGTTGGATTTTTATCATTCCTTAAACATTTTACTGGTGCATGGTTATGAATGCAAGCTATAGAAATGTTTTTGGTGGGCTAAAAGGATGAACTGCCTGACATGATTGTTTTTATACAGCGTTCCCTTGCAACAGATCTTCAAAATATTTCAGTGGGGCTTCGTAAGAAACATTCCTCTTATTTGAATCGTTTGCGTCAGCAAAAAGAGGTTTGTCTACAAAAACAATTGGGACATTTTCATTAGCATATTTTGAGTTTTTTTTTCTAGTTATTATGTCACATGTTACTATATCATCATGCCCAGGTTATCATTATGAAATTTTCAGTTGCTAGTCCTAGTAACTTTTTTGTGTTTACAATATAGGAACATGACGGGCTTGACATTGAAATGAATTTGAATGAAACTAAATCCAGATTAGCTGATGATGAATTCAGTGACGTGGTATGGTTCACCCTTGTTATTTGTTGCTTTTCTTAGATTGTGAAATTGTGAACTCATTACGTAAAAGTCCAGTAAATTGCAATATACAAGTTCTTTAAGTTACAATGGTGGATGATGCAGGGTTAGATTCTCTAATTTTCAATTTATGTGCTAGAAAAATGCTGATTGAAACATAGGAAACTAATCATAAAAATAATTGTGGTTGATTAACTAGGGTTTTACTGAACATCAAATGACAAAAGTAAAGAAAAGTGAGCATTTTACAGCTGAAAGGGAAAGAGAGATAAACCAGGTTTGTGTATCTCCTTTGTTGGTAGTACTATAAGATAGTTCTGATTGTCATTTTAGAGAAAACAATGATGTGTAGGTTTTGGAATCAGTAAATGAGCTGGCCCAAATTATGAAGGATCTATCAGTCCTTGTAATAGACCAGGTTTAAGTCCTATCTTCTTCGGTCATTATAAACTTATTGTGGCTATCCAGGATTTATACTTACTAAGTACTTTCTTCAGGGAACAATTGTTGATCGGATAGACTACAACATTCAGAACACTGCTACATCAGTAGAGGAAGGCCTCAAACAATTGGAAAAGGTATCTTTATGTGTCTTTTTGTCTACTTATATGAAAATTTTAATGATGTGGTCTCTTTTTCTTCTTGGTCTGTTACAAATCGCAAAAGTTCATTCTTACTCTTTCAAAATTTACAGGCAGAGAGAAGCCAAAAAAGTGGGGGAATGGTGAAGTGTGCTACTGTTCTTGTTATTATGTGCTTCATTATGCTAGTACTCCTAATCCTTAAGGAAGTACTCTTCTGATTGTATAGCTGCTTATTAGAGTGAATGGAAGACTAGTAATTTTGTTGAAGGAAGAGACGCTTTGTTGTTACTTGTCAGTGTTAGGGAGAAACTAGATAGCTTACTGTTGTGATGAGATATTGGAGGTTGAAAGTACTACAGGAAGCACATTAGAATATAGAATGGAAAGATTACATCAACATTTTGGATTGAATTGTACTCTTTTTTTTAGATTTAAAAATTGAATTACCCATAGTGACTCTTCGGAAGTAACACACTAGTTGGTTCAGTAAAAAGCAGAAAGCCCATTCCTAAATGGCCCATCACCGGCATAAATTGCCACCTCACCCTGAAGTGGGTGTGGGTTTGTTAAAAAAATGACCTCAACCCGTCCAATTCAAAATCCACTTTCCACAGTTTGTAGAGCCTCTAATATTATTATTATAATATATATATATATATATATATTTAGTAAAATTATTTTTTAATTTAATTTATTAATGTTAAAATTGTAATAATTAAATTAAAGTGACTAAGAATTTTAAAAATACTATTAAAAAAAACATGTCTCGGTAATTAAAATATATCATATAATTAAAAATCATGAAATGAAAAACAGCATACAAGAAAATATTAAATTTTACACAGAAATTTAATTTTAGAAATTATTTTTTTTAATGTAATATAATTTAACTATATCATATTAAAAAAAATAAGATATAAACCGAAGAATTTAGTAACCATAAGTTTTAAAAAAACAAAGTAGAGTAAAAATGATGCCCCAGAAGCCAGATGCTACGGATGGTGTGCTAGAGAGAGAAAGAAACAATAAAAAAAATGAAAAAACGGTAAGTAGTCGAGACCCAGTATAATGGAACGGGACCGGTTTTTTCCGACCTCTCCAACGCATCAGCTTTCTTATTTTATGAATCCATGTCACTTTGTTTTGCTTGTCTCGAGGTGGCAACTAGGTCCCCGCTGCGGGTGCTCTAATAAAATGATTAATCAGTCACTCATATGTATGAATATAACCTTATAGTTTGTACCACTCCCTCCGTCCTATATTTTTTTTGGCTGATTTAACTTTGCGAACACATCAAGAAATATGGGGGCCGAGTAAGTAAATTTTGACTTAAAAGGTAGCTTTATTTACTTCCTTGTTTTTTCAAGGTTTATCACGTGTGCTACTATTTACGCTGGTAATCTAAGTATCTAACTTGTTAATATTTGTTTACTACATATACAGGCGAAGTATTAGCAATACGGTCTCCCAACCAACTTTAAATTTATACTTTTATACCATTTTAGTATAAAATTCCAGTCCAACTCGACTCTCAAACTTATATTATTTTGTTATCACACCAAAAATTATAACTAATTTGGTGCTAAACCAGCCATATAAGTGTTTTCATATTCCCACGTCTCCTTGCATAAATTTATTTGTATTGTATTCCACCATATTTTAGTAAAACAATAATTTTTACAGTGTTGAAATTGTTAGTTAAATTGTTAAGAAGGTAGTTACTTAATTAATATGAGATCTTTTAGACGTATCAAAAATAAATTTGTATGGACTAAAGCCGATAATCAATTACTAGCAAGCCCAAACAGTGGTATTAAAACTCGATACAAAGCAATCAATGTTCTACTACTGTGAAGTTAAGGTCACCCTAGCAAGTAGCATGCCAAACATATGTATTAGAAAGATTTATTATTTTGGTGTGATAGGTTAGCTGGGTTGGAGCTAAGTTAATATACTGTAATTTTTTACATCATTCTCCGAGTCCGAGTCGAATCATTACAATTGTATATTACAAATTACAATAAATTTTTCTCAGGGTTCTGTTTTTTTGCATAATGTGTATGGGACTCAAAAACTTCAGTTTGAGAACCTAATATGGGCTTGTGAATAGAATATGTTACTTTCAGAGAACTTTTTTTATTTCCGGAGCAAAAAAGTTATGGAAAGATGGAATTACCCTTATATTCAACTTTTTTTTCAGGGCTTTGATTTTGAATTAGGGGTGTAGTTTTGTCTTCTCATGTAAATAGGGTGCAATGACAATAATATTGCACATAAAGTATAGATAAATAGAATCAACCATTAAAAGCTGCTGCCTGCTAGTATAGGCTTAAAGAATGAAAGTAAATAAAATTATGTTCAGTCTCCTTAAAGAATATCTAAATTATAGCTGAAGAAACACAGTAACAAATGAAGCTATAAGATAGATTAAAACACTTTTTGCGCTTATACCATGACCATCACTTGGAAGCATAGAAGGAAGAGAACACTCTTCACCATTGAAGTAAACCTTAGTTGGATATCCATCCCCATGAATCACATTGATTCCAGGTGCGGTTTTCTTGGTAAAGGAGACAACCGATTGCTGTGAGCCAGGAACGCGAGGATCTTTCCTTGGATTCTTTCCATCTCTCTCAGCGACGATATAGTTTAATCCAGGAAGCCCCTGGATAAATAGTGTATGATGAGTACCCGAGAGAGCTGTTCCATTGAATGAGTATGCTTGTTCAAAACCAGGCATTGCATTGTCTAGTTGTACTGCAGCAAACCAATCAGCAAAGTCAGTTTCACCCCAATTGAAAACTGTCATTCTTGCGCTCCATCCATCTTTGAAATCAGAAAGTAAATGCCAGTTGATACTAACGCCACAATAATCGGGACAAGGCAATGGATCAGGCATTTTCCAATTGTTATTTCTACTAAATTCCTCTGCCAATTTAGTTCTATTATCAAAAGGGATAAGTAGAGCTTGTGATGGTAAAAGAAGTGCTTGTGTTGTAGCACTACACATATCACTCGGATCCGGTTTGCATCCACAAGCACAGGTGTTGCAGGGGATAACTGATTCATTGTTGAACGATGAGAAAGATACACAACATTTCGGGCTCTCTGACTTTGAACGTGAAATGTTACACACCACTTGCCAAGAAGCAATTGCTACTGTTTCTGAAGATAAACCCTCGGGATTGGGAAACAATGTTGGATTAACACGAACTGGCGGACCACATTGATAATCAGGGCTATTTGTTCCATTGATTCTCCAGTTTTGTGGTGGAGTAAGCTGAGTCCTGTTCAAATCTGGAGGCATTTTGTAAACCTGCATTTGAAATATTGACGCGGACCTGGTTGGATCCATAGTAGGTGGTAAAATTGTCCCATTTCGGCAACAAAATGGAATCCTTCCAAGACTTGTATCGTTTGTTCTGTCGAGTGGAAGATCAATAATCACTGGTCTTCTTTCACAATTCAAGGCTGCGGAAAAATCCAAGTCTTGGTAAAATTCACCTTGCCGGCCATAGATGCATTCATTTGTATCTACAATAAAAGGATACGCTCCTCTCATGGTGTTAATGAATTCATCTCTCATCCATTCCCAGCTCAAGTGCCAATAATCAAGACGGCTAATTGGATTTTGATTCGAGATTGTGACCTGTGCCAGGTAATTTGATTCGTATGATCTAATCACGTCATACATTATGCTGATGTCTCCATTCTGGAGGGGTTGGAAAATTTCTTGATCCTCTAATTCAAAGCTAGGCGGGGCATTTGAGTCTTTAAAGCAACATACCTGAGTTACATTCCCTGAAATTCGAGACATGCATATATTAATTTAAGGTAATCTCACCACCGTAGTTTGCAGGCTGAAGGAATTTTGTCATAAGGCTTAGTATTCTAGTCTAACATTTTATCTAATTAGAATATCGATATTATGCTTAATCTTACACAATATGCTTTTTACTCTAAGGTGGATAGTTATTTAAGAAAGTGTTACAGTAATTCAGTCGTTAGCCTACTACCAATACTCTTCCTCATCCCCCGGCATTGGCCACTGCCATATGTCTGAATCCCCACTCCCCTACTGTTTACTTGAGAATCTAATGTATCGGTAGGTACTTAACATGCTACCATTCATAAAATAAAACACAGGCCTAGTGCAATGAAAGTAATTAAGGAAGAAATAGTTGCACTCTGTCAGTAAAACTAACCTTGAACAGAAGGACTAGTACAAGAAAACCCATCATTAGCAATCCGAAGAGAAGCTGGAAGAGGAATATCCGGAGATCCAACTCCAAACTGAGTACCCACCAATTCCACCCGAGCTAGCATCAAGTTAAAATCTCCAGCCGTCTGAATCCCAGTTCTAAGAGTAGTCACTGGAAAACCAGCCAAAACTGCACCAGTGCTAACATTAGCAGGAAGTGAAGTTCCATCAGCTAGGACAGCATTAGAAGCAGAGACCAACAGCTCATTGTGCTTAAACCCCACAAAAACCCGCCATGAGGGTAGCTCTTGTAAGCCATTGTTGAGGACTGTGAGAGTGGATTGGAACCTGTAGGCCTGTTGGGTCAAATTGGAAGGGACCATAGGTGGGACTGGGTACCCTGATACATATGTGTATGTAACAAGAATCTCATTGCATTGATTTGGAGGTTGGGCTTGTGACAAGGAGACTGTGTGTAAAATAGAGAGGATTAACAGTTTGTAAATGTAGGGAGAGCAATGAAGTTTTCCCATTATGTATGCCTTTTAGCTTGTAATCCTTAGGTAGCCAACAACATATATAGTATGTACCAGATTATTAAAAAACCCTTATACATAAATGTTTATTATTGTACAAGATGAAATGGACCAACGAAGACCAAATCCAGGTTATTGGAAAGGTGCTGTGCCGGCTATTCTGATATGAAAAGAGGGACTGCTAGATCGCATAATAATGAGAATATGTGCATGAAATGTTTGTTTGAGGATGTGCCGTCTTGCTTAGACAGACTGCAAGTCAACATATACATTTTGCAGTCCTTTGTATGTTAATTTTTAACTTAATAATTAAGAGCTGGAGGCTTATGGACTGTTGGTTGGAGTTAAGTTTTTGTTGTTTAAATTCCCTACCCATCTTTATAAATTAGATATATATCAAGTGATCAAGAAACATTCGGACTAGCTACATAAATTACTCGAACCATAACAAGGTATTAAAACTTGTTTTCAGAAGAAGTCTTGGTTTCGAATATGTGATATATACCTACATTCTGTTAGCAGTGATGTATAATTATTTTATTTTTTTTGTAATTCCTAAATTATTATGAGCTCATAATGGGTCTATTATGCAAATAAATGTTCCAGTGGGATGTCACATCTCTGGCAAGAAGTGATCGATAACTTTTTTAAGAGAACATACTGCTCCTTAAGTTGACACTATTTATAATAAGTGATTGACTATTAATTTACGTCTATTTTATAAGATCAAATATAATTATGGGTGATTTTGTTGGATTCGTATTTATGAGTATTTTAATATAATGAAATTTCTATATTTAATACTAATATAAAATTAACAATCAAAAGTCTGTATTGTCAAACGTGTTCAATATAAATAGAAAATGTTTTTAGGGACGGAGGGAGTATGGTTTTTAAATGTGGTGTAAAAATATCTTAGTCTTTGATAGATGGTTGAGAGTAGAAGATATCATCACATTACCGGGACATGTAATAACTAATACTCCATCCGTCTTGTGACATGTGTGCCAATGCACATTTTTGATTTTTAATATCTTTAATTTGGTATTATTATTAAATATAAAAATTTTATTATATTAAAATACTCATAAATACGAATTCAAGAAAATCACTTATGACTATATTTGATCTTATACGTAAATTAATAATCAGTTGCTTACGATGAAAAATGCCAAAAGTCAAAATAGAGAACTTATTATTATCATGAGACGGAGGGAGTACTTATACATGAGTTTGAAAATGACAGAATGAGTTTGATGGGAAAATGAACTCTCATTGCATTGCAGGAGAAGAACGAGCGAATGACAAGAAAACCTACTTACAATGGCCGTAAGGTTGTCTCAAGTTAGGGTTCCTAAATATCAATTATACGCAATTTGAATCAGATCGATTTTAGGATAAAAATTGAAAAAAGTAATTTTAGAAATTTTTCATCCACAACCGTAAATAGTTAACCGCATCATTTGCGGTTGCAAATTTACGGTTATTGCGATTTGATTTGCGATTTCACCGCTTAATATAAAACATTAAAAAAAATATAATTAAACATTAATAAATTTATGTTGAAGTTATTTGATAAATTACCATTTAGAAATGAAGAATGCAAAGTTTCCGGCTAAACGACTAATAGCTAATATAAATTGCAGCACCCTTTAAATCCGGTGATCCCCTACCCTGTTGTTTCGGGTACTGCTAATAAAAAAAGTATAATGCAACTTGAACTTATTGAACCTGAACATATTAGCATCTCCCACTGAAATAGCTATATCTGACAGCTATACGAGTAAACTATAGATATTATTTAAAATTTACTAAACTAGTAAGAAATTATACTTCAACGATATTATCTATAATGACTAGTTATATTTAAAAAGCTGCTACTTTTAAATTTCAACGGTTATTTTTAGTGAAAAAAGTTACTAAATAAATAATTTTTTATTTAATTTAAGTGAAAATAAAAAATATATTTAATAAAAACATATTTTTTTTAAGAATATATTTGATGATATTATAGTAATATTTTAAACATGATAAACATTGGTTAACAAAAATTAATTTTATATTTTATAAAAAATTTAACTAAATTTAATTTATCATATTTTTTTATTAGTATTTCATAAAATGTTATATTAAAATAATTATATAAGTAATTGATAAATTTGGTTAACAATGATTTTTTTTTACAAATTTTTGATAAATATTTTTACAGTTAACATTACTTAAATTAAATAAAAAATATATATATAATAATTATTAAAAAAATAATAAATACATATACATACAAGTTAGAATTCAATTCATTTTCACATATAAAATATCACAAGAATGACGGGAGGTAACCTCGCATTGATATAGCTAATGAGGACATGATCAACAAATTTAGAAGACCAAACCCTTATAACTATAATTTTAGCTAATAGAAAGAGCCCATTGAAATGATTAAAATTTTAGATAATAGGTATATTGGTTGACATCCGACAATTTTAGCTAACAATGAATATGATTGAAGTTGCTCTAATTGGAGTTGCTCTAATGCTAACATAGAGACTAAGTGATGAATTAGGTTTGAGGAAATAACAAAAGTAGTATTCGTAATTGGATTTTTCTAATGTGTGCGCATGACCACATGCTAAGAAAGTGTGATAGATAAGTTATAAAATTTTGATTGGTGAAGAGCTCATTAATAAAGATGGACCCTCTGCACGCACAAAAGTCCCAACCAATCAAATTTTTACAACTCGTCTATCACATTTTCTTAGCATGTGGTCATGGGCACACACTAGACAAACAATAATTTTATAATATTTAATAATAATATATTTTTTAAAAAATAAATATGTTTACTTATTAGTTTAAACACTATAAAAATATTTTATTATAAATTTATTTTGCAATCATGATTACAATTTTATTATTTTTTAAATTTTAAAACTGCATCTAAATCACAAATAAATGATACATAAAATTATCATTCGCAATCAATCCATCTTTCTTGATTATCCACGGAATGCACGATTGCGATCCGTAGGCCCCATTTGGTATTGCTATTGCAGACAGTTACAACACCTTTTTGCTGAAAATTTGTCAGATTAACTGTCAGATAGGTGTTTGATAAATTCTAAAAGCTGCTGTTAGCAAAAGTATGTCCCCCATATTTTTGGAAAAAACTGTTTTCAGCTTTTGCAAAAAGTATCTATCAGTTTCACCATCAAACCTTCTCAAAAACATTATTTTATATATTATATCTCAAAATATGCATTAATTAAAAATTACCAAATAATCATCTAATTTTCCTGACAATACTTTTTTTACCAGCACTTTTTTTTTCAGAGCACAACAATTTTTAACAGAAACAGAGCCGTAGTTCGGGCGATTCGTCTCTGGAGACCTAATCAATTGTTCCATAATTTCCAAACTACCCGTTGTTCCATAATTTTCAAACTACACCTCCTGAGGGCTGAGGCCTTAGAGCAACTCCAAGAGTTTGGTCCAAATTTGGACCGAACCTCGGTCCAAATTTAGACCGAACCCCTCTCCAACTCCGCCAGTTTGGTCTAAATTTCGGTTCAAATCTCAAAATATTTATTTAATTATTTTAAGGTCTTATAATAATAAATTTATTATTTTATATGATGTAAGATATTATCTTTATATTTTATTATTATTATTAATTACTTGTTTTATTTTAAAATTGTTAATAAATGATAATAGAATTCTAATTAAACTTCAAATATATATGAAAAATAGTAAACACATTTAGTTATAATTTTTATAATAAAACCGTTAATAAAACATTAAATTCAAATAAGAAAAGTACAAATATTAATTAAATCTTAAAACATCGTTAACTGATACTAATTCTCAGAATTAGTATATTCTTCCCACAAATGTTCAATTAGTGCATCTCGAAGCGCAATTAGTGGTGAACAGACTAGAATCATGCTGAAAATCAGAAGAGTAACGTTCTTGATCTCAAAGTCCAGGATCTGAATATGAAGGTCAAGGATCTTAAAACAACTTAAATAGTTACGGGCAATATTTTGACTATCTTGGAGGAAGTCGATTTAATTTATCGGACTAAATTAATAATATAGTTCTCATAGTATTTTCATTTATGTTGTGTTGTAATCTTTATTTTAATGTTTGAATGTATTCGTAATTTGAATTTAAGAAATGCAATGATATTTATTTAATTACGTTTAAATATTTTTTAGAAAATGAAGGTCAAGGATCTCAAAACAACCTAAATAGTTACGGACAATATTTTGACTATCTTGGAGGAAG
Source organism: Apium graveolens (assembly GCF_009905375.1). NCBI lineage: Eukaryota > Viridiplantae > Streptophyta > Magnoliopsida > Apiales > Apiaceae > Apium > Apium graveolens. The sequence continues at coordinate 291,963,309 of NC_133648.1, forward strand.
TCGATTTAATTTGTCGGACTAAATTAATAATATAGTTCTCATCGCATTTTCATTTATGTTGTGTTTCAAATTAAATTTTATATGTTGTAATCTTTATTTTAATGTTTGAATGTATTCGTAATTTGAATTCAAGAAATGCAATGATATTTATTTAATTACGTTTAAATATTTTTTAATTTAAATTATTATTTAAATAAATAATAATAATATCCTAATATCGGTTAATTGCATTTATAAATATCCGAAATCAAAATTTTATGTAATAATAAAGTAAAAGAAATACATTAAAAACTATTATTTTAATCTCGGTCCAAATTTGGACCGAGATTTAAGCCACTATTGGGTGAATTTGGATCGAAATCGGTCAAAATTTGGACCTTTAGGCCACTCTTGGAGTTGGCCTTAGCCCTTTTTATTCATTTGTACTTCATTTATGTTTTATAAATTTATTTTGACTCTTTATTTTTAACTTTTTTTTATATGTTTACACATTACACTTATGTTTCAATAGATATTTTCATGATCATCATAATTTTATTTTGCTTTTTTACTTCATGTTTTTATATTAAGTTGTTTATTTTTAATTAATTTATAAAATTTATATTTTAATATTTATAATAATTAATTCATAATATTTTAAAGCAAAAATAATATTTTGTTAATTAAATTAAATTTATATGATCAGTAATTGTAACTATATGAAATAATACGTTATAAAACATATATGTACTGAAGCGAAAAAAAAGATCGACTTGAAGGTTTAAAACAAACTAGCTTTATAACACGGGCATTTTCTAAACTCACATATTAATTAACAATGTACATATTATATAAATGAAATATAGATTATATTATAAAATGCATTTTTTTTCTATTTTATATCGGATAATTAATATATAATATTTGTAAAAGTTGTACTTATTTTATATTTTGAACACTATTGCTGAATTGTTGTCATTTAGCACTTGAAAAGATCAAGTTCACCGATTGCTTTATAACTCGTGCAATGCACGAGCATGCTCTAGATTGCACAATTTTAATTGCAGTTGTTGACAGTGTATTCGTGTTGTTTATAGGTGAATTGATGAAATTAACCTATTTATATGAGTAGTTTTTGACTTTCCGGGATGTGGTTATATCGATGCAAAACAAATTTTTCGACATTTAATATTAAGGTGAAACAATAGAAAAATGTAGTGGTGTTCTATACCAGAAATATGAATAAATAATTTTTTAAATACCTAATGTATTTGAATGCTAAAAGTGTGATAAATGAGGTTCGTGATTGGGGATCTTGACCGGAAGTATGTGTTGTTAGACTAATGATCCCATCAACTCTAAGTATATGTAATATTAATGATACTCGAGTTTTTTCAACCATTTTTCTTATATGCATGAAAGTTCAATATTTGTTATATATTAATACGGTTAAAAAAATTATGTATTATATCGTCTATACCTTTAAAATTTCAATATAATCATTGTTTATGGATAGTTTTAACCATTTTATGAAAATTATGTATTTTATAATAGTTCCCACATTGTTAGAATAAAAATTAATTTCTAATATTTGTGTTTTGATCCTCGTACACTAATATTATTTTTCTCCTTAAAAATGTATTTAATTTATTCATGTGGTTATAAATTGTTATTATTAAATAATCAAGTGGTAATAAATATATGTAATACTTAATACATACATATAAATTAGAGGTAATTAATGCATGCATATTAAATTAAAATAATTATTAACATACAATTATGAGGGGCAATTCAGTAATTTTAATATGATTAAATTGGCTCATCCAACCCCATATTTGCTCTATTATATATATAATAATAGATTTATATAACATAATAAAGTACAAGTGCAAAGTGTAATTTTGGGAGATTGTTTTTGGGTAAACGATCATTTGGATTTCATACAAGTCAGTAAATTGAGTAAATGTCGAAAAATTAAAGAAAAAATTTAGTAGCAATTATTATCGGGCTCCGTTCCCTTAATGATATGTTTGTGTGTTTAATTAATTTTTATGGCATATAAACCCCATTATGGCATGTTTGTGTGTTTATTCATTTTTATTGCAAAGAAAATAGCACGGTTATTGGGTTTGGTCACTGATAGTCTGATACCCACCCAGAGAAAGTGTTCATTTTGTAATTCTCAATTTTTTTTGTCAAGGTCCTGTTTTTCAACATTATTATTAAATAGTACTTTTTTTGCCCCTGTTTTGACCGGAGTTTGTAATAAAAAATAATTAAAATTTTATACTTAGTGAATTCTTTTAGTTATATTTATAATTTATGTATTTGTATGTAGTCTAATATTACATTATAGTACTATTACTTCACAATTTAATGCTAAAAATATTACATTAAAATTATCGATATAATTGATACATTATTTATTTTATTGACAGTAGGTAAATCAAAGTTGCTATTAAAATTACTTCTACATGCAAATGATGAAATTTAAAATTATTTAATTACATATGTCTATATGTTTGTTGATTTGATTTTATATAATAACTTATAAATTTGGTTTTGAATAAATTCGTTAACTTATTTGGTGTATAACCTTGATCCCCAAATATTAATTTTATTTTTTATTTTTTTCAAATATTTCAATGTAGTTGAAAATTTTATTATAACCATAATCGTAGATTAATAATGAACAAAATACTTGGAGTAAAATTTATAATTTGTTAAATAGTTTTGTACTTAACTTGGTTAAAGGATTTTCATTTTTTTAAGGAATTAAAATTTGTGAATAGTAAAATTAGAACTTTTGATATTTAAAAGTTATAGACTGTATTCGATTTTATATAAGTAGTTTGTTATATATTCTATTATTTACTCACCGTCAATAAAAATCCTTGAAAATTTTGAGATATTTGTTCAATATGCACTAAAATTGGTTATGTTCTATTAAGAAATTATTATTATTCTGAATTTTAGAAAAATATGATTTTTTTTGTCTATAACATTACAGTTCTATATTTAGTTTTTTTTAATTTATATTATTGTATATTGTTTATTAGTTGTATTTCTAATTTTTTTAAACAAAATTAATAAAATTTTTATGAGTAAAATATGAATATTTATTCAAATATAAGGTGAGAACTTATATTAGTAAAAGCAAAATTAGTATGGCTTAAGTTTTAGATATATTTTGAGTAACATTTGATTTTTACGTGGAAGATAATTTTGTAAAGTAAAATGTTATATTTGAAACTATAAATTTATTTTACATTACCATAATCGTATATTATTTACTTTCATATGTTGTCAAGAAATCTTATATTGGGTAAAAATTATAATCAATTGAATATATTAATATATTAAGTTTACCAGGCCTTACATAACAATTATTTGTTGTAATTGGTTAAAAATATGTAACATATATTTTATTGATAACATTAATTTGTCTACTTAGTTAATAAGGTTGTTGTAAATTCATAAATACCACTCCCTCCGTCCCAAAAAAACGTTTTCCGTTTTGACTTTTTACACTATTCATGATAAGCGATTGACTACTAATTTACGTCTAATCTATAAGATTGAATATAGTGATGAGTGATTTTGTAGGATTCGTATCTATGAGTACTTTAATACAATGAAATTTTTATATTCAATACTAATACGAAATTAATGATATTAACGATAAAAAATGTACATTAAACGTATCCAACACAAATGAGAAAAATATTTAGGGACAGAGGGAGTTGTTTAAAATCCGTGCAATGCAAGGTTCTTTTTATTACATATTACTTTATTATTTTATTTGTTGAATTTGTTAAAAAATTATGTATTAAAACATATATACTACATATATGGAGACGGATAAAATTATAAAATTCTTAAAATAGGTTTTAAAAATAAATAGGTTCTTGACAAGTGCATGTAGTTAGATTTGAAAATGTAGCCCCGCCCCGGATATAGAAATTACAAAAGTGTTTTAATTAAAATAGTTTTATTTGTTATGATTTAAAATGACTTATTGAAATAATTAGATAATTGAAATATGTTAAAATAGATATGCACTATTAGACTAGATCATCGAAATATGTTAAAATATGATAATAAACAGGACTTTGATAAAAATTTTGAGGCTTACAAAACCTGTAGAAGCCAAGGAATGAAGGGGACAACCAGGAAAAATAAAAAAAATATAACCCAAGAATGTCACTCCTCTGGGTGGGAGTCAGAGACATAATCCCGTAAAAAGTGGCGTTCAGTGTCATTTTTGAAAGTTTTTGAAAATGAATTGAACACACAAACGTCCCATAAAGGGAACAGAGCCCTATTACCGTATTTTATGTAGCGTAATTCATGATTTAAGACTTAATTATTTTCAGAAATGAATGTCACTAGATATCGATGTTATTAGATAATCATAATGTTATTATTTTTTTGGAAAATATGATTCATAATCTTACAGATGAGTATTTGTGTTAAGAAATTCTCGGTATAAGTGAGTGTCGAACCAAGGAACAGCAAATGATAAATTTTTAAGTACCTGAGTCATTCTTAATCATTTTAATTATCCAGTTGTGATCATAGTCAGAGTGTTATTTTTTTCTTACCAACATTATGTTCAAAAAAGATGATGTACTTCTATACGTCATGTCCGTGGCCTAATACCTAGAAAAGTAATATCTTTAATTTTCTTCAATAAAATACACGGTGCCTATAACTTACTAAGATGTTTATCTTGAATGTGTATGATCGATGGATTATCACAAAAAGTACACACTTTTATTTTTAATTTGATTGTTAATAATAGAGTCACGTCTTAGAAATGGGATATACTAGAATGCGGCCCTGATAGATGTGCCCAACATAAAGTGGTTGAAATATTGAGAGATAAGGTGGATTAAGCATACAGGGAAGAACTGAAATTCATGATGCAATGAATGAAATTATTCTTAAACTGTTACAACTGATATCTATGAAGATGAAAACAGTTACAATCGGGACTAAGAGCAGCTGCAATGCTGCATGCCCATTTCCTTTTTTATGTCAATTCGGCCAGTCCACGTGGAAAAACTGGGCACGGAAAAAAAGTGGGCAAACTCCTCCAATTCAAGTGCCCATTTGCCATATTTTGCGGGGCCTTTCTTTCTCATATTATATTATATTTCAAGTTAAATAAAATTTTATAATGTGATTTTAATTTATTAAGTAATATTTAAATTGTAATTATTTTTAATTAAAATGATTAAATACTAAGAAAATTAATATTATAATAAAATACATTCAACTGAATTAAAAACATTAAATTAAAAATATCACACGAGAAAATATTAAATTTAAAATAGTACAATAAAAAGAAATTAACGAGTATTACGTGTTATGAATATGTTGTGTACTTGATGATAAGTTAAACAAAACACCTTAGTAGATTTAATGTAGTGTTTCTGTAGCTCTCGACGGATGATCACTCTAACATCCGTTGAGAGAGTAGCTTATGTATTAATAAGTCTTATAACACATTTATGCATTCCACAATACCTTAAAGATGTAGGATATTCAAAGTCATGTTGACTACTAGTTTGATATGCAAAATATGTTGGCTAATTGTAAATATTAGATGCCTTGAAATTTTGCATAAGTGAAATAGAGTTAACTGCTATGGAAGCCTTTCAACGGATGATTCTACAAGGCTTCGACGGATGACCCAAGTCACAATCAACGAATGATCTAATGAAGCTTCGACGGATGATTCAACATAGTTTCAACGAATGATCAAATGAAGTTTCAACGGATGATCTAATTCAAATTGCTGTTGATAGTGACTTGACAGTCACATACGTTGATTAGATGCAAATGGAATGTGGAGGCCTATTTACAGGTTTTAGAGAATAAAGAAGCATTTCCATTTCCATGCTAACTTGAAGATATTCAAAGATGCTGGATGTAGAAATGAAGAAGCATGTAATTAGACTAAGAAACTTTTGTCCTATTAGTTTATGTTTTTATCATGTAACTTGGTGATATATAAACCAAGAGTAGCAAGTAGAATAATATCAAGTAAGTAAGCAATCAACTAGAGAAATAAAAAAAGGCTGTATCTGTGAAAAATTTCTCTGTTCTTTTGTAAGTTCTACTTGTAAGCAGCTGTGTGCAAACCTTGCATCGTACAGTTCTCGATTTTATATATATCTCTGGTGGAAAAGTTCAATCCACCAAAAAGTTTTTAAATACTTGTGTTTAATCACTTTGTGTTTGATTTCTTCAATATTTTCATTCCGCACTTTAGCCAAATCAAATACAGTTATATATTTAAGAAAGAACAGTCCTTAAAATAAAAAAGAAACCAGAATAACATTCAAACCCCCCTTCTATAATTCTTTGTTAGATTGTCTAGGAATAACAATTGGTATCAGAGCAAGCTCTTGAAGAACAAAGAGTTTAAAGATCACAACAACTAACAAGATGAGCAGAAAAGATGTTGGAGTAAAAATTTCATTTCTGGACAAAGACAACTATCACCACTGAAAGGTGAAAATGCACCTGCATCTCCTCTCTCAAGATGAAGAATATGTGGACTGTATTGACAAAGGTCCTCATGTCCCTATGAGATCTGCTACAAGAAATGATCCATCTATCCCAAAGCCTAGAGCAGAATGGTCTGATCCAGATATTGAGCAAGTTCATAAGGATAAGAAGGCCATGAACATTTTGTTTAATGGTGTTGATGGTGACATGTTTGACAATATCATCAATTGCAAAACTGCTAAGGATATCTGTGATACAATTCAAGTTATATGTGATGGAACTGAGCAAGTACGGGAAAATAAAATGCAACTCTTCATTCAATAATATGAGTATTTTCATAGGGAACAAAGTGAGTCACTCACTGACATGTTTAGAAGGTTTCAAAAACTACTAAATGCTCTAAAGCTACATGTAAGAGTCTATCAGACAAAAAACTCAAACCTCAAGTTCCTTAGATCTCTATCAAAGGAATGGAAGCCTATGGCAGTCTCACTAAGAAGCTCTCAAGATTACAAGGAATTTACCTTGGACAAACTGTATGGGATTCTAAAGACCTATGAGTTTGAAATAGAGAAAGGTGAGAAACTGGAGAAAGAAAGGAAAAATGGAGGATATATTGCATTGGTTGCTGAGCAAGAGAGAGAGAAAGAGATAAAGGTAGAAGCTGTGGAATCTGCACAAAACCCTAGAGTTTGTGAAGGCAAAGGAAAATGGCTAGTAGCTGAACATGAAGACCATCTTAGTCAAAATGATATGGATGACATAGATAAGCATCTGGCTTTTCTATCCAGAAGGTTTGCCAAGATCAAATTCAAGAAGAATTTTGGAGCATCCAATCCAAACAGAAACATGGTTGACAAGTCAAAATTTAAATGTTTCAAGTGTGGCTTGAGTGGTCATTTCGCAAGTGAATTCAGAAAGCCTGATTCTGATAGAAAGAAGTTTGAACTTGTGGATTACAAAAAGAAATACTTTGAGTTGATCAAACAGAAGGAAATGGCGTTTCTAACTTAGGAAAATGACCGGGCTGCTGATTGATTAAAGGAGGATGAGCATACAAGCTATGTCAATCTAGCACTTATGGACAAATCAGAAGAAACAGAGGTCAGTTCATCCAGTAATCAGGTAATCACTACTAATCTAGCACACTTATCTAAATCTGAGTGTAATGATGCTATAAATGACATGTCTACTGAGTTATATCATCTGCGTGTTACCCTCAAATCACCCACCAAAGAAAACACTAAAATTAAAGAGAACAATTTGTTTTTCAATGAAAGAAACAATGTGTTAGAAACTCAATTTGTTGAGTTTGAGAAACTGAAGATGGAGTGCAAGATTGCAAAAGATGGACTGACTGAATCTTTAAAGAATGGGGAGATTTTAAGAAAGCAACTTGAACGAGAAAAGGAAGTAATTAAGGCATGGAAATCATCTAGAGATGTCCATGCTCAAATTACTAAAGTTCAAGGTATTGAATCTTTCTGTGATGAAGCCTGAAAAAAGAGTAAGGAGAAACTGAATCCTAACTTGGAAGAAGGACTTTCAACAGATATGGATTCGATGGATAATGTAGATTATCCGTCGAATGATCAAAATGAATTATTCGTCGAAAGACAAAGAACCACATCTGTCGAGTAATAGAAATCCAGTTAGCAAAGCGAAGCTAGCTTAGTGATAAATATGGATCAGTTTCTAAGAACTTTGTTACAGGAGAAACAAGTCAAGTGAAAGAGAACAAAAGAGTCAATGTAGGGCATTTTTCAATAAAGCAATTGAATGACAGATTGGAGAAAATTGAGGTTAAAGTAGAATCTAAAAGAAAAAACAATAGGATTGGGAAGGTAGGAATTAACAAACATAACAACTACACACCTGATAAATATGCACCTAGAAAAATCTGTGTAAAGTGTGGTAGTGTTAATCATTTGTATGTTAATTGCAAACTTGCTACGCCTGCACCTATATCTGCACCTCCTTCATTTTCTAACATGCATATAATTTCTGTGAATGTTATGCTTGCACATAATTTGAATTCACAATTTGCTAATATGCCATTTGCATAAAATCCTTACTATGCTGCATTTAGTATGCCTCAAATGCCATTTATCATGCTTTACTGGAATAACATGTTTGCACAGAATATGCTTTTCCACGTTAACAAGCCTGTGCATGATAATTCTGTAATGATGAATGGTTTTAAAGGTTCTACTCAAATGACTAAGGAAGAATCTCAGATACCAAAGTCAAATGAGGACAAGCCTAAGAAACCTAAGAAAAAGGCTAACAAAGCAGGACCCAAGGAAACTTGGGTACCAAAATCAACTTGATTTGATTTTGTTGTGTGCAGGAAAACATAAAGAATCTTTAGTATTTGGATAGTGGGTGCTCAAGGCACATGACTGAAGATTCTACCCTGCTCATTGAGTTAAGAAAAGAGCTGGCCCAAGTATCACTTTTGGAAATGACAGCAAGGGTTATACTGTGGGATATGGCTTGATGTATAAAGACAATGTCATCATTGAGAAAGTTGTCTTAGTGGATGGACTCAAGCATAATCTGTTGAGTATCAGCCAGCTTTGTGACAAGGGCAACTCAGTAACATTCAATTCTAAAACCTGTGTTGTGACCGACAAGAAAAGCAACAAAGTGGTTCTCACTGGAGTGAGAAAAGGAAATGTGTATTTAGCTGACTTTAACTCATCAAATGCAGACTCTGTCACTTGTCTCTTCAGCAAGGCAAGTCAAGATGAAAGTTTGCTATGACACAAGAAGCTGTCCCATCTTAACTTTAAGACTATGAATGAACTAGTCAGAAAAGATTTTATCTACTCAACGGATAAACAATATCCACCGGGAGTAGAGAAGTCAGGAAAGCTACTCGAGAACTCAAAAAGATATCGACAAGTCATTCTTTCACTAGAGAACTCAGAGTTATCGACAAGTCTATATCCATTCAAGAACTCAGAGATATCTACAAGACAAGTGAAGTTATGAAGACTAGAGATCTCGATGAGCTGAAGACCTCTACAAGCCAAACTCATTATGGAGTACTAGAGATCTCGATAAGCCTTTGTACTTATCGAGATATCAAGTGTTTAAATGAATCAAACTGGAGATCTCGAAGTACAGTCTCAAAGTATAGAATTACATATCAGTTTAATATCCAAGATAAATAATCAATAAACAATCCAACAGATGGATTGACAAGTCTACAAAAAGCAGCTTGAAGTGTGTGCAAGATCAATGGCAAAGATTAACTGATAGAGGAAGATTAAAGTTAACACGGGACACCAAAGATATGCTAAGCCAGAAATAGAAGATTTGCTTTTCTATAAATAGAAATGACAAGTGACAGTTTAGAAAAACTAATAGCATGTTTATCCACTGTGTTAACCAGCAGTTAACTGAGCTATAAAGTTAACACTGGTCCTTTAGTTAGAAGTAATAATTTAGATCAAAATTCTTGTAACACTCTCGAGAAGAAGCTGAGCTCTTTAACTTCGAAGAGCTTAGAAATTTTGTAGCAAAGCATCTTAATTTTTAATACAAAAATTAAGTGAGTTTTGAAGATCTGTGTTCTTTATTTTGTGCAAGTTTAATTTCTGCATGAATACTTTTCTATACAAGATTTAATTTACTTTGTTCAACCATTATCTTTCAAGAAAAGCCTAAAATCAGAAAAACACATTCACCCCCCGTGTGTGATTCATTACCTAACAAGTGGTATCAGAGCAAAATCTGAAAGAAAACAGATTCAAGATCTTGGAAGAATGAATACACAGAAAATCAGTAGCATCAAAATTCCTACCTTTGACAAAGCTAACTACACTCTTTGGAAAAAGAAAATGATGCTGTTTATCAAGATGGCCAATCCACTCTATGTTCAGATTCTCAAGAATGGACCTTTCACTCCTATGGTAAGAGTTAAGGAATCTATAGATGGAGACATGGTCATACCAGCTCATTACGCTCCTAAAGATCCAGCTGAGTATTCTGACCCTGAAAAGGAGAAAGTCTCCCTGGACAATAACTTACAATTGATATTGATTGAGTCACTTGACCATGTGATGTACAACAATATTGTCAACTGTGACAATGCTAAGCAAATATGAGAGAAGATTGAAATACTCTGTGAAGGAACTGAGGAAGTTAGATCTAATCGAAGAAGAATACTGATTTCACAGTATGAGGGTTTCATGGCTAAGCCCAAGGAAAGCATTACTGAAGTGTTTGAAAGATTTAATAAGTTGATAAATGACTTGCAGCTTCATGACAAGTACTATGAAGCTGAAGAGGTGAATCTAAAGTTCTTGCTTACTCTTCCTGATCATTTGGAACAGAAAATCTCAGCAATCAGGGAAGGGAGAGACTTGAGCAGGATAACTCTGGAAGTTCTATATAATATTCTCAAAACCTATGAACTAGAGATGATTCAAAGGAAATCATTGAGATCTAGCCAATGACAAGTTGTAGATGGTTCAAGTGCTTTAATAGTAAAGTAAGGCCAAACATCCAATGATGAACCCATATCTCATACCTCAGTTGCCTCAACAAGTGAGCAGAGAACAATTGGTTCACAGGAGCAAGTCATACTAGAATTGGAAAAGGATGAGTTCTACACACTTGAAGAACTGGATGAGCTAGATCAGTCAATGGCCTATCTAGCTAGAAAATTCTCTAACATTAGAGTAAGGAAGCCAAGATACTTCAAAAGTGAAGAACAATCTTTTAACAAAGACAACAGCTGGAAAGAGAAAGGGAAGTACAATTCTGATAGCAAAAGTGGTTACAAAACTGGATCTGTTGACAGACCTAATATAAGTTGCTTCAGATGTGATGAACTAGGACACTTTACTACAGAATCCAGGAAACCCAAAAAGGCAAAGAAAGATAAGGCTTATCTTGAACTTGAAGCAAAGTATGAAGCACTTCTAAAGAAACAGCAAAGCAAAGCTTATATTGCAGAAGGTAAAAGTTGGGATGATTATGAAAATGATGAAGATGAAGAACTTGGAAACTATGCACTCATGGCCTTGGAGCAAGGAGAATCATCCTCATCTAAATCACCGGTACCAACTTTTACCTCCACTGATTTAAATGAGAATCAATATAAGGAAACTGTTGAAAAGATGAGCACATAAATGTTTTACATTCATACAAGCATGGTTGCTGCTAATGAAGAAGTTAGCAGATTAACAAAGTTAAATGAGAAGCTTGAAAGTGAAAAACAAGAAGCTGAATTGTTGATAGTGGAGCTTGAAGCCTTGAAATAAGAAAATGGCTATCTGAAAAACAAGTTCAAGTATGTAAATGAGATTGAGGCTGTGCTAAGAGAAAAACTAGAGAAAAGTGAAGTAAAGTTGAAGTCCTTCAAGAATGCATCTGAATTGGTTGGTCAGTACCATGAGAATAAACCATGTGCAAACATTGCCATTGGTCTTGATTATAATACCTTAAACAACAAGAAGAAAAACACTGGTGACAGAGGAAAAACGACAAAGATTGAAAATGTTCCAGCAATGCTGAAAATTGTTGGGTCACCAGTATTTAAGACTTGTGAGGTAAACTTCAGTGAAGAAGAATTGATTATCAAGCAAGAAATTGCAGATGAGGATAATGAAAAGAAGAATACAGATTCAATTCAATCTTCCAAGGCTGAAGAAAATCTTATAGACAACCAAAGTACCAAGACTCCTATCAAAGAAACCAAGATTGAAGATGTAAGTAAGAAGAAGAAAAATAGAAGTGGAAGAATTGGGAAAAACAAAAGCAACAATCTGAACTATGTTGTAGATATTCCTGACAAGAAGTGTGGAATATGTAGTTCTACAAATCAACTAACTCATCTTTGTAAAAAGGGTGTTAGTAAGCCAACTAAAGGAACTTGCAAATACAATGAAGCAGATTTAGATGATCCCTACTCATTTTGTGATAAGTTTGATTGCATCCCTTGCAACTTGAAAGTAATGAAGAGTTGTCACAAACTGAGAGTAGACCTAAAAAAATACAAATTGAGTCTACATCAGAAAGGGAAAATACACAATAATCATTGAACTCTATTTTATCTGAAACAAATCACTCTACTTCTGCTAAATCAGTTAACAAGACAAAAGTACCCAACACTGCTTGGGTTACTAAACACACCTGAATCTCATTGTGTGCAGGACAAAGTGAAGAAAGTCAAATGGATCATTGACAGTGGATGTTCCAGACATATGACAGGTGATAAGGCCCTGCTATCACAGTTCGAGGAGAAAGCTGGCCCATTGGTGACCTTTGGAGACAATATTAAAGGATTCACAATGGGATATGGCAAGATTGTTTCTGAAAATGTTGTCATTGATGTTGTAGCACTAGTAGCTGGTCTTGAGGTGAATCTTCTCAGTGTTAGCCAATTTGCAGACAAAGGCTTTGAAGTTTTATTTAACAAAGAAGAATGCACCTTTATCAGCAAGAAAATTGGTGAAATTGCTCTGAAAGAAGCAATGAAAGGAAGCTTATTTGTTGTAGACTTGGACTCAACAAATAAGGATGGTATGTGTTGCTTCTACACCAAGGCATCAGAAGAACAAAGCAAGCTCTGTCATAAGAAGTTGTCTCACTTGAATTTCAAGGCAATTAACAACTTAGTCAAAAAGAAGTTAGTAAGAGACATGCCCAAGCTGGAGTTTGCTCAAGTTGAAGTCTGTAAAGCTTGTCAGAAAGGAAAGATGAAAAGATCTAGTCACAAGTCAAAAACTGTGAATTCTATTAGTGCACCCTTGTAACTTATTCACATGGACTTGTTTGGATCAGTAAATGTCTTACCAATCTCAAGGAACAGATATGCACTTGTGATGGTGGATGATTTCTCAAGATACACCTGGGTAGAGTTCATGTACTCTAAAGATGAAACTCCACATATCATAATTGAGCACATCAAGAAGATAGAAAAGCAGGCTGACGATTTCAATTGTGTGAAAAGATTGAGAAGTGATAATGGAACATAATTCAGAAATGCTACATTAAGTGATTTCTGCAAAGGCAAAGGCATTGTTCAAGAATTCTCGGATGTCAAGACACCTCAACAAAATAGAGTAGTTGAAAGAAAGAATAGAACATTGGTTGAAGCTGCTCGAACAATGTTACAATATGCCAAGTTGCCAATAAGTTTCTGGGAAGAGGCTGTCAACACTGCATGTTATACTCATAACAGATATCTAACTAACAAGGCACATGGCAAGTTACCCTACTCAATCATATCCAAGAGAAAGCCTACTGTAAAACATCTTCATGTGTTTGGAAGCAAGTATTACATTTTGAAAGACAATTCTGAATACATGATAAAATTTGACTCAAAGGTCTTTGAAGCAATTTTTCTGGGATATTCACTGGATAGAATAACCTACAAAGTCTATATGATTAATCAAAAGAAGATTATGGAAAGAACATATATGACCTTTGATGATGACAAGTGTCCAGGCTTGGAATGCCTTGATAATAAAGAAGCTGAAGCCCTTACATTTGAAAACTTTAACATTGATAGTGATTCTGATGGAGAAGATGAAGTCAATGCACAACAAATAATGAATGAAGAGTCTACTGAACAGGGAAATCATGGTAATGGAAGCTCATCTCAAACACCTGATCTTGATGGCACAAACTTAGGAGGAGAACAAGAAGAAGGATCTACCAGTCATACCAATAATGGAGAAAATAATGAAGACACAAGTCAACAAACTCACACTAGGAAATGTGATAGTTTCACACCAGAGAAGCAATTTTTGGTGATCCTACTGTTGGTGTGAGGACTAGAAATGCAACTGCTAATGAGTGCCTATATGCATGTTTTCTGTCTCAAGTAGAGCCTAAGAAAATTGATGAAGCTCTGCTGGATCCTGACTGGATATCTGCCATGCAGGAAGAGCTGAATCAGTTTGAAAGAAGCAAAGTATGGAAGTTAGTTCCTGCACCAAAGAACAGAAGCATTATTGGAACAAAATGGGTGTTCAGGAATAAAATGGATGAAAATGGTATAGTTACCAGAAACAAAGCAAGGCTGGTTGCAAAAGGCTACTCACAAGAAGAAGGGATTGATTATGATGAAACTTTTGCTCCTGTTGTAAGAATTGAAGCTATAAGAATTTTTCTAGCATTTGCTGCACATTTAAATTTTAAAGTGTATCAAATGGATGTCAAAAGTGCCTTTTTGAATGGTGAGCTAGAAGAAGAAGTTTATGTGCAATAGCCTCCTGGCTTTGAGGATTCAAAATATCCCAACTTTGTGTATAAGTTACTCAAGGATCTATATGGACTAAAACAGGCACCTAGAGCTTGGTATGACACACTATCAGATTTCCTATTGAAGCATGGTTTTACTAGAGGAACCATAGACAAGAATCTCTTCTACAAGAAACATGGTGAAGATATGATCCTAGTTCAGATCTATGTAGATGATATTATCTTTGGTTCTACTCATGAGAAGTTGTGCCAAAGATTCTCCAAGCTTATGCAAAGTGAATATGAAATGAATATGATGGGGGAACTGAGTTACTTCCTTGGACTTCAAGTCAGCCAAAGAAGTGATGGTATCTTCATCAACCAAACTAAATATGTCAAGGATCTTTTGAAAAAGTTTGGAATGGTTGATTGTTCACCTGTATCTACACCTATGTCTGCTGCAACAAGGTTGGATGAAGATAAAAAGGGCAAGAGTGTAGATATCTCAAGCTACAGAGGGATGATTAGATCATTGCTTTACTTGACAGCAAATAGACCAGACATCATGTTTGCAACATGTCTATGTGCAAGATTTCAAGCCAATCCGAAAGAATCACATTTGATGGCCGTAAAGAGTATTTTCAGATATTTGAAGGGAACTCCAAACTTGGGATTATGGTATCCTAAGGGAACTGGTTTTAAAGCTGTTTGATACATAGATGCAGATTTTTCTGGATGCAGGGTTGACAGAAAGAGTACCAGTGGAAGCTGTCAATTTCTTGGACAAAGACTTGTATCTTGGTACAACAAGAAACAACAATCTGTATCAACTTCTACAGCTGAAGCTGAATGCATAGCTGCAGGGAGTTGTTGTGCTCAAGTGTTTTGGATTAGAAATCAGCTAATGGATTATGGCCTAGTGTCACACAAAATTCCTATAATGTGTGACAATACTAGTGCTATATATATAGTAGCTAATCCAGTTAATCATTCTAGGACAAAGCACATTGATGTGAGGTACCATTTCATTAGAGAACATGCTACTAATGGTACCATTGAGCTCATTTCTGTACCAACAGAAAAACAACTAGCTGACATTTTTACTAAACCTTTGGATGAAGGAACTTTCACTAGACTTGTAGGTGAATTTCGAATGCTCAATTCTTCGTCCTAAGGCAAGAACTCGGCAAATATATTGCTACAGATTAATTTCCAGTAAATCAAAGTTAATTTGATTAAATTGGAAATTAACTGAAATATGAATTATAAATATTTTAGAAATCTCTGCATATTTGTTTTCCAAATTTAATTAACTTGGAATTTTTCAAATTCTGAGGAAACTGCTTAGTTGTTAATTTACATCCTTAATATGTAAAATTAACTTAGGCAGAATTACAATAACCAAAAGTATTTAGAAAACTGAGTTCTCGATAAGTATAAATTGACTTCTCGACAAGTCACTTTAGGACTTCTCGAATGAGTCCTCGATAAGTCAACTTACTGACTTCTCGATAGGTTTAAAATGACTTATCGATAAGTCCTTGTAAAGTTCTATAATAATGTTCATTCACAGAGTTCTCTACAAGTACAATCCTTTAACTTATCAATAACTCAGAACTGAGATAATTTAAATTAATAAATTATTTTGGTAAAATACTTTTGGAAAATGCATTCTAATTTTATTTTGAATTTATTCAAGTAAAACTTAGAATTAGTTTAGTCCATTTTTGGGGACAAACTGGGTATTTATTTGACATTTCAATAAGTCAAGTTTTAGTCATTTATAAGAGTGATTTAAAATGACTTCTCGACATGTACTTCATTTCTCAAAATGACTTCTCGATAGTCAACTCCAAATGTCTATTTTTGAGTTCTCGACAAGTCATCCACGTTCACTATAAATACCTAGACTTCTCGATTAATTTGAACTTGAATTTTTTTTTTAAAAAAAATTCTAAGAAAACTGAATATTTATTGCTTCATATCCTCTGTATATGAAGTTAATAAATAACAGATTAAAAGAAGCAAAAAGTATGAAAAACTGAACAAATTTAATTAATAAATTATGTTCAGAAAAATACTTTTGACATACTTTGTCTCTAGTTTCTCCGACTTATTGACACACTTACATACTCATGTGATTTCTTGTTTATATGAAAATGGGTTAGTCTAATATTGGTAGACTAGTACATTATTTGTGTTGTTTTGAGTATGCTGATAGTGGTTAAATTATTTGACTATATGCTGATAGGAGTAGTTATTTTTTTTTGGGGAGTACTTGTTTATTTGCATGGGGAACAATTATTCTAAATAGTGAACTAATATTCTTCAGTACTTTCATGGGGAATAGTAACTAGTGATTTCTAACTGTCAAATGTGTGGCGCCCTCCAAACCCGGGTCAGAAGTTTGGGGTCCACACACACACACACTATTTATAACCTGCTTATAACATTAATAAGGATAATAATAATAATATGCAGTGACCCTACTTACCATACCACGGACCGCAACAGGTTAAAGTATGCACACAAGCCAAACATACTTACTTATATTACAAACATTCGAATCCCAACTATTCCAACTCAGAACTGAGTATTAAACAATATTACAAACTTTTACAAACTTAAATTATTCCAAAAGAAGCCTACTAGCTCAACTTGATCAACCAGAACCCCTAGCTCTCGCGCTGGACTGGGGATCCTCGCTACCAACTGGTTCCTTTTTAACTGGAAAAGAACATAAACAACGTCGCACAAATGAGCTAACTAGCTCAGCAAGTCACAATGCCAAAACTGAGAATAATGATCATCAGGTGAAAATGGTTATGGTATCAAGTGAACAATAGATTATGATTTAGAATTGGATATTATATTTTCATTTTAAAAACCAAGGTTAGGCTGCTGATCAGTCCCTAAACTGAGAATAATGATCATCAGGTGAAAATGGTTATGGTATCAAGTGAACAATAGATTATGATTTAGAATTGGATATTATATTTTCATTTTAAAAACCAAGGTTAGGCTGCTGATTAGTCACGCACTAACCCCGAGCAAAGCACACAACACTGCTCTAACTACTGTATCCAAGGCACACATTGGCCTAACTTGACCATTATATGGTCTGACCATGAATCTGGTCCACAATTTTATAAAAACAATCCAATTCTAACATAATAACAGAATAAGCAGTAATAAATAATAAACAGAATCATTAACAACATTAGATATTCAATAATGAAATGGTTTCAATTTTTATAAGGATCAATATGGCATTTTCAAAGCTTGACTGTTAGGTAATGAAAGAATTGGATAACAAAGGAATCAGTGTTTCAGGGTTTCAAGGATTTGGCCTTTCAAAGCATAAGATACAATAGTTTGAGTGTGTAAGCAATCTGATTCAGTGTTTGATATTTATTTTTGTATGTATTTGTGGAGTAGTATCATATATTTTAGGTTCGTATTTGGGTATACAACAATCAATGGTCTAGAAAGAATCGGGTTTATGGCTCAAGATCAATAACTGGAATCATGGTTTAGGGTTCAGTGCTTCAAAGCACTTGCAATATCAAACAGGACTATCAATCACTACAATATCTCGAGAAAGTTTAGAACACTTGCCTGGTACTAGCTTATTATACTGCAATCGCTTTCAGTCACGACTATCTTACTCCTCGACTACCTGTTCCCCTTTCCTACGCCTTGCCTCTTCTGCTCATATATCATAAGCATCTATCAATATATTCAACTTATACGATTCTATTCGACACATACTTCTATCTACCCTTCGTTTCACCCAAATCCGATTAACGGATTAAAAGTTACGCAATAAACAAGTAAACATCGAATATATAGACCGACAGTTAACCAACAAGTCATATACAACACATAACACGTCACATAATCAATGATATAACATTTATAAAAAAGTCTCGGGTCATAAACAGGCTTTCGGATATTTAAAATGATTTTTAAAACATTTTTCGGAATTAAAACGGATCGTTGGATCAATTTTGGAGTAATAAACAGGGTTCGGTTGGCCAATTCTGGCTTCAAAATAATTTTATAATAATTATCGGGCCTTAAAACAATTTAAAATAATATTTTAAAGCTCGAAACTATTTTTTGGAATTTTTAAATCATTTTTAAATAATTAAATCTAATTAAATAATTAATTAAAATCAATTAATAATTAATTAAATCAATTAATCAATTAATTTTTGAATTAATTGACTAATTAATCAATTAAGAATTAACTGAAATTAATTAATCAATTAATAATTAATTAAATCAATTAATCAATTAATTTTTGAATTAATTGACTAATTAATCAATTAAGAATTAACTGAAATTAATTAACTAATTAATTCATATTTATATTTAAATTAAAAATAATTTTTGGAATTAAAATAATAATTTTTGGAATTTTCAGAAATTAAAATCGAATTTTTATAATAAAAATAAACAGGAAATATGATTTTTGAATATTTTTAAAACAGGAATCCTAAATTTGCAAACTCTCGAAACTTCAGGGACCAAACTTCATCGTCCCCAAAAGTCCAAGTACCAAACTGAAATTTTATACCCCCCGTCGCCGGAAAATATAGGTGTGGCCGGAGAACTCGATTCCGGCACCCTCACCTCACCATCTGCTCCAGATTTACACTACATAACACCAGGAATCTATTCGTGCAATTAAAACACATCAATCATCCCTGTCCTGGCCGGAAATTGGCCAAGAACATCGCCGGTTTCCGGCAAAACATCGAAAACTTAAAAAGACAACTCCCTTCGATTCACTAATCCTCTGTTAACGAGCTATATACCAATCGATTGCAAATTCCATAAGGAACACAACCCACTATAAATCAACAGCTAATAACCCCTAAATCAAAAAGCCCCAAATTTCAATTGAAAACATTCATACGGGTTATAAACCGTAATTTTAAAATTCGAGAATTAAACCCACTTTTGAGCATGTTATTGGACTCCAAATCAGACGTATGACATATGAAAATCATCAGGAAAGCAAGCTCTACAACATGCAATCATCAAATCATACAAACAATCATCCGAACAAAAATTCATATTTTTAATAAAAATAATTCGAAAATAAATAAATTTTCAGAAAATAAACCTTGATTTCTGCAGTGATATGGAACACAAAATCTGATAGTACTTCTTGAGACCTTCAATTTGGTTACTCCAACTTTTCCAACTGATTTCAATAACACCTTGAAATTGTAGTTTGATTCTCAGAAGGTTTTATGAATTTAGGGTTTTTCTTTGGAAAATTATATAATTAACTGTCTGCAAATGATTTTGATATGAAATAAAATAGGGTAAAAGGCTATTTATAATTACGGAAAATTAGTATCCGTTGGATCATTCCGGATATAAAACGGTACGTTTATTTATAAAAACTGATCCAAACGGTATCGGTTTTCGGGATAATTATCCAAATCAGTAAAATTTGTACTGCGGTCTAGGTCTCAGCGCCTGTTTACACGTATTACGAGGTGATAATTGTGATAGTTTAATAAAAAGCTCCCGTTTATCGAAAATACGAGTTTTATTGATTTACCGAAACGAATATTGTATCAAAAATGTTGTGCCGGGACCCGCGCAGGAAAAACCGTACGCCGGATCGAAAAAGTCGAAACATGGAAAATGCTCAGAATATTGCAATTAGGTTAGGAAGGAGTTCTCGGAAGAGTTTCGAGTTCTAAAAACGTAACAACGGATAACGTCGGTTGGTTCCCGTTTTTATAAAATAGATTTTAAATACCCGAAAAAAGATTTGATAAAATTCATATGATTACTATAAATTCATAAATCAACATAAAAATAATTAGGAAGATATGACAATTATCTATATTTTATTTTGGACATATAAAAATTAAAATACTCAATTAATATTATTTTTAAATATCCAAACATAGATAACACTTAACAAATAATTCACAGAATATATACTGAACACATATAATAATTATTAATTTGTAAAATAATTACACGATATATCCCGAATATTACATCCTTCCCCCCTTAAAAGGATTCTTTCCTCAGAATCTCTTAAGAAAACAAATGAGGGTACTTTTCTCTCATATCACTTTCTAATTCTCAGGTTGACTCTTCAACCTTTGGGTTTCTCCATAATACTCTTACTAGCTTTACCACTTTATTTCTTAATACCTTCTCTCTTTCCTCTAGAATCTCTATCGGACTTTCTAAATATGGCAAATCTGCCTGAAGTTCTATTGGCTCATATTCTATTACATGCCTAGAGTTCGTATTATACTTCTTAAGCATTGATACGTGAAAAATATTGTGAATGTGCTCCATGTGCGGTGGTAACGCTAACTCGTAAGCTTCTTTCCCAATGCGCTTTAGAATCTCAAAAGGTCCGACATATCTTGGGCTCAGCTTTCCTTTCCTTCCAAACCTCGTTAGTCCCTTCCACGGTGATACCAAGCTTCCTTCTTCGAATTCCATGTCTTTCCTTGACTGGTTTGCATATTTCCTTTGACGGTCCTGTGCGGCTATCAATCTCTTCCGGATAATTTCAACCAGTTCCTTTGTCTGCTGTACTAGTTCAGGTCCAAGTATTTTGCATTCTCCTACTTCGTCCCAATACATTGGAGATCTGCATTTGCGTCCATAAAGGGCTTCGTAGGGTGGCATCCCAATACTGGCGTGATAACTGTTGTTGTAAGCAAATTCTACCAGAGGTAAATGCTCGTCCCAACTTCCTTTGAAATTAATAGCACAAACACGTAATATATCTTCAATCGTCTGGATCGTTCTTTCACTTTGGCCATCCGTCTGTGGGTGGTAAGCTGTACTCATATTCAGTCTTGTTCCCAAGCATTCTTGAAAACTCCTCCAAAATCTTGAATTAAATCTTGGATCTCGATCAGATACAATAGACACAGGATCTCCATGACAAACAATGATTTCCTTCAGGTACATATGGACTAACTTATCGAGTGAAAATCTTTCATTTATAGGCAGAAAATGAGCTGACTTGGTAAGTCTATCCACTATAACCCAAATGGCATCATGATTAGCCCTTGTCCTTGGTAATTCAACTATGAAATCCATGGCAATATGTTCCCACTTCCACTCTGGAATCTCTAATGGCTGTAGCAATCCACTTGGTCTTTGATTCACTGCTTTAACTTTCTGACATGTATAACATCTGCTAACACATTCCGTAATTTCCCTCTTCATATCTGGCCACCAATAATTCTCCTTTAAATCTCTGTACATTTTGGTACTCCCTGGATGGATTGAATACCTTGAATTATGTGCTTCCTATAAAATTTCATTCTTCAGCTCCGTCACCGGTGGAATCCAAATTCTAGAAGAAAACCTAAGAATACCTTGATCATCCTTTTGCGTGCACAATTCTTCACCTACCAAACGATTTATATCTTGATCCATTACATCTTCCTGACACTTCTTTATTTTCTCTAACAACTCCGGCTGGAAAGTCATACTGTACACTTTTGCTTCATCAGGCTTGCAAACTCTAATCTCCAATTCCAGTTTCTGAAATTCCTTATATATCTCTTCAGGTATTGATAACACATTTAACTTTTCCTTCCGACTTAACGCGTCTGCTACAACATTCACTTTACCGGGATGATAATTAATCGAGCAGTCGTAATCCTTGATCAATTCTAACCATCTCCTTTGCCTCATATTAAGCTCATTCTGTGTGAATATGTACTTCAAACTTTTATGATCCGTGTAAATCTCACACTTTTCTCCATACAGATAATGTCTCCAAATTTCCAAAGCAAAAACTATGGCTGCTAGCTCCAAATCATGAGTAGGATATTTCTGTTCGTGTGGTTTCAATTGCCTTGACGCATACGCAATCACCTTATCGTGCTGCATCAGAACACATCCGAGTCCTTTATGAGAAACATCGCTATAAATTACGAAATTCCCTTGATCGCCTGGAAGTGACAAAACAGGTGCCGTAATTAATCTTTGCTTTAATTCCTGAAAACTTTCTTCGCATTTATCGTTCCATATAAACTTTTTATTCTTCCGTGTAAGCTTTGTCAATGGTGTTGCAATCCTTGAGAAATTTTGAACAAATCGACGATAATATCCCGCTAATCCCAAGAAACTTCTTACCTCAGTGGGTGTTCTCGGTCTTTCCCAATTTGTAATGGCCTCAATCTTTGCTGGGTCTACCTTGATCCCTTCATTACTGACTATATGTCCTAAGAACTAAACCTCCTGTAACCAAAACTCACACTTTGAGAATTTAGCATATAATTTCTTTTTTCTTAAAATCTCCAAAGCTGTTCTCAAATGTTCTGCATGATCCTCTTCCATCTTTGAATAAATCAAAATATCGTCTATAAACACAATAATAAACTTCTCCAAGTATTCCTTGAAAATTCTATTCATCAAGTCCATAAACGCTGCCGGAGCATTGGTCAATCCAAAAGACATCACTAAAAATTCATAATGTCCATACCTTGTTCTGAAAGCTGTCTTCGGTATATCCTCTGGCTTAATCTTTAGTTGATGATATCCGGATCTCAAATCGATCTTGGAGAAGTACTTGGCTCCTTTCAATTGGTCAAACAAATTGTCAATTCTGGGTAACGGGTACTTGTTCTTGATTGTAAGCTTGTTGAGCTCCCTATAGTCGATGCACAGTCTCATGCTTCCATCTTTCTTCTTGACAAATAATACCGGTGCACCCCACGGGGATACACTGGGTCTGATTACTCCTTTCTTTAACAAATTCTGCAATTGCTTCGCTAGCTCTTTCATCTCAACGGGCACCATTCTGTACGGGGCCTTGGATACTGGTTCTGTTCCAGGTGCTAAGTCGATCGCAAATTCAATTTCTCTGTCTGGAGAAAGTCCTGGTAACTCATCAGGAAACACGTCTGGAAATTCATTGACGACTGGAATATCTTCAAGTTTCGCTGGCTCCTGACTTTTGTCAATCACATATGCCACGAAATGCTCGCATCCTTGCCGTAGTAATTTTTTGGCTTGAATCATCGTTAAGAACTTCTTTACTTGTTTCTGGCCCTTGAACGTTACTATTCTTTCGTCTGGCATTTTCACCATTACCTTCTTATTTCGACAATCTATCTGGGCATCGTGCTTAGATAACCAATCCATTCCCTATGATAACATCAAATTCTCCTAACTTAAGTGGTATCAAATCTACACAAAACTTACTACCAAAAATCTCAATCTCACAATTCCCACAAACTTTATTAACAGATACTCGTTCTTGATTTGCTAATTCCACAATCATCATTTCATTTAAATACTCAACTGGACAAGTTAACTTACTAACAAAATCCTTTAAAACAAATGATCGAGCTGCTCCCGAATCTATTAACATTTTGGCACATAAAGAATTCACATTAAGCATACCTGCCACGACATCAGTATCCTGGATAGCGTCCTTCACAGACATGTCAAAAACTCTAGCCCTTGGAGTCTCATTCACTGCTGGGGTCGATCCCATAATCCTCAATGCATTACTGACTGGGGCTGGTGTCTTGCAATCTCTTGCTATATGTCCTGGCTTTCCACATTTAAAGCACGTAAATCCAATGGCTGGAACCTTCATTGCTGGATTCCGGATAGGCTGATCCTTACTTGCTGGCTGATTTCGGCACTCCCTCAAAAGTGCCCTTTCTGGTTACACTTGAAACAAACTACATTCAATTTATTACAAACTCCTCCATGTTTCTTTCCATATACCTGACAATCTGGAAAAGTTAACCTCAACTGATTCGGTTGATTCGCATTAACTGGATGGTTGCCCTGGCCTCCGTCGCCTGCATTCTATCTCTTGAAATTAAAATTTCTCCCTGGCTGAAACTTGCCCTTCTTAAAATTTGGAAACTTCCCTGGTTGTGTCTGACCTTCATTTCCTTCAAATTTTCTTTTCTTGCTTTCTTTCTCCTTCTGTGACATCCCACTCTCTGTCTCTGTGATCATAGCCTTCTGTACAACTCCTGCATAGGTATCCAATTCAAAAATGGCTACCTTCCCTCTGATCCATGGCTTCAAACCTTGCTGGAATCTCTTAGCCTTCTTCCTGTCAGTATCCACATACGACGGAACATACCTTGACAATTCCTCAAACTTACTCTCATAATCTGCCACCAACATATTTCCTTGCTTTAATTCTAAAAATTTCAACTCCATCTCATCCTGAACAAACTGAGGAAAATACTTTTCTAAAAACAATTCCTTAAACCTCTCCCAAGTAATAACATCTGTACCTTCCAATGTCTTCACCATCTCCCACCAATAGGTGGTCTCATTCTTCAAATAGTAACTTGCAAACTCAAACTTCTGTTCTTCCTTTACTTTCACTAAGGCAAATGCCTTCTCTATCTCCTTTAACCAAAGATTTGCTTCAATCGGTTCTAAGGAACCCTTGAATTCTGGTGGGTTTACTGCCTGAAAAGTTTTGAAAGTTACCCGGGGATTGGTCTGTCTTTGTTGTTATTGTGCCAAGTGAACTGTTTGTTGGGCCAAGATTTGGAGAATCTGGGCTATTGCTGGGTCTATGGGTCCTGGGTTTGCATTCTGGTTTGTATCATCTTGGTTGTTATTGTTGTTGTTGTTGTTGTTGGTTTCTTCATTCTGGGTGTTGGTGCGGGTATTTCTTCTTGGAGGCATTTTTCTGTAAAGAATCAAACAACTTATTTAGCTTTTAAATCAAATCCTTTGCATAAAAGAAAAGTTTTGTAAAACAGAAATATCTCTTTTTGAAAATGGTTGTAACAGTTAAACTAAGTAAATTGCATGTTTCTTTACAGAATATAAACAGTTATGGAAAACAAGGTACATGGTATCACAGGGGTAGAACTGGTGCAATAAATAAGGTAAAGTAAAACAGGTGCAATAAAGTAAATGATAGTGCTGGAAAAAAAGGTACTGATATATATAGATCAAAAGTTTTGGGTAGTACAAGCGTAAAGACGCTTCAAAAGTAAAAGCAAAAGGGTACAACAACCTACTCACTAGTCAGCATAGCTGGTCTATAAATACAACCCAAAAGTCTACAGATACACACTACACACTACTGTACATACTACATAACCATAATAACTTTCTCATCATTTCTGTCTCTGAATCTCTGACTCATGGAAATTCTGGACCTCCAATCTCCTCAAGCTCCTCTAGAACCCACTTAGGCCACTCCACTAGGAAATCAGGGGTGATGTCCTCATGTGTAGCCTCAGCAATCCTCGCAGCAGCTGCTCTACAAAACACCTGGAGCCTCTCTCTAAGTCGCCTCTCACCACTCCCAACCTCTCTGGTACGCATGATATGTAGTAACTCCTGAATCTGACCCTGTAGGAATCGCTGCTCCATAAGGCAAACCTCAAACTGATGATATGGGACATGATAAGATAAGAACTGGAAAGGTATTCCTGTAACTGAATGACCAGTAAAGCCTGAATCAGCAGGTGGGGGTCCTCTGATAGGTGGCCTCATGCCTGGAGGTGGAATAGCCTGCAGTGGTACGGGCTGCAACACAGGGGGAGGTAGAATAGCCAACACTGGTGGAACAACGGGACATGGATCTGAAGATGATACTCCAACTGAAGGCTCTGAGTGATCAGCTGATACGGGGATGAAAGAGTCGGCCATCGCTGCTATCTGAAATCATATCGCAATATAAGAATCTTGAACCATGACGCGAATCATACTAATACCTGTTATACTGTAGCACTCAACTTCTTAACGTTCTATCTTTCTATTTCTTACTTCTAATCCTAACCCTCTACCCATTCCCGTCAACCTAGGCTTGTGTCGGTGACTTATAACCTGTAGCTCTGATACCAAACCTGTGGCGCCCTCCAAACCCGAGTCAGAAGTTTGGGGTCCACACACACACACTATTTATAACCTGCTTATAACATTAATAAGGATAATAATAATAATATGCAATGACCCTACTTACCAACTACCACAGACCGCAACAGGTTAAAGTATGCACACAAGCCAAATATACTTACTTATATTACAAACATTCGAATCCCAACTCAGAACTGAGTATTAAACAATATTACAAACTTTTACAAACTTAAATTATTCCAAAAGAAGCCTACTAGCTCAACTTGATCAACCTGAACCCCTAGCTCTCGCGCTGGACTGGGGATCCTCGCTACCAACTGGTTCCTTTTTAACTGGAAAAGAACATAAACAACGTCGCACAAATGAGCTAACTAGCTCAGCAAGTCACAATGACAAAACTGAGAATATATAGACTGACAGTTAACCAACAAGTCACATACAACACATAACACGTCACATAATCAATGATATAACATTTATAAAGAAGTCTCGGGTCATAAACAGGCTTTCGGATATTTAAAATGATTTTTAAAACATTTTTCAGAATTAAAATGGATCGTTGGATCAATTTTGGAGTAATAAACATGGTTCGATTGGCCAATTCTGGTTTCAAAATAATTTTATAATAATTATCGGGCCTTAAAATAATTTAAAATAATATTTTAAAGCTCGAAACTATTTTTCGGAATTTTTAAATCATTTTTAAATAATTAAATCTAATTAAATAATTAATTAAAATCAATTAATAATTAATTAAATCAATTAATCAATTAATTTTCGAATTAATTGACTAATTAATCAATTAAGAATTAACTGAAATTAATTAACTAATTAATTCAGATTTATATTTAAATTAAAAATAATTTTTGGAATTAAAATAATAATTTTTGGAATTTTCAGAAATTAAAATCGAATTTTTATAATAAAAATAAATAGGAAATATGATTTTTGAATATTTTTAAAACAGGAATCCTAAATTTGCAAACTCTGGAAACTTCAGGGACCAAACTTCATCGTCCCCAAAAGTCCAAGTACCAAACTAAAATTTTACACCCCCGTCGCCGGAAAATACAGGTCTGGCCGGAGAACTCGATTCCGGCACCCTCACGTCACCATCTGCTCCAGATTTACACTACACAACACCAGGAATCTATTCGTGCAATCAAAACACATCAATCATCCCTGTCCTGGCCGGAAATTGGCCAAGAACATCGCCGGTTTCCGGCGAAACATCGAAAACTTAAAAAGACAACTCCCTTCGATTCACTAATCCTCTGTTAACGAGCTATATACCAATCGATTGCAAATTCCATAAGGAACAAAACCCACTATAAATCAACAGCTAATAACCCCTAAATCAAAAATCCCTAATTTTCAATTGAAAACATCCATACGGGTTATAAACCCCAATTTTAAAATTCGAGAATTAAACCCACTTTTGAGCATGTTATTGGACTCCAAATCAGACGTATGACATATGAAAATCATCAGGAAAACAAGCTCTACAACATGCAATCATCAAATCATACAAACAATCATCCGAACAAAAATTCATATTTTTAATAAAAATATTTCAAAAATAAATAAATTTTCTAGAAAATAAACCTTGATTTCTGCAGTGATATGGAACACATAATCTGATAGTACTCCTTGAGACCTTCAATTTGGTTACTCCAACTTTTCCAACTGATTTCAATAACACCTTGGAATTGTAGTTTGATTCTCAGAAGGTTTTATGAATTTAGGGTTTTTCTATGGAAAATTATATAATTAACTGTCTGTAATTGATTTTGATATGAAATTAAATACGGAAAAAGGCTATTTATAATTACGGAATATTGGTATCCCGTTGGATCATTCCGGATATAAAACGGTACGTTTATTTATAAAAACTGATCCAAACGGTATCAGTTTTCGGGATAATTATCCAAATCAGTACAATTTGTACTGTGGTCTTGGTCTCAGCGCCTGGTTACACGTATTACGAGGTGATAATTGTGGTAGTTTAATAAAAAGCTCCCTTTTATCGAAAATACGAGTTTTATTGATTTACTGAAACAAATATTGTATCGAAAATGTTACGCCGGGACCCGCGCAGGACAAACCGTACGCCGGATCGAAAAAGTCGAAACATGGAAAATGCTCGGAATATTGCAATTAGGTTAGGAAGGAGTTCTCGGAAGAGTTTCGAGTTCTAAAAACGTAACAACGGATAACGTTGGTTGGTTCCCGTTTTTATAAAATAGATTTTAAATATCCGGAAAAAGATTTGATAAAATTCATATGATTCCGATAAATTCATAAATCAACATAAAAATAATTACGAAGATATGACAATTATCTATATTTTATTTTGGACATATAAAAATTAAAATACTCAATTAATATTATTTTTAAATATCCAAACACAGATAACACTTAACAAATAATTCACAGAATAGATACTGAACACATATAATAATTATTTATTAGTAAAATAATTACACGATATATCCTGGATATTACAAAATATGCTTATGTGATTATTACTCTTATTATCCAGGCAACTCAAGAGTCTATTGGGTTCTATTTTTACTCTCTCTATAAATTAAAATGCTTCACTCTTTATCATTCATCACTCTCCTATTCTCAACAAACATCTGATTTCAAACTCACCTCCTGTTCATCTCTCTCTCTCTCTCTCAAATGGATTCCCCGGTCTTTTACAGACTTAATCATGGAGCTTATCAGCCTGTTCATCATTTAGATAAAGACCAAGTTTACTTTGATCCCTTCAAACTCCGTGTCCGTCTCAGGGGGGTTTTTTGTAGCCCCTTTGATATTCCATGAGAGATCTTTGATAAACTCTCATAGGATGATCAACTCAGCATCCTTTTCTTTGAGATGGAAGTCTCTCTCGAGCAGGAGAGACGTGCAAGAGTAGCTGAGCAGCAACGCCTTGCTGCTCTGGAGTTGCAGGAGAGAATCATTTCTCTTGCACACTCCATGTCCAGAGCTTATCAGCGCAGGGCAAGGAGGTTGGAGGCAGAGAAGAAGAAGTCCAAACTAGAGTAGTTATGATTAGGATTTACTTGTTGAATCTATGTCTTAATGTACTCTGCTTCCATTATGAATGAAAATTCAAATTCTTTTCTAAGCATTCTTTTATTTGTGTAATGATTCTTATGTGCTTATATCTGTAATGAATATTGTCTTCTCTGCAATAATGCTTGAAACTAAAATATCTTACAATGTCTTTGTCTAACGAAAATAAAAAAGGGTACATTTGTTCAATGCATTACAGGTCCAACACAACAGGGAATTCAGATAATCTATCCACATGTATTAGTGCTAAAACTACAGCTAAAACATTTCAAAACCAAACTGCAGTTCACCAAAGCACAGCAACACAAACACAAACTCAAACACAATCCCACTCTGGTAACTCTCAAAAGGAACCTGTTTTACAAAAGGACAAAATCCCCAGAATGTTCTTCAGTTATTTTGTTGTTTGAGAAAAAGAAACTGGTATCACAAACATGGAAACTTATCAATTTTTCATGAATATCACTAATGCACTTTCATGTGCAAAATAGTCTTAACAGACTGATAGGTTTGAGGGTAGTACTCCTGAGGGGGAGCTATCTAAATCCTCTCCAATTCTTTTTGAGGTTCCTCAAGAAGAAACAACTCCCCTCATAACTCTAGCAAAAGATGCCTTAGCAGTAAGAGCTAGAAGTACAATTGCCTATGACAATGTCATGAGAAAGGCAAACATAGCACATTCAAGTTTCAGTATGTTGCAAGACATACAAGGGTTTGAGGCCGGTGCACATGGCAGTAACCCAGTCAAATCCCCTCCAATTCAATTGGAGGTTCCCACTATAAGTGAAGGATAACACACTGTCATAACCACAGAGCAATATGTGAGTCAAACTGTGACCCCAGTCACAGATGCTTATGCACTTACTCTTCTGGTGAAAGGAGTATGATTAGAACTATATGGATTTTCCCTAATCATATGATCACAAATTAACTTTTCTCAGCCACCTCTTATTTCTGTAGGACAAACAACAATTGAGCCTTTCATGTGAGAATGTGAGAAAAGATTGAGAGAATCACAGAAAATAAGAGGCAGGATCCTTCCTGGCAAAAGGAGAGGTAGATGAATGTCTGGATTTAGCAATCCTTGTGAGGTTACTCTGACTCTTAAAAGTCATGAGGCTAGTGCAGTGAGAAGTAGTGAGACTACTTATTCAAAAGAACAGAGAGCTTAGAAATTTCCTATTCTATTCTACTTGATAAACCCATCACTACAGACTTCACTAAAGCTTGAAGCTGCTGATAGTATTCTAAATGAACATTGACAAAAGCTTGAACAATGTGAATCTAGTTGGATCTTTCTTCCTGAAGATAATGTTAAAAAGGGGGAGAATATATCTAAATGCCAAAACAGCTAATGGATGTTTCCAGATAATAATATTCTTTTCTTGATAGGGGGAGAAGGAAGAGTAAATCTAAATGCAACTCATAAAAGAATATCAGATGGGAGAATCGGGTTCTGCATTTAGATAAAGTTTTGACATTATCAATCAGAACTTGTGCATAATTTCATAATGAACAAGTTGGGGGAGGTTGTAATATATAATAGATGATGTCAAAGATTACTGGAGCTAACAATGTCATTAGCATCTATGATCTGAGTGGAAGATTAATGAATAGTTATCTTCAGTAAGCAGTTAAGCTTGGGGCCAACCCTAAGTTAGTTACATTATTATCTAAATTTGTATTCTGTACTTGTAACACTTAAAGTCTGTAAAAATGCAAAGGAGCAGACTGGAGTCTTTTTCCTAAAACAGTATCAAGCCTAAGGATTCTATCTGGAAGAAGATCAAGAAGATCATGCCTTAGAAGAATTTTGAAGAAGCTTGGAGTTGAATAAATCTGTTTGGAGAAAAATGTTCGATGTCAAGATCTCTACAAGTCATAGATTTAATGTTATAGAGAAGTCATTCGAGAACTCCAGAATGACTTATCGAGAAGTCATTCAAACTGCAGAGAGTACCGACGGATAAGCAATATCTACGCGACAGATGAACTATATATCTACTCGATGAATGAGCAACATCTACTCGACGGATGAGCAATATCTACTCTACGGATGAGCTATATATCTACTCGATGGATGAATAACATCTACTTGACGGATGAGCAATATCTACTCGACGGATAAGCTATACATCTACTCGACGGATGAACAATATATATTCAACGGATAAGCAATATCCACCGGGAGTAGAGAAGTCAGGAAAGCTACTCGAGAAATCAAAAAGATATCGACAAGTCATTCTTTCACTAGAGAACTCAGAGTTATCGATAAGTCTATATCGATTCGAGAACTCTGAGATATCTACAAGTCAAGTGAAGTTATGAAGACTAGAGATCTCGATGAGCTGAAGACCTCTACAAGCCAAACTCATTATGGAGTACTAGAGATATCGATAAGCCTTTGTACTTATCGTGATATCAAGTGTTCAAATAAATCAAAGTGGAGATCTCGAAGTACAATCTCAAAGTACAAAATTGAAGATCAGTTTAATATCCAAGATAAACAATCAACAAACAATCCAACAGCTGGATTGACAAGTCTACAAGTGTGTATAAGATCAATGGCAAAGATTAACTGACAGAGGAAGATTAAAGTTAACACGACACTAAAGATATGCTAAGCCAGAAATGGAAGATTTGCTTTTCTATAAATAAAAATGACAAGTGACAGTTTAGAAAAGCTAATAGCATGTTTATTATCCACTGTGTAAACCAACAGTTAACTGAGCTATAAAGTTAACACTGGTCCTCTAGTTAGAAGTAAGAATTTAGATCAAAATTCTTGTAACACTCTCGAGAAGAAGCCGAGCTCTTTAAATTCGAAAAGCTTAGAAATTTTGTTGCAAACCATCTTAATTTTTAATACAAAAAATAAGTGAGTTTTAAATATCCGTGTTCTTTATTTTGTGCAAGTTTAATTTCTGCATGAACACTTTTCTATACAAGATTTAATTTACTTTGTTCAACCATTATCTTTCAAGAAAATCCTAAAATCAGAAAAACACATTCACCCCCCCCGTGTGTGTGATTTATTACTTAACAGATTTGGTAAGAGGCATTCCTCAAGTGGAATTCTCAAAGGATGGATTGTGTGATGCCTCTTAGAAAGCAAAACATATCAAGACATCATTCAAAAAGAAGCTTGATTTAACAATTAAAGAACCTTTACAATTACTGCACATGGATTTATTTGGACCAGTCAATGTGTTGTCCATCTCAAAGAAAAGATACTGCCTGGTAATTGTGGATGATTTCTCAAAGTTCTCTTGGACATATTTTCTCAAACCCAAAGATGAAGCTAGTGAAATCATCATCAATCACATAAGGAAAGTCAACAATCATCCTGTTCTCAAAATTAGAAGAATCAAGAGTGATAATGGAACTGAGTTCGAGAATTATGTGATGAGATTGTTCTGTGAAGAAAATGAGATCATGCATGAATTTTTAGCAGCAAGAACCCCATAACAAAATAGAGTGGTGTAAAGGAAGAACATATCTCTTATTGAAGCTACAAGAATAATGCTGGAAAAATCAAAGTTACTAACATACTTTTGGGCAGAAGCTGTAAATACTGCATGCTACACTCATAATTTTTCTTTGGTTAATCAAGCAAAATTCATGAGACCCTATCAATTGTTCAAGAATAAGAAGCCAACATTAAACTTTCTTCATGTCTTTGACTGTAAATGCTATATCTTAAGGAATCAAACTGAGTAGCATGGTAAGTTTGATACCAAAGCAGATGAAGGCATTTTTGGTGGGTATGCAGTTGAAAAAGCATACATGGTCTACAATCTCAGAACCAACATTGTTATGGAATCTGTGCATGTTGTGTTTGATGATAAGAAGATTGAAGGACTGCAAAATGGAGATTTCCATGAAAGCCTCAAATTTGACAATGTTTAGATAATTTATGATGATAGTGATGATGAAAGTGATCAGGAAAAAATATCTAAAGATAATACAGAAAAATCTATAACAAATGAAGCACAAAATTTAATATCCATCGAAAGACCAAGTGCATCATCCATTGAGAGAAAACCTGCATCATCCGTCGAAAGGCAAAGATCAACATCCGTTGAGCCATCAATAGGAGTTGAAAACCAATACAGATCACAATCAGAAAGAACCTCAACTTCAAGACAAAGATCCACTAACTCAGGGGGAGTTTCTTTTAATCAAAACTCAGTCCTCATCAAGACAATTATGAGGCCTCTTCATCTAGAGCTAATCTACCACAACAGAGAAAATGGACTAGAGATCGCCCATTTGAATTAATTATTGGTGATGCATCTTCAAGAGTGCAAACAAGGAAAATAACTCAGGAAGAATGTCTATACAGTAACTTCCTATCTCAAGAAGAGCCTAAAAAGGTAGAAGAAACTCTATTGGATCCTGATTGGGTTTTAACTATGCAGGAGGAGCCAAACCAATTTAAATGGAATAAATTTGGAAGTTGGTACCCAAGCCTAAATGAAAGAATCCTATTGACACTAAGTGGGTATGGATGAAAATGGCATAGTAGTCAGGAACAAAGCTAGATTGGTTGCTAAGGGCTACTGTCAACAAGAAGGAATAGATTTTGATGAGACCTTTTATCCTGTTGCAAGACTTGAAGCCATAATAATCTTTTTAGCCTATGTAGCCCATGCCAATTTCAAGGTCTATCAAATGGATGTTAAAAGTGCATTTCTAAATGGAGATTTGGAGGAGGAAGTGTATGTCTGTCAGTCTCCTGGTTTTGAAGACCCCAACTTTCCAGAATATGTTTTCAAAATTTTTAAAGCACTTTATGGATTGAAGCAAGCACCTGGAGCCTGGTATGACACTTTGTCAAAGTTTTTCTTAGAAAACCATTTCACAAGAGGTACTGTTGATAAAACTTTATTCTTAAGAAATGTTAATGGATCAAGTATACTTGTTCAAATTTATGTAGATTCTCTACAAATGAGAAACTTTGCAAAAAGTTTGCCAAATTGATGCAAAGTAAATATGAAATGAGCATGATGGGAGAACTAACTTACTTTCTTGGTTTACAATTTAAGCAAGTTAATGATGGAATATTCATTAGTCAAACCAAATATATTTATGATCTTTTAAAGAAGTTTGATCTAATGGATTGCACATACGCAAAAACTCCCATGACCACTGCCACTAAACTTGAATTAAACACTATTAAAAAGTCTATGGATATTTCAAGCTATAGAGTCATGGTTGTCTCCCTTTTATATTTAATAGCCAGTAGGCCATATATAATGTTTGCTACTTGTCTTTGTGTAGATTTCAGGCTGATCCTAGAGAATCTCATTGAATAGCTATTAAGAGAATTTTCAGATATCTCAAAGGAACACCAAAACATGGAATTTGGTATCCTAGAGATTCTGATTTTGATCTAACTGGGTGTTCAGATGCAGATTATGCAGGTTGTAAAATTGATAGGAAAAGTACTAAGGAACTTGTCAATTTCTAGGAAATAAGCTAGTATCCCGGTTCAGTAAAAAGCAAAATTCTGTCTCTACTTCTACAGCCGAGGTTGAATATATTGATGCTGGTAGTTGTTGTGCAAAGATTTTATGGATGAAAAATTAACTGTTGGACTATGGTCTACAGGTGGATAAGATTCCTATTTTCTATGATAATACAAGTGCCATCGTGATAAGTGGATTTTATATCTACTTGGAACGCTTCATTACAAGCTTAAGTTGGTGTTTAGGACTCAAGTTGTTGGTATTTTTGATATGTTTTTGTGTTATTGCATTTCATGTATCAGTTAAATGAAGAAAGGAGCTTTTCAAGGAAATATGCTAAAAAGAGCCAAGAATCTGAAGTCAAGGCCATTCCCAAATTGTAAAGGATCTCGAGAGCTTCGCGTGGACTATTGAATCGCCAAATTCTGAGAGACGGAACTCAAGTTACAGAAGAAACAAGAAAATGAACAAAAATCCAGAAGGTCAAGGCGGCCACGCTACTCTTGGGGGCGGCCGCGCCGGTTTTTCAGGAAGTCAGCGCGCCCACGCTGTTATGCGGGGCGACCACACCGATGTTTTTTTTACAGAATCTTGTTTTGACTACAATTCTGATATTTCGAAGCCCAGATCTGTTAGAAGCCTATAAATACTTAATAAAAAGACATTTTTAACAACAAGGGAGCAAAAGGAGAGCAATAAGAAGACCTAGAGAGCACAAGACGGCTACGGATAAGAAGACTTTTGTTTTCTTTAGTATAGTTGATACTTGGATGCTTGTTTTCGATTTGTCTTTGAACCCTAGAACTCTTATATTTTTTTTATATCATGTTTTTATTGGAACCCATGGTGACAATGAGTTCGGTTATGAACTAATTGTTGTCATGGGGTTCTAATGAATTTACTTATGGATTTCTATAGTTAATTTAATTCAATATCTTGGTGTGTGGTGATTGATTGATATCCTAGTATTGGTTGTGATTATTCGTCTTATGTGCGTAGCTAACATATAAGATAGCGTGTTAATCTCTATTGAAGCGACATTGAATATAGAGATTTAGAACTTGCCATGCTAGCATAGGTTCATGTATCTATTATGCATGATTCGTAGGTAATTTTAAACATCTTACTTGCCCTATGTAATAACGATAGATAACTTGTTCATTAACCTTTACGTTGTCAAATTCTATAGACGTATAGGGTCTCAACATAATTGGTGTCTATTCAGCTTTTATCTCTTTTG
Source organism: Apium graveolens (assembly GCF_009905375.1). Classification (NCBI taxonomy): domain Eukaryota; kingdom Viridiplantae; phylum Streptophyta; class Magnoliopsida; order Apiales; family Apiaceae; genus Apium; species Apium graveolens. Next base: position 291,999,675 of record NC_133648.1, read on the forward strand.
TGGATGTCTGGTAGTAGGGTATTCATACAATGAAAGTTGGTGTTTACTAGTTTCGTGCTATCTGATTAGTTGTTATCACCATTACATGCTAAGGTTAAGAACAATGACTTTGAATGAAGTATTTAATGAAGTTAGAATCCCATGTTTGTCTCATATAGTTAAATCATCCTTTATTCTTATTTATTTGCATGTTAGTTTAATCTTAGTTATAAACATCCCAATTTGTTATTTGTCTTAGCATTGAACGATAGCCATATCATTGTTGCATAAGTGCATAAATTGAAGTTAACCTAAACCAGTCTGTGTGGGAACGAATCTGATTGATATCTTATACTACTTGCGAACACGTATACTTGCATGTAAATTTAGCGTGTGTTTTCGTCCTAACACATTGCAATTACTGAAAATCCAGTACATCATTCAAGGACAAAGCACATTGACATCAAGTACCACTTCATTAGAGAACATGTCATGAATGGTACTGTGGAACTTTATTTTGTTCCATGTGAGAAGCAACTTGCAGACATCCTCACCAAGCCACTTGATGAATCCACCTTTACTAGGTTGGTAAGTGAGTTAGGTATGCTTAATTACTCTTAATTTATTTTTATGTCTAAGCAATTTAAAATGCAGCCAGAATAAAATTTGATATTTCTTGTCAAAGATGAAATTTTGGCTAAGTGAGAATTTACATCTCGATAGATGTTCATTATCCGTTGAAAATGAATATCCGTTGAATTTTATTATCCGTTGAAATATCAAACATTACTCTGGGTACTTTTATCTCGATGGATAATTGTTTAATCCTTATCTGTCGAATTTCTTTCAATGTTAGCCGTTAATTCTAGGTATTATCCGTCATATTTACTTACAACCTCTAAGTATATTTCGATGGATATTCATTAGAATTTCAACAATTTACTTATTTTTAAACGACTATTTTGGGAAAATTTCATTGGTTACTTTATATTTTACTTTTTATCTTTAACCGTTTATTTTTGAGAGAGTATAAAAGCCTGTTTCACTTTCATTTTTACTTTTATCTCTCTCAAGCAATTTTTTTAATTCTCTTCATCTCCAAAGTAAAAACCCTCTTTCTGCAATTACTTTCAATCACAGCAATGACACCAGTAGTCAAGATCATGTCTCAAACTGGGTTTTGTATATGAAAAGAACAACTTTATAGCATTGGTGAACAAGGGTATTGTTGCTTCTGAAGACTATCACAAAATGATGGATTTCATTCGAAGTTGCTAACTTAGTTATCCTATGCTGGAGTCTCCGGTCATCTACTGTGAAGTTGTTGAGGAGATTTGGTCTACCGCTGTTTTCAATTCAAAAGACAGAACTATTGCCTTCACTTTGAAAGGTAATAATTACTGCATAAACTATGATGAAATTCAAGCATGTTTTCAATTGCCTGGGAATAATACACTAGTTCCACACACAGACACATATGTAAGCTCTATGCTTATTTCTATGGGTTATTCTATTGAACCTACCAAGCTAGGTGAGGAGGAGGAAAGGCCTTAAAAAGGAGTGGAGCTTTCTCTGTGATTCTTTCATTAAAGTCTTTTCTGGAAAAATAAGCAATTTTGATGCTGTAAATTACTCACTTGTTAACACGCTATACATGCTACTTAGTGATAAATATTATAATTTTAGTGAGTCTGTTATGTATGAGTTGGGTTACAAGTTAAGAGACATTAAGAAGAGGAATAAAAACATCTATTATGCTAGATTCTTTATGATGATAGCTAACCATGTTTCTAAAGATCTCTCAATTAACCCAGCAAATAAGTTAGATTGTTGGGTCCAAGAGAGAAGAGTTATTGCTAACTTGAATAGGGAAAACAACCTCAGTGAGGTTCCTCTAATCTACTTGCCAATCATGGAGGGGCAGCAGGTAAGTGAGGTAAACACTTCTGTCTATACTACTTCTCTCCCACAAGTTTCTTTGCAGAAAACTGTTGCTATGGCATCTGTTAGTTTTCCCCAACAGATGCCTACCCAAGCCACTAAAACAAAAGTTTCTAAATCCACGTCTCAAAGACACCACTCTAGTTCCTCTCAAAAGGGACTAGTTTCAAAAACTACTAAAACCAAATAAGGGAGTGTGAAGGGAAATAAGCTTGGTGAGGGACAAGATGAACATCAAAGAAACCTAAGGATAAGGAGGGAGAGGTGTGTGTAACCCAGCCTAGCCACACTGCAGGATCCCAACAAACTGTCATGATTAATAAGGAATCTAGCTCATTACTAGTTGCATCCTCCCAAAAGGATGTAACTATTGAAAAAAGCTCTCAGCCAAGAGCACAGGACAAAAGGGTTAGGGACACAGACTTACCTCAAACTTACACAAGAAAGAAGAAATCTAAAACACATGGGGATACACAGGGTGCACGCATGGTGTAAACTGCAGTCAAAGACTCAGTTATAGCACCTTCTCAAAGTGAGATTGATGTGGCTCCAATAAATGTGGAGTCACATCCAAAATCTCTTACAATAGAAGCACCTCACACACAAAAATCACCCACTAACTCTTTGGATGTGGACATGATTCACACATCAATTCCTGATTCTCCATCTTTAACTCTCTCGGAGAAGCCAAAGTCTCAAGCAAGTGAGCATCATCTTTTGGATGATTTGTTGGCTCACTTGCCATTTCTTTCTGATTCTAATGAGAAATATGTGCAAAATCTCAAATCAATCACCACAGATTCTACAGTAATTTCAACTCCAAACTCTATCATTTCTACTATCTCGACGGATATTCTCCATCCGTCGACTAGTTATTGTATCTCGACGGATGTGCTTAACAACAATCATCTGTTAAATCTCTCAACTACTATCTCAACAGATGTCTCTCATCCGTTAAATATCACTGCACTACTTGAAATTTCAACTATTGTAACAAGTGCAGATGATCCGGTAGTTGTACAATCACTCTTAGGATTGAGGAAAGGGAGTGAACAGAGTGATATGCTTAGTTGCTCTCAGGAAAAAGGAGAGGAAATTAGTGAACAAATGCAAGCTCTTTCTTCCAGCTTGGCAAAAGTGAGTGAGAGGAGTTCTACCTTAGATGGTGAAGGTGAGGGTGTGAGGGTGGGAAGCCAAGGGGAGCCCTTGATGCAAAAAAAGAGAGAACATGAGAGAAAAGCAGGTATAGAAGAATGGGAAGAGCCCATTGTTAGCGAGTTAAGGGATATCAATGAGGCTGAAAAGAAGCAGCTATTTCAGTAAGAATATCAAGCTGGCTTAGACTCTGTTTTTTTGAAGCTGAGGCATTTACTGACCCTGTTCCAGCTTATCAAACTTTGGCTGAACAGGACAATGAGGCTGCTGAGAGAATACTAAACTTGGTGCACACAATAGCTTCAATGCTAAGGGCCAAGGATGAAATCAACTCACTTTCAACTATAGCTGGTGATGATTATGAGTTAGATTCTAGTGGCACTTTTGGGGTGCTTCTAATGATGAAGAGGATTTCATGGACATAGGGGGAGATGCGGGTCCTAACTCAAGCACAGACACTCCAGCATGGATGTTTAGCAAATACTGTAGTAAACATCACTTCAAATCAACTCTAATCCATATTATCCATCAGACTCAAACAGCTCTTCAAGCCACTACAGATGCCAAACTAAAAGTCTTCTCCAAGGACACCTTGAGTCTCTTCACCTGCACAAAATCCAATCTTTAAACCAAAGTCAAGATGTGACTGAGATCAAGACATAAATTGGACAAGTCAAGAAGGACATCACTAAAAGATTGGAGTCTATTCTTCCTGACACTACAATGAGAGATATCAATAGGCAACTCAGGAAAGATTTTGGCTTAAGTAGCAAGGTTGATTCTTTGGACACTAGGATGAAAGCACTAGAAACTTCAGTCACTAAAATCCAAATCAACCAAGTTCACCAGACACTCTTTCTTCAAAAATTGGTGACTGCACAAACATCCAACCCTGCTCAACTTGATGGTAACAAAGAGGGGGAAGAAAGATGTACTTGTCTCAGTTAGTGAAGGGGAGACAACTGCAATTATTCCAGTTAGCAAGGGGGAGTCAGTTAGTGAAAGGGAGAAAGTGCACAACATTCAAGTAAGTAAAGTGATTGTTCCAGCAATTACTTTCTATAAGCCACCAGTTATGGATAACATTGACTTGATCAAGATAACAGCAGCTGAACTAGAGCTGAAAGAGAAATGGAAGAAGCTTGATGAAAAGATTAAGAAGAATTTTGGTCCAATTGAGAAACAAGACAAAGATGTGAAACACTTCACTCAATTGAGACCAATTTCAATCAATGAAATGAGCTTAGGGAATATGGAAATGGGTCATTCCTCAGCAAGAAGACTTTTACAGACCAATGTGATTTTACAGCAAAAAAAACTACTCAAAGAACTCAACCAAAAATCCATTGGACCTAGTCTATGCAACTCCCAAGCCTAATGAAAAGAAGCTGCCTGGTAGATCTATTGCTTATCACAAAGATCTCAGAGACTCAGTCTTGAAGAAAAGAATTGCTAAAATCTACAGGCATGTAAAATTGCTCTATGTGATGGCTGAACATCCATAGTTTGCAAAAGCTAAGAAAGAAGAAAAGGTGAAGCTCAAACAACAGAAAAGACAAGCTGCCTTAGATGCCAAAAACCAAGCTAAAAAGCCTGCAACCACAGAATCTGAAATACCTGCTGTGATAGCTGAGTCTCTGAATGAAGAAAAGCAAGAAGAACCAAAGCATACAAAGAAACCAAGATTGAAATTCAGACCAAAGAGGAAGCTAGTTTTTGATGAAGACAAGGAATAGCACATGCTAACCCAATTTAGTGCTTCAAGTCAACTAGCCATGCCCATAATGGAGCAGGCTGAATTTAAGGTTTATTCTGATATAAATTTCCACGGTGAACCCATAATTCCCAAGGATGAACCTTTAGATAGGGAAAGCCTACCAATCCCTGATCTAAACATCCAAATTCCAACCAAACCAAAGAAAACAAAGTCAATCAAAAAGGTCAAACCTGTCAGACATCAATCCAAAGCCTTAGCCAAACCCAAACCAACTGTCAACAAGGGAGATCAACTCTACATCTGTGATATTAAGAAATTCTCCGACATCAATCTTTACTTGGATAAGCTAGATGAAGTTAGAGATATTGATGCTTATAAAAGACTCCAAAAAAAATTGGTGTTCAGGTACAAAGGTGGAAAAGAGCTAACTTGGCCTCTTCACGGAATTCTCAATGAAGGCTATTCTGTTTTAGTAACGATTTTCTCCTTAATAAAGAAGAACTTTTTGTTTAACATTATTGCCAAAAAGAAGGTACTGAATAAAATTGAGGAGATAATGAATAGCATGAGAGATCCAAATGCACTTCCAAAAGTCTTATCTATTTTCTATAATGGAGATAGAGTGCATTTGAGACTATACTGGATAATGGAGTTCAAGGATGAGAAGAGTATCATAATATTCTTCATATTAGAAGATCTGCTGAAGATTTCAAGCAATGAAACTCTCATGGAGATGCAAAAGATGTTGGATCAGACTAATGAAGATGAATTTGAATTCTATAGGCAACTTCAAAACCAGATTGAAGATAATAATGAGAAACTAAGAAGGAAGTCTAGACAATCAAGGAAATAAACTAAATTTACTCAATCTAAAGGAGCACCTTGAAAATGGCTTGTAAAATTCTCTATAAACCTTCCTTTGTATAATCTTAATAAACTGCAGCAGTTGTTAATTTTATCTACCATTAATCAGTCTGTATTCATAAGGTGTTTTGTTATCATCAAGTTTCTCTTAATTTATGCCTACAATTCCAGTAGACATAAATTGATGGAGATTGTTAGGAATATGTTATGTACTTGATGATAAGTTAAACAAAACACCTTAGTAGATATAATTTAGTGTTTCTGTAGCTCTCGACGGATGATCACTCTAACATTCATTGAGAGAGTAGCTTATGTATTAATAAGTCTTGTAACATATTACTGCATTCCACAATTGTAATAACTCAAATTTTTGAGACCTTGTAAAAACGTTTAATGAATAGTAACCCTGACAGACGGGGAAAACATTTTAGCCCACACTATGTAGTGCATGAAAAAATGAGTTTCGGAGTTGATATTATGATTATACGTACCAAATGAGTGTATGTAAATGCTATTAGTTTTCGAAGAAAACGAACTTTGAAAAATGACCATATTTATGAATCATCGAGGATTACGGGAATCACAATATAATTATGAATTAAAAACCCTACGGATTTATATCCAAGTATGATAATTTAAAACATAATGAATAAATACGAAAGGATTTACGTCACGAACCGTTTACGACAAATTATTACGAAAACATTTAAGCGACCGAGCGAATGCGTAAACGATTAAATAAACGTAACACAATAACTAACCATGGTAGAAAAATAACCATGGTTACTTTATCAAATAGTGAGCTAAGGTATAGGATGATCAACTAAGGGCTAGCAAATAGTAAGCTAAAGAGCTAAGTTAAGTAGCTTAGCTTGTAAACTACAAAGGCTAGCTAGTTTTGTCTCAAGATTTGGCAACCAAAATTAAATCCTAGGATATATACTAAGGAATAACAATCAAATACAAGCTATCACAAACATTATTTCAAGAAGCTCCCAAGAAGCAACACAAAATTTCTCTCCCTCTCTCTCTAAACCTCTCCATTCGGCCCTTTTCTTTAAAACAAGGAAATAATTTCAAATCTTCAAGTTCTAGCCATGGATAAATCCTCCCATTAATTCTCAAGCTTCCTACCAACCAAAATAAGGTAATATAAATCTTTAAGCTCTTTTTATCAAGGTTTGATGGGTGAAATAAATTCAACAAAAATGAGAATGAATAGTGTGAATAGTAACTCTTCTTTGGTTTCTTGATTTTAATGGATGTTTTAGGTTCCAAAAACCATACTAAACTCTCCCAAGCTTCACCATAATCAAGAACAAATCTCAAGATCTCAAGAAAGGTATAAATATTTTACCCAACCTTATTTAAGATTTAAGTTTAAGATCCTTTTAGAATATAGTTGTAAACCTAGTTTTGATGGGAGTATTGTTGTAATCTTGATGTTTAGCTAAGTAGATTTAAGGTTAATTGTTGTTGTCTCAAGAACATGATGTTATTGAGAGGATTTAGTGAGGTGATTATGATATGTTGATTGTTGGTGGTAGTATAATGATTTAAGGCATAAACGAAACTCCGATCGTAACCGTAATCTTACTAAAATGAACAAAACGTAACTTTAAGTTTCTGCAGAAAGTCCTGAAGATGTAAACTGTAGTTTCTTGAAAAATAACCCTTGATTATGATAGAAAATTTTATAAGGATCGTTTAGGCTCTTGAATTGCTTGATTCTGATTTACGGATCAAAGGTTATGACCGTTTTACTAAAAGTGATTTACGCGATAAAAACTGCTACGAATTACGAACTTTGAATATAAAAAGGATCGAAAAAATGTTCATAAATCATGAAATTTTTACAGAGAGTATTAAATTGAGTTTACTAATTTCCATAAAAATTTTAAGTGAAAATAATGAATTTTCAATTTACTAAAAATATCGGAGCGCAGACCGCGCGATTAGAAAATCGTAGAATCCATAAGCGGAGCCGACGACGAAAATGAAAACGGACATAACATACTTTGAAAAAGGAAGCGACCATAAAAAGAACAAGGACTTAAAGAAATTATAAGGGTAATATAAGTTGAGAGGGTGCATAATAAGTAGCGCATGAGTGCGAGTCACCGTAAATTAGAACAGGACCTAACAAAATGAATTTTGTTTATGATTATAGATTTCTGAGCGGAACCTAGAGCATCCTTCACCTCGAGATACCCAGGAAAGTTTACGGACCCAAATCCATTTAATGTTGTGTTGTGAAAGAATTGTTTTATTATCATTGCATAAATACCATGCTTGCCATGATACACAATAATTGAATTTTTCGCATAAGGTAACGATGTTGTACGATAAGTATATATCGTAAAATATTTAATTCCGCTTTAAGCGTGACGTATAATTATAAGACCGAGAATCGGCCAAGATTTTAAAATGAAAACCCGGGAATCATTGCGGTGATATTATAGGACAATTAAAAGTCCATAGTAGTACGATTTCAAGGACTCGACATCCACTTACGAAATATTAAACACCTCGAACTTCTATTAAAAAGCGATTTCCAAAGAACGTATTCCCTCAACTATACTTTATTGTTCGATTAAGAAATATTTATTAACTATTCACTTATTATGGAGGAAGTATTCTCCAGTAAATATTTATTTCAAACTCGATTAAATTATAAAGATTATTATATTAAGTAAACATAAATTAGTTGAGGAATATTATTTAAATATTCTTTTCAAGTAAACTCATTCGAGGTTTAATTATTTATCGATTAATATTTAATTATTTATTATTTATTAAAGTAGTTATTTATGATTTAAAAAATCATAAAACCTGATCTAAAATACTTTATGATTTCCGAAAAATCATTCGAATAATTTCAGATCGTCGGAGAATATTATCTCGACTTATTTTAAATATTTTGAGTATAGTTTTAAAAGGAACTCCCCCTTATTTACTTATCTGTTGACAACAATCAACTCACATCCTTAGTACTTCCTTCAAAAACTTTCGGAAGTACATACATATATATATATGAGGTAAAGCTGTGCCTATCAACAAGCAAAATGCTTGGGGAACTTCGATATAGTTCGATGATTCCAAGTATATGATAGGATTTCCTTAAGGACAAGGGAGGGGTAGGATACAAGTACTTCGTGTATTGGATAGACTACCGTTACCGTAGGAGACGGTACTATATGTACCTAAGGACCTGCGAAGTGTGTGTATACCCGAAATGAGGACACATAGCCCGTATGCGGCAAGGGTGATAACCGGGATATGAAGGTGTCATCTTTCTACTAGTAGAAAAGGTTACTATTATCGTAGTATGACTGATCATCGTATGCGGTGGCTCCAACGAGTGTCCTATTCTTCCAATTGGAATTGTGATGCAATACCGTAACCCAAGCCTAGGTGCTGGGTTTACTATTAAGGAATTCGCAGGATAATAAAATCTACTAAAGAATTGTTTTCATAAGAAGGTGTGTATCACCAAGGAAAACTATTTTTGAGTAAAACATATTTATCATATATGATGTTTTACGTGAGTTTATCATACAGTCATTTTCATACTGTACATTATTATGCTGGGCATTATAGCTCACACTTGTTTTCTTAAATTGACACAACACAATAGTGAATCGAGATGCCTACCATGAGACTCACAGCCAGGAAACGGGTAGGAAATGGCCAGCTGTTCCGTAGGTTGTTTGGTGCGGTACCACAGGTAGTCAGAATAAGATGGATTGGTTTTCAGTTGTTTTTAGTTCGACTTATTTATAAATATGACTTACGTAAGGTAATAAATAAGAAACGTATATTTGGCTGATGGACCAGCCTTACTTAAAGGTTATTCCCTTGTAAGACTTAATTACTTTTGGGTTGTAATAATTATCACTTTGTGGTTTGATTTACTCTAGTAATGAATGGTTCGTTTCCAAGACAATAACCTGTAAATGTGTATGTGTGATGAGTGTGGGGTCGTAAAGTGTGAGTATATATATATATTTTATGATGCGAGGTATGTGGTTTATAGTGATTGAGATGGCATGGCCTCCGAGATCCCTGACCCCAGATTTTGGGGCGCCACAGAAATGGTATCAGAGCCTTAGGTTGTCAAATCTCGGAAATGATAAATTATAAAATACGTAGACATAATAATAATAATTAATCAATTAGAGCTTAAGTCGAGTTCGTCATCAGGCTACACGGGTAGTTTTGGAAGGTTTACCCTCAAGGGAATTCCGACTCTAAGTTAGTAACACCTTGCCTATTGTGTCAGGTACCAGTGGAGCCTATGTGGGAGGTTGACCCTGTTGATGATGTTATAGCCCCTGAGCGTGACCCTACTCCCGAGAGGGAGGACCCACCCATTAATGACTTAGATGATGACCTTACTGAGGATACCCCGGAGGAGGAGACTGACCTTCCTGTCCCCATAGCTGATGGATGCCCCAGGGAGATGACTTAGGATGGAGAGATATAGAGATGTACCCTCTCCCGACTGTTCGCTCTCCTACACCACACCCAGGAATGTAGAGCCCATTGCCCTATACTGATGATGATGAGGAGGATGGGATGGACACGCAGACCTACGAGGCTTATGACATATCCTCTAGTGACCCAGACTCACCTCTACCACCCCCGACGACTATACATGTAGCTGCACACGACTGGATATTGGCTCAGCTTAATTCTGAGATCACTGTGGCATCTGCTCGCATTGTGGAGTTACGCCAGGCACTGAAAGCTGAGAGAGCCATCAGACTAAGATACCCAGGGGACTTCAGAGCTGCTTCCCTAGCCATAGCCCGCAGAGAGATTGATGGGATCGAGCTCTGTACCTGGATTCAGATGAGGATGACGGTGGTTGGAGGATACATCCCGGTAGTTGATGCAGAGCTGATGTTGGCAGGAGCGATGAGGAGGGTGCGTGACCTCATACGCAGTGATAGTGACTGAGGGACTAGTGACTATTTATGGACCTTGAAGAAGGCTGGTTGACTTGTCACCAATTTTGATAGGATAGCTAGTAGTAGATAGCGTTCCTAGCCCTTCAAGGTACACGACTTATATATTTGCATTTTAGTATTCAGGACAAGTAATGATGTATTATAATCAAGTCATGTATGAACTCGGTTAGTTGTTTTGTCCCCCGGATATAAGTGGGAGACCCTATGGTATATATCTAGCAGTTATCTAGAAATTGATTTCTATATTGTTGCAATTGATAAAAACATGCTAGATAATAAATGACATGCTTACATAAGAATAAATTAATCCAATGGTAAAATAATTGCAACTATATTGACAAATTTTCATTATCAGAATAATGCCACCCCGTAGAAGAGGAACCAAGGCACAACCCGCAGAATCTGTTAACCAACAACGGAATGAATCTAACCCTGTAGTGAATGAAGAAAGTGAAGAGGACCTAGACTATAATGAATATAATGAGGAAGAATATGTAGAAGAAGAGGATGAGGATACCCATCAGGGAGGGAACCCCATGAATGAGTTTATGGAACTTTTAAGAGCAAATCTGAACCAACAACCCATTCCACCACAGTCGCATGCTGCCCAACAGACTACAGCCACTACCTTCAGGGCATTCAAATCCCTAAAACCTCCAGAGTTTCTAGGATCTGCCGACCCCGTGGAAGCACGTGCCTGGCTCAAAGAGATAGAAAAGTCCTTCGAGATACTAGGTGTGGAGGAATGACACAAGACCATTTTCGCTTCTTACATGCCGAAAGGAGAAGCTAATTACTGGTGGTAGTCCAAATGAAACCTAGAGACTGATGCCGTGATTCCATGGGATAGGTTTACCCGACTATTCTTAGAAAAGTATTTCCCTAGGTTTTTGGAAACCCAGATGGAGATTAAGTTTCTGGAGTTGAAACAGGATAAGATGACTGTGGCAGAGTATGAGGCCAAGTTTACCGAGCTGTCAAGATTTGTGCCTGAGTTTGTGAATACTGAAGAGAAGAAAGCGCGAAGGTTTCAGCTTGGTCTGAAACAGTGGATCCAAAACCGAGTGGCGGTACTAGAGCTGACAGATTATGCCACCTTAGTGCAGAAAGCCTCGATTGTTGAAGCTGGCAGTGAGCAAAGTGTGAAGGAAAATGAAAATAGGAAGAGGAAGATAGGAAGCCAAGGTGGAGGAGGAGGAGTAGGAACCGGGAACAGGAGCCTTCCAAGTAGGTTCGTCAGGGGAGTAGTGTCCCAACCTGCGAGAGGCCTTGGATTTAGAAAGGCCCCTAGTGAGAGTGTTGGCCAAGGCGGCGGACAATCTAGGGCAACATTTCATAGCCAACCCCGTGCCCCAATACCCGAATGTCAAACATGTGGAAAAAGACACCTTGGAGTGTGCACCCAGGCGAGAGCCCCTCTGAAATGTTACAGGTGCGACCAACCCGGACACCTTGCCAACAACTATCCCCAATACAACAAGATATGTTTCCAATGTGGAAAGGTAGGGCACATGAGGAAGGATTGCCTGACATTGAAGCCCCCAGCCTCAGGAATGAGCAGAGCTGCATCCAACCGGCCCCCAGCTGCTAGGACCTTTAACATGACCGTTCAGGACGCTGTCCGAAACACTGACGTGATATCAGGTACCCTTATGTTAAATTCCGAACATGCAAATGTCCTATTTGATTCTGGAGTGACCAAGTCATTTATATCTCAAGATTTTGCTAAAAAGTTAAAATTTAACGCCGTACCCTTACACGAGGTATTACAGGTGGAAATAGCAAACAAAGAAATAATTCATGTGAATCAAGTACACCCTAAATGCAAGTTAAAATTAGAAGGGAAAGACTTTGAGGTTAACCTAATCCCATTTGTGTTAGGAGAATTTGATGTAATCTTAGGAATGAATTGGTTATCCAGTAATGGAGCGCAAATAGATTGTGAATGGAAGAGGGTGAATATAAGAGTGCAAAATGGAAAAGAAGTAGTGTTTAGAGGGCAACGACAGACCCATAAAATTCTGACCATGCTAGAGGCAAATAGATTGTTAAAGAAAGGCAACGAGGCCTATTTGGCTTATATGGTAGATACCAAGAAGGAAGTTCCTAACATACATGCCATACCCATAGTGAACGAATTCGAGGATGTGTTTCCAGAGAATTTACCAGGGTTGCCACCCGACAGGGAAATAGAATTTGCTATAGAATTAGCACCAGGAACGGCACTAGTGTCCAAGGCCCCTTATAGGCTAGCCCCAGTTGAGATGAAGGAATTAGCTTCTCAACTGTAAGAGTTATTAGATAATGGAATGAGAAGACCCAGTGTGTCGCCATGGGGAGTGCCAGTACTGTTTGTAAAAAAAAAGGACAGCAGTATGAGATTATGCATAGACTATCGAGAATTGAATAAGCTGACTATTAAGAATAGGTACCCTCTCCCTAGGATTGATGACCTATTCGACCAACTCAAGGGAGCTGTGCAGTTTTCCAAAATAGATTTGAGGACAGGGTATCACCAGTTGAAAATCAAACTTAAGAATATACCGAAGACTGCTTTTCGCACTAGGTATGGACATTATGAGTTCTTAGTCATGTCGTTTGGGCTAACCAGTGCACCCGCAGCCTTCATGGATTTGATGAACAGAGTGTTCAAAAAGTACCTAGATATATGTGTGATATTTTTTAAAGATGATATTATAATCTACTCAAAGGCAGAGCAAGAACATGCAGAACATTTGAGGATAGTCTTAGAAATCTTGAGGAACGAGAAACTATATGCCAAGTTCTCGAAATAAGAGTTTTGGTTAAGGGAAGTTCAGTTCTTAGGGCATGTGGTGAGTAGCAAAGGAGTTTTAGTTGACCCCTCCAAGATAGAGGCGGTGTCCAATCGGGAAAGACCAACTACCCCAACAGAGGTTAGGAGTTTTGTGGGTTTAGCGGGATATTACCGGAGATTTGTCCAAGACTTTGCTAAGATAGCCGACCCACTAACTAGACTTACCCGGAAGACATAAAAGTTTGTATGGACAGAGAAATGTGAGGAAAGCTTTGAGGAACTGAAAATGAGACTGGTGTCAGCACTAGTGCTCGCTCTTCCCGATGGAAAGGGAGAGTTTGTGATATACAGCAACGCATCGCATAAAGGACTAAGATGTGTGTTTATGCAGCACGGAAAGGTTATCGCGTATGCCTCTCGATAATTGAAGGAATATGAGATTAGATACCTAATGCACGATCTAGAATTAGCAGCCATAGTGTTTGCCCTGAAAATTTGGAGACACTACCTGTACGGTGAGAAATTTGAAATTTACACAGACCATAAGACCCTCAAATATATTTTTACTCAGAAGAGAACTGAACATGAGACATAAGAGATGGTTAGAGTTGATTAAGGACTACGACTGTGAAATTTTGTATCATCCGGGTAAAGCCAATGTGGTGGCTGACGCCCTTAGTAGGAAGGAAACACTCAAAATGATAATGACATCTGAGGAATTAATTAAAGAATTTGAGAAGATGGAAATTGACGTGAGGATGACCGGTAAAGGAACAGAAGGATTATTTGAGATTAAGCTAGTGCCGGAACTGACTGAAAAGATACGAGTATGTCAGGAAAAGAAGATGAGTGAAGAAAGGGGAACATTGACCGGTGAGAAAGTGGGATACAAGAAGGACGAGAAAGGGATCATGAGGTATGCATCTCAAATTTGGATTCCAAATTTGCAAGAGTTAAAGGACGAGCTGCTGCACGAAGGGTACAACTCCAGATATTCAATCCACCCAGGAAGTACGAAGATGTACCGTGACCTTAAGGAATATTATTGGTGGACTAACATGAAGATAGAAGTAGCAGAGTGGGTCAGCAAGTGCTTGACATGCCAGAGGGTGAAGGCTGAACATCAGTGACCAAGTGGACTATTACGGCCCCTAGAAATTCCGGAATGGAAATGGGAGAATATAACCATGGATTTTGTGACAGGCCTACCAAGAACGAAGACCAATCACAACGCCATATGGGTTATCATAGATAGAATGACCAAGTCTGCGTACTTCCTACCAATCAACGAAAGGTACACCATAGACAAGCTGGTGGATATTTACTTGAAGGAAATTGTAGTGAGACACGGTGTTCTTGTAGCCATAGTGTCAGATCGAGACCCGAGGTTTAATTCCCGATTTTGGAGAAGCTTCCAGGAATATGTAGGCACCAGACTAAACATGAGTACCGCTTACCACCCCCAGACTGATGGATAAAGCGAAAGGACTATTCAAACCCTAGAAGATATGCTACGAGTGTGTGCCATCGACTTTAAAGGAAATTGGAATGACCACTTACCCCTGATCGAATTTGCTTACAATAATAGCTATCACGCTAACATAGGAATGCCTCCGTATAAAGCTCTTTACGGAAGGAGATGCCGCTCTCCCCTATGTTGGGATGAAGTTGGAGAACACAAGATAATAGGACCAGAGTTACTCCAACAAACCAGGAAAATTGTGGGACTCATCAGGAAAAGACTGGTAGCAGCTCAAGACAGGCAAAAGAAGTACGCCGACCAGACCAGAAAAGATAGAGAGTATGAAGTAGGGGATTCAGTGCTGTTGAGGGTATCTCCGTGGAAAGGAGTGATGAGATTTGGGAAAAAAGGGAAGCTGAGTCCCAGATTCATGGGACCCTTTGAAATTTTGAGGAGAATAAGACCTCTAGCTTACGAGCTCGCCTTGCCTCCCAATCTGCAACAAGTACACAACGTGTTCCACGTGTCCATGTTAAGGAAGTACCATGCGTATGCGTGACATGTGATAGAATATGAGCACATAGATTTACAACCAGACCTGACCTATATTGAGCAGCCAGTAAGGATAATGGACCAAAAAAACAAGTGCTAAGGAACAAGACTGTGAAGCTAGTTAGAATCTTGTGAAGGAATCAAAATGTAGAAGAGTCAACTTGGAAACTTGAAGACGCAATGAGGAATAGATATCCCCACCTATTTTCTGATTGATTCCAGGACGGAATCCTTGTTAGAGGGGAAGACTGTAATAACTCGAATTTTTGAGACCTTGTAAAAATGTTTAATGAATAGTAACCTTGACAGACGGGGAAAACATTTTAGCCCACACTATGTAGTGCATGAGAAAATGAGTTTCGGAGTTGATATCATGATTATACGTACCAAATAAGTGTATGTTAACACCATTATTTTTCGAAGAAAATAAACTTTGAAAAACGACCATATTTATGAATCATCGAGGATTACAGAAATTGTAATATAATTACGAATTTAAAACCCTATGGATTTATATCCAAGTATGATAATTCAAAACATAAGGAATAAATACGAAAGGATTTATGTCACGAACCGTTTATGAGAAATTATTACGAAAACATTTAAGCGACCGAGCGAACACGTAAACGATTAAATAAACGTAATGCAATAATTAACCATGGTAGAAAAGTAACCATGGTTACTTTATCAAATAGTGAGCTAAGGTATATGATGATCAACCAAGGGCTAGCAAATAGTAAGCTAAAGAGCTAAGTTAAGTAGCTTAGCTTGTAAACTACAAAAGCTAGCTAATTTTGTCTCAAGAGTTGACAACCAAGATCAAATCCTAGGATATATACTAAGGAATAACAATAAACTACAAGCTATCACAAATATTATTTCAAGAAGCTCCTAAGAAGCAACACAACATTTCTCTCCCTCTCTCTCTAAACCTCTCCATTCGGCCGTTTTCTTTAAAACAAGGAAATCAATTTCAAATCTTCAAGCTCTAGCCATGGATAAATCCTCCCATTAATTCTCAAGCTTCCTACCAACCAAAATAAGGTAAGATAAATATTTGAGCTCTTTTTATCAAGGTTTGATGGGTGAAATAAATTTAACAAAGATGAGAATGAATAGTGTGAATAGTAACTCTTCTTTGGTTTCTTGATTTTAATGGATGTTTTAGGTTCCAAAAACCATACTAAGATCTCCCAAGATTCACCATCATTAAGAACACATCTCAAGATCTCAAGAAAGGTATAAATCTTTTGCCCAACCTTATTTAAGATTTAAGTTCAAGATCCTTTTAGAATATAGTTGTAAACCTAGTTTTGGTGGGAGTATTGTTGTAATCTTGATGTTTAGCTAAGTAGATTTAAGGTTAATTGTTGTTGCCTCAAGAAAATGATGTTATTGAGAGGATTTAGTAAGGTGATGATGATATTTTGATTGTTGGTGGTAGTATAATGATTTAAGCATAAACGAAACTCCGATCGTAACCGTAATCTCACTAAAACGAACAAAACGTAACTTTAAATTTCTGCAGAAAGTCCCGAAGATGTAAACTGTATTTTCTTGTAAAATAACCCTTTATTATTGTAAACGTAACTTTTAGGTGCTTGAATCGCTTGATTCCGATTTACGGATCAAAAGTTATGGCCGTTTTACTAAAAGTGATTTACGAGACAAAAACTGCTACAAATTACGAAGTTTGAAAATAAAAAGGATTGACTTAAAAATGTTCATAAATCATGAATTTTTACAGAGAGTATTACATTGATTTTCCTAACTTCCATAAAAATTTCAAGTGAAAATAATGATTTTTCAATTTACTAAAAATATCCGAGCCGAGACCGCGCGATTAGAAAATCGTAGAATCCATAAGCGGAGCCGACGACGAAAATGAAAACGGACATAAGATACTTTGAAAAAGGAAGAGACCATAACAAGAACAAGGACTTAAAGGAATAATAAGGGCAATACAAGTTGATAGGGTGTATAATAAGTAGCGCATGAGTGCGAGTCACCGTAAATTAGATCGGGACCTAACAAAATGAATTTTGTTTATGATTATAGATTTCTGAGCAGAACCTAGAGCATCCTTCACCTCGAGATACCTAGGCAAGTTTACGGACCCAACCCCATTTACTGTTGTGTTGTGAAAGGATTATTTTATTATCATTGCATAAATACCATGCTTGCCATGATACGTAATAATTGAATTTTTCACATAAAGTAACGATGTTGTACGATAAGTATATATCGTAAAATATTTAATTCCGCTTTAAGCGTGACGTGTAATTATAAGACCGAGAGTCGGTCGGGATTTTAAGATAAAAACCCGGGAATCATTCCGGTGATATTATAGGACAATTAAAAGTCCATAGTAGTACGATTTGAAGGACTCAACTTCCACTTACGAAATATTAAACACCTCGAACTTTTATTAAAAAGCGATTTCCAAAGAACACATTCCCTCAACTATACTTTATCGTTCGATTAAGAAATATTTATTAACTATTCACTTATTATGGAGGAAGTATTCTCCAGTAAATATTTATTTCAAACTCGATTAAATATTAAAGATTATTATATTACATAAACATAAATTAGTTGAGAAATATTATTTAAATATTCTTTTCAAGTAAACTCATTCGAGGTTTAATTATTTATCGATTAATATTTAATTATTTATGTTTTATTAAAGTAGTTATTTATGATTTAAAAAATCATAAAACCTGATCTAAAATACTTTCTGATTTCCAGAAAATTATTCGAATAATTTCAGATCGTCGTAGAATATTATCTCGACTTATTTTAAATATTTTGAGTATAGTTTCAAAAGGAACCGCCCCTTATTTACTTATCTGTTGATAACGGTTAACTCACATCCTTAGTACTTCCTCCGAAAACTTTGGGAGGTACATACATATATATATATATGAGGTAAAACTGTGCCTATCAACAAGCAAAATGCTTGGGGAACTTCGATGTAGTTCGATGATTCCAAGTATATGATAAGATTTTCTTAAGGACAAGGGAGGGGTAGGATCCAAGTACTTCGTGTATTGGATAGACTACCGGTACCGTAGGAGACGGTACTATATGTACCTAAGGACCTGCGAAGTGTGTGTATACCCGAAATGAGGACACATAGCCCGTATGCGGCAAGGGTGATAACCGGGATACGAAGGTGTCATCCTTCTACTAGTAGATAAGGTTACTATTATCGTAGTACGACTTATCATTGTATGTGGTGGCTCCAACGAGTGTCCTATTCTTCCAATTGGAATTGTGATGCAATACCGTAACCCAAGCCTAGGTGCTGGGTTTACTATTAAGGTATTCGCAGGATAATAAAATCCACTTTAGAATTGTTTTCATAAGAAGGTGTGTATCACCAAGGAAAACTATTTTTGAGTAAAACATAATTATCATATATGATGTTTTACGTGAGTTTATCATACAATCATTTTCATACAGTACATTATTATGCTGGGCATTATAGCTCACACTTGTTTTCTTAAATTGAAACAACACAACAGTGAATCAAGATGCCTACAATGAGACTCACAGCCAGGAAACAGGTAGGAAATGGCTAGCTGTTCCGTAGGTTGTTTGGTGCGGTACCATAGGTAGTCCGAATAAGCTGGATTGGTTTTCAGTTGTTTTTAGTTCGACTTATTTATAAATATGACTTACGTAAGGTAATAAATAAGAAACGTATATTTGGCCGAAGGACTAGCCTTACTTAAAGGTTATTCCCCGATAAGACTTAATTACTTTTAGGTTGTAATAATTATCATTTTGTGGTTTGATTTACTCTAGTAATGAATGGTTCGTTTCCAAGACAATAACCTATAAGTGTGTGTGTGTGTGTGTGTGATAAGTGTGGGGTTGTAAAGTGTGAGTATATATATTATGATGTGAGGTATGTGGTTTATAGTGATTGCGATGGCGTGGCCTCCGAGATCCCTGACCCCGGATTTTGGGGCTCCACAACAATTCCTTAAAGATCTAGAAGTTGTAGGATATTCAAAGTCATGTTGACTATTAGTTTGATATGTAAAATAGGTTGGCTAATTATAAATATTAGATGCCTTGTAATTTTGCATAAGTGAAATAGGGTTAACTACTATGGAAGACTTTCAACAGATGATTCTACAAGGCTTCAACGGATGACCCAAGTCACAATTAATAGATGATCTAATGAAGCTTCGATGGATGATTCAACACATTTTCAACGGATGATCAAATAAAGTTTCAATGGATGCTCTAATTTAAATTACAGTTGATAGTGACTTGACAGTCACATGCGTTGATTAGATGCAAATGGAATATGGCAGCATATTTACAGGTTTTAGAGAATAAAGAAGCATTTCTATTTTAATGCTAACTTGATGATATTCAAAGATGCTGGATGGAGAAATGAAGAAGCATGTAATTAGACTAAGAAACTTTTGTCCTATTAGTTTGTCTTTTTTATCATATAATTTGATGATATATAAACCAAGAGTAGCAAGTAGAATAGTATCAAGTAAGTAAGCAATCAACTAGAGAAATAAAAAAAGGCTATATCTGTGAAGAATTTCTCTGTTCTTTTGTAAGTTCTACCCGTAAGCAGCTGTGTGCAAACCTTGCATCACAGAGTTCTTAATTTTATATATATCTCTGATAAAAAAGTTCAATCCACCAGAAAGTTTTTAAATACTTGTGTTTGATTTCTTCAATATTTTCATTCCGCACTTTAGCCAAATCAAACACATTTATATATTTAAGAAAGAACAGTCCTTAAAATAAAAAAGAAACCAGAATTACATTCAACTCCCCTTTTGTAATTCTTTGTTAGATTGTTTGGGTATAAAATTATGGAACTGCGAGATGTGTTTGGAAAATAGGGATTTGGATATGGATATAAAAATTGAGTGTTTGAATTTTGAGAATTTGTAGGAGGAGTGTTATTTGGATTCATCTTTTAATCTAATTCTTTGAGAAATGGGGAGTATGAATAATAAGAGTGTGAAAATTATGTATATATAGGGATACAAATATTACCGTTACTAACATTTACCTTACAATATATTAACGTTAAGTTTATAACGTTAACCTACTTTTATCTTTAGTTTCAGTTTTGACACAAAATATATTATTAAACTAATTAAAAGGTAACAAGTGGTCGTGACCGGTATAGAGGTCACACCCACTTTTCTTTCAAACACTTCAATGCTGTATCACATGTAAAATGGGAATTCATGACCACTTTGAGTGACCCGAGGCATTAAATGACCTCTATTACAGCTGCTCTAAAAATATTGTCAAGGACACTATCATGACATAAATTGAAAATGTTACTATCAAATATACTGTTAAGAAAAATGTACCAAAAGATATTTTCAATGATGAAGGGAAAGGAATAACATAATTTTTGAAGATATAGTCAAAGACAAAGTTCAGAATATTGTAGGGAATGGGGAGGAATACAATTTTAAGAAATTAGTAAGAAGAAAGCAAAGAGAAAAATGTGTATAACGTCTTGTGAACTTAGTGATAAATCCCGAAGTATCATAGAATTAAGGATGTTGTATACAATACTTCACTAATTTAATATTTTTTTCAAATATTTGCGGAGAATAAAATTAGTGCTCTTGAATTAAGTTCATGTTCTTGACCAGGAATAATGTTCCGGGCATAAAATGATGCAAACAAGTTTTTCAAAAAATGTATATTCAATATATAAATCTTAAAAGGTTTTGTTACACCCGTTGATAAAATAAACCGTCTTCCAAGATTATTGTTCTTGCTCTTGCAAATAATATATAAGATAAATTCTAAATAAGATGTTTATCTACATTTTAGCCTATAATTAACTGGGTTTTGGTCATTAACAACATTTCTAATATATATTAAATAAATGTATATTAATGTGGGGTTGTTCTTCTCGTATAAATGCATGTATATCTCTTTAACTCTTGGCCGGAGAAGATATAAAACCAGAAGGATTGAGGTTTGTTGGGTAGTGTAAACCCAAATATCACATAGGGGACAACAAAGATAATTTTTTTCATATATAGAGTAATCAATTGACTATATTAGAATGACTTTTGGGATGTGTCCTAAACCAAATTTATGTGGGCTTGTCCCAAAACAGATAATATTGTACTAGTATGGAGTTAAGGTTTGCTAGCAACCCAACAAGTAGTATAAGAGTCAAATGTTCAGAAGTTGAATCTTATGAAATAACGGGTTATGGTTGTGTGATGTGAGAGGTTTTTTTCGGATTGGATTATTGAACATTTTCTCAAGAATGTTGAAGAGTTCTTAAGGGATTTTAGATTACTTTAATAAATTACAATCGAACAACCCATATAGTGTATATGGGTTTGTTCCCCCTTTATCATCCTTAGTAGATTCTATTAGCTCGATTATCTCTATCGGGAAAAGGTTTCTTCTATAATCTGATCGCTCAGATTTTATCCTGTTATGCCTTTAATTAACTATAGAGGGGGTTAATTTAGTTATAACAATTAATTCAAAATAAAAACTCAACAATAAAGAATAATGTTTATATTAATGAATAAAAACTCATTACAAAAAACTCTCAAAGAATGAACAAATATCCTTGAGAGCTACTAGGTTATGTGTATGATAAAAAATGCACGACACATTAAGTGTCAACCTAATCTTTACTTCTATACTGCACATCTAAATAATCAATCTAATCGATATGTTACAAGTGAATAAGAAATTCTAATACATATCCAACTGCTGATTGCTACAAATAAGTAAAGTCCTACACCGATGTATCTATGAAAATTAAAGTCTTCTAGAGAAAATCAATTACTCCCTGGAAATCAGTCTTGATAGATGCTGATGGACAAATGCTGATATTAAAGTCTGATATGTCAAATACTGATGACTTCATAAACTCTGATGGTAAACCCATATAGTTTCTAAATACTGATATTATCAATTATATCTAACAATCTCCCTCAACTTGTTCATTAAGTGGACATGTACAAGTTTTTAATTGATGATATCAAAACTATCTACATACAGAAATATAAACAAATATACATCCTTACTATCAGTGTATCAAACTTTAACTTCAATCTTGAACTTTGGCAAAACCAGTAGCATCACCAAAGAACTTTCTGAGTAAATTTTATCCAAGCACATTCAAACAAATTTCCATCCTCTTTCTGATATCCTTCAGCTCTTCAGTAGATTCTTCATTATGATAAATAGTCTGACTAAGGTCATGAATGGTGGATTTACCAAGTGATTAATCATCTAGCTTTAGAAATTCAACTTTCTTACCATTTGGATTAAAAGTGAGAACTTCTATCCCAATAGAATTAGTTACCCTGGCTCCTCATCTAGGTATATCAACAGTTTGACCATCTTCATTAATGTACTTTGGAATGTACTTGGATTTGATGAGCATTCCTTTCTGCTTTCTGGATACCAAGTCCTTCAGATATGCAGACCACCTTGCACTTGTCGAATTGATTATTTTTAGCAAAGTTACAACATATTCTAACTCCTGCCAAGGCTTGTCTCTCATATGTTCTTGTGAAATGTTCAACCGTTTACCTGACTCAAGAAAGTACAACATCTTTTTCCTTCGGCTTGTTTGTGTCAAAAAAATCAAGCGCAATTTGAACTGATATGATCTTCTGTAAATTTCAGACTTCACATTCTCACCAATCCATGTCAAATTCTGTGGCTCTTTAAGAATCAAAGCATTTCCTATGAAATTATCAGCATTTGGAAGACCCAGACCACCTCTTCTGCCATCCATTCTAGCTTGTGAGTTACCACTGTAAATTTTGTTTATGGCCTCAGGAGAATCTCTCTTTGGTGCTGGTTGTTAGGACGAAACACGCGCTAATATTCACACAGTTATACGCGATCGCAAGTAATATAGAATTAATTCTAGTTCGTTTCCACAGAGACTGGTTTAGGTTAATTTCAATCAATGTACTTATGCAACAATGGTATGGTTATTATTCAATGCTAAGACGATTAACAATTTGAGATTGTTTATAACTACGATTAACTAAGAGATTATACTAAAGAACATTAACTAAAAAATTGAAAGGAATTGATTAACTATATGACACAAACATGGGATTCTAACTTCATTACTACTTCATTCAATAGCCTTTTTGTTCTTAACCTTAGCATGCAATGGTGATGACACTAATCAGTTAACGCGAAACTAGTAAATGCCATCTTTCATTGTAGGAATACCCAACTACTAGACATCCACAAAAGAGATAGAAGCTGAATAGACATCAATTATATAGAGACCCTATATGTCTATAGAATTTGACAACATAACGGTTTAATGTACAAGTTATCTATCGTGATTACATAGGGCAAGTAAGATGATTAAAATTATCTATGAATCATGCATATCAAATACATGAACCTATGCTAGCATAGCAAGTTCTAAACCCCTGAATTCACTTTCGCTTCATTAAAGATTAACACGCTATCTTATAAGTTCACGACGCTCATAAGATGAATAAGCAAAACCAATACTAGCATATCATACAATCACCACACACTAAGGTATTGAAACAATTTAACTAAAGAAATCCATAAGTAAATCCGCTAGAACCCCATGATGATGATTAGCCCATAATCAGACTCATCATCAACGTGGGTTCCGATGAAAGCATGGTGTAATAAACGTAGTCTTTATACTGAATATGTAACGCCCCCAAATCCGGGGTCAGAGGATTTGGTCGTCACTATAAAACTTCAATCCAAATTAACCCGTTTAATCAATAAATAAATGCCAGCGGAAGATATTTATCATTTATGACCCCAAACTAATCCAAGATCTTTTAAGGTTACAGTTCTAGAAACAAGAAATCCAAATTCCACAAATAAAATTTTACTTTCTTTTAAAACTCTTTTCAACAGAGTCCAAACTCAAAGCTAAACCCCCTAGTATAACTTCGAAAAGAAGTATACTAGGCCCAACTGTAAAATACACAATTATAATGCAATACAATACAAACAACTTTATACAATAAAACTTACACTAGTGCGCAACCCTGGACCAACCACCTTCCAAAAGCTTCTTCTTTGCTTCCTCGAATTACGCGGATAAATAACGCAAGTTAATCCTCATTGGAGGTTAAATTTAAAAATAGGCAAGTATGAGCGAAAGAAATGCTCAGCAAGATCATTATAGTAAATATCGGGTCGTTTTGATATTAAACCGACATCTGCAATAGCGCAGAACATTTAAAATCATAATTGCTGAAACAGAAATTTTATTAAAGAATCGGATAATTGTTTCTTACTGTATTTAAAACTCTTTTTGATACTTTCGAGCTAAATGCTTCAGCAATACTTTGAATCTTGACGAGATAAAACTCGTAAAACCGTGTTTACGGAAATATCATAAATGACAATAATATGAAACAATGATTATGGACTGAATCACAACCTTTATTCAAAACCGAACTCTTGATATTAATACTCATTTTGTTATCATATCAAATTAGATATCAATACGAACTTTGATGCTCACAACATCCCATACTGAAGTCAACATCAATCATCTATACTAATACCACCTTTGATATTTAACAACAAAGTAAGTATCAACACAAATCAGAAACTGAATCAAAACTGCATTTCACCATTAATCCAACACAGAAACAGTTGATAAATTATTTATTCTATGATTATCAATACAATATCATAATTTAGATTGGAATCCTCGAACGACGGTGTGTTGCCGCCGGTGATCAGCCGCGGAGCAACACCGGTATGCCGAAGCATATCCAACTAAACAAAGGGGTACCCAAGGCACATATCGGCCTAGCAAGGTGTTATATCCCATATAACACATAGCTCACGCTGGACCGCCGCCACGGCCTCTTACGCAACCATCCAATCTTAAAAACATTTTATTGAAAGGGGTTATAATACTCGACACCCTTATGAACTTTTATTCCCCCATTTACTTGGGCAGGAATACTCGCAATACCAACTCATTTTCCTCAAAATCCAAAACATTTATAAATCCATTAATTTGATACGTAAAATCACTTAACTATTCTGAACATAGAATAGAAGAAAAGTACTTGCATAAACAGAATCATTTAATTCAGCGATATATAAAACATTTATCTATTCCGACTGAGAATAGGGAAAGCAATACTTGCATAAGAAGATTTAAAATAAATATCACTTGAACAGTAAGTGATGATAAGGATACTTGCCTTTGAGATTTAGTAGTTAGTCACACTCGCAAAGACGCATCTATTCTGACATTCTGTCTCAAAACATCTCCGTCTTACTTTTCAACACTTTATTGATATGCTGCTTCTGCGATTGCTAGAAGCCAGATACCCCAATACCATTCCATCTAACTCTTTTCAATGTCTGGTCCCGATCAACTCGAGTGATCCGTATCTATAATTAAAAGATATAATTTTAATCGTCTAAACAATAATTACTCGACGAAATGTGCGTTAAAACCCTATCGTCCACCCATACGATAGCCCATATATAAAGGAAACAGTCAAACACAAGACTCTTGACTCATGTACGCACGCAATTCACATAACATATAAACAAATAAGCCACGTATCAAATAATTCATATCACACATGACTCGATTCGCTAAAAGACTTGACTCGGTACTTTAAGAATTTAAAACGGGTCAAAATATGATTTATTGATCAATAAACTACTCAGAATGATTTGCAAAAATAATCGAGTCCCCGAAACAAAAGAATTTAGGTCTAGAAAGTATTTTTAAAGAGAGCAAAATATTTTTCTGAGTCTATACCCGTTCGTTTCGTAATAAACGGAGGAATAGTTTATTTAATACGAATAAAATAAGAATAAATCATTTAATAATATTTTAAAGCTCAAAATTATTTTTCAGAATTTTTAAATCATAAGAAATAATTAACTCTAATTAAATAATCAATTAAAATTCATTAACTAAATAATTTGGATTTATTTTCGAATAATAATAAAAATAATAATCTTCAGAACTAAAAATAATATTTTCTTGGAAATCGGACAACACCTCCTCTATTTCTCGGACTGCCAGTCGATATCATATCGACACAACCAACAACAATCAACACAATAATTTATATTTACGCGTATAAACACTCCGAAAATGAATAACACGGTCAAAAATGACTTCTACAACCACTTCTAAAAATTACGAAATAAATATATAAACACTAACATGCTATAATATACCCAAAATATAAAAGCAGAATCTCGGAATCTTTATCCAAACGAAATTCTGGTCACCTCGAGGAGAATATCTGATGTCCGAAAAATATCTCCAGAAAAATCCGAAATTAATAGCCATAGACATATACACGTTGAGATGCCATGTGGAGTATAACACCGTCATTCTCCTTTTTAATGTCCCGAAAATAAATTAAAACGGAAATATAACGGAAATATGCCCCGCAAATTATTTCCTCAAAATCTTGTAAAATATATACCTATGCGTAGGTATTGAAGCGCTGATCGTTTATATATATAACAATTGAAATTTGGACGGACGGTTGAGAAGATATAAATTTTTGAAGATTGGAACTAAATAAAAAATACGAGAGAGAGAAGACAGAAGAGGGAGGACGGAAGTAATCTTGTTTAGCCAAAAAAGAAGAGTGGGGGGGGGGTGTGTTTTTTTATAAATCACGGGGGTGGCAGGTGGGGGTGGTGGCCGCCTGCCACGTTTTTGTTTTTGTATTTAATTAAAAATCAGTACAACATTTAAATAATTAGCCCAAAATTAATAATTAGCGGGGAATAATATTTAATCTAATAAATATAAAATTTATACAGAAATTTCCTAAAATTACGAATATTCTAAAAATGTAAAAATATAATATATTTGAAAGTCCCACGATTTTATAAAAATGAAAATATAATTTTTTTGTGGGATTTGACGTCCCGATAGGGGTCCGATCCGATAATTTTTATGAAACCGAAATACTTCTAAAATTCTTGGAATATTTAAAAATTAAAGAAATAAAATTTTCATAATTTTCAAAACATTTATAAATCGCGTGTCATATCCGCATTTTACGATTTAACGAACAAACGTGCGGGTATATATAACCCGAAAAATTTCCGAAATCATTTTAAAATTCTCAAAATATTCAAATAATAATAAAATATAAGTTTCATGATTTTTGACACATTCTGGAATTTAATACTGAAGTCGGATTCAAAATAGATTACTTAGCCACTAAGTAACTATAAAAACGATACAATTTAATACCAGATTTGGATAATTATCAAAACCAAACTTCTTATAAAATACCCCTATGAGAAAATAATATAAAAATATCCCGTCTCTCGAGAATACGAGTTTTATTGATCTACCGAAATGATTATCGTATCGAAAATTTTATGCCGGGACGCGCACGGGTCAAACCGTAATCCGGATCGAAAAAGTCAAAACACAGAAAATGTCCGGAATTATCAGATTAGGTTAAGAAGGAGTTTTCAGGTTGTAAAAATGCAAAAACGGTTGAAGTTGGACGATTCCCGACTTCATAAAATAGTTTTATAATTACACATAAAATAATTATCACATCTATAAATCCTTATAAAATCATATAACAATCCAAAATTACCAGAAAATACCATAATTATCTATACTTTGTTCTGGACATATAAGAATTAAAATAATTACACTTTATCACATATAAACACCCAATATAAATATCAATCATCAGATAATTCACCAAAATTCCCATAATAATCACATAATAATTATTTATTAATAAAAATAATTGCACGATATTTCCCGGATATTACAAAACAATTTCAATTTACCGATATCAATAAGATCGACATTCAAATAACTTTTGAAAATAATATATTTAAATAAATATTTTCATAAATTAACAAGGATCGATATAACACTTAACAATTAGCACATTACCATTTAATAACACCAACTCGTCAAACAGGAATACAATATTCACCATTTTATTCCTTCTAAATTAAAAAAAATCACATAAACATATTAAAATAATAAGAATAATAATTCTGATAAATACGGAATATTATAGAATAAATAATAAACCAAGTACGTAACAAGAGTATAGGTCCACAAATAAGAAAACTAGCATCCAAGATACAACTTAAAACAAAGAATCACAAGAATAAACTAGATCCTCTTCGCCTTGGTTGAATTGTGCTATACGGTCTTCTTACGGCTTCTCCTTAAGCTCTGGTACGCCTTGTTTTGAAAAACGATCTTAAGTTAACATTATATAGCAGCCCATGCAGATTAGAAGTCCAGAAAATCAGAATTATAGTAGAAACAAGATTCCAGGAAATCGACCCGGCACAGCCGCGTACTGACCTTCTGGAAAATCCTTATTTTTCTATTTTCTTGGCTGATTTGATTTGGCAATCCTCGAGCAATCTTCCTGAGCACCATCATAACATCAATTTAGCACCAAAACAATGCTAAATCTCCTGATTCTTTTATTTATGCCTGAAATACAAAAACACTACAAAAACACATCAAATATACAAATAACTCGAGTACAAAACATTAATTCAAGCCTTTATAGAGCATTCTAAGTGGACATAAATGCCACTTAACACACCCCCAAACTTGAACCGATGCTTGTTCTCAAGCATAAACAGACTCAAAGAACAAGAAATAAAAAATGCATGAATTTAACTAATATGAATGCAACGATCTCCTCAGATTAACTAAATCAAGTGATGAGCAACATCTCAAGAAATGCAGTTATTCGCACAAAGATCAATCAAATCTCACAAATTAACTTACAAACTAGAAACGTGCGTGTGTGCAAATGCTTACAGATATACTATTACAACTAGATCAACAATCATGACTCACTACTCATCAAGGCAATCCCAAGGTTATAAATAGAATAAAAAGCTAAAATCAAAATGACTTATAACACTTCAATTCTTATATTGGAGTTATGCATGGATTCATGATTTTATTCATAACACATAAACAATACAAATATGCTTATTTGATTGTGCAATGAGTGAGGTCCATAAAAGACTTATACAATAATACCCATGTAACGAGCGTTAGGTTAGTGGATCCCAGACCATAAAAACCTTAGGTCACTAGGCACAAAGTCCCCTAGGAACTTAATAACCCGAGTATTAAAGAGCCCACTCGTGATCAATTATGCATAACACATTCTTTATCTTTTTTTGTTCTTCTTTTTTTCCCTTTTTTATGATTTCTGAACGATTGCGTTTCACTCCATCCTCATCGAATACTGGCCACTGAATTTCAACTCCTGTGGCTCTGAATACAGTCCCCAATGCCTGGGTAAGGTCTTGTGCAAACGGACTATGGATGTCATGCATCGCATCCATCCTCATCATCAAGCACATATACTGCGCTGAACTCAAATCAGCACTGCCCAGTGCTTCCTGATGCGGCTGCTACTGCTGCCCCGAAGGACCGGCCTCCTCACCCAACTGAGCTCTCCAAGCTGCTGTACTCGCCTCGGTCGTACCACCAACATATATCTGATCCGCTGGACGGCCACCCGGTAAGTGGTCATAAGAATAACCAAGCCCCTTCGGATCAGGCTTACCTCGTCCCCACTCCTGCATAACTGCAATCGTTAAACTATCAAACGGGGCACTAGGAAGCTGCAGTTGCTCGTGTGCGGGCCAATGCACTCTAATTTCCACACATAGCTTCGTCACAATGGACGCATAGGGAATAGCCCCCCGTAGTGCTCCCTCGCAAGAACCTCAGAATACCCTAATGAATCACCATCCCGAGATCCACATAGTCTCCCTGAAGAATCCCCCACAATAACCATGCACGCTCTATAGTAACATCATGCACGTGAGAAGATGGCATGATATTGGCATAAATAAAGGAATTCCATGCACGTGCAAACCTGTTCATTCACGAGGCCGTGAAAGTGGCATACTTGTACGTGCCCTTCTTGAACTTCCAGTAAGTCTCAAGCACACACAAGGTAGCAACGATACAATCCAAGTTAAAATCATCCCCCATCTTCTCATTCCAATTCTCCTACTCTGGTTGTCTCTCGGGCTGCTCAATCATCCGCTGAATCGCCTCAACACTATAGTCCACAGTCAACCCCCTCACCACAGTAAAACCGTTCTTCTCCGCCTTTGCATTCACGTAAAACTTGCGAACTACACTCATAGGTACCGTAGTTGGTGCCTCATAAAAAGCTATCCAACCCATCTCTACGATCATCTCCAGCAACTTACCATCCCTCCCCGATGGCAAAAAACCTCGCTCCTTGGCTATGGGCTTCGAAAGCAGCCTCGTATACTCCGCCTCAGCCTCCGGAGTTGAAAACCTAGGCCTCACACCAGCCACACTTGAAGAATCAGTGGTGCTACTGCTAACTTGGGTTCGTTGTCTTTTGGGTGCCATTGGAAGTGAATAAGAGAATAAGAGATGTGTGTATAAGTGAGATTTGTGTTTGAGAATTTGAGAAGTGATGGAAGAGTTTGTGTATAAGTGTGTGTATATATAGGAATTTGGGAGAGAATTAGGTATGGAAAAGAAGTGGGAATTGATTATGGGAATAATGGAAATAATGGGAGTGATTGAAATTGATTTGGAGAGGGAAATATGGGAGGTGGAAGAGTAAAATTCGGGTTTGAATTAATTTTACATTCAAATTTTTGATTTTCTATTTTTTTAAGCTTCAAGGGACCAGCGCGAGCGTGCCGTGCTTCCATCAATCCAGCGCGGCCACCCCGCCAGGTAGCGCGGGCGCGCGCAGTCTCTGGAAAATCAGCGCGGCCGCCCTGCTTCTGTAGTTAACACTGAAAAATTTTCTTTTTCTAATTTTTTTATGTTTTTCTCCTTTCTTTCTTCTTCCTATACCCACTAATGTACAACAAACTTGGGTTGCCTCACAAGAAGCGCTTGCTTTACATCGTTAGCTTGACGTAGAAACTCGAGATCAAACAGACAATAAAACGACACTAACCACCTCGCAGTTTGCAGTATCCCCATAATAATGCTTCAACCTCTGTCAATTCACCTTGAATGCTTGGCCTGGATCATTCTCAAAAATCTCCACCGCTCCATGTGGAAACATAATTTTGATAGTAAACGGCCCTAACCACCTCGACTTCAACTTTCCAGGAAAAAGACGGAGACGAGAGTTGAACAAAAAAACATGTTACCCCGGCACAAGTGATTTGAGCACTAGACCCCTATCGTGCTATCTATTAACTTTCTCCTTATATATTTCGTTATTCTCATATGCTTGAAGTCGAAACTCATCGAGTTCATTCAATTAAAACATTCTTTTCTTACGAGCTACATTCAAATTCAAGTTCAACTTCTTCAAAGCCCAATACGCTTTATGCTCGAGCTCCACAGGAAAATGACATCCCTTACCATAAACCAACTAAAACGGCGACATGCCAAGTGGAGTCTTGTATACTGTTCTATACGCCCAAACAGCTTCATCCAGCTTCAAAGACCAATCCTTCCTTGATGGACACACAAATTTCTCTAGAATACGCTTGATCTCTCTGTTAGATACCTCAGCTTGACCATTCGTCTGAGGATGGTAGGGTGTAGCAATACTATGATTCACATTATATTTCTGTATCATAGCAGTGAACTTGCAATTGTAGAAATGCAATCCCTCGTCACTGATTATGACTCTTGGAGTCCCAAATCTTGTGAATATCTGCTTATGAAGAAAATTAAGCACTACCTTCGCATCATTCATCGGTAAAGCTTTGACTTCAACTCATTTTGAGACATAATCAACCGCCAACAAGATATACTGATTATTACAAGATGAGACAAATAGCCCCATGAAGTCCATTTCCCACACATCGAAGACTTCAACCTCGTACATTAAGAGGCATCTCATCCCTCTTAGAAATATTACCCACATGCTGGCATCAATCACATTTCAAAACAAATTGATGTGCATCCTTAAACAATGTAGGCCAGAAAAATCCCGCTTGAAGAATACGAGGTGCTGTCTTTTCTCCACCATAGTAGCCTCCATAAATAGTTGAATGACAGTCTCGCAAGATCCCCCCCCATTTCGCTGTATGAAATACATCTCCTGATGATTTGGTCAGCTCCTTGCCTAAACAGAAATGGCTCATCCCACATGTACCACTTCACCTCATGAAGAAACTTCTTTCTTTGAGTAGAAGACAAGTCTGGATGCATAATATTGCTCACAAGGTAGTTCACAATGTCTGTGAACCATGGTTCTTCCTCTTGTAACCTAAACAACTGCTCATCGGGAAAAGACTCATTTATCAATGTCTTATCTTGTGAAGTTACACTTGGATCTTCTAAATGAGAGAGATGATCAATGACTTGATTCTCAGTACCCTTTCTGTCCTTGATCTCCAACTCAAATTCCTGAAGTAAAAGAACCCATAGAATCAGTCTAGGCTTCGAGTCCTTCTTCGAGATGAGATATCGAATAGCAGTGTGATCAGTGAAAACTGTCACCTTCGTCCCAAGCAAGTAAGATCGAAACTTCTCAAAACCGTAGACAATGGCTAAGAGTTCTTTTTCAGTAGTAGTATAATTCAGTTGAGCACCATTGAGAGTCTTACTAGAATAGTAGATCACATGAAATATGTTGTTCTTTCTCTGTCCAAGAACTACTCCAACTACATAGTCGCTTGCATCGCACATCATCTCAAAAGGTTCATTCCAATTAGGTACAGTTATGACAGGTGTCGTGATTAAATTCTTCTTTAAGATCTCAAATGCAGCAAGACCCTCATCATCAAACTTG
Organism: Apium graveolens; assembly: GCF_009905375.1. Taxonomy (NCBI): domain Eukaryota; kingdom Viridiplantae; phylum Streptophyta; class Magnoliopsida; order Apiales; family Apiaceae; genus Apium; species Apium graveolens. The sequence continues at coordinate 292,032,880 of NC_133648.1, forward strand.
AAAGGGACATCTTTATCTTGAAGATTGCACAAAGGTTTAGAGATTTTAAAGAAGTCCTTGATGAACCGCCTATAGAATCCTGCATGACCAAGAAAGCTGCGGACTCCCTTAACAGAAATTAGTGGAGAAAGGTTTTTAATAACCCCCACCTTGGCTTTGTCCACCTTAAGACCTTTACTAGAGACCTTGTGCCCAAGAATAATTCCCTGTTGCACCATGAAATGACCTTTTTCCCAGTTGAGAACCAGATTGGTCTCAACACACCTTTTAAGAACGGCGCCAAGATTCTGCAAGCACTCATCAAAAGAATCACCGAACACAGAGAAATCGTCCATAAACACCTCCACATTCTGACCAATCATGTCATAGAAGATAGCCATCATGCATCTCTGAAATGTGGCAGGTGCACCACATAACCCAAAAGAAACTCTTCTGAAGGCAAAAATACCAAACGGAAAAGTGAAGGTTGTCTTTTCCTGATCCTCTGGAGCAATACAAATCTGATTATAACATGAATAGCCATCCAGAAAATAGTAGTAATCATACCCAGCCAATCTGTCAAGCATCTGATCAATAAATGGAAGAGGGAAATGATCCTTCCTTGTGGCCTTGTTCAGCTTCCTGTAATCCATGCAAACTCTCCACCCCATAACTGTTCGAGTATGAATGAGCTCATTCTTTTCATTAGCAACAACGGTGATATGTCCTTTCTTCGACACACATTGAACTGGACTCACCCAAGAACTGTCAGAAATGGGATAGATGATCCCTGCATCTAGCCACTTGAGAATTTCCTTCTTCACAACTTCTTTCTTGATCGGATTAAGCTGTCTCTGTTGCACAACAGTACACTTGCTACCTTCCTCCAGCAGAATTTTATGCATACAATAAGAAGGGCTGATTCCCTTGATATCTGCTATAGTCCATCCAATTGTCGACTTGAACTCTCTCATAATTTTTAAGAGCTTTTTCTCATCACTACCTGAAAGTTCAGATGCAATAATAACAGGCAAAGTAGATGCATCTCCTAAAAAACACACCTTAAGTGCTCAGGCAATGGTTTAAGCTCAAGTGTAGGAGCTCCCTCAACAGATGGCTTGAGGCGCTTTGGAGATTTGTTCAACTCCTCCAATCCAAGAGATTCAAAAGGCATATCTAGCCTTCACTTCCAAGGAGAAGCATTCAAATACTGCAACTGTTCATCACCTTCATCATCTTCACTATCTGAATTCCCCAACAAGGCCTTCTCTAAAGCATCAGACCATAACATTTGATCAAGTTCTGAATTAACCACAGAATCGACCAACTTCACTTTTCAGCACTCCTTGTTTTCAGTCGGGAATTTTATGGCATTAAAAACATTGAACATCACATCCTGATCCAGCACTCGCATAGTAAGCTCACCCTTCTACACATTAATAAAGGTTCGGCCAGTAGCCAAGAATGGTCTTCCCAAGATTATGGAAATATTCTTATCCTCCTCGAAATCAAGAATTACAAAATCAGCAGGAAATATGAGTTTATCCACCTTGACTAAGACATCCTCCACAATGCCTCGTGGATATGTAATAGAATGATCGGCCAACTGCAAGGTCATATAAGTAGGCTTTGGATCAGGTAAGTCCAATTTCTTGAAGATTGACAAGGGCATCAGATTGATGCTAGCTCCCAAGTCACATAAGCATTTGTCAAATGATACTTTTCCAATGAAAGAAGGAGTAGTGAAGCTTCCAGGATCTTTAAGCTTCGGAGGTAACTTTTGTTGCAGCACAACACTGCATTCCTCCGTAAGAGCAACAGTCTCTAAGTCATCAAGCTTCACTTTCCGAGAGAGAATACCTTTCATAAATTTCGCATAACTAGGCATTTGTTCAAGAGTTTCAGCAAAAGGTATATTGATATTAAGTTTCTTGAACAACTCCAGAAACTTCTCAAACTTCTTATCTAGCTTTTTCTTCTGTAGCCTCTTGGGAAAAGATGGTGGAGGATAGATCTGTTTCTCCCCTGTATTACCCTCAGGAGGAGTGTGTTCCATAGTAGTCTTCCTTGGTTCTACTTCTGCTCCCTTCTGCACTTCTTCATCAGTCACAGCTTCATCTCCCGAAATTTGATATTTTTCGGGATTTGCACCCTTCCCAGACCTCAATGTAATTTCCTTAACATGCTCCTTAGCTTCCCTCTTTCCTGGCACTTCAGTATCAGTGTACCAAGTTGACGATTAAGCAAAGTATTGACAATCTACCCAATTTGATTCTCCAAGGTCTTGATAGACACCGCTTGGCTCTTGCACATGAGCCTCAACTCCTCCAATTCAGATTTTCAATTAGACTGTTACAGCTGGAGTTGTTATCTTGGTGCATATTGCGGTTGCTGAAAACCATGGGGGTTGTATTGCTTTGTTGCATACTGCTGATAAGGCTGCTGAACTGCATTCTGAGTATTGCTCCAGCTGAAGTTAGGATGATTGCGGTTGTTGGGATGATAGGTGGCTGGAACAGGCTGCTGCGACCTCTGAAAGTTGCTCAAAAACTAAGCTGATTTAATAAAAATAACATACTGCTCTGTCTCATGGGCACCGGCACAAAGCTCACAGACACTAGTGATCTGATTAACTCCATAATTAGCTGTAGAATCCACCTTCATCATCAAAGCCTTAAGCTGAGCAGCTATAGCAGTAGCTGCATTTACCTCCAAAATGCCTGCTACTTTGCCTTGAGGTAATCTCTGATTTGGGTTCTGGTATTCATTGGCAGCCATCAGCTCAATCAATTCATAATCTTCATCATAGCTTTTATCCTATAAGGCTCCTCCTGATGCTGCATCAAGCATGGGTCTAGAAGTAGAACTCAATCCATTATAAAAGCAGTTAATAATCATCCAGTCAGGAATCCCATGGTGAAGACACTTTCTAAGCATCTCTTTATAGCGATCCAAAGCCTCACATAAAGGAACTCCAGATTGTTGAGCAAATTGAGTAAGTGCATTTCTGATTGCAGTAGTCTTCGCCATAGGAAAGAGTTTAGTTAGGAACTTCTGAGCAAGATCCTCCCATTTGGTGATAGACCCTGGTGGTAGAGAATGTAACCAACACTTAGATTTATCCCGCAGAGAGAAGGGAAAAAGCCTCAACTTAATAGCATCTTCTGAAACTCCATTAAAATTGAAAGTGTCGCAGATCTCGATGAAATCTCTGATGTGCATGTTGGGGTCTTCTGTCGGAGAAACCCCAAAATGAACTGAGTTCTGTATCATCTGAATCATGCTCGACTTGATCTCAAAGATATTAGCCGAGATGGCTGGTCGGACAATGCTAGACTAAATATCATTAATCTTCGGTTGAGAGTCATCCATCAAAGCTTTCATATTCGCTTCTGGTTCTCCCATTACAATAAGAGCTTCTTCTTCAACTTTCTTCTCGACAAGAACTTCTTCAAAAACTTCCTTAGCTACTACAACTTCTTCCTCATCTTGATCTAGTGTTCTCTTACGAGACCGAGAACGCGTATGCATACACGCTCGCTAGAGTACCTGAAACACGACATGGAAATAAGTAAGTAACAATGTCCGAGTCAATGAACTTTAACGATCAATGATGATAAACACATAAACTAATAAATAACACCGAGTCCCCGGAAGCGGCGCCAAAAACTTGTTAGGACGAAAACACGCGCTAATATTCACGAAGGTATACGCGATCGCAAGTAATATAAAATTAATTCTAGTTCGTTCCCACAGAGACTGGTTTAGGTTAGTTTCAATCAATGCACTTATGCAACAATGGTATGGTTATTATTCAATGCTAAGACGATTAACAATTTGAGATTGTTTATAACTACGATTAACTAAGAGATTATACTAAAGAACATTAACTAAGAGATTGAAAGGGATTGATTAACCATATGACACAAACATGGGATTCCAACTTCATTACTACTTCATTCAATAGCCTTTTTATTCTTAACCTTAGCATGCAATGGTGATGACACTAATCAGATAACACGAAACTAGTAAACGCCAATTTTCGTTGAATGAATACCCTACTACCAGACATCCATAAAAGAGATAAAAGCTGAATATACACCAATTATGTTAAGACCCTATATGTCTATAGATTTTGACAACATAACGGTTTAATGCACAAGTTATCTATCGTGATTACATAGGGCAAGTAAGATGGTTAAAATTACCTACAAATCATGTATATCAAATACATGAACCTATGCTAGCATGGCAAATTCTAAACCCTTAAATTCACTTTCGCTTCATTAAAGATTAACACGCTATCTTATAAGTTCGTGACACTCATAAGACGAATAAGAACAACCAATACCAGGATATCATACAATCACCACACACTAAGGTATTGAAAAAATTTAACTAAAGAAATCCATAAGTAAATCCGCTAGAATCCCACGATAACGATTAACCCATAATCGGACTCATCATCAACGTGGGTTCCGATGAAAGCATGGTATAATAAATGTAGTCTTTATACTGAATAAATAATAAACCAAGTACGTAACAAGAGTATAGGTCCACAAATAAGAAAACTAGCATCCAGGATACAACTTAAAATAAAGAATTACAAGAATAAACTAGATTCTCTTTACCTTGGTTGAATTATACTATACGGTCTTCTTACGCCTTCTCTTTAAGCTCTGATACGTCTTGTTTTGAATAACGATCTTAAGTTAACATTATATAGCAACCCATGCAGATTAAAAGTCCAAAAAATCAGAATTGCAGTAGAAACAAAATTCCTGGAAATCGACCTGGCGCGGCCGCGCGCGTCACCAGCGCGGGCGCGCTGTAATTCTGCATCTTCGGTGCGGCCGCATGCTACTACAGCGCGGGCGCGCTGACCTTCTGGAAAATCTTTTTTTTTCTTGCTGCAATTCTGCATCTTCGGCGCGGCCATGCGCTACTACTCCGCGAGCGCGTTGACCTTCCTGAGCGCCATCCTAACATCAATTTAGCACCAAAATAATGCTAAATGTCCTGATTCTTTTATTTATGCCTGAAATGCAAAAACAATACAAAAACACATCAAATAAACAACTAACTCGAGTACAGAATATCAATTCAAGCCTTTATAGAGCATTCTAAGTGGACATAAATGCCACTTAACACTGATGTCTTGTTTCCCCATAGTAACTTTTTCTTCTCTTCAAAAGCCAGCTCTCTCTTATCAAGCTTTCAAGCCATCTATATCAGAACTCGAGTCTTCTTTAAGAATGGAGTGATCAACTTTTATTCCTTGAGTGGTTCTGTCATCAATATGAGTAGTATCAGAGGTTGTGACTGGTTGAGCTTCAACATTTATTTATTCAACTTGAGCACTATCAGTGGTTGAAGTGATTTTCAATTCATTATCAGCTTTTACGGGAGTATCTTCAACATGAGCTGTATCAGGGGTTTGTCAGGGGTTGAGACTTCAGAATCAGAGTTTGTGTCCTTCATTACAAGCTTTGAAGATTCACCAATTTTCTCTTTCCCCCTTATACCTCCTGTCAACATTTAGTATATCTTTAGACCTTAGAACATGTCTTTCAGCATCTATAATTTGATTGACTTCTTTAATCCCAATTCCTCCTCTTGGTCTTTCTCTCATCGAAACATCATCATATGTTGAAACAACATTCGTGTTTAGAGTATCAGCTTTTAACAGTTTGAAATTTTCTTCTAACTATCTGATATGTTCATTATCAACATCTGTACACTCTCTTTCAAACACTCTTCTTGCTACTTCAACATCAAAGCTAGAAGTTTTTGATCTTTTTAGTGAAGAGTTGTCATTTTACCCTTATACTTCAGTGTTTGTAGAAACTGACTAGCCTCAACACCAGCTTCTAACTCCAGACTAGCTTGGTCTTCATCAACAGTTTTGATTGTCAGAGTTTGCATTTCAGTAGTTGTAGTCACAGTTGTAGTCAGTTTCTTTATGACCACAATCTTTGAGACTTGATGTTTTCCACTTAATCTTCCATCTCCTCTACCTCCACCTCTTCTAGATTGGCTAGTGGTTTTAGAGACACCACTAGATCCAATTAAATCTCTACCAGTACTTCTATGTAATTTTCCTCCCTTATTCCCACCATCAGGAGTATCATCTCTATCATCAGTATTTAACTGTTTGACCTGCTTGTATTTAGATTTTGATATAATCTCCCCCTTTTTGGCATCATCACCAAGTAAGAGAGAGACTATCAGCTCTAGAGGCTCCTGAACCTCATCCAGTTGACCAGACAGTTTTGCTTGAGTAGCTTCCAATCTTGACTGATCGGCTTCCAATTTGTTTTGTGTGGCTAGTAGAGGCTTTCATTGCTTTTGTAGCTCAATGTCTGGTTTGAATTTGACCTCATGAAAGGCATTATTGAGTGCATCCATTTGAGAATTGGCCTTAGTCTGAGTAGACTGTATAGATTTGACCATTAAAGCCAAAGCCTTAAGACGGGTGAGCACATCAGGATTTATAATCTGTCTCTCAGCTGTCTCCAAGTGATGAGAAGCATGATTAATAGTGATTGGGTAATTTAGATCCATCCACTTTGATACCCACTCCTCATCCAAGCACTTCTTTGTATTAGCAACATCTAACTCAACCAACCTCATCTTCTTTTCTCTATCTGAAGTGCCTTCAGAAAAGATGATTTCATCTAGATCTTCATCAAGATCTAGGGCCCCATTGATCTTTCAGACATTAATATCATCCTCATCATCATATTCATTATTTCCAGAATGAACAAAGACTTTATCATCAGTAATTGGCTCCTTTAACTTCTTAGCTACTTCATCTTCAACATTGGAGTTTAATATTGTATCAAGAATTAGAGCTGCATGTGAACCAACTGCTTCAGAAACTTTCATATCATCAGTATTTATTTCAACTCCTTCAGGAATTGTAGACATGTGTGCTGGAGTATCAATATTTAACTCCAAAACCTCAGTACTAGTAGAATGAGATGGAGACTCGAGAATTGTGTTGAACACTTGAATGTGATCTTCATGAGTGGACTGGTTTGCAACTTCATCATCGGCAGCAACATGGGTTGCAGAGGTGTGTGAATGAGAAACATGAATGGATTTTTATACTATCTCAGTCACAACAAGGATTTTCATAATGGAGGAAGTGTAGATAGGAATGGCTTGCAGTAAAATATCAGCATTAATACCCGTAGGGAAAGTATTAGAAATTTCACTTGATGCTACATAGTGTTTCTGAGGGTCTACAGAATGCAAAACATCATATGTTTGTTGTAAACTCTGAGCACCTGTAAAAGAAAACAAGTGACCATTTAATTTTATATTTTCTTTTAAAGTAATCACACTACTTCTCACACCACTCATATCTTGACTTTTGAGAGTCAGATCTTTCTCACTAGGATTAACTAAACCTTTTGCCAGGTAAGGATCCCGCCTCTCTAAATTTTTGTTTTTCTCTAAATCTTTTACCTCAATTTCACTAGAAAAACTCAAAAACGTTTATCCTGCAGAAATAAGAGATGGTTGAGAAGAGTTGGATATGGTTACATGAACATGGGTATCCTTAAAAAAGGACTGTCCATGGTCATCCTATCAGATTTTAAGGTAACATTAAATTCTGATACAGTATCAGTATTTAAAGTAAATGCTGATAATGAAGGATCAAGTGGCATGGAAGAGATACGATGAACTTCAAGAATTGCATCAGTATAACTTATACCGTGGACATGTCCAGCTTCATCAGCATTTCCACTCTAGTGAGATCATCATCAAAAGCTACACTTCTGAGAGGCTTGATTTTGTGAATCTTTGGAGGAATAAGTAGAGCTGCTACTACAGACGTATCTCTAGTTGTTGTAGTAGGTTTTTATGGGCTCTCTTCTGAACTGTATTCAGGATTTGTAACAAAGTCATCATGTGCTACAATACGAGATTGTAGTACAGCATCAGACTATACTGGTTCATTAGCTTTTGCAAATAGACCTTCGCCAGAACCAATATCAGCATCACCCTTTGAGTTGAATGTTCTTATGGGACTGGATCAGTTGTAGCTGCTGCATCCCTTTGTGTTGCAGGTTCTTGCATGCTTGATTCAAAGAGGGATTCATCTATCCTCTCTTTTGCTGACATTTGGCTTTATTTCTTCAATCATCTGGCAATTCTGTCCACCTGTTCATGAGTGACCTCCCTCACTTTTCTTTTATGCTTGATAGGTGAATCAGGAATTGTGATAGGAGCATCAGCTTTTGTCTTTTCCTTATGATTCCTTGGCTATTTATGAGATGCAACCACTCCTTGTATATCATTAGTATTTACTAACTTGGCCTTCTTAGGGGAACCCTGTCCAGCTATTACTGATTCAGAATTTATATTTGTAAATTTTAATGAAAGAGGAGCATTATCTTCTTCATCAGAGTCTGATATATCAGCCACACATTTTCTCTTTGGACTGGTAGAAGATTTCTCAGTAGATTTGGAGTGTGGTTTTTGAGAAGGCCTTAGTCTTGATCCTTGAAGGGAATCAGACTTTGCTTCCTTCTTTATTTTTATAGCATATGCCTTTAATAAGACACCTGGGAGTGCTTGTGTTTGATGTTCTATTTGGGTTACAGAGCCTGGGTTATCTACGGGGGGTGGGGTGAGGTCCCAACAGTGATTGCCTTGTAGCTTAGCTCTTTGAACATTTTGTTATGCATAGGTCTCAGGGATCCTTGCAATTAGTAAGTCACTAGAAGAAACTAAAATTCTTAAAGGTGCAAGAGCAGTCCCCTCTTTGTCATTAGAAATTAAATTAGAGAAAGCCCTTTTTGTGAAATTAAACACTGATATAATTTGATTAGCAGGGATTGGGACATCAAGAAAAGATTAATTAAATATAAGCTGACAGAATCTAGCATAATACACTATATTTGCATCAACTTTTAATCTATCTCCTATAAAACATAAAATTACTCTACCAAAATCATAATTACAGTTATGAATTAGAGACTACCAATCTGCTGTGACATCATAAAGAGTGCATCAAAGTGATGCATTCAAAGAAGAAATTCCATTCCTTTCGAAGCCCATGTCTTTTCAATTGCCCCATATTCTTCAATTCTTTATTATACCCAATCTCAGTTAAGAATATTTTCATCTTAGCATCACCAATGAAGCTAGAGTAATATTAATGGGTGGGTATTTGAAGAGCTTCCCAAACGGTTTGAGGTGTAATAACCTTAGTTTCACCATAAAAATTCAAAGATAATACTTTGAGTGCCATTCTCACCACCATCATCATAAACACATGTTCTCCATAAAGCAATAACATTGTTTCTAGATATAACAATAGGATTAGTAAGAGTATAACCAACTAAAAGCCTTGGTAGCAACTGAAGAAGTCATTGTGAACTGTTTAAGAAAAAGTTTTAAAGCTGATTAGGGTATCAGAGTTTAGTCAAGAGAGAAGAAGTAGTAAGAGAGTAACGAGAGTTTGGTGAAAAGATAAAGTGATAATTTAAAATCAAGAATTAATTTTGTATAACCATGTACTCTTTTACTTACAAATGGTTCACTTTAGTGGTACACATGGAATGATTCTATTGCTCAGTAAATAATTATGGAACAGATAATTAGGTGCAGTAAAAACGTGCACGTTTACACAAACAATATGCTATAATTATTGAAATGTTTTAGTTAATCATAGTTTGACTACTATCAGGATTTAACCAACTATTATCAGAGTTTTTCAGTCAATACACATGTTTGACTGATATCAGTACTTATTTATATTATCAGAGTTTATTCATGTAACTACTGTAGAGAGCAAACTATCAGAATTTAACACTCTATTTAAATTTTATAAGGTAAATAACATGAATACAAAGCATTACTTTTAACACTGTTATCAGAATTTAAGAAATATTGATACATAGGAAAATATACCAAACTTTGATCACATATGACTGATATCAGTACTTATTCATATTATCAGAGTTTATTCATGCAACTACTGTAGAGAGCAAACTATCAGAATTTAACACTCTATTTGAATTTTTATAAGGTAAATAACATGAATACAAAGCCTTACTTTTAACACTGTTATCAGAATTTAAGAAATATTGATACATAGAAAAAGATACCAAACTTTGATCACATATGCCTGTTACAGAACATAATTTAATCATCAGTATTTGAGAAATATCCCGAGATCATTCCCAACTCATTCAACAATTTTGTAAATGTAGCTTCACAGAGTGGTTTGCTGAAGATATCTTCTAATTGCTGGTTTGTAGGCACAAAGTGCAATTCCACTGTACCTTCTATCACATGTTCCCTTATAAAATGGTACCTTATACTGATGTGCTTTTTCATTTAGTGATGTACTGGATTTCCAGTCATTGCAATATCACTTTGATTATCAAAATATATAGGAATTTTAGAATACTTAAACCCACAATCCAGTAACTGATTCTTCATCCACAGAATTTGTGCACAACAGCTTCATATAACAATATATTCAGCTTCTACAGTTGAAGTGGAAATTGACTCTTTTTTTCTTGCTAAACCAAGAAACTAATCTACTACCAAGAAATTGACAGCTTTCTGAAGTGCTTTTCCTGTCAATTTTGCATCCTACAAAGTCAGCATCTGAGTATCCAATTAGCTTAAAGTCAGAATCTCTAGGACAACATAATTCAAGATTCAAAGTGCTTTTGAGATATTTAAAAATTCATGTCACAACTAATAGATGTGGTTCCCTTGGATCAACTTGGAACCTTGCACACAGACATGTAGCATACATGATATCAGGTCTACTAGCAGTCAAATATAGGATTGAGCCAATCATACCTCTGTATTTAGTTATATCTACTGATGAACCAGTATTTAAATTTAATTTGGTTGCAGTGGCCATGGGAGTTGTGGCAGTTGAACTGTCTTACATTCCAAACCTTCTAAGTAAATTCTTAGTATATTTAGCTTGATTGATAAAGATTCCTTCTTCAGTCTGCTTGACTTGTAATCCTAGAAAATAACTTAATTCTCCCATCATACTCATTTGATCTTTGGACTAAATTAACTTGGCAAACTTCTCATAAATTTATCATCAGTAGAACCAAAAATGATATCATTAACATAAATTTGAACTAACAACAAGTCCTTACCATGATACTTATAAAATAAGGTTTTATCAATGGTACCTCTTTTGAAACCATTTTCTAATAAAAATTGTGCAAGTGTTTCATACCAGGCTCTTGGAGCTTGCTTTAGTCCATAGAGTGCTTTATCCAATTTGTAGACATAATTTGGATATTTTGGATCAATGAACCCTGGATACTGTTCAACATAACTTCCTCATCAAGTTCATCATTTAAAATGCACTCTTCACATCAATCTGAAACACCTTGAATTTTATATGGGCAACATATGCCAGAAAGATTCTGATGGCATCAAGTCTTGCAACTGGAGAAAAAGACCCATCATAATCAATGCCTTTTTTCTATGAATAACCCTTTGCAACCAACCTTGCTTTATTTCTTGTGATAATGCCCTCACTGTCAGTCTTGTTTCTGAACACCCAGTTAGTACCAACTACGGATCTATCTTTTGGTATTGGTACTAATGTCCAGACTTTGTTCCTTTCAAATTTATTCAGTTCTTCTTACATTGTTGTGATCCAGACGACATCTTGAAAAGCTTCATCCACTTTCTTAGGTGCAGTTTGAGATAGAAAAGAATGATAGAGACATTCATTTTGAGTGACTTTTCTAGTTTTGACACCACTATCAGGATTTTCAATGATTAAGTCAGGAGTGTGTGACTTAGTCCATTTTCTTGTAGAAGGAAATTGACTCCTTGAAGTAGATCCTCCCCTTTGATCCATGAAGTCTCTATTTTCACTTTGATGTGTACGATTTCTATTTCCTGAAGCTCCCCCTAAATCAGTGTTTCCAGAGTTATCAATATTTATTTCATTAGTATTTGAGGAGTTAGAGTCTGATAAAGTATTTATTGATATTTCTTGATTTGAATCACTTGAACTTGACTCTTGATGTGAATCATGTTGCTCTCCCTCAACATGTGCTTCAGTATTTGTATTATTTCCATTGACAACTGGCTCATCGGAGTTTAAAGTGATATCAGGATTTGCATTATCAGAGTTTATCATTCCATCAGGATTTAGTTGTTCAGTATAATGTACTTCATTTTCAAATCTCAATTCTTGATGATCATCCTTATCTTCTAGATCGGTAATCTTCTTGTCATCAAAATATACATGAATAGATTCCATGATCACTCTTGTTCTCAGATTATAAACTCTGAAGGCTTTTGTTGACAGTGGATATCCAACAAAAATACCTTCATCAGCTTTTAGATCAAATTTTGTAAGCTATTCAAGATGTGTTTTCTAAACAAAATCCTTGCATCCAAAAATATGAAAGTACTTCAAATTTGACTTCTTTCCCTTCACCATCTCAAATGGTGTCTTGCCATGCTTGTTTACCAGAGAAGCATGCAGTTTGTACATCCTCATCCCAGAAGTAGGTTGGCAATTTTTCTGCCTCAAGCATGGTCCTTGCAGCTTCTATAAGAGTCCTATTCTTTCTTTCAAAATCTCTATTTTGCTATGGATTTCTAGGGCCAGAAAATTCTTGTTTGATCTGAAGGGATTTTAGCACATAAACACAATGAAAAATGTAAATTTAAATCATAAAAATCGAAACCCTTCGCAGGATTCATGCGAAAAACAATATTTAATTCATAGTTCAGTATGTTTACCTTAAGAAGCTTTACGTTAATGGAAAGATGGAGGTCTTGAATGATCACCGCGTAGCCCGTCGCTGGAACGATCTACGCCTTGAAGGTTTCGACACGAATGATCGCCCGGAGGATGGGTGTGAACTAGCACGTTCTTGAGGCCGCCTTCTTGCTCTCTCTGTCTCTCTTCAGGCTTCTAGGGTTTATATTTTATCAAATAAAATGTGTAACCCTAATTCTATTAGAAAAAGATATTATATAGGCAAGAGCTAATGAGCCTCCAACCCTAAACTGAATTTTAGAGTTATTATTATTAAATTCGAAATTCTAATTATTATATTATTAAGTCTCACTTAATCATCCAATAACTTAATTTCGGATTTAATATTAAATTCGAATTTCCTATTTATTTAATTAATTAAGTCACACTTAATTAATAACAAATAATTCGAATTACTTACATTTAATTTAAATCCGAATTTAAATTAAATGATCCTCCAATTATTCTTTGTGCGGCCCTTTAGGTTATTATTATGTTGGCAATAATTTTAAATCTAATTTAAAATCATAAATAATGAGCGGCATCTAGTAATACATCATTGTCACCCAAGTAATAATAATTAAATCGGTGATCAATTAAACCTTTCGTGAATAATGTACAATGTAATATAATCCCTTTAGCCTTATATTATAGATCAAACTCGAGGTATGCATTGTGTAATCCTCTGTTAACATTCAATCCTTCTTTCCTAGATCAATGAGTAAACTATTAAAAAAATCAGTATTTGAGCACGACCATGCATTTTATAGTCTTACTCAATCAAGAGGCCAATAATATCACTCCTTTAATAAAGGAGGGCTAAATTCCATCTAGATCATTCATATTTCTTATAAGATTCATAATGTACCAAATGTCTACTTTTATTATTACCCGGTCAAGGATAACTTTTAATAGTATCAAAGTATATTAATTCTCGTATAGAAATATAATGATTTCAGGTCAAAGGACCAATACATCATTATTACTGTGAGATTAACTTATGACATTATAAACATGTAGTATCTCACAACGGGTCAATCCAGCACCATGTATTTAATACATGTGCCTGTATTTTGTTTTTAGTATCACCATACCTATGATCAATGAGATGTGATCATCAGCCAACAAACACACTAGTCTCAATGTATTTATTATCGTCACTTAACAATAATACTTGAGTAGGGACCTTTAGGAATATCAATACTATTCTCATAATCTCATTTCTAAGTCACGTACTTAGAGATATAGATTTACATATCATATTCCAAGGATATTTATTAATCTAACATCTTATCACAGAAAATAAAGATATAATAAATTACTAAAGAATAATCCATATAATCATAATTAATAATCCAAATGTTTCATAAGTTGTGATACGATACCACACTCCTTTAAGAAACCTTTAAACTCGAGGCTTAAGTATTCTCCTCCACGATCTGATCGTAGAACTTTTATACTTTCCCATGTTTGCTTTTCCACTTCAGCCTTGTATTCTTTAAACTTTTCAAAAAAATCAGACTTGTTCTTCAAAAGATACACATATCCATATCTACTGAAATCATCAGTAAAGGTAGTGAAGTATTAAAAGCCACTTCTTGGCATCATATGCATTGGACCACATACATCACTATATATAAGTCCTAATAGTTCGGCGGCCCTTTCACCTTGTCTGGTAAAAGGAGCTTTAGCCATTTTGCCAGTGAGACAAGATTTGTATTCTTCGTATGATTCAAAATCAAACTTATCCAAGTAACCATCTTTATGTAATTTGGAAATGCGTTTCTCATTTATGTGACCTAAATGATAATGCCAAAGGTATGTTTGATTTGAGTCTTTCATCTTAATACATTTATTATCATTATTTATGTTATAGACATGAGTATCTATATAAAGAAGATATAAACTATTAAAAAAATGTGCAACCCTGTAGGTAACATTATTGAATGAAAAGGAACAACTATTGTTCTGAATCAAAAATGAAAAACCTTTCTTGTTCAAACAAGAAACCGAAATAATGTTTCTACAAATCGCAGACACGTAAAAGCAGTTATCTAGTTCTAAAACAAGCCCAGTGGGCAACGATAAACGATAAGTCCCTACAACTAAAGCAACAACCTTTGCTCAATTTCCAACTCGTAGGTCGACTTCTCCCTTCGCCAATGTCCTACTTCCCTGCAGTTCCTGTACATTTATACAAACTTGAGAACCACATCTAGTATCTAATACCCAAGATGTAGAAGTAGACAAATTGACTTCTATAACATAAATACCTGAATCAGAAGCAGTAGCAACAGCCTTCTTCTTCAGATCCTCCAAATAAGCATGACAGTTCCTCTTCCAATGACCTGGTTTCTTGCAATAGTGACAATCACCAACCTTTGGAACACCACCTTTAGGCTTCAAAGCCTTAGTCGGATTAGGTTTCAGATTGGTATTCGATTTAGATCCCATCTTCTTCTTGCCTATCCATTTACCCTTTCCTTTGGCCTTCCCCTTATTCACCATCAACAAGATAGCAGGGGATGCCTTCTGAACATTGGTCTCAGCAGTTTTCAACATAGCCAACAGTTCGGTGGGGTTCTTATCTATCTCGTTTATATTGTAATTCATCACAAATTGAGAATAGATGATGTTTAAAGATTACAAAATTAGGTCAATCTGGTGCTCCACATCAATCGGGGCACCCAACTTGGCAAGGTACTCAATATACCCAATTATCCTTAGAACATGCGGTCCAACCAGATTATGTTCTCCCTTCTTACGTGCATGCAACGATTTGAAAGTATCAAACCTCTCCTTATGATCCTGTCCTTCAAACATACATTTAAGGTGCTCAATCATATCATAAGAATCCATATTCTCATGTTGTTTCTGATGTTCAGCACTTATGGTCGCTAACATGAGACATTGAACATCCGTGTCATCATCGATATATTTCTGATAAAAATTATGTTGAGCACGGGATGCTCCTTCAGGGAGAGGTGCAGGGTGAGGGATATCTATGATATAGAGCTTGCGCTCTTGTTTGAGGATAATCCTCAAGTTCCTCTGCCAATCAAGGAAGTTTGTTCCTGTCAGCTTGTCCTTCTCAAGGACTGATCGCACAGAGAAGTTGTTTGAATTGATTGCCATTTGATATCTACAATATTTAAAATGCATAAGATAAATTATTTTACAGATAATTATTAAATTATGTTTAAGTGATTATTCATATATATTCAAAATATATATCTCTCACTATTTTATCAAATTAATAGCCCTAACTATTAATTCGGAAAGAGTATCTTCTATATACTTTCTAATGAGCCAAGATCTAAATTTTCACAACGTTTTAGTTCAGCTTTGGATTTACTCCTAAAATATGATTCAATAAGGTAGACAACATTTGTCAATTATATCAACTATATAACTCTTGGATAGTTTAGTGGAACAACATTTATTCTAATTTATCCAATAAATCTCACCAAACTCTATGCCTCTAAGTTCACAATCCTATTGTGGTAACTTAGTTAAGTTAAAACCCAAAGTTCTAAAAAGTATCATAGACTTCAACACGCCGTCCCATGATAGATAGGAGTACTTCACTCTGGCGAACCCACTCCTTATCGATCTAGGGGTTAATGCGCTGGACATATTAGAAGGCATCTAAATAACTTAATATAAACATTAGGTTTTTTTTAGTATTATAACGATCATGATCCCATCATAAAGAGATTCCCAATTTTCCTTGAATAAAATACTTCAAATCAATACTCGTCAATGGTTTGATTTTCAGGTAGTGGAGGAGTCACATCGGTCTCGCTTAAAACCCACAACCTTACAAGTTCTATGAACCCGTTGTTGACAAAATCGCCCCATGTCAGAAATAAAGTAGATCCGTATTTCATTCCGTGTTTCATAAACACAAGAATCTCATAATCGTTTATAAATTTTAAAATCTTGAGTCATCACTATACCATAGATTGGCTTTCGCAACCAAATTTCTTAAAATTATCTAAAAAACGTTGCTATTGAAAGATGATTTCATGTCTATTGCAAGAGATTTTAAAAACATTTCAATTGAATCAATAAAATTTGGAGGCTGTTACAAAATGCATGCTATTGCAATGCATTACATAACCGTTATAATAGATTAAAAATTTGGGCCCAAAATCTAGGCGGGCAATCTGAAAATATCAAGCGGGCTTGGTGAAAAACATTTCCCGTCTTATGAAATAAAAACAATAAAACAAAAAAGACTCAAAATACTAAATGATCCACACGCTCAGCCACATAAAACACAAACAAACATACGCAAGAATATTCACAATCGAAGAAAACTCAAGCTAAAATGATCTATTTAGATGTTTTAACTCACTGCAAGTTATCGATCTATCAATTGTTCTCCCTCTAGGTTGGATTCAATTTCGGTTTGTTCATCCTTGTTAGGGCGAAAATACGCGCTAATAATACACGCAAGTATACGCGTTCACAAGTAATATAGAATACTTTTTAGTTCGTTCCCACAGAGACTCAGACTAATTATTGTTCAATTAAACTCACTCACCAATGTATGATTACTTCTTAATGTTAAGACACTAACACTTAGAATTGTTGACTAAATATTAACTACAATTAACTACTTAATTAACCACTTAATTAACACTTCGAATTAACAATATTAAAACACTCATGAGATCACAACTTCATTACTACTTCCTTCAATAGTTATTGTTATTACCCTTAGCATGCAACAGTGATGATATTAATCGAATAACACAAACTGATAAAAGCCAACTTTCATTGTACTAATACCATTCTACCGTACATCTACAATTAAGATAGAAGTTGAATAGGCATCAATTATGATGAGTCCCTATATGTCTACAGAAATTGACAACATAATGATTTAAGCACAAGTTATTCCTTTTGATTACACAGGGCGAATAAAATGGTTAGAGTTACCCACTAATCATGCAACATCATACATGAACCTACGCTAGCATGGCAAGTTCTAAATCTCGAGATCCACCGTCGCTTCACAAGAGATTAACACCCTATCTAATATGTTCGCGACGTACATAAGACAAATACGCACAACCAATACTAGATATCATACAATCATCACACACTAAGGTATTAAACAACTAACTAAAGAATTTCGTAGTAAATCCGTTACGACCCCATGATCACGATTAGCCCATGATAGCACTTATCGTCATCATGGGTTCATATGAAAACATGATAAAAATACACAAGAGAATAATAACTAAACTAATTATATTAAACCATAGTACGTCACAAGAGTAAATAGGTTCAAAGCAAAGAAAACTAGCATCCAAAGTTACAACGAAATAAAGAATCACAAGAAAATATGCTTCCTCTTCGTTGCGGTGTGCTAAAATGGTCTTCTTCCTTGTCTCCTTCTCTCCTTGTTTAATACAACGATTCCCCCTCGTGAAAACGTCTCTAAATCTACTTATATAATAGTCCCATAAAACTCAGATTACATAGAAGTTGGAAGCCAAATAGAAGTAGAAGTCTTAAAATAATTTATCTTTTTCCCGACCCTGCGCGACCGCTCAGCATAGCTGAGCGGGTGCTCAGGACCCTACTGGAAAATTCCTGAGTTTGCTCCGTTTCTTCGCTGTAATCTGCCCCTTTCTTTCCTCTCGCAATGCTGAACACATGCCAAGGCTTATTCTTGATGATCACTCCTCCGAAATGCAACTATTACCCTAAAATTCACAAACACTAGAAAAACGCATCAAATACACAAAATACTTGATTTCAAGACACCAATTTAAGCTATTTTAAGACGTTCTAAGTGGTATAAAATGCCACTTATCAATCCTCTCACAACAAGTTCCATGCTTTGGATTCAATTTAGGGTTCTTCTCACAAAATTTCAGTGGGGTTCTTCTCACAGATTTTCAATTTTAGGGTTCTATTTTCTAATTTAGGCCGTTTATTTATTTTTTATTTAAATTAATGTGAGATTTGAGTTTTGTAGTTGCCTAAAAATTTGAATCGGAGATATTAACATCTCAGTGGCGTGGGCTTTCGCATCTCCCTTCACAAGTTAAAGGTATGTTGTGGGGTTTAGTTGTTATCTAATTTTTTTGTGATATATGGGTTGTGATATTTCTACTTTGTTTTTAATTCTAGTTCCAAATGTTGATACATGGGTTGTGATATTTAAAAAAACATGTTATGAAATTGTATGGTCATTTGGTTGTCTGTTCCAGTAAGGTTAATAGTGGACTTAGAATTTGCTTATTCGTTTTGGTGAAATAATCTGAGAAAAATATAGTAATTGTGCATATAATTTAGAAAATGTAAATTGGTCAGTACTTTAAAGATATTAATTTTTCAAGTGCTTTCTACTGTAAATCTTTGTATGATTGCACTACAAAGTACTACCACCAACTGTGCTACTTTATCGTGATCTTGAAGGATTCAGGGATCAAGTACTAGTCACATAGGATATGAGCTTTGAAGATCTTGAATGGGGTGAGGCTGCACCCAAACATTTTAATGTTACTCAAACTATAACTACTACTTCTTCCAAGGCTGTTGTTACAGGTGTTTTCAAGATTAATACGGTTGTTGCCTCGTTCGTACGCTTGCATAACTCCCTCGCCACTCCGAAAGACACCGTTCAACTCCGCCATGAACTATATGTTAATGTTTACCATTTTTATTTCTGGAATTCTTGGTTCCACTCTTATGTCTTCATTTATAAATAAGTTTTTTCTTATTTATTAACTTGTTTCCAAGCCTTAAATGTTAGCTTTTATAATTGAATTATGATGACTGATAACAGAAGTAACTTAAATGCTGTACAACATAATGTTAAACTTGTCTGTGGAATGCAAATTTGTTGTCTGCAATGTTTACTTTTAAAGTTCACTTACAGGCACAAAAGTAGGCTACATATCAGACAACTGGTTAAAGAAACATTAGCGAAGCTTAAAGAAGCCGGTGAAGCAGATCAACATACCAAAGTTGATGTAAGTTTAACTCTAGTTAACTCTTCATTCCAAATTTTACCATCTAGTTTAATACTCTATAGCTACATACCTACTGTTTTTATGACGAGATTTCTTTAGACATTGAGATCTACAGATTATTTTGAAATCCTCCCACTAAGCCATAAAGTAATCCTATTATTATAAAAATAATACTCTGTTATCCCTGCGCGGAAGTTTTATTAAATATATTGGAGGAATGAATAAAACTGGACAAATTTGAGGTTGTCCTCTCTTTTTTTGGAGAGGGAATGAGTTGTTAGTTCTCACTTCTCAATAGTAAAAGTTTAATTTCATAAAATCCTGACTGCCATCAAACTAATTATATCACTGAACAACATCGTTAATGCCACATGACGAGTGATTTCATTTTCAACATTGTTAATGCCCTCCCTTCCTATCATTCTTTTTCTAAATCATGTAAGCCCCTAATCTCCCCCTCCTTCTGTTACTTTCTTGACTAGTTTGTGCATAATTGTTTTACTTTGGTTTGTGTTTTTCCTTTTTAATTTTAAGTTGATGTTTCGATTGGTTGTTGTGATTAATTATAGTTACTGTCAAACTAGATAGTTTTTTTAGAGTTGTTACTGGAAATTTTGTCCCTATAATTAGAGCCAAGACAGTTTCCAGCATGGATACAGCAAGTTCCAATTTACTCCATTCTATATCCAATTCTAATATTGTATCGATGTTGTTTCTTGTACAGGGTTTAAGTTTTTCTCTTAACTTAATTTTTGTGGTTCAGGAGGAAGAATATATGGGCAGTCTTAAGCACCAATTAGAAAATTATTTGAAACATCCCTTCGAGAGACCGTCCCCCATGTTCCCAATGTAGAACCACTGATTGCTCCCTGTAATCCCGAATTTGGTGATAACCAATGATAACACTTTTATTTCCCCTATTTAGCCCCTTTTTATGAGGACATAGTGATATGCTCATTGTATGTTATATGCAGACTTCATTATGATACATGTATATGTCACAAAAGGCCTTTCTGCCGCATCTATTTTTTTAGCCCATCCTTTAATGCAGCAACAACGCCATGAGCTTATGGACAACAATGAAGGGGATGGGTACTGAATTTAGAGGCCCTCAGCCTGTTGGGCAGGTTCGACCTCAATATCTAAACTTCTGCTTCAACCTAAAAATTTCTTCTTTGTATAAACATTTAATTTATGATATTACAATCATTTAATTGGTATTTCCCACCTCAATATTAGGCTCTAAAAAACAATCTCCCAAAATCTAATTGCCCTAGAAAATTTAGTGTTTGATTAATTAATGAACATAAGAAAATTCTAATGTCTTTTCAACTTGCAAACAAGATAGTGTTTGCAGACAACAAGAAGAATTAAACATCGTCTTATAGTTAATGAAAATTTGTGAATATAGTTGTTAGTCATGGGTGTAAAGAAATACACTTAATAAGCTTCTTATACATAGTTTCACTTGACAGAAATAGCGATTCTAGCTTACAGAATAACAGAAATAGGTACTGCTGCTAGTCTCCTACAGTAATGCAGATATTGGGATCGTCTTAAAATAGTGGGAATGCTACGATAGCAGAAACGAGTACTTGTAACCATCTCCTTATTTACCTTCTGCGTATATCTATATTTAGCATCACCTCCCTCCAGGTTTGTGCATACAATTTGGCATATAAGAACTGAAAATCTGCCCAGTTTTTGCAGTGATGTTTATATACTTAAAAATTCAAATTTTCCGGGAGTTTAACATAAGAATGGTTCAAAATGATGTTCTTAATGTCACTAAAAAATTTTACATTTTTGTTTGTCAAATATTGCAGTCTATAAAATGTTGAGGAGAGCACAATGGTTGTGGGAACTTGAGTTGGAGTATAATGTATATGATGTTTGTCGAGGGAGATGTAGCAAAATTGGTGGTAACGGTTAAGAGGAGATTTGGTCGTAGTTTATTTATGTAAAAGAATTGTTAGATGTCGCTTGTGCCGATGATAGAGATGAGACTCCGACAAGAGGAGAGGAAGAAGCTGTATACCTGATTTTTGAAAATGATTAACTAGGAATATTTTGGTCTATGTGTAACTATCTTAAGATGATGTGTAAATTTTGACTTTTTTGTTTTCTATTGATACTTTTGTATTTTTTTTTGAGTTGGTTTGTACGTTGGCATAGTAGTGCTAAACTGCTTTGCGTAGATTGCTAGATTGTCTTGTGGATATACCAGTTAAATTTGGTGGCTGTTAATGAAATCTAAAGGCCATGCCTAATTTTTTTTTTAAAAAATTTTGTTGCAGTAGAGGGTAAAATGGTTGCCATATACTTCAATTTTTTGAATAAATGATTTTGCAATAAACTTAAAATATGTTGCAATTAACTTAAAATATGTTGCAATTAATTTAAAATATGTTGCATAAGTCCATGTATTGCAACAATTATCACAAAAAAAGGTTGTAAAACAATGTTTCCATAGAAAGCCTAATATACTGCAATGTTTTTGTATTCATTGCTATAAATGTAAAAAATGTTGTTATAAATTGAATTTGCAACTTTTTTACTCTGTTGCAATATGCTCCTAAATTCGTTACCATAAGCCCTTATGGCAACGAGACCAAACGTTACGCCTAATTTTTCGAAAAACATTGCCATAAACCCTATTGCAATGGATTTGTGCCATATAGCAACATATTTTTAGAGATGCTATAGGCAATCTATGGTGTAGTGCATTACAGATTTTATCTTGTTTAGGAATTGCATGGGTGACGTATCTAATACATACATTCATGCATGATTAATCTAATTAAAGCATGCATCATTAACTATTCTATACATACATTCATACATCAATATGTAAAGTGCAATAAAGTAAATATGTTTGGTTATGGCCCCATCCTATGTGATCTTTATCAAGCTCATGATAAAGATCAAGGTCAATCTAATGTGGTGATGGAAATAAATACAACTACTTATTACATAAGTCTTCTTCTTTGTTTAGACTTCTTGTATGCCTCGTCTTCTTCTTTGAATCACCTCCATTGGATAGCCTTCTTGAGTCTTCAATTACATTAAATGATTGAAAGTAAAACTAATTTAATGAACTTACAAGAATAACTCGAGTTACATTCGAGATTTATGATTACAAAGATTGACGACATGCAAGTCATATTTAAAACCAAAACCATTACACTAAGGTCGAAAGGCCATAACCATCAAACATGCTCATACAACACATAAGAGCATATTAAAACATATAATCTGATCTTAACATATCATATTATCCATGATCTAATCATAAAAGAAATATGATAAAAATCAGAATCAAATCATAAAAATAAGAATCACTGTTTACGGGCAGTAAACGACGTCAAACGCCTTACAGATGAGTTGATGATAGCTTTTTTTATCAGTTTTGTTCAAACGCTCGTTTACCTATCGAATAGGGTGTTCGTTTTTGTAAATCGGACACCAGACCCAGATTTCGGCAAATCTGCAGCAGCCAATTCAGAATCCGTATCTAATACGATTCTCATAATTAGAACAAACATAAAACATGTATATATCAGTATATATACAGATTACATAATCATCTTATGATTATACAACTCACATGAATATCATATATTCAAAGCCATATATATACAAGCATATTATATCAACATCAAATCATGGCGAATCACGTACATGCTCATATATCGAAAACGGTTCAATACATAAACGAATTAAAAACAATTCGCAAGTAGATCTGATGCCATCGAAGGGTTTTTAGCACATAAACGCAACGAAAAATGTAAATTTAAATCTTAAAAATTGAAACCCTCCGCAGAATCCATGCGAAAAACAATATTTAATTCATAGTTCAGTATGTTTACCTTAAGAAGCTTTACGTTAATGGAAAGATGGAGGTCTTGAATGATCACCACGTAGCCCGTCGCTGGAACGATCTACACCTTGAAGGTATCCACACGAATGATCGCGCGGAGGATGGGTGTGTACTAGCACGTTCTTGAGTCTGCCTTCTTTCTCTCTCTATCTCTCTTCAGGCTGCTAGGGTTTATGTTTTATCAAATAAAGCGTGTAACCCTAATTCTATTAGAAAAAGATATTATATAGGCAAGAGCTAATAGGCCTCCAACCCTAAACTGAATTTTAGAGTTATTATTATTATTAAATTCAAAATTCTAATTATTGTATAATTAAGTCTCACTTAATCATCCAATAACTTAATTTCGGATTTAATATTAAATTCGAATTTCTTATTTATTTATTTAATTAAGTCACACTTAAATAATAACAAATAATTCGAGTTACTTATATTTAATTTAAATCTAAATATAAATCAAATAATCCTCCAATCATTCTTTGTGCGACCCTTTAGGTTATTATTACGTTGGTAACAATTTTAAATCTAATTTAAAATCATAAACAATGAGCGGCATCTAGTAATACATCATTATCACCCAAGTAATAATAATTAAATCGGTGATCAATTAAACCTTTCGTGAATAATGTACAATATAATATAATCCCTTTAGCCTTATATTATAGATCAAAATCGAGGCATGCATTGTGTCATCCTCTGTTAACGTTCAATCCTTCTTTCCTTGATCAATGAGTAAACTGTTTAACAAATCAGTATTTGAGCACGACCATGCATTTTATAGTCTTACTCAATCAAGAAGCCAATAATATCACTCCTTTAGTAAAGGAGGGCTAAATCCCATCTAGATCATTCATATTTCTCATACGATTCATAATGTACCCAATGTCTACTTTTATTATTACCCGGTCAAGGATAACTTTTAATAGTATTAAAGTATATTAATTCTCGTATAGAAATATAATGATTTCAGGTCAAAGGACCAATACATCATTATTATTGTGAGATTAACTTATGACACTATAAACATGTAGTATCTCACAATGGGTCAATCCAGCACCATGTATTTAATACATGTGCCTGTGTTTTGACTTTAGTATCACCATACCTATGATCAATGAGATGTGATCATCAGCCAACAAACATACTAGTCTCAATGTATTTATTATCGTCCCTAAACAATAATACTTGACTAGAGACTTTTAGGAATATTAATATTATTTTCATAATCTCATTTCTAAGTCACATACATAGAGATATAGATTTACATATCATATTCCAAGGACATTTATTAATCTAACATCTTATCGCAGAAAATAAAGATATAATAAATTACTAAAGAATAATCCATATAATCATAATTAATAATCCAAATGTTTCATAATATAAACATAATAGTGTTGTCTCTAGGGCACAAACACTAACATGATCCCCTTGCGTTTACAAAATTCTTTCATAGTGTTGTTATTGAATTTAGTTCCATTATCACTTCTAAATATCTTGACTTTGTGTATTAGTTCTTTTTCCAGTTCTCTCACATGATCAAAAATAATGGATGGAGATTCATCCATTTCATGCAGAAAATATACCCATGTATATCTTTTGTACTCATGAACAATCACAAGTGCATATCTCTTCTTAGTTATAGACATTACATTAATTGGACCAAAAAGATTAATGTGAAGTAAGTGAGATGGTTCAAGAATTGAGGATTCAATCTTATTCTTGAAAGATGATTTCCTTAATTTGGCCTTCTGGCAAGAGTCACATAGGCTATCAAGGGTCAACACTGGATTGGGAAATCTTATTACAAGATCTTTCTTCATAAGTTCATTAATATTATTGAAGTTGAAGTGAGAAAGTCTTCTATGCCAGTTCCAGCTGTCTTCCACAATTGTTCTACTCAATAGATAAATGAAAGAGCCATCGCTATTTTTAGAGACCCTGGCTTCATATATATTCCCATGTCTGTACCTAGTCATTGCAACATTGCCATCTGAGTTGTTGACAATTTCACAATGTTCTTCATAGAAATACACATGGTAACCTCTGTCACAGGTTTCACTCACACTGATCAGATTAGGCTTGAGTTCTACAATAAGAGCTATATTTTCAATGATGATATTCCCAAGCCTGATATTTCCATATCCCAAAGTTTTTCCTAAGTTGCCATCTCCATATGAAACTTGGGTCAGCCTTCTCCTTAAACTATGATATTAAGGCTTTATTTCCAGTCATATGTCCTGAACATCCACTGTCCAAAAGTAAAGAGTTTATTTTGTTACCCTTTATTCAGATAAGCCATTAGTTAGAATTTTTAAAGACCCATACTTACTTGGATCCGTTGGCCTTCTTAAGTTTGTTAGCATTTGCAGCAGAAGTCTTTCCATCAGAGTTTATACTAACATTTTAACATAAGAGTTTACACATGCAGATATAACTTTTATCTTGTTTAAAGAGGGGTTCAGTTTATAATAATCATAATACAAACTGTAATACTCTTTACATGTATAAATGGAATGTCAAACACTACCACAATAAAACAAGGATTATGGGGTTTATATCTAACTTTCCTATTCCTAAACTATAATTTAGGAGGAATATTATTTATCCCTTTATTTTTCCCGTAAGCAACAACAAGATGGTTAGTACTACCACAGTTTAAACAAGCCTTTCTAGGTACACTAGAAATGGGTTTGTATTTTTTTATTGACACCTACTTTTCCATTTCTATTCTTTCTAGGATATTTTTCTTTGTTTTTCATTTTTGACTTCCTTCGCTTTTGCTTAAGTTGTTTGTGAGTCATTAAACCAATATTTACAGATTTAGTATGAACCTGTTCACACTTATCACTATTTAAATTTGACTTAGATGCTGACGTTGAACCTTTCTCATTTACTGACTTAACACCATCAACACTTAAATTAAACTTAACAGGTTTTAGCTGAGACTTGTTTAGTTTTACCTTCTTATCAGTATTTATTGGTTTGATCTCCTCAGTCTCTTTTACATTTTAATTTATCAGGATTAGATTTGTTTGCATAATCTAATTCTCATCCTCAATAGCCACTTTCTATTGAACCCTGAGTTTATTTTCCTGCATTAGTCCAAAGTTTAATAACTTCTCTTTCTTTAGCTAATTCCTTTTCCATATAAGCAGGCATTTCTAACAGTGTATCTTTATTATAAACAATATCATCTCTCTATCTCTTTTTAAGTTTCCAACATGAAAACTAACTCAGCTTCTAGGTGATCGTTCATTTTCTTCAAGTCAGATTTTTCAATTATGATCCTAGCATTTTCAAGTGTTTGATCCCAATATCTAATATGTCGAGTTTTGAGAAATAGCCTTAAGTCACAGATATTATCAGTATCAAAAGCAAGGGTAGTTTGAGGTACCTTCATTTCAGTAGTCTCAAGTTCACTATCAGCATTTGCCATGAGAGCATAATTTGTACCCTCATCAGATTCCGATATATCATCCTAATCTTTTTCTTTATGATAAAGGCTTGCTTTTTCTCTGATTTTGGCTTTCTGTAGTCAGCTACAAAGTTCCCAACTCTATCATAATTATAACACTTGATCTCTGACTTGTCAATTTTCCAGACCTTGACTCCTTCTCATCATTCTTCCTGTAATTCCTCCTATCATAGTTTGAGGAACTAGAGCCTATTCTAGAAAATCTTTTTCCTTTCTTGAAATCCTTGAAGGCCATCTTTCTAAAGTTTTTTACTAAGAGTGCAGCCATTTGGAGAATTTCTTCATCATTTTCATGATCACTTTCAGTATCTGAGTAATTATTAGAGTTTGAGTCATCATCAGCGTTTGATGACTCAGTATCAAACTTTACAATCACGGCCTTTCCTTTATAGTGGCTCTTTTTCCCATATTTCTCCCTTGGTTTTTCTTCAACACTAAGTGCAACATGTCTTGTTAGTGGCCCTTTTCTCTTGCTTCTTTGCTCCATCTCCAGTTCATGAGTTTTCAGCATTCCATAGATTTCATTTAGAGTTGTGTCTTTAAGATCATATTTATCCTTTATTGATGTGACTTTCAAATCCCACTTCTCAAGGAGTGCAAGAAGAAACTTCAAGTTTCAATGTTTTGAATCATATTCTTTTTCCACATGTGACAAATCATTCAGCAGCTTTAAAACCGTCATAGATTTCAGTCAAAGACTAATAAGCTTCTAAGTCAAAGTGTGCATACTCCTGAGTGAGGACTGTCCTTATATTCTTCTTGATAGCAGTTGTGCCTTGATGTTTAACCTCCAAAGTGTTCCATATTTCCTTGGTTGTTTTGCATCAAATCACCCTATTGGACATCACACTGTCTAGACTTCTATACAAATGATGTTCGACTTTTGCATCTTTCATAATAGATGAAATATCCTAAGGAGTGTAATCTTTTTGTCCTTATCAACCATCTTTTCCTCTTGAACAGGAACTACAACATCCATTTTCATGGACCTGTGAAGACCATCATAAATCATGTTCAGATATTCATGATCTGTTGCTTCTAGACACCTAGCCATCTTAACCTTCCAGATTGAACATTCATTAATCTTCAAGATTGGAACTTGATAATGCCATAATTGCTCATGTTATGATTGATTTGGTTTGTGGCTAGTGGTGTTGGGGGGATTATGTTGAGTTTCCTTGTTGAAAATTGGCTAAATCGAAGATTAGGATCTGTCTAACAATTCAGGATATGATCAACTGCTGTGATATGATTATCCGTTGAAAGCTTCGATATCATCCGTTGATGATCAGTAGTCATCCGCTGATATATACAAATGATTATTCGTTCAAGCTACAACATTTATCCTTTGATCAGGCTATCCATTGAGAATGACTTGGATGATAAGTCAAGACTACAAGATAAATCAGAAAGTGTTGATTTATAGGATTGTAGTTGATTTAGATATGTAAAGTGTTAGAATTATATTGTAACATATCTTGTAATTGATAGAGGACTAATTTGTAGCTGTGTAGTATATAAACACAGAATAGGTTATCACAATATGTGGTGTGTAGAACTCGAGTATTCGTATAACCTAGAAGCTCTTAAGAATATTGTTCTTAAGAGAGTTTTGTAACCGTTTATTAAAGATCAATATAAACTGTTATTTTATTCATCTGTTCTTACTTTAGTTTCATAATACATCAATTTATTTAGTAATTGTATCCAACCCCCCTTAAATAATTACTTTACTGGGAAACAAGTGGTATCAGAGCGGTCAAATTAAACTGTTAATTTGCAAAGGTCAAGATGTCTGGAAATAAGTATGAAATCATGAAAATTTCCATCCTGAAGAAAGCTGATTACTCTACATGGGGAGTAAAGATGTTGATGTTCCTTGAAGCCATTGATGATTCATATATTGATATCATCAAAACAGGACATCCATATCATATGGAAACTGTGGCTATGACTGCAGATGCTTCTAAACACTATGCCATAAAGGAAAAATTAAAGTGGTCAGATCCTAAAAAAGCTGCGATGCTTAAGGATGCTAAAGTCAGGAATATTCTACACAACAGTTTGGACAATGTGATGTCAGACAGAGTTATTGCCTGCAAAATTGCAAAGGAGATATGGGATATCTTGGAGATACAGTTCCAAGGTACAATGGCAATTAGGGGTGTGCATTCGGTTAACCAAAATCGAAACCGACCTTAGAATTTTTATTTGAACAAAGTTTTATTCATCCATTTTCATTTTGACTAAAAAGATTTCATTTAGTTGACTCCTGAAATCTCGACGATTGGTAAGCAAGCAAGCAAGCAGTTTTGTAGGCGCCAATAATCAAAACTGAAATAGTGAAAAAACCTCTAACGAAAATCAAACCGAATTGTATTCAGTTTTAAACCGAAACCGAAATAATTAATTCGGTTATAACCGAAAACCGGATTTAAGAACCGAATTTAATAAAAAAATGCCAGAAAATCAGAATTGCAAAAAAGAAAAATAAACTTTAAACTAACAGTCAACCAATTCAAACATCAAGAATTAAAATTTTAAGTTCACATGTGTTCGCTGTAATTCAAATGCGAAAATACACGCAAGTGTACGCGATCACAAGTAGTATAAGATATAAGTCAAGTTCGTTCCCATAGGGACTAGTTTAAATTAAGTTCAGATTATGCACCTATACAATAATGTATGGTTATCGTTCAATGCTAAGACAAATAACAAATTGAGTTTTGATTTAACTAAGAGATTATACTAATAGCATTAACTAAGAGAATAAAGATTGAATTACTTATATGAGAATAAACATGGGATTCTAACTTCATTAAGTATTTCATTCAAAGTCTATGTCTTTAACCCTAGAATGTGATGGTGATGACAATTAATCAGATAACACGAAACTAGTATACACTAACTTTCGTTATACGTATACCCTACTATCAAACGTCCACAATTAAGATAGAAGTTGAATAGACACAAATTATGCTTAGTCCCTATATGTCTATAAAGATTGTCAACATAATGGCTTAAGAGCAAGTTATCTATCTTGATTACATAGGGTGAATAAGATGGTTAAAACTACACACGAATTATGCATGTCAATTCATACATAAACCTATGCTAGCATGGCAAGTTCTCAACCTCTATATTCACTGTCGCTTCAATAGAGATTAACAAAAAATCTTAGATGTTAGCTACGCATCAAAGACGAATAAGCACAACAAAACTAGGAAATCATAAATCACCACACACAAAGAATTTAAAACAATCAACTATTAAAATCGATAAATAAATCCGTTAGAACCCCATGAGAACGATTAGTTCATAATAAACTCATCGTCACAATGGGTTCCAATGAAAACATGATAATAAACAATATAAGAGTACTAGGGATCAAAGACAAATCGAAAACAAGCATCCAAAGTATTAACTATATTGAAGAATACAAAAGTCTTCTTCTCCTTAGCTATCTTGTGCTCTCTAGGTCTTCGTATTGCTCTCCCTTGGCTCATGTTATTAAAAACATCTTTTTATTGGTTTATATAAGCCCCTGGTGGACCTAGACCCTCAAAATCATCAAAACAGACTTGAAATGGGATTCTAGCTTAGACAACTGGCACGGACGCCCCAGCCTCTGTGCGGGCGCGCGTGTCTTCTGTCAATCTAGCGCGGCCGCCCCGCCTTCCGCGCGGGCGCGCCGTGTTTCTTTATTTTTCTGCAATTTTTTGTTCCTATTGTAACTTGAGCTCCGTTCATCTGATTTCAACGAATCAATAGTCCACGTGAAGCTATCCAGATGCTCTTCAATATGAACATGGCCTAGGCTTCAGAATCTGACCTCCTTTCAGCATATTTCCTTGAAAAGCTCATTTATTCATCCAATTAATGCATGCAATGCAAAGACACAAAATATATCAAAAATACCAATAACTTGAGTCCAAAATACCAACTTAAGCCTGTAATAAAGTGTTCTAAGTAGATATAAAATCCACTTATCAACATGCCCAACATTCAAGGTCACATGCCAATGCTTGGTTAAAATCAAAATTTGCAGGAAATTTGGAGAAGAATAGATGATGACTCATGATGTAGAATTGTTGAATGAGATGTTGTGTTGTGGCCTGCGTGTAAGGTGATGTATGTATCGTCGTTTGTCAGCCGCGGGCTCAGTTCAGGTCTTCAAGTCAGGAGAGTCGATAAGTAATAAGAGTAAAGAATATACATACATGTTTATATTTCATAAATATTTATAATATATTAAAAAAATTGGTTATTAATTCGGTTATTCGGTTAATAGCGGTTAATAACCGAAAAACCGAAATTTACAAATTTCTCTACCGAAATATATAATTTGGTTAACCGAACCGAAATTATTTCGGTTATTTGGTTTGGTTTTTGGTTAATCGAACTGAATGCACACCCCTAATGGCAATAAAGAAAAACAGAAGAGCTATTCTTGTGCAAGAATATGAACAATTTGATGCCAAGACTGATGAGTCAATTACTAACATATATGATAGATTTCTAACACTGTTCAATAATCTACAATTGGTTGGAAAATAATATGAAAGAGAAGACTCAAACACCAAGTTTCTGAGAGCTCTTTCAGAAGATTAGGATACTCAGGCCTCAATTATCAGGCATCAACATGATCTTGATTCTCTGACTCTGAATGAAGTGTATGGGATGCTGAAGACTCATGACTTGGAGATCCAACAAAGGAAGAATAGAAAAGGTCAGAAGATGAATGATGTGGCTCTTAATGCTGAGACTAATAAAGGAAAGGAAAATATGAGTGAGAGATCAAGGAGAAAGAACATTGTTGAAGAGTCATATACTAATGAAATGTCAGATCCTGACACAGATACTGATGAGGATTTTGAGATTGATATGGATGATCCTCAAGTGGTTGAAATAGCTGCAATGCTTGTGAAGGGCTTCAGAAGGATGAGGTTTGCAAAACCACAGAGAAAAGGTAGTTTCAACAGAAGGTTTTCTAGTCAAGGCAAAGACAAGTTCTGAAAGAGTGATGGTTAGTACAACAAGGAAAGGAAGTTTGACAAGACCAAGGTGACATGTTATAACTGTAATGAAAGGGGACATTTGGCTAGTGAGTGCCCCAAGACAATTGGATATGCTTTGGTCACAACAAACTCCAACAGAGACTTGATGGAGTCATCAGGAACTGACAATGATGATGAATGCTATGCGCTCATGGAAGCTCATGGAGAGAATGCCTCAGGAACTAATAAGGTACCTTCAGTTATATTTCCTGTTGATATTGATAATTTATCAGAATTAAAAACTTTCTTACACTTATTGCATGTTACTTTTAAAATTAAGACTATTGAATATGATAATTTGATTGATAATAATAAGAGGCTTAAAGAAATTAATGATTTCTTAGAAGCTAAGTTAGTTTGCATGCATGAACATGAAAAGGCATGTAAGAAGGCACAACATAATGAAACTCAGCTAAACATCAGGTAGCTGGACTAGAGAAAGTTCTAGAACAGGAAAGATAGGTGTTTAAAAATTGGATGACCTCAGGAAAGAAAGTTCATGATTTCATCAGTGATAAAACTGGAAAGAATGTCTAGGTTATAACAAATTTGCTGATAGGAATATCAATAAATCTATTAATAACACTACTCCGGTTAAGTTTGTTAGAACTGATGAAAGGGGAGTTGAGTCTATCTATGAATTTGGTTCTACCTCTAAGAATAAAGCTGAAGAGAAAGCTGAACCTAGAGTCCCTGCTAAAAAGAAAGAAGATCCTAAAATGCAAGAAAAGAAAAGTAAAAACATAGGACTTCTCTCTAAGAGTCAGTTAGACAATAAGATATGTGAGGTAACTTCTAGGGCTCCCAGACCTAGGTCTAAGAGAGGTAGAAATGGAAAATAAGGAATAAACAAGGCAAACAACTATAAGTACATTCCTAATGCTCCTAGGAAATCTTGTTTTAACTATGGTAATACTAATCATATTGATACTGATTGCCGGAAGCCTCAAAAGAAAGTTTATAAAATTATTGAATCTGATATAAGTGGCAGATCAGTATTATACAAACCACAAAATTCTAGTTCTCCCAGTGGTAGCAGTTGGCATTCTATTTACACTTGTAATGATTATCATATTTTGTATCACAATAATTATGATCCTTTACCAAAATTTAATAAAATTGTTGTTTTAAATAGAACTGCTAAACTGAATGTGCATACATCTTATAGAGTCATAAATATCAAGAGAAATCCTGATGGAGTAAATCCCGATGGATCAAATCCTCAGAAGAAGTCTGCTAAAAGTAAAAATGCATAAGATGTCAAAAAGGACCCAACAAATGTGGGTTCTTAAAAATTCTGACTGATTTCTATATTTTTTATTACAGGGAAGCAAGAAGAATGTGCTAGTCTTGGACAGTGGCTGTTCAGCACATATGACTGGAACTAAATCCCTGTTGTTAGAATATGAGGAGAAGGTTGACCCAATGATTTCCGATGGAGATGGAAATGTAGGAAAAATACTGGGATATGGAAATATTATAATTGTAAATATCATCATCTCAAACGTAGCTCTGGTAGATGGACTGAAGCATAACTTGTTGAGCATTAGTCAAATCACTGACAGAGGTTTCTATTGTGACGCCTTCCAAACCCGGGGTCTAGATTTGGGGGTCACTAGCCAAAAAAGAAACTATAATAAAATAATCACAGTGGAATAACATAATAAATATGACCCGTTGCATGCAACTGGATCGATCACAGGTTATAGTATGAAACATACACTAATACAAACCAAATGTTATCACAAACCATAAGTCTAATTAGTTTTACAACTTATTCAAATTTTATTACAAACCTCTAGACTACCTAAGCATTCCAAACTATCTACCTGGAAAACACACCAAACTATCTACAAGCACACAACTTCTGGTCAGACCTGGAACTCACGCTTGCCCTGGCCTAGCTGAAAGAATCAGGATATGAAACAAGTATGAGCAAAAGAAATGCTCAGCAAGTAGTATATAACTTATGATTTAGAACAACAATAACAATAAATCTGATGAACAAAACCAACCAACAATACCTGAACAGTATCAAAAACTGATATACGTTTTGATAATAAACAACATTTGCATATGTATTTTGTTTTGGGATTGGAATCCTCGAACGACGGTGTGTTACCGCCGGTGATCAGCCGCGGAGCAACACCGGTATGCCAAAGCATATCCAACTAAACAAAAGGGTACCCAAGGCACATATCTGATAAGTGGCATTTTATACCACTTAGAACGTCTTAAAAGGGCTTAAATTGGTGTCTTGAAATCAAGTATTTTGTGTATTTAATGCGTTTTTCTAGTGTTTATGCATTTCAGGGTATTAGTTGCATTTCGGAGGAGGAATCATCAAGAATAAGCCTTGGCATGTGTTCACCATTGAGAGAGGAAAAGAACGGGCAGATTACGGCGAAGAAACGGAGCAAACCTGGAATTTTTCCAGTAGGGTCCTTCGTGCCCGCGCAGCAATGCTGAGCGGCCGCGCAGCAGCCTTGGGCGCCCGCGCAGAAATGCTGAGTGGCCGCGCAGGGTCGGGGAAAAAGATATATTATTTTAGACTACTACTTCTGTTTGGCTTCCAACTTCTATGTAAACTGAGTTTTATGGGACTATTATATAGGTAGATTTGAGACATTTTTCACAGAGTATTAAGAGGAGATTATGTTTTAGATTGTGTTTTGCAAGAAGCGAAGGAGATAAGGAAGAAGACCGATTTAGCACACAGCAACGAAGAGGAAGCATATATTCTTGTGATTCTTGTTTCGTTGTAACGTTGGATGCTAGTTTTCTTGCTTTGACTTATTTACTCTTGTGACGTACTATGTTTTAATATAATCAGTTTAGTTATTATTTTCTTGTGTTTGTTTATCATGATTTCATATGAACCCATGATGGCGATAAGTTCTATTATGGGCTAATCGTGATCATGGGGTTGCAACGGATTTATTATGGAATTCTTTAGTTAATTGTTTAATACTTTAGTATGTGATGATTGCATGATATCTAGTATTGGTTGTGCGTATTCGTCTTATGTGCATCGCGAACATATAAGATAGGGTGTTAATCTCTTGTGAAGCGATGGTGGATCTTGAGATTTAGAACTTGCCATGCTAGCATAGGTTCATGTATGTTGTTCATGATTAGTGGGTAACTCTAACAGTTTTATTTGCCCTATGTAATCAAAAAGGGATAACTTGTGCTTAAATCGTTGTGTTGTCAATTTCTGTAGACATATAGGAACTCAACATAATTGATGACTATTCAACTTCTATCTTAATTGTGGATGTTTGGTAGAATGGTATTAGTACAATGAAAGTTGGCTTTTATCAGTTTCGTGTTATTCGATTAATATCATCACTGTCACATGCTAAAGGTAATAACAATGGCTATAAAAGGAAGTAATAATGAAGTTGTGATCTCATAAGTGTTTTATTATTGATAAATTGAAGTGTTAGTTAAGTGGTTAATTAAGTAGTTAATTATAGTTAATATTTAATCAACAATTTTAAGTGTTATTATCTTAACATTGAGAAGTAGTCATACATTGGTGAGTGAGTTAAATTAGACAATAACTTAGTCTGAGTCTCTGAGGGAACGAACTAGAAAGTATTCTATATTACTTGCGAACGCGTATACTTGCGTGAATATTAGTGCGTGATTTCGCCCTAACAAGTTTTTGGCGCCGCTGCCGGGGACTCGGCGTATTTGTTTAGTTTATGTACTTACCATCATTGGTCATTAGGACTCAGTGATTAGGACGTACTAGTTAATTACTCTTTTCGGTTGTGTTTCAGGTACTTTAGCAAGCGTTTATGCAAACTCGTTCTCGTGCTCGCAAGAGGACCTTAGATACAGCTGAGGAGAAAGACGAAGTTCTTGATACACCGGAGAAGTTAGATTTTGAGGATTCGGATTCAGGAACTGAGCAGAAAGAACCAGTAAACATGGGAGATCGTATTGTTCAAGCTGATCCAGCTCTTATGGATTTTTCTCGGCCTAAAATTGATGACATTCAGTCAAGCATCCTTCATCCGGCTATTCAAGCTAACAGCTTTGAAATCAAGCCGGGCACTATTCAGATGGTGCAGAATTCTGTTTCTTTTGGAGGAGCGGCAACTGAAGACCCCAACATGCACATAAGGAATTTTGTCGAGATCTGCAACACTTTTAAGTATAATGGCGTGACTGATGAGGCTATCAAGTTGAGGCTTTTCTCATTCTCACTGAGGGATAAGGCTAAAGACTGGTTACATTCTGAACCAGCTGGGTCCATCACTACGTGGCAAGATCTTGCGCAAAAGTTTCTGGTGAAGTTTTATCCAATGGCAAAGACTGCTGCTATGAGGAGTGCTCTTACTCAGTTTGCGCAGCAACCTACAGAATCTATGTGCGAGGCTTGGGAACGCTACAAGGAAATGTTGAGAAAATGTCCACATCATGGAATGCCGGATTGGATGGTAATCACTGGTTTTTATAATGGTTTGGGGGCCCAATCTCGGCCCATGCTCGATGCAGCAGCTGGAGGCGCCTTATGGGCTAAAAGCTATACTGAGGCGTATAATCTTATCGAGACGATGGCTGCAAATGAGCATCAAAACCCAACTCAGAGGATGACGTCAGGCAAGGTCGCAGGTATTCTGGAAGTTGATGCAGCCACCGCTATTGCAGCCCAGCTCCAAGCGCTATCAATGAAGGTTGATTCTCTGGCTACGTATGGAGTTAATCAAATAGCTATGGTTTGTGAGCTTTGTGCAGGTTCTCATGCTACGGATCAGTGTTCTCTTGTCAACGAATCTGTTCAATATGTGAATAATTATCAGTGACAACAGCAGCCTGTGCCAGCGACCTATCATCCTAACAACAGAAATCATCCAAATTTCAGCTGGGGGAATAATCAGAATGCTATTCAGCCACCATATCAGCAAGGAGTGAGTAAACAGTTTAACCCACCTGGATTCCAGCAACCACAGCAGTATGCTACAAGGCAATCATATCCTCAACAGGGAAGTGCAGCTGCACCTACTAGTGCTGATTTTGAGGAACTTAAGCTGGTGTGCAAGACTCAGGCGGTTTCTATCAAGACCTTGGAAAATCAAATCGGTCAATTAGCCAATGCAGTGCTCAATCGTCAACCTGGCACTCTTCCCAGTGACACGGAAGTACCATGCAGGAAGGAAGCTAAAGAGCAAGTCAAGGCTATTACCTTAAGGTCTGGAAAAGTAGCTGATGCTGAAAAGGCAAAAGAAGTCGAAGCTGAAGTTAGAGATGAAGAATCTAAGCAAAAGGAGAAAGCGGCGAAACCAAGGAAGACTACTGTTGAACACACTCTGCCTGAGGCTAATACAGGGGAGAAACAGCTCTATCCTCCACGACCTTTTCCTAAGAGATTGCAGCAACAAAAGCTGGATAGACAGTTCGGGAAGTTTCTGGAGGTGTTCAAGAAACTTCACATCAATATACCTTTCGCTGAGGCTCTGGAACAAATGCCTAGTTATGCGAAGTTTATGAAGACTATTCTTTCAAGGAAGGTGAAACTGGATGACCTTGAAACCGTTGCTCTCACGGAAGAATGCAGCGCGGTTTTGCAACAAAAGTTACCACCAAAACTGAAAGATCCAGGAAGCTTCACCATTTCTTGCACCATTGGCGATCTAACTTTTGACAAGTGCCTTTGTGATTTGGGAGCAAGCATTAATCTGATGCCCTTGTTGATCTTTAAAAAGCTGGATCTGCCTGATCCAAAACCCACATACATGTCGCTACAATTGGCGGACCGTTCCATTACTTACCCAAGGGGCATAGTTGAGGATGTGCTCGTCAAGGTGGATAAGCTCTTCTTTCCTGCAGATTTTGTTATTCTGGATTTTGAGGAAGATAAGAAGATTCCCATAATCTTGGGGAGGCCTTTCTTGGCTACTGGCCGTACCTTGATAGATGTGCAAAAAGGGGAACTTACTATGCGGGTCCAAGATCAGGATGTGACCTTCAACGTATTCAAGGCAATGAAATTCCCTACAGAAGATGAGGAGTGCTTAAAAGTGGATGTGATTGATTCTGCGGTTACTTCGGAACTCGATCACATGCTAATGTCTGATGCATTGGAAAAGGCCTTAGTGGGGGAATTTGACAGTGATGATGAAGATAGCAACGAGCAATTACAATATCTGAACGCTTCTCCATGGAAGCGAAAGCTCGACATACCATTTGAATCTCTTGGTACTTCTGACCTTAAGAATGCTGAAGGGAAGCTCAAACCATCAATAGAGGAAGCACCTACCTTGGAGCTTAAACCATTACCTGAACACTTGAGGTATGCTTTTTTAGGTGATTCATCTACGTTACCTGTTATTATTTCAGCTGACCTTTCAGGTAGTGAGGAAGACAAGCTCTTAAGGATTTTGAGAGAATTCAAATCGGCTATAGGATGGACCATAGCAGACATCAAGGGGATAAGTCCTTCATATTGTATGCATAAAATTCTGCTAGAGGAAGGAAGTAAGCCAACTGTGGAACAACAGCGAAGACTGAACCCGATCATGAAGGAGGTGGTGAAGAAAGAAATTCTGAAATGGCTAGATGCAGGCATCATTTATCCTATTTCTGACAGCTCGTGGGTGAGCCCCGTGCAATGTGTACCTAAGAAAGGAGGTATCACTGTGGTCGCAAATGAAAAGAATGAGCTCATCCCTACTCGAACAGTTACAGGATGGAGAGTATGCATGGATTATAGAAAATTGAACAAAGCCACAAGGAAGGATCACTTCCCTCTCCCATTCATTGATCAAATGCTTGACAGATTGGCGGGACATGAGTATTTTTGTCTTCTGGATGGTTATTCCGGGTATAATCAGATTTGTATTGCACCAGAGGATCAGGAAAAGACTACCTTCACTTGTCCATTTGGCACATTTGCTTTTCGTAGAGTTTCGTTTGGGTTATGTGGCGCCCCGGCCACCTTTCAGAGATGTATGATGGCTATATTCTCTGACATGATTGGAAATAACGTCGAAGTGTTCATGGATGACTTCTCCGTCTTTGGACACTCATATGATGAATGTTTGAATAATCTGTGCACCGTACTCAAAAGATGCGTGGAAACTAATTTGGTGCTTAATTGGGAGAAATGTCATTTTATGGTGCGTGAAGGCATTATCCTTGGGCATAAGGTCTCTAGCAAGGGTCTGGAGGTGGACAAGGCCAAGGTGGGAGTCATTGAAAATCTTCCCCCACCTAATTCGGTGAAAGGAATCCGTAGTTTTCTCGGTCATGTGGGTTTTTATCGGCGATTCATCAAGGACTTTTCAAAGATATCGAAGCCGTTGTGCAATTTACTTGAGAAAGATGTGCCTTTTAAATTTGATGATGAATGTTTGGTAGCATTCGAGACTCTCAAGGAGAGTTTGATCACGGCACCAGTTATTACAGCACCAGATTGGACATAACCGTTTGAGATGATGTGTAATGCGAGTGATTATGCGGTAGGTGCAGTTCTGGGATAGCGCAAGAAAAATCTCTTCCATGTGGTCTACTATGCGAGTAAGACTTTAAATGGGGCCCAATTGAACTACACCACTACTGAGAAGGAGCTTTTGGCTATAGTCTTTGGCTTTAAGAAATTTTGATCTTATCTGCTTGGTACGAAAGTGACAATATTCAGTGATCATGCAGCTATTCGCTATCTGGTTTCTAAGAAGGATTCGAAGCCGA
This sequence comes from Apium graveolens, assembly GCF_009905375.1. NCBI lineage: Eukaryota > Viridiplantae > Streptophyta > Magnoliopsida > Apiales > Apiaceae > Apium > Apium graveolens. Next base: position 292,072,751 of record NC_133648.1, read on the forward strand.
GACTCATTCGTTGGGTGCTTTTACTTCAAGAATTTGAGTTAGAGATCAAAGATAGAAAAGGTACTGAGAATCAAGTAGCTGACCATCTCTCTAGGTTGGAGAATCCCGATTCTACTTCACAAGATAGGACGTTAATCAATGAATCTTTTCCGGATGAGCAGTTGTTTGCAATTCAGGAGGAAGAACCATGGTTTGCAGATATTGTAAACTATCTTGTCAGCAATATAATGCCTCCTACTTTGACATCCGCTCAAAAGAAGAAGTTTCTGCATGAGGTGAAGTGGTATATGTGGGATGAACCATATTTGTTTAGACAGGGAGCTGACCAGATCATCAGGAGATGTATCCCGTTCTGTGAGACGGAGGGGATATTATGAGACTGCCATTCCACGGTTTATGGTGGACACTATGGAGGTGAGAAGACGGCAGCTCGTATTCTGCAAGCAGGTTTTTTCTGGCCTACCTTGTTCAAGGATGCTCATCAGTTTATTTTAAGGTGTGATCGTTGCCAAAGAGTGGGAAATTTGTCAAGGAAGGATGAGATGCCATTAAATGTGATGCTTGAAGTCGAGGTCTTTGATGTATGGGGAATCGATTTCATGGGGCCTTTTATCTTATCTTGCAATAATCAGTACATCTTGCTGGCAGTCGATTATGTCTCAAAATGGGTCGAAGTTAAAGCTTTACCGACAAATGATGCAAAGGCAGTGCTAAATTTTCTTCATAAGCAAATTTTCACAAGGTTTGGAACACCTCGGGTTATCATAAGTGATGAAGGATCGCATTTTTGCAACCGTAAGTTCACTTCTATGATGCAGCGTTATAATGTGAATCATCGAGTAGCTACTGCCTATCATCCGCAAATAAATGGTCAAGCGGAAGTGTCTAACAGAGAGATAAAGCGCATTCTAGAGAAGGTTGTTTGTCCGTCAAGGAAGGATTGGTCTTTAAAGCTCGATGAAGCTGTTTGGGCTTACAGAACAGCATACAAAACTCCACTTGGGATGTCACCGTTTCAGTTGGTGTACGGTAAGGAAAATGTCATCTACCGGCGGAGCTTGAGCATAAGGCCTACTGGGCATTGAAGAAATTGAACCTGGATTTAGATGCAGCTGGTAAGAAAAGAATGCTTCAGCTTAATGAACTTGATGAATTTCGACTTCAAGCGTACGAGAATAACAAAATGTATAAGGAAAAGGTGAAGAGGTGGCACGATAGGAAGCTACATCCTAAGTTATTTGTGCCAGGGCAACAAGTTCTGTTATTCAACTCTCGGCTCCGACTTTTTCCTGGGAAGTTGAAATCAAGGTGGTCTGGACCTTTTATTGTCAAAACTGTGTTTCCACATGGACCGGTGGAAATTTTTGAGAATGATTCGGACCAAGCATTCAAGGTTAACGGTCAGCGGTTGAAACACTACTATGGGGACATGGCAAACCGAGAGGTGGTTAGTGCCATTTTGTTGACTACGTGAGAAAGGTACGGAACGTCAAGCTAATGACGAAAAAGAAGCGCTGCGTGGGAGGCAACCCATGAATTGTTGTTACAGGAACCCTTAGAAGTTAATAACCTATCCAAAAACATAAAAAAAATCAGAAAACAGGGGCTGAAATTTTTTTTTTCCAGAGACCCTCTGCGCGCCCGCGCAGAAATGCTGAGCGGCCGCGCAGGGGTCGAGTTCCAGAAAATTTTTTGCAGTTCAGAAAAAAAAAAAAGAAAAAAAAAACAAAAACACACAAAAAAAAACCATCACAGCCCATAAACCCACGAATTCTTTTCCCATTACCCCATGATTTTATCCCTCAACCCCACTCCTAATCTAATTTAACCTACTTCACACCCTATACATAAATACACCTATCCTACATATCTCCCACAACTTCCTACACTTAAACCCTCTCATAAACATCAAAAATCAGTTCTTACACACTTTTATTCACAAATCAATGGCACCCAAGAGAGCACGCACTATTGACAGCTGCAGCACAGTTCCTACTGCTGATTCATCAAGGGGTACTGCTGCAAGGCCTCGGTTAACTGACAGAGCTGCGGAGGAGGAGTACACTAGGCTGTTGGGGAAGCCAATTTTGAAGGAGAGGGGGTTTTTACCATCAGGAAGGGATGGTGAGTTGTTGCCCATGATTGCAGAGAAGGGGTGGATAGCTTTTTGTGAGTCACCCGAAGCAGTACCGATGAGTGTTGTTCGCGAGTTCTACGCGAACGCGAAGGCTGAAAAGAATGGGTTTTCTGTAGTTCGTGGGCTGACAGTTGATTATCATCCTGCGGCGATTCGCCGTGTGATTGGACAGCGAGAGAGGAAGCCCGAGGAGGAGAACTGGAATGAAAAGACTGCTGAGGACTTTGACTTGGATTTGATTTGTGCGACTCTCTGTCGACCGGGCACAGTTTGGAACCGCAGTCCAGCCAATAATGAGTATCGTCACTTTCCGGCGATCGCCATGAATAGGTATGCCCGTGCATGGAATGCATTTATATGTGCTAATATTTTGCCTTCTTCACATGCACACGAGGTCACAGTTGAGAGAGCACAGTTGTTGTGGGGAATTCTGAATGAGGAATACTATGTGGACATTGGTGAGTTTATCTACCAAGGAATTCTGAAGTTTTTGAGGGGAGCAAAGCATATGAACATCCCTTATGCATCCACGGTTACAAAGCTATGCCGAGCAGTAGGAGTGAACTGGCCGGCTCATGAGCAGTTGCAGTTGCCAGCAGCTCCGATAGATTCTGGCACTCTGAATGGGATGCAGGAGTGGACCAGTGGTGAGCCTGAGGAGCATGGGCTGGGTTATCGTCTTCCAGGAGGGCGTCCAACACGAGGTGCTACTATGGCCAGGCCAGGGCGTGGTGAGGCTAGTTCTTCGAGAGCTCAGGAGGGTGCTGGGATGGGTGATGCCCAGTATAGGAGGCTTTCACGGCGGATGGATTCCATGTATGAGACACAGAGCAGGTTTGCTCAGGAGCTCACCCTTGCGTTAGGGACTGCTTTTCGAGGCCTTGGAGCTGATATCCAGTGGCCAGTTTTTGGTGAGGACTCTGCATACCCGCCGCCTGATACTCCACCCACTGAGGGTGATGATGATGATGACTCCGAGTAGGTATACCCTGTGTTCCTTTCTACTACCTTCACTGGGGACAGTGAAGATTTTAAGTTTGGGGGTGGTAGTTAAGGAATATTTTGTGTGTGTCATATAGTTACATAATTTTTTGCTATAGAGTTTTTTTTAGCTTTATTTGTTTGTCATATCATATAGCTCATGCATATACCATGATCCCTTTTGCAATGATTTATCGACTGAATTGTGATATTGATGCGAGTATAGTGATATCATTAAAGTGATATTAAGTTGTGTAGGTTGATATGCATGCTAGAAGCACTTGTATTTTCACTAAGTGTTAGAGAATGCTTAAGGACTAGATTGTTGTTATGATCTGATTATTTTCGAGGATAATCTATTTATTATGCTTAGAATTTGATAATAGGTTCTTAGTGGTAAAGGCATGAAAAAAAAGAAAAAAAATGGAGTAAAAATGGAATTTGTTGCTAGTTGTGGCTAGGCGTCAAATGGCTAGTAGCCGGCTCGCATGTTATGCGAGTAGTCTAGGGTTGAGCAAGATGGAGCGAAACGCACTTGCTCAGAAAAAAAGAAAAAAAATTTTTTTTTTTTGCATAATTGATCAAGAGTGGGCTCTTTGGTATTCGAGTTATTAAGTTCTTAGGGGACTTTGTGCCTAGTGACCTAAGGCTTTTAGAGTCTGGGATCCGCTAACCTAACACTCGTTACATGGATACCATTGTATAAGTCTTTTGTGGACCTCACTCATTGCACGGTCAAATAAGCATTTGAGTTGTAAATAAAAAGCACGATTCCATAGTAAGCTCCAGAGTTCTTGTAGTGTTGTATATCACTTTGTGCCTAGAATTTTTATTCTTTGTATAATCGTAGGATTGCCTTGAGGATAGTCTAGTCATAGTAATTGGTCTAGTTCCAAAGCATATCTGTTAAGCATTTGCACACACCACGTTTCTGGCTGTATGTCTGTTTGCATGAGTTTATTGATCTTTAGTGTCTAACTGCATTCGTTGAGACGTGACAATTTGGTTGGTTAATTGTAGTAAGGGGGATCGTTGCATTTTCATATAGATTGCATTCATGCATATTTTTTATTTGTTTTGAGTCTGTGACGCTTGAGGACAAGCATCGATTTAAGTTTGGGGGTGTGATAAGTGGCATTTTATACCACTTAGAACGTCTTAAAAGGGCTTAAATTGGTGTCTTGAAATCAAGTATTTTGTGTATTTGATGCGTTTTTCTAGTGTTTATGCATTTCAGGGTATTAGTTGCATTTCGGAGGAGGAATCATCAAGAATAAGCCTTGGCATGTGTTCACCATTGAGAGAGGAAAAGAACGGGCAGATTACGGCGAAGAAACGGAGCAAACCTGGAATTTTTCCAGTAGGGTCCTGCGCGCCCGCTCAGCAATGCTGAGCGGCCGCGCAGCAGCCTTGCGCGCCCGCGCAGAAATGCTGAGCGGCCGCGCAGGGTCGGGGAAAAAGATATATTATTTTAGACTTCTACTTCTGTTTGGCTTCCAACTTCTATGTAAACTGAGTTTTATGGGACTATTATATAGGTAGATTTGAGACGTTTTTCACAGAGTATTAAGAGGAGATTATGTTTTAGATTGTGTTTTGCAAGAAGCGAAGGAGATAAGGAAGAAGACCGATTTAGCACACAGCAACGAAGAGGAAGCATATATTCTTGTGATTCTTGTTTCGTTGTAACGTTGGATGCTAGTTTTCTTGCTTTGACTTATTTACTCTTGTGACGTACTCTGTTTTAATATAATCAGTTTAGTTATTATTTTCTTGTGTTTGTTTATCATAATTTCATATGAACCCATGATGGCGATAAGTTCTATTATGGGCTAATCATGATCATGGGGTTGCAACGGATTTATTATGGAATTCTTTAGTTAATTGTTTAATACTTTAGTATGTGATGATTGCATGATATCTAGTATTGGTTGTGCGTATTCGTCTTATGTGCGTCGCGAACATATAAGATAGGGTGTTAATCTCTTGTGAAGCGACGGTGGATCTTGAGATTTAGAACTTGCCATGCTAGCATAGGTTCATGTACGTTGTGCATGATTAGTGGGTAACTCTAACAGTTTTATTTGCCCTATGTAATCAAAAAGGGATAACTTGTGCTTAAATCGTTGTGTTGTAAATTTCTGTAGACATATAGGAACTCAACATAATTGATGACTATTCAACTTCTATCTTAATTGTGGATGTTTGGTAGAATGGTATTAGTACAATGAAAGTTGGCTTTTATCAGTTTCGTGTTATTCGATTAATATCATCACTGTCACATGCTAAAGGTAATAACAATGGCTATAGAAGGAAGTAATAATGAAGTTGTGATCTCATGAGTGTTTTATTATTGATAAATTAAAGTGTTAGTTAAGTGGTTAATTAAGTAGTTAATTATAGTTAATATTTAATCAACAATTTTAAGTGTTATTATCTTAACATTGAGAAGTAGTCATACATTGGTGAGTGAGTTAAATTAGACAATAACTTAGTCTGAGTCTCTGAGGGAACGAACTAGAAAGTATTCTATATTACTTGCGAACGCGTATACTTGCGTGAATATTAGTGCGTGATTTCGCCCTAACAATATCGGCCTAGCAAGGTTTTATATCTTGTATAACATATAACTCACGCTGGACCGCCGCCACGGCCTCTTACGCAACCATTCAACCCATAAAAACAATTTTCAATCAAAGGAGACGAATCAAATGACATCCTTAATCACATAACTCCCCATTTCTCATGGTCCAGAGTTATCTCAACAGCCAATGGCAAAATAACCAGAACAATTAGTTATTCACTAATCTCAATTCAAAGATTCACTATATAGAGTAAGTTGTAGTGAAAGGTAAAAACATTTAATTATCATGAACTTAGAATAGTATAGAAATTGAATAATAGAGTCAAAATAATCATCACTTGAATGATAAGTGAAGATATAGATATTTGCAGAATAGAATTCATAATAGTATCACTTGAACAATAAGTGAATGTAGGTATACTTGTATATTATGATTCGAAATAAACGTCACTTGAACGATAAGTGAAGTTAGGGGTACTTGCCTGGTGTGCTCGATAACCTCTTACTATAACCCTGGCTTACAACTGCTGGCTACCGACTCCTTCTAACACTTTACTGCACTCCTCGCTACTTGATTCGATAAACAAAAGGACTATTTTAATTGACAGAACCAAACTCAATCGACGTAACTATACATCTTGACATCTACCCGATCGTTTATAACTAATCATGGCATTTTAAAACTGTAAACAGATAGCATGCATATCACGTAACACGTAATCATGTCATTTATATATCACTTAATCACATATTTCATGTAACACATAAGTCAGGTTGTCAAAACGTAAGTTTCAGTACGTTTAGAATTGTAATCAGGTCAATATTAGCATTAACCGATCAAATACCGACTCAAAAAACTAAAAAATTAAATAACATTGCAATACAAAAGAAATTAGGTCTCAAAAGTATTTTTATTGAAAGCTTAATATTTTTCTAAGTCTGTACGCGTTCGTTTCGTATTAAACGGACGAACGGTTTAATTATTATGAATAAAATAAGACATAAATAGAATTAAATCAATTAATAATAATATTAATTGATTTTTAAATACCAAAATATAATTATTAAAAGCTTAAAAAATAATTTTTTAGGAATTATTTGAATTAATTATAAATAATTTATATTTATTTAACTATTCATAAATAAAATAATTGATTAAATAAATTAATCAATTAATTAAACTCATAAATAATTAACTAAAATAAATTATAAATAATTAAATTAAATTAAAATTTTGAAAAAATAAAAGAAAATAATTTTAGGAATTTAAATTAATTAAGAAAAAAAATTTTAATATTAAATATAATAAGTAAATGATTTTTGAAAATAACATAAATGATTTTTGAAAACAGAAAATAGATTTTTGAATTATTTATAAAAGAAAATGCCACAAACAGTATTTCAGGATTTAATATTGGGGAAACAGAATCGAAACCGGGTCAAGGAAATCGGTTATCCGGGTTATGAAGAACCCTAACGGGTTCAATTGAAGGTCGCCGGGAAATTTTCCGGCGTGGCCTTTTCCAGTCCAAAACAGTTCAATCGAATCCCAGAATCAACCATCTAACACTACAACACCTACTGGGTTCGTTTACTAGTCGAAAAACGGCGTGAAATCGCCTGGAAACAAAGGTCTGACCGGAAGTTCATAAGAATCCGGAGACCTTGAATATTTCCGATTCCAAAACCAAACTCAATGATTTCTGCATCAAATTCACAGTTCTATACATAAAAATAAAGCTTGTGAAGCCTATATTCACTTCCTAAAATCAAAACACACAGACATATCAAGAATAATTCAGAACAATAAAAAATGAGAACACTTAAACCCCCTAAATTCGATTCGGTCATTCTTTAAACAAACAACTTAATACTATACATGAATCGACTATAAACAAGGCCGTGAATCAAGCTTCAATTTGACTACTCGAGTGTCCGATTTGGTTTGCTAAATCGATCAAAATCAGTGATTGAAGTTGAAGAAGAAATCTCACCCCCAAGGATTTGTTCTTGAATAAATCTATTTTTCTGAATTTTTATAAAATAAAAATGAATAAAATAATATGATCAGCTATTTATATTAACTACAAAATAAATACCTAAAATCAAATAAGGGTGTTTTTATTACCATAATTAAAATAATTAAGCCCCAAAAATATAATTACGGGGAATAATTTTAAAAACGATAAAATACAAAATTTATATCAAAATTCCCCAAAAATTGTGAATAATTCGAAAATGCAAAAATATTGGGTATTTGAAATACAAATAATTTTTATAAAAATAAAAACACATATTTTGTGGGGTTTAACGTCCCAGTGGGGTCCCGATCCGTTTAATTTTGAAAAACAAAAAGATATTTAAATTAACAGAAAAACCCGAATACGCATAAAATACGTCCAAATGCACATAAACGAGATAAAATAGGTACCTTGATAAAGACGTAATTAAATACGAGTCCAAATTACAGATCGATTCATATAATTGCAGTTTTAAAATATATTAATCAATCAAAAAAATTTCTGGTCCCATAGAAACACAGATACCATTTAAAACACGTACTATCATGGCAATAAACATGTTAACTTATAAAACACATAATATTTATTCATTTAACATAAAATATTCATATAATTTTCTCGGATATTATATCTTTCCCCCCTTAACAGGATTCTGTCTTCAGAATCAGCCTAGGAAAACAAGTGAGGATACTTGGATCGCATTTCACTTTCCAACTCCCAGGTCGACTCTTAAACCTTGGGATTCCTCCACAAGACTTGCACTAAAGATACAGACTTATTCCTAAGCACTCTTTCTTTCTTATCTAAAATCTGCACTGGTCGCTCTACAAAAGATAAATCTTGTTGAATCTCGATTGGCTCGTATTCTATCACATGATTTGAATAAGGAAAATAACGCTTCAACATTAACACATAGAACACATTGTGGATATGCTGCATGTGAGGTGGTAATGCTAGCTCCTAAGCAACCTTTCCCACACGCCTCAAAATCTGAAAAGGGCCAACATAATGCAGACTCAGCTTTCCTTTCTTTCCAAATCTTGATAAACCCTTCCAAGGTGAAACCTTCAATAACACTGCTTTACCAACTTCAAATTCCATATCTTTTCTGGCAGGATCAGCATATTTGCGTTGACGATCTTGAGTTGCTACTAATCATTTCCGAATGAGTTCTATTTTCTGTTTTGTCTGCTGGATCAATTCTGGACCTAAAATCTTTCTCTCACCAACTTCTTCCCAACATATTGGAGATCTTCATCTTCTCCCGTACAAAGCTTCGTAAGGCAGCATTCCAATACTAGCATGATAACTGTTGTTGTAGGAGAATTCAACCAATGGCAAATGTTCATCCCAACTTCCTTCAAAATCTAGCGCACATACCCTTAGCATGTCTTCGATAGTCTGAATCGTCCTTTCACTTTGACCATCTGTCTACGGATGATACGCGATACTCATACTTAGCTTCGTTCTGATAAAATCTTGAAAACTTCTCCAGAATCTTGAATTAAATCGAGAATCTCTGTTTGAAACTATGGATACTGGAACTCCATGTCGAACCACAATTTCCTTCAGGTATAACTGAACCAATTTGTCCAATGAGAATCTCTCATTGATAGGAAGAAAATGCGCTGATTTCGTCAATCTGTCAATAATAACCCAAATAGCATCATAATTTGACTTGGTCCTCGGTAATCCTACTACAAAATCCATCGCAATATGTTCCCACTTCCATTTTGGAATGTCCAATGTTTGTAATAGTCCACTGGGCCTTTAATGTTCTTCTTTGACTCGCTGGAAAGTGTAACACTTACTCACCCATTCCGTAATTTCCTTCTTCATACTTGGCCACCAAAAGTTTTCTCTTAAATATCTATACATTTTCGTACTTCCTGGATGAATTAAATATCTGGAGCTATGAGCGTCTCGAAGAATTTCATCTTTCAGCTCGGCTACGCTGGGTATCCATATTCAGGAAGAAAATCTTAATATCCCTTTATCATCCTTTTGACTCCCTATCTCTTCTCCTGTCAAACTGTCTCGCTCATGGCTCATGACTTCTTCCTGACATCTTCTTATTTTCTCCAATAGTTCGGGTTGAAAAGACATTGCACACAACACATCTATAGATATACTTGGGGTACTGACCTCTATTTCAAGCTTCTCAAATTCCTTGATCAATTCCTCGGATGAAGTTATCATGTTTAATCTTTCCTTTCTACTGAGAGCATCAGCCACCACATTCGCTTTTCCTGGATGATAGTTGATGGTACAGTCGTAGTCTTTGATCAATTCTAGCCATCTTCTTTGCCTCATGTTCAATTATTTCTAGGTAAAGATATACTTTAAACTTTTGTGGTCCGTGTAGATCTCACACTTTTCCCCGTACAAATAATGCCTCCATATCTTCAATGCAAACACTATAGCTGCCAATTCCAGATCATGAGTTGGATACTTCTCTGCATGTGGTTTTAGCTGTCTTGAAGGGTAGGCTATCATCTTGTCATGCTACATCAAAACACATCCCAATCCTTTGTACGAAGCATCACTGTAGATCAGAAAATTCCCTTGATCATATGGCAAGACTAGCACTAGAGAAGATACTAATATGTTCCTTAATTCCTGGAAACTTTCTTCCCATTTCTCATCCCATTCGAATTTCTGGTTCTTACTGGTGAGCTTTGTCAACGGCGTGGGTATCTTCACAAAATTTTGCACGAACCTTCTGTAGTAACCTGCCAATCCCATGAAACTTCTTGCTTCTGTTGGTGTTTTTGGCCTCTCCCAGTTGACTATAGCTTCAATCTTTGACGGATCCACTTCCAATCCTTTATTTCTAATCACGTGCCCAAGAAATCGTACTTCTTTTAACCAAAATTCACACTTTGAAAACTTTGCGTATAATTTCTCCCGTCGTAGTATCTCCAGAACTATTCTCAAGTGCTCTGCATGCTCTTCTTCTGTCTTGGGATAGATCAAAATGTCTTCTATGAACATGATCACGAATTTATCCAAATATTTCTTGAATACTCGATTCATCAGATCCATGAAAGCTGCTGGTGCGTTGGTTAATACAAATGCCATCACTAGAAACTCATAATGCTCATATCTGATCTGAATGGGGTCTTCAGAATGTCTTCTGGCTTGATCTTTAGTTGATATCCCGATCTTAAATCAATCTTAGAAAACCATACAGCGCCTCGCATTTGATCAAATAAATCATCAATCCTTGGCAACAGGTACTTGTTCTTAATGGCCAGCTTATTCAATTCCCGATAGTTAATACACAGTCGCATATTCCCATCTTTCTTCTTGACAAACAATAATGGTGCGCCCCACGGGGATACACTGGGTCTTATAACTCCTTTCTCCAAAAGATCTTGCAACTGAATTTCCAATTCCTTCATTTCCACTAGTGCCATTCGATACGGAGCTTTAGAAACTGGTTCTGTTCCGGGTGCTAGGTCAATTGCAAACTCAATTTCTCTGTCGGGAGGTAATCCTGGTAGATCGTCTGGAAAGACATCTGGAAACTCATTGACGACTGGAATTGCTTCTAGTGCTGGAACTTCTATACTGGTGTCTATCACATGGCCCAAATACGCCTCGCAATTCTGACGCAATAACTTCTTCGCTTGAACTATCATTAAAAACTTCTTCTCCTGCTTATTTTCTCGAAATATTATATTCTTCATATTATCCAACGTCGGAAGTCTCACTTTACTATTCTTACAATCAATCTGAGCGTTATTCTCGGACAACCAATCCATTCCTAATATAATATGAAATTCTCCCAACTTAAAAGGTATCAAGTTGGCATAAAAATGATGTCCTGCTATCTCGATATCACACCTCGGACACACTCGGTCGACGGGAACTTGGTTCTTATTAGCTAGTTCTATCATTAATACTTGTTCTAACAACTTAACTTCGCAATGCAGCTTATTGACAAAACTTTGAGAAATAAATGACCTTGTAGCTCTAGAATCAAATAGATCTTTAGCATCTACGGAGTTGACTGGAAGCGTACCTGTAACCACGTCTGAACTCTGAATAGCATCCTTCATAGTCATGTTGAATGTCCTTGCCTTTGGCTGATTCTTTGCTGGTGGTCCTTCAATTCTTGCCACATTAGCTGCTGGTTCTATTATCTGGCAATCCCTGGCAATATGCCCCATCTTTCCACATTTAAAGCACACTGTTCCTGATCTCTGAGCTATAGTCTGACTTCAACACTCATTAGCATAGTGTCCCTTCTGATTGCACTTATAACACAACACATTAGCCTTACAAATCCCAAAATGCCTTCTGCCACAAAACTTGCAATCTGACGCTGGTGGACGATTGGGCCTCTGCTGATTTGTATTCTGGAAATGGTTCCCATTTCCTGGTTGTGGTTTCTTGAATCCCATACTCTTATTATCCTGAAACTTTGGCCTTTTATTTAAACGACCCTAGAAGTTACTTTGCTGCTGGCCTCCTCCCGAGGTTTCTATTTTCCTTTTCTTCCCATCATTTCCTGTCTGAGACATGTCACTCTTACTTTCAATCACCATTGCTTTCTGATTCACTGCCATATATGAAGTCAATTTAAACATGGCCACCCTATTCTGAATCCAAAATTTCAATCCCTATTCAAATCTTCTTGCTTTCTTTTCATCTGTATCAACCTGATCCGGCACAAACCTTGCTAACTCAGTAAACTTAGCTTCATACTCAGTGATAGTAAGATCTCCCTGGGTCAGGTTCAAAAACTTGATCTCCATTTGATTCTTCATGTACCTCGGGAAATACTTCTCCAGGAACAGTTCCGTAAACCTTTCTCAAGCTATAAACTCACCTCTTTCCAATGCTCACTTGGATTCCCACCAATAGTTTGCCTTACCTTTCAGAAAGTAACTTGCAAACTTGGTCTTCTGTTCATCTCCCGCTCCAACTAAATCAAAAGCCTTTTCCATCTCCTTGAGCCATGCATTGGCTTCCACGGGATCAGTACTTCCCTTGAATTCAGGTGGTTTCACAGCTTGAAACTACTTAAAAGTCACTGCAGGTGGTGCTGCTTCTTGCTGCTGCTGTTGCTGCTGCGTAAGATGCAACACCTATTGCTGCATCAGTCCCAACATCTGGATAACCGCTGGATCTGTATGGCCCTCGGTACGATCCTCTCCTGAATTATTTCTCCTCTTTGGTGCCATTATTCTGGTAAGAAACAAGCAACATATATAATAATCTGTCAAACATTGTGTTTAATATGTAGCAATTCTTTAGCATATCAAAATTCTCAAGCATTATTTCTTCTCAAAATATCATAAACTTGCTACCGTATTAACACAAGCGACATGATTATCACATAATCCTGCTTATCATCTCGAGAATAATAACACAAAGAAAATTAATGAAGAATTATCCAACCCTTTTAAACCCTTGCTCAAAAATCTCAAATAACCCAACAAACAGTGGATAGGGTTGCAACACAACCTTCCAACCTCTTTCATCACTTCTTATCATCCTCAAAACCAACAAAATAGCAAAGCAATGGCATAAAAGCCAAGTGCTAAACACAAAACAGGGAACCTGAATAACTTAACTATAACCCAGCCCAATAACCTAAATTTAACCCTATAAGAGCTAAACTACATGCGCCTATCTTATGTGATCTTCCTATGACTCACCTACGACAATCCTAAGCCTGTTTCAGTGACCATAACCTGTAGCTCTAATATCAACCTGTGACGCCCTCCAAACCCGGGGTCTAGATTTGGGGGTCACTAGCCCAAAAGAAACTATAATAAAATTGTTAGATATATTTGAGATGTCATGTCTAATATGATTCATGTTTAGTTTTTCAGATCTTAACAAACAGGACATATCATGACTTACTGAAATCAGGACTTACTAGAAGTCAGAACTTAATATCAGAACTTAAGGTCATATCAGAACTTAAGCGCGAGAAGACTTTCATATAAGGAAGGAAGCTGATTTACAGTAGAAGATCGAGACTAAAATAAAAGAAGATATGCATGGAAAGAGTTAGAAGAATGGAAGACTTGTACAAGATATCTGATTGATATATTTTAGGAGACAAAATTATATTCCATATCAATTAGAAGTTATCTTATAATTGTGTACTATATAAACACAGACTTAGAGTTTACACTATATATGTTATCATTATCGAGAAGATTATACATTGTAACCTAGCAGCTCTTAGTGATATTTGCTCATCACTGAGAGAGAACAACAGTTTATATTGTAGCAGAGTTTATTTAATATATTTGATCTTTGTTACATACTAGTGTTAAATCGATTTTATTGTATAAATACAGTATTCAACCCCCTTCTACAGTGTTGTGTGACCTAACAAGTTGTATCAGAGCTTATCTGTTAACACACATACAGTAAAGATCCCAACAATTATGTCTAAAGAAACACAAACTCCAACCAAGCCCACCAAAACTCAAGAAACTCAAAACACTCAAACCCACAGTCGATATGAGACTATTAGGGTTCCCATACTGAGACCTTCTGAGTATCCCATATAGAAAGTGAAGATGGCTATGTTTCTGGAAGCTACAGATCCAGAATACCTTGACAGAATTAATGAAGGACCACATAAGCCAACCAAGCTCTCTGTTGTAGTTGCTGATCAACCAGCAAAGACCATACCAAAGGAGAAAGATGAGTACACAGCTGAAGACATCTCATCTATTGCCAATGATGCAAAGGTAAGGCATTTGTTGCATAGTGCCATTGATAATGTCTTGTCAAACAGGGTAATTCATTGCAAGACTGTAAAGGAGATATGGGATGTTTTGGAGACAAGATGCCAGGGAACTGATGCAATCAAGAAGAATAGGAAGACTATACTCACTCAAGAGTATGAGCACTTTGACTCAAAAGCTGATGAGTCATTAACTGATTTATATGACAGATTTTCCAAACTCTTGAATGATCTGTCACTGGTAGACAAGGAATATGATCTTGAAGATTCAAATCTAAAATTCCTTTTAGCTCTTCCTGAAAGTTGGGATTTGAAGTCTACTACCATAAGAGACAACTATGACCTTACTGAAACTACTCTTGATGAAATATATGGTATGCTCAAGACTCATGAACTTGAGATGGATCAAAGGACCAAGAGGCATGGAAGAAAGTCAAGGACAATTGCTCTTAAAGATGAGGAGGAATATCCTAAAGTTGTTGCCTCAAAAAAAGGCAAAGGAAAGGCTCTCATCATAAAGTCTGATTCAGAGTCATCATATTCTAATGATGATGATTCAGAAACTGAAAGTTTACCTGAAATGGATGCTGATGAAGAAATGATGAAATTGTGTGCTCTTATGGTGAAGGGTATCATAAAGATAGCCTACAGGAAATTCAGAAAAGGCAAGAAGTTTTCCAAGAAAAGTGGAAGTTCTAATAAGAAAGGATTCAGAAAGTCTAAAGGTAAAGCAAAGTCTGACAGAGGAGACAACTCAAATGTCAAATGCTACAATTATGGTGAAAGAGGCCACATATCTCTTGACTGCAAGAAAGGAAAAAGTGGCAAAGGCAAGACACTTGTCACAAAGAAGAAAAGCTGGACATACACTTCAGATTCTGAACATGAGGTGAACTATGCTTTGATGGCAAATGCTGATAGCAGTCCTGAAACTGCTCAATTGAAGGTACCTCAAATAACTTATTTTTTTTCATACTGATGATATTACTGAGTTGACATTATATCTTAAAACCATGTTCATTAGTTATAGAGATCAGACTTTAACATGTAAAAGATTAACATCTAGAAATCTTGCTTTTAAAAAGAGGAATGACTATTTAGAAAAGAGTTAGTTATGTTTTATCAAACTCAGAAAGAAAGAGATGATGCCTTTTATATTAGAGATGAAGTGCTAAAATTGAATGAATCTCTAAAAACTGAGTTAGAAAAGGAAAGAGAAATTATCAGAAATTGGACTAACTCTGGCAGAACAACTCATAATTTATTAAGTAGTGAAAACTGGAAAGAGGGCTTAGGTTATGGAGATAATAAAAGTGAGAAAGGAACTGAACAAATTGAGCCAATTGTTGTTAAACAGACTGCTAAGCCAAAGGTAAATCCTGTTAAGTTTGTAGGCAAAACTGTAAAGTCTGATTCTGAAAAGATGAAAGAATCTAGGACAGAAGTAAAAGAAAAATCAACTTCTGACAAATTAGAATAGGATAAACCAGCTGAAGAACATAAGCTTAATGACAAAGAAGCGGCTTAAGCATAAGCTGAAAGAGATTAGGAATGTCAACAAGGTAAAGGAAGCTAGGAAAAATAGGAATGGAAAGGAAGGTATGAATAAAAGAAATAATTATATGCCTATTCCTAATGCTCCTAGAAAAAAAATTTATAAATGTGGAAACTCTAACCATCTTGCTTCTTTTTGCAGGAAAAATAAAGATATAAACTCTTTACCTCCTAAATCAGGAGTTAAGAGTCAGTCTGTTAGGTTTAAGCCACAAAATCCTTGTTTTCATTGTGGTAGTTTATGGCATTCCATTTATACTTGTAAGGAATATCATAGTTTGTACTATAATTATTATCAAATAAAACCTTCTTTGAAGAAAGTTAGTATTATTCCTTCTAGTGTAAAGTCTGATGCAAAGTCTGATATAAGTTCTAATAATATCATGTTAGCATAAACTCTGAAACTAATTCTGCTGCAAATGCTAACAAACTTAAAAAGGCCAAAGGATCCAAGCAAGTCTGGGTCCTTGAAACTAACCAATAGTGGTCCTTGTGATTGCAGGGCAATAGGAAAAATATCCTAGTGCTGGACAGTGGATGTTCAGGACATATGACTGGAAAAAAAGCCCTGCTATCAGACTTTGTGGAGAAAGCTGGCCCAGGAGTTTCTTATGGAGATGGCAACATGGGAAAAACTCTGGGATATGGCAATATCAATCTTGGAAATGTCATCATTGGAACATTAGCTCTTGTCTCAGGACTTAAACATAATCTGCTAAGTGTGAGTCAAATCTGTGACATAGGTTATCATGTGGATTTCTTTGAAGAACACTGTGAAGTAGTAAATAATTCTACATGCAAAGTGGTTCTGAAAGGTTACAAGCATGGTAACATTTATGAAGCCAGACTTTCAACAAGTTCTGATGGTTCTGTAATTTGTCTGTCGAGTAGAGGATCAATTGAAGAAAGCTGGAATTGGCACAAAAGACTCTCTTACTTAAATTTTAACAACATAAAAGAACTAGTTAAGAAAGATCTTGTGAGAGGACTGCCAAAATCAGTATTTGCTCCTGATGGCCTTTGTGATTCATGTCAAAAGGAAAAACAAAAAAAATCTTCTTTCAAGAGCAAAAATGAATCCTCAATTCTTGAGCCTTATCACCTACTGCATGTTGATCTATTTGGTCCAGTCAACGTCATGTCTATTGCAAAGAAGAAATATGCTATGGTTATAGTGGATGAGTTCACAAGATACACTTGGGTGTATTACTTGCACAAGAAGAATGAAACTGCATCTACTCTAACTGATCATGTCAAACAACTGGATAAATTGGTCAAAAATTCTGTTAAAATAATAAGAAGTGATAATGGCACTGAGTTCAAAAATTCAATCATGGAAGAGTTTTGCAAAGAGCATGGAATCAAACAGGAATTTTCTGCCCCTGGAACTCCAGAGCAAAATAGAGTTATAGAAAGAAAGAACATGACTCTCATTGAAGCTGCACGAACTATGCTTGATGAAGCAAAGTTACCAACCTACTTTTGGGCTGAAGTTGTGCAGACTGCTTGTTTTACGCAGAATGCTACACTCATAAACAAGCATGGAAAATACCATATAAGATGGTGAAGAAAAAGAAGCCAAATCTCAAATACTTTCATGTATTTGGTTGCAAATGTTTTGTTCTTAAGACTCATCCTGAATAGCTGTCAAAATTTGATCTAAATGCCGATGAAGGAATTTTTGTTGGATATTCACTTTCCACAAAAGCCTTTAGAGTCTACAATTTAAGAATAACGGTTGTCATGGAATCTATCAATGTATCTTTTGATGATAAGAAGATTACTGGACTTGAAGATTTCAATGATCATGATCAGCTGAGATTTGAAAATGAAGATTTAAGTTATGATTCTGCAAATTCTGATGGTTTAAATCCTGATCCTGTAAGTTATGACGGGTTAAATTCTGATTTCATTGAAACTGTGGTAACTACTCCAAGGGAATTGCACCTGTCCAGGGGGAACAATCTGATGATCCTACCACAACTCAAGACTCTCTAGAAGCATCAGAATCTGTCACTGGCTCTTCAAGTTCTGATTCATCAAGTTCTGATGAGCCAAGTTCTGATAATTCTGGAAACTCTGATACTTCAAATCCTGATGGATCCAACTCAAATTCTGAAGTTTCAGAGAGCATAACTACAGTGGGAGCATCAGAAAATACTGATGGAGACAGCATGGATCATGGGGGAGGATCCAGTTCCAGAGAACAACTTCTATCTGCAAGGAAGTGGATCAAATTACATACACCTGACTTGATAATTGGAGACCCTGAAGCAGGTGTCAGAACTAGAACTGTAACATCAAATGAATGTCTCTATCATTCTTTTCTATCTCAGACTGAACCAAAGAAAGTGGAAGAAGCTCTTCAAGATGCTGATTGGGTGCAAGCAATGCAGGAAGAGTTGAATGAATTTGAAAGAAATAAAGTCTGGACCCTAGTGCCAAAACCAAAGAACAGATCTATTGTTGGCACAAAATGGGTGTTCAGAAACAAAATTAACAGTAATGGCATAATTACAAGGAACAAAGCAAGGCTAGTTGCTAAGGGTTACTCTCAACAAGAGGGTATTGATTATGATGAAACATTTGCACCAGTTGCTAGATTGGAAGCCATAAGAATCTTTTTGGCTTATGTTGCTCACAAAAAGTTTAAAGTCTTTCAAATGGATGTGAAAAGTGCTTTTCTCAATGGAGAATTGGAAGAAGAGGTATATGTTGAACAACCTACATGATTTGAAGATCCAAAATTTCCAAATCATGTCTACAGATTAGACAAAGCACTTTATAGCCTTAAGCAAGCTCCAAGAGCATGGTATGAGACTTTAGCTCAATTTTTTCTGGAAAGTGGATTTTACAGAGGTACAACTGATAAAACTCTGTTCTAGCTCTACCATGGAAATGACTTACTTTTAGTACATATATATGTTGATGATATGATATTTGGTTCTACAAATGCCAAGCTCTATGAAAGATTTGCAAAGCTAATACAATCAAGATATCAAATGAGTATGATGGAAGAGCTTAGCTATTTTCTAGGACTTCAAGTCAAGCAAAATGAAGAAGGTACTTTTATCAATCAATCCAAGTACACCAGAAACTTACTGAAGAAATTTGGAATGCAAGACTGTTCAACTGCATCCACTCCCATGGCCACTGCAACCAAGTTAGATAAAGGTACTGGTTCATCTGTAGATATTAGTAACTACAGAGGTATGATTGGCTCTTTACTCTATTTAACTGCAAGTAGACCTGATATCATGTATGCAACCTGTCTTTGTGCAAGATCTCTGGCAGATCCAAGAGAACCTCATCTAATAGTTGTGAAAAGAATTTTCAAGTACCTCAAGGGTACAACTGATCTAGGATTATGGTATCCTAGAGAATCATATTTTAAGCTATTAGGTTACTCAGATGTAGATTTTGCAGGATGCAAAATAGACAGGAAAAGCACTAGTGGAAGCTTCCAATTTCTTGAAGGCAGGTTGGTTTCTTGGCTTAGCAAGAAACAAAAATCAATTTTCACATCAACTGCAGAAGCAGAATATATTGCTGCAGGAAGCTGTTGTGCACAGATTCTTTGGATGAAGAATCAGTTACTGGACTATGGGTTAGAATTTTCTAAATTACCTATTTACTGTGATAATCAAAGTGCTATTGCTATGACAGGTAATCCAATTCAACACTCAATGACAAAGCACATCAGTATTAGGTACCATTTCATAAGGGAACATATGATGGAATGTATAGTGGAATTGCATTTTGTTCCAACAGATCAACAACTAGCAGATATCTTCACAAAACCACTATGTGAAGCTACTTTTACAAGACTGGTAAATGAACTTGGAATGGTTTCAGGTTCTTTCTCTAAATCTGTTTAGTTTTTGTTCTCATGCATCAGACTTTATGATAAGTGTTTTCAGATTATCTTATCTTCATGTAATATGTGCTTAAATTGTAATACATTAAATGTTGATTGTTATCTGATGTGGATCCATATACGTTGATAGTGATTTGAATGTTCAGTGACTATTCAATCCAATGAGGATTACTGTGCTAGAAGCTGACCTAGTAGTCTTTAACATACTAGAAATCCCATGTTTGAAGTAGTTGTTTATATGGAAATTCATTAACACAAGCAAATTCTGATGTTGAGCTTAGTCAAATTTACTTTGTGTATCTTATTACTAAGTCCCAAACTAGATTCTTGCTTCTTATCTGTCAAATTCTGATGTCAGTAAATCTTAAGGATGAACCACATGTTTGATAAGCCTCACTTATCTAAAGAAAAGAAAAGAAAATTAAAGTCAGGTACTCCTTTGAGATCTAGAGTAAATATGTGGAAAGGAAGAACCAAGTGCATTGCTGGTATTAAGTGATATGCATTAGAAAAGCAAATAAATTTTCTTGGTGATTTTTCACATTCTCTGATTACTGGAGTGTCACACCCCCAACTTAACAATACATAATATATAACTATTACAATATTTAAAAGAAAGTAAATATAACCGAATCCAAAATCTTATAGTTTAGGGTTTGGAACAGCCCAACACTACCATCTATTACAACTGATTTTAATATCGAGTCCTCACACAAAACTATCTCTTATTCTACCTGAGCTCGAACATACGCATCGGCGTCACAAGTCTTACGCGTTGTCTGCTTGAATCTAACCATAGCTGCTAGCTGTAATATCAGGGTAAAGCAAGGAGTGAGCCAAATGCTCAACAAGTGCTAAACAGTATGATACGAAACATAAATCGAGATATATATTAAAGAATGACAATGCGAAGATATAACTAATAATAACAAGAGATGAAATTTTGGGTGATGGCATCATTTGCTTGAATCAAAACATTTTCAAAATCATAACTTAGTCAAAATTATTTTATGACGCTACGGATTACAGCCGGTGATCAGCCGCGAAGTAATCCCGAACCTCGCTGGGTTCTAAAACATTAATGGGATCCCTAGGCAACTTTTAAGCCTACAACATAAGTGTGGAAGGGACTCGCGTCTCAGTCCAGATCCACCATTCAAAGAAAATATTTATCCCCCTTTGGGACTGAAAATCCACATTTTAATCATTTCAATAACGGATGCCGATTTATAATAAAATCTCTTAAATAGTAAGCATTTTTATCAAGGGATTATAGATCAACGTTGAAACACTGGGAATATGTCACCAAATTTCAGGGCCATGATCCACTAGACTTCACTATATTAGGGTAATTGAAAGGTTTCCATATTCAAGAACATTGACAAGGAGATTTAGCAAGGCTCTTGGATAATATGAAAGAGTAATGCCAAACTAGGCTTAAAGCAATGTTTTTCGACAAGGTACAAGTACTAGAACATCAAGAAGATAAGCTTCATGAATACTAGGGGTGTTAAATTATGAAGAAATGATTTTTAGCTCAAGATATATCAGGATTGTCAATCTTCAGGGTAAGAAAAAGGGTTATCTATAATGACTCGTATATTTTTATATTATTTTAATATGTAATTATTAAGTAATTATATAATAAAATATGTCTGTGGGTTCTGTCAGCTGGATATTAAATTGTTATTACTTATATGTAATTGTGGTGTTCGTGTATTGATTGTGTAATTCGTCGTGAAGCTGTGTTGTGTTACTTTTGTATTTAAAGGTGATTGTATTCAGGATTTATTTCTATAAATACTTGGGTTATTCCTAAAATCATTTTTATGACTTCATAATTTTATTAATTATTTCTAGGCATTTTTAAAATTGAGAAATCTATATTTCATCAATTATTTAGCCATATATGATTTTCTGATTGCAATTATTTGTTAAATCTGTATTTAATTCCAGAATTCTTCAAAAATTATGAAACTCATATTTAATTAAGTATGGAATATTCTGAGAATTTTAAAATTATTTCGGGCGAAGTTATATTACTGGACACGTATTATTGCCACGTGTCTTGTTTATTGATTTGTGGCAATAGTAGTATAATCGAATAAAAAAAACACAAAAACAACCCCAACCCCCCCTTTCGTCCCTATTCTTCATTCCCCCCCGGTCTCTCTCTGTATCTCTCTCGCCGGAATCTCTCTCAATCTCCCCCTTCGATTCTCTTGTCTCTCCCTCGTTTCATTTCTTCTATTTTCTCCGTAATTCCTCGCGATTCTTCCCTGTCGCCTCGTTTTTCTTCCTTGATCGCCACCTGGTTTACTGGTTCATTTCCCTGTGTACTTGTTGGGGCTGTCATCGATTGTGGGAGTAAGTATATACACGTATATGCGTGTATGTAGTCAAGTGTTGTGCTGCTTGTTGTTTGCTTTTCAGATTTTCTTTCCGGCGTATATACACGAGCGAGTGTATGTATAATTATTTAGATTATTTTTCTGATTAGCCTAATAATTTCTTGGGATTATTCAGAGTTAAAATTTTATAAAACTCAAATGATTCTCTGAAATTTCTCCGGGTTATTGATGTTTAGGTTATTCGATTTTTTTTAGAAATTATCGGTGAAGGTTCGCGTTGGAAACCCGATTTGTACGGGTACCCGCGAATTTTCACCGCCGTCGGCGATGAGCCTTGGCGAGCCGACGATGGATTGTGATGATTAATCCTGAGTCCTACAATTTAAAATGCAAAATATGATTTAAAATACGAATTACGAATAAAAATATAAAATGCGATTAAAATTATAAAACGAGACTGATAATTAATAATTGTATTTAAGTGGTATTGGTGAATTTGCGAATTGTTGTTGTGATTGATTTGACGTCGGGGTGTTCGACGGGTTAGCCGATAATCAAAGGAGGTACTGCCCGATTTCCGGAAAATTTAATTACGAAAATACGAAACCGTACCCAATGGCTATCGGAACGTCGATCGATGATATGTAACTATTTTGTACGAAATCTGATTATGTGTTGTGATGAAATACTTCACGAAAATCAATAACCTTAATTTCATAAAAGGATAGATATACCTATTTTCTGAAAACGAACCGACTTTCGAAGACGTGAGCCCTAATTGATACGTGTATTATTATATGAAGTATTATGATTCGGGTTTTGTTAACGTTCGGGTAGATGGTTAGCGAGGATATGTCAAGCATAATCGAAGGTCTAAGTTAGGGTGTTTCAACTTTATAGGTGCTAGTCGGAAAGCCCAAGAGTTGGCGTTGGATAGCCTAGTGGACAGTCGACGAGCTTAGTAAGGTTCCAATCGAAGGACCTGAGTGTTGAAGTCGAAGCCAGGGTAATCTAGTGGTTAGACGTTAAAGCCTGAGCGTCCGTGTCGGCTCAAGGTCAATCAGTATTAGTTGTAAAGCTCTGCAAGGCAAGTACCCCTAAACCATATCTTTATGGTTCAACATATATGAATATAATGTTGTTTTATTCTCGTAGTGGAACAAAACGATTTAAGTTATGTATCCCCTGGGTTTCTAATTATTTTATTAACTTATGTTTTGGGGGAAAAGTAACTTCTGAAAATGCCTATCTCTAAAATTTTGAATAAAATGAAAATGTTTTGGAAAATGTGCTGTGTTATAATTATTTTGACAAGAGATAGGTAAGTGATTTGGAGACTGGATAAAAATGATCAGATAATTGGATGAGTGTGCGCAGAAGGCCCGTAATGGCCTGGAAGTTAGCGTAAGAGGCGAAGTGGTTGCGCACCCTGTTATAACCACCAGGCCAGCGTGACAGAGACCTAGCTAGTCTCTGAGTTCCGGAACAAGTTTCATAGGATAGCCTGATCAGCTGTCTCACCAGGGATCATCCAATACTTTTATATCTGAGCAAGTGATTTTGTGGTTCCCGGAGAGGAACAAATTGTATAAGTCCTGTGATGGGACAAGTTTTATAGGTCCTGCGATGGGACGAGTTTTATAGATCCTATGATGGGATAAGTTTTATGGTTCCCGTAACGGAACAAATGGTTTATGGATCCTGCGATGGGATGGAAAATTTTAAAATGAAAGAAGCATGATAAATTAAAAATTGACATTTATGCACAGCACACAACTAATAATTTGGTTTTACAGAGCATGCTAGTTTTGATATCCAGTTCACACATGTTTTACTTATTTTCTAGAAAGTTATGATTTCTGTTCCTATAATTGTTTATCATAAACTGTTTTTGATTATTATTCATATAGTGGTACTGCTGAGCAATTGATTGCTTACCCTTGCAAAAATGTTTTATATATGTATTGCAGATACCTAGAGGATTCTCCCGTGGTAGTCAGGGCAGAGTTCCAGTTCCTTCTGTATCAGGCTCCTCTGAGGTAGTTGTGTTGGACCCAAGCGGGTCTGTTGAGTTGCTGAATAAAGATAATATTGTTTGGATTGTCTTTAGTAAGTTAGTTTTGTGATGGTTGTAACCTAAGTCATACTTAAACCTGGAAAAGGTCTTGGTAAAAGGGGTCGAGATTATGTATAATTAATAATTTGGGTTATATTGTTTATTAGTATTGTTGTTGGTGACGTCAACTCCTGACCCCGGGGTTGAGGCCGTCACAGTTGGTATCAGAGCTACAGGTTTGAGTCCCTGATTTAGGTTAGGAATAGAGTCAAAAGAGTGCAAGAAGGTTTATTCTATATAGATGTGAGTCAACAACTCAAACAGAGGAGCGAGTCTATGAGTTTAGTCAAGGGTTCAAAGGCGTAACCCTGATGTCTGTTGGGGATTGGCTGGAACTGCCCTAGATTTAAGCAAGTCTCCCTTATATATAGGCATCATTGGCAATGTCTAGTTGAAATTTCTAGTTTCTTTTCTCGAGCAAGCGAATCTGATCATGAATGTTCAGGTGGAAGGGTAATAGTCAGCGGCTGCCATGACGGCCGAGTCTCATGGTGAATGTTAATGAGTACTGAGGTTTATACCTTGCACCCTTATATTTCTTTCCTCGGAGGTTCTATCGGTTGATTGGGGCAAACAATACGTATAATGTGACTATTAGTCTGTGTGACAAAGGGTCTGGTGGGGCGCCACCAAAATATGTCTTGTACGCTGTATGGTACTAAGACTGGCCATCTTACGTACTTGTATGGTTGCTCCTAGTCATATCCGTATTTCCTTCACATTTATTTTAGAAGGAATTATCTTGACTTCGAAATTTTATTTGGTATTTTATGGCAATGAATTTTCTTCGATAACCACTGTGGTCAGATCGTCCCAGTTATGGAAAGTAAATGAAGAATTGACCGTCAGGAGAATAAAAGTTTTGTGTCTGGTTGCTATTTTGGAATGATGGCAGCAGAAAGGAATTGTGATCCTTTGGGAAAAGTTGTTATCTTAGAAAAGTTAATTCAGTGATTGTTGAGTCTACGGAAAATGATAGGGAACCGCCTTTAGAAGAATGGTTGGATGAAACTTGGACTAGTAGGCCTAGCAGAGGTCCTTAAGTTGACCTAGTTTGCGAGGTTGTTTGTTGGTACTTGTGGCTGAAATAACCAACCCCGTTTTATTAGTTGGGTAGTAATACATATGGTTATTAATATGTTATGTGTCATAGTATTGTGAACCGTGGAATGGGGTGGTGGAAGATGGTTAGTATACTTGTTGATGGGTTGATATGGTTGTTGGTTGATGGTTGGTGTCGGCTTGAGTTCGACTGGTAGTCAATAATTTAGAGGAAATGCTGCCCAAATTTTTAGAAAATACCCTACTTTTAAAGATACAATGTATACTATGATGTGTTACTGGTGTTCCTGTTGATACTCCAATTGATCAATTAAAAGAGAGAGTTGGTTAATTTTATCAGCTAATGGTCAGTTAGATAGAAGTCGTTTCCAATTAGAGTAAGTCAATATCTGACGTGATTTTCAGACCTGGAAATAAAGAACGTTTGATGTGCCACATGTGGTCATAAGGGTCATTATGCGTCGGAGTGCAATCCAGAAAATCCAAGGGTTACTTGTTACAAATGTGGGAAGGTTGGGTGTATTGCAAGGAGTTGTGGAACCGTTACTCAAGTTACTACATCTCAAAGGTCAGCATGCAACATAGTTAGGGGCAGAACTTCTAGAGTGACCAAAAGATCAAGGGTTTAGAATTCGGACATAGTGTAGTTGACCTAACACTCTTTGAGTTAGAGGAGTTTGACATAATTTTAGTAACGAATTGGTTGTCCTTTCATAAGGCAAAGATTAATTCAGGAAAAGTGAATAGTAAAGTGTATGGAAGCCAGTAGTAGGGTGAGTTGCTAAAGGAAGGAGAAAGATAAGAAGCTCTTCCAATCGTGTGAAGAAAGGAGTTAATAAGCTAAAGGGATAAAGTAGATCCACCTTGTGTAAAGATACAAAAAAAATACTTAAGTTGAAGGAAGTTGAGTAATATATAATTGCCTTGGAGTTTCTTTGAAGATTAGTGGGACAAAATAATTAGTTCGATAAATGTAAAAGATATTAGTCAGGAAAATGAGCATACCGGATATAGTCCCTTGGTTTACCCCAGAGATGTTGCTAAAAAGAAAGATGAAATGATAAGAATGTGTAATGAATATCGGGAGTTTAATAAAATGGCGAACAAGAATCAGTAACCCTGTCAAGAATTGATTAATTATGTAACCTAATTCAAGAAATGTGTTATTTCTCGGGGATTGACTTAAGATCCAGCTTGAGAATATATCGAAGACTACAATTAAAATGAAATATGAGCATCACAATTTTTGGTAATGTCATCTGGAATAACAAATAAATCAGTCAGGGAACATGGTGTATAATGAGTGCTTGGATAAGCATGATTGTATTTATTGATAACATCCTCAACTATGTAAAAATCAGGGAGGTCCATATAGAACGCCCAAGGATTTCCCTACGAAGATTAGAAGGAAAAACAACTATATATTAAGTTTCAAGTATAAATTTTGGCTGAGAGTAACAAATGATTCCGATTATTCCGTTAACGAACATTTAAGCAAGGCCAGTGTAGTAACATATGCCCTGTATAGAAGGAAAGGATTGAATGTGATTAAAATCGCTAAGGAGTTAATAAAGGAATAGGGAAAGTGGAATGTGAAGTTCAAATATCTAAAGGTGAGAAGAAGTGAATATAGGAGATTATTTTCCAGTCTTAATTGATGGCGAGAAGCAAGAAGTGTTCGAATGTTTGGAAACTAAATTGAAAATGAGCACCACCTATCATCCGTAGACGAAGGGTCAAAGTGGAAGGACAATTCAGGCAATATAAGATATGTTAAGAGTATATAATTTGAATGCTACCTTGCAAAGCCCTGTATAAGTATAAGTGTGAGTTTCCCTTTATAGGGAGAAAGTGGGAGTAGAAATGTTGTTAGATCCTGAGGAAATTCAGCGCACCACGGACGCTGAGGTGTTTATTCAAAAAAAAAGAAAAAAAAAGAAGAGAGTTGACGCAGCTTGGAATGGACAAAGAAAGGAGACGAATTTGCATCGAAAGAGTATGGATATAAAAGTAGGATCATGGGTATTGATAAAATTCCACCTTGAAAGAAATTTGTTAGGTTTAGTTAGAAAGGGCGAGTTGAGCCCTAAATATATGTACACGTTGGGGTATCGAGGAAGATAGATAAAGTGTTCATGAGTTAGCACTGTCATTGCAGTTGCAGACATTTATAATGTGTTCTGCATGTCATTATTAAAGCGATATATTCTTGATTCGAACCAAGCCATTGAGTAGGAGCCAATGGGCTCTCATCCAAATTGTTCTGCGTGGAATAATCGACCCAGAACCTAGGTCATTAGAAGCGAGACCTTAGGAATGAATTTATATCTATAGTGAGTATGCTTTGATGAATCTTCGAGTAGAAGAGTCTACTGGGGAATCTGAGTCAGATATGCTTGACAAATATCCTCACTTGTTTGGTTAAAATTCAGATTATGAGGACAGAATCTTTTTAAGGGGGGAAGATTATAACGACTCGTATATTTTTATATTGTTTTAATATGTAATTATTAAGTAGTTATATAATAAAATATGTCTGTGGATTCTGTCAGCTGGATATTAAATTGTTATTACTTATATGTAATTGTGGTGTTCGTGTATTGATTGTGTAATTCGTCGTGAAGCTGTGTTGTGTTACTTTTGTATTTAAAGGTGATTTTAGTCAGGATTTATTTCTATAAATACTTGGGTTATTCGTAAAATCATTTTTATGGCTTCATAATTTTATTAATTATTTCTAGGCATTTTTAAAATTGAGAAATCAATATTTCATCAATTATTTAGCCATATATGATTTTCTGATTGCAATTATTTGTTAAATCTGTATTTAATTCCAGAATTCTTCAAAAATTATGAAACTCATATTTAATTAAGTATGGAATATTCTGAGAATTTTAAAATTATTTCGGGCGAAGTTATATTACTGGACACGTATTATTGCCACGTGTCTTGTTTATTGATTTGTGGCAATAGTAGTATAATCGAATAAAAAAAAACAACACAACAACAACAACAACCCCAAAACCCCCCCTTTCATCCATGTTCTTCATTCCCCACCGGTCTCTCTCTGTGTCTCTCTCGCCGGAATCTCTCTCAATCTCCCCCTTCGATTCTCTTGTCTCTCCCCCGTTCCATTTCTTCTGTTTTCTCCGTAATTCCTCGCGATTCTTCCCTGTCGCCTCGTTTTTCTTCCTTGATCGCCACCTGGTTTCCTGGTTCATTTCCCTGTGTACTTGTTGGGGCTGTCATTGATTGTGGGAGTAAGTATATGCACATATAAGCGTGTATGTAGTCAAGTGTTGTGCTGCTTGTTGTTTGCTTTTCAGATTTTCTTTCCGGCGTATATACACGAGCGAGTGTATGTATAATTATTTAGATTGTTTTTCTGATTAGCCTGATAGTTTCTTGGGATTATTCAGAGTTAAAATTTTATAAAACTCGAATGATTCTCTGAAATTTGTCCGGGTTATTGATGTTTAGGTTATTCGATTTTTTTTAGAAATTATCGGTGAAGGTTGGCGTTGAAAACCCGATTTGTACGGGTACCCGCAAATTTTTACCGCCGTCGGCGATGAGCCTTGGCGAGCTGAAGGTGGAATGTGATGATTAATCCTGAGTCCTACAGTTTAAAATGCAAAATATGATTTAAAATATGAATTGCGAATAAAAATATAAAATGCGATTAAAATTATAAAACGAGACTGATGATTAATAATTGTATTTAAGTGGTATTGGTGAATTTGCGAATTGTTGTTGTGATTGATTTGACGTCGGGGTGTTCGACGGGTTAGCCGATAATCAAAGGAGGTGCTGCCCGATTTCCGGAAAATTTAATTACGGAAATACGAAGCAGTACCCAATGGCTATCGGAACGTCGATCGATGATATGTAACTATTTTGTATGAAATCTGATTATGTGTTGTGATGAAATACTTTATGAAAATCGATAACCTTAATTTCATAAAAGAATAGATATACCTATTTTCTGAAAATGAACCGACTTTCGAAGACGTGAACCCTAATTGATATGTGCATTATTATATGAAGTATTACGAGTCAGGTTTTGTTAACGTTTGGGTAGATGGTTAGCGAGGATATGTCAAGCACAATCGAAGGTCTAAGTTAGGGTGTTTCAACTTTGTAGGTGCTAGTCGGAAAGCCCAAGAGTTGGCCTTGGATAGCCTAGTGGACACTCGACGAGCTCAGTAAGGTTCCAATCGAAGGACCTGAGTGTTGAAGTCGAAGCCAGGGTAATCTAGTGGTTAGACTTTAAATCCTGAGCGTCCGTGTCGGCTCAAGGTCAATCAGTATTAGTTGTAAAGCTCTGCAAGGCAAGTACCCCTGACCATATCTTTATGGTTCAGCATATATGAATATAATGTTGTTTTATTCTCGTAGTGGAACAGAACGATTTAAGTTATGTATCCCCTGGGTTTCAAATTATTTTATTAACTTATGTTTTGGGGGAAAAGTAACTTCTGAAAATGCCTATCTCTAAAATTTTGAATAAAATGAAAATATTTTAGAAAATGTGTTGTATTATAATTGTTTTGACAAGAGATGGGTAAGTGATTTGGAAACTGGATAAAAAAGATCAGATAATTGGATGAGTGTGCGCAGAAGGCCCGTAACGGCCTGGAAGTTAGCGTAAGAGGCGAAGTGGTTGCGCACCCTGTTATAACCACCAGCCCAGCGTGACAGAGACCTAGCTAGTCTCTGAGTTTCGGAACAAGTTTCATAGGATAGCCTGATCAGCTGTCTCACCAGGGATCATCCAATACTTTTATATCTGAGCAAGTGATTTTGTGGTTCCCGGAGAGGAACAAATTGTATAGGTCCTGTGATGGGACAAGTTTTATAGGTCCTGTGATGGGACGAGTTTTATGGATCCTGTGATGGGATAAGTTTTATGGTTCCCGTAACGGAACAAATGGTTTATGGATCCTGCGATGGGACGAAAGATTTTAAAATGAAAGAAGCATGCTAAATTAGAAATTGATATTTATGCACAACACACAACTAATGATTTGGTTTTACAGAGCATGCTAGTTTTGATATCCAGTTCACACATGTTTTACTTGTTTTCTAGCAAGTTATGATTTCTGTTCCTATAATTGTTTATCATAAACTGTTTTTGATTATTATTCATATAGTGGTACTGCTGAGCAATTGATTGCTCACCCTTGCAAAAATGTTTTATATATGTATTGCAGATGCCTAGAGGATTTGTAACGACCGAGGAATTACGCTTGTATTATATTATAATAATGATAAATTATGTGTATTATTATGTGGTTAAATGTGTTAAGTCGTTAAACCCTAACTGATATGTGCTATGTGTTGGCTGTTTTGATCCAAACGTGTTTTGGATATTTATTGAGCATTTTATCATCAGTTATATATATAGTATATCAAAACCTGTACAGCTCAAAACTATGTTTTAAAAGCCCGTATTTCAAACAAAATCATTGGCCCTATTTTGCCAAAAATGCTCTATCCCATATCGCTATTCTGAACCCCTAAACGTTTTACAAATTTACCTTTTTCGCGAAAAACGACTTTTCCGGACCCCTTCGGGTACTAAAAGCCCCACAAAAATCACATTTTTATTTTTATATGATCATGAAATTATCATACATTATTTTTCTTTGCATTTTTGTAATATTCACAATTTTTGGGAATTTTTGACATTAATTTTGTATTTATTGGATATTTAAAAATTCATAATTAATACCCAAAAATTATAAAAAATTGGGGCCAAATATTTTTATTAGATGTGTAATTAGCCCCTTAATTTTATTTAGGGGTATTATTTTACATAGTATAAATAGCTGAATTAATAATAATTTTTAGTTAATTAATTATAAAAAAATCTGTTGGGTCCCAATGTGTTTGTAGAAGGGGGTTGAATACAAACGGTACCGAATAATCGAATTAAATGCGGAATAAAAAATGTGAAACAAAATTCAAGTTAAATAAAAATATTATTAAACTTGAAAGGTGTTACAACAACTGTATCGATTACAAGGAATTAATCTCAAATTAATTATCACAAATCTAGAATAAATTCGACATGAACTTTTTCTATTTTTGTAATAAAAAAGATTCAAATGCTAAACGCAATTTGAGATTAAGTTCTAGGGATTTTGATCCGCTAGATTGATACACAAGAGCAAGATAAAGATTTCTAGTGGATTGGATTTAACTTTACAATCTAGAAATTTAATCTTGAAGTATGCAGATGAAAAGATGAAATATTTCTTCTTGATTTTCTTTTCTGCCTTGTTTCTTGACTTCTGTGTTCTTAATTATAAGTTGCTGCTTCTCTGCTTCTTTTTAAATCAACAAACGAATAGAATTGACTTGGCATGACAATCCTATAGCTGGCAAGACTTTCGGTGAGACAATTGAATGAACTAGCAAGACAATCTGAATGAACTAGCATGACAATCAGAATGAACTAGCAAGACAATCATCCTCCTAGAGTAACTTTCGGTGTGACAATTGAATATGGCCTAGCATGACAATCGGTATGACAATCCTGATTGTCATGCTAGTTCATTTTCAATTGTCTTGCTGATTTAATGCTTGAATTTAATCCAATTAAGCTTCTGAAAATTCCTAAAATTCCTAGAATTAATTCAGAATTAATTAATCAATTAATTCAATTAATAAATAAATTATTCTTTGCAGATATAATTTATTTTCTTAATTAAATTAGATGAATTAATTAATTAATAGAGAATTAATTCTAGTCTTGAGCAGCAACCATTCTTCTGCAAATCTTCTGAAAATCACTAAAAATTATGAATCAATTCCACCACTTCAACGTTGACACTCGATGTACTGTCTGGTTCATGAGTGACTAACTTCCGTGACGTTTCTTCATGTCTTGACTCTGACACTTTGATTTTCTTCAGATTAAATCCTTGTAATTAATTGATACTCTGACGAGATCTCTGTCACTTGATTAAATCCACGATCTTGATTTATATCACTGAGGCATGATCAATTTCTTGAACTTCTTCCAGTGAATTAATTCCTCAAGTCTGTAGATGAACCTTGTCTCTGAATCCTTTGACAGATATTACTTTGCGAGATCTCTCTGATGGTAGTTCCACTATTTACTTATTACATTCTTATTTGAGTTGAGTTGAATCCTCGAATATACAAATAGGCTATGACATATGACTTACAATCTCCCCCTATTTGTTTGTTAGACAATAACACACAAATACCTAGAGGATAACTCAACTAACAAATAAGAAAAAGATATAAACATACATGCAAAGTAAATAGCAGAAAATTTCTGGATGAGATTTAACATTTTCCAGATTCCAAGTAGATGTTCCTCTAGACTGAACATATCTTCAAGTAGTTTCATCTTCATTTGTACAACCACATTTCCTGTTGAGAAGCCCATATCTCTTGCTTCTCCCCCTATGAGAATCAACTGATTAAAGAAGATCACCTTCGTTTTACCACCTCTCCCGTACAATAGGATCCGCAGATAAAAACCAATGGTACTCCCCTAACAGCTTCTTCCCTTACTAGGAAATCACCTTGTGTTTACCACCTCTCCCGTACAATAGGATCCCTAGTTAGAAACAACAATGGTGTGTTGTAGTGTACATTTTTAGGATCTTTTTCTTCCTCCCTGCTATTTCTCCCCCTTAGTTGAGGAATCCTCCAAACTATTTCTTAAGCTTTTATCTCCCCCTTAAAGAAGGAATGTATGCCGTCGTCTGAAGGAGTTCTCATATTTCACTTGGTTGGAAAAGAAATAACAAGTAGTTTCTTTTTCTTCCTCACTGTGAGTGTGTGATCCTGTTTTAGTGTACCTCACATGTGTTTCACTCTTTTCTCCACTCGTGTTTACACTCATTCTCACAAGTGTATCACTCCTCTCATAGCTCCAAAAATCAGCTGTACCTGCAAGGAAAATCACCTTAGCCATCCTTTAAGGAGGTCACAGGTGGTGCAATGGGAGTTCACAAATCCCCATCCTTGTTAAACTCGTCAGATGAATCTGAGTCATAATTTACAAGTTAATAGTTTCCCTTTTAGGGTTCCAGATTTGAATTCTGGGAAGGTAAACAATGATCCAAAGATTTTAGCATAAAGATCAAGGTTCCCTTCTAATGTCTGTGAAGACATTTCCTTGTGACTCATCAGGTAATATCTGAATCATTGTCAACAAGTTGCCGATCTGCACCTATGTCAGATCCACTATCCGCAGATGCATCCAGGGGATTTAAGCCTGGGGAGGTAGACACTGACCACTGACATATGGCTTTTGGATCAGTATCCTCTCCTAACACCTGTAAAGGCAATTGGTCCACTAACGAACCTTGAACAATCGAATCTGACCTTAAAATGGTCGAAACTCTTGTTTCCGTCAACTCATCCTTTGTGTGTGTAACCTCTCCTTGTGCATTAAGAATTGTTTATTTTTGAAGTGGTGACACTACATCGGATACCTTGGCCGACAGGCAAAATTCAATAGACGCACCCTGTTGAGAGAATGAATCTAGTAACTGTTTTGTGCCTTTTCAGCCATTACATCTTTTTGAGAAGATGTATGGGGGCTAGCAGTTGTCTCGGTTTAAATACTACTCATCTATGTAGGAGACAGAGCTACTGGGTTGACTACAGAACCTTCTTTATGTGGTGCACTAGGCACTATCTCCCTCACGCTCATTCATACTACTTTTAGTGGTAAAAGAGTGTTGGTTGGTTCTGTTTTTTTTTGTGTTTGTCTTTACAGTCTGGGATAGACGTTGTGGGTCTTCAACCTCATGACTGTCAATGAAAGAAAGTCATTGGAGACTGAACCTGTATCATAGAACATATGGTAATAGAGAGAAAATGATTTATAATAGTGATTTCAAAAGATTTTACATGAAATAAGAAATCACTAATGTAGAAAGAAGTTTGATTTTGTTTTTCAATATGAATGAGTTTTTGATAAAACATTGATCACTTAGGGTAAAGTCTAAGTAATTCTCATTCATGTCAAAAGCTTACAAATATCTGCAACATAATGTTAACAAGATATCATTGACCGATACTTGTCAAGTACTTTAGATACTAATTGTTATGTTGCATAATCAATATACCACTGCACATATAAAACAATATGATTGTGCTTAGTGATAAGATAGTTATTAATATGACGACTCTACTTATTCATATAAAATTATAACTTCTGTTAGAGTGCCATACCATGTTCTTGACGATTGCTTGAGCAGTATACTAGTTCATACCAACCTGAAGTGAGATTGTGAAGAAGAAATTGCATAGTCCAATAGATCTGCAGCTGCAAAGTCCGTGAACTGTGGTGCATTGACTTCCTCTTTTAACTTACCAACCAGGAGTACACTTGTACACATCTTACTAGAGTCCAATTCCAAGTGTAATGTGCAGCAGGTGCCTGATATGTCGTAATATTCTCAAGTCTCGTCACTGGTGCTATATGTTAGATACTGCTTCCTGATAATAACCTAGCACAATATACAAAATTACAATGATAACATTCCCAGCTTGCAAACAGCCATATCCCTCGGATAAACCTTTGCTGTTATCTCCAAAGGTAACCATGGGGCCAGCTTTCTCAACCACATTTGATAGCAGGGCTCTATCTCCGGTCATATGTCTTGATGATCCACTTGTCAAGAATCCACACTACCGGTTACACCTGTATACTGCCCTGCACTTCAAATGGATTAGACCTTCTTCGGAACCCAAACTTGGTTGGGCCCGGCATACTTGTAAAACTGTCCTTTGTCAGGCAAAACAACATTTTTAATTTTAATTGCCTCAACTTTCTCAATGACTGAACATTTGACCTTGTAAACAGCGTTAACAAATTTCTGTTTAAGCTTAGGCACAAATGTCTCCTTTCTAGCCTTAGAAGGACTAGCAGTCTTAGACCTATCATGCTTCTTGTTATTCACATGCTGACGAGGAGTAGTCTTATCATTAGACACATGCTTACCATTAAAATAAGCATACATCATATTAAAAGCACAAGACATACAATTAGCAACACCACATGCTTTATGAGAGTGATTAACAGCAGGCAATTTATGCATGGTAGACATGGCATTATTGTTATCCAACTCATGTGTGTCTGAGTTAGTCTCAGTTGCTTTCACAACTTTGACTGGAACTTTCGACTCACTTGACTTGGAAACAATCTTCTCATAAGCATGATCCTCAGCACGTATTTCTTCTTGAATAACAGAAGAGGTCGCATCAAATGGTTCAGCAATTGATGCTTTATAGAGGGGTTCATCAACACCCTTAAGCACATGTGGTACTTCCCTCCCTTTAGCACATACATGAGGAGGGGAGTTTATGCCTAATTCTCCAATAGCAGCATTGTAATCATAACCTATTCCAGATGTTTGATTAACAACTTGCTTACTGTAGAACTCTTTAGCCTTCGAACAAGAATTGAAGTAGGCTCTAACCTTAGTCTCAAGACCGGTGATCTTGTCTTTGAGAATAGTTTCAAGTTTTCTATAACAGTCAACTCTATTCTCTAGAAAAGATACCTGTTCTTTTAATCTGTCTTGATTAATGTGCACAAGTCTTAATTCATTGACCTCTTTCTCAAGGTCTGTGATCTGTAAACTTAACAGTTCATTATCACGACGTGCACAATCTAAGTTACCTCTTAGATGATAAACCATTTCAGCATCAGAAAGTTTTACCTCTATTCTTGACGATGAAGCTTTTCCATCAATAGCCATAAGAGCAAGATTTCCTTCATCTTCATCTTCACTGTCAGTATCATCCCAGCTTCTTCCCTTTGCCAGATAAGCCCTTTCAGAGTTCTTTCTTACTTGCTTTGGCTTCCTACATTCTGTGGCAAAGTGTCCCAACTCATTGCAGTTATAGCATCTAATGGTGCTCCGATCAACCATTCCTGTTTTGTACCCACCACTGCTGGTGTTAGAGGATGAAGATCCACCTTTCTGGAATTTGTTGTAGTTGGACTTGTACTTAAGCTTGGGATTCCTCCTGAATCTGACATGGGAGAATCTCTTGACAATTTGGGCCATTGATTCATCTTCCAATTGCTCCAGCTCTTCCAAGGAATAAAAATCATCACTTGATTGATTTGTAGTAGGAGGATCATATTCTGCTACTAACTCATTTTCCTCACCCTTGGAAAACTGTACCATTCTTTCTAACTGTTGAGATTGTTGTTGTTGTTGACCTTCAGCTACAAGTGCAGTAGATGTGCTGACCATTCTATCCTTCCCGTAGACTTCCTTCTGTTGAATCTGCTCCAACTCATAAGTTTTTAACACTCCATAGAGCCTGTCCAAAGAAATCTCACTCAGATCTCTAGCTTCTCTAATGGCAGTGATTCTATGTTCAAGATGAGCTGGCAGTGTTAAAAGGAACTTTTTGTTGACCTCCCTGATTGAATAATACTTTCCATTGATGTTCAGGTTGTTGATCAACGCATTGTACCTCTCAAACACTTCAGTAATTCCTTCTCCTGGATTTGATTTGAAATGTTCATATTCAGAGGTTAGGATTTCCAACTTGTTCTCCCTAACTTCCTCTGTGCCTTCATTAATCACCTCAATAGTTTCCCACACGTGTTTGGAATTTTTACAGTTCATCACATGTCTGTTCATCAAGGGATCAAGGGAATCAATTAATATTAATTGAAGGCTGGCATCCAAGGAGGCTTCTTCCTTCTCAGCAGGAGTAAAATCTTCAGGCTCTTTTGGATAGGCTCTAGCTTCAGTAGTCACCACACCATCTATTATTACCTCCGGTTCAATAACCATCGGAGTTTTTATACCCTTCTTTAACAAGTTTGAATATTTGGGATTTGCAACTTGTAAAAATAATAGCATCTTCTTCTTCCACATGATATAATTCTCTTTATCAAATTGTGGAATTTTAACGGTTCCAACTTTATGTGAAGTCATTATGAATTTTTGAATAATTAAAAATTCAAGGAGTTGAAAAATCACAAAAGTCTAGGATCTTGATTTGTTCGTTAATCAGAAGGCTCTGATACCAATTGTTGGGTCCCAATGTGTTTGTAGAAGGGGGTTGAATACAAACGGTACCGAATAATCGAATTAAATGCGGAATAAAAAATGTGAAACAAAATTCAAGTTAAATAAAAATATTATTAAACTTGAAAGGTGTTACAACAACTATATCGATTACAAGGAATTAATCTCAAATTAATTATCACAAATCTAGAATAAATTCGACATGAACTTTTTCTATTTTTGTAATAAAAAAGATTCAAATGCTAAACGCAATTTGAGATTAAGTTCTAGGGATTTTGATCCGCTAGATTGATACACAAGAGCAAGATAAAGATTTCTAGTGGATTGGATTTAACTTTACAATCTAGAAATTTAATCTTGAAGTATGCAGATGAAAAGATGAAATATTTCTTCTTGATTTTCTTTTCTGCCTTGTTTCTTGACTTCTGTGTTCTTAATTATAAGTTGCTGCTTCTCTGCTTCTTTTTAAATCAACAAACGAATAGAATTGACTTGGCATGACAATCCTATAGCTGGCAAGACTTTCGGTGAGACAATTGAATGAACTAGCAAGACAATCTGAATGAACTAGCATGACAATCAGAATGAACTAGCAAGACAATCATCCTCCTAGAGTAACTTTCGGTGTGACAATTGAATATGGCCTAGCATGACAATCGGTATGACAATCCTGATTGTCATGCTAGTTCATTTTCAATTGTCTTGCTGATTTAATGCTTGAATTTAATCCAATTAAGCTTCTGAAAATTCCTAAAATTCCTAGAATTAATTCAGAATTAATTAATCAATTAATTCAATTAATAAATAAATTATTCTTTGCAGATATAATTTATTTTCTTAATTAAATTAGATGAATTAATTAATTAATAGAGAATTAATTCTAGTCTTGAGCAGCAACCATTCTTCTGCAAATCTTCTGAAAATCACTGAAAATTATGAATCAATTCCACCACTTCAACGTTGACACTCGATGTACTGTCTGGTTCATGAGTGACTAACTTCCGTGACGTTTCTTCATGTCTTGACTCTGACACTTTGATTTTCTTCAGATTAAATCCTTGTAATTAATTGATACTCTGACGAGATCTCTGTCACTTGATTAAATCCACGATCTTGATTTATATCACTGAGGCATGATCAATTTCTTGAACTTCTTCCAGTGAATTAATTCCTCAAGTCTGTAGATGAACCTTGTCTCTGAATCCTTTGACAGATATTACTTTACGAGATCTCTCTGATGGTAGTTCCACTATTTACTTATTACATTCTTATTTGAGTTGAGTTGAATCCTCGAATATACAAATAGGCTATGACATATGACTTACAAAATCAGTTTAATAAAAATTAGAAAGTGTGGGTGAAGTTCGTGTTCTTGAAGAAGGGAGAAGATCAAACAGTGATTTTGGGAGATTTACTAATCCACTGAAAACGCTCGAGTAACCAATACAATCCTTGTGAAGAGACGAATCTATTGATACTAATATCAACAACTGAGGTTTGTTTAATCTCAAAATCAATTTTTATGTTCTTGGCATGAAATTCGGTTTTTAATTTTGAAGAATCATTTGATTGTTTGGATTATGTAGTTAGTTTCGTTGTAGTCTTAGGAGTAATCAGGTATTTTTATTATGATTTTACAACCCCTGAATCGATATGCCGAGTTCTTGAGTTTAACTATTTTTGATTTCGTTTTTTTTAGATTTATATATGTTTTTGCTCGTGATTGATGTTAGGAAGTAATTGTAGAAGTCTATAGCTTCGATTTGGCATAAAAATCACGTTGTTTGGTGTTGTATTCGTCAAAACGACTTCGCCGGATTCTGGATTGAAGCTCGCTGGTATTTATGGCGGTTCTAGCCGGAGAAGACGATCCACACGATGGGGATAGAAGAGGACGGTGGGATTGTGTTCCTGGAGGGCTAGGGAATGAAAACCCTCAACTGAATTCGTCGTTTCATCGCTGATTTGGCCGGATTGATTTGCCGGAAAACCATCAGTGTCGTTGCCGGCGGGGTTGTTCATCTTGACCCAAAAACCCGGGTTCCAACCCGTTTTCTAGAATTGTTGACCCGGTTTTGATCTTCTAAACTTTAAAAACAGAATCCTAAAACCTGTTTCTGTAATTTTACTTAATTACTTTTATTTCTATAAATTCAAAAATTTAATTGTAAATTCTAAAAATCTAATTTAAATTTGGAAAATTATTAATAACAAATTTTGAATTATGTTATTTATTTTGAAATTCGAATTTAATTATTTAATTATGTAATTATTTATCTAATTATTTATTAGTTATCTAATTAATTACTAATTAGGTAATTAATTAATAATTAGGTAATTAATTAATAAATAAGGATTAAATAATATGATTAATAATCCGATAATTAGTTAATATTACGAGTAACTTGTATTTATACGAGTAGTGATTCGTTAAGTTAGAATTATTAATCGAGCGATATTTATTCGAAGAATATCGTACTAATTATTCGTATCGAATAATTAAATATCGATAATTAATTAACGAATTGTATAAGTTATAATAATAATAATATCAGTTCGATAGTTATTCGAGAATTCGCGAGTACCTCGTATTTATACGAGTAGTTGCTCGTTGAATTATGATTCGAATAATATTTATTTATTCGATAAGTATCGTATCAGTTATTTGTATCGATTAGTTATTTGTAAATAATCGATCTAATTGAGTAAGTGATAATAATTTGTAAATAATTTTAATAAATTATAATTAATTCTAATAATTAGGGATTAATTATTTTAAATTACAATAATTATTAGTTAATTATTTAAAAATGTAATTAAGGATTATTTAATTATAATTAATTATTAATTAATTAAATCTTGTTTAATTCATAATAATTCAACCGTTAATCCGATATGAGCGAAACGAAGACCCCTAGACTCAGAAAAATGAAACGAATCCAATAAAAATAATTGTAAGTTATAATTTCCTCCAAAAGAGAATGGGTTGGTGATAATTAATAGTTCGTAGGCCCTAACAGGGGTATAATTTAACCAAATAATCCCGAAAAATTATAATAAAATCAGATAAGGCTAGTTAGTGCAGGTATGAGTCTAGAATCAATTCTAAAAATAATTATAAGTCTAAAAAAAATTGATTAAGTGCTTTATGTGCTATGTGCTTTATGTGATTATGTGAACCTATGTGCTATATCAATATATGTGTATATATGCGAATCAGATAGAAACGCATGGGTAGACTGATAAGGTTACGTGATATCAATTCCAGATACACATATATAGTAAGTTATCTAAACAACTATCTTTCCATAATTGGTTCAGTGTTAGCAAGGCAGAGTAAGCTAGGGACAGAAGGCGGTGAGTTGAATCAGGTTAAGTACGCGCGAGGCAAGTTTTTCCCCTATTCTAAATTCAGAATAGTGAATTATATTCCATTTTACATATCAATTACACTTTGATAATTCTTGTTCATATGAACTGATACATATCTATTGATTCTTGTTTCTATTTCATTTCGATTCTTGATTTCTCCCAATTTGTTGAATCCTCTATTCATAGTCCAATATTTTTACCCTTGTTACATATATTATGATATATTCTGATGTTGGGATACATCAAAAGCATTCCGATTGTTCTGGATGCTAAACTTCGGACTGGATGGTTACGATACAGGCTGGGTTTTACTCAGACCTTTAATTAATAGGCCATAGCTGCCTGAGTACTCTTATTGTTGGTTGGATCTATACAGTTGGGTATAGATTCGCACTGTATCCTGACTGATCAGCGGGTTATAGTGCATATGTTGGTTTTTGTTTCCAGTCTTGTTCATTTGGCACTCGCCAGTATTGGCAAATTACTATTCGATACAGATACAGATGGTTGTTACAACCAGCAGCTTATTGGTTCACTTATTTCTCTCTCTTTATACTATCTATATTGTTGCAGGCTTGTTGAGCAATTTTGGCTCATCCTCTTTTATTGTTATTCCTATTGTCTTACAGTTAAGGTAGAGAATGAAACCCATCAGAACCCGCGTAGTCAAGAAGCGAGTCAAGCAGCGGGACCCTCTTATACCAAGGGTGTTCATCCCTATTCCTGAAGAGAGCTTTGAGTTATCAGATCAGGTGTAACAGGATAAGTACTATTATGGTTTGAATAAAAGTTGTGTGGTGAGCATGTAGATAGAATAAAGTTTTGTAATAAAGAGAGTTCTTGAGACGGATTGTTTTTATTTGGTTTGTAATAAAGTTAGTATGTGGTTCTTGTTTTCAAATCTTAACCTTAAAAGATCCTGAGTAGTAGTAGTTCGGGGTAACTATTTCAAATATATTCCGCTTGTGCAAGATTAGTGAGTAGTTATTATTAGTAATGCCCCAAATCTATACCCCGGATTTGGAGGGTGTTATAGTTGGCATCAGAGCTTAGGTTTAACCTTTGAAAACAAGAACGTTAGGGCTAAGATAAGATAGGAAAATGAGATAGGATGTGAGTAAGAATGTTAGGATTGTTTGTCTATGTGATTAGAAGTTATGAGTTTAGGATTGTGATTTGATTGTTTTTGTGTTATTATTTTTATGTATATTAGATGGCTTCTTTATCATCATCTACGGAGAGGACCGAGACAGATCCAGGGGATGCACCGATAGTAGCCCTAGTGTCAGAGCAGATCTTACCTCTATTGCCACCTTAGCCAGCACCAGAGATACCACTTCCCCCAGAGGTACCAGATGTTGTAGATTATTTTCCATATTTTGAGCCAGAGATACCAGATTTTCCACCACTAGAGTTCCCGAGGTTCGATATTCCTGACATGATTGATCTTCCGCAGTGGGAGGATTTAGAGCCTCAGATTCCTATGCCACCAGTCGAGATTCCAGAGCTGCCACATATGGAGCTAGAGGCAGAACCGCCAGTGTATGCGCCGATGGAGCAGCCTGTCTTATTTCCTGCCCCATTAGCCATTTATGCACCTGTTCCAGGAGTTTATCAGTTTCCTCAGCCAGAGTTTATGGATGATATTGTGGTGGATGAACCATTACCTTCTCGAGGTTCCAGCACTGATCTTCGGGAGCATCATACCGTGACATACCAGCGCTTTCAGGCAGAGAGGGAGGAGAGGATTAGATGGCGAAACCAGTGTAGGGAGATCCTTGGGTTGTATGAGACACAGACGAATGGTCCTGTCAGAGCATTACGACCGGATTATATACTGAGAGAGAGGCTACATCATATTCACCGGGTTAGTTCGCAGCAGCTTACTGAGCTGAGACAGCAGGATCTTAGTGCGGAGACAGCATATCGCAGAGCATTGGGACTTACCGAGGCAGTGCTAGAGGCATTGCAGGAGGGGTTGAGCCACGTACCACCAGGATTTTGAGACCAGCAGATCAATGAGTGTGGTATTATGTATATTTTGTAGATAGAGGCAGCATAGTATTGTATGACTAGTGTGTATGAGTGTAGCTACTGACTTTGACCGATAGTAGTAGTAGCAGTATGACTGTTATATCGTAGGTTTTTGTATCAAGCACTGACACCTGTAGCTGGTGTTCTACATGTATATATACGAGATGATCTTTTGCACGTTTCTTTATTTTATTTCCAGTTATTTAAGCATTTATATTTATTTCAGTACCATTGCATATTTAAAAATATAGTTTTATTTACGATCATGTTGTATCCTTATCTAAAAAAAAAAACACACATCATACTGTTTTATCTATTCAGTTATTTAATAAGCTGTTTTATTTTCTCAAATCGACTGTTTTAATATATGTTTAATATACTGTTATTAAAGAAGACCGTTGTTTATTTACCAGAAAGATGGCACCTAAAAGAAAAACACAACCCGATTCATCAAATGGGAACACCGAGGGCCAAAACAATAATAAACAGATGGATCAGATGTTTAATCTCATGCAACAGCAAATATTGATGATGCAACAACAAATGCAGCAGCAACAGCAGCAGTTCCTGCAACAGATGTTACAGCAAGCCGCTCATCCAGGACATCAAGTACCACCAGCAGCGCCTACGACCACTTTCAAGCAATTTCAG
This sequence comes from Apium graveolens, assembly GCF_009905375.1. Taxonomy (NCBI): domain Eukaryota; kingdom Viridiplantae; phylum Streptophyta; class Magnoliopsida; order Apiales; family Apiaceae; genus Apium; species Apium graveolens. The sequence goes on from NC_133648.1 coordinate 292,116,259, forward strand.
TCGGTGAAGCCACCGGAATTTATGGGTTCCACGGATCCTACAAAAGCGAGAGCTTGGCTGAAAGAGATGGAAAAGGCTTTTTCGTTGGTAAAGGTTGAGGAAGAGCAGAAGACGGATTTTTCTAGCTATTTCCTGAAAGGCGAAGCTAATTACTGGTGGGAATCGAAGAAAGCTTTGGAAGAAGAAGGGGTGGTGACCTGGGATAGATTCACTGATCTTTTCTTGGAGAAATATTTTCCTCGTTTTATGAAAAACCAGATGGAGATCAAGTTCCTGGAGCTGAAACAAGACAACTTATCGGTTGCGGATTATGAGACCAAGTTTACGGAATTGGCAAGGTTTGTTCCAGAGCAGGTGGATACGGACGAAAAGCGGGCCAAGAGATTTCAGCAAGGACTAAAGCCATGGATTCGTAGCAGGGTAGCTGTGTTTGAATTGACAACTTATACGGCTATTGTTCAGAAGGCTATGATTATTGAAGGAGAAAGCGAAGCAGCTCAGAAAGAGAAAGGACCAGGGAATTTTCAGAATCGTTTCAACAAAAGGCCGGGATTTCAAGCTCGAGGAAAAGTAAACTTTAGGAGGCCAGAACAAAATAACCAGAGGATGGGTAATCGACTACCTGCCCCAACTCAGCAAAGACTCATTCGACCGCCTGTACCTGATTGCAGAACGTGTGGTAGAAAGCATACGGGAATTTGCAACAAGCCAAATGTCACGTGTTTCAAATGCAAGCAAAGGGGACACTATTCTGGAGAATGTCCGATGGGAAAAGCAGAAGTTACTTGTTTTCAATGTGGGAGAAAAGGACATATCGCCAGGGACTGCAGAGGAATTGCAATGGCCGCTAGTATTCCAAGAGTTTTAGCATTACCTCCACCTCCACTACCACATCAATATCAGCCCAAAGCAAGGACTTTTAACATGTCAATGAAGGAAGCGGTACAGAGTCCGAATGTGTTTGCAGGTACACTTCCTGTAAATTCCGTAAATGCTTTGGTATTGATTGATTCAGGAGCTACTAAATCTTTTATTTCTGAAGCTTTTATCTCTAAAATAAATTGTGAGGTACAGTGGTTAGATGAAGTGTTAGTCATAAAATTAGCGAATAATGATCAGGTTACAGTAGATCGAGTATGCCCGAGTTGTGATATTGAGATAGGAAGATGTCATTTTTCAGTTGATTTGATACCTTTTTGGTTAGGGGAGTTTGATGTTATTCTAGGAATGGATTGGCTATCGAGTAATAATGCTCAAATTGACTGTGCGAATAAGAGAGTGAAATTGCAAGCTGAAGAAAATGAAACGGTAATATTTAAAGGTGAGAAGCAAAAGCAGAAATTCCTATCAATAATGCAAACGAGAAGATTGCTACGCCTAGGATGTCAAGCTTATTTAGCCTATGTACGTGATGCTGATAAGGGAAATCCACAGATTAAAGATATTCCATTAGTTTGTGAATTTCTTGATGTTTTTCCAGACGAATTACCAGGACTTCCACCAGATCGAGAAATCGAGTTCACTATTGACTTGACGCCAGGGACCGAACCAATTTCGAAAGCTCCATATAGGATGGCACCTGTTGAAATGAGGGAATTAGCAAAGCAGTTGCAAGAACTTCTTGACAAAGGAATTATAAGGCCAAGTGTATCCCCATGGGGCGCGCCAGTATTGTTCGTGAAAAAGAAGGATGGCAGTATGCGACTGTGTATTGATTATCGTGAGCTGAACAAGTTAACTATCAAGAATAAATATCCTTTACCTCGCATCGATGATTTATTTGATCAATTAAAAGGAGCAGCATGGTTTTTGAAAATCGACTTACGATCAGGCTATCATCAGTTAAAGATCAAGGCCGAAGATATTCCAAAGACAGCATTTAGAACGAGGTACGGACACTATGAATTTCTTGTGATGGCTTTTGGATTAACGAATGCACCTGCAGCGTTTATGGATTTGATGAATCGAATATTCAAGAAGTATTTGGATAAGTTTATCATTGTATTTATTGATGACATTTTGATATACTCAAAGACGGGAGAAGAGCATGCAGCGCATTTAAGAACGACATTGGAGATATTACGAAAGGAGCAGCTTTATGCAAAATTTTCAAAATGTGAATTTTGGTTGAAAGAAGTGCAGTTTCTAGGGCATATCATCAGCAGAGAAGGCATTCAAGTTGATCCAGCAAAGATTGAAGCTGTGCTGAATTGGGAAAAGACCAAAGACGCTGACAGAGGTTCGAAGTTTCTTAGGTTTGGCAGGATATTATCGAAGATTTGTCAAAGATTTTGCGAAGATAGCAATACCGTTGACCAAATTAACTCGATAAAGTGAAAAGTTCGAATGGAATAGTAAATGTGAAGAAAGTTTTCAAGAGTTGAAGAATCGGTTGGTGACTGCACCAGTATTAGTACTGCCAGACGAGCAAGGAAATTTTGTTATTTACAGTGACGCTTCATATCGTGGTTTAGGATGTGTGTTGATGCAATATGGTAACGTCATTGCATATGCGTCGCGACAACTTAAACCTCATGAGCAGAAATATCCTACGCATGATCTGGAATTGGCAGCAATTGTATTTGCATTGAAGCTTTGGAGACATTATCTGTACGGTGAAAAATGCGAAATCTATACGGATCATAAAAGTCTGAAGTATATCTTCACGCAAAAGGAACTGAACATGCGACAACGTCGATGGCTGGAATTGATTAAAGATTATGATGTTATAATCAGTTATCATCCAGGAAAAGCAAATGTTGTAGCAGATGCACTAAGCAGAAAAGAAAGATTGAATCGGTTAACTTCATGTGAAGAATTGGTTAAAGAATTCGACAAATTGGAAATTGAAATTCGTATTCCTCATGAATCTGCAGGAACTATTTATGCTATGACTTTTCAACCAGGGTTGCTAGAAAAGATTCGCCATTGTCAAGATAAAGTGATGAGTCAAGACGACAACTTAACAGGAGAAGAGATTACAACTCAAAAAGATAATGAAGGAATTTTACGTTTTACGTCAAGAATCTGGATCCCTAACGTGGTAGAATTAAAAGAAGAAATTATGCGAGATGCGCACAATTCGAAATATTCCATTCATCCAGGAAGCACAAAAATGTATCGCGATTTGAAGGAAAACTTTTGGTGGCCGAATATGAAGAAGGAGATAGCAGAATGGGTGAGTAAATGCTACACATGCCAGCGAGTTAAAGCAGAGCATCAACGTCCTAGTGGGTTATTGCAACCATTAGACATTCCAGAATGGAAATGGGAACATCTAGCGATGGATTTCGTAGTGGGACTTCCAAGGACGAAAGCCAATCACGATGCAATTTGGGTTATTATTGATCGATTGACGAAATCAGCACATTTTCTTCCAATTAATGAGAGATTTTCATTGGACAAGCTAGTGCATTTATATCTTAAAGAAATTGTGATGCGTCATGGAGTACCAGTATCAATTGTATCGGATCGAGATCCTCGTTTCAATTCAAGATTTTGGAGACAATTCCAAGAATGTCTAGGAACGAAGTTGAATATGAGTACAGCCTATCATCCGCAAACTGACGGTCAAAGTGAAAGGACAATTCAAACGATTGAAGACATGTTACGAGTTTGTGCGATCGATTTTGAAGGTAGTTGGGATGAACATTTACCCCTAGTGGAATTTTCTTATAATAAAAGCTATCACGCCAGTATTTGAATGCCACCGTATGAAGCATTATATGGAAGGAAATGCAGATCACCAGTGCATTGGGATGAAGTTGGAGAACGCAAGATTTTGGGTCCAGAATTAATTCAGCAGACAAAAGAAAAGATTAAACTCATTCGAAAACGAATCGAGACAGCACAAAACAGGCAAAGCAGATATGCAGACCAAGCAAGGAAGGATGTGGACTATCAGGAAGGAGAACGCGTATTGCTCAAAATATCACCATGGAAAGGAGTGACCAGATTTGGCAATAAAGGAAAATTGAAGCCACGATACGTTGGACCATTTGAGATTTTGAAGAAAATTGGGAAGGTTGCATACGAGTTAGCTCTACCACCCCATATGCAGCATATTCACAACGTATTTTATGTATCTATGCTTAAAAAGTATAATCCTGATACAAGGCATGTAATAGAATATGAACCAGTAGAACTTCAGGCAGATTTGTCATATGTAGAGCAGCCAATAAGAATTTTAGATAGGCAAGAGAGGATATTAAGAAATAAGTCTGTGTCATTAGTGAGAGTTTTATGGAGAAACCCAGTGGTTGAAGAATCAACCTGGGAGCTTGAGAGTGAAATGATAGAAAGGTATCCTCAGTTATTTGCATAATGTGATTCTGAGGACAGAATCTTGTTAAGGGGGGGAGAATGTAACGACCGAGGAATTACGCTTGTATTATATTATAATAATGATAAATTATGTGTATTATTATGTGGTTAAATGTGTTAAGTCGTTAAACCCTAACTGATATGTGCTATGTGTTGGCTGTTTTGATCCAAACGTGTTTTGGATATTTATTGAGCATTTTATCATCAGTTATATATATAGTATATCAAAACCTGTAAAGCTCAAAACTATGTTTTAAAAGCCCGTATTTCAAACAAAATCATTGGCCCTATTTTGCCAAAAATGCTCTATCCCATATCGCTATTCTGAACCCCTAAACGTTTTACAAATTTACCTTTTTCGCGAAAAACGACTTTTCCGGACCCCTTCGGGTACTAAAAGCCCCACAAAAATCACATTTTTATTTTTATATGATCATGAAATTATCATACATTATTTTTCTTTGCATTTTTATAATATTCACAATTTTTGGGAATTTTTGACATTAATTTTGTATTTATTGGACATTTAAAAATTCATAATTAATACCCAAAAATTATAAAAAATTGGGGCCAAATATTTTTATTAGATGTGTAATTAGCCCCTTAATTTTATTTAGGGGTATTATTTTACATAGTATAAATAGCTGAATTAATAATAATTTTTAGTTAATTAATTATAAAAAAATCAGTTTAATAAAAATTAGAAAGTGTGGGTGAAGTTCGTGTTCTTGAAGAAGGGAGAAGATCAAACAGTGATTTTGGGAGATTTACTAATCCACTGAAAACGCTCGAGTAACCAATACAATCCTTGTGAAGAGACGAATCTATTGATACTAATATCAACAACTGAGGTTTGTTTAATCTCAAAATCGATTTTTATGTTCTTGGCATGAAATTCGGTTTTTAATTTTGAAGAATCATTTGATTGTTTGGATTATGTAGTTAGTTTCGTTGTAGTCTTAGGAGTAATCAGGTATTTTTATTATGATTTTACAACCCCTGAATCGATATGCCGAGTTCTTGAGTTTAACTATTTTTGATTTCGTTTTTTTTAGATTTATATATGTTTTTGCTCGTGATTGATGTTAGGAAGTAATTGTAGAAGTCTATAGCTTCGATTTGGCATAAAAATCATGTTGTTTGGTGTTGTATTCGTCAAAACGACTTCGCCGGATTCTGGATTGAAGCTTGCCGGTATTTATGGCGGTTCTAGCCGGAGAAGACGATCCACACGATGGGGATAGAAGAGGACGGTGGGATTGTGTTCCTGGAGGGCTGGGGAATGAAAACCCTCAACTGAATTCGTCGTTTCATCGCTGATTTGGCCGGATTGATTTGCCGGAAAACCATCAGTGTCGTTGCCGGCGGGGTTGTTCATCTTGACCCAAAAATCCGGGTTCCAACCCGTTTTCCAGAATTGTTGACCCGGTTTTGATCTTTTAAACTTTAAAAACAGAATCCTAAAACCTGTTTCTGTAATTTTACTTAATTACTTTTATTTCTATAAATTCAAAAATTTAATTGTAAATTCTAAAAATCTAATTTAAATTTGGAAAATTATTAATAACAATTTTTGAATTATGTTATTTATTTTGAAATTCGAATTTAATTATTTAATTATGTAATTATTTATCTAATTATTTATTAGTTATCTAATTAATTACTAATTAGGTAATTAATTAATAATTAGGTAATTAATTAATAAATAAGGATTAAATAATATGATTAATAATCCGATAATTAGTTAATATTACGAGTAACTTGTATTTATACGAGTAGTGATTCGTTAAGTTAGAATTATTAATCGAGCGATATTTATTCGAAGAATGTCGTACTAATTATTCGTATCGAATAATTAAATATCGATAATTAATTAACGAATTGTATAAGTTATAATAATAATAATATCAGTTCGATAGTTATTCTAGAATTCGCGAGTAGCTCGTATTTATACGAGTAGTTGCTCGTTGAATTATGATTCGAATAATATTTATTTATTCGATAAGTATCGTATCAGTTATTTGTATCGATTAGTTATTTGTAAATAATCGATCTAATTGAGTAAGTGATAATAATTTGTAAATAATTTTAATAAATTATAATTAATTCTAATAATTAGGGATTAATTATTTTAAATTACAATAATTATTAGTTAATTATTTAAAAATGTAATTAAGGATTATTTAATTATAATTAATTATTAATTAATTAAATCTTGTTTAATTCATAATAATTCAACCGTTAATCCGATTTGAGCGAAACGAAGACCCCTAGACTCAGAAAAATAAAACGAATCCAATAAAAATAATTGTAAGTTATAATTTCCTCCAAAAGAGAATGGGTTGGTGATAATTAATAGTTCGTAGGCCCTAATAGGGGTATAATTTAACCAAATAATCCCGAAAAATTATAATAAAATCAGATAAGGCTAGTTAGTGCAGGTATGAGTCTAGAATCAATTCTAAAAATAATTATAAGTCTAAAAAAAATTGATTATGTGCTTTATGTGCTATGTGCTTTATGTGATTATGTGAACCTATGTGCTATATCAATATATGTGTATATATGCGAATCAGATAGAAGCGCATGGGTAGACTGATAAGGTTACGTGATATCAATTCCAGATACACGTATATAGTAAGTTATCTAAACAACTATCTTTCCATAATTGGTTCAGTGTTAGCAAGGCAGAGTAAGTTAGGGACAGAAGGCGGTGAGTTGAATCAGGTTAAGTACGCGCGAGGCAAGTTTTTCCCCTATTCTAAATTCAGAATAGTGAATTATATTCCATTTTACATATCAATTACACTTTGATAATTCTTGTTCATATGAACTGATACATATCTATTGATTCTTATTTCTATTTCATTTCGATTCTTGATTTCTCCCAATTTGTTGAATCCTCTATTCATATTCCAATATTTTTACCCTTGTTACATATATTATGATATATCCTGATGTTGGGATACATCAAAAGCATTCCGATTGTTCTGGATGCTAAACTTCGGACTAGATGGTTACGATACAGGCTGGGTTTTACTCAGACCTTTAATTAATAGGCCATAGCTGCCTGAGTACTCTTATTGTTGGTTGGATCTATACAGTTGGGTATAGATTCGCACTGTATCCTGACTGATCAGCGGGTTATAGTGCATATGTTGGTTTTTGTTTCCAGTCTTGTTCATTTGGCACTCGCCAGTATTGGCAAATTACTATTCGATACAGATACAGATGGTTGTTACAACCAGCAGCTTATTGGTTCACTTATTTCTCTCTCTTTATACTATCTATATTGTTGCAGGCTTGTTGAGCAATTTTGGCTCATCCTCTTTTATTGTTATTCCTATTGTCTTACAGTTAAGGTAGAGAATGAAACTCATCAGAACCCGCGTAGTCAAGAAGCGAGTCAAGCAGCGGGACCCTCTTATACCAAGGGTGTTCATCCCTATTCCTGAAGAGAGCTTTGAGTTATCAGATTAGGTGTAACAGGATAAGTACTATTATGGTTTGAATAAAAGTTGTGTGGTGAGCATGTAGATAAAATAAAGTTTTGTAATAAAGAGAGTTCTTGAGACGGATTGTTTTTATTTGGTTTGTAATAAAGTTAGTATGTGGTTCTTGTTTTCAAATCTTAACCTTAAAAGATCCTGAGTAGTAGTAGTTCGGGGTAACTATTTCAAATATATTCCGCTTGTGCAAGATTAGTGAGTAGTTATTATTAGTAATGCCCCAAATCTATACCCCGGATTTGGAGGGTGTTATAGGATTCTCCCGTGGTCTCCTCTGAGGTAGTTGTGTTGGACCCAAGCGGGTCTGTTGAGTTGCAGAATAAAGATAATATTGTTTGGATTGTCTTTAGTAAGTTAGTTTTGTGATGGTTGTAACCTAAGTCATACTTAAACCTGGAAAAGGTCTTGGTAAAAGGGGTCGAGATTATGTATAATTAATAATTTGGGTTATATTGTTTATTAGTATTGTTTTTGGTGACGTCAACTCCTGACCCCGGGGTTGAGGTCGTCACATTATCAATCAATTAAGAACAACTTTGAAGAATATCTGGCTTTTAGGTATCAAGGAAAAGTTTCTATTGGGGTTCAAGCATCAGGGTGAGATGTCAATATTTTAGGAATCAATAGCATGTTAATCAAGAGGATCAATCTAGTATTATATCAACTCTTTATCTTATCATGACATTCCGATTACTTTGATATACTAGCGTGATATGACTGTTGCAATATCAATAAGTACTTGAGGGTTCATGGCATTTCTATATAATACAAAGATAGATTTAAGTATCGCTCGGTTCAAGTATATCAAGATTACTCAGGATACTCGCATCAATATATGAACTAATTAACACACATTTGCAGTGTAAACGAAAAACAGGTTGAATCACTTGGCTTGAGAAAGGCTGGTCTGGTCTGGCTGGTAGGAGCAACTGGAAGCTTTACTCGACCTTTATGGAAAGTTTACCCTCGTCTAGAGATCCTACATAAATAATAATAACCTCATCATAATATATTCTCACTAACTCAACCTATTTACAACCCGAAATTAAACACAAATGACACTTAGGCCTATATGCACTCAATTTATAATCACCTTATAAATACCATAGTCCACATAGCCACATATACTCATATATCATATTTTAATATCAAATAATATCACACACACCATAATGCAACACTAGGCTTGGATGATCTCGATCCCCAACTTAAGTCACTTGATCGCTAAACTAGACAAAGTCTCCAAATTTTGGCTTCCTAACTCGATGTGCCTTTACTAAACTATCAAAAACCTATTGACCCTCACTTGGGCCTTTTACTTTACTGGATTTATACTATCTTGCAACCATAGTGGTCAACCTAGGTCTCACTCATAAGTGCTCTAAAACTATGTGGTAAATGAAAGTGCTCACTAGAGTAAATTTCAGAATGACATCTATGGTTTCTTGAGTGCATTAGACACTCTTAAACTACAATTTTACCTCCAAAACTTCTACAATAGACTCTTCTGACCATAAGGCATCTCCCAAACTTGATGTGGCTCAAGGGCCTAGCTTGGGCCTCCTTGGGCCTAAGCTTAAAGTCCATGGTTCCCCTGTTTTTCTGGGCAGAAAACGCCCTGACTTGAACTAACTTGCGACACATGATTCTAACTCAAATCCTATGAAATATGGTTGGAAAAACTCCTCTGACACTCCCTCTAACTAAGGCCCAACAGGGCCTAATGAGGGCCTACCCGTGACATGGTCAAAACTTCCTATTTCTAGGTTTCCACAAAATTGTCCCCTGCTGGACAGATTTTGTGATTCCACTCGTGCACCTAACCAAACGACTTATAAACCTCCAACAAACACCTAAAACCTTTTATATACTCCCAGTGATAGGTTCTGGTGGCTTGGGCCTCAAAGTGCACAACAGTGACATGGTCAAAACTCACTCTAAACCTCAGGGTACCAAACTGATTTTCTGCAGAAACTAAGACTCTCCTTTCTCCAAGGTTCTCACTTAACAAACCCAACCACCAACAATCAAAATACCCAAACCATAACTTAACTATGGTGATCTACTGAACTAACTCCCTTACACTCAAAATAGGCTTAGTGGAGATCATCCTTACCTAAGGTGCAACATAACAAAACAAAGGAAATCACATTACACAAATTACAAGTCATCAAGCTTTCAAGGACAATAACTTTAACTTTCATGATAAATATAAACGAAATAACATCACATTTTAAGAAGCACAATTCTTAATTAATATCTTAACTTAACTAAAATTAAGGTTTACTAACAAAGTATCAATCCGAATGATCAAGAACTTCCAAAAATTCAAGAGAAATCTACATGCATGCATGACTTTGAGTCTTACAAACCAAAACAACATGATTTCCAAATAAATTTTCATTTGAATTCAACATGCAAGCCTATCATGGATTATATCTAAATGACCACCTAGCATGCAAAGGTTTTTACCAAGATTTCACTAAGATTTTTATGCTATTATCACAAAAACACACAAAATGAAACAAAGCAACCAAAGCACCATCCATTTGGCTCCTATCAAGTCATGGCCGAATGGATTAGGGTGAAAAAAACATTTGCATAAGTGCAACACACTCATGTCTAGCCATTCTCAGCCCTATGATACTATAACTCATGGTGAAAGCCTTGAATTCACAAGAATCAAGGATATTCACTTTGAGTTTAACAAAAACACCACCATGCAAAGTCAACACATAAGTTTTCTACTCTAAACTATTGAGATATACATGAACAACATGTAGGGATTAAGATTACTTGATTATAGGATGATTGTTTGAGTGAAGAATGAAGAAAGATGGGAATGGGGGCCTCGGTTTTAGAAGGGCTGAGAGGGAGGGAGAGAAAGCCGAGAGGGAGGGAGGAGAAGAAGAGAAGAGTGAAGTGGTGGGGTGAAAATGGAGTGGTGATCACTCTTTGATTTGTTTTTATGTCTTGATTTGACTATAATAAGAGTGAGTTTGGGAAATGACAAGAGTAACCTTCTAACAAGAGTTAGGCTATCTTGCATGTAAGGTCAAGGAGGTAATTTGGCTAATAAATCATGAGTTAGTGGGTTTAGAAATGTCTTCTTTGTCCTTGAAGAGAATAGAAGGGTGGTTTGCATGCAAGGGATTCCTTGTAATTTGCTAATTATTACAACTAAAATTTGTAAAGATTTATTTTTATAAAATAAAATACAAGTTCAAAAATTATAAAATTTATACCATAAAATAACTTGGATTTTCAGAAATTTTATAAAATCACTTTCAAAATTTGTGAACAAAATAACTTTTAAAAGAAAATTTCTCCAAGGTTTAGAATATTCCCTATAAATAAAAAATAAGGGAAATAAATAAACTCTTGCTTTGAAAAATCATATTTTACATAAAGCAAATTTATAATGCAGAATTTTCATTCACACAAACGTACAATCATTAAGTATATTTGCATTCGGCTACAATATTATACCAAGTCCACAAATAATATTACATAAAATGTCGGTCGTAACATCCTCTCCCCCTTAAGGGATTCTGTCCCCAGAATCTAAGAGAACAGATGAGAATACCGGGAACGCATATCAGACTCTAACTCCCCAGTTGATTCTTCGACCTTGGGGTTCCTCCAAAGTACTTTCACTAACTTTACCGACTTATTCCTAAGACTCTTTATTTGCCAGTCGAGTAATTTGACAGGTTGCTCCACAAATGACAGGTCTGCCTGAATTTCTACAGGTTCATATTCTATCACATGGCTGACGTCAGGATTGTACTTCTTAAGCAATGACACATGAAACACATTATGCACATGCTGATACTGAGGTGGTAAGGCTAACTCGTAGGCCACCTTCCCCACTTGACTCAAAATTTCAAAAGGACCTATATATCTAGGTGCTAACTTCCCTTTCTTGCCAAATCTAGACAACCCTTTTCTTGGTGACACTTTTAACAAAACAGCTTTGCCTACTTGGAATCTAACATCCTTACGCGCTGGATCCGCATACTTCCTCTGTCTATCTTGAGCAGCAAGCAACCTTTTCTGAATTAACTTGACTGTCTCATGTAACTGTTGTACCAATTCCGAGCCTAGAATCCTTCCTTCTCCTACTTCATCCCAATTTGTTGGTGATCTACACTTTCGTCCGTACAAAGCTTCGTATGGTGATATGCCAATACTGGAGTGATAGCTGTTGTTATAAGAGAATTCTACTAATGGCAAGTGGTCGTCCCAACTTCCTACAAAATCGATTGTACAACTGTGCAATATGTCCTCGATTTTTTGAATTGTCCTTTCTCTCTGACCATCAGTCTGCGGGTGGTATGCCGTACTCATGTTCAACTTCGTGCCAAGACTCTCATGAAATTGCTTCCAGAATCTCGAGTTAAATCGGGGATCTCTGTCTGAAACTATCGATACGGGTACTCCATGCCTTAGTACGATTTCACGCACATACAGATGAACCAATTTGTCCAATGACGACTTCTCATTAATTGGAAGGAAATGCGCCGACTTCGTAAGGCGATCAACTATAACCCATATAGCGTCATGTCCGGATTTCATTCGCGGTAGTCCCACTATAAAGTCCATAGCAATATTTTCCCATTTCCATTCTGGAATCTTTAAGGGCTGAATTAATCCGCTTGGTCGTTGATGTTTTGCCTTCACTTTCTGACAAGTATAACACTTTGCAACCCATTATGCCACGTCTCGCTTCATATTTGGCTACCAAAAGTTCTGCTTTAAGTCCCGGTACATCTTGGTGCTTCCTGGATGGATTGAAAATCTTGAATTGTGGGCTTCTTGCAGGATCTCATTCTTCAATTTAGGTACATAAGGAATCCAAATTCTTGAGGAAAACCTTAGTATACCTTGCTCATCCTTTTGAGTACCAATCTCTTCTCCAGTTAGCTGATTCTTCTCTTTCTCCATTACCACTTCCTGATATTTCCTTATCTTTTCCACTAGTGTTGGCTGAAAAGTCATTGCATGACAAAATTCTTCAACTATTCCATTATCACAAAGTTCCAATCCAAAACTCTTAATCTCTTCAGACAATTCTTTTGGTGTTGCTATCATATTCAATCTCTCCTTCCTACTTAAAGCATCGACTACAACATTCGCTTTTCCAGGATGATAATTTGTTGAACAATCGTAGTCCTTGATCAATTCCAACCATCTCCTTTGCCTCATATTGAGCTCCTTCTAAGTGAAAATGTACTTTAAACTCTTGTGATCCGTATAGATTTCACACTTTTCTCCGTAGAGATAATGTCTCCAAATCTTAAGTGCGAACACTATGGTGGCTAGTTCCAAATCATGCGTCGGGTACTTTAATTCATGCGGTTTTAACTGTCTTGATGTATACGCGATCATCTTATTGTGTTGCATTAGCACACAACCCAATCCTTTATGTGAAGCATCGCTGAAAATCACAAAATTTCCTTGGTCATCTGGTAGTACTAACACCGGAGCTGTTACCAATCTCTGTTTCAACTCTTGAAAGCTATCCTCACATTCTGCACTCCATTCAAACTTCTGATTCTTCTGGGTTAACTTAGTCAATGGTGTGGCGATTTTCGAAAAATCCTTGACAAACCTTCTATAATACCCTGCCAATCCTAGAAAACTTCGCACTTCCGTAGGTGTCTTTGGCCTCTCCCAACTCATAATCACCTCAATCTTTGCCGGATCTACTTTAAATCCTTCATTTCCAATGACATGTCCCAAAAATTGAACTTCCTTTAACAAAAACTCACATTTAGAAAACTTGGCATACAACTTCTCTTGCCGGAGTATCTCCAATGCTATCCATAGGTGCTGCTTATGTTCTTCTTCCGACTTAGAATAAATAAGGATGTCATCAATGAATACCACTACGAACTTGTCCAAATACTTTTTAAATACCCGATTCATCAGATCCATAAATGCGGCCGGGGCATTAGTCAACCCAAAAGGCATTATTAACAATTTATAATGTCCGTATCTGGTCCTGAATGCTGTCTTGGAAATATCTTCTTCCTTGATCTTTAATTGGTGGTATCCTGATCTCAAGTCAATCTTTGAAAAGCACTTTGCTCCCTTCAGCTGATCAAATAGGTCATCTATTCTTGTTAGCGGGTAGCGATTCCTAATCATCACCTTATTCAACTCCCGATAATCTATACATAGCCGCATACTTCCATCTTTCTTCTTTACAAACAGAACAGGTGCTCCCCATGGCGACGTGCTTGGCCGTATCACTCCCTTATCCAACAATTATTGTAACTGGCTCGCCAACTCTTTCATTTCTGCTGGTGCCATCCTATATGGGGCCTTTGAAACTGGTTCTGTGCCCGGAGCAAGGTTGATCTCGAACTCGATTTGTCGATCTGGCGGTAAGCCCGGTAGTTCGTCTGGAAACACATATGGGAACTCGTTAACTATGGGGATATCTTCTATGCTGGGGTTGCCCTTTTCTGAATCCATTACATAAGCTAGGAACGACTCACAACCTTTTCTAAGTAGCTTCTTAGCCTGAACGATTGTAAGAAACAGTTGCTCTTTCCTATGTCCCTTAAACACTACCTTCTCTCCACTCTTTGTCTTTAAATACACTTTCTTGGTCTTACAATTAATCTGGGCGTTATTCTTCCCTAACCAATCCATACCTAAAATTATATCGAACTCTCCCAACTTGAAGAGTATCAAGTCGGCTGAAAACTTATGCCCCGAAATATCAATCTCACACTTCGGACAGAATTGATTCATAAGAATCTTCTCTTGGTTCGCAATTACCATATTTACTACCTCGCTCATAATCATTTTATCACATTGAAGTTTATCAACAAAAGTTTCTGATATGAAAGATCTCATTGCTCCCGAATCAATCAATACTTTAGCTTTGACATTATTTAGTAAAAGTGTACCTGCTATCACCTCAGAGTTCTGAACAACGTCCTTCATTTTCAAATCGAATGTCCTTGCTGTTGCTTGCGGAGTTGTTGTAGGTGGTGGAGGTAATGCCAATACCTCGACTGGCACGCTTGCACTGGTACTTGCCACATTCATTAGAGCTTTGACTGGTCCGGCTGTCTTGCACTCCCTAGCTATGTGTCCAGTCTTTCCATACTTATAACATGTAACTCCTGGCTTCGGCATCTTACACTCATTTGCCAAATGCCCTTTCTGGTTGCACCTCAAATTCTGATGAAACCAGTGTGCAAAATGGTTCAAGTTACTGATGATACTCTTGCTGAAGATGAAGATGTTCAAATTCTGCAAAGAAAGAAGATTACTAAAGAATTTAAGACAACCTCTGACAAGGTTCAAGTTGTTCAGAGTGAAGAACTGCAAGCTACAACAGAAACAACAAGTTCTAATAAAATCGTCAAGACATCAACCTTTAACAGTGCTTAAGTTGATTTAGACAAGATGGAAGTAGCTAATAAAAAGAAACTTCTGTGGAAAAATGTCAAACCATCAGATCCAAAGAAAAGCCAATTGCTGTCTACTTTCATGACTATTGAGTTAAATGCTAGGGAACCAAGAGACAGGGCTGGACTAGGTTCTGATGAAGCAAAGATCAAGACAGGAGTTGAAGTTGCTACTAGAGATCCATTTCTTTTGACTGACAGACCTCTTGAAGATGTTACACAGAAACACCTTAATAAGGTTATATCTATTCAAGTGGTACTGGATGCTCATGACAAGCACAATGTCAAGGAAAATCTGATTCTATTTCTTGAAGATGGAAGGACATATCAGGTGTTAGAATCAGATGTGTTAAACAAATCACTAAAAGAACTTCAATTCTTTTATTACCTTTTAGAGGTAAAGTCTTATATTACCAGGAGATGGTCAAACTTCATATTGAAGACCATCAGAGATAAAGCAAGAATTTCCGGTTCAAGAGTTACATAATTCATTCCTAGTATTGTTGAAGATGATGGAAGTGAAACTCCAATGAAGAAGGATTCTGCTACGCTTAAAGTGTTACTGAATGAGAAATGTCTGTGCTACAATGAAGATTCTTCTCATCCTAGGGTAATAAGACTGAATGATGGTTTAGAAAGAAACCATATCTCTGCTTTAAGGATAACAATCTACCAGATTGGGAGTCAAGATGAAGAGATGAAGCAAGTTAAAGCTACAATGTTTCAAGTCCTGATGATTAAAGAAGAAAAGCTGATATCAAGCTTTGTCAAGAATCATTGTGGATTCAGATTAACTCAGTGAGATTGGTAAAAGTTACAAGGACTGTAAGTTGTAGTTAGTTATCTAGTTAAACTCTTATTTGCATTTGTACTTAAATGTATTTGACATCATCAAATCTATTAACTTGTATATTTTGCATAATTTACAAGTTGGGGGAGATTGTTAGATATATTTGAGATGTCATGTCTAAAATGGTTCATGTTTAGTTTTTCAAATCTTAACAAACATGACATATCAGGACTTACTGAAATCAGGACTTACTGGAAGTCAGAACTTAATATCAGAACTTAAGGTCATATCAGAACTTAAGTGCGGGAAGACTTTCATATAAGGAAGGAAGCTGATTTATTGTAGAAGATCGAGACTAAATTAAAAGAAGATATGCATGGAAAGAGTTAGAAGACTGGAATACTTGTAGAAGATATCTGATTGATATATTTTAGGAGACCGAATTATATTCCATATCAATTAGAAGTTATCTTGTAACTGTGTACTATAAACACAGACTTAGGGTTTACACTATATGTGTTATCATTATCGTGAAGATTATACATTGTAACCTAACAGCTCTTAGTGATATTTGTTCATCATTGAGAGAGAACAACAGTTCATATTGTAACAGAGTTTATTTAATAATTTGATCTTTGTTACATACTAGTGTTAAATTGATTTGATTGTATAAACACTGTATTCAACCCCCTTCTACAATGTTGTGTGAGCTAACAAAAATAATCACAGCGGAATAACATAATAAATATGACCCCTTGCATGCAACTGGATCGATCACAGGTTATAGTATGGAACAGACACTAATACAAACTAAATTTTATCACAAACCATAAGTCTAATTAGTTTTTACAACTTATTCAAATTTTATTACAAACCTCTAGACTAGCTAAGCGTCCCAAACTGTCTACCTGGAAAATACACCAAACTATCTACAAGCACACAACTTTTGGTCAGACCTGGAACTCAAGCTTGCCCTGGCCTAGCTGAAAGAATCAGGATATGAAACAAGTATGAGCGAAAGAAATGCTCAGCAAGCAGTATATAGCTTATGATTTAGAAGAACAATAACAATAAATCTGATGAACAAAACCAACCAACACTACCTGAACAGTATCAAAAACTGATATATGTTTTGATAATAAACAACATTTGCATATGTATTTTGTTTTGGGATTGAAATCCTCGAACAACGGTGTGTTGCCGCCGGTGATCAGCCGCGGAGCAACACTGGTATGCCGAAGCATATCCAACTAAACAAAAGGGTACCCAAGGCACATATCGGCCTATAAAGGTGTAATATCTTATATAACATATAGCTCACGCTGGACCGCCGCCACGGCCTCTTACGCAACCATCCAACCCATTAAAACAATTTTCAGTCAAAGGAGTCGAATCAAATGACATTCTTAATCACATAACTTCCCATTTCTCATGGTCCAGAGTTATCTCAACAACCAATGGCGAAATAACCAGAACAATTAGTTATTCACTAATCTCAATTCAAAGATTCACTGTATAGAGTAAGTTGTAGCGAATGGTAAAAACATTTAACTATTCAGAACTTAGAATAGTATTGAAATTGAATAATAGAGTCAGAATAATCATCACTTGAACGATAAGTGAAGATATAGATATTTGCAGAATAGAATTCATAATAGTATCACTTGAACAATAAGTGAATGTAGGTATACTTGCATATTATGATTCTAAATAAACATCACTTGAACGATAAGTGAAGTTAGGGGTACTTGCCTGGTGTGCTCGATAACCTCTTACTATAACCCTGGCTTACAACTGCTGGCTACCGACTCCTTCTAACACTTTACTGCACTCCTCGCTACTTGATTCTATAAACAAAAGGACTATCTTAATTGACAGAACCAAACTCAATCGACGTAACTATACGTCTTGACATCTACCCGATCGTTTATAACTAATCATGGCATTTTAAAACTATAAAAAAATAGCATGCATATCACGTTACACGTAATCATGTCATTTTTATATCACATAATCACATATTTCATGTAACACATAAGTTAGGTTGTCAAAATATAAGTTTCAGAAAGTTCATAATTAAAATCAGGTCAATATTATCGTTTACAGATCAAATACCGACTCAAAAGACTAACAAATCAAATGACATTGCAATACAAAAGAAATTAGGTCTTAAAAGTATTTTTATTGAAAGCATAATATTTTTCTAAGTCTGTACGCGTTCGTTTCGTATTAAACGGATGAACGGTTTAATTATTATGAATAAAATAAGAAATAAATAGAATTAAATCAATTAATAATAATATTAATTGATTTTTAAATACCAAAATATAATTTTTAAAATCTTAAAAAATATTTTTTTAGGAATTATTTGAATTAATTATAAATAATTTATATTTATTTAACTATATATAAATAAAATTAATTGATTAAATGAATTAATCAATTAATTAAACTTATAAAAATTAACTAAAATAAATTATAAATAATTAAATCAAATTAAATTTTTGAAAATAATAAAAGAAAATAATTTTAGGAATTTAAAACAATTAAGAAAATAATTTTTAATATTAAATATAATAAGTAAATGATTTTTGAAAATTACATAAATGATTTTTAAAAACAGAAGATAGATTTTTGAATTATTTATAAAAGAAAATGCCACAAACAGTATTTCAGGATTTAATATTGGGGAAATAGAATCGAAACTGGGTTAAGGAAATCGGGTATCCGGGTTATGAAGAACCCTAACGGGTTCAATTGAAGGTGGCCGAAAAATCCTGCCGATTTCTGGAATTTCCAGATTCCGGTCGCCGGGAAATTTTCCGGCATGGCCTTTTCCAGTCCAAAACAGTTCAATCGAATCCTAGAATCAAGCATCTAACACTACAACACCTACTGGGTTCGTTTACCAGTCGAAAAATGGCGTGAAATCGCCTGGAAACAAAGGTCTGGACGGAAGTTCATAAGAATCCGGCGACCTTGAATATTTCCGATTCCAAAACCAAACTCAATGATTTTTGCATCAAATTCACAGTTCTATACAAAAAAATAAAGCTTGTGAAGCCTGTATTCACTTCCCAAAATCAAAACACACAAACATATCAAGAATAATTCAGAATAATCAAAAATAAGAACACTTAAACCCCCCAAATTCGATTCGGTCATTCTGTAAACAAACAACTTGAATCTATACATGAATCGACTATAAACAAGGCCGTGAATCAAGCTTCAATTTGACTACTCGAGTGTTCGATTTGGTTTGCTAAATTGATCAAAATCAGTGATTGAAGTTGAAGAAGAAATCTCACCCCCAAGGATTTGTTCTTGAATAAATCTATTTTTATGAATTTATATAAAATAAAAATGAATAGAATAATCTGATCAACTATTTATATTAACTATAAAATAAATACCCAAAATCAAATAAGGGTGTTTTTATTCCCATAATTAAAATAATTAAGCCCCAAAATAATAATTACGGGGAATAATTTTAAAAACGATAAAATACAAAATTTATATCAAATTCCCCAAAAATTGCGAATAATTCGAAAATGCAAAAATATTGGGTATTTGAAATACGAATAATTTTTATAAAAATAAAATACAGATATTGTGGGGTTTAACATCCCGGTGGGGTCCCGGTCCGTTTATTTTTGAAAAACAAAAAGATACTTAAATTAATAGATAAACTCGAATACGCATAAAATACGTCAAAATGCACATAAACGAGATAAAATAGATACCTTGATAAAGACATAATTAAATATGAGTCCAAATTACAGATCTATTCATATAATTGCAGTTTTAACACATATTTATCAATCGAAAAATTTTCTGGTCTGCATAGAAACACATATAGCATTTAAAACACGTACTATCATGGCAATAAATAGGTTAACTTATGAAACACATAATATTTATTCATTTAACATAAAATATTCACATAATTTTCCCGGATTTTACATCTATGCCGTGTTCTATGATATGCACTGTGAAGTAGTTCATAAGATCACAAAGAAAATTATTTTTAATGCTTATAGACTTGGAAACATTTATGAAGCAAAACTGTGGCGCCCCAAAACCCGGGGATAGGAGTTTCGGAAGCCACGCCATCTAAACTCACACAACTCACACTACAATATATAATACTCACGCTTCACGACCCCATACTTATCACACACACACACACTTACAGGTTATTATCTTGGAAATGAACCATCATAACTAGAGTAATTGTCAACCATCAAGTGATATTTATAACCCAAAAGTAATTAATCTTACTGGGGAGTGACCTTTAAGTAATGCTAGTCCGCCGACCAAATATACATTTCTTGTTTCTTACCTTACATAAATCATACTTATAAATAAGCCGAACTATAAACAACTGAAAACTAATTCAGCTTATTCTGACTACCTGTGGTACAACACCAAACAACCTACTCTGACTACCTGTGGTACAACACCAAACAACCTACGGAACAACTGGCCATTTCCTACCCGTTTCTTGGATGTGGTTCTCATGGCAGGCATCTTGATTCACTGTTGTGTTGTGTCAATTTAAGAAAACAAGTGTGAGATATAATGCCCAGCATAATAATGTACAGTATGAAAATGACTATATGATAACATTATATTGGATAATTATGTTTTATTCGAAAATAGTTTTCCTTGGTGATACACACCTTCTTATGAAAATAATTCTTCAAGGGATTTTAATATCCTGCGAATACCTTAATAGTAATCCCAGCACTTAGGCTTGGGTTATGGTATTGCATTTCAATTCCAATTGGAAGAATTAAGACGCTCGTTGGAGCCACCGTATACGATGATCAGTCGTAATACGATAATAGTAAACTTTTCTACTAGTAAAAGGACGACACCATCGTATCCCGGTTATCACCCTTGCCGCATTCGGGCTACGTGTCCCATTTTCGGGTATACACATACTTCACAAGTTCCTGAGTACTCTGAGTACCTTCGCCTGCGGTACCTTTGGTAGTCCATCTAGCACACATAGTACCAGAGTCTACCCCTCCCTTGTCCTTTAAAAGAATTCTATCAATCTCGAGAACTCGAACCACATCGAAGTTCCCCAAGCGTTTTGCTTGTTGATAGAAACAACTTATCTCTCTAAGATATAAGTGTATATATATGTATATACGTACTTCCGATAATTTCAGAGGAAGTACTAAGGATGTGAGTTGACCGTTGTTAACAGATAATTAATAAGGGGGAAAAGTTTCTCCTTGAAACTATATTCAACATATTAAATAAGTCGGGATAATATTCACCGACGTTCTGAAATTATTCGAATGATATTCTGGAATCAGAAAGTATATTTTAAATCAGGATCTATGATTTTTAAATCAATAATAATCCCTTTAATAAATAGTTAAGTGATAATCGATAGATAATTAAACCTCGAATGAGTTTACTCTTTAAAAGAATATTTAAAATAATATTCCTCAACTAGTTTGTGTCTACATAATTAATAATCTATAATGATTAATCGGGTTTGAAATAAATAAACGTTTGAGTATACTACTCCCATAATAAAGGAATAAGTATATAATATTTATTATTCGAACATTAAAATATATTTGAGGGAATAAGATCGTTGGGAAAAATCGTTTAATAAAAGTTCGAGGTGTTTTAATGTTTCATAAGTGGACGTTGAGTCCCTTTAAAACGTACTACTATGGACTTATAACCGTCCTATAATATGGTATTTATGCAATGATAGTAAAACAATGGTATGCTCTAGGTGTTTTATGCAATGATAGTAAAACAATCATTTCACAACACAACAGTAAAAATGGAATTGGGTTCGTAAACTTGCCTGGGTATCTCGAGGTGGAGGATGCTCTAGGTTCCGCTCAGAAATCTATAAGCATAAACACATTTCATTTCGTTAGGTTCCGTTCTAATTTACGGCAACTCACACTCATGCGCTACTTATTATGCACCCTCTCAACTTATACTACCCTTATCATTCCTTTAAGTCATATTCACATTATGGTCACTTCATTTTCCTAAGTATCTTAATTTCATTCTTATTATCGCCGTCGGCTCCGCTTATGGATTCTTACGGTTTCTACTCGCGTGGTCTCGGTTCCGACATTTTTATAAAATTAAAAAATCATTATTTTCACTTAAAATTTTTATGGCAGTTAGTAAACTCAATATGTCACTCTCTGTAGAAATTTCATGTTTTATGAACACTTTTAAGTCGATCCTTTATATTTTCAAAATTTGTAATTCGTAGCAGTTTTTGTCGCGTAAATCACTTTTAGTAAAACGGCCATAACTTTTGATCCGTAAATCGGAATCAAGCGATTCAAGCGCCTAAAAGATCCTTATAAAATTTTCTATCATAAACAATGGTTATTTTTCAAGAAAATACATATTACAACTTCAGGACTTTCTGCAGAAACTTAAAGTTACGATTCGTTGGTTTTAACTGAGTTACGTTTACGATCGGGGTTTCGTTTACGCCCTAACTCTTAACACAACCACCAAAAATCATCATATCATCATCAACACAAAAAATCCTCTCAAGAACATCATGTTCTCGAGACAACAACAACCAACCTTAAATCTATTTAACTTAATCATCAAGATTTCACCAATAACACTCATTACACTCGGTTTACTACCACATACTAAATGGATCTTAAAAATGAACCTTAAATAAAGTTGGGCCAAAGATTTTTATCTTTATTGAAAGCTTGAGATGTGTTCTTGAGGATGGTAGAGGCTTGGAAGTGCTTGGTATAATTTTTAGAACCTTAAACCACCATTGAAATCAAGAAACCAAAGAGAGGTTATTATTCATACTATTCACTAGTGAGTTTCTTGAATTTATTCCACCCATCAAACCTTGATAAAAAGAGATGAAAGAATTTTCTTACCTTATTTTAGTTGCTAGGAGGCTTGATAATTAATTGGGTGATTTTACAAGAGCTAGAACTTGGAGTTTTTGAATTGGATTTCCCTTTTTTCTTCAATATTGCTGAATGGAAGCAAATGGGGATGGGGGGGGGGTATTTATACTCCTCTTGGTTGCTTCTCTTGGATTCTTTGCTAGGTTGCTTCTAGGAAGGTGAGGTGATATCTTTGTAATTGAATTTATTCTCCTAGTATAGCATTATAGGTTGGTTCTTGGTTGCAAATCTTAGGGACAAATCTTAATAGCTTGCCAGGTTACAAGCTAAACTACTTGGTTAGCTTCCTTAGCACAATATTTTGCTAGCTAGCTTGATCATCCTATGGTTAGCTCACTATTTGATGAAGTAACCATGGTTACTTCCTTACCATAGTTTAGTTAGTGTGTTACGTTTACTTAATCGTTTACGCGTTCGCTCGGTTACTTAAACGTTCTTCGTAATACTCACTCTTAAATGGTTCGTGATGTAATTCCTTTCGTATTTTTCCTTATATTTTTATTTATCCTACTTGAATATAGGATTTTAATCTTGTAATTATATTGTGATTCCCATAATCCTCGATAAGTCGTAAATACGGTCGTTTTTCAAAGTTCGTTTTCTTCGAAAACTAATAGCGTTTACATACACTCATTTGATACGTATAGTCGTAATATCAACTCCGAAACTCATTTTCTCATGCACTACATAGTGTGGGCTCAAAAGTTTTTCCCGTCCGTCATGGTTACTATTCATTTAAACATTTTACAAGGTCTCAAAATTTCGAGTTATTACAGTTTTCTCGTCTAACAAGGATTCCGTCCCGGAATCAATTAGAAAATAAGTGGGGATATCTATTCCTCATTGCGTCTTCAAGTTCCCAATTTGATTCCTCAACATTTTGATTTCTCCATAATATCCTAACCAGCTTCACAGTTTTGTTCCTCAGCAATTGTTCTTTCTGGTCCATTATCCTTAATGGCTGCTCGATGTAGGTCAGGTCTGGTTATAAATCTACCTGCTCCTACTCTATTACATGTCGTGCATCTGCATGGTACTTCCTTAACATGGACACGTGAAACATGTTGTGCACTTGTTGCAAATTAGGAGGCAAGGTGAGCTCATAAGCTAGAGGTCCTATTCTCCTCAAAATTTCAAAGGGTCCTATGAATCCGGGACTCAACTTCCCCTTCTTTCCAAATATCATCACTCCTTTCCACGGAGATACCTTCAATAGCACAGAATCTCCTACTTCATATTCCCTATCCTTCCTGGTCTGGTCGGCGTACTTTTTTTGTCTGTCCTGGGCTTCTACCAGTCTTAACCTGATGAGTCCTACCATTTTTCTGGTCTGCTGGACTAACTCTGGTCCTAATATCTTGTGTTCTCCGACTTCGTCCCAACATAGGGGAAAGCGACATCTCCTTCCGTAAAGAGCTTCATACGGGGGCATTCCTATGCTAGCGTGATAGCTATTGTTGTAAGCAAATTCGATCAGGGGTAAGTGGTCATCCCAATTTCCTTTGAAATCAATGGCACACACTCGTAACATATCTTCTAGGGTCTGAATAGTCCTTTCACTTTGTCCATCAGTCTGGGGGTGGTAAGCGGTACTCATGTTCAGTCTGGTGCCTACACATTCCTGGAAGCTTCTCCAAAATTGGGAATTAAACCTTGGGTCTCTATCTGACACTATGGCTACTGGAACGCCGTGTCTCACTACAATTTCCTTTAAGTAAATATCTACCAACTTGTCTACGGTGTATCTTTCGTTGATTGGTAGGAAGTGTGCGGCCTTGGTCAATCTATCTATGATAACCCATATGGCATCATGTTTGACCTTTGTTCTTGGTAAGCCTGTCATAAAATCAATGGCTATATGCTCCCATTTCCATTCCGGAATCTCTAGGGGTTGTAATAGTCCACTAGGTCGCTGATGTTCAGCCTTCACTCTCTGGCATGTCAAGCACTTGCTAACCCACTCTGCTACTTCTCTCTTCATGTTAGGCCACCAATAATATTCCTTAAGGTCACGGTATATTTTTGTACTTTCTGGGTGGATTGAATATCTAGAGCTGTGCCCTTCATGCAGCAGCTCATCCTTTAACTCTTGCACATTTGGAATCCAAATTCGGGACGCATACCTCATGATCCCTTTCTCGTCCTTCTCGCATCTTACTTCTTCACCGGTCAACATTCCTCTTTCCTCACTCATCTTCTTTTCCTGACATACTCGTATCTTTTCAGTAAGCTCTGGCACTAGCTTAATCTTAAATAATCCTTCTGTTCCTCTACCAGTCATTCTCATGTCAATTTCCATCTTCTCAAATTCCTTAATCAACTCCTCTGATGTCATTATCATCTTAAGTCTTTCCTTCCTACTAAGGGCATCAGCCACCACATTGGCTTTACCCGGGTGATACAAAATTTCATAGTCGTAGTCTTTTATCAACTCTAACCATCTCCTTTGTCTCATGTTCAGTTCCTTTTGAGTAAAAATATATTTGAGGCTTTTATAGTCAGTGTAGATCTCACATTTCTCACCGTATAGGTAGTGTCTCCAAATTTTCAGGGCAAACACTATGGCTGCTAATTCTAGATCATGCGTAGGGTATCTGATCTCATATTCCTTCAATTGCCGAGAGGCATACGCTATAACTTTGTCGTGCTGCATCAATACATATCCTAATCCTTTAAGCAATGCGTCGCTGTATATTACAAACTCTCCCTTTCCATCGGGAAGAGTGAGCACTGGTGCTGACACCAGCCTCCTTTTCAGTTCTTGAAAACTCTCCTCACATTTCTCTGTCCATACAAACTTTTCCGTCTTCCGGGTAAGTAGTCAGTGGACCGGCTATCTTAGAAAAGTCTTGCACGAATCTTCGGTAATATCCTGCTAAACCCACAAAACTCCTAACCTCCGTAAGGGTAGTTGGTCTTTCCCAATTGGATACCGCCTCTATTTTGGCAGGGTCAACTAAAACTTCTTTGCTACTCACCACATGTCCTAAAAACTGAACTTCTTTCAACCAAAATTCGCACTTCGAGAACTTGGCATACAATTTCTCATTCCTCAAGATTTCTAAGATTATCCTCAAATGTTCTGTGTGTTCTTGCTCTGTCTTTGAGTAGATCAGAATATCATCGATAAAAACTATCACACATATATTCAGGTACTTTTTGAACACTCTGTTCATCAAATCCATAAAGGCTGCGGGTGCATTGGTTAATCCAAACGACATAACTAAGAACTCATAGTATCCATACCTAGTGCGAAAAGTAGTCTTCGGTATATCTTCCGGTTTGATTTTTAACTGGTGATATCCTGTTCTTAAATCTATTTTGGAAAAATGTACAGCTCCTTTGAGTTGGTCGAATAGGTCATCAATCCTGGGGAGAGGGTACCTATTCTTAATAGTCATCTTATTCAGCTCTCGATAGTCTATGCATAATCTCATACTACCGTCCTTTTTCTTTACGAACAGTACTGGCGCTCCCCATGGCGACACACTGGGCCTTATCATTCCATTATCTAATAACTCTTGTAGTTGAGAAGCTAGTTCCTTCATCTCAACTGGGGCTAGCCTATATGGGGCCTTGGATACTGGTGTCGTTCCTGGTATTAATTCTATAGCGAACTCTATTTCTCGGTCAGGTGGCAATCCTGGTAAGTTTTCTGGAAATACATCCTCGAATTCGTTTACTACGGGCATGTCCTGTATATTAGGGACTTCCTTCTTGGTATCTATCACATAAGCCAAATAGGCCTCGTTACCTTTCCTTAACAATCTTTTTGCCTGAAGCATGGTTAAAAATTTCTGGTTCTGTCATTGACCTTTAAACACTACTTCTTTTTCATTCTGCACTCTTATCTTTACTTTCTTCCGTTCACAATCTATTTGCGCTCCGTTACTGGATAACCAATCCATTCCTAAGATTACATCAAATTCTCCTAACGCGAATGGGATTAGGTCAACCTCAAAGATCTTCTCTTCTAATTTCAACTTGCACTTAGGGTGTACTTGATTTACAAGAATTATTTCATTGTTTGCTATTTCCACTCATTATATCTCACGTAAGGGTATGGCATTAAGTTTTAACTTTTTAGCAAAATCTTGAGATATAAAAGACTTGGTTGCTCCAGAATCAAATAGGACATTTGCATGCTCGGAATTTAACAAAAGGGTACCTGCTATCATGTCAGTGTTTCGAACAGTATCCTGAACAGTCATGTTGAAGGTCCTAGCAGCTGGGGGTCGGTTGGATGCAGCTTTGCTCAGCCCTGAGGCTGGGGGCTTCAACATTGGGAAATCCTTCCACATGTGCCCTACCTTTCCACATTGGAAACACGTTACATTGGGTCGGGTGCAGTTGTTGGCAATGTGTCCAATTTGGTCACACCGATAACATCTCAGAGGGGTTCTTGTCGGGGTACACACTCCAAGGTGTCTCTTCTTACAGGTTTGACACTCTGGTATTGAGGCACGTGGTTGGCTATGAAATGTTGCCCTAGATTGTCCGCCGCCCTGGCCAACGCTCTCACTGGGGTCCTTTTTGAATTCGGGGCCTCGTACAGGTTGGGACACTGCTCCCCTGACGAACCTGCTCGGAAGGCTCATGTACCCGGTTCCTATTCCTTGGCTTCCTATCTTCCTCTTCCTATTCTCCTTCTCCTTCACACTCTGCTCACTTCCAGCTTCAACAATCGAGGCTTTTTGTACTAAGGTGGCATAGTCTGTCAGCTCGAACACTGCTACTCGGTTCTGTATCCACTGTTTCAAACCAAGCTGAAACCTTCGCACTTTCTTTTCTTCGGTATTCACAAACTTAGGCACAAATCTCGACAACTCAGTAAATTTGGCCTCATATTCTGCCACAGTCATCTTATCATGTTTCAACTCCAGAATCCTAATCTCCATCTGGGTTTCCATAAACCTAGGGAAATACTTGTCTAAGAACAGTCGGGTAAATCTATCCCATGGAATCACAACATCAGTTTCCAGGTTTCGTTTGGACTCCCACCAATAGTTAGCTTCTCCTTTCAGCATGTAAGAAGCGAAAATAGTCTTGTGTCGTTCCTCAACACCTAGTATGTCGAAGGACTTTTCTATTTCTTTGAGCCAAGCCCGTGCTTCGACGGGGTCGGCAAATCCTAGAAACTCTGGGGGTTTGAGAGAATGAAGGCTCTAAAGACAGTAGCTGCACTCTGTTGGGCAGCATGTGGCTGTGGTGGAATAGGCTGTTGGTTCAGATTTGCTCTTAGCAGTTCCATAAATTCATTCATGAGGTTCCCTCCCTGATGGGTATCCTCAGCCTCTTCTACATATTCTTCCTCATCATATTCATTATAGTCTAGGTCTTCTTCACTTTCCTCATTCACTACAGGGTCAGGTCCACCTCGTTATTGGTTAACAGATTCTGCAGGCTGTGCCTTGGTTCCTCTTCTAAGGGGTGGCATTGTTTTGATATTGAAAATTGGTCAACATAGTTGTAATTATAACAGTTGGATTATTTTATTCGTATTTAAGCATGTCATTTATTATCTAGCAGCTTTTTATAAGGTGCGATAATATAGACATCATTTCTTAATAACTGCTTAGATATATATTAATAAGATCTCCCACTTATATCTTGGAGATGAAACAACTAGCCGAGTTCATACATGCCTGATTACAATCTATCACTACTAGTTCTGAATACTGAAATGAAAATACATAAGCCGTGTACCCTGAAGGGCTAGGAACGCTATCTACTACTAGCTATCCTATCAAAATTGGTGACAAGTCACCCAACCTTCTTCAAGGTCCATATCTAGACACTAGTCTCTCAGTCACTATCACTGCGAGTGAGGTCACGCACCCTCCTCATCGCTCCTGCAATCATCAGCTCTGCATCAACTACCGGGATGTATCCTCCCACTGCTGTCATCCTCATCTGAACCCTAGTATGGAGCTCGATCCCATCGATCTCTCTGCGGGCTATGGCTGGAGAAGCAGCTCTGAAATCTCCTGGGTATCCTAGTCGGGTGGCTCTCTCAGCTGTTAGTGCCTGGCGTAACTCCGCAATGCGAGCAGATGCCGCAGTGATCTCAGCGTTAAGCTGACCCACTACCCAGTCGTATACGGCTACATGCATGGTCGCCGGTGGTGGTAGAGGTGAATCTGGGTCGCTAGAGGATATGTCATGAACCTCGTGGAACTGTGCACATATCGCCTCCTCCTCATCATCATCATCAGTATAGGGCATAGGGCTCTGGATCCCTGGGGGTGCTGTAGGAGAGCGAATAGCCTGGTGAGGGTATATCTCCATATCCCTCCATACTACGCCATTAGCTATGGGGACAGGAAGGTTAGTCTCCTCCTCTAGGACATCCTTAGTAGGGTCATCGTCTGAATCATCAATGGGTGGGCTCTCTGGCTCGGGAATAGGGTCACGTTCAGGAATCATGACATCATCAACAGGATCAACCTCCCTCCTAGGCTCCACTGGTAACTGACACAATAGGCAGGGTGTTACCAACTTAGAGTTGGAATTCTCTTGAGGGTAAAACGGTCAAGACTACCCGTGTAGCCCGATGACGAACTCGACTTGAGCTCTAATTGATTATTCATATTTTATGTCCTATAGTTTCCAAGATTTGATAACCTAAGGCTCTGATACCATTTCTGTGGCGCCCCAAAACCCGGGGTCAGGAGTCTCGGAGGCCACGCCATCTAAACTCACACTACAATATATAATACTCACGCTTCACGACCCCACACTTATCACACACACACACTTACAGGTTATTGTCTTGAAAATGAACCATTATAACTAGAGTAATTGTCAACCATCAAGTGATATTTATTACAACCCAAAAGTAATTAATCTTACCGGGGAGTGACCTTTAAGTAAGGCTAGTCCGCCGACCAAATATACGTTTCTTGTTTCTTACCTTACATAAATCATACTTATAAATAAGCCGAACTATAAACATTTGAAAACTAATCCAGCTTATTCTGACTACCTGTGGTACAATACCAAACAACCTACGGAACAGCTGGCCATTTCCTACCCGTTTCCTGGCTGTGGTTCTCATGGCAGGCATCTTGATTCACTGTTGTGTTGTGTCAATTTAAAAAAACAAGTGTGAGCTATAATACCCAGCATAATAATGTACAGTATGAAAATGACTGTATGATAACATCATATAGGATAATTATGTTTTATTCGAAAATAGTTTTCCTTGGTGATACACACCTTCTTATGAAAGCAATTCTTTAAGGGATTTTAATATCCTGCGAATACCTTAATAGTAATCCCAGCACCTAGGCTTGGGTTACGGTATTGTATTTCAATTCCAATTGGAAGAATTAGGACACTCGTTGGAGCCACCGTATACGATGATCAGTCGTAATACGATAATAGTAACCTTTTCTACTAGTGGAAGGACGACACCTTCGTATCCCGGTTATCATCCTTGCCGCATTCGGGCTACGTGTCCCATTTTCGGGTATACACATACTTCACAAGTTCCTGAGTACACTGAGTACCTTCACCTGCGGTACCTTTGGTAGTCCATCTAGCACACATAGTACCAGAGTCTACCCCTCCCTTGTCCTTTAAAAGAATTATATCAATCTCGAGAACTCGAACCGCATCGAAGTTACCCAAGCGTTTTGCTTGTTGATAGAAACTACTTATCTCTCTAAGATATAAGTGTATATATATGTATATACGTACTTCCGAGAATTTCGGAGGAAGTACTAAGGATGTGAGTTGACCGTTGTCAACAAATAATTAATAAGGGGGAAAAGTTTCTCCTTGAAACTATATTCAACATATTAAATAAGTCGGGATAATATTCACCGACGTTCTGAAATTATTCGAATGATATTCTGGAATCAGAAAGTATATTTTAAATCAGGATCTATGATTTTTAAATCAATAATAATCCCTTTAATAAATAGTTAAGCGTTAATCGATTGATAATTAAACCTCGAATGAGTTTACTCTTTAAAAGAATATTTAAAATAATATTTCTCAAGTAGTTTGTGTCTACATAATTAATAATCTATAATGATTAATCGGGTTTGAAATAAATAAACGTTGGAGTATACTACTCCCATAATAAAGGAATAAGTATATAATATTTATTATTCGAACAATAAAATATAGTTGAGGGAATAAGATCGTTGGAAAAATCGTTTTAATAAAAGTTCGAGGTGTTTTAATGTTTTGTAAGTGGACGTTGAGTCCCTTTAAAACGTACTACTATGGACTTATAACCGTCCTATAATATCACCGGAATGATTCTCGGGTTTTATCTTAAATTCTGACCGATTCTCGGTCTTATATAATATGTCACGCTTAAAGGGAAATACATTTCAAGATATATACTTATCGTACAACATCGCTACACTATGCGAATATTCAACAACTACGCATCATGGCAAATATGGTATTTATGCAATGATAGTAAAACAATCCTTTCACAATACAACAGTAAAAAACAACAGTAAAAATGGAGTTGGGTTCGTAAACTTGCCTGGGTATCTCGAGGTGGAGGATGCTCTAGGTTCCGCTCAGAAATCTATAACCATAAACATATTTCATTTCGTTAGGTTCCGTTCTAATTTACGGCAACTCGCACTCATGTGCTACTTATTATGCACCCTCTCAACTTATACTACCCTTATCATTCCTTTAAGTCATATTCACATTATGGTCACTTCATTTTCCTAAGTATCTTAGGTTCATTCTTATTATCGCCGTCGGCTCCGCTTATGGATTCTTACGGTTTTTACTCGCGCGATCTCGGCTCCGATATTTTTATAAATTTGAAAAATAATTATTTTCACTTGAAATTTTTATGGACGTTAGGAAACTCAATATATTACTCTCTGTAAAAATTTCACCATTTATGAACACTTTTAAGTCGATCCTTTATATTTTCAAAGTTCGTAATTCGTAGCAGTTTTTGTCGCGTAAATCACTTTTAGTAAAACGGCCATAACTTTTGATCCGTAAATCGGAATCAAGCGATTCAAGTGCCTAAACCGTCCTTATAACATTTTCTATCCTAAAACATGGTTAGTTTTCAAGAAAATACAGTTTTCAACTTCGGGACTTTCTGCAGAAACTTAAAGTTACGATTCGTTGGTTTTAACGGAGTTACGTTTACGATCGGGGTTTCGTTTACGCCCTAACTCTTAACACAACCACCAACAATCATCATATCATCATCAACACACAAACTCTTCTCAAGAACATCATGTTCTTGAGGCAACAATAACCAACCTTAAATCTATTTAACTAAATCATCAAGATTTCACCAATAACACTCATTACACTAGGTTTACTACCACATACTAAATGGATCTTAAAAATGAACCTTAAATAAAATTGGGCCAAAGATTTTTACCTTTCTTGAAAGCTTGAGATGTGTTCCTGAGGATGGTGGAGGTTTGAAAGTGCTTGGTATGATTTTTAGAACCTAAAACCACCATTGAAATCAAGAAACCAAAGAGAGGTTACTATTCATACTATTCACTAGTGAGTTTCTTGAATTTATTTCACCCATCAAACCTTGATAAAAAGAGATGAAAGAATTTTATTACCTTATTTTAGTTGCTAGGAGGCTTGAGAATTAATTGGGTGATTTTACAAGAGCTAGAACTTGGAATTTTTGAATTGGATTTCCCCTTTTTCTTCAATATTGCCAAATGGAAGCAAATGGGTAGGGGGGTATTTATACTCCTCTTGGTTGCTTCTCTTGGATGCTTTACTAGGTTTCTTCTAGGAAGGTGAGGTAATATCTTTGCAATTGATTTTATTCTCCTAGTATAGCATTCTAGGTTGATTCTTGGTTGCAAATCTTAGGGTTAAATCTTAATAGCTTGCTAGGTTACAAGCTAAACTACTTGGTTAGCATCCTTAGCACACTATTTTGCTAGCTAGCTTGATCATCCTATGGTTAGATCACTATTTGATGAAGTAACCATAGTTACTTCCTTACCATGGTTTAGTTAGTGTGTTACGTTTATTTAATCGTTTACGCGTTCGCTCGGTTACTGAAACGTTCTTCGTAATACGCACTCGTAAATGGTTCGCGATGTAATTCCTTTCGTATTTATTCCTTATATTTTTATTTATCCTACTTGAATATAAATCCGTAGGATTTTAATCTTGTAATTATATTGTGATTCCCGTAATCCTCGATAAGTCATAAATACGGTCATTTTTCAAAGTTCGTTTTCTTCGAAAAGTAATAGTGTTTACATACACTCATTTGATACGTATAGTCGTAATATCAACTCCGAAACTCATTTTCTCATGCACTACATAGCGTGGGCTCAAACGTTTTACCCGTCCGTCAGGGTTACTATTCATTTAAATGCTTTACAAGGTCTCAAAAATTCGAGTTATTACAAAAACTTCATGCAAATACTGATGGTCCATAAACTTGTCTGGTAACCAAGGCATCGGTAGATGAAAGTTGGAATTGGAACAAGAAGCTTTCTCATCTCAACTTCAATCATCTCAATGAACTGGTAAAGAAAGATTTAGTAAAAGGTTTACTTGTGGACAAAATCTCAAATCAGGAAAGAAGGCAAATCCTGATGATAATGCACATGTTGAGGGGGAGAAACTTAAAAGTATCAGGACTGACAGCACAATTACATGGGGAGTTTTGCATGGAACTAATTCTGTAATTCACATTACTAATGATTTGTCAATTTCTGACAGAATGGTCAGTGGAAAAGAGATTTTTGATTTTTGCTAAAAACAAATTCAATAATGCAAATGCCGAGGGGGACTATAGATCAGTGTTTGATGAATCATCAAACACTGAAAGTGATAATAATGATCCAATTGTATTTAAGAAGCCTGCTAGACCAGTGGAGGTTACTGGTGCTAATGCAGGAGAAGACCAAAATTTGGTTGTAGCTGCTAAACCTAAGAAAAGAAGATTGATGAAGTTGGCAGAAAAGATTCACAAGAAACCAGATGGTCTTATAGTGTTGGCTGATATTGCTCTGGATCAGGAATCTACCAATCCTGACGAATCATTGTCAAATCCTGACACGTCTCAAGCAATTCCTGACAAGATAGTGACAATTCCTGATCAGATAGTTACTACAACTCAAACATCCAGGATAGTTGAAATTGATAAGGAAGTTGATCTGCAGAAGTCTATCAAGAGGAAAGCACATACATCATATATTTCTCAAAGCAAGAAGATCAAACTTAAATCACCACAAAGGGGTACAGTCCACAAGGACCATCTTCTCAAAAAGAAGATGCACCTGTTAATGCCTTATCTACACAAGAACCATCTGCTCAAAGTGTAGGTGCAAGCATATTTTCACATCTGACTATTCCTGACATTGCTCAATGAAGTCAAATTTCTATGGTTGATGATATTCTGAAGACAATACAAGACGGAGAAGATCATCAAAAGCACATTGATGGATTGGATGTTGTTATCAATGATCCTATCTTTGAGGGAAGCACACAAGAACCTTCAGTTCAAAGGATTGAAGAAGCTTCTACACCTCGAGTCACACAAGAACCAACAGTTCAAAGTACTGTTGCAGACTTAGTATCAAATCTATTATGGGGTCAATTCCTGACAAGTAGCACATTCCTAATACAAGGACAATTCCCGATGAAGCTGTTTCTGCATCTACAGCTGTACTGATCACTTCTCATGATAAGCTTGAAGCAATCTTGGTACAACCACCCAAGGCTATACCAATGGTTGATACTCCTCAAGGTACAAATCCTTTACACTCTATTTTATCTATTGATATGACTATGATTAGACCTTTACAAAGGAATACCTCTAGACATATGATCACAGAAAACTCTTCTCAGCAACCTCTTATTTCTATAGGACAAACTACTCTGAGCTTTTCATGTGAGAATAAGAGAAAAGATTTAGTGAAAATAAAATTAAAGAGAGGCAGGATTCTTTGTAAAGCATAATATAATGTAATATGTAATCGAGGAATTATAACTCAACATGAAACAGAAACAGATAAACAATATTAAATTGTGAAACACAGGAACCCTAAAGGTAAAGACATGATATATACAAAGAATCAAAAGATACAAATGACTCTCTAAGTCCACAATCAAGTCATGGGAAGAAGTTCATTAACATGTTCAAGCATCCATGAAGAATAAGACATCAAAGGACTTCCGGTATCAGTTATATGATTTGATTTGAAGTATTAAAGATTTGAAGTATCAG
Organism: Apium graveolens; assembly: GCF_009905375.1. Classification (NCBI taxonomy): domain Eukaryota; kingdom Viridiplantae; phylum Streptophyta; class Magnoliopsida; order Apiales; family Apiaceae; genus Apium; species Apium graveolens. Next base: position 292,151,472 of record NC_133648.1, read on the forward strand.
CTCAGTAGTGCAAAAGAAATCGAATTAAATCAGTTCATGTTAGTTGTTTGTGAACCAGACCAGTGCGCTAAACATCAATATTCCAGAAAAGATTTAATTCAGTAACACAAAAGAAATGGTTCATTTATACAACAATTGGAGATAGAGGGAAAATAACCTAAGGCAACTACATTACGTAGTGGTCGCAGGTTGAGAGGTGTAGAATATATTTTAAGGCAATAAATTGTCAAGTGGTCATAAACAAGGAAAATTATCTAAGGCAATAGATTTCCCTATGGCCGCCGGTTGATAAATAAGGAAAACATTCTAAGGCAAAATCTCAATTTCCTGTGGTCGCATGTAACATCCGGGAAATATCGTGTAATTTTTTTTTATTAATAAACAATTATTATGTGGTTGTTACGTAAATTTCGGTTATTTATCTGATGATTGATTTTGATGGTTGGATATTCATATATGATAAAATTAGGATATTTTAATTTTTAATCATCCAAAATAAAATATACATAATTTTGATATTTTTCTGGTAATGTTTGGATTGTTATGTGATTTTACAAGGATCTATAGATTTAATAATTATTTTGAGTAAAATATAAAATTATTTTATAAAATTGGAAATCGTCCAACTTCGACCGTTTTTGCATTTTTACAACCCGAAACTCTTCGGAAAACTCCTTCCTAACCTAATCTGATGATTCTGAACACTTTCCATGTTATGACTTTTTCGATCCGGGGTACGGTTTGACCTGTACGAGTCTCGGTGTAAAATTTTCGATACGCTAATCATTTTATAGATCTATAAAACCCGTATTCTCGAAATACGGGATAATATTACTTTATTTTCGTATAAAGTGTTTTATAGGGAGCTCAGTTTTGATGATTAAACAAATCTGGTATTAAATTGTATCGTTTTTATAGTAACTTAGCGGCTAAGTTATCTATTTTCGGATCCGATATGTAAATGTAATCATGGAATTATTAAATAAATAAAATATGTGATGATTTTGTTAGCTATATGTTACTTTATTATTTATTATGGGTAATTTGTTAGGTACGAAGATTATTTGTATAATCAATTATTGAGCTGTATAAATTTGTTTTGCTTTTAAAGTGATTTTATTAAACATTTATCTAATAAATAATTAAATTGTTCTACAATTATTTTTGTTGCTTTATAATTTTATTTATTATTTTAGGAATGTATAAAATTCAGAAATCAATATTTTATCAATTATTTGGTTCAAAATGATTTTTTTTTGCATTTAAGTGTAAATTCAATATTAAATTCAGAAATGCTTCAAAAAAATTATGAAACTTATATTTTATTAAGTTTGGAATATTTCAAGAATTTTAAAATTATTTTGGTATTGATAGGGAATAAAATAAACCCTGATTGCGTAATTAATATCGCATTAATTGTATTAGAATTGGGGTGGCGGCTAGGCCCATTAAAAGGGCCCAAAACCCTGAATATTAATTAATTTTGTAATTAATTAATAAGGGATAAATCAGCTGCTAAGATGAGTCCTAGTGAGGATATAAATCCTTGTAGATTAGCCTCCGAGGGACCTAATAGGATAATAAATCAATTTCCTACTTCCTAGGACTTCAAAGTCCATTCTAATTCTAAGACTTGCCCACCAAGTCTCCTAGATCTTGTCCAATTCAAGGACTCCCAACATCTATATAAGGGGTCTCACCCCTCCTCTCAGAACTACATTTTTGACTTGATCCTTGGCAATCAGCAAGGTACGTAGGCATCTTGTTAAGGCAGATCGAGTCACGAGACACAAGAGCAGTCAAAGCGAGCCTCGAAGCTCTCGAACCCTGGTAGTAAGTACAACAATTAATATACCTTAGTTTTTAATCCATAATATTTGGCGCCATCTGTGGGAAAGCACAACAACAACCATGGGGAGAACACGGAGAGAAAACAGCGCCCCTGGAGGTGGAACACCAGCGGGAACGACCCAAACGATTTCATCAACAGTGGAGATACCTCCGCATTCAAAACTTTGAAAGCTAGGCAACCAGCCACCTCATCTTCTCAAAAGGATGAGGTGAGTAAAAAGAAGAGAAAGGGGGCAACCTTAACTGTTGTAACTGTGAGTGGTGAGGATATAGCTGAAAAAGAGTCACCTTTGGTCAAGAGATCCAAAAGGAGTAAGAAATCTGAGCTGATCACTCAAGTCACCAATGAGTCTATACAGCCTGCATAAGAAGCAATTCAAGTGTATGGTAGGAGAAATAAGTAAGGCACACACTGTGAGGACACATCTCTTGAAGCCCCCTCATATATTCAAGGGGAGCTGCCAACACTCACAACTGAGCAACAATCTCTTATATCTAAAATTTCTTCTCTTCCAATTGCACTTGAATCCACTTCTCAAGTGCAACAAAAATCAAGTGACTTGGTTCTAGATACCTTGCTCGCCACCCAGACACCTCATTTAGATGGCGAGAGGCTACTAGTTGGGGTAGACCTTGATGACACCATCACAAACATGAAGGTTCATCAGTTTTCACTGAAGACCCTATGGAAACTCAAACTGCACCTTCATGTGCAAATTAGTTCACACAGACTGTTAGGTTTGAGGATAGTACTCCTGAGGGGGAGCTACCTAAATCCTCTCCAATTTAATTGGAGGTTTCTCATGTAGGGACAACTCCCCTCAAAACCCTAGCATAAATTGCCTTGACAGTTGATGCTAGGAGTACAATTGCCAATGATTCTGTCATAGAGGAGGCAAGCATAGCACATTCAAGTGTCAGTGTCTTGCAAGACACACAAGGGTTTGAGATTGGTGCATATGGCACTAACCCAGTCAAATTCCCTCCAATTCAATTGGAGGTTCCCACACCTGGTGAGGAACAATAACTAGCCATAACCACAGTGCAATCTGTGAGTAAAATTGTGACTTCAGTCACAGGTGTTTCTAAACCATCTACTTCACAACCTCAACAACATCACATTCTCTTTCAGTGGCTGCAAGAATCTGGCTCTCAACCAACTTCTGTATATAATCTACTAGTAAAGTAGATTTCTGGACTGGCCAACATATCTCAACACCTACTCACTTTTGATATGAGCAATCAAGACTATCAGTCCATCATGCTTACCTACAATGAAGATGTGGAAAAATAGAAGGAAAAGATTGTGAATGATGAAGAACATGATGGTAATGTGGATGCATGGCTATCCCAAGATTTTGTGTTAGAAATGGATCAAGTCTTGGCCAGATTCAGGGAAGAGTATGTTAAAATCCTTGGAAGCAATGCAAAGGCCTTGACTTCACAAGAACTGTATGATGCAGTCACAGAAGTACACAAAGCTCAGCTCAAGGCTTTTCACCTTTTTGGTAAAGCTCTTGAAGTCAAAATGACTGGTCATGAAGATAAAATCAGGAAGCTGGTGAAGGATAAGATGGATGAAATTATACCATCTCAAGTACAAATCACCTTAAAGTTCAAGCATTTTGCTGATCAGATGTTAAGGATGGATCTTACTACACTAGAGAAAGAAGTCAAAAATCTCAAACAATCTTTCATCAATCTCCATACAATGGTCCAACAACAAATCACTCACTCTAATGACACTAAGGTCAAGCTGGATCAACTTTACCAGAGCAGATATGAGCCTTCATATTTGCTAATGGAAGGCATCAAACAGGCTGTAGAAGAAAACTTTTGCATATCTAGCAGCTCTTATCAGCTTGGATCCACTTCAACAAATCTGCAAATTCAGTCTCTACAGACTCAAGTCTCAGCACTGCAGGACTCCAACTCTTCTCTCACTGCGCAAGTTCAAGCTTTGACATCCCTTGTCAAGAGCCAACAAACAGACATCCAAGCCCTGGTGGACTCTCATAAGCATTTTCAAATACAGAATTCCATAGCTTTGGGAGCCATCATGGGCAAACTCAACATACCTCTACCTTCTCTACCTGAAAAGGTTAGGCCTGAAATCCCTACTCCCCTACTCATGCCTGTCAACAAGACTAAGAGGGAGATAGAGGCTAGATTGGCACAATCAAGATCATCTCAACAGGTCCAGGGTGCTGAAAAGAAATTGAATAAAGAAGTAGATCTCGACATGGAGAGACTTATTAGAGCTGCTGAAGGACCTAGTTTGAGCATAGAATTTGATGAACTACTCAAGGCCCTAAAAGCTTCCCTCAATAGTAATCACTTCATATTCAAAAAGGCCCTGGACAAGAAAATTAATTTTATAAGAGTGATCATGGTCAATCAGGACAACATTTTGTAAAAGAAGATAGTGATCAATGCAAATGACTCATGGATAGACAGATGTATGTAGGTGTCCCTCAATTACCTTGTCTCAAGGAGGCATCTGAGTTGGATATCTAATGGAATTTACGGATGAGCGGAACCGTGATATAACATTTATTCCGTAAAAACCATATACCGCACATATAGAAAAATGTATAAAAAGAAAAACTGAGGAATCGTAACCATACCTTGTGAATCGAAGCTTTATAAAAATGGAGTGCTAACAGTTGCTCCTCAGCGTGTGAAGCACTCTACCGGTATCCACCTTGAATGATCCTCTTCAATGAACCTTTTTATAAAACCGAGCTTTTATAAAATGGAGTTTTTGGGAGAGAGAGATGAAGAAGATGGAGGCTAGGGTTTTCACAAAACCAAAATTATGTAAATAGAATGAGCCATCTCATTCTATTTATAGGGCTCTCCTAGGGTTAAAAAAAAATATATATATTTTTATATATATATATATATTAACCCGCCACATTTAATCTTTATAAAATGCTTTAATAATAATTAAAACTATTTTAATCATTATTTCTTTTTCTAAACTATTTAGAAAATAATTCTCTCTCTCATTATTTCATCAAAGAAAATATTCTTTTATGGTGTGACCCTGTAGGTTCAATATTACTCCGGTAGTAGAAATAAATAATAATAAACTTTTATTAATTATTTATATGAATATTAAAATTCACTAAATATAATTAACTAGATTAATTATATTTATTCTACATCGTGAGTGATGCTTCTCAACATATCGCGACTATCCGGATAATATGAATTCACTACTTAGAATACCAAGAACCTGTCAGTGACTAGTTACCGTACAATAAATTCCTTCTACCCTTATAATATCCCGATTAAATACAAGGCATGGATCTCATGTCAGGCCTATCAAATTTAATCATATGATTTCTTATCATAATGTAAAGTTCATATTAATGCAAATTAGAAACTCCTTTCTAATTTTATACACTCTGGCCAGAGATTTCAGAACTCGCATACTAAGAATAACATAGGATATTCTCTTCCTATACTGGAAGGGGTAGATCCTCTATTGATGTTAACTATCTCTGTACACAAATCCCTATGCCCAGAATAGACCTAATGGATGTCCTTAAGATAAAGGACTAAACCAAAGCACAGTTCATTATATACAAGATAACTTTAACGATCTCAAGTCTAAGGACACTTGTACAACTATCACTCAGTGAACAATCATTGACACGCGAGTAATCTCCATTAGTTGTTCAACTTATCGAGTCATGTTCAGTGAACTTATTCCCTAATAAGCACCTACATACTAGCTATAGTGTCATCACACAAATGCCTATGAGAACAGACATCCTCCTCAAGGGAGCAAGCATAGTATGTACCAATCTTTGCGGATCCACTAACATCCGATTAGTTATCCTATGATCAGGAACTGTGTAAGTCTAGAGTTGTCGTCTTCTAGATCTCACTATTATAATCTCATTATATTTTTAGAAGCTTTACTCTAAACTAAGGAACATCTTATTTAGTACACTTTAAATAGATAAAGCCCATAATAAAATCAAAACAAGTCTTTTATTAATTTCAATGAAATCAAATAGGAATACAAGAAAGTTCTTCCTAACTCATCATACATGATTGGATTTAGGACAAACACTTTCAATCTCCCACTTGAACTAAAGCCAATCACCCTGGTATCTAATACCCATCTTCTCTTTATGACGATCAAAGTGAATCTGAGATAATGACTTTATGAGTGGGTCTGCTACGTTGTTATGTGTGTCAACTCTCTCAATCTTGACATCTCCTCTTTCAATGATTTCCCTAATCAAATGAAAGCATCGCAAAACATGTTTGGAATTTTTATGAGACCTAGGTTCCTTGGCTTGTGCTATTGCTGCGTTGTTATCACAATACAACACAATAGGCTCCTCAATGCTAGGAACAACTCCCAACTCAGAAACAAATTTTCTCATCCAAACGGCTTCTTTTGCAGCCTCACTTGTAGCTATATACTCTGCTTCCGCTGTGGAGTCATCCGTTGTAGACTGTTTGGAACTCTTCCAACTAATCGCACCACCATTCAGAGTAAACACGTACCCTGACATGGATTTGCTATCATCACTTTCTGATTGAAAACTAGAGTCAGTATAACCCTCTATTTTCAACTCAGATGCACCACCAAAAACAAGAAAAATATCCTTAGTCCTTCGCAAGTACTTAAGGATGTTCTTCACTGCTTTCCAGTGGTCTTTACCTGGATTGGACTGATATCTACTCGTCACACTGATTGAATAAGCAACATCAGGCCTAGTACATAACATCGCGTATATGATAGATCCTATTGCTGAAGCATAAGGAATCTTACTCATACGCTCTCTTTCCTTAGGTGTCTTAGGAGACATCTTTTCGGAAAGGGATACTCCATGGCTCATCGGTATGAGACCTTTTTTGGAGTTTTCCATGCTAAACCTTTTAAGCACTTTCTGGATGTATGTACCCTGGGTAAGACCTATTATTCTTCTAGATCTATCTCTATAGATCTTCATACCGAGAATGTAGGATGCTTCTCCCAAGTCCTTCATAGTGAAGTTCTTCGATAGCCAGACTTTGACTGATTGCAGCATCGGTATATCATTTTCTATAAGAAGTATGTCATCCACATACAATACAAGAAATGTTTTTGATAAAACCAAACTCTTTGATTGTCTCATCAAAACGGATGTTCCATCTACGAGAAGCTTGCTTTAAACCATATATGGTTCGTAGCAGCTTACACACTAGGTGTTCATTTCCCTTGGAAAGAAAACCCTCTGGCTGTGTCATATACACTTCCTCTTCAAGTTTCCCATTGAGGAAGGCCATTTTCACGTCCATTTGCCAGATCTCATAGTCGTAGTAAGCAGCAATCGCAAGCAAAATCCGAATTGATTTTAACAGGGCTACAGGCGAAAAAGTTTCATCAAAGTCAATCCCTTGCCTTTGTCTGAATCCTTTTGCCATGAGCCTGGCCTTATAGGTCTCCACCTGGCCATCTGCTCCAATCTTTCTTTTGTACACCCATTTGTACTCAATAGGCTTCATACCCTCAGGTGCTTCAACCAAAGTCCATACTTGGTTGGTATACATAGATTCTATTTCAGATTTCATGGCATTTTGCCATTTCTCTGAGTCAACACTACTCATAGCCTCATTATAGGTCATAGGGTCGTCATCATCAATGATTGACAAATCATGGTCATTCTCAATGACAAGGCCATAATACCTCTCAGGTTGGCGAGACACTCTCCCCGACCTACGAGTGGGTTGTTCCACAGAAGGTTGTTCAGTCTGAACAGGTATTTCCACTTGAACCGTAGTAGTTTATGCTTCTTGAACTTCATCAAGTTCAATTTTGCTCCCACTGTTTCCTTCAAGGATAAACTGCATTTCCAAGAAGGTAGCATGTCTGGAGACAAACACCCTCTGATCGGTGTAAAAGTAATACCCTAAAGTCTCTTTAGGATATCCCACAAAACTACATTTTACGGATCGAGATTCCAGCTTATCTGGGTCAACTTTCTTGACATAAGCTAGACATCCCCAAATCTTAACGTGTTTAAGACTCGGTTTCCTTTCTTTCCATATCTCATATGGAGTTTGAGGAACAGATTTGGAAGGCACCTTATTCAGTAAATATGCTGAGGTTTCCAATGCATAACCCCACAGGAATACCGGAAGATTCGCATAGCTCATCATGGACCGAACCATGTCTAACAAAGTTCGATTTCTCCTTTTAGATACCCCATTCAACTGTGGAGTATATGGAGGAGTCCACTAGGAGACTATACCATTTTCTTTGAGATAATCTAGAAACTCTCCATTCAAGTATTCACCACCTCGATCTGATCGAAGAGTTATAATACTATGTTTGGTTTGTTTCTCCACTTCATGCTTATATTCTTTGAACCTTTCAAAGGCTTAAGGCTTGTGTTTCATCAAATACACATATCCGAATCTAGATCGATCATCTATAAAAGTAATGAAGTATGAAAATCCACCCATGGCTTGCGTAGACATTGGTCCACATACATCTGTGTGTACCAATCCTAGCAAATCTGCAGCCCTCTCTCCATGTCCACTAAATGGAGATTTGGTCATTTTACCCAATAGACAAGACTCGCATGTAGGATATGATTCAAAATCAAAGGGGTCAAGTAACCCATCCTTATGCAATGTCCGCAGTCTATTTTCACTAATATGACCAAGTCTGTAGTGTCACAAAAAAGTGAGATTTTCATCTTCCCTTTTTCTTTTATTAGTATGTTCAATTTGTAGTAAATTATGCTCTACGTCCATACATACAGAACATTATTTAAAATACCACTTCCATAAAGAACGTTATTTTTAAGAATTGAACATTTATTATTCTGAATAACAAACGAAAATCCAGCCAAGTCTAACATGGGAATAGAAATAATATTCCTCACAATCGAGGGAACAAAATAACAATTATTTAAAATAATAGTCTTTCCCGTAGGCATATGTAAATGAAATGACCCTACAGCTTCAGCAGCAACTCTTGCTCCATTTCCCATCCGTAGAATCACCTCCTCTACATCAAGAGTCCTACTTCTCCTTAGTCCCTGCAACGAATTGCAAATGTGAGAACCATAGGCGGTATCTAATACCCAAGTAGAAATTTGATTTAATGACATATTCACTTCAATCATGAACATACCTGAAACAGAAGCGGTAGTCTCACTACCCTTCTTCTTCTTCAATTCTGTAAGGTAAACCTTGCAGTTCCTCTTCCAGTGCCCCACCTTATTAAAATGGAAGCAAACAGCTTTGCTCTTGGGGTCTTCAGCTTTTGGTGGAACAGGCTTTTTCTCATATACTTTCTTCTTCTTGGAAGGGTTCTTCTTCCTTTTCTTAGGATTGGAACCTTCACCAATTAGAAGAACAGAGCTCTTCTTAGGGGGAAAATCTGATTCCGTAGTCTTCAACATGTTGTGGAGTTCAGCCAGGCTGACATCCATCTTATTCATGTGAAAGTTTACAACAAACTGCGAAAATAAACCCGGAAGTGATTGCAAGACCAAGTCTTGGCTCAGCTCCCCATCCATGGCAAAACCAAGTTGTCCAAGACGTTCAATCAAATTGATCATCTTAAGTACATGGTCATTCACAGATGATCCCTCAGACATCCTATAACCGAACAGCTCCTTCGATATCTCATATCGAGATGTCCTCCCTGCCACATCATACAACTCTTGTAGATGCATAAGGATAGTGTGAGCATCCATATGCTCATGCTGCTTCTGTAGCTCAATGTTCATGAAAGCTAGCATGATGCATTGAGCAACATTTGCATCATCTATCCACTTACGATACACAATATGTTCATCATTATGTGCATCGTTAGCAGGTTCAGTAGGCTTAGGTGAGTCAAGCACATATTCCAGCTTCTCAACCTTGAGAACAATTCTCAAGTTTCGAAGCCAGTCAGCAAAATTAGGACCAGTCAACTTATGAGCATCTAGTATACTCTGGAGTGATAGTACAGAAGACATAACATATATAGTAAATCTGTAAATGATGAACACATAACAACACTTAGCAAATATTCAATTTCATTTCAAAATACTATATGAATCGGGTCTTATTCATAAGTGGCTCCCACTAGTTTATCTAATTTATACAACCCCCTTAAGTGAAAAATTAAGCATTCATAATGCTAGTGGGAATAGGGATCCTACATTCCATTACACAACCTCGGCTGTAGCACGAAACGTCATGTGATGTTCAATAGGCAGACAACTCTTGTCAATTATATCTTATGTTATTCCCTAATAAAACTTTAGCCTCTTGAATAATTGAGTCATGGCTGTAGCACGACAGACTCAATATTCTAAGTCAAGTCTAACCCAATATTTCGTACAATTGAATCAGTCTCCAACGGCCCACGGATGCAGCAGGTAACGACCTTTAGATTCTAATTCAATGTACACATCTCTATGTAATAGACAAGTATTTCTTATTTCAAAATCAATGCCCTCGGCTGTAGCACGAAATGACAATGATTTAAAAATAAGAACTACTTTCTACCATGTTAGAAGGCTTTGACCGACACAAGCTCGTTGTATCATTGGCCAATTACTACTTGATATTATTTAATTTTAGAGAGATTATATTATGTTACAATCATAATCATTTTATAAAGATATTCTTCCTTTTAAATTAAATATTTCAAATCAATAATCGATAATTAGATGATTCCCAGATCGGGGGGAGCATTGTCAAGAGGCGTCACTTAATACCCCTTTCTTACAGATCGAAATCTGCTTTTGACAGAATCATCCTTTCTCTCAAAATTGAAAATTCATATTTAATTACGTGTTTCATAAACACAAGAATCACGTGATTGTATTCATAATATTATTGTTAAGGCAAGAAACGATTCATATTCTAGATTTTCTAGAGCACGCCTTATATTGATTTAAGTTCACCTAAATCTATCATCGCATGGTAAATATAGGCATATATCTCATATATAAAAATAAATAAACAAGTAAGCATGCAAGTAATATCATGTCACATATTGATATAATGATGTATGGATTTATTATAGCATTTAAAAGCAATTAAAACAATTAAAACATGCTTTAAAACACTTTCGGGGATATAAACAGTTCAAAACTTTTATATATAAAAATATTTGACCATATCATTAGACCCGTCTCAGAAAAACAAATCCAACGATATATTGCACGCCCAAAACGGAGTTACGAAACTCCCAAAAAATCAATTTTAATATAGACAAAGGGCTATAACGCATTACAGGAATGCGTTACACGCCTGTAACGCATTCCGGTAATGCGTTACAACCCTGTTAAGCCATTAACAGGTGTAACGCATCCCGTCAATGCGCAACAGGGTGTAACGTATTCACGGAATGTGCGACACCCCTTCCCGCACGTGCGCCTCACGCGCCCAGGCCGGCCGACCGTTGCAGTTTTCAGTTTTTTTTTTGTTTCTTCCTGCCGTGTATCTGTTGTAAGCTTACAGGATGGCCAGGTCTAACAGCCGTTTAAAAAAAAACAAATAAGTAACCCCTTTTCTTTACTCCCTTATTTAATAACCTTTATTAATATATTCTTATTTTAATTCTACTATTAATAAATTAATTAACAATTAATTAATAAATTAATAAAATTCAAAATAATATAATTTCTTAAATCAGGGAGTTGCAGAAAATTATCAGATCAGCCATGGGTCCTTGTGCAAATTTGATTCATATTTATTCATATGCATAATTATTCCATGAATTTTAACTAAAATAATTTTTTAAAAATTCATAACAAATAATCTACACATCACAAAATTATGAAAAAAATACCTAGAAGATCTACAACACTTATAGAACCCCGATCAGTAGTCAAAATCTTATGCAAAAATTATTTCGAATTAATTCATAATTAAATCTAAATAAACTTGCAAAAATCATAATAAATCCATACATGCATAAAAAAATCTGAAATTTCTTATATGAATCTCTATATGCAAAACCTAGCTCTGATGCCAATGATGGAATTTACGGATGAGCAGAAGTGTGATATAACATTTATTCCGTAAAAACCATATACCGCCCATATAGAAAAATGTTTAAAAAGAAAAACTGAGGAATCGTAACCATACCTTGTGAATCGAAGCTTTATAAAAATGGAGTGCAAGCAGTTGCTCCTCAGCGTGTGAAACACTCTACCGGTATCCACCTTGAATGATCATCTTCGATGAACCTTTTTATAAAACCGAGCTTTTATAAAAATGGAGTTTTTGGGAGAGAGAGAGAGAGGAAGAAGATGGAGGCTAGTGTTTTCACAAAACCAAAATTGTGTAAATAGAATGAGCCATCTCATTCTATTTATAGGGCTCTCCTAGGGTTAAAAAATTATATCTTTATATATATATATATATTAACCCCCACATTTTATCTTTATAAAATGCTTTAATAATAATTAAAACTATTTTAATCATTATTTTTTTTCTAAACTATTTAGAAAATAATTCTCTCTCTCATTATTTCATCAAAGAAAATTTTCTTTTATGGTGTGACCCTGTAGGTTCAATATTATTCCGGTAGTAGAAATAAATAATAATAAACTTTTATTAATTATTTACATGAATACTAAAATTCACTAAATATAATTAACTAATTAATTATATTTATTCTACATCATGAGTGATGCTTCTCAACATATCGCGACTATCCGGATAATATGAATTCACTGCTTAGAATACCAAGAACCTGTTAGTGACTAGTTACCGTACAATGAATTCCTTCTACCCTTATAATATCCCGATTAAATACAAGGCATGGATCTCGTGCCAGGCCTATCAAATTTAATCATATGATTTATTATTCATAATGCAAAGTTCATATTAATGCAAATTAGAAACTCCTTTCTAATTGCATACACTTTGGCCAGAGATTCCAGAACTCGCATACTAAGAATAACATAGGATATTCTCTTCCTATACTGGAAGGGGTAGATCCTCTATTGACATTAACTATCTCTGTACACAAATCCATATGCCCAGAATAGACCTAATGGATGTTCTTGAGACAAAGGACTAAACCAAAGCACAATTCATTATATACAAGATAACTTTAATGATCTCAAGTATAAGGACACTTGTACAACTATCACTCAGTGAACAATTATTGAAACATGAGTAATCTCCATTAGTTTTTCAACTTATCGAGTCATGTTCAGTGAACTTATTCTCTAATAAGCACCTACATACTAGCTATAGTGTCATCACACAAATGCCTATGAGAACAGACATCCTCCTGAAGGGAGCAAGCATAGTATGTACCAATCTTTGAGGATCCACAAACATCCGATTAGTTATCCTATGATCAGGAACTGTTTAAGTCATGTCGTCTTCTAGATCTCACTATTATAATCTCATTATATTTCTAGAAGCTTTACTCTAAACTAAGGAACATCTTATTTAATACACATTAAATAGATAAAGCCCATAATAAAATCAAAACAAGTCTTTTATTAATTTCAATGAAATCAAATAGGAAATACAAGAAAGTTCTTCCTAACTCATCATACAAGATTGGATTTAGGACAAACACTTTCAATATCTTCATCAACAAAGTCAAAGTTATAACTCATGAAGATACCTTACTATTAACTAAATTGAGAAATGCTCAAGTGGCTGCTTTTCCTGAAGCATATCTATAGCCAAGCAAGGGTATAACATACATCTGTCCAAACTCCAAACACTTCAAACATTTTTAGCTCCCCAAGCAATGTGTCATGAGCAACAAGAAGCTTATCATTATCCTAGAAACTGGTTTAAAAAGCAAGAAGAACAAGAACTTTGATGACATGGAGATGATAAAGTTTTTGAGGAGGTATTTGAATGATGTTGAGGCCAACTTGTCCAAAACTCAAATCAACAAGGATGATTTGGATGATGATGAGCAGAAGAAAGCTGATCAAAATTCTTTTGGCTCAAATCCAAGTCAGTCCACTAAGCCATCTGGCAGCAAGGGTGGCGAGAAGAAGAAGGAGGATGATAATAAATATGATGAGAAGAAGAGAGCTATTGAGAGAAGAAGTAAAAGGAGACATGATGGCTCGGAATCACAGCAAACCCTAAAAATCAAAATAGTCCTAGCTCAACCTTTATCTCAACCTTAAAAATCGACATCTCAAACATCAAACCTTCCCAAACATCTAAGACAAAATTTCTGTACAAACAAACAACCAACTCTTTCCTAAAAATTCCAATCACCTCAAACCAAACAAATCTCAATAAAATCAGTACCCTACCTTTAACCATGCCTTCACATAAAGTCAATCTCAAATATGTTGGAAGAAAGCCTAAGAAAGCCAAACTCACAAAGAAAGGAGAAGTCACTGAAAGGACCATCTGGAACTGTTTCAAGCAATCTGACTTTCTACCTCTAAATTGGTGCATCTCAAATGAAGACCATTATCAACAACTTGCTGAGGAAATAGTCAGAGTCTGGGTTGTATCTCTTAGGGAAGTTAGAATTTTCTATGAAGATGATTCCTTCACCTTTCTTGGCAGTGATTTAATGGACTCACTTTCAACTACATAAATTAAGAGAATAATAATCTTGCTAAAGGACAAGGATACTGCTACAAGGGCATGGAGATCAGTTATAGTTGAGTAGATGATTGAAAGGGAAGAAACAAGAAAAAAAATGTAGTTGAAGCTGAGGAAAGAAAAAAGAAGTATGATGAAGAAATTGGGATGTTTATAAAAAGATTAGAAGAGTTAAGGCCAAAGGAATGAGCAGGATCTCTAAAGATGGAAAATGTCTAAACATTAAATCTGGTGGATTCTCAAGATTTAGAATAGATTTGCTAGACAGTGGTTATCCCAAGGTAGCAAGACAAAAACTTGTAGAAGCTCTAAGTGAAACACCTATTATAGAAAAACTGGAAATTCTTGATCACTTGAAGAATGTTCTTAAAAAAGAAGCGAATACAAAAACTATCTTTACCTGATACTTGTAACCATTGAACCTTGTAAATCTTATGTTGTACAAAAGTTGTAATTCTGTCAAGCTTTGTGTATTAATTTTATTTTCCATCATTTTAAACTTGGGGTTAGTCTTGTTAATAGGCATGAATTTGTGTTAAGCAATCTTCTCACAAATTGGGGGAGATTGTTGTACAAGACATTCCTGTACTTTAACAAGACTAAGACAATTTGTCAACCCTAAGTAAGTTGTATTGTTATCTTAATTTGTATTTTGTACTTGTAACACTTAAAGTCTGTAAAAATGTCAAAGGAGCAGACTGGAGTCTTTTTCCTATAAACAGTGTCAAGCCTAAGAATTCTATCTGGAAGAAGATCAAGAAGATCATGCCTCAGAAGAATTATGAAGAAGCTTGGAGTTGAATAAATCTATTTTAGGAAAAATATTCTAAGTCAAGATCTCTATAAGTCACATATTTAGTGTTATAGAGAAGTCATTCGAGAACTCCAGAATGACTTATAGAGAACTCAAAAAAGCTTATAGAGAACTCAGAGATATCGACAAGCCAAATTGAAGACATGAAGATTGGAGATATCGACAAGTCATTTATTCACTAGAGAACTTAGAGTTATCGACAAGTCAACATTCATTAGAGAACTCTGAGTTATCGATAAGTCAAAATTCCACTAGAGAACTCAGAGATATTGATAAGTCAAAATATACAAGAGAACTCTGAGATATCGACAAGTCAAATTTGACTAGAGAACTGTGAGATATCGACAAGTCAAAAAGCCACTAGAGAACTCAGAGTTATCGATATGTCAAAGTGAAGATATGAAGATTAGAGATCTCGACAAGCCAATTTCTCTTATAGAGAACTTGAGACCTCTACAAGCCAAATTAACTATAGAGTACCAGAGATCTCGATAAGCCAATATATTTATCGAGATGTCAAGTTCTCTATAGATCAAACTGGAGATCTCGAGGTAAAATCTCAAAGCACAAAATTGCAGATCAGTTCAATATCCAAGGTTAACAATCAACAAACAATCCAAACAGCTGGATTGACAAGTCTACAAAAAGCAGCTTGAAGGATGTGCAAGATCAATGGTGAAGATTAACTGACAAAGGAAGATCAAGATAATCATAGGATGCTAAAGATATGCTAAGCCAGAAATAGAAGATATACTTTTCTATAAATGGAAATGACAAGTGACTGTTTACTAAAGCTAATAGCATGTCTTATTGTACACTATGTAAACCAGTACTTAACTGAATTATAAAGTTAACGCTGGTCCTTTAGTCAGTTGTAACAATTGAGATAGAAAATCTTGTAACACTCTCAAGGAGAAGCTAAGCTCTTTACCAACAAAGAGCCTAGAAATTTTGTAGCAAAACATCCTTAATTTTAATATAAAATTAAGTGAGTTTTGAAGATCTGTGTTCTTTATTCTTGCAAGTTTAATTTCTGCATGAACACACTTTCATTACAAGATTTAATTTACTTTGTTCAACCATAAAAGATTCAAGAAAAGCTCAAAAACAGTAACACGCATTCACCTCCCTGTGTTATTCATTACCTAACACTGACGCTCAACCAATGGATGTTGACAAAGAACCTATTATTGCTGAACAGTCAGAAGAGGTTTCACAACCTGAAGCTGTTGACCATCAAGAAAAAGCTTAGCCCAATCAATCAGAGACAAATGTCTACAGGCCAGACTTCACAGGTATGAATGAATCTTCTATGAGCACTACTTTTGATGATTTAATTGATATTGATTCACTTAATCTTTGTGACTTTCACACACAACTTGTCCGAGAGAAATTACAATCAAGAAGCAATGAGTTTGTATTCCCACAAATTCATAAGCACCCTCTAGAGCCCATAAACACACCCCAAACTCTCTTAGCCCAATCTTTGGCGTATAAGGATCATATGAGTATAGAGGGAGAAATTGCACATGATGCAGCAAATAAGGAAGGTACTTTAAGTAAACCCACAGCTCTGTCTCCAATGAAGCAAAGCAGTATCCCCACTGAGACAGCTGTAACCTCCCATGTATCTTCCCAAAAGGGTACAATGGCTGAAAAGGCACATAAACAGTTACTGGATTCATCTTATCAACAAGGAGGGTCTATTAAAATTCGCCTGTCGGTCACGACATCCTGTAATGAGTCAAACACTCTCAAATCTTTAAGCTCGTGAAGCTTTACATGTGTCGATCAGAAGAGCATTATTTGGTGAGAATGTATTGACGGAAACAGGGAACTCAACCATATTACGGTTAGAATATTATGTTCAAGATCCTTTAATGGATCAACTGCCTTCACAGGTGTTAGGAGAGAGTGTAGTAATCGCTGCCACATCTAGCACAACACTTACCTCCCCAGGACTAATAAACCTAAATGTATCTGTGGATAGGGGATCTGATATAGGTGCGGATTGGTAACCCATTGGCGATGAACAAGATTCAACTGGTGAGCCTATGGGGAAAGTGTCTTCACCGACACTAGAGGAAGCTGAGGAATAGATGCCAAATATGACGGCCTTAGTGATCCTCCCAAAAATTCAAACTCTAGACCACTCGTCTCATGATGACATGCAACTTGTCTTGAACAAGGATTAGGAATCGCGAACTCCCATTGCACCACTGCTGACCTCCCTAAGGATGGCTCTAGTGTTTCCTGCAGGTACATCTTCTGAATCTCGTATCTATGAGCGAGGTGAATCCAAGAGGTCGAGTGAAATACAAAACCCTAATCTGAGTGACAGAGTGTTGAGTGAAACACTACGAGAAACCCTTGAGACACTTACCTCCTAAACTACACATATAGACATGTCACAATATGTAAAAAAATCTTACCTTGACGAGCAGTTAGCATTTAAAGATAGCTATCTCAAAGAACAAATGGCTCTCAAGGATCAGTATCTCAAAGATGAACTGTCTATCAGGGATCACCAAATTGCCCGTCTTTCCAAACAACTTGAACTTCAACTTACATCATTTGCTAGTTTACGGTAATTCGTGGAGGAATCTCTCTCTCACTCAGGAAAGGGAAAAGGAATTTCCAATATTGAGCCAAAGATCTCAGTTAGCAAGCAAGTGCCGATCCCTGTCTCCACTGAAATAGCTTTTTCCATTACTGGGCCAAAGACCTAAGTCAGCAAGCAAGTGTTTGTTTCAGAACCATCTACTCAAGAGATCCATGTCTTGATCTTTCCTGCTCAATCAGCCCTAGCTTTGAAGGATAACACAGCTATGAACTTAATTCAAGATGCGTTTCAAGTGGCTGATTCTAGATATGATGAGTTTGGAAATGAGTTGCAAGAATAAAAGGAAGAAGAAGAAGAGAGGATTGATGAAATGCTGCTGAGAAGAGTTCTACAACTAAGGGGGAGCAATCAACATCACAACAAGATCACTTGAACAAATTCATTATGACTCAGAGGGATCTTTTGTTGGAGATATATGCTCCAAAGCCCCTATTCTCAGAGTATGATCTGGAGGAAGGAGAGATAGATGAGAGCGATGTTCCTAAGGGGTATGAACCCAAATTTGAAGAAGTGGTGATGGTGGAGAGTAAAATTATGTTTGAGGATGAGGAATATGAAGATGAAGATGCCTTCTGGGATGACTGTCTGTTCTATAAATTTCTGGAGAAATTCAACCGATCTTATGAAGAAATTCAAGAAGAGATTGAAAGATCAAGAGCTAGAATGCAAAGAGCAATCCAGAGAAGGGAGGCCAGAGAAGGAAAATATTTATATCTTCGGGCTAACAGGAAAGAAAGGGAATGGGATGAGATAAAAAGGAAAATGGATGAACCTGAAAGCTATTATAAGTTAGACCATGGCAACAGTCAGTCTAAACATTATGGAGAAGTACAGAGTGGATTATCCCAATATTCATGAGTTCTATGATCAGTTCGTTAAGGTAATCACTGGTACCACTGTGAATATTCTGAAGAATGGATGGAAAATCACTATTAGTCATATTGATGGACTACAAATGAAGATATCCACAAGTCTCTTGAAGAAACTAAACATAGTTAAATTGTTTGTCCTTGCATCAAAGATTCCATGGTTAAAATCGAATGAGAATGAATACTTCAGAGACAAGCTTCGGAAGATGCTAATGGATGTGTCTCTTCAAGAATTTCTTTATCCATTTGTGATTAAAGTATTTATAGATGGCAGGATGCAAAATATCACCATGTCTGATCAACATCTAAGATCCATTTATTTTCTACAAATCACTTTCCTGGAAAGTCAACTCAGGAGCAAAAGAGCAAAACTGGAGGCACCAGAAGTCAGGAGATATGAAGCAGACTTGAAAGCTGCTGAAGTTCTATATGCTTACAGGCTCAATGACAAGATGATTAGGGATTTAAAGAAGGTGTTATTCCCAAACAATCTAAACAAGAATTACATAAGGGGGGTTGAATGTAATTCTGGCTCCTTTTTAAATTTCAAGAGATGTTCTTCTATAAATATATATCTGTGTTTGATTTAGCAAGGTGCGGAATGGAAGTAATATTGATATCAAAGCACAAAGTAAATAAATAAAAGTATTTAAAAAATTTCTGGTGGATTGAACTTTTCCACCAGATATATATATATATATATATATTAAGTTGAGAACTCTGTGTAACAAAATTGTTCACAGCTGCTTACAAGTTGAGAATTCAAGAATAGAGAAATTCTTAACAGATTTTGCCTTATCTATTTCTCTGGTAAAATTGCTCACAGACTTGGATATTTTTCAACTTGCTACTCTTGGTTTATATGTCACCAAGTTACATGATTAAAATACAAGATAATAAGGCAAACTATATCTAGCCCAACTTCATGCTGCTACACTTCTCTTTCCAGCATCTTTGAATATCATCTGTTTAGCATGGAAATGGAAATGCTTCTTTATTCTCTAAAACCTTCAAAGAGACTGCCACATTCCATTTGCATACAACCAACACATGTGACTGTCAAGTCACTATCAACTGCTCTATTGAGTTTGAACATCCGTTGGAACTTAAATTGATCATCCGTTGGAACTTTGGTTGATCATCCGTCGTGACTTATGTTGATCATCCGTTGGAGCTTTGTGAATCATCCGTTGAGACTATCTTTTTGGCAGTTAACTCGATTTCATTTATAAAAGATTACAAGGTATCTAATATTTACAATTCACCATCCTATCTTGCATATCAATATAGTAGTTAACTTGACGTGAACAATCTACAACATCTAGTTCACTAAGCCATTCAAGTATACAAAAATGTGCTACTAGTTTTATTGTTACATAAACTACTCTTTCAATGGATGTTTGAAAATGATCATCCGTTGAAAGCTACAAAATCACTTAACTAAAATCTACTAAGTGTTTTGTTCAAGTTATCATCAAGTACACAACATAATCCTAACAATCTCCCCCAATTTATGTCTACTTGAATTGTATCCATAAATTAAGAGAAACTTGATGATAACAAAACACTTTATAAATACAGAATGAAATACAGTAGATTAAAATTTTAAGTATTGCAGTTTATTGAAAATTTCTCACAAAAAAAGATTTATAGATTGTCTTACAGATTATTTTCAAGGTGCTCCTCCAGACTGAGCAAATTAAGATCATTTCCTTGATTGCCCTGGCTTCTTTCCCAACTTCACATCATTCTCTTCAATCTGGTTTTGGAGTTGTCTGTAAAATTTCGAGTCTTCATTATTTGTTAGATCCATCTTTTCTTGAATTCCTTTTAAAGTTTCATTGCTTGCAATCTTTAGCTGATCTTCCAGTCTGAAGAATCTTCTAATGTTCTTTTCATCCTTGAACTCCATGATCCAGTATGGCCTCAAATGCACTCTATCTCCAGTAAAAGGAATAGATAATACTCTTGGGAGTGCATTTGGTCCTCTCCAGCTATTTCTTATCTCCTCAATCTTGTTTAGTATCATTTTCTTGGCTACTATGTTGAATCTAAAGTTTTTCTTGATTGAGAAGAAGACAGTCACTAGAGTTGAAAAGCCTTCATTGAGAATTCTGTGAAGTGGCCATGTAAATTCTTTACCACCCTTGGAATGCAAGCATTGTGGAAGAAGGCACCCCAGAGTGTGTAATAAGCTGAGCATGACATGCTATAGGTGCAACCAGAACGGACATTTGGAAAACGAATGTAAGATGCCGAAGCCAGGAGTTACATGTTACAAGTGTGGAAAGACTGGACACATAGCTAGGGAGTGCAAGACAACTAGACCAGTCAAAGCTCTAATGAATGTGGCAAGTACTAGTGCAAGCGTTCCAGCCGAGGTATTGGCATTACCTCCACCACCTACAACAACTCTGCAAGCACTACTAGAAAAAGTAGAATAGACATCGGCTCTTACACATCGGTTGCTCTGGGCACTGATGTAAAAAGTATTTTTTACATCAGTTTTAATCAACCGATGTCTTTGTATAAGATAAACATCAATTTTTTATTCCAACCGATGTTGTAAGTCTGTTTTAAAAAATTGTACAAGCGCACCTCCCCCATTTCCCCCCTTAGCCAAATAATTCATCCCCTTTTAAAAGTTCCCCCTCATTTTTTTCCTTAGCAAATTTTCAAGTCCTGATTTCCCCCCTTTTCAAAAATAAAATCAAAATTAAACCCATCTTAACATATAACATAAAACCAAAAAAAACAAAAACACATCTCTCTCTAGACCGAAGAACTGCTCTCATCTCTCTCGCACACCTCACTCATCTCTCTCTTTCTCAACTGCTCTCTATCTCTCTCTCAGCTGCTCTCTCTCAACTGCTCTCTCTCTCTCTCTCTCTCTCTCTCTCTCTCTCTCTCTCTCTCTCTCTCTCTCTCTCTCTCTCTCTCTCTCTCTCTCTCGTTAAAGTTTCAAAAAATCATCGGAGGTTGTTCAAGTCGGAGTTTGAACCTCAAGTCGGCGTTTAAAGATCAAGTCCGAGTTTCAAGCCAAGTCGGAGGTCAAATCTTAAATTGGGTAAGCCTTAAAACCTAATTTTAGAATTTGGGGTTTTAATTTGAAACCCTAAATTTTTAATTTGTTAAGTAATTGTTTGATGTTTAACTGTTTGTTTGCGATTTACGATTGAGGTGAGTTAAGTTTGTATTATAGTGATTGATTATTTACTTGGATTTGAGACAATGTAATTGGAATGCAGGGCACTATCATGAGTTGGATGAAAAATACCCAATTTAATTTGTTGTCTCCTGTTTGAAGTACACTTCAAACTTTTGCCCCAACATAATGAAGTAATGCAGCAACTACTGCAGTTGGAAACTTCAGGTTTGCAGGTATCTACATTTTATCATCAAATCTTGCATATGCTCCTGCTAGAGAACATGGCACCACATGTTCTACGAAAGATTTTCATCATACAACAACTTTAATATTTAATGCCTTGATTAATTTGAAAATTTTAGAGAAAAAATGAAATTTAGTATTGACACAACAGAAGTTTCAAGTTCATATCAGTTAAGAGACCTAATGTAAGCAACATTGATGCACTTATTTGAATTTCGATAATGGAAATCATAAATTGCATGCTTACATTTAAGTACAAAAGTGATTCTTCTTTAGGCACTTCAGGTTCAAGATGTTCATCAAAAAAGCTTAGTGCCAATAAACAGAGAGATGATTTAGAATGGAACAATAAATTAATTGGGTGTCCAGTGTATTACCCTTCGCAAGAAGAATTTGAGGACCCTTTGGTATATCTGCAAAAAGTTGCTCCTGAGGCTTTAAAATACGGTATAATTATTTGAAAGTCTTGTATCTAATTTGTTGTAATTTGCATTATATAGTACTTGTAGTGTGTAGTGTGTAAGAAAATAAGGAAGTTCCTTCTTTATATCTCATTTTAGGTATCTGACTCTTTTAGCGAGACATTCGTGTTGACAAAATCTGTGACATCTGCAATTCTGAATTTAGTTGGAGATCTAGTCTGCCAGGTAGACCTTTTGTGTTTAGTAGCTTTTTCATATACTGCATACTTCAATTTTCATAGGGCATAAGTAAAGCTTTACGATCTTCTCATATGTTGCCATAGAGAGCTACTCGTATTGGATTTCTAACTGTGCAATCCTTCTCATCCCCAACAAGTTTGTTTTGCACGCAGACCAACTCATAGTTCATGCATTATTTTTTATACTCTATATATTACTTTCGTGCATGATAACCTACTGGGATAGCAGTGTACCACTCTGCTTTGTTAGGTAGATATTAGTACCTAGCTAGGTAGTTATTTTGGTCAATTAATTCCAAAACCTACAATAGTGAACAATGAAAAATATCGCAATTCTCTCTGATGATATGTGGAGATTCTTAAGTAAAACATGTGTGTTTCTGATGATAGGTAAGGTTCATGTATCAGGGCTTCTTCTTACTTTGTCGAGTTAATTGTAGAGTTTTGCTCAAGCATATTCTTGGATCACATCTTTCGTATTGGTTTTCTTTTAGCGCCTTTGAGTTTTTATCATTACATGGCTGCAATAGTTACTAGTTCAATCGCTATATTCTCTTGCTTTGCCTTTTCTCCAATATATAAATATACAATAGTACTTATGAATTAAAATAAAAGTAAAGGTCCTAGAGATGTGAGGAAGCAAGGCAAAACTAGTGTCTAATGCATCATTGCTGGAGAATCAGTGATTGACTGATTGTTACCAAATACTCATTGTAATGTTTTAACATATATATCCTATTCTGAATAAATCAAAAAGTTACCATTCAGAATTTTGTTATCAGGATGTAAGCTTGAGTTGTTATGAAGTGATTAAAGGCAGTTGGGATGAACTATTTGCTATGACAACTAATGCAAATAGTCTTCCTCAACTCAACAAAACTTTTAAAATTTGCAAGTAAGTTACATAATTCACACATTGGGCTTGTATTGGGTAACAATAACATAGTATTTTCAATGTCATATGGATTTTAAGCATGTTCTGATTCTTAACTAGATGGACAACATATATAAGTTAACTGTAAAAGAAGTTACCTATATATATTATCCATGACAGATATTCTTTTCTTTTGAAAACCTAAACAATTTCTTTTAATTTCAGGAATCTTGAATCAGTATATACCGTAAGGAATTGATTAATGTCAAATTTTATTTACACAGCCATGGTAAATTACCCAACAGAAGCCAATTTCTTGAAGCCACTTCCTGCTTATCCTGTAAAAGAGGTGCTTTTGATTATATTAACAGATATGAACTTCCTAACTTTAGTAATAATTTCAAGAAACTTTAAGTAATTATTCTTGTATTGCAATCACTTCTTAACATTTTTTGGTGTGCTCTGGATTTAGATGTGCAGAATTATAGATGGTTTGCCTACTGGAACTCCCCAACTTATTAGAACTTTCGTTGCTGCAAGCTTGTATTACAATTATTCACACACAGAAAAATGTTTCAACATAGGAAGTGGAAAACTAGTGTCTACTTATGAATTACAATAGTACTGCTGATAATTTTGTAAGCTCGGTGTTTTTGAATAGTATATACCCAGTTCTTGATGGGTAATCAATTGTCATTTATTACATAGATGTATGAATGGTATTATAGGTGTTAGTTATGAGAATTACAAGTTTTTGGTTTTTTCATCGTTGTAAAACTTGATTGGTTTGATTTGGTAATGATAATTGGAGTTTGATTTTAATAATTTCTTCTTTTGACAATTTTTTGACATCTATATTTTTATAAATGTGCAACTTTTTCAATGAAAAATGATATTAATTTAACATAATAACATCAGTTTTAGTAGTATATATACATCTGTTCATCCAGGAAAAACTGATATTAAATATCACAATAGATAAAGCTTTAGACTAAAAAATCGATGATAAAGAGTACATTAGACAACGTTTGCTTACAAAATAATGTTGTTAATTATACTAATAGACATCAGTTCATCTACTATAGAAATCAGTTTTTTTTAAAAACCGATGTTAAATCTATTAGTAACATCATTTTATTATGAAAACCGATTTCAAAGGTATTAGTAACATCAGTTTTAACTGAATAATACATGTCAGTTTTAAAAACCAATGTTATAGGTCCCCTTTCACATCAGTTTAAAACCGATGTTAAATGAGGGGTCTTTAACATCACCCAAGAAGACATCGAATTTTTTTGTTCATAGACATCAGTTTTTAGCCGATGTCTATTCTACTTTTTCTAGTAGTGAAGCAACAGCAAGGACATTCGATTTGAAAATGAAGGACACTGTTCAGAACTCTGAGGTGATAGCAGGTACACTTATACTAAATAATGTCGAAACTAAAGTATTGATTGATTTGGGAGCAACGAGATCTTTCATATTAGAAACTTTTGTTGATAAATTTCAATGTGATAAAATGATTATGAACGAGGTAGTAAATGTGGTAATTGCGAACCAAGAGAAGATTCCTGTGAGTCAACTCTGTCCGAAGTGTGAGATTGATATTTCGGGGTATAAGTTTTCAGCCGACTTGATACTCTTCAAGTTGGGAGAGTTCGATATAATTTTAGGTATGGATTGGTTAGGGAAGAATAACGCCCAGATTAATTGTAAGATGAAGAAAGTGTATTTAAAGATGAAGAGTGGAGAGAAGGTAGTATTTAAGGGACAGAGGCAAGAGCAACTGTTTCTTACAATCATTCAGGCTAAGAAGTTACTTAGAAAAGGTTGTGAGTAATTCCTAGCTTATGTAGTGGATTCAGAAAAGGGCAACCCCAGCATAGAAGATATTCCCGTAGTTAACGAATTCCCAGATGTGTTTCCAGATGAACTACCAGGCTTACCGCCAGATCGACAAATCGAGTTCGAGATCAACCTTGCTCCGGGCACAGAACCAATTTCAAAGGCCCCATATAGAATGGCACCAGCTGAAATGAAAGAGTTGGCGAGCCAGCTACAAGAATTGTTGGACAAAGGAGTGATACGGCCAAGTACGTCGCCATGGGGAACACCTGTTCTGTTTGTAAAGAAGAAAGATGGAAGTATGCGGCTATGTATAGATTATCGGGAGTTGAATAAGGTGACGATTAAGAACCGCTACCCGCTACCAAGAATAGATGACCTATTTGATCAGCTGAAAGGAGCAAATTGCTTTTCAAATATTGACTTGAGATCAGGATACCATCAATTAAAGATCAAAGAAGAAGGTATTCCCAAGACAGCATTCAGGACCAGATACGGACATTATGAATTCTTAGTAATGCCTTTTGGATTGACTAATGCTCCTGCAGCATTTATGGATCTTTTGAATCAGGTATTTAAAAAGTATTTGGACAAGTTCGTAGTGGTATTCATTGATGACATCCTTATTTATTCAAAATCGGAAGAAGAACATAAGCAGCATCTATGGATAGCATTGGAGATACTCCGACAAGAGAAGTTGTATGCCAAGTTTTCTAAATGTGAGTTTTGGTTAAAGGAAGTTCAATTCTTGGGACACGTCATTGGAGATGAAGGAGTTAAAGTAGATCCGGCAAAGATTGAGGCGATTATGAGTTGGGAGAGGCCAAAAACACCTACGGAAGTGCAAAGTTTTCTAGGATTGGCAGGGTATTATAGAAGGTTTGTCAAGGATTTTTCAAAAATCGCCACGCCATTGACTAAGTTAACCAGGAAGAATCAGAAGTTCGAATGGAATGCAGAATGTGAGGATAGCTTTCAAGAGTTGAAACAGAGATTGGTAACAGCTCCGGTGTTAGTACTACCAGACGACCAAGGAAACTTTGTGATTTT
Organism: Apium graveolens; assembly: GCF_009905375.1. Lineage (NCBI taxonomy): Eukaryota > Viridiplantae > Streptophyta > Magnoliopsida > Apiales > Apiaceae > Apium > Apium graveolens. Next base: position 292,178,017 of record NC_133648.1, read on the forward strand.
CAGCGATGTTTCACATAAAGGATTGGGCTGTGTGCTAATGCAACACAGTAAGGTGATCGCGTATGCGTCAAGACAGTTAAAACCGCATGAGTTGAAGTACCCGACGCATGACTTGGAACTAGCCGCCATAGTGTTCGCACTTAAGATTTGGAGACATTACCTCTTCGGGGAAAAGTATGAAATCTACACGGATCACAAGAGTTTAAAGTACATTTTCACTTAGAAGGATCTCAATATGAGGCAAAGGAGATGGTTGGAATTGATTAAGGACTATGATTGCTCGATAAATTATCATCCTAGAAAGGCGAACATTGTAGCCGATGCCTTGAGTAGGAAGGAAAGATTGAATATGATAGCAACACCAAAAGAATTGTCTGAAGAGATTAAGAGATTTGAATTGGAACTTTGTGATTATGGAATAGTTGAAGAAGTTTATCGTGCAATGACTTTTCGGCCAACACTAGTGGAAAAGATAAGGAAATGTCAGGAAAAAGTAATGGAGAAAGAGAAGAATCAGCTAACTGGAGAAGAGATTGGTACTCAAAAGGATGAGCAAGGTATACTAAGGTTTTCCTCAAGAATTTGGATTCCTCATGTACCTGAATTGAAGAATGAGATTTTGCAAGTAGCCCATAATTCAAGATTTTTAATCCATCCGGGAAGCACCAAGATGTATCAGGACTTGAAGCAGAACTTTTGGTGGCTAAATATGAAGCGAGAGGTGGCAAAATGGGTTACAAAGTTTATACTTTTCAAAAAGTAAAGGCAGAACATCAACGACCAAGCGGATTAATTCAGCCCCTAAAGATTCCATAATGGAAATGGGAAAATATTGCTATGGACTTTATAGTGGGACTACCGCGAACGAAATCCGGACATGAAGCTATATGGGTTATAGTTGATCGCCTTACGAAGTCGATGCATTTCCTTCCAATTAATGAGAAGTCGTCATTGGACAGATTGGTTCATCTGTATGTGCATGAAATCGTACTAAGACATGGAGTACCCGTATCAATAGTTTCAGACAGAGATCCCCGATTTAACTCGAGATTCTGGAAGCAATTTCAAGAGAGTCTTGGCACAAAGTTGAACATGAGTACGGCGTATCACCCCCAAACTGATGGTCAGAGCGAAAGGACAATTCAAACAATTGAAGACATGTTGCGCAGTTGTGCAATCGATTTTGCAGGAAGTTGGGACGACCACTTGCCATTAGTAAAATTCTCTTATAACAACAACTATCACTCCAGTATTGGCATGCCACCATACGAAGCTTTATACGGACAGAAATATAGATTACCGACAAGTTGGGATGAAGTAGGAGAAGGAAAGATTCTAGGCTCGGAATTGGTACAACAGTTGCATGAGACAGTCAAGTTAATTCAGAAAAGGTTGCTTGCTGCTCAAGATAGACAGAGAAAGTATGCGGATTCAGCGCGTAAGGATGTTAGATTCCAAGTAGGCGAAGCCGTTTTTTTGAAGGTGTCACCAAGGAAAAGGTTGTCTAGATTTGGCAAGAAAGGGAAGTTAGCACCTAGATATATAAGTCCTTTTGAAATTTTGAGTCAAGTGGGGAAGGTGGCCTACGAGTTAGCCTTACCACCTCAGTATCAGCATGTACATAATGTGTTCCATGTGTCATTGCTTAAGAAGTACAATCCTGATGCCAACCATGTGATAGAATATGAACCTGTAGAAATTCAGGAAGACCTGTCATTTGTGGAGCAACCTGTCAAATTACTCGACTAGTAAGTAAAGAGTCTTAGGAATAAGTCGGTAAAGTTAGTGAAAGTACTTTGGAGGAACCCCAAGGTCGAAGAATCAACTTGGGAGTTAGAGTCTGATATGCGTTCCTGGTATCCTCATCTGTTCTCTTAGATTCTGGGGACAGAATCCCTTAAGGGGAAGAGGATGTTATGACCGGAATTTTGTATAATTTTATTTGTGAACTTTGTATAATATTAGAGCCAAATGCAAATATACTCAATGATTGTACGTTGTGTGAATGAAAATTTCTGCATTATAAATTGCTTTATGTGGAATATGATTTTTCAAAGCAAAAGTTTATTTATTTCCCTTATTTTTTATTTATAAGGAATATTATAAACCTTGGAGAAATTTTCTTTTAAAAGTTATTTCGTTCACAAATTTCAAAAGTGATTTTATAAAATTTCTAAAAATCCAAGTTATTTTATGGTATAAATTTTATAATTTTTAAACTTGTATTTTATTTTATAAAAATAAATCTTTAAAAATTTAGTTGTTATAATTAGCAAATTACATGGAAGTCCTTGCATACAAATCACTTTTCTATTCTACCAAAGGGAAAAGGAGACCTTTCCAACCCCACTAACTCATTTGTTGTTAACCAAATTACCACACTAACCTTGCATGCAAAATGGCCAAACTTTAGCTAGAGGTCATTCGTGTACATTCTCATTTCCACTCATTTTTTTTGTCAATCCAAAAGCATAAAACCAAAAAAAAGTGGGAGAAGTCATTTCACTCACTCCACACTCCAACACACCTCATTTTTTTCTCTCCTCCCCCTCCCTCCCTTGCTCTCGGCCGAACCCCCATTTCCCCCACTCCCTTCCATTTTCCATCCCATTTCTCATCTTCCCTGGTGTAATTCTTCCACCTACATTCATTTTATATACTTCCCAAGAGTTTTGTGATTTGGGAGATGAAGTTTCATGGTTGCATGTGTAGTTTTTGTGTGATCTCCAAAAAGAAACTCTTGACTCTTGTGAATTCAAGAGCTCTCTATGAGATACATTTTATATATGTGTTAACTAAGTGTTTTATAGAGAAACAATGCTTTAAAAACCTTTGCATGCTACTGAAATTTCATTATATAATTATTTTTAGCCATGCATGCTAGTTTTAAGATGTTAATATGATGATCAACCATGTTGTGCATGCTACTCTTTTCGAAATCATGTTTTTATGTTTAAAAATCTATAAATTCGAAATATTTGTACTTGATATAGATTGTTTCCATGATATATTTCTTATTAATAGTTAAGGGAAGATATATTTCATGATTATTAAGGTTGAGTAATGGGTATAAGTTGAATTTGCAAGAATTTAAACTTTATGCTTTAGCCGAAATCTTGTTAAGTGTTTTCCATGAGTTGCATGTTATATTTTTTATTTGCTTGTTGATATTCTTGGGCATGGATGATCTTCCCTCCTGTTGAGGCACTATTTTAGGATGTTGATGCACTAGTTTTGCTTTAGTAAAGGTTGGATTCTTGGTTAATAAGTGGGAGTCAAGGTGGAAAGGGATTAGTTAGTGTTTGCATTTTTCCAGATTTGATGCACTAGTTTATGGGGAAGTTTTGAATGAGCATTTGTTGTGCACTTTGAGGCCCAAGCCACCAGAAGCTAGAACTAGGAGTATATAAAAGGTTTTAAGTGTTTTTTGGAGGTTTGGAAGTCGTTTGATTATGTGCACGAGTGAAATCACAAAATCTGTCCAGCATGGGACAATTTTGTTGCAACTTAGTAATAGGAAGTTTTGACTATGTCATAGGTAGGCCCTCATTAGGCCATGTTGGGCCTTAGTTAGAGGGAGTGTCAGAGGAGTTTTTTCAGCCATAGTTCATAGGATTTGAGTTAGAATCATGTATCACAAGTTAGTTCAAGTCAGGGCATTTTCTGCCCAGAAAAATAGGGGAACCATGGACTTTAAGCTTAGGCCCAGGGAGGCCCAAGCTAGGCCCTTGAGCAACATCAAGTTTGGGAGTTGCCTTATGATCAGAAGAGTCTAGTATAGAAGTTTTGTAGGTAAACGTGTAGTGTAAGAGTGTCTAATGCACTCAAGAAACCATAGATGTCATTCTGAAATTTACCTTAGTAAGCACTTTAACTTACCACATAGTTTTGGAGCACTTATGAGTGAGACCTAGGTTGACCACTATAGTTGCAAGATAGCATAAATCCAGTAGAGTGAAAGGCCCAAGTGAGGGCCAATGGGTTTTGGATGGTTTAGTAAAGGCACATCGAATTAAGAGACCAAAGTTGGAGATTTTGTCTAGTTTAGCGATCAAGTGACTTAGTTGGGGATAGAGATCATCCAAGCCTAGTGTTGCATTATGGTGTGTGTGTGATATTATTTGGTATTAAAATATGATATGTGAGTATATGTGGCTATGTGTACTATTATATTTATAAGGTGATTATAAATTGCGTGCATATAGGCCTAAGTGCCATTTGTGTTTAATTTCGGGTTATAAATAGGTTGAGTTGGTGAGAATATATTGTAATGAGGTTATTATTATTTGTGTAGGATCTCGAGACAAGGGTAAACTTGCCATAAAGGTCGAGTAAAGCTTCCAGTTGCTCCTACTTTCCAGTCCAGTCCAGTCCAGCCTTTCTCAAGGCAAGTGTCCTTCCCTTGTAAACTTATATTGTGCAAGTGATTCAACCTACCTTCCAGTTTATAATGTGGATGTGTGATAGCTAATTCTTATATATATATATATATATATGATGCGAGTATTCTGATTTATCTTGTCATACCTGGACCAAGTGATTCTCAAATCTATCTTCGTATTATATAGAAATGCCATGAACCCTCAAGTACATATTGCAAGTAGATCAAAAGTCGTATCATGCTAGTATATCAAAGTAATTGGAATGCCATGATAAAATAAAGATTTGTTATAATACTTGGTTGATCATCTTGATTAACATGCTATTGATTCCTGAGAAATCTTGATATTGCACCCTGATGCTTTGATTCAACTCTTGTAAGAACCTCGATAGAAACTTTACCTTGATACCTAAAAGCCAAATATTCTTTAAAGTTGTTCACGATTGTTTGATAACCCTATCCTTACCCTAAAGTTTGACATCCTGATATACCTTAAGCTAATGATCACTTTCTTTATACCTTAACACCTCTAGTATACTTGTAACCAGTGATGTAACGCCCCCAAATCCGGGGTCAGGAATCTGGGTCGTCACACATCCATCAAATCCTTTGAAACCTGTATTAATCTCAATAATCCAACAAAATCTCATTAAAGACCCCAATCCTTCACACAAACAAGTTATAACCTTAGAAATAATACATAACCAATAACATCTGTTATTACACATCAAATACAATTTCCAAGATCTCACACTATTACTCATAACCTCTACATGAAATTATGAATATTTCTAACTCGAACAACATCCTATCTGCATACTCTGGTCCATCTGAGCAAAGCTGCAAAGAGTTTGTGGGCAATCTACGTATTCTCCACGCAATTGCCTTCTCTCCAGCATACTGGCTATCTGTTGTGATATAATATATAAAAGTAAGGGTGATCACTATGGCTCAGCATGGTACATATATATTTATATGTATACATATATATATATAACAATAAATGTACTTCATATTTTTCGAAGATTTATGAAAACATATATGCTTGTCAAACTTGTAATATTCTCAAAATCAACTATAACATTATATCCACTTTATAGTTGTATCCGTCTCTTTTTCAAACTTCAAGATTTTACTCGAACCAGAATTATAAACTGGATTTGATATTCACATCATGTATCTCATGATTTAAAACTCAGCCTTATCGGCCTTCTGTTGTAGATTGCACAACAATTTTCCAAAATGGAAGAAAGGGTCTATACTGGAATAGACCACGTACCGGTGATCAGCCGAGTACGAAATTTTCTCTACTAGTAGACGAAATACAAACCTAGCCGCCTTTGGGCTTATCAAGACATTACACGATGGTTGCCCATTTCCATGCAAGTCCGAAAGTCAATGGTCACAGAGATCATATAACTGTACACTGCGCCACTCCGCGCCTGGTCACTACCCGATACCTCTCTATGCCGGGCAGGCCACATTCCAGTCCCAAAACAATTATATCATTTACATAAAATCCTTTATCGAAGGTATAGATCGTTCTGAGTTGACCGTTAAATAAGATGATTTATTCATCACTTTTAATTCAATTGATCCTTGGGAGTTGTCGGAGTTTTAAATTTAAAATCATTTTTTTCAAACCCTTAACTATAGTAAAGTTTTACATATATTGTTCACTTGTTTTTCATTGAGCGAGGAAGCAAAACTCTTTTGCTCCTAGACTAAGTTCCCTAAGGTTTTGATAAGTTTCAGATGATTGATTTCTTCCGAGAAATTTTGAATAATTTAGAAAGTATCATTGGGAACTATATCTATTTTTAAATGATTTTTAGAGGTACTTAATATTAAATATTTACGGTCTCATAATATTTTTAAGAAGGGTTCAATGAATTGATAAAACCTTAAGTACAAAATGTTTATCAATAAGGTTCAATGAATTGATAAAAATCTTAATTAAATACTTAAGACATGATTTAACATCTTATAATTTTCCTTCGAATGGTTACATGCGTTTTAGACAGAGTGAATTGATTTAAAAACTTTTCAATATCTCTTTAAGTATTTTCTGGATATTTTAGTAATTCTTTAGGTATTACTTATAAATAAATAATCAAATAGGATATCCCTTGAGTGAATATTCGATTATCTCTTATAGTTATAAATCAAATCTCAGTCGTTCGCTTAATATGTATGTTACGCGAAAGTACTTTGTTTATTGAATAGAAATCTTCCGCGTCCGGCTTGTTCCGAAATTAAATCAATTTAAAATATCTCCGACTCCCAATATCTTGTATTATAATAAAATTACATTTCAATTTCTCATACTCGTATAAAACGAAGTTTGTTTTCGTAAACAATCGCATAATTTGAATGTATTGATATCACAGACAAGCATATATTTTCAAACTGTAAATTATGGCATCAATATCACAACAGTGTATATAGCATGGATAATTTGTGATAGGGTTTCGTAAACTTGCCTGATGTCCAAGCTCTACCTTGATGTATCCCTCTCGGTCCTGGAACCTCTACCAAGACATAATATAACCTCGGTTAGTCGGGTTAACCAATGATCGACTTATTCTAAGTAGACTCACTCTACGCGATCTTCACTCTCTCGGGTTTATTTAACTTACGACATCTCACACCTCGTTACTGTCAATTTAAAATCTCGGTTACAACACCTATGTGTTCTTCTTACAATCCTTAACAACTCTCGTGTTTTGATCATCTCTAAATTATATTATTAACTTGGCCAAAACGGGCGGTCAAAGTAGTACTTCCATAGTTGACTTTTCATTGAATTACTATTCCGCGACTTGCACGCTAGCATTTTTAATAAATCGAAAAATTAAGATTTAAATGCGAAACCACCTCAAGGATTTCTTGAGTGTTTTTTATAATTATCACAAAAGTTTCGATTTGAAAATATGAATTTAAATAGGTGAAATCATTTCCAAAGTTCGGTCGACTATGGAGTTCTACTATTCACGCTAGTTTTACTAAAACGCTCATAACACACAAACCGTTAAATTAATCGATACGGCGTCTTCGCATGCACGATATAGATAACTTCTACTTTTTAATCAAAAATAAATTCTATCCTTTTTAGAAAACAAATTTCCCAGATTTAATCAAAACAGGGCAGTAGTTAGGCAGTGGCTACGCGTCGTGTAGCATTACCGCGTGACTTTGGTTCCAACATTTTTATAAAATTGAAAAATCATTATTTAAGCTCAAATTTTGCAGAGACTTTTATTACATCTATATATAGCTCCTGTAAAATTTTCATGATTTTATAAAATGTTTAAGTGAGCTTTTCATTGTAACCAACTCGGCAAATTCACAAGTATATGCCACGAAAACCGGTTTTACTAAAACGGCCATAGCTCCTAAACCGTAAATCTTAATCAAGCGATTCAAGCGCCCATGCGAAGATTATAACATGCTCTATCTATTTCAGGTAGAATATATCCAAGGTTCTATAAATTTTATTCCCAGTTTTCTGCTTAACCTAGGCAGTCGGAAATCGGGCATTACAACGGGGCATTACAACGACTTATTTTTAAGTACTTTACCATTCTCAAACATGACCAATTCATCATTACTTTATCAACATCCAAGGATCTACCATTTCAATATCTCATAATCTCAAGAACATCAAGAACAACTCATAATATCCATATCTTACAATCCAACTATCAAAATCAATCTTTTATAATCCAAACTCCATAAAACAACATATACTTAACTATGACACAAACTCAAGTTTAAAACTCAACTAAATCAAAAGGTTGGATGATGTTTATACCTTTATTGGATCCTTAGAACATCTAGGAAGAGTATAGTAACCATGGAGATACTTCATCTATCCATAACAAACCTTAAACTAACAAGAGAAATCAAGAAAACAAGTTAGAGATTTTCAGAGTTACTATTCAGCACCTCCTTAAAATATTTTTATAAAATTGAAAAATCCACAAATGGACTTGAAATTTTGGGCGAGTCTTACCCATGATATGAAGAAGCTTTGATAAAAATTTCATGATTTTAGGAGCTCTAGAACTTGAGATATGAATTTTTCTTTCTCTATTGTTCATGCTGGGCAGTTTTGGAGAAGTGGAGAAAAAGAGAGAAAGGAGAGGGTTTTGCTTGGCTTCTTGGAGAAGAATGACTATAATTGAAATGTGTGGTGTATATGAAATGTATATGGCTGGTCCTTTCTCTCAATAAAGCCACTTTATTCACTTGTATAGCCAAGTGTCCAAGTTTGCTCAAAAATCTTCCATGAATCCCTAAATCATGGAATCATGTTTCTAACCATATTCCCTTGGTTCTACTATTCTAGTTGGCTTGAAACTAATTAGTTTGCTTGGTTCTTGCATGAGGTTTGTATGGGTGCAAGTTGGTTATTTATCATTTAACGGTTACCAATTTATTTCGGTAATCCCTCGAGACGTTACGCGACGAAACTCTTATATCGTAATTCTTTAGTAATTCAATACTTGTAGTTGATTATTTTTCCATGAACTTGGATCCTTATATCCTCTCTCACTCCAAATGTATGCCTCGTATTATTCGATAACCCGTAAAAGCGGTCGTTTTAAATATTGGTCGTTTGCGAAAACTAACGACGTTTACATACACTTATTTTCCATTTTAAGATGCGCTGTGAACTTGGAATCGTAAAATTCATACTTGTATATGGTGTGGTCGCAAAAATTTTTTTTTTTGTACAAAAAATCACTATTCATCTAAGTCTTTTATCGATGTCCAACAATTTCGGTTCTTACAGTCTCCCCTCCTTAAAAGGATTCCGTCCCGGAATCACTTGACGAATAGACGGGAAAGTTTCTTGCATGACTTTCTCGAGTTCTCGTGTTGACTTTTTAGTATATCGACCTTACATGAAACTCTCATTCACTCGATCACTTGGTCTCAGAGCATCTGTTTCTTGCGATCTATGATCCATGTTGATTATTCCTCATGTGTTAAGTGTGACTGATATTTATCTGTTCAGATTCTATCGTACATCTGGCATCAATGTCGTAATCCCTTAATATAGACATGTGGAATACGTTACAATTTGTCGAAGGTTCGGGGTAGCATTAACTTGTAATCATGCTTTTCTATCCTTCGTAAGATCTCAAACGATCTAAAAAATTTTAGGCTCAGCTTTCCATTCCTCCCAACCTTCATCACTCCCTATTTAGGAAACACTTTACATAATATTATGCCTCTTACTCCACATCTTCTACATATTTCTCTTGTCTGTCCTGGGCTGCCTCTAGTAGTCCTTGATAAGGTCTATGATTCCTTTGATCTTGTTGATTCAACTTGGTCCGAGTACTCTTTGCTTACTAACTTATTTTTATCACAATGAAAAATGATACATTCTTTAAAATCATTAGCACCACTATTATCACATCCTTTTGGTGTTCGAATGGTACTTTCACCCTTTGATTCTCCTGCACCACTATTGCTAGCGGTTAACGTTTTGTCCCTTAATATTTACTCATTTCGATATATTATCCCTAACTTTTCCTCTACATACGCATATATGGCCATATCTTTATACATTCGTCCTTCATCATGCGCTTAACATCATGTTCAACACCTCTTTCTATAGATACGTACTATACCTCGTGGTCTCATTATCGCTCCGAAGGAATCACTATTTTGTATGCACTGATCGATACGCTTCAGATTCTTGAAGTTCTACGCACCTTGGATTATATTCCACTCTTGGTCGACCTGCGTCAATCCTATCCAGTGTTTAATGTAACGCGGTACCTTTATTGCCCCGTTTCTTATTTTTTCGTAGCCCTTGATCGTATTCACGCGTATCGGGAGTTGTTACCGGTTGCCTTTGACCTAGAATGATTTATGTCGTCTTCTGTTCTGCTCGAGTATTAACATCTTTCGTCTTTCCGCTTCGTCTCGTCATAAGAAATATTGCTGTCTCTTTTTTGCATTCTCGTATGATAAACGTAACTACACAAATTTCAATCGGTGGTATATCATTCCTCTAACTTCCCTCAATCAAAGAGGTGGCGTTCGATATATCTTTAATTGTCTGGATAATTCTTCATGTTCTCCTTGTTGATCTGCGAGCCTTATATAGTGGCCCTGTTCGATCTCATTTTCATAGTACATTGGATGAATCATCTTGTTATGATATTTACTCTTGGGTTCTTATATGGTATATTTTCTTCTGGTACTTTCAGTCGCCAACTATCTTCTTCATCTTTCTAACGCATTTGTCGAGGGGAAAATATCTCGTTTGTATGGCAAAATTATACGCAAACTTATTTATCCTACTCCTTGATCAATTCGGCTATAACCTCTATCTCATGTTTTATGTAAGCATACCCTTCAGACTTATATATATATATAAAATAATCATGCACCATTTCCTCATAAATTCTGGCTTTCCTGCGGCGCAACTTCATCGCGGTTCCTTTAAGTGATATTTGGGACACCTTATGCCACGATCTTCAATTTGTTTAAGTACATCTTCCTAAAACAAGGTCGACTCTTATCGTCTGGCTGCTAACGTCGAGCTGGTCCTCATCTTTTCCATAGTTCGCGAAAATTCTATACCTTAAATTCACACCGGTTTGACAGCTCTCGGATCCGTTAATTACTAACACTGTCACAGTCTAATAAGAGTAACTTAAATCACGAAAATTTTCTTCCACCTAATGTCCTTTTGTCGTTATATTGCATGTTCTAAGTTTGTTATTCCCGCTTAAAACAATTACTTATCACGATACTCCGATTGCACAATCATAGCAATGAGTTTCTACTCTCTCATTAGAACGATGGTTCACAATCATGCCTCCTGCTGTCGATAAGTTTATCAGTCTGGAAAGAATGATTTTCAAGATAGCAATGTCATTTAGACAACATAATACGATTTCAACATCAGATGTGTCAATAATCAAATGTCGACTACAAGGAGCTGCAACACTCAAAGATATATGGATTGTTAGAAAGAATACAATAAGGGTTATTCTTCCTTGTCTTTGGTATTTATATTCTGGTTCTAAAAGGAACATTCTTTGAAAGCACTAATTGTTGGCTTCAAATTTCATGAGGATGGTCTGTATAAGATTTCCCTATCAACGAACAGCTTTCCTCTCAAGTGATACGAGGAAACGTCTTGAATAATCGAATTGAAATCAAGTAAATCAATTAGACTTCACAAATGATGATAATATAAAATGTATATACTTCATGGCAATTAAAGAATGAAGTAGTACATTGTTCCACTACTTTATGATTTCGAATGAATATTCGTTTTATGAACGAAGGAATAAATTATTTAGCGACAAATATTTCATAAAACTCGACATGAATTTCTAGTTTGAGTGAACGACCTAGTTAGGTCTCAATCGAATTATGCTCGAAAGACTTTATCTTACATTCTTACATATAGAGTGCTGATGAATTTGCTTAGACAATTTGACTGGAAGTTGAACTAGTGAAACAAGATCTATTCCACCTCAAGATATATTAACAGATGGCTACATAAAATGGCCAGCTTAACTAATTTGGAAAATATAACTAGCTAGAACAATTAGCTAGGCTTTTTATCATATTTGGAATTTCAACTAGTCAGAACAATTAACTAGTTTATCATTAAGTCATAGGTAGATAAGCAGTTCAATTTGTTAGTACAAAATCTCAACACAGTAGCCATTGAAGAATTTATGGCTACCTGGATAATTTAATTTAAATAATTAATCATTGAGTTTATGGAGAATAACAAATATAAACTCTTGAATATAATGCTCTTGGCATCGGATCAATCGATAGCCTCGTATCAAACATTTATTATCTATAAAACGGTCCACCCAAAGGTGCCTCCGTATACATAATTTATCGATATCTTTAATAGAATTTAATTCAAAATATCAACATCAAATTGATACCCTTACTATGATTTCGTAAACAATCACACTTTGTATAGTAAAAGAGAATTCGAGAAGAATCTCTGAATTTTTGAGTAACCAGGTTTTTGAAAAATAGTTAAATATATACGAGATCAAGTGGAGATTTCAAGTATGATAGCAAGAATAAAATACCAATACTCATCAAGGAGTATTAGTCTATTAACAAAGGAATTGTTCATCAAACACTCCTTGGGTGATTGAAAGAAGTATAACTACATCTGAGACGAATAAGATGGTAATAAACTTTGAATAGGAGTTCCTGGATCAAATAGTAGATTTAGAATACGTCTTGGTTTAGAAAAGATAGATCATTGGTTTATTGTTCCACTCGTTTGAAGTAGAAAATAGAAGTATTACCTGATATAACTTATGAAGGTAACACCAATAATGAATAGCTTGGAGGGAGTAATGTGACAACAAGTAGGTGCTAAAATAGGTCACTGATTATTCTTACGTCTCATCATTACTCGCCCGAGGATGATCGCGTCTACTTGTCTTCGTATTCTATATACCAACTAATGTGCCTCTCAACATCATCTTACGATTACGCATTTCGTTGGGTTTCGAAATTATACTCGCCATTCTTCTTTTGGGCATTATAGACTTCGTGCCTACGCGTCGATTCGATATGTTAATAGGAGACAACAGCGTGCCGAAAATATAAGTGTAGTCTCTAGTTACAGCCTACTACCATGAATCCAACGCCGGACTCGCTGACCTTCTCCTTCGATAAGTTTGAAGATTCCTGCATCATCATCATAATATGACGCTTTGCTAAAGTCCTGCTATCGATTTCCACAATTCTTGAATTCTACTTGAACCATCATCGCTCAACAGATGTAACAAACTCGTACTACGCATGGCAGGTTCTTCCAATAACAACCCTCTCGTGATGCGTTAAAACCTTTCGTACGGTAATAGAATTCTCAACGGTATAACAAACACTATTTCTAGTGAAATCACTGTTCGTCAGGTACTGAACCCTAATAGACGAAGCCATACCTCCAATTAGTCTAGTTAACTATATGACATCCATTACGTAAAAGATTTTTGACTCCTTGGTCCTCACATATAATGCCTCCTCAAGGAAACTTATAAGCACTATGAATAACAAGGTTCTTATTATACTCAATCATCCTACGGTTCTGGTAATACCGTCTTTACCTCAAAGGCTCTGGAGACTCAGCTCCGCATTTTATATCCATACCTCTTCCAAATCATGAATAATTTTCAACTCTCCTTACCACATAACGATCATCATTACTAATTCTAATTGTCTTAGTATAATACCTCAAATACACATCTCAATCGAACTCACTCATTGGTACTACATCCGGTAGTCCAATAATAAACTCTATATGAGCTCTTACGTTAACCTCTCACTTATACATAACTCCTAACACTCTCGTCTCTAAGTACTATAACTTATTGCTCTGATACCACTTCTGTAACGCTCCCAAATCCGGGGTCAGGAATCTGGGTCGTCACACATCCATCAAATCCTATGAAACCTGTATTAATCTCAATAATCCAACAAAATCACATTAAAGACCCCAATCCTTCACATACACAAGTTATAACCTTAGAAACAATACATAACCAGTAACATCTGTTATTACACATCAAATACACTTTCTAGGATCTCACACTATTACTCATAACCTCTACATAAAGTTATGAATATTTCTAACTCGAACAACATCCTATCTGCATACTCTAGTCCACCTGAGCAAAGCTACAAAGAGTTTGTGGGCAATCTACATATTCTCCACGCAATTGTCTTCTCTCCAGCATACTGGCTATCTGTTGTGATATAATATATAAAAGCAAGAGTGAGCACTATGGCTCAGCAAGGTACATATATATTTATATGTATACATATATATAACAATAAATGTACTTCATATTTTTTGAAGATTTCTGAAAACATATATGCTTGTCAAACTTGTAATATTCTCAAAATCAACTGTAACATTATATCCAATTTATACTTGTATTCGTCTCTTTTTCAAACTTCAAGATTTTACTCGAACCAGAATTATAAACTGGATTTGATATTCACATCATGTATCTCATGATTTAAAACTCAGCCTTATCGGCCTTCTGTTGTAGATTGCACAACAATTTTCCAAAATGGAAGAAAGGGACTATACTGGAATAAACCACGTACCGGTGATCAGCCAAGTACGAAATTTTCTCTACTAGTAGACGGAATACAAACCTAGCCGCCTTTGGGCTTATCAAGACATTACACGATGGTTGCCCATTTCCGTGCAAGTCCGAAAGTCAATGGTCACAGAGACCATATAACTGTACACTGCGCCACTCCACGCCTGGTCACTACCTGGTACCTCTCCGTGCCGGGCAGGCCACATTCCAGGCCCAAAACTCTTCGTGCCGGGCAGGCCACATTCCAGTCCCAAAATAATTATATCATTTACACAAAATCCTTTATCGAAGGAATAGATCGTTCTGAGTTGACCGTTAAATAAGATGATTTATTCATCACTTTTAATTCAATTGATCCTTGGGAGTTGTCGGAGTTTTGAATTTAAAATTATTTTCAAACCCTTAACTATAGTAAAATTTTACATATATTGTTCACTTGTTTTTCATTGAGCGAGGAAGCAAAACCCTTATGCTCCTAGATTAAGTTCCCTAAGGTTTTGATAAGTTTCAGATGATTGATCTCTTCCGAGAAATTTTGAATAATTTAGAAAGTATCCTTGGGAACTATGTCTATTTTTAAATGATTTTTAGAGGTACGTAATATTAAATATTTACGGTCTCATAATATTTATAAGAAGGGTTCAATGAATTGATAAAACCTTAAATACAAAATGTTTCTCAATAAGGTTCAATGAATTGATAAAAATCTTAATTAAATACTTAAGACATGATTTGACATCTTATAATTTTCCTTCGAATGGTTACATGCGTTTTAGACAGAGTGAATTGATTTAAAAACTTTTCAATATCTCTTTAAGTATTTTCCGGATATTTTAGTAATTCTTTAGGTATTACTTATAAATAAATAATCAAATAGGATATCCCTTGAGTGAATATTTGATTATCTCTTATAGTTATAAATCAAATCTCAATCGTTCGCTTAATATGTATGCTACGCGAAAGTACTTTGTTTATTGAATAGAAATCTTCCGCGTCCGGCTCGTTCCGGAATTAAATCAATTTAAAATATCTCCGACTCCCACTATCTTGTATTATAATAAAATTACGTTTCAATTTCTCATACTCGTATAAAACGAAGTTTGTTTTCGTAAACAATCGCATAATTTGAATGTATTGATATCACAGACAAGCATATATTTTCAAACTGTAAATTATGGCATCAATATCACAACAGTGTATATTGTGGCGCCCTCCAAACCCGGGTCAGAAGTTTGGGGTCCACACACACACGCCTTATTTATAACCTGCTTATAACAATAATAAAGATAACAATAATATGCAGTGACCCTATTTACCAACTACCACGGATCGCAACAGGTTAAAGTATACACACAAGCCACATATCTACTTATATTACATACTGTTCAAATCCCAACTATTCCAAACTCAAACTGAGTATTAAACTTTATTACAACTTTTACAAACTTAAATTATTCCAAAAGAAGCCTACTAGCTCAGCTTTCTCAACCTGAACCCCTAGCTCTCGCGCTGGACTGGGGATCCTCGTTACCAACTGGTTCCTTTTTAACTGGAAAGAATATAAACTCCTTCGCACAAATGAGCTAACTAGCTCAGCAAGTCATAATGACAAAACTGAGAATAATGATCATCAAGAGAACATGATTATGATATCAGGTGAACAAGGGATTATGATTTAGAATTGGATATTATACTTTTAATTTAAAAACCAAGGTTAGGCTGCTGATCAGTCACGCACTAACCCCGAGCAAGGCACACAGCATTGCTCTAACTACTGGATCCAAGGCACACATTGGCCTAACTTGACCATTATATGGTCTGATCACGAATCTGGTCCACAATTTTATAAAAACAATCCAATTCTAACATAATAACAGAATAAGCAATAATAAACAATAACCAGAATCATTAACAACAATGAGTGTTTAACAATGAAAGGGTTTCAATCCTTTTAAGGATCAATAAGATAATTTAAAAGCTTGGATGCTGGTATTGAAAGAATTGGATAACAAAGGAATCAACATTTCAGGGTTTCAAAGTTTTGGCTTTCAAAGCATAGGATACAATGTTTGAGTATATAAGTAATTCAGTTCGGTGTTTGGGATTCTGTTTGCATGTATTTGTGGAGTAGTATCGTATACTTGAGGTTCGTGTTTGGGTATACAACAATCAATGGTCTAGAAAGAATCAGGTTATAGCTCAAGATCAATAACTGGAATCAAGGTTTAGGGTATAGTGCTTCAAAGCACTTGCAATAACAACAAGACTATCAAGTACTACAATATCTCGAGAAAGTTCAGAACACTTGCCTGGTATTAGCTTACTACACTGCACTCGCTTCCAATAACAACCGTCTTACTCCTCAACTACATGTTTCCCTTTCCTACGCCTTGCCTCTTCTGCTCACATATCATAAGCATCTATCAATAATTAACTCATAGAGTTCTATTCAACACATACTTCTATCTACCCTTCATTTTACCCAAATCCGATTAACGGATTGAAAGTTATGCAATAATCAAGTAAACACCGAATATATAGACCGATAGTCAATCAACCAGTCACGTATAGCACATAATACATGTCACGCCCCCAACTTAAACAACAAATTAAATATAACTATTACAACATTTTAAAAGAAGAATACACAACCAACTCCAAGATCTTACAGTTTAGGGTTTGGAACAGCCCAACACTACCAACTATCATATCTGATTAAAAGTACCGAGTCCTCACACAAACTATTATTACTTATTCTACCTGAGCTCGAACATAAGCATCAGCATCACAGGTCTTACGGGCAGTCTGCTTGAATCTAACCATAGTTGCTAGCTGTAATATCAGGGTAAAGCAAGGAGTGAGCCAAATGCTCAACAAGTGCTAACAGTACGACACAAAATATAAATCGAGATATACATTAAAGAATGACAATGGAAAGACATAACCAATGGTAACGAGAGATAAAACTATGTGAGATGGCATCATTTTGCTTGTATCAAAACAATTTTAAAATCATGTCTTATTCAAAATCATTTTATGACGCTACAGATTACAGCCGGTGATCAGCCGCGAAATAATCCCGAACCTCGCTGGGTTCTAAAACATTAACGGGAATCCCTAGGCAACTTTTAAGCCTAACATAAGTGTGGAAAGGACTCGCGTCTCAGTCCAGATCCACTATTCAAGGAAAACATTTACCCCCCTTTGGGACTGAAAACTCATATTTTATTTATTTCAAAAACTGATGCCGAATTATAACAAAATCTCTTTTAACAGTAAACATTTTTATTAAGGGATTATAGATCAACTCGAAACACGGGAAATATGGTACTAAATCTCAGGGCCATGAATTACAAAATTTTACTCTATTAGGGTAACCAAAAGGTTTTCATATGTCAGAACTTGGACAGGAAAATTTAGTGAGACTAATGGATGATATAAAGGGGTAATGCCAAACTGGGCTTAAAGCAATGGTTTCTCGTCAAGGTACAGGTGTTGGATCATCAGGAAGATAAGCTTTATGAATACTATGGGTGTTAAGATATGAAGAAATGATTCTTCAGCTCAGGATATATCAGAGTTGTCAAGCTTTAGGATAAGAAAGAGGGGTATCAATCAATGAGGGATCACTTTGATAAGTTTCTGACTTTCAGGGTTCAAGGTAAGGTTTTATAGGGATTCAAGTATCAGGATGAGATATCAATACTTAGGAATCATCAGCATGTTAAGCAAGAGGATCAATCAAGTAATATATCAACTCTTCATTTTATCATGGCATTTAACTATCATGAAAAGGCTTTTGAACTACTTGCAATACATACTCGAGGGTTCATGTCATTTCTATATAATTCCAAGATAAACGAAAGATAAGCTTGATTTAAAACATATCAAAATGGCTCAGGATAATTGCATCAATATATATGAACTGTTTATAGTAAATACGAAGGTCAAGTTGAATCACTTGCCTTGAGAAAGGCTGGTCTGGTCTGACTGGTAGGAGCAACTGTAGCTTCACTCGACCTTTATGGCAAGTTTTCCCTCGTCTCGAGATCCTACATAATAATAATAATCCTCATTATAATATATTCTTACCGTCTTAACCTATTTATAACTTGAAATTAAACATGGATGGCACTTAGGCCTATACGCACTTAATTTTATATTCACTTTTAAATTACAAAAGTACACACATAGCCACATATTCACATATCATATATTAACACCAAATAACACCATATATACCATAATGCAACACTAGGCTTGGATGATCTCGACTCACATCTTAAGTCACTTGGTCGCTAAACTAGACAAGGTCTTCTAATTTTGGCTTCCTAACTCGATGTGCCTTTTCTAAATTATCCAAAACCTATTGACCCTCACTTGTGCCTTTGGCTCTACTGACCTTATACCATCTTACAACTATGGTGGTCGACCTAATACTCACTTCTAAGTGTTCTAAAACTATGTGATAAGTGAAAGCGCTCACTAGTGCAAATTTCAGAATGACAGCTATAGTTTCTTGAGTGCATTAGGCACTCTTAAACTACAAGTTTTCCTTCAAAACTTTTACACAAGACTCTCCTGACCTAAGGGCATCTCACAGACTTGATGTGGCTCAAGGGCCTGGCTTGGGCCTTCTTGGGCCTAAGCTAAAAGTCCAAGGTTCCCCTGTTTTTCTGGGCAGAAAACGCCCTGACTTGAATTAACTTGTGACACATGGTTCTAAATCATATCCTATGAACTATGGTTGGAAAAACTTCTCTGACACTCCCTCTAACTAAGGCCCAATAGGGCCTAATGAGGGCCTACCCATGACATGGTCAAATATTCCTATTTCTAAGTTGCAACAAAACTGTCCCCTGCTGGACAGATTTTGTTATTCTACTTGTGCACCTAACCAAAAGACATGCAAACCTCCAACCAACTCCTAAAACCTTTTATATACTCCCAATACTAACTTCTGGTGGCTTGGGCCTCAAAGTGCACATCAATGACATGATCAAAACTCACTCTAAACCTCAGGGTACTAAACTGATTTTCTGCAGAAACTATAACTCTCATTTCTCCAAGGTTTTGACTTGACAAACTCAACTACCAACATCCCAATACTTAAACCAAGACTTATACATGGTAATCTACTGAACTAACTCCCTTATTCTCAAAATAATATTAGGTGAGATCATCCTTACCTAAGGTACAATTATGGCAAAATAAAAGAGATCACATTTCTCAACTCACCAATCATTAAGTTTTTAAAACCACAAGATATGCATTTTATAAAAGATAGCCACGAATTATTACCATGCAACAAGAAGCATAAATCAATATTAACACATTATTCCTACTGAAATTAAGGCTCACTAACAAAATCTTTCCAAATGATCAAAATCTTACAATATTCTAAGAGAAATCCACATGCATGCATATCCCCGGGTTTTGCAAACCAAAACAACACATTTTCTACATATATTCTACCATAAAATTGACATGCAAGCCTAGCATGAGCTATACCTAGATGATCACTTAGCATGCAAGGAGTTTTATCAAATTTTCACCACAAAATTCAAGTCATTATCACATAAACATGCAAAATTTGAGCAAAACAACAAGAATGATCTCAAGGACCATTCATTCGGCTCCCATATGGTCATGGCCGAATGAAATGGATGGGAAGGGCCATTTAATCATCAAGAGTTTCCTTCTCAAGACTTGGCACTTATCCATTCCTTGTAGTCCTCTCAAAAATAACCCTAAACTCACAAGAATCAAGGTTGTATTTTGAGTTTCACTAAAACCTTTACATGCAACCTTTAAACTTAAACTTTCTACTCAAAACTCTTTGAAATATGAGTGATCATGGTATGGGAAGTAACATTTACTTGTGTAAAGAGTAGAAGCTTGGTTGAGGAATGAAGAAAAAAATGGGGAGGGGGTTTCGGCTAAAAGCCGAGAGTGAGGGAGGGAGGAGAAAGTGTGGTGGTGAGTGAAGTGAAATGATCATGTCTTTGCTTGTTTTATGGTTTTTATATTGGCAAAAGTGAGTGGAATTAGGAATTGACATGATTAGCCTTCCACTTGAACTTGGTTCAATTTGCATGCAAGGGTAAAGAAGGAAATTGGCTAGAAAAATAAGAGTTAGTGGGGTTGGAATTGTCCTCTTTGTCCTTGAAAAGAATGAGAGGGTGGTTTGCATGCAAGGGCTTTCTTGTAATTTGCTAAATATGACAACTAAAATTTATAATGATTTATTTTTATAGAATAAAATACAAGTTCAAAAATTATAAAATTTATACAATAAAATAACTTGGATTTTTAGAGACTTTATAAAATCATTTTCAAAATTTGTGAACAAAATACCTTTTAAAAGAAAATTTTTCCAAGGCTTAGAATATTCCTTATAAATCAAAAATAAAGAAATTAAATAAACTCTTGCTTTGAAAAATCATATACTACATAAAGCAAATTTATAATGCAGAAATTTGTACTCACACAAACGTACAATCATTGAATATATTTTCATTCGTTTTTAATATTATACCAAATCCACAAATAATATTACACGAAAATACCGGTCATAACAATACATCACGTAATTAATGATATATCATTTAAAAAGAAGTTTCGGGTTATAAATAGGCTTTCTGGTATTTAAAATTATTTTTAAAACATTTTTTGGAATTAAAACGGATCTTTGAATCAATTTCGGGTTAATAAACAGGGTTCGGTTGGCAAATTCTGGCTCCGAAACAATTTTATAATAATTATCGAGCCTTGGAAATAATTTAGAATAATATTTTAAAGCTCAAAACTATTTTTTGAAATTTTTAAATCATTTTTAAATAATTAAATCTAATTAAATAATTAACTAAAATTAATTAATAATTAATTAAATCAATTAATCAATTAATTTTCGAATTAATTGACCAATTAATCAATTAAAAATTAACTGAAATTAATTAAATAATTAATTCAGATTTATTTTTGAATTAAAAATAATTTTCGGAATTAAAATACTAATTTTTAGAATTTTTAAAAATTAAAAATGAATTTTTATAATAAAAATAAATAGCAAATATGATTTTTAAAAATTTTTAAAACAGGAATCCTAAATTTGCAAAGTCTGGAAACTTCAGGGACTAAACTACATCGTTTTCAAAATTATAGGTACTAAACTGTAATTTTCCAGCCCCGTCGCCGGAAAATACAGGGGTGGCCGGAGAACACGTTCCCGGCGTCCTCAACCCACCAACACCTCCAGATCACATCTATATTTCACCAGGAACTCAACCATACCAACAAATCCTTCTAATCATCCCTGAGTTGGCCGGAATTTGGCCGTGAAGTTTTCCAGTTTCCGGCGAACTTCGGAAAATTTTAAAAGATAACTCCCTTCTCTACAGATCTCGGTGATTCATGAAACTTATACGACTAGATTGCAAATTTCGCAGAGAACACAATCCACTATATCACAACATCAATCTATTCCAGAATAAGAAACCCCCAAATTTCAATTAAGAACATTCATACGGGTTATAAACCCTAATTTTGAAATTCGAAAATCAAACTCAAATTTGAACATGTTATTGAACTCCAAATCAGACGTATAATATATCAAAAACATCAGGAAAACAAGCTCTATAACATGCAATCATCAAATCATACAAACAATCATCCCAACAAAAATTCATATTTTTAATAAATTTAATTCGAAAATAAATAAAATTATAGAAAATAAACCTTGATTTCTGCAGTAAAACAAAGCTCAGAATCTGGTAGAGCACTTCAAATCTTTCGTTTTGGTTATTCAAGCTTTGAAAACAGAGATTGTGTAATAACCCCAATATTTGGAAAAAATTTTAAACCCTTATGAATAGTGTTTTTGATGAATGAGAAAACTTTTCATGCCACACTATGTAGGGGGTTTGTTATTGATCTTCTGGGATATTATTAGTACTCTATGTAGTATATAAGTGTATGTAAAGATCGTCAGAATCCAATTCTGAACACTTTGATTTTTCCCGGAAATCTACTAGATACGGAAAGAATTAAGTATAAGGTAACAGGATAAAAAAGATTTAAATTAAAGGATTATAAGAGAGGATCATAAAAGGATTATAATGTATTGAGAAAGGTTAAGGAAACCCAAGTAATAAGATCCCGGGTATGATCCCTCAAACGATAAATGAAAACGAAAGTTAAGCGAACCGTATAACAGATCAGCGGTCATTAGGCAAATAATTAGGAAGTTAATCAAAGAGATTAGAGGGGATGATGTCATCCAACCAATGAGAAGAGGACAAAGAGGGGAGGATGACATCACATGATGACATAAGCATGACATAGGGAGGAAGGAGATGTGGTTGGTTTATAACCACACAAAGTCAAGGTTAGAAAGGTAATTACCCAAAAACAAATCAAAAATAACCAACCAAAGAATCAAATCAAAGCAAAAACACAAAAATCTCTCTTTCTTCCAAGCTTGCTCTCGGCTTTTCTTCTTTTTCAAAGAAGAAATTTCCAAAAATCAAGTTCCAAGCATTGTTAAATCACAAGGTAATTATCTAAGGTTCCTTGTACATAGATATGGATATCCTATGAGTTTAAGCTCCTAATTCCTTCACAATCGCTTCCAATAAATCAAGGAAGAAGATGGTGAATAGTAACCTTCAAGAAATAACTTTAGTTTGCTTGAATTTTTATGAAAGTTTAAGGTTATACAAGCAAGGATCAAGGTTCTTTAGGCATTCAAAGCTCTTGTGTTGTGTTAAGAAGCTTCAAGGAAGGTATAATCTCTTAACCAAGCTTTGTTATTGAATGTTAAGAGCATAATATGAGTATTCTAGTTCATGAGAGGCTTGATGGTTGTGTATGTAGAGATTAGTTGGTTTTGGGATGTTTTTTGAGTTGTAAATCTTGGTTGTTGGTTAATGAACTTAAGTGTAGTTTAAATTCATGATAAAGAATAGTATAAATTGTTAATGTTGAGTTTTTGGGGCTTTTATGATAAAGTATGGATGGAGTTTTGATTGGGTTGTGATTGTGGGTTGATTGTGAGATGATTTGGAGTGGTTTAAAATTGGGTAATCGCGTAAACATAGCCGTCGTAATGCCCGATTTACCGTAGACTGTTTTTGTTCTTAACATCAGAACCCTTGAACTCACTGCTAGGTTTTGACCATTGCCATGTTTAGATAGTTCATGTTACGAGCTTCGTTTTGATATGTGGTTCGTTTGATTCCGATGAACGGTTTAGGAGAAACGGCCTTTTTAAGTAACGACGCTTCGCGAACGAACCCTTACCCCTCGCCTTACTTTGAAACATAGGTTAAAGACCTTAAAGTTCTAATTGAAGTATGAAACATTTATGTAAGGTGTAATAGGCAGTTGGTAAGACACTCGCAAAGGAATCGCCTTAAAACTCGTAATGGTTAAATTATTAAAAATGGTGGAGCCGAGGGTACTCGAGTGACTTAAGTGAACCGTTAAGCGCGAAAGCGAACGTTAGGACTCTAAATGGTTAAAGTCTAGTTTCTTAAGCGACCGGGGTTTAATTCCGACTTATGTTGTTGTTCATAGGTTATCGGACCCACTCTAAGCTTAAGTCTATCCGGGAGCACTCAGGAAAGTTTTCTACCCGTTATACTGTTGTTGTGATGTATATATGTATATGCATTATCTTGTGATAGATGCATGTTGGTTAATTAGCAAATTTTGTGATATATTGAAGCATGCTGATATGGTATATATATGCATGCCTGTTTCGTATTCTTGCCATATATATCTGTTGGTTAAGTTGATAATACCTATGCTAGAGAATAGCGGTAATTTGCATATACCCTTAGTATAGGGACCCAAAGGTGAAAACATTTTCTAAAACCGGGAGTCGAGGATACCGAGTAGATTTTATATATATATATTTATATATATATATATGGTTATAGTTTTCAAAACTATTAATCGAATAAGGTTTATTCGATAACTTTATTTTATTATTGAATATTATTTCGAATATTCATCCGAGGACTTATGACTCCTTTATTTTATTATTGAATATTATTTCGAATATTCATCCGAGAACTTATGACTCCTTTATTTTATCATTGAATATTATTTCGAATATTCATCCGAGGACTTATGACTCCTTTATTTTATTATTGAATATTATTTCGAATATTCATTCGAGGGCTTATGACTCAGCTTATTTTATTTATTGAATATTATTTGAATATTCATTTGAGGATCTATGACTCCGATTATTTGCTGAGATATATTCTTTATTTTATTAAAGAATAAGGTGTCGATAATCAAACTCACTTTTGATTATTCAAATAAAGATAGTACTTTCGTATAGGTATATCTTTGGTTATTTAATATTCATTTCAATTATAAGTTTTAAAACTTCTACTTCAATTATTTTTATAAAGATTATTTTTTATGGGAATATTATTTAAATAATAATATTCAGATATTTTCTAATATATTGGGACTGATTTATTTTGTTAAATCAGCATCACTCCAAACATTCTTAAAAATGTTTTGCGAGTCTTCAAAATTATTTTTAAAAGTTAGAGCGGATCCCAAAACTCATTTTTATATTTAAGATCCTCCTTTCGAAGGGGATTTAAATACTCGCTCAAAACCTGAGGGATCCGGCTCTGTGGTGTGTTTTATATTCGCAACAAGGTTGCTGTTTTGTTAAATGAATCGATTACTTACCCAACACTCGGGAAGTAAAATTCTTGGAACAAGTTAATCCATTAACAGGCATCGCCTGGGAAATATCGGTGAGTTCTCCTTTCCAACTAGATACGACTTCTTGGTGGAGCCGTATCAACAAGTTTCTACTTGGGGAAAGGGGGAACGAGCTTTACGTTTCAGAGTCATGGATTTCATCTGAACTAGGAGTGGCGTAAGTGGTCGAGTGGCGCCGGCCCAGCCTTATTATATTGGCCCAAATGGCCTGGAAGTTCCGCTAAGGCGGTCCATTCCTTAGGAGTTCAGTGTTCGGTTGACAAGTAAATCCGACAGGTTCTCCTCTACATGTAGAAAATGGTGGGGTTGCACTACTACGACTGATCATCGTAAGTGGTCTTCCTGGCGCGGCAAACTCCCGTAATGAGTTCATCATCCAATTGGATATTTCTGCAACACTACCTAGAGCACTTCGATAGAAAGGCTACGGTTGGGCGATTGTTGAGTGTTGGCAGGGTCAAGTTTTCAAAATGATGTTTGCATCAAATGAAGTATCTCGTAACTTCATTTTATTTTGATGATATTTTAAAGATTTAATCTATTCAAATATGGTCTTGTAGTCTCATCTATGTGATGAATTTTTAAAACTAATTATAACTTGAACGGTGGTAGTTCAAGTAGTATTTGGAAAAGATATAAGTATATTGAAGTATCTTGTAACTTCATCTTTTAAACTTATATCTAGTAAATGATTATCTTATGCATGACAAAGATTTTCAAAAAAATGTTGAGACAAGGTTAGATATATGAGATCACCTTGCAACAATATTTTTATACAGTTATACACTGGAACTCTGTGTGTATTATACATGGAAGAGGACTTCCAATATTTTGAAAAGTATATATGTATATATATACTGAATATTTTACGACTTCATCGCATTAAGATATCAACTTGGTTCATTTCTTTTGACCAAGACTTTCATGAGTACTATGAGAAGGCTCATATATTGTTAATCATTATACATATTATTTTGGTGGGCTTTCTGCTCACCCTTGCTTTCTTCTTTCATCACACAACATCAGATAGATAAGATGAACAGGACCAAGCTCCCAATTCACAAACGGATAGGAAACGTTCCGCAGCTTTCTGGAAGCGTTGAGGCCGCTATAGCTGAGGTAGAAATTACCAATAGGCTAAGTTTTCAACTAATGATGTACCAGACTTATGTATATTATGAGTTGTAATAATGGCAGAGAAATGTAAATTTATTCAGAAACCTGTTTAAGGTGTATTGGCATGTAATTGTGGAATAAAACGACTTGTGATTATTTTTGGATGATCATCTCTGAGACTATAACTTATGGTGTGTGTGTTTATTGTGGGGTCACAGTACAGAGTAGTTGATTAATTATTAAGATTGGGTGTTATTAAGGGAAATGGAACTCGTGATAACCCGGATTCCCGACCCTGGATTTGGGGGTGTTACAGAAGTGGTATCAGAGCTAAGCGTTATAAACCTCAGAGATGATGTGACGTTAAGATAATAAGTTCATTAAGATAATAAGAACTCTTGCCAAGTTCATAGTCGGGCTACCTAACGTAGCACCGACAGTTAAAACCCTTATGGGAACCCTTATAAATGTAGCGATAGAAGCGTAGTTCGTTATCGTATATGGTTGCGGGACACTGAACCCTGAGGTTGAGGAGCAACAACGCGATGATGTTTTATTACTTATTGGAGATCAGATTATGGATCTGATAGAGCATCCTAACGCAGGACCGGATGATGTTGATATTGAGGATGTAACGGTTGTGGATGTTGTCCTAGAAGGGACAGTTGCTGAGGAGGATCCCATGGAGGATCCTGACAAGAATGAATAAAGGACCATTGAGGAATTGATGACCATGGTTAGGGAAACTACCAGAGGTAGGATTGGCCGGTCACTACCGGAGGTTCGTTCAAGTTTGTAAAGATAGTAGCCCCTTTAACGCGGCTTACTCGTAAGACTGAGAAGTTCGAATGGACAGAGAAATGCGAGAACAACTTTTAAGAACCGAAGCAAAAGTTGGTGACATTCCCTATGTTGGCGTTGCCGGATGGAAAATGAGATTTTGTGAAGTGTAGTGACGCTTCACATAAGGAATTAGGGTGCTTCTTATACAGCACAATAAGGTAATCGCGTACGCGTTAAGACAATTAAGGAATATAAAATTCGATATCCCCACCCATGAGCTTGGGCTCGTGGCAATAGTTTTGCCCTAAATATTGGAGGCCCTACTTGTATGGAGAGAAGTGCAAGATTTACACAAGCCATAAGTGCTCTAGTGCATTTTCACGCAGAAAGAGCTCAACATACGCCAGAGGAGGCGGTTAGAGCTAATCAAGAATTATGATTGGGAGATTCGTTATCATTCAGGGAAAGCCAATGTGGTGGCTGATGCCCTTAGTAAAAAGGAGAGACTCAAGATGATAATGTCTTTGGGAGAGTTTATAAGAGATTTTGAGAAAATGGAAATAGAAGTGAAGGTAACCGGAGCCGGTACCGAAAAGCTGTTTGAGATTACAATACAGTCCAAATTATCGGAAAAGAACAGATTGTGCGAGAAAAAGTGATGAATGAAGGCAGAGAGCCAACAATTAGATAAAAGATTTATATCGAGAAAGATGATAAGGGAATAATGAGGTATTCCTACAGAATTTGGGTTCCAAATGTTCAAGAGCT
This sequence comes from Apium graveolens, assembly GCF_009905375.1. Classification (NCBI taxonomy): domain Eukaryota; kingdom Viridiplantae; phylum Streptophyta; class Magnoliopsida; order Apiales; family Apiaceae; genus Apium; species Apium graveolens. The sequence goes on from NC_133648.1 coordinate 292,205,947, forward strand.
TAAAGATGAGATCTTAGATGAAAGTCATAGTTCGAGGAATAAGAGTTAGGGCAAACCCTGAATGTGATAGTCAGGGAGGACGCCATTAAGAAAGAAGGAGCCCATAATATAATGAAGTGGAAAACAAGGATTTTAACGTATAAGATAACCCTGATTGTGGGAGAAGGATGAAACATTTCATACTAAGGAAACAGAAAGTCGAGTAAGGAAAGGAGACCCGAGACGGTACTCCTATACGGCAATTCATGGACCTGTCTAAATAGAACTTATACTTTTACCCCTAACCACCACCTTGAGGAAATAATGTAGTGGGAAATTCTTTCAGGACCTTTAAGTCGCTAAGCTCTCAGAGTTTCAAGGAACAAGCTGACCCAGTCGAGGCAAGAGCCTGGCTAAAGGAAATACAGGAATCATTTGAGATTCTAAATGATTGACGAATCACAAAAGAGTGTTTTTATCACTTACCCTCCTAAGAGAGAGGCCACCCGCTGGTGAAAGACCAAGAAAGGCACGGAGCCAGAGGTTAGAATAAACTGATTAAAGTTCAGTCAATTATTTTCAGGAAAGTACTTCCCAAGGTTATGGAGATAGTGTCAAAGCTTTAGAGCCAGAACAAAGGAAGACGAGTATGATGAATTATGAATCTAAGTTGTAAAAGTTGTCAAGATTCGTTCTGAGGACACGAATCCAGAATGACGGGATGTTTGAAATCGATGCTTATGTTGGGTTGGTTCATGAAATAATGATAAGAGAAAGGAAAATAAAAAGAAACTGAAGTGGAAAGGAATATAAAGGCAATAGAGTTTGAGGAATGATAAGGAAGTTGGGTATGAGGAAACCCTAAAGACTCGTAGTAATAGAAATAGAAAAGTATGTAATCGTCAGGATGAGGGTGATTTACCATGAGTTAAAATTGATGGTTGAAGGCATAAGAGATACATATATTTTATCCCCTGTAAGTTGGGAGGATTCGAGGAAACCTTGAGATAATTCGAAGGATAAATAATGAGACGCGGATAGACTGAGGAGACAAGGAAGTAAGAAATTAGGAAAATTGGATGAAGGAAGTGACCCTCAAGAATGTGAAGTGTAAGACCGGTGGCTTGATACCCAGAAAGGGAGACGCCAGGTATGAAAGATATCCCAACATTGAGGTGACTGTTGAGATAAACAACAAAAGTAAATAAGGAATTATTAAGAAGAAGTTCACGTTGAACACGACCAATATCTTCCAGAACACCCCTATTGTCATTACCAAATTAGGAAAGGAAAGCGGGTAAACATTGTTATCTTTTGGAGGCCATATATGTTGACCTCAGTTTGAATAAGGATGCTATTGTGAAATTGGTATAGACTATCGAGGTGGGAATGATTGAATAAGATAATCTATCAAGGATATATGACTTGATTTATACATGAAAGGGTGCAAGTATTTTTTTTTAAAGGTGGAATTAAGGATATAACTTCGATAGCTTGAGATGAATCCTAGGGGAATGCATAAAGGTTGGCATCCACCCTTAATAGGGACATCATGAGTTTTGACAGTATGAATTGGAAAGGATCAAGGTAACAACAACCTTTAAAGATCAGTAAAGAAATTTTTCAGAAGTACATAGACAATGGTTCTAGTATTAGTAAATGGTATTTTGATATGCCCTGTATCTAGGGAATACGGGAGGAACGATTTAAGGATAACCTTAGAGGTTTTACAAGGAGAAAGGTAATATTCAAAATTCTCAAGAATAGAAATATTGATAAAGGAAATATGACGTAATTATAATGATGCCAAGTGGGGCACGTGTTAAACCACGAGAAGGTATGGATCGAACCAGTAATGGTCGAAGTTGTTCAGGGCAATTAGGACTTAAGATAAAAAGATGTTCTAATTATGATTGAGAGCCAGTCGTGACAGTGATTAACCTCTAAAGACTGAGGCAATAACTTATGGAAAAATGGTATTTTTTTTTACTCATCTGATTTTAAGGAAAACATCTTCACATAAGCTGTGATTGAAATGAGGTAGAAAATTTATTTGGAGGTGGTTAAAATGACATTGACTGTAAGGAAATTTTACTATCAGGAAAGGCCAAAGAGGTGGCCGACACTTTAAAGGTAAGAGGATAATTATAGGCGCTTGTGCCAAAGGAATACAGTGATTATGGTTAAAGCTATGCAGATTGTATTATGGTTTGGAAGATTGACATTCCTTCTGATGACTGTGCAATACCCAACCGTAATAATAGTTGGTAAAGGTTTAATTCGTGTAATCGCCATGAGCGGGCTATCTATCTTAGAAGGTACTATCTTGAGAATGAGCCTGGACCATGTTTCAAAAGGACTAAACGAACCTTTGATTTAAGTCTTCTATCGAAGGCATATGATTAAGAATGGTATTAACCTGCTATCGTTGCTTTGATTGAAACTCTTCTGCAATTTTATCTGCTTCATGACATGTATGTATGGCAGGATCAGGAGTGTTCTTCATGAATCATGAATGGTGATTATGTTACCTCCTTAGAAGAATTAGATACGAGATGTATGGACTCCGTATGGTTAGCTATTAAGACTTCATGGAAAATGAATGACTACAGTAGGTCAGTGGTGGACCATAGTAAGGCAGCAATGATTCTGCGAGTAATGAGCTGATTACAACCGTGAGAGTTGTATTGGAATGGGTGTTGAGATTGAGTACCACTAATCGGGTCGTGGTAGTGTATAAGTTATCATTGATAGACTAATTAAGTAGAGTATCTACCTATTGAATATTTATTCTTTCTTATCAATAGAGAGTCGTATTATTATACGAGGAAGGTTGCGGTGCAAGCATAGAATTCTAGTAACGATGATGTCTAGAATGAGATCCCAGATTCGATTTTCGATATCGAGGGAGTTTCAAAGGTGATTGTGTATAAGCTCGAGGAAGAGTCTGGGTCCATAGAATGATGGACGGAATAGAAAATATTTAGGCATGTGAAATACGATGCTATAATACTTGATGTTGATATAAATACATATATGTTTTGTTCTCCTATGACAAACCTCTATAGTTCAGAGGTAGATTCCAAGCCAGATATTTTATGGCAATATTTTTTACATATATACAATTCTCTTCAGTTCGTTCTTTTCTCTTCTTTTCATTTCATGTAAGCTGAGAAGAACAACCCTTCCAGAAGGGGAGGTATTGCCGAATGACTATCTATCTTTGTGATAGAAGCCTAGTAGGATACCACATGTTGTTTAATTGCTTGTCAAGTACTAAAGGCTGGCCACCTTCTGTACTAACTATGCGATATAACAAGTGTTCATGATCATAGTGATCTCTCAACAAATTCCTTTACTTCTATATGATTGATCAAATTTTGGAAAATAGAAACAGCTGAAAAAGGAGTAATAAAGTTGTGGCAGTATTCGGAATGGAAACACATTCGTGATACTAAGGTTGACGTGGTTATTAAAAGGTTATAGAATGCTAACGAGCAAAAGTATAACCAGTATAATATTAGGAACGGAAGGTAGTAGCGACTACGAACTGGAAAAGGATGGGTAGTGAGAAGCAAAAGCTATAATGCTAGAAGCTATAATGAGAGTCTGTGCAATAGACTTGAAAGAAATTGGAATGATCACTTAACACGGATTGAGTTATCTTACGACAATAGATCATATGTCATTATCGAGATGTCTCCTTATGAGGTCCTTGGGGGAAGACAATGTCGATCCCCCTTATGTTAGGATGAAGTTGTAGAGCGCAAGATGCTCGGACCCGCAGTAGTCCAAAGGACCAAGGATTTAATAGATTTATTCAGAGGACGGCTGGTAGTAGCCCAAGATGGACATAAGAAGTATGTTGATTTGACACGAAAGGACAAGGAATGGGAAGTAGGGGACCTAGTTTTGTCATAGGTATTCCCTTGGAAGGGGTTAATGAGATTCGGAAAGAAAGGAAAGCTAAGTCCACCAATTGTTGGACCCTTGGATATATTAAGAAGTATTGGGAAGTTAGCACATGAGCTAGCCTTAACCCAGAACATGTAGCAAGTCATAACGTGTTCCACGTATTAATGTTAAGGAAATCTAATTCGGATGCCAGACAAATAGGGGCATATGAGCGCATAGACATGCAACCCGACGTAACCTATATGGAGCAACCAGGAAGGGTTATAGAGTGAAAAGGAACAAGTGTTAGGAAAAAGGTTATCAAACTATTCAGAGTTTGATGGAAGAACCACAATGTGGGAAAATTTACTCGAGAGTTAGAAAGTGCAATGCTAAGAGAGTATCCCTATTCATTTTCTATCTGATTCCGGGACGAAATCCTTTTAAGGAGGGGAGACTGTAATAACCCCAATATTTGGAAAATTTTTGAAACCCTTATGAATAGTGTTTTTGATGAATAAGAAAACTTTTCATGCCACACTATGTAGGGGGTCTGTTATTGATCTTCTAGGATATTATTAGTACTCTATGTGGTATATAAGTGTATGTAAAGATCGTCAAAATCCAATTCCGAACACTTTGATTTTTCCCGGAAATCCACTAGATACGGAAAGAATTAAGTATAAGGTAACAGGATAAAAAGGATTTAAATTAAAGGATTATAAGAGAGGATCATAAAAGGATTATAATGTATTGAGAAAGGTTAAGGAAACCCATGTAATAAGATCCCGGGTATGATCCCTCAAACGATAAACGAAAACGAAAGTTAAGCGAACCGTATAACAGATCAGCGGTCATTAGGCAAACAATTAGGAAGTTAATCAAAGAGATTAGAGGGGATGATGTCATCCAACCAATGAGAAGAGGACAAAGAGGGGAGGATGACATCACATGATGACATAAGCATGACATAGGGAGGAAGGAGATGTGGTTGGTTTATAACCACACAAAGTCAAGGTTAGAAAGGTAATTACCCAAAAATAAATCAAAAACAACCAACCAAAGAATCAAATCAAAGCAAAAACACAAAAATCTCTCTTTCTTCCAAGCTTGCTCTCGGCTTTTCTTCTTTTTCAAAGAAGAAATTTCCAAAAATCAAGTTTCAAGCATTGTTAAATCACAAGGTAATTATCTAAGGTTCCTTGTACATAGATATGGATATCCTATAAGTTTAAGCTCCTAATTCCTTCACAATCTCTTCCAATAAATCAAGGAAGAAGATGGTGAATAGTAACCTTCAAGAAATAACTTTAGTTTTCTTGAATTTTTATGAAAGTTTAAGGTTATACAAGCAAGGATCAAGGTTCTTTAGGCATTCAAAGCTCTTGTGTTGTGTTAAGAAGCTTCAAGGAAGGTATAATCTCTTAACCAAGCTTTGTTATTGAATGTTAAGAGCATAATATGAGTATTCTAGTTCATGAGAGGCTTGATGGTTGTGTATGTAGAGATTAGTTGGTTTTGGGATGTTTTTGGAGTTGTAAATCTTGGTTGTTGGTTAATGAACTTAAGTGTAGTTTAAATTCATGATAAAGAATAGTATAAATTGTTAATGTTGAGTTGTTGGGGCTGTTATGATAAATTATGGATGGAGTTTTGATTGGGTTGTGATTGTGGGTTGATTGTGAGTTGATTTGGAGTGGTTTAAAATTGGGTAATCGCGTAAACATAGCCGTCGTAATGCCCGATTTACCATAGACTGTTTTTGTTCTTAACATCAGAACCCTTGAACTCACTGCTAGGTTTTTACCATTTCCATTTTTAGATAGTTCATGTTACGAGCTTCGTTTTGATATGTGGTTCGTTTGATTCCGATGAACGGTTTAGGAGAAACGACCGTTTTAAGTAACGACGTTTCGCGAACGAACCCTTACCCCTCGCCTTACTTTGAAACATAGGTTAAAGACCTTAAGGGACTAATTGAAGTATGAAACATTTATGTAAGGTGTAATAGGCAGTTGGTAAGACACTCGCGAAGGAATCGCCTTAAAACTCGTAATGGTTAAATTATTAAATATGGTGGAGCCGAGGGTACTCGAGTGACTTAAGTAAATCTTTAAGCGCGAAAGCGAACGTTAGGACTCTAAATGGTTAAAGTCTAGTTTCTTAAGCGACCGGGGTTTAATTCCGACTTATGTTGTTGTTCATAGGTTATCGGACCCACTCTAAGCTTAAGACTATCCAGGAGCAATCAGGCAAGTTTTCTACCCGTTATACTGTTGTTGTGATGTATATATGTATATGCATTATCTTGTGATAGATGCATGTTGGTTAATTAGCAAATTTTGTGATATATTGAAGCATGCTGATATGGTATATATATGCATGCCTGTTTCGTATTCTTGCCATATATATCTGTTGGTTAAGTTGATAATACCTATGCTAGAGAATAGCGGTAATTTGCATATACCCTTAGTATAGGGACCCAAAGGTGAAAACATTTTCTAAAACCGGGAGTCGAGGATCCCGAGTAGATTTTATATATATATTTATATATATATGGTTATAGTTTTCAAAACTATTAATCGAATAAGGTTTATTCGATAACTTTATTTTATTATTGAATATTATTTCGAATATTCATCTGAGGACTTATGACTCATTTATTTTATTATTGAATATTATTTCGAATATTCATCCGAGGACTTATGACTCCTTTATTTTATCATTGAATATTATTTCGAATATTCATCTGAGGACTTATGACTCCTTTATTTTATTATTGAATATTATTTCGAATATTCATTCGAGGGCTTATGACTCAGCTTATTTTATTTATTGAATATTATTTGAATATTCATTTGAGGATCTATGACTCCGATTATTTGCTGAGATATATTCTTTATTTTATTAAAGAATAAGGTGTCGATAATCAAACTCACTTTTGATTATTCAAATAAAGATAGTACTTTCGTATAGGTATATCTTTGGTTATTTAATATTCATTTCAAGTATAAGTTTTAAAACTTCTACTTCAATTATTTTTATAAAGATTATTCTTTATGGAAATATTATTTAAATAATAATATTCAGATATTTTCTAATATATTAGGACTGATTTATTTTGTTAAATCAGCATCACTCCAAACATTCTTAAAAATGTTTTGCGAGTCTTCAAAATGATTTTTAAAAGTTAGAGCGGATCCCAAAACTCATTTTTATATTTAAGATCCTCCTTTCGAAGGGGATTTAAATACTCGCTCAAAACCTGAGGGATCCGGCTCTGTGGTGTGTTTTATATTCGCAACTAGGTTGATGTTTTGTTAAATGAATCGATTACTTACCCAACACTCGGGAAGTAAAATTCTTGGAACAAGTTAATCCATTAACAGGCATCGCCTGGGAAATATCGGTGAGTTCTCCTTTCCAACTAGATACGACTTCTTGGTGGAGCCGTATCAACAAGTTTCTACTTGGGGAAAGGGGGAACGAGCTTTACGTTTCAGAGTCATGGATTTCATCTGAACTAGGAGTGGCGTAAGTGGTCGAGTGGCGCCGGCCCAGCCTTATTATATTGGCCCAAATGGCCTGGAAGTTCCGCTAAGGCGGTCCATTCCTTAGAAGTTCAGTGTTCGGTTGACAAGTAAATCCGACAGGTTCTCCTCTACATGTAGAAAATGGTGGGGTTGCACTACTACGACTGATCATCGTAAGTGGTCTTCCTGGCGCGGCAAACTCCCGTAATGAGTTCATCATCCAATTGGATATTTCTGCAACACTACCCAGAGCACTTCGATAGAAAGGCTACGGTTGGGCGATTGTTGAGTGTTGGCAGGGTCAAGTTTTCAAATGATGTTTGCATCAAATGAAGTATCTCATAACTTCATTTTATTTTGATGATATTTTAAAAGTTGAATCTATTCAAGTATTATCTTGTAGTCTCATCTATGTGATGAACTTTTGAACTAATTATAACTTGAACGGTGGTTGTTCAAGTAGTATTTGGAAAAGATATAAGTATATTGGAGTATCTTGTAACTTCATCTTTTAAACTTATATCTAGTAAATGATTATCTTATGCATGACAAAGATTTTCAAAAAAACGTTGAGACAAGGTTAGATATATGAGATCACCTTGCAACATTATTTTTATACAGTTATACACTGGAACTCTGTGTGTATTATGCATGGAAGAGGACTTCCAATATTTTGAAAAGTATATATGTATATATATATACTGAATATTTTGCGACTTCATCGCATTAAGATATCAACTTGGTTCATTTCTTTTGACCAAGACTTTCATGAGTACTATGAGAAGGCTCATATATTGTTAATCATTATACATATTATTTTGGTGGGCTTGCTGCTCACCCTTGCTTTCTTCTTTCATCACACAACATCAGATAGGTAAGATGAACAGGACCAAGCTCCCAATTCGCAAGCGGATAGGAAACGTTCCGCAGCTTTCTGGAAGCGTTGAGGCCGCTGTAGCTGAGGTAAAAATTACCAATAGGCTAAGTTTTCAACTAATGATGTACCAGACTTATGTATATTATGAGTTGTAATAATGGCAGAGAAATGTAAATTTATTCAAAAACCTGTTTAAGGTGTATTGGCATGTAATTGTGGAATAAAACGACTTGTGATTATTTTTGGATGATCATCTCTGAGACTATAACTTGTGGTGTGTGTGTTTATTGTGGGGTCACAGTACAGAGTAGTTGATTAATTATTAAGATTGGGTGTTATTAAGGGAAATGGAACTCATGACAACCCGTATCCCCGACCCCGAATTTGGGGGTGTTACAGATTGGTAACGCCTTCGTTTTGCTGTTTGATTCTTAGAACAGTTTATGTAATTAGGGTTTTTCTCTGAAAATTATAAAATTAACTATCTGCAAATGATTTTGATACGAAATAAAATATGGTAAAAGGCTATTTATAATTACGGAAAATTAGTATCCCGTTGGATCATTCCGGATATAAAACGGTACGTTTATTTATAAAAAATGATCCAAACGGTATCAGTTTTCGGGATAATTATCCAAATCAGTACAATTTGTACTGCGGTCTTGGTCTCAGCGCCTGGTTACACGTACTACGAAGTGATAATTGGGATAGTTTAATAAAAAGCTCCCGTTTATCGAAAATACGGGTTTTATTGATTTACCGAAACGAATATTGTATCGAAAATGTTGCGCCGGGACCCGCGCAGAACAAACCGTACGCCGGATCGAAAAAGTCGAAACATGGAATATGCTCGGAATATTACAATTAGGTTAACAAGGAGGTCTCGGAAGTGTTTCGGGTTCCAAAAACGTAACAACGGTTGACGTCGGTTGGTTCCCGTTTTTATAAAATAGATTTTAAATACTCGGAAAAAGATTTTATAAATTTCATATGATCCTTATAAATCCATAAATCAACATAAAAATAATTAGGACAATATGACAATTATCTATGTTTTATTTTGGACATATAAAAATTAAAATACTCAATTAATATTATTTTTAAATATCCAAGTACAGATAACACTTAACAATTAACTCACAGAATAGATACTGAACACACATAATAATTATTTAATAGGAAAAATAATTACACGATATATCCCGGATATTACATATATAGCATGGATAATTTGTGATAGGGTTTCGTAAACTTGCCTGATGTCCAAGCTCTACCTAGATGTATCCCTCTCGGTCCTGGAATCTCTACCAAGACATAATATAACCTCGGTTAGTCGGGTTAACCATTGATCGACCTATTCTAAGTAGACTCACTCTACCCGATATTCACCCACTCGGGTTCATTTAACTTACGACATCTCACACTTCGTTACTGTCCATTTAAAATCTCATTTGACACACCTATGTGTTCTTCTTACAATCCTTAACAACTCTCGTGTTTTGATCATCTCCAAATTATATTATTAACTTGGCCAAAATGGGCGGTCAAAGTAGTACTTCCATAGTTGACTTTTCATTGAATTACTATTACGCGACTTGCACGCTAGCATTTTTAATAAATCGAAAAATTAAGATTTAAATGCGAAACCACCTCAAGGACTTCTTGAGTGTTTTTGATAATTATCACAAAAGTTTCGATTTGAAAATATGAATTTAAATAGGTGAAATCATTTTCAAAGTTCGGTCGACTATGGAGTTCGACTATTCGCGCTAGTTTTACTAAAACGCTCATAACACATAAACCGTTAAATCAATCGACACGCCGTCTTCGCGTGCACGATCTAGATAACTTCTACTTTTTAATCAAAAACAAACTCTGTCCTTTTTAGAAAACAAATTTCCCAGATTTAATCAAAACAGGGCAGTAGCTAGGCAGTGGCTACGCGTCGTGTAGCAAAACCGCGCGACTTTGGTTCCAACATTTTTATAAAATTGAAAAATCATTATTTTAAACTCAAATTTTTCAGAGACCTTTATTACATCAATATATAGCTCCTGTAAAATTTTCATGATTTTATAAAATGTTTAAGTGAGCTTTTCATTGTAACCAACTCAGCAAATTCGCAAGTGTACGCCATGAAAACCGGTTTTACTAAAACAGCCATAGCTCCTAAACCGTAAATCGTAATCAAGCGATTCAAGCTCCCATGCGAAGATTATAACATGCTCTATCAATTTCAGGTATATTATATCCAAGGTTCCATAAGTTTTATTCTCAGTTTTCTGCTTAACCTAGGCAGTCGGAAATTGGGCATTACGACGGCATATTTTTTGGTACTTTACCATTCTCAAACACAACCAAACCATCATCACTTTATCAACATCTAAGAATCTACCATTTCAATATTTCATAATCTCAAAAATATCAAGAACAACTCATAATATTCATATCTTACAATCCAACCATCAAAATCAATCTTTTATAATCCAAACTCCATAAATTAACATATACTTAACTATGACACAAACTCAAGTTTAAAACTCAACTAAATCAAAATGGTGGATGATGTTTATACCTTTATTAGATCCTTAGAACATCTAGGAAGAGTGTAGTAACCTTGGAGAGACTTGATCTATCCATAACAAACCTTAAACTATCAAGAGAAATCAAGAAAATAAGTTAGAGATTTTCGGAGTTACTATTCAGCACCTCCTTAAAATATTTTTATAAAATTGAAAAATCGACCAATGGACTTGAAATTTTGGGCGAGTTTTACCCATGATATGAAGAAGCTTTGATAAAAATTTCATGATTTTAGGAGCTCTAGAACTAGAGATATGAATTTTTCTTTCTCTTTTGTTCATGCTGGGCAGTTTTGGAGAAGTGGAGAAAAAGAGAGAAAGGAGAGGGTTTTGCTTGGCTTCTTAGAGAAGAATGACTATAATTGAAATGTGTGGTGTATATGCAATGTATATGGCTGGTCCTTGCTCTCAATAAAGCCACTTTATTCACTTGTATAGCCAAGTGTCCAAATTTGCTCAAAAATCTTCCATAAATCCCTAAATCATGGAATCATGTTTCTAACCATATTCCCTTGGTTCTACTATTCTAGTTGGCTTGAAACTAATTGGTTTGCATGGCTCTTGCATGAGGTTTGTATGGATGCAAGTTGGTTATTTATCATTTAACGGTTACCAATTTATTTCAGTAATCCCTCAAGACGTTAGGCGACGAAACTCTCATATCGTAATTCTTTAATAATTCAATACTTGTCATAATTATTTTCCCATGGACTTGGATCCTTATATCCTCTCTCACTCCAAATGTACGCCTCGTATTATTCGCTAACCCGTAAAATAGGTCGTTTTAAATATTGGTCGTTTGCGAAAACTAACGACGTTTACATACACTTATTTTCCATTTTAAGATGCTTTGTGGACTCGGAATCGTAAAATTCATACTTGTATATGGTGTGGTCGCAAAAGTTTTTTTTTTGTACGAAAAAACACTATTCATCTAAGTCTTTTATCGATATCCAACAATTTGGGTTCTTACAAGTGATGCTTATCTTCTTGATGTTCTAATACCTATACCTTGTCTAAAATCATTGCTTTAAGCCTAGTTTGGCATTACTCTTTCCTATTATCCAAAAACCCTACTAAATCTCCTTGTCAAAATTCTTATAAATCGAAACCTTTCAATTACCCTGAAAGAGTGAAGTCTAGTGGATCTTGGCCCTTAGATTTAGTGAACATAATTTCAGTGTTTCAAGTCAAACTTCAATCCCTTGATAAAAATGTTTATTGTTTAAGAGATTTTATTATCAATCGGCATCAGTTTTTGAAATGATTAAAATGTGGATTTTCAGTCCCAAAGGGGGATAAATGTTTTCTTTGAATAGTGGATCTGGACTGAGACGCGAGTCCTTTCCACACTTATATTGTAGGCTTAAAAGTTGCCTAGGGATCCCATTAATGTTTTAGAACCCAGCGAGGTTCGGGATTACTTCGCGGCTGATCACCGGCTGTAATCCGTAGCGTCATAAAATAGTTTTTGATTAAGATATGATTTTAAAAATGTTTTGATACAAGCAAATGATGCCATCACCCAAAAGTTCATCCCTGATTATTATCAGTTATCTCTTCACATTGTCGTACTCTAATTTATATCTCGATTTATGTTTTGTATCTTATTGTTTAGTACTTTTTGAGCATTTGGCTCACTACTTGCTTTAACCATGATATTACAGCTAGCAGCTATGGTTAGATTCAAGCAGACAGCACGTAAGACTTGTGATGTCGATGCGTATGTCCGAGCTCAGGTAAAATAAGAGATTGTTTTGTGTGAGGACTCGATATTAAAACCAGTTGTAATAGATGGTAGTGTAGGGCTGTTCCAAACCCTAAACTGTAAGATCTTGGATTTGGTTATATTTACTTTCTTTTAAATATTGTAATAGTTATATATTATGTATTGTTAAGTTGGGGGTGTGACAAGGAATCATTTTTGGCCTTACACAAAGTTGTTCAAGATCATATCACTAAATCCAATGACACAAGATTGAAGTTGGATTAAATGCACACTGCAAGATACACTTATTCACCTTTGGTTATGGATGAAATTCAGAAATTTGTGCAAGCTACTTTTGGTCAATCTACTGCTATTTCTGCTCCAAGCTCTTCCTCTACAGATATTCAAGCACTCAAGGATCAAGTAGCTTCTTTGGAAACCTCCAATGCTTCTCTCAGCACTCAAGTTCAAGATTTGACTTTTCTAGTCAAAAGCCAACAGACAGACATCAAGACCCTGGTGGACTCTCACAAGCACCTCCAAATGCAAAACTCTGTTGCTTTGGGAGCCATCACATGCAAACTCAATATTCCTCTTCCATCACTTCCAGAATAGATAAGGCCTGAAATCCCTACTCCTCTTCCCATGCCTGCCAACAAGACTAAGGGGGGGATAGAGGCTAGGCTAGCACAAGTCCAGGGTGCTAAAAATAATGTAAGTCAATAAGTAGATCTTGACATGGAGAGACTTATTAAGGCTGCTGAAGGACCAAGTCTGAGCAGAGAATTTGATGAATTGCTTAAGGCCCTAAAAGCTTCTCTCAATGATAATCACTTCTCATACAAAAAGACCCTGGACAAGACAATAAATTTCTTAAGGGTGGTCATGGTGAATCAAGACAATTTTCTATAAAAGAGGATTGTGGTCAATATCAATGACTCGGGAATAGACAGATGTATGCAGGTGTCCCTTAATAATCTTGTTTTAAGGAGGGCATCTAAGTTGGACATTATAATCAACAAAGTCAAAGTTGTAACTCATGAAGATACCATGTTGCTAACTGAATTGAAGAATGCACAAGTGGCTGCTTTTCCTGAAGCATACCTACATCTAAACAAAGGTATAACATACATCTGTCCAAACATCAGGAACTTCAAACACTTTCAAATCCCTAAACAATGTGTCATGGCCAACAAGAAGCTTATCATGATTCTGAAAACTGACTTAAAATCAAATAAGAACAAGAATAATGATGATGTAGAGATGATAAAGCTGTTAGGGAGATACTTGAGTGATGTTGAAGCCAACTTTCCTAACATTCATATCAACAAGGATAATTTGGATGATGATGAGCAGAAGAAAGATGATCAAAATCCTTCTGGCTCAAATCCAAGTCAATCCACTAAGCCATCTGACAGCAAGGGTGGTGAGAAGAAGAAGGAGGATGATAATAAATATGATGAGAAGAAGAGAGCTAATATGAGAAGAAGTAAAAGGAGACATGATGGCTCAGAACCACAGCAAACCCGAAAAATCCAAAACTTCTGTATCAACAACCTCAATCAACAAACCACTCTCAACATCTAAGCCAAAATTTCTGTAAAAACAAACAGCCAACTTTTTCCTAAAAATTCCAATCACCATAAGCCAAACAAGTCCCAAGAAAATCACAACCCTACCTTTAGCCAAACCTTCACTAAAAGTCAATCTCAAATCTGTTGGGAGAAAGCCTAAGAAAGCCAAGCTTGCAAAGATAGGAGAAGTCACTGAAAGGGCCATCTGGAACTATTTCAAGCAATCTGACTTTCTACCTTTGAATTGGTGCATCTCAGATGAAGATCATTTTCAATAACTTGCTGAGGAAATAGTCAGAGTCTGGGTTGTATCTCTTATGGATGTTAGAATTTTCTATGAAGATGGGTCATTTACCTTTCTTGGTAGTGATTTAATGGATTCTCTTTCTCTCACAGAAATTAAGAGAATAATGGAGTTGAAACTACTGTAGAATCTGTGGTGATTGATTTAAGCTTATGCACAGACTTCTTAGTAGAATCAGAAAGAAATGGCAAGTGAGCCAACAAATCATCTAAAAGATAATGCTCACTTGCTTGAGATTTTGGCTTCTCCAAGAGAGTTAAAGATGGAGAATCAAGAATTGTTGTGTTTATCATATCCACATCCAGTGAGTTTGTGGGAGAATTGTGTGTGTGGGGTGTTTCAATTATGAGATATTTTAGCTATGACTCCACATTTATTGGAGTCACATCAATCTGCCTTTGAGATGCTGCATTAACTGAGTCTTCAACTACAGTTGGCAATGTGTGTGCACCCTGTGTGTCCCCAATTATTTTAGATTTCTTCTTTCTTATATAAGTTTGAGGTTTATGTGTGTCCCTAACCCTTTTGGCATGTGCTCTTGATTGAGAGGTTGTTTCAATAGTCACATCTTTTTGGGAGGATGCAACTAGCAATGAGCTTATATCCTTATTAAGCATTACAGTCTGTTGGGAGACTGCAATATGGCTTGTTTGGGGTTCACTTACCTCACTCTCCTTATCCTTAGGGTTTCTTTGATTTTCATCTTGTCCCTCACTTAGATCACCACCCTGCACACTCCCTTCTTGGTGTTTGGTAAATTTTAAAACTAGATTCTTTTGAGAGGAACTAGAGTGGGTTTTCTTTGACTTGGATTTAGAAATTCTTGATTTTATGGTTTGGGTAGGCACCTATTTGGTCATTGTCATAGATTCCATAGCCACAGTTGTTTGCAAAGAAGTTTGTGGTTGGGTAGAGATTAGAACAGAAGAAATTACCTCATTTACTTGTTGTGCCTCAAAAATTGGAAGATAGTTGAGAGGCACTCCATTATTGAGATTATTCCTGCTCAAATATGCAAGAACTCTCTTTTCTTGAACCCAACAATCAAACTTGTTGGTTGGGTTCTCAATTACAAGATTCTCAGAAATAAAATTAGCTAGCAACATAAAGAATCTAGCATAATAAATGTTCTTAGACCTTTTCCTAATGTCTCCTAGTTTGTACCCTAGCTCATACATTACAGAATTACTGAAGTTAAAATACTTATCACTCAGAAGCATATAAAGCATCTTAATAATAGAATAGCTAACAGCATCAAAATTACTAATCTTGCCAGAAAATGCCTTAACAAAAGAATCACAGAGAAAGCTCCACTCTTTCCTAAGGTTCATTCTCCTAACATCACCTAACTTGGTGGGATTGAGAGAATAACCCATTGAAGTATGCATATTGTTCACCTCTGTGTCTGTGTGTGGAACAAGAGTGTTATTTTCAGGCAGTTTAAAGCATGCTTGTAGTGTATCACAGTTAATGCAGTGGTCCTTACCTTTGAGAGACAAGGTAATGGTCTTATCTTTTGAATTGAACACAGTAGTGGTCCAAATCTCCTCAACTTGACAATAGATGACCGGAGATTCAAGCATACATAACTCAGTTTGCATCCTCGAATGAAGTCCATCATTTTGTGATAGTCCTCAGAAGCAGCAATCTCCTTGTTCATCAATGCTACAAAGTTGTTCTTCTCATATACAAACCCAGTTTAAGACATGATTTTGACTACTGGTGTCATTGCTGTGATTGAAAGTAGTTGCAGAAAAAGGGATTTTTGCTTTGGAGATGAAGAGAGTTAGTAGAAATTGTTTTGAGAAAGATAAAAGTAAAATAGAAAACGAAATGGGGCTTTTATACTTTCTCAGAAATAGACAGATAAAAATAAAAAGTAAAATAAAGTGCCCAGTGAAATTTGCCCAAAATAGCCGTTTAAAATAAAATAAACTATAGAAATTCTAAAGGTTATCCATCAAAATATACTTATAGACTGTAGGAAAATTTGACGAATAAGAAATAGAATTAATGGCTATGATTAAAGAAACTCGACGGATGAAAATTAAACAGATTTCAGTCGAGATAAAAAGTACCCAGAATAATATTTGATTTTTTCAGCAGATAGTAAAATTCAACGGATATTCATTTTCGACGGATAATGAACATCTGTCGAGATGTAAATTTTGACTTAGCCAAAATTTCATCCTTGACAAGAAAAATCAAATTTTATTCTGGATGCATTTCAAATTGCTTAGACATCAAAACAATTTAGGAGTAATTAAGCATATCTAACTCACTTACCAACCTAGAAAAAGTGGACTCATCAAGTGGCTTGGTAAGGATGTCTGCAAGTTGCTTCTCACTTGGAACAAAATGAAGTTCCACAGTACCATTCATGACATGTTCTCGAATGAAGTGGTACTTGATGTCAATTTGCTTTATCCTTTCAGTAATAGCAATTGCACTTGTGTTGTCACAGAAGATTGGAATCGTGTCCACTTGTAGACCATAATCCAATAATTGATTTTTCATCCATAAAATTTGTGCACAACAATTTCCAACAACAATATATTCACCCTCAGCTGTAGAAGTAGAGACTGAATTTTGTTTCTTACTAAACCAGGACACTAGCTTGTTTTCTAGAAATTGACAAGTTCATGTTGTACTTTTCCTATCAATTTTACAACCTGCATAATCTGCATCTGAATAACCAATTAGATCAAAATAAGAATCTCTAGGATACCAAATGCCAAGTTTTGGTGTTCCTTTGAGATACCTGAAAATTCTCTTAATAGCTACTAAATGAGACTCTCTAGGATCAGCTTGAAATCTAGCACAAAGACATGTAGCAAATATTATATCTGGCCTACTAGCTGTTAAATATAAAAGTGAGCCAACCATGCCTCTATAACTTAAAATGTCCACAGACTTTTCAGTAGTGTTTAATTCAAGTTTAGTGGCAGTGGCCATGGGAGTTTTTGTAGATGTGAAATTTATTAAGTCAAACTTCTTTAAAATATCATAAATATATTTGGTTTGACTAATGAATATTCTATCACTAACTTGCATAACTTGTAAACCAAAAAAGTAAGTTAGTTCTCCCATCATGCTCATTTCATATTTACTTTGCATCAATTTGGCAAACTTTTTGTAAAGTTTTTCATCCGTAGATCCAAATCATCTACATAAATCTGAACAAGTATGTTAGAGCCATTAACATTTCTAAAGAAAAGAGTTATATCAACGGTACCTCTTCTGAAGTGATTTTCCATAAGGAACTTCAACAAAGTATCATACCAGGCTCTAGGTGTTTGCTTCAAACCATGAAGTACTTTCAAGAGATAGTAGACATATTCTGGAAAGTTGGGGTCTTCAAAACCAGGAGGCTGACTGACATAGACTTCCTCCTCCAAATATCCATTTAGAAATGCACTTTTAACATCCATTTGATAGACCTTGAAATTGGCATGGGCTGCATAGGCTAGAAAAATTCTGATGGCTTCAAGTCTTGCAACAGGAGCAAAATATTTCATCAAAATCTATTCCTTCTTGTTAACAATAGCCCTTAGCAACCAATCTAGCTTTATTCCTAACTACTATGTCATTTTTATCCATCTTATTTTTGAATACTGTTAGTCCCTAACAATACAACAAGAATTACAGAAGGGGGGGTTGAATGTAATTCTGGCTACTTTTTCAGATTAAAGAAAAATGGTTCTAACTTAATAATATATAAGTGTTTGATTTTCAAAATGCGGAATGAAGAGTTAGATGAATCAAAACACAAGTAATTAAAAACACAAGTCTTTAAAAACTTTCTGGTGGATTTGAATGTATCTACCAGAGATATATAAATCAAGAGAACCCTGTGAAGCTTGAATAGCTCACAGCTGCTTACAAATATGAACAACTAAACTTACAGAGAAATGCTACAGGATACAGCTTACAATTGTTTCTCTGAGAATGTATTTACTTAGTCTTCTTGTTGTTCTATTTGCTACACTTGGTTTATATATCACCAAGATTACATTGTAATAAGACAAGATAATAAAACAAAACCTATCAAGTCTAATACCATGCTGCTTCACTACTCTATTCCAGCATCTTTCAATATCTTCATAATAGCATGGAAATGGTAATGCATCTTTGTTCTCAAAAACCCAGCTGAATAGGCTGCCACATTCCTTTTGCAAACACTCAACGCATGTGACTGTGTTGTCACTGTCAACAGATATTTGAATTGATCATCCGTCGGGTACATGATTATCATCTGTCGGGTTGCCTTATTGATCATCCGTCAGGAGCTTTATTGATCATCCGTCGGTAGCTTTGTTGATCATCCGTCGGTAACTTTGTTGATCATCCGTCGGGTAGCTATTTGACACTTGACTTCATTTCACTTATGCAGAATTACAAGACATTTTATATTTATAATTAATCAACCTATTCTGCATATCTAGTTAAAGTCAACATGACTGTAATAACCCCAAATTTTTGGAAATTTTTGAAACCCTTATGAATAGTGATTTTGCAGATTATGCTGAATGAGAAAACTTTTCATGCCACACTATGTAGGGGTTCTGTTATTGATCTTCTGGGATATTATTAGTACTCTATGTGGTATATAAGTGTATGTAAAGATCGTCAGAATCCAATTCCGAACACTTTGATTTTTCCCGGAAATCCACTAGATACGGAAAGAATTGAGTATAAGGTAACAGGATAAAAAGGATTTAAATTAAAAGATTATAAGAGAGGATCATAAAAGGAATACAATATATTGAGAAAGGTTAAGGGAACCTAAGTAATAAGATCCTGGGTATGATCCCTCAAACGATAAACGAAAACGAAAGTTAAGCGAACCGTATAACAGATCAGCGGTCATTAGGCAAACAATTAGGAAGTTAATCAAAGAGATTAGAGGGGATGATGTCATCCAACCAATGGGAAGAGGACAAAGAGGGAAGGATGACACCACATGATGATATAAGCATGACATAGGGAGGAAGGAGATGTGGTTGGTTTATAACCACACAAAGACAAGGTTATTAAGGTAATTAACCAAAAATAAAACAAATCAATAATCAACCAACCAAGCCAAACATTACATTTTCACCAAACAAAACACAAAACCCTCCATTTCTTCATGAAGCTCTCGGCTTCTTTCTTAGCAAAATAAAGATCCAAGCTCCACCACTTACTATTTAGCAAGGTATTTATCTAAGCTTCCCCATGGATAGTTACATACTTCCTATAAGTTTAAGCTTCTAATTCCAAGCCAATCTTTTTCTATAAATCATGGAAGAAGATGGTGAATAGTACTTTCTTGAAATTAATTTTTGTGTTCTTGATTTCTTTGAAAGAACAAGCTTGTAGGAGGTTAGATTAAGGCTTCCATGGGCATTTCAAGGATCTTTCATGGATTAAAAGCTCCAAGGAAGGTATAAACTCCCAACCCTAGCTTTGATTTTGAGTAATTAGGAATGAATATGATTGATATAGTATATGTGAAGCATGAGGCTTGTTTGTTTAAAGTTTGGTTTTGTGGTGTTTTTGGAGTTGTAAATCTTGTTAATTAGTTAAAGAACTTAAGTAAAGCTTTTAGTTCATGTGGGGAATAAGTATAAATTGTTAATGTTGAGTTGTTGGGGCTGTTATGATGTAGTATGGATGGAGTTTTGATTTGGTTGTGATTGTGGATTAAATTGTGATGGTTTTGGAATGGTTTAAATTTGGGAAATCGCGTAAACATAGCCGTCGTAATGTCCGATTTACTTTAGACTGTTTTTGTTCTTAACATCAGAACCCTTGAACTCACTGCTAGGTTTTGACCATTGCCATGTTTAGATAGTTCATGTTACGAGCTTCGTTTTGATATGTGGTTCGTTGGATTCCGATGAACGGTTTAGGAGAAACGGCCGTTTTAAGTAACGACGTTTCGCGAACGAACCCTTACCCCTCGCCTTACTTTGAAACGTAGGTTAAAGACCTTAAAGGACTAATTGAAGTATGAAACATTTATGTAAGGTGTAATAGGCAGTCGGTAAGACACTTGCGAAAGAATCGCCTTAAAACTCGTAATGGTTAATTTATTAAAAATGGGGGAGCCGAGGGTACTCGAGTGACTTAAGAGAATCAGTAAGCACAAAACGAGCGTTAGAGTCTGAATTGGTTAGAGTATAGATTTACAAGTGACTTTGGTTTAATTCCAACTTACTTGTTGATTATAGGTTACCAGACTCGTCCTGAGCCATTCGTAATCCTCAGTCGCTCAGGCAAGTTTTCTACCCATTATACTGTTGTTGTGATGTATATATGTATATGCATTATCTTGTGATAGATGCATGTTGATTAATTAGCAAATTTTGCGATATATTGAAGCATGCTGATATGGTATATATATGCATGCCTGTTTCGTATTCTTGCCATATATATCTGTTGGTTCAGTTGATAATACCTATGCTAGAGAATAGCGGTAATTTACATATACCCTTAGTATAGGGACCCAAAGGTGAAAACATTTTCTAAAACCGGGAGTCGAGGATCCCGAGTAGATTTTATATATATATATATTTATATATATATATGGTTATAGTTTTCAAAACTATTAATCGAATAAGGTTTATTCGATAACTTTATTTTATTAATGAATATTATCTTGAATATTCATTCGAGGACTTATGACTCCTTTATATTATTTATTGAATATTACTTGGATATTCATTTGAGGATGTATGACTCCTTTATTTTATTTAATGAATATTATTTATAATATTCATTCGAGGTATTATGACTCAGCTTATTTTATTTATTGAATATTATTTGAATATTCATTTGAGAATCTATGACTCCGATTATTTGCTGAGATATATTCTTTATTTTATTAAAGAATAAGGTGTCGATAATCAAACTCACTTTTGATTATTCAAATAAAGATAGTACTTTCGTATAGGTATATCTTTGGTTATTTAATATTCATTTCAAGTATAAGTTTTAAAACTTCTACTTCAATTATTTTTATAAAGATTATTCTTTATGGAAATATTATTTAAATAATAATATTCAGATATTTTCTAATATATTAGGACTGATTTATTTTGTTAAATCAGCATCACTCCAAACATTCTTAAAAATATTTTGCGAGTCTTCAAAATGATTTTTAAAAGTTAGAGCGGATCCCAAAACTCATTTTTATATTTAAGATCCTCCTTTCGAAGGGGATTTAAATACTCGCTCAAAACTTGAGGGATCCGGCTCTGTGGTGTGTTTTATATTCGCAACAAGGTTGCTGTTTTGTTAAATGAATCGATTACTTACCCAACACTCGGGAAGTAAAATTCTTGGAACAAGTTAATCCATTAACAGGCATCGCCTGGGAAATATCGGTGAGTTCTCCTTTCCAACTAGATACGACTTCTTGGTGGAGCCGTATCAACAAGTTTCTACTTGGGGAAAGGGGGAACGAGCTTTACGTTTCAGAGTCATGGATTTCATCTGAACTAGGAGTGGCGTAAGTGGTCGAGTGGCGCCGACCCAGCCTTATTATATTGGCCCAAATGGCCTGGAAGTTCCGCTAAAGCGGTCCATTCCTTAGGAGTTCAGTGTTCGGTTCACAAGTAAATCCGACAGGTTCTCCTCTACATGTAGAAAATGGTGGGGTTGCACTACTACGACTGATCATCGTAAGTGGTCTTCCTGGCGCGGCAAACTCCCGTAATGAGTTCATCATCCAATTGGATATTTCTGCAACACTACCCAGAGCACTTCGATAGAAAGGCTACGGTTGGGCGATTGTTGAGTGTTGGCAGGGTCAAGTTTTCAAAATGATGTTTGCATCAAATGAAGTATCTCATAACTTCATTTTATTTTGATGATATTTTAAAAGTTGAATCTATTCAAGTATTATCTTATAGTCTCATCTATGTGATGAACTTTTGAACTAATTATAACTTGAACGGTGGTTGTTCAAGTAGTATTTGGAAAAGATATAAGTATATTGGAGTATCTTGTAACTTCATCTTTTAAACTTATATCTAGTAAATGATTATCTTATGCATGACAAAGATTTTCAGAAAAACGTTGAGACAAGGTTAGATATATGAGATCACCTTGCAACGGTATTTTTATATAGTTATAAACTGGAACTCTGTGTATATTATGCATGGAAGAGGACTTCCAAGATTTTGAAAAGTATATATGTATATATACTGAATATTTTGCGACTTCATCGCATTAAGATATCAAACTTGGTTCATTTCTTTTGACCAAGACTTTCATGAGTACTATGAGAAGGCTCATATATTGTTAATCATTATACATATTATTTTGGTGGGCTTGCTGCTCACCCTTGTTTTCTTCTTTCATCACACAACAACAGATAGAAAAGATGAACAGGACCAAGCTCCCGATTCGCAAGCGGTTAGAAAACGTTCCGCAGTCTTCTGAAAGCGTTGATGCCGCCGTAGCTGAGGTAGGAGCTACCAATAGGCTAGGTTTTCAACTATTGATGAACCAGACTTATGTATAATATGAATTGTAATAATGGCAAGGAATATGTAAATTTATTCAGAACCTTTTTAAGGTGTAACGGTTTATAATTGTGCAATATAAGGACTTGTGTTATTTTTGAGTGTTCATCTCTGAGACTATAACTTGTGGTGTGTGTGTTTATTGTGGGGTCACAGTACAGAGTAGTTGATTATTTATTAAGATTGGGTATTATTAAGGGAAATGGAACTCGTGACAACCCAGATCCCCGACCCCGGATTTGGGGGTGTTACAATGACTTATATGCTACTATAGAGTCTATACAAAGGTGTTTGCAGAAATGTGCTACAAGACTTATTGTTACATAAGCCACTCACTCGAGGGATGTCAAATCAGCATCCGTCGGGACTATATTGAGTCGTCCGTCGGGACTATATCTGATTATCCATCGAGTGCTACATTTTTCACTAAATTGAATCTACTAAAGTGTTTTGTTAATGAAATCATCAAGTTCACAACATATTCCCAACAATCTCCCCCAATTTATGCCTACTAGAATTGTAGCCATAAATTAAGAAAAACTTGATGATAACAAAACACTCTAAGAATACAGATTTAAAAAGTAGTAGATAAAACTGAAAAGTACTGCATTAATTACTGAAAAATTTACAAGACAAAGTGTACAAAGATTTGCTCACAATCATTTTCAAGGTTCTCCTCTAGTCTGAGCAGATTGATCTATTTCCTTGATTGTCTGGATTTCTTCCCAAGCTTCCTGTTGTTTTCTTCAATATGATTTTGGAGCTGTCTGTGGAATTCAAGTTCATCAGATTCTGAGAGATCTAGCATTCCTTGCATTTCCAGAAGAGTCTCATTGCTAGAGATGCTCAACTGGTCTTTTAATCTGAAGAATCTTCTAACTCCCTTATCATTCATGAATTCCATTAGCCAGTAGGGCCTTAGATGCACTCTATTCCCTGTGTAAGGAATAGTTAAAGTCTTTGGGAGTGCATCTTTGGCTCTAATACTCCTCAGTTCTTCAATCTTCTTTAGAACTAATCTTCTAGCTGTCACATTGAATCCAAAGTTCTTTTTGAAGGATGAGTAAACTTTTATCAGTACAGATTGGCTCTCTTGAAGAATCCTATGAAGTGGCCATTGTATCTCTTTTCCTCCCTTGTACTTGAATACTAACCTTTCAGGTAGATTTCTGTAAGCATAAAAAAACCTCTAACTTCTTCCAATTCATCCAGATAGAGGTTTAGATCAGAGAATTTCTTGATGTCACAGATGTACATAATATCTCCCTTGTTGACCTTGGATTGAGCTTTGGTTAGGGACTTGGATCTGAGAGTTGAGGGCTTTACTTTCTTGAATGCCCTGGTCTTTGTCTTCTTTGGCTTCATGAAATGAGGTAGATTAAGTTCAGGAATTGGTAGACTATCCCAGTCTATTGGCTCATCCTTTGGAATGATAGATTCACCATGGAAATTCTTGGATGGATCTATCTTGAATTCTTCATATGCCACAGAGGGCACGGATGTTTGAGTTGTTGTAGAAGTAGACTTTTTGGGAAATTGATCTTCCAATCCTTATTCATCAAAGTTCACTTTTCTCTTGGAGTGAAGTTTGTATCTATACCTTCTTTTTTGCTGTGATTCTTCTTGCATTTTCAGATCCTTAGATCCAGTGGTTTCAGATGGTTGTTCCAGTGGTTTCAGATGGTTGTTCAGGAATTTTTTGTGGGGGTT
Source organism: Apium graveolens (assembly GCF_009905375.1). Classification (NCBI taxonomy): domain Eukaryota; kingdom Viridiplantae; phylum Streptophyta; class Magnoliopsida; order Apiales; family Apiaceae; genus Apium; species Apium graveolens. The sequence goes on from NC_133648.1 coordinate 292,230,621, forward strand.
TCACAGCTTGTAACTTGGCCAAGATAGCAGCTTGCTCCTTCTTTTGCTTGAGCTTTTTAGCATCTAGAGCAACCTGCTTCTTTTCTTGCTTTAATCTTGCCTTTTCTTCCCTTTTTGCTTCAGCAAATTGAGGGTGTCCAGCCACCACACAAATTTCCTTACCATTTCTGAAAACTTTGGCAATTCTCCTTTTCAATGCTGAATCAGCTGGATCCTTGTAGAATGCAATAGATCTTGACAACTGTTTCTTCTCATCAGGCTTTGGTGTCTCATACACTGTATCCAAAGGATTCTTTAGTAAAGATTTTGGGTAGTTCACCTTTGGCTTCATGATTAGATATGCCTTTGGAGACTTGATGCAGGATGTCTGACCTCTTTCCAGATAGTTCATGCTCATTTCATTCATAGAAATTTCCCTGACTTGAGGGTGATGAATGGCTGATTTTTCTAGCTTCTTTGCTATACCAAATTTCTTTTGAATATCCTCATCAATTTTCTCCCAGTTTATTATACTAAACTGCTTTTTCTCAGCTGCTCTCAAAGTGGCTGCGGCTTTATTAATTAGATCAATGCTATCTTTGGCTGGTGGCTTTGTGAAAGAAATTGTTGGCACAATTGCTTTACTTACTTGAATATTGAGCACTTTTTGCTCCCCCTCACTCCTAGAGCTCTCTTTCTCCCCCTTTTTGTTATCATCAAGCTAAGTAGAGGAGGAGGTCTGTGCAGCCACTAGTTTCTGAAGCAAGTCTATTTACTGTGCTTGGTGTAGATGGATTTCTGTAAGAGAAGCTTCCATAACAGCCATTCATCTAAAGCAAGTCTGTTTGTCGTGCTTGGTGTAGATGAATTGCTGTAAGATCAGAGTTTTTCCTGAGCTGTCTTTTGATGTCTATCACTGTTGTCTCTAGAAGTCTAGCTTCCAACTTGTCAGACATGTCTTTCTTAAGTTGATAAACTTCATTTTTGATGAGGGAGACATTTTGACTTTGTTGGTAGCCTGATATTTGCTGCAGTTGGAGAGATGCAAGATGTGCTTGCAGAAGTTTCTTGGTGCTAGCATTTGTGGATGATTGAAGTACAAACTATGTTTGGCTGATAAATTGGATGAGTGTTGTCATGAAATAGTGTTCATCACACTGCTTTGAAAATGCCCAAGATGGCATTCCTGATCTTGAACTAGGGCCTACTTCTCCCCCTATGTCCAATGGCTCATCTTCACTATCTCCACCCTCACCTCCAAAGAATTCTTCTGAACAACCAGTCTCATAATCAACATCACCAGCTGTTGAAGGCAAAGTTGTGATGGCATCCTTAGCTCTTTGCATGGACTGTGTGGTGTGCACCAAGTTTAGCATCCTTTCTGCATTGTCATTGCCCTGTCCAGCTAGAAGTTGATAGGCTGGAACAGGGTGAGTAAATGTCTCAGCATCTAAGGAGGTGGAATCTATAACAGCTTGAGTTTGCTGAGATAGTCCCTTCCTGTCTGCATCCTGGACATTATTAACTCACTTACAATGACATCCACCCTTATATCTCCAGTACCTGCATTTCTCTCAGTATCTCTCTTTTCTTGCATTAAGGTCTCACCTTGTCTCCCCACCCTCACACCCTCACCTTCACCATCTAAGGTGGGACTCCTCACACTCACTTTTGCCAGTCCTAAAGAAATAGACTGCATTGGATCACTCTTTTCTCTCATTTTTCCTGGGAGCAACCCAGACTCTCACTCATGTCACTACCTTCCCTCAATCCTAATAGTGATTGCATAATTACTAAGTCATCTGCACTTGTGACTATAGTTGAGCTTTGAAGTTGTGCAGAGACACCCGATGGATGAGAAATATCCATCGGGATAGTAATTTGACTATCCGACGGATGACTGCTATTAGGTACATCCGTCGGGATACAATCACTACTCGATGGATGAACAATATCCATCGAGTGAGTAGAAATAAATGAGTTTGGAGTGGAAACTATTGTGGACTCTGTGCAGATTGATAAAAATTTTGGCACAAATGTCTCAACAGTTTTAGAAAGAAATGGCAAGTGAGCCAACAAATCATCTAGAAGATGATGCTCACTTGCATAGATTTTCGGCTTCTCCAATAGAGTTAAAGATGGAGAATATGGTTGTGATGTTTGAATCATGTCAACATCCAAAGATTGTGTGGGAGAATTTGGTGTTTGAGGTGTTTCAATTTGTACAGATTTTGGCTGTGACTCCACATTTGTTGGAGCCACATCAATTTGACTTTGAGATGGTGTAGTGACTGGGTCTTTAGCTCCAGTTTGCACTATGTGTGTACCCTGTACATCCCCAAGGGTTTTAGATTTCTTCTTTTTTGTATAGGTTTGTGGTTAACTTGTGTCCCTACCCCTTTGTTCTGTGCTCCTGGTTGAGAACTTGTTTCAATAGTTACATGCTTTTGGGAGGATGAAACTAGAATTGAGCTTTTATCCTTATTAACAACCACAGTTTGTTAGGAAACTTTGATGTGGCTTGGTTTGGGTACACTATGCTCACCATCCTTATCCTTAGGGCTTCTTTGATTTTCACCGTGTCCCTCACCTGTCTTTCCCACCTTCACACTCCCCTCTTTGTGTTTAGTGGATTTTATAACTGGCATCTTTTGAGAGACACCAGAGGGGGCTTTCTTTTTCTTTTTTTTGAAACTTTGGTTTTGGTAGCTTGGGTAGGCATCTGTCTGGTCATTGACACAGATGCCACTGCTACACTAGAAGGCAAAAAAATGGTTGAGGTTGGAAGAGTAGAGACAGTTGAAATTACCTCACTTACCTGAGGTGCCTCAATTACAGGAAAGTAGAAGAGTGGCACCTCTTTGTGGTGGTCTGCTCTATTAAGATCTCCAATAATTCACCTTTCTTGAACCCAATAATCTAACTTGTTGGTTGGGTTCTCAAGCACAATATCCTCAGAGAGGTGGTTAGCAAGCATCATTAGAAATCTAGCATAATAAACATTCTTACCCCTCTTGTTAAGCTCCACTAACTTAAACCCCAACTCAAACAAGACAAGATCACTAAAATTGAAGTATTTATCAGTTACTAGTATGTAAAGCATGTTGAGCATAGAGATATTAACAGAATCAAAGTTGCTAATTTTGCCAGAAAATACTTTAGTAACTACATCACACAGATAACTCCATTCTTTGCTAAGACCCAATCTCCTAATTTCACTTAATTTAGAGATGGTAAGTGCATAACCCATGGAGTTTAACATGTTAACAATATCAGTGTATGTGTGTGGAGTTGTGACAGTATTATCAGGAATCTTAAAGCATGCTTTAACAATGTCACTATTAACACAGAATTTCTTACCTTTAATAATGAAAGTGATGGTCTTGTCAGTTGAGTTGTATACTGCAGTCATCCATATTTCCTCCACAACCTCACAGCAGATAGTGGGAGACTCCAACATGGCATATTTGAGCTTACATCCTTGCACAAAATCCATCATTTTATGGTAGTTGCCAGACTGTTGAATCCCCTTATTTACTAGAGTCGTGAAGTTGTTCTTCTCATAGATAAAGCCAGTTTGAGACATGATTTTGACGACTGGTGCCATTGTTAGAGAGTAAAAATTGCAGAGAGAAAGAGGGTAATTGCTTTTGAGAGAGAAAGAAGTTAGAGCAGATTAATTGAGAATGATAAAAGTAAAGAAATGAAAATGAATTTTACTTTTATACTATCTCAAAAATTAACTGTCAAAAGTAATAAAGTAAAATAAAGTGACCAATAAAAATTGCCTAAAATAGCCGTTTAAAAATAAACTGTAAAAATTCCATCACTTATCCATCGTGTTATGCTTACAAACTGTAAGTATACTCGATGGATAATGTTCAGAAAATCAACGGCTAGGAATGAGACAATTCAACGGATGAGGATAAATTAGTTATCCGTCGAGATATAAAATATTCCAGAAAAATAATTGATTTTATTAACAAATTGTATATCGACGGATGATCGAACTCGATGGATAATGATCATCCGTCGGGATGTAAAATTTGACTTAGCCAAAATTTCATCCAAGACTGAAAAATCAATTAAATTTCTGGCTACATTACAACTTGCAAAATATCTGAAAAGATTCAAGAGTAATTAAGCATACCTAACTCACTTACCAACCTTGAAAAGGTGGATTCATCCAGTGGCTTGGTAAATATATCTGCAAGCTATTTTTCACTTGGAACAAAATGTAGTTCCACAATACCATTCATTCATGTTCCCTTATGAAGTGGTACTTAATGTCTATGTGATTTGTTCTTGAGTGATGTCCTGGATTCTCAGTAATGGCAATTGCAATTGTGTTATCACAGAAAATAGGAATTCTTTCAACTTGCAGATCATAGTCTAGCAATTGGTTTTTCATCCACAAAATCTGTGCACAGCAACTGCCAGCAGCAATATATTCAGCTTCTACTGTAGAAGTAGAAACTGAATTTTGCTTTTTACTGAACCAGGACACAAGCTTGTTTCCTAGAAATTGACAGGTTCCTGTAATACTCTTTCTATCAATTCTACAACCTGCATAATCTGCATCTGAATAACCAGTTAGATTAAAACCAGAATCTCTAGGGTACCAAAAGCCAAGTTTTGGTGTACCTTTGGGATATCTGAAAATTCTCTTAATAGCAATTAAATGAGATTCTCTAGGATCAGCCTAAAATCTAGCACAAAGACATGTAGCAAACATTATATCTAGCCTACTAGTTGTTAAGTATAGAAGTGAGCCAGCCATGCCTCTGTAACTTGAAATATCCACAGACTTTTCAGTAGTGTTTAATTCAAGTTTAGTTGCAGTGGCAATCGAAGTTTTTGCAGATGTGCAATCCATTAGTTCAAACTTCTTTAAAAGATCATAAATGTATTTAGTTTGACTAATGAATATCCCATCACTAACTTTCTTAACTTGCAAACCAAGAAATTAAGTTAGTTCTCCCATCATGCTCATTTCATACTTACTTTGCATCAATTTGGCAAACTTTTTGCAAAGTTTTTCATCTGTAGATCCAAAAATAATATCATCTACATAAATTTGAACAAGTATGCTAGAGTCATTAACATTTCTAAAGAATAAAGTTTAGTCTACAGTACCTATAGTGAAGTGATTCTCTAAAAGAAACTTTGACAAAGTGTCATACCAGGCTCTAGGTGCTTGCTTCAATCCATAGAGTGTTTTCAAAAGATAGTATACATGATCAGGTAGATTTGGATCTTCAAAACCAGGAGGCTGACTGACATAGACTTCCTCCTCCAAATCTCCATTTAGAAAGGCACTCTTGACATCCATTTGATAGACCTTAAAATTGGCATGGGCTGTATAGGCTAAGAAGATTCTGATGGCTTCAAGTCTTGCAACAGGAGCAAAAGTTTCATCAAAATCTATTCTTTCATGTTGACAGTAGCCTTTAGCAACCAATCTAGCTTTGTTCCTGACTACTATGCCATTTTCATCCATCTTGTTTCTGAATACCCATTTGGTGTCTATTGGATTCTTTCCTTTAGGCTTGGGTACCAGCTTCCAAACATCGTTCCTTTCAAATTGGTTTAGCTCCTCCTGTATAGCTAAAATCCAATCAGGATCCAACAAATCTTCTTCTACCTTCTTTGGTTCTTCCTTGGATAGGAAACTGCTATATAAACATTCTTCTTGAGTTGCTCTCCTTGTTTGAACTCTAGAAGATACATCACCAATGATGAGCTCAAAGGGGTGATCCTTTGTCCATTTTCTTTGTTGAGGTAGATTAGCTCTAGATGAAGAGGCCTCATTGTTGTCTTGATGTGTGATTGAGTTTTAATTATTAGAAACTCCCCCTGAGTTTGTAACTCTATGATTTAAAAAAGAGGGACTTCCTGTAAGTGATATATTCTGACTTTCAGCTTCTTTTGATGACTCGACGTATGGTGTATTTTGAGTTCCGATGGATAAGGCTGATTGTCTCCCGATGGATGATGCAGATTGTCTGTCGACGGATGAAGCATTTTGTAACTTGATGGATGTTGAGTTATTGGCTTCATTGGTTGTAGATTTTTCTACATTATCATTAGTTGAAGTTCCTTGATCACTTTCATTATCACTATCATCACTAACCATCTCCACATTGTCAAATTTGAGGCTCTCATGATAATCTCCATCTTGTTCAATCTTTTTATAATCAAACACAACATGTATTGATTCCATAACAATGTTGGTTCTCATATTGTAGACTTTGTATGCTTTACCAACAGCATATCCAACATAAATTCCTTCATCTGCTTTAGCATCAAACTTCCCATTTTGATCAGTTTGATTTCTCAAGATATAACATTTGCAGCCAAAGACATGAAGAAAATTTAGAGTTGGCTTTTTGTTCTTGAACAATTGGTAGGGAGTCATGCATTTTCCCTGATTAATCAAAGAAATATTCTGAGTGTAGCATGCAGTATTTACATCTTCAGCCCAGAAATATGTTGGTAACTTTGATTCTTCAAGCATTTTCCTTGCAGCTTCAATAAGTGATCTGTTCTTTCTTTCTACTACTCCATTTTTTTGTGGAGTTCTTGCTGCTGAAAACTCATGCATAATCCCATTCCCTTCACAAAATACTCTCATAACAGAATTCTTGAACTCAGTTCCATTGTCACTCCTAATTCTTCTAACTTTGAAATTAGGATGATTGTTGATTTGCCTTATGTGATTGATGATGATTTCACTAGCCTCATCTTTAGACTTTAGAAAATATGTCCAAGAGAACTTTGAGAAATCATCTACAATTACTAGGGAAAATCTTTTCCTTGAGATGGACAACACATTGAGTGGTCCAAACAAATCCATGTGTAGCAGTTGTAGAGGTTCTTCAATTGTTGAATCAAGCTTCTTTTTGAATGATGCTTTGATTTGTTTTCCCTTTTGACAAGCATCACACAATCCATCCTTAGAAAACTCCACTTGAGGAATACCTCTAACCAGTTCTTTCTTTACAAGCTCATTCATGGTCTTGAAGTTTAGATGGGATAGGTTCTTGTACCATAGCCAACTTTCATCTTCACTTGCTTTACTGAGAAGACAAGTAACAGATTCTGCATTTGATGAGTTGAAGTCAGCTAAGTACACATATCCTTTTCTCACTCCAGTGAGAACCACTTTGTTGCTCCTCTTGTTTGTCACAACACAGGCTTCTGTAGTGAAGGTTACTGAATTGCCTTTATCACAAAGCTGGCTGATACTCAATAAATTTTGCTTGAGACCATCCACTAAGGCAACCTCCTCAATGATTATATTGTCTTTTGAAATCAAGCCATATACCATAGTATAACCTTTGTTGTCATCTCCAAAAGTAATACTTGGGCCAGCTCTTTCCTTGAACTCTATGAGCAAGGTAGAATCTCCAGTAATGTGTCTTGAACAACCACTATCCAAGTACCACAGATTCTTTCTGTTTCCCTGCACACATTAAAATTAAATCAAGTTGATTTTGGTACCCAATTTTCCTTGGGTCCTTCCTTGTTAGCTTTCTACTTTTGTTTCTTAGGTTTGATCTCATTTGACTTGGGGATATCAGATTCATCCTTAGTCATCTGAGTTGGACCTTTGAAACCATTCATTAAAATAGAATTATCATGCATCTTTTGATTAACAGAGAATGGCATGCTATTTGCAAACATGTTATTCCAGTGGGGCATGCTAAATGGCATTTAAGGCATATTAAATGCAGCATAATAAGGATTAGGTGCAAATGGCATATTAGCAAATTGTGCATTCATATTTTGTGTAGGCATAACATTCATAGGCATAGAAGGCATAGTACTCATGTTTGGAAAAGGAGGTGGTACAGTCATGGAGGTAGGCATCGCAATTTTGCAATTAACAGACAGATGATTAATACTACCACACTTAACACAGATTTTTCTTGGAGCATGCTTATCAGGTGTGTAGTTGTTATGTTTGTTAATCCCTACTTTCCCATTTCTATTGTTTTTCTTTTTAGCCTCTGTTTTAACCTCAATCTTTTCTAGTCTGTCATTCAATTGCTTTATGGACAGATGACCAATATTCACTTTCTTCTCCTTCTTCACTTGACTAGATTCTCCTGAAATAAAGTTTTTGGAAACTTATCCATATTTTTCATTTAACTTGGCAAGTTTGGCTTTACTCACAGGTTTGCTCACAGCCGACGGATGAGGATTTATGTCACTCGACGGACAACCTTTTTGATTATCCGAAGGATGACTCTCATCATCCGTCGAGTCTACATCTGTTAGCAATCCTTCAACCAAATTGGATTCAAGCTTCTCTTTACTCTTTTTCTAGGCTGCATCACAGAAAGACTCAATACCTTGAACTTTGGTGATTTGAGCATGGACATCTCTAGATAATTTCGATGCCTTAATCACCTCCTGTTCACGATCAAGCTGCTTCTTCAAAATATCTTCTTTCTTCAAGGACTCAGTTAATTCCTTCTTAGCAATCTTACATTCTATTCTCAATTTTTCAAATTCAATAAACTGAGACTCAAGCACATTATTTCTCTCACTTAAAAATAAATTGTTTTCTTTGATTTTAGCATTTTCCTTAGTGAGGGACTTAAGTGTAACATGCAAGTGATATAAATCTGTAGACATATCATTTATAGCATCATTACACTCAGCTTTAGATAAATGTGCAAGGTTAGTGGTGATTACCTGATTACTTGAAGAACTTGTCTCTGTTTCATCAGACTTGGCCATTAGGGCTAGATTGATATAGCTAAAATTCTCATCTTCATCCAGACCATCTGTTGCCCAGTCATTTTCTTGTGTAATAAAAGCCCTTTCCTTTTGTTTGAGCAACTCAAAATACTTTTGTTTATAATCCACAGGCTCAAACTTTTTCTTGCTGGAATCTGACTTTCTACACTCACTGGCAAAGTGCCCTGCCAAGCCGAATTTGAAACATTTGAATTTTAATTTATCCACCATGTTTCTATTTGGCTTAGCTACTCCAAAGTTCTTCTTGAACTTGAGCTTGTAAAATCTTCTGTAAAGGAATGCAAGATGTTCATCAATATCATCCATATCATCTTAGCTCAAAGAATCTTCATTTTCTGCTACCAGCACCTTGCCCTTGTTTTCACAGACCTTTGAGGTAGACTCAACAGCTTCTATCTTCATCTCATTCTCTTTCTCTAACTCAACAACCAGTACAATGGACCGTCCTTTCTTTCTCCCTTTCTCCATTCTTTCATCTTGCTCTATTTCAAGCTCATAAGTCTTTAGAATGCCATACAGTTTCTCTAGTGTAAACTCCTTGTATTCTTGTGAATTTCTCAAGGAGAGTGTCATTGGTTTCCACTCTTTTCGAAGGGATCTCGGAAATTTGAGGTTAGATTCTTTGGTTTGGTAGACTCTTCCATGCAGCTTCAGAGCATTTAGTAGCTTTTGGAATCTACTAAAGATATCAGTGAGAGTTTCACCTTCTTCATAGTGGAAATGCTCATATTGCTGAATTAGTAACTGCATCTTGTTTTCTCTAACTTGTTCAGTTCCATCACAGATTATTTGAATGGTGTCCCAAACCTCTTTGGCTGTCTTGCAGTTGATGATGTTGTCAAACATGTCACCATCAACTCCATTGAATAAAATATTCATGGCCTTCTTGTCTTTCCTGACTTGTTCAATATCAGGATCTGACCATTCATGCCTTGGCTTGGGAACTGATGGCTCATTTCCAGTTGCAGCTCTCATTGGTACGTGAAGACCTCTCTCTATGCAATCCATATAGGCCTCATCTTGAGAAAGTAAATGAAGATGCATCTTTACCTTCCAGTGATGGTAATTATCTTTGTCCAGAAAAGGAATCTTGACTCCAACATCCTTCTTGTTCATCTTGCTGTTTGTTGTGATCTTTAAACTCTTTGTTCTTCAAGAGCTCGCTCTGATACCAATTGTTACTCCCTAACAATACAAGAATTACAGAAGGGGGTTGAATATAATTCTGGCTACTTTTTCAGATTAAAGAAAAATGGTTCTAACTTAATAATATATAAGTGTTTGATTTGCAAAATACGGAATGAAGAGTTAGATGAATCAAAACACAAGTAATTAAAAACACAAGTATTTAAAAACTTTCTGGTAGATTTGAATGTATCCACCAGATATATATATATATATCAAGAGAACCCTGTGAAGCTTGAATAGCTCACAGCTGCTTACAAATATGAACAACTAAACTTACGGAGAAATGCTACAGGATACAGCTTACAATTATTTCTCTGAGAATATATTTGCTTAGTCTTCTTGTTATTCTATTTGCTACACTTGGTTTATATATCACCAAGATTACATAGTAATAAGACAAGATAATAAAACAAAACCTATCAAGTCTAATACCATGCTGCTTCACTACTCTATTCCAGCATCTTTGAATATCTTCATAATAGCATGGAAATGGTAATGCTTCTTTGTTCTCAAAAACCCAGCTGAATAGGCTGAAGGGTTTTTAGCACATAAACGCAGTGAAAACGTAAATATAAATCTTAAAAAAAAAACCGAAACCCTCCGCAGGATCCATGCGAAAAATAATATTTAATTCGTAGTTCAGTATGTTTACCTTAAGAAGCTTTACGTTAATGGAAAGATGGAGGTCTTTAATGGCGATCCAAAAACGATGAACGGAGATCCTTAGCAGCTGCTCCTCAAGTGTGAAGCACTCCACCGGTATCCACCAAGAAAATGATGTAATGAAGGAGGAGGAGATGGAGAGAATTAGGGTTTTGTAAATCTTTTTGGTTGAGGCAAAAATAGGGTCTATAATAGTATATTTATAGGCAAAATTTTCAGCTGAAAATTTTCCCATAAAATATTATTATTATTAACCCTTTATTATTCTCACTAATAATTAAAACACCTTTTAATTATTAATCCTTTTTCTAAACTCTTTAGAAATAATTCTCTCACTTGATTTAATTTCCAAAAATTAAATTCTTAATTAATAATAATAAGAACCTTTTCTTAATTAATTTATAATCAATTAAATCTCATTTAATCAATTATTAATTTTTCCAATTAATTATTTATTTCATAAATAAATAATTATCAGTCATTATTAATTAATTCCTCCACCATTAAATCATTCTCTTTTATGGTGTGACCCTGTAGGTTCAATATTAAGCCGGTAGTAGAAATAAATAATAATAAAACTATTTTATCATTATTTATATAAATTCTCTAATTCATTAAATATGATTAATTAATTAATCATATTTATTCTACATCGTGAGGGATACTTCTCAGCATATCGCGACTATCCGGATAATATGAATTCACTGCTTAGAATACCAAGAACCTATTCAATGAGTAGTTACCGTACAATCAATTCCTTCTACCCTGCAATGTCACGATTAAATACAAGGCATGGAACTTGTGTCAAGTCTATCTTATTTAATCACTTGCTTTCCCATTCACTATGCTTAGTTCTATTTAATGTAAATTAGAAACTTCTTTTTAATTTCATTCACTCTAGCCAGAGATTCTTGAACTAGCATAAGTGGATCAGTATTGAACATTCTCTTCCTTCACTGGAAGGAGTAGATCGTTTATTGATCATACACTATCTTCGTGTACAAATTCCTATACCTAGTAGAGCCCTTATAATTATCCCTTGAGACTAAGAACTAAACCAAAGCATAGTTCAGTGTACACAAGATGACTATGATGACCTCAAGTCTAAGGATACTTGTACAACTATCACTATGTGAACAACTGCTGACACGTGAGTGAACTCCATCAGTTGTTCAGCTGTGTGAGTCATGTTCAGTGAACTTATTCTATAATAAGCACCTACATACTAGCTATAGTGTCACCACACAAATGTCTATGAGAACAGACATCCTTCATAATGAAGCAAGCATAGTATGTACCGATCTTTCCGGATTATTAATTACCAGTTAGTAATCCTATGACCAGGAACTATTTAAGTTTAGAGTTATCATCTTTTAGGTCTCATTATTATGATCTCATCACAATCCATAAAAAGCTTTACTCTAAACTGTGGTATATCTTATTTAAATATTTAAATAGATAGAGCCCGCAATAAAAACAAAACAAGTCTTTTATTAATATCAATGAAATCAAAACAGATTACATAAAAGTTATTCCTAAATCCTCATACATGATTGGACTTAGGACATATCTCTTTCAATCTCCCACTTGTACTAAAGCCAATCACTCTGGTATCTAATACCCATCTTGTCTTTATGACGATCAAAATGACTTTGAGAAAGTGGCTTTGTGAGTGGGTCTGCTATGTTGTTATGTGTGTCAACTCTCTTGACGTCTCCTCTTTCAATACAATACAAGAAATGTTACCGCGCTCCCACTAACCTTTTTGTAGACACATGGTTCATCTATGTCTTTTGATAAAACCAAACTCTTTGATTGTCTCATCAAAATGGATGTTCCATCTACGAGAAGCTTGCCTTAAACCATATATGGTTCGCAGCAGCTTACACACTAGGTGTTGATTTCCCTTGGAAAGAAAACCCTCTGGCTGTGTCATATACACTTCCTCCTCAAGTTCCCCATTGAGGAAGGCCGTTTTCACGTCCATTGGCCATATCTCATAGTCGTAGTAAGCAACAATCGCAAGAAAAATCCAAATTGATTTTAACAGGGCTACAGGCGAAAAAGTTTCATCAAAGTCAATCCCTTGCCTTTGTTTGAATCCTTTTGCCACGAGCCTGGCCTTATAGGTCTCCACCTGGCCATCTGCTCCAATCTTTCTTTTGTATACCCACTTGCACCCAATAGGCTTAACACCTTCAGGCGCCTCAACCAGAGTCCATACTTGTTTGGTATACATAGATTCCATTTCGGATTTCATTGTACTATGTCATTTCTCTGAGTCAACACTACTCATAGCCTCATTATAGGTCACAGGGTCGTCATCATCAATGATTGACAACTCATTGTCATTCTCAATGACAAGGCCATAATACCTCTCAGGTTGGCGAGACACTCTCCCTGACCTACGAATGGGCTGTTTCACAGAAGGTTGTTCAGTCTGAACAGGTGTTTCCACTTGATCCGTAGTAGTTTGAGCTTCTTAAACTTCATCAAGTTCAATTTTGTTCCCACTGTTTCCTTCAAGAATAAACTGCATTTCCAAGAAGGTAGCATGTCTGGAGACAAACACCCGATGATCGGTGTAAAAGTAATACCCTAAAGTCTCTTTAGGATATCCCACAAAATTATATTTTACAGATCGAGATTCCAGCTTATCTGGTTCAACTTTCTTGACATAAGCTGGACATCCCCAAATCTTAACGTGTTTAAGACTCAGTTTCCTTTCTTTCCATATCTCATATGGAGTTTGAGGAACATATTTAGAAGGTACCTTATTCAGTAAATATGCTGAGGTTTCCAATACATAACCCCACAGGAATACTGGAAGATTCGTATAGCTCATCATGGACCGAACCATGTCTAACAAAGTTCGAATTTTCCTTTCAGATACCCCATTTAACTGTGGAGTATATGGAGGAGTCCACTGGGAGACTATACCATTTTCTTTGAGATAATCTAGAAACTCTCCATTCAAGTATTCACCACCTCGATCTGATCGAAGAGTTAATACTGTGTTTGGTTTGTTTCTCCACTTCATGTTTATATTCTTTAAACTTTTCAAAGGCTTCATACTTGTGTTTCATCAAATACACATATCCGAATTTAGATCTATCATCTATGAAAGTAATGAAGTACGAAAATCCACCCATGGCTTGCGTAGACATTGGTCCACATACATCTGTGTGTACCAATCCTAGCAAATCTGCAGCCCTCTCTCCATGTCCTCTAAATGGAGATTTGGTCATTTTACCCAATAGACAAGACTCGCATGTAGGATATGATTCAAAATCAAAGGGGTCAAGTCACCCTTCCTTATGCAATGTCCGCAGTCTATTTTCATTAATATGACCAAGTCCGCAGTGCCACAAGAAAGTGAGATATTCATCATCCCTTTTTCTTTTATTAGTATGTTCAATTTGTAGTAAATTATGCTCTACGTCACATACATACAGACCATTGTTTAAAATACCACTTCCATAAAGAACGTTATCTCTAAGAATTGAACATTTATTATTCTGAATAACAAACGAAAATCCAGCCAAGTCTAACATGGAATAGAAATAATATTCCTCACAATTGAGGGAACAAAATAACAATTATTTAGAACAATAGTCTTGCCCGTAGGCATATGTAAATGAAATGATCCTACAGCTTCAGCAGCAATTCTTGCTCCATATTCCATCCGTAGAATCACCTCCTCTTCTTCAAGAGTCCTACTTCTCCTTAGTCCCTGCAACGAATTGCAAATATGAGAACCACGGGCGGTATCTAATACCCAAGTAGAAATTTGACTTAGTGACATATTAACTTCGATCATGAACATACCTAAATCAGAAGCGGTAGTCTCACTACCCTTCTTCTTCTTCAATTCTGCAAGGTAAACCTTGCAGTTCCTCTCCCAGTGCCCCACCTTGTTACAGTGAAAGCAAACAGCTTTACTCTTAGGGTCTTCAGCTTTTGGTGGAACCGGCTTTTTCTCACCTACTTTCTTCTTCTCGGAAGGGTTCTTCTTCCTTTTCTTAGGATTGGAACCTTCACCAATTAGAAGAACAGAACTCTTCTTAGGGGGAAATTCGATTCTGCAGTCTTCAACATGTTGTGGAGTTCAGGCAGGCTGACATCCAGCTTATTCATGTAAAAGTTCACAACAAACTGCGAGAACGAACTCGGAAGTGATTGCAAGACCAAGTCTTGGCTCAGCTCCCCATCCATGGAAAAACCAAGTTGTCCAAGACGTTCAATCAGATTGATCATCTTAAGTACATGGTCATTCACAGATGATCCCTCAGACATCTTACAACCGAACAGTTCCTTCGACATCACATATCGAGATGTCCTCCCTGCCACATCATACAACTCTTGTAGATGCATAAGGATAGTGTGAGCATCCATATGCTCATATTGCTTCTGTAGCTCAATGTTCATGGAAGCTAGCATGATGTATTGAGCAACATTTGCATCATCTATCCACTTACGATACACAACATGTTCATCATTATGTGCATCGCTAGCAGGTTCAGTAGGCTTAGGTGAGTCAAGCACATATTCCAGCTTCTCAACCCTAAGAACAATTCTCAAGTTTCGAAG
Source organism: Apium graveolens (assembly GCF_009905375.1). NCBI lineage: Eukaryota > Viridiplantae > Streptophyta > Magnoliopsida > Apiales > Apiaceae > Apium > Apium graveolens. The sequence goes on from NC_133648.1 coordinate 292,245,810, forward strand.
CCAGTCAGCAAAATTAGGACCAGTCAACTTGTGAGCATCTAGTATACTCCGGAGTGATAGTGTAGAAGACATAACGAATATAGTAAATCTGTAAATGATAAACATATAACAACACTTAGCAAATAATCAATTTCATTTTAAAACACTATATGAATCGGGTCTTTATTCATAAGTGTCTCCCACTAGTTTATCTAATTTATTCAACCCCTTAAGTGAAAATTAAGCATTCATAATGCTAGTGGGAATAGGGATCCTACATTCCATCACACAACCTCAGTTGTGGCACGAAACGTCATGTGATGTTCAATAGGCAGGCAACTCTAAGTCAAGTCTAACCCAATATTTCGTACAATTGAATCAGTCTCCAACGGCCCACGGCTGTGGCACGTACCGACCTTTAGATTCTAATTCAATGTACATATCTCTATGTAATAGACAAGTATTTCTTATTTCGAAATCAAAGCCCTCGGCTGTAGCACAAAACGACAATGATTTAAAAATAAGAACCACTTTCTACCATGTTGGAAGGCTATGACCGACACAAGCCCGTTGTGTCATTGACCAATTACTACTTGATATTATTTAATTTTAGAGGGGTTATATTACGTTACAATCATAATCATATTATAAAGAGATTCTTCCTTTTAAATTAAATATTTCAAATCAATAATCGATAATCAGATGATTCCCAGATCGGGTGGAGCATTGTCAAGAGGCGTCACTTAATAACCCTTTCTTACAGATAGAAATCTGTTGTTGACAGAATCATCCTTTCTCTCAATATTGAAAATTCATATTCAATTACGTATTTCATAAACACAAGAATCTCATGATCGTATTCATAATATTTATTGTTAAGGCAAAAACGATTCCTATTCTAGATTTTCTAGAGCACGTCTTATATTGATTTAAGTTCACCTAAATCTATCATCGCATGGTAAACATAGGCATATATCTCATATATAAAATTAAATAAACAAGTAAATGTAAAGTGCAATAAAGTAAATGTGTTTGGTTATGGCCCCATCCTATGTGATCTTTATCAAGCTCATGATAAAGATCAAGGTCAATCTAATATGGTGATGGAAATAAATACAACTACTTATTACATAAGTCTTCTTCTTTGTTTAGACTTCTTGTATGCCTCGTCTTCTTCTTTGTATCACCTCCATTGGATAGCCTTCTTGAGTCTTCAATTACATTACATGATTGAAAGTAAAACTAATCTAATGAACTTACAAGAATAACTCGAGTTACATTCAAGATTTATGATTACAAAGATTGACGACATGCAAGTCGTATTTAAAACCAAAACCAAAACCATTACACTAAGGTCGAAAGGCCATAACCATCCACCATGCTCATACAACACATAAAAGCATGTTAAAACACATAATCTGATCTTAACATATCATATTATCCATGATCTAATCATAAAAAGAAAATATGAAAAAAATCAGAAAAATTAGAATCAAATCAGAAAAACAAGAATCACTGTTTACGGGCAGTAAGTGATGTCAAACGCCTTACAGACGAATAGTTGATAGCTCTAGCTATCAGTTTTGTTCAGACGCTCGTTTACCTATGGAATAGGATATTCGTTTGCGTAAATCGGACACCAGACCCAGATTTCAGCAATTCAGAATCCGTATCTAATATGATTCTCATAATTAGAACAAATATAAATCATGTATATATCAGTATATATACAGATTACATAATCATCTTATGATTTTACAACTCACATGAATATCATATATTCAAAACCATACATATATAAGCATATTATATCAACATCAAATCATGGCGAATCACGTACATGCTCATATATCGAAAACAGTTAAACACATAAACGAATTAAAAACTTTTTGCAAGCAGCTCTGATGCCATTGAACGCTTTTAGCACATAAACGCAGTGAAAACGTAAATATAAATCTTAAAAAAAAACTGAAACCCTCCGCAGGATCCATGCGAAATATAATATTTAATTCGTAGTTCAGTATGTTTACCTTAAGAAGCTTTACGTTAATGGAAAGATGGAGGTCTTTAATGGCGATCCAAAAACGATGAACGGAGATCCTTAGCAGCTGCTCCTCAAGTGTGAAGCACTCCACTGGTATCCACCAAGAAAACGATGTAATGAAGGAGGAGAAGATGGAGAGAAGTAGGGTTTTGTAAATCTGTTTGGTTGAGGCAAAAATAGGGTCTATAATAGTATATTTATAGGCAAAATTTTCAGCTGAAAATTTTCCCATAAAATATTATTTTATTAACCCTTTATTATTCTCACTAATAATTAAAACACCTTTTAATTATTAATCTTTTTTCTAAATTCTTTAGAAATAATTTTCTCACTTGATTTAATTTTTAAAAATTAAATTTTTAATTAATAATATTAAGAACCTTTTCTTAATTAATTTATAATCAATTAAATCTCATTTAATCAATTATTAATTTTGCCAATTAATTATTTATTTCATAAATAAATAATTATCAGCCATTATTAATTAATTCCTCCACCATTAAATCATTCTCTTTTATGGTGTGACCCTGTAGGTTCAATATTAAGCCAGTAGTAAAAATAAATAATAATAAAACTATTTTATCATTATTTATATAAATTCTCTAATTCATTAAATATGATTAATTAATTAATCATATTTATTCTACATCGTGAGGGATACTTCTCAGCATATCGCGACTATCCGGATAATACGAATTCACTGCTTAGAATACCAAGAACCTATTCAATGAGTAGTTACCGTACAATCAATTCCTTCTACCCTACAATGTCACGATTAAATACAAGGCATGGAACTTGTGTCAAGCCTATCTTGTTTAATCACTTACTTTCCCATTCACTATGCTTAGTTCTATTTAATGTAAATTAGAAACTCCTTTCTAATTTCATTCACTCTGGCCAGAGATTCCTGAATTAGCATAAGTGGATCAGTATTGAACATTCTCTTCCTTCACTGGAAGGGGTAGATCCTTTATTGATCATACACTATCTTCGTGTACAAATTCCTATACCCAGTATAGCCTTTATAATTGTCTATTGAGACTAAGAACTAAACCAATGCATAGTTCAGTGTACACAAGATGACTATGATGACCTCAAGTCTAAGGATACTTGTACAACTATCACTATGTGAACAACTGCTGACACGTGAGTGAACTCCATCAGTTGTTCAGCTGTGTGAGTCATGTTCAGTGAACTTATTTTATAATAAACACCTACATACTAGCTATAGTGTCACCACACAAATGTCTATGAGAACAGACATCCTTCATAATGAAGCAAGTATAGTATGTACCGATCTTTGCGGATTATTAATTACCAGTTAGTAATCCTACGACCAGGAACTATTTAAGTTTAGAGTTATCATCTTTTAGGTCTCATTATTATGATCTCATCACAATCCATAAAAAGCTTTACTCTAAACTGTGGTATATCTTATTTAAATATTTAAATAGATAGAGCCCGCAATAAAAACAAAATAAGTCTTTTATTAATATCAATCAAATCAAAACAGATTACATAAAAGTTATTCCTAAATCCTCATACATGATTGGACTTAGGACATATCTCTTTCATAGGCTACCACATTCCTTTTGCAAACACTCATCGCATGTGACTGTGTTGTCACTGTCAACAGATGTTTGAATTGATCATCCGTCGGTTACATGATTATCATTCGTCGGGTTGCCTTGTTGATCATCCGTCGGGAGCTTTGTTGATTACTTGTCGGTAGCTTTGTTGATCATCCATCGGTAGCTTTGTTGATCATCCGTTGGGTAGCTATTTGACACTTGACTTCATTTCACTTATGTAGAATTACAAGACATCTTATATTTACAATTAATCAACCTATTCTGCATATCTAGTTAAAGTCAACATGACTTATATGCTACTACAGAGTATATACAAAGGTGTTTGCAGAAATGTGCTACATGGCTTATTGTTACATAAGCTACTCACTCGATGGATGTCAAATCATCATCCGTCGGGACTATATTGAGTCATCCATCGGGACTATATCTGATTATCCGTCGAGTGCAACATTTTTCACTAAATTAAATCTACTTAAGTGTTTTGTTAATGAAATCATCAAATTCACAACATATTCCCAACAAATACCCATTTGGTCCAATCTAGTTTTGTTCCTAACTACTATGCCATTTTCATCCATCTTGTTTTTTAATACCCATTTGTGTCAATAGGATTTTTGCCTTTAGGTTTGGGTACCAGCTTCCATACCTTATTCCTTTCAAATTGGTTTAGCTCTTCCTGCATAGCTAAAACCCAATCAGGATCCAACAAAACTCCTTCTACCTTCTTTGGTTCTTCCTGAGACCACTAGTTGATGTATAGACATTCTTCTTGAGTTGCTTTCCTAGTTTGCACTCTTAAAGATTTATCACCAATAATAAGTTCAAATGGGTGATCTCTATTCCATTTTCTTTGTTGTTGTAGATTAGCTCTAGATGATGAGACCTCATAGTTATCTTGATATGTGACTGAGTTTTGATTAGAAGAAACTCCCTCTGAGTTTGTGGATCTTTGACTTGAAGTTGAGGTCCTTTATGATTGTGATCTTTATTGACTTTCAACTAATATTGATGGCTCAACAGATGTTGATCTTTTCCTCTCGACGGATGATGCAGATTGTCTCTCAACGGATGATGCACTTGGTCTTTCGACGGATATTGAATTATGTGCTTCATTTGTTGCTGACTTTTCTGTATTGTCCTAAGATATTATTTCACTTTCATCTTCACTATCATCACAAATCATCTCAACATTATCAAATTTGGGGCTTTCATGAAAACCTTCATCTTGCAGCCCTTCAATCTTTTTATCATCAAACACAACATGTACAGATTCCATAACAATGTTGGTTGTGAGATTGTAAACTTTGTATGCTTTTCCAACTGCATACCCAACAAAAATACCTTCATCTGCTTTGGCATCAAATTTTCTATAGCATTTGCAGCCAGAGGCATGAAGAAAGTTTAGTGTTGGTTTCCTGTTCTTGAAAAGTTGGTAGGGAGTCATGCATTTCGCTTGATTGACCAATGAAATATTCTAAGTGTAGCATGCGGTATTTATAGCTTCTACCCAAAAGTATGTTGGTAACTTTGATTCTTCTAGCATTGTTCTTGCAGCTTTAATAAGAGACATGTTCTTTCTTTTTACCACTCTGTTTTGTTGTGGAGTTCTAGCTGCTGAAAATTTATGCATGATTCCATTTCCTTCACAAAACAACCTCATAGCAGAATTCTTGAACCCAGTTCCATTGTCACTCCTGATTCTTCTAACTTTGAGATCAGGATGGTTGTTGACTTGTCTTATACGATTGATAATGATTTCACTAGCTTCATCTTTAGATTTTAGAAAATATGTCCAAGTGAACTTTGAGAAATCATTAACAATCACTAGGAAGTATCTTTTCTTTGAGATTGACAACACATTGTGTAACGACCGAGAAATTTACAACTGTTTTGTGTCGTATTAAATGGGTATTATATGATTTATGATGTTATAAATTTTGATTGAGTATAAAAGGGTATCTGTAATGTGATTAATGTGTTTTGTGTGATTCGAGTTATTTTTCGGGTATTTTATTACGTGTTAAATGGATTTATATTAAAAGTTATACTTTCCCAGTTTCTTTTTAATGGCTGTTATTTCGTGTAGAACAATTGGCCTTGTTTTGAATCATATGGCGTATACCATATTGATTTTCCGAACATCTAGTTAATTTAGAAAATGTTTTGTTTCGTGAAAAATGACTTTTCCGGACCCCTAGTGGGACGTTAAAAGCCCACAAAAATCGTATTTTTTTTATAAAATTATGGGACTTTCAAATATTCAATATTTTCGCATTTTTGAATTATTCGTAATTTTTGGGGAATTTTGACATAATTTTTGTATTTATTGGATTAAAAATTATTCCCCGTTAATTATTAATTTTGGGCTAATTTTCTTTATTAAATGATATAATTAGGCCCTAAATAATTTTGAGAGTATTATTCTTATAATTATAAATAGCATTTATCTATTATTTAATTATTAAAAAATTAGAAAATAAAAATAAAAATCAGAAAATTCTCTGAAATTTGTTCTTGGTATTCTTGAGAATCAAAGCATGATTTTGAGGTGATCTGGAAATCAAAACCATTGATGTTTGTAACCAAATTGAAGCTCTCGAGGAGCTCCCAAGATTATATCATCAAATAATACCTCAGGTTAGGGGATTTTAAAATTCGATTTTAGGGTTTATGTTCGAAATTGAGGATTTTTGATTCATGAATCGTTTGAAGATTTTGATGCATAAATAAGCTTTATTATCGAATTTACAATCGAATGGTATATGAAATTGATTATTATAACCCCTAGAATAGTGAAATCGAGTTCATGGATCTTGCCTAAATTTTGAGTCAATTTTCTGTTTTTATTGTTGATTATATGTTAATATAAAAATGGGTGTTCGATTTTATGTACAGTAAGCTTTATTTTCATATAGGATTCGTTAGTTTTGGTTAAGGAATCATCGAAATCCTACTTTTGGCCGGTTTTTTTGAAGGTCGCCGGCGTTTATGGGAGATTCGTCGGAGTTGACGAACCGGGGGTTGGATGGGGAAACTGGTAGCCTAATCAGGATCCTCGGTGTTGTTCATAATGATTGAGACTGAGGAACAGAAGAAAACCGAGCCGTTTTTTGCCCATTTTTTATCGCCGGAAAACGGCTGTGGCCGGTTTCTGGGTTGATTCCGGCGACCGGACTTCCAACCCAGATTATTGTTCTTAATAACCCGTTCCTGGCCCATTGTATAACCCAGCTTCGATCCATTTTTCCCTAAATCATCTTTCCAAAAACTGTTTCTGAGAATTTCTTTTAAAAATTAATCTCAAATTTAATTCTTTTCATTTTAAAAATCATTTTAATTAAAAATTAATTTAGTTAATTATTTTTAATAGTTAACTGAATTATTTTAAATTCCAAAAAATATTTTATTTTATTATTTTCAAAAATCCTAATTTGATTTAATTATTTATAATTTATTTTAATTAATTATTATGGATTTAATTAATTGATTAATTCATTTAATTAATTAATTTTATCTATAAATAGTTAAATAAAATGTAATTATTTATAATTAAGCTAAATAATGATTTAAAAATCATTCTGAGATTTTAAAAATTGTATAATGGTATTTAAAATTTAATTAATATTATTATTAATTGAATTATTCTTATTTTATTCATAATAAATAGACCGTTTGTCCGTTTAATACAAAATGAACGCGTCTAGACTCAGAAATATATTCTGCTTCTATTAAAAATACTTTTAAGACATAAAATCTTTCGTTTCGAAAGGTCTCCTGATTTTGTAAACATTTCTTTGTCGCCAATTATTAAAAATTCATGTTTTGACTCGATTTCTATTTTAAACACACCGGGTCAAATGTTTTGACGAACTGAACCATATATTATATGAATTATGTGATACGTGCCTTATGTGTTTACGTGCTATGTGACCCGCATGCTATCTATTTACATTTTTTAATGCCATGATTAGGTATAAACGATCGGATAGACGTCGAGACGTATAGTTACGTCGATTGAGTTTTGTCTTCTAGTTAAAATAGTATTTCTTATGATAGATACACCTAGTTCAAGGCATTCATAGCCAAACAGTGATAGTGAAAGTAAAGTCTGATTTTGTATGGTAATGGAACGAGTAGATACAGAGTATATGTGAGCATAGAATGGTGATTGAAGGCTAGAAAATAGATCAATTGGGGCAAGTATCCTTATCTTCACTTATCGTTCAAGTGATATTTATTTTGAATCTTATTATGCAAGTATTCTCAAACTCTCTTACGATATATTGCAAGTATTTCTTCCCTATTCTAAATTCAGAATAGTTGAATATTTTACATTTCACTGCAATTACTCTTAATTAGGCAAGTACCTTTTTGTTCTTGTTCCTTATTATGAATTTTGATCTGTTGAGCAAATACCTATTGTTCCGGGTTATTTGCGAACCCTGAATCATGATGTTTTAACCAAAAATGGTTTTAATCAAAATACTCTACGGACTGGATGTTTACGGTGAGGGCCAGGAATGAGCTGGACCCTAAGGACCAGAGATGGCTAGACCCTTTATTTACGGAGGCAAGAAATGGACCTAGGTACCTTGATATGACGTGGATCTATACGGATGGGCATAGGTTCATACAGTACCTGACTGATCAGCAGGTTATAGTACTATGTTGATTCTAGTGTCCAGTCTAAATTATTGTTGATCGCCATTAACGGCATTCCTTCTTGAAAAGTTCTATGATTACAAAATCGGAAAAAGACCTGATTCAAGAGATGAATCAGTGAATTGCTCGTTATTTTTTATTTATGATCGGAGGCTAATAAAGGCCAATATTTTATTCGCTCAACTACTTCAAATAAATAAAGATATTTTATAAAATTATTTAAAGATTGTTTCAGGGAATTTCTTTTAATATTGATACCTGGAAACCAATTATGATACTTGCTGGGTATTTTTGGCTCACTCTTGCTTTGTGAATTTTTATTTCTTTCAGTATCAAATGAGGATAAAAGTGAATAGCTCTTAATAGATAGCTAAATTGGAGAGTTCCTAGTTGCGGTAAGTTGGAGATGTCATAGAAAATAAGACGAGGAAATTAGTAATGAGGTAATCAAATTTTATTTAGTTGTTATAAATTTTAGAAGGTTAGAATCTTATTTCATACCATAACCCGTAAATGATCCGAAATTGAGGGGTTATCTGTATATGTGTATTAATATACAGGTTTATATTGTTTAAAGTTATTTGGTGACACCCAATCCCGACCCCGAATTTAGGGATGTTACATATTGACTGGTCCAAACAAATCCATATGCAGTATTTGTAGAGGTTCTTCAATTGTAGATTTAAGCTTCTTTCTGAATGATGCCTTGATCTGTTTTCCTTTTTGACAGGCATCACATAGTCCATCCTTTGAGAACTCAACTTGAGGAATGCCTCTTACAAGATCTTTCCTGACTAATTCATTCATAGTCTTGAAGTTCATATGGGAAAGTTTCTCGTGTCATAGCCAACTTTTATCTTGACTTGCTTTGCTGAAAAGACAAGTAATAGAATTTGCACTTGATAAGTTGAAGTCATCTAAATACACATATCATTTTCTCACTCCAGTGAGAACCACTTTGTCGTCCTTCTTATTTGTAACAACACAAGCTTCAGAGTTGAATGTTATTGAGTTGCCCTTATCACAAAGCTGGATGACACTCAAAAGATTGTGTTTGAGTCCATCCAATAGGGGACTTTCTTCAATGATGACATTATCTTTTGAAATCAAGCAATATCCCACAGTATACCCTTTGTTGTCATCTTCAAAAGTAATACTCGGGTCAGCTCTCTCCTTGAACTCAATGAGCAGGGTAGAATTTCTAGTTATGTACCTTGAACAACCACTATCCAAATACCAATGATTCTTTATGTTTCCCTGATTTCTTGAAGAACTGACCTCTGATTCATCTGATTTGTCCATCAGGGCTAGGTTGACATAGTTTGGTTCCTCATCTTCATCTTCCCCATCTGCTGCCCAGTCATTTTCCTGAGTCAAGAAGGCTCTTTCCTTTTGTTTGAGCAATTCAAAATACTTCTTTTTATAGTCAACTTGCTCAAATTTCTTTTTCTCAGGATTAGGCTTTCTGCACTCATTTTCAAAGTGATTGCTCAAGCCATATTTGAAATACTTAAATTTGGATTTATCCACCATGTTTCTATTTGGCTTGGCTGCTCCAAAATTCTTTTTGAATTTGAGCTTGGCAAACCTTCTTGACAGGAAAGCTAGATGTTCATCTATGTCCTCCATTTCATCTTGACTAAAATGGTCTTCATGTTTAGCTATTAACCCCTTCCTTTTGCCTTCACAAACCCTAGAGTTTAGAGCAGATTCCCCAAAGATTGTACGCAGCTGCTTACAAGTAGAATCACAAAGAACAGAGAAATTCTCATGCATACAGCTTTTTCCATTTTCTCTAGTTGATTACTATTTTAACTACTAGCTACTCTTGGTTTATATATTACCAAGTTATAAATGAATGAGACAAACTAATAAAACAAAATGTGTCTTTGTCTAATCAAATGCTTCTTCATTTCTCTATCCAGTATCTTTGATTTACTTCAAGTAAGCATGGAAATGGAAATGCTTTTTTTTCTCTAAAACCTGATTACAGACCGCCATGTTCCTTTTGTGTGTAATCAACCCATTTGACTGTCAAGTCACTATCAACTCATGTTTGAAATTCGTAATCCATCGAGACGTAGTTGGATCATCCGTCGAAGTGTGACTTGGGTCATCCATCGAAGCCTTGTGAAGAACATCCGTTGAAAGTGTTTCCATAGCAATTGACTCAATTTCACTTATGTAAAATTATAAGGCATCTAATATATACAATTTACCAACCTATTTTACATATCATTCTTGCAATCAACATGACTTAGAATGTCCTACAACTTCTAATTCTTTAAAATATTACAATACACAGGAATGTGCTACAAAATACTTATTAATACATAAGCTACTCTTTCAACGGATGACAGATAGGATCACCCGTTGAAAACTACAAATGCACTTAATGAAATTTACTAAGGTGTTTTTGTAGCATATCATCAAGTCTACAACATGTTCCTAACACTTCCTGTCACCGGAAGAGCCAAAGAAGGTAGAAGAAGCTTTGTTGGATCCTGATTGGGTTTTAGCTATGCAGGAAGAGCTAAACCAATTTGAAACGAATAAAGTATGGAAGCTTTTACCCAAACCTAAAGACAAGAATTCTATTGACACCAAATGGATATTTAGAAACAAGCTGGATAAAAATGGCATAGTAGTTAGGAACAAAGGTAGATTGGTTGCCAAGGGCTACTGTCAACAAGAAGGAATATATTTTGATGAGACTTTTGCTCCTGTTGCAAGACTTGAATCCATCAGAATTTTTCTAGCCTATGCAGCCCATGCCAATTTCAAGGTTTATCAAATAGATGTTAAGAGTGCATTTCTGAATGGAGATTTGGAGGAGGAAGTCTATGTCAGTCAGCCTCCTGGTTTTGAATACCCCAACTTTCCATACTATGTCTACGATCTTTTGAAAGCACTTTGTGGATTGAAGCAAGCACCTAGAGCCATGTATGACACCTTGTCAAAGTCCCTTTTAGAAAATCATTTCACAAGAGGTACCGTTGACAAAACTCTTTTCTTTAGAAATGTTAATGGCTCTAGTATACTTGTTCAAATTTATGATGATATTATATTTTGCTCTACAGATGAAAAAGTTTGCAAAAATTTTGCCAAACTAATGCAAAGTAAATATGAAATGAGCATGATGGGAGAACTAACTTACTTTCTTGGTCTTCAAATTAAGCAAGTTAGTGATGAAATATTCATTAGTCAAACCAAATACAGTCATGATCTTTTAAAGAAGTTTGACTTAATAGATTGCACATCTGCAAAAACTCCCATGGCCACTTCCACTAAACTTGAAATAAATACAACTAAAAAGTCTGTAGACATTTTAAATTATGAAGACATGGTTGGCTCACTTTTATATTTAATAGCCAGTAGGCCAGATATAATGTTTGCTACTTGTCTTTGTGCTAGATTTCAAGCTGACCCTAGAGAATCTCATTTAATAGCTATTAAGAGAATTTTCAGATATCTCAAAGAAACACCAAAACTTGGCATTTGGTATTCTAGAGATTCTGGTTTTGATCTAATTGGTTATTCAGATGCAGATTATGCAGGTTGTAGAATAGACAGAAAAAGTACAACAGGAACTTGTCAGTTTCTAGGAAACAAGCTAGTATCCTGGTCTAGTAGGTAATAAAATTCATTTTCTACTTCTATAGCTGAGACTGAATACATTGCTGCTGGTAGTTGTTGTGCACAGATTTTATGGATCAAAAATCAGTTATTGGATTATGGTCTACCTGTGGACAAGATTCCAATTTTTTGTGACAACGCAAGTGTCATTGCTATTACTGAAAATCTTGTGCAACATTCAAGGACAAAGCACATTGACATTAAGTACCATTTCATTCGAGAACATGTCATGAATGGTACCGTTAAACTTTATTTTGTTCCAAGTGAGCAGCAACCTGTAGACATATTTACCAAGCAACTTGATGAGTCAACTTTCACAAGGTTGGTAAATGAGTTAGGTATGCTTAATTATTTCTAAATTATTTTGATGTCTAAGCAACTTGTAATTCAGCCAGAAATAAATTAGTTTTTTCCTAAAAAGATTAAATTTTGGATAAATCAAAATTTACATCTCGACGGATGTTCATTATCCGTTAAAAGTGATATCCGTTGAATTTCATTATCTGTTGAAAAATAAATATTTCTGGGTACTTTATATCTCGACGGAATTGTTTTAATCATAGTCGTTAATTCTATACCTTATCCGTCGAATTTACTTACAGTGTGTATGTATATGTCGATGGATAATCTTTAGAATTTCTACAATTTATCTTATTTTTAAACGGCTATTTTTGGCAATTTTCATTGGGTACTTTATTGTATTTTTTTAATTTTTACTTGTTTATTTCTGAGAAAGTATAAAAGCCCCCTTTCATTTTTTTATTTTACTTTTATCTTTCTCAAAGCAATTTTTACTCTCTTCGTCTCCAAAACAAAAACCCTCTTTCTCTCTAACTGTTTTTAATCACAATAATGGCACATGTAGTCAAGATTATGTCTCAATCTGGATTTGTTTATGAGAAGAACTTTGTAGCACTGGTGGACAAGAACATTGCTGCTTCTGAGGACTATCACAAGATGATGGACTTCATTCGCAACTGTAAACTAAGATATGCTATGCTTGAGTCACCTATTATCTGCGGTAAAAGTTGTGGAGCATATTTGGACTACTGCTGTGTACAACTCCAAAGATAAGACCATTGACTTCTCTCTAAAAGGTAATGACTACTGTATTAATTATGATGAAATTCAAGCATGCTTTCACTTGCCTGAAAACAATACCAATGTTCCACACACGGACACAGATGTAAGCACCATGCTCGTGTCTATGGGCTATTCTCTCAATCCTGCCAAATTAGGTGAGGTTAGGAGAATGGGTCTTAGAAGAGAATGAAGCTTTCTCTGTGCCTCTTTTATAAAAGCATTTTCTGGTAAGATTAGCTATTTTGATGCAGTTACTTACTATAATGCTTTACATGCTTTTGAATGACAAGTACTTTAATTTCAGTAACTATGTCATGATATAACTAGGGTATAAGTTAGGAGATATTAAAAATAGGTCAATGAACATAAACTATGCTAGGTTTCTTATGAAGCTAGAAAACCATGTGTCTAAGGACCTCTTAATTGACAACCCAACAAATAAGCTTGATTTTTGGGTCCAAGAAAATAGGGTACTTGCTGATCTTAACAGGAACAATCTCCATAGTGAAGTGCCTCTCAACTATCTTCCAATCATAGAGGCACCTCAGGTAAGTGAGGTAACTATTTCTGTCTCTACTCTTTCCCAACCTCGAGTTTCTTTGCAAGCTACTGTGGCTATGGCATCTATGGAAGTGACCAAACAGAAGCCTACCCAAGCCACAAAATCCAAACTTTCAAAATCCATGTCAAAGGAACCCCACTCTAGTTCCTATCAAAAGAAACTAGTTTTAAAAACTACCAAAAACCAGGAGGGGAGTGTGAAGGGTGGTAAGGAAGGTGAGGGACAGGGTGAACATCAAAGAAACCATAAGTATAAGGAGAGTGAGGTATATGTAACCCAAACCAGCCACACTGCAGTCTCCCAATAGACTATAGTGCATAATAAGGAAATAAGCTCATTGATAGTTGCATCCTTCCAAAAGGATGTAACAATTGAAACAAGCTCTCAACAAAGAGCACGGGCCAAAAAGGGAAGGGACACAGACCAACCTCAAACTTATAACAGAAAGAAGAAATCTAAACCAATGAGGGGGTCACAGGGTGCACACATAGTGCCAACTGCAGTCAAAGACTCGGTTATTGTACTATCAAAAATTCAGGTTGATGTGACTCCAATAAATGTGGAGTCATAGCCAAAATCTCTCACAATTGAAACCCCCCCCCCACACACAATTCTCCCATAAACTTATTGGATATGGATATGATCAACACATCAATTTCTAATTATCCATCTTTGACACTCATGGAGGAGCCAAAATCTAAAGCAAGTGAGCATCATCTTATAAATGATTTGTTGGCTCACTTGCCATTTCTTTATGGAACTACTGAGAAATCTGTGCTTAATCTCAAATCAATCACCACAGATTCAATAGTAGTTTCAACTCCTAACTCTATCATTTCTACTCTCTCGATGGATTTTCCTCATCCTCCGATAAGTGGTTGTCTCTCGATGGATAAGCTTCACGATATTTATCCGTCGATATTCACAACTGTTATTTCGACAGATATCTATCATCCGTTGAAAGTCTCTACACAGCCTGAAATTTCTAAACTTGTTACCAGCGTAGATGACTTAGTAGTTGTTCAATCACTCTTAGGATTGAGGGAATGGAATGACTTGAGTGAGAGGCTGAGTTGCTCTCAGGCAAAAGGAGAGGAAAAGAGTGAATAAATGCATGATATTTCTTCCAACATAGCAAAAGTGAGTGAGACGAGTCTCACCTTAGATGGTGAAGGTGAGGGTGTGAGGGTGGGAAGCCAAGGGGAGTCCTTGATGCAAGAAAAGAGAGATAATGAGAGAAAAGCAGGTACAGAGGAATGAGAAGATCCCATTGCTAGTAAGTTAAAGGATGTCAATGATGCTGAAAAGAGACACTATCTCAGCAAACATATCAAGTTGTTTAAGATTCTATCTCTTTTGATGTTGAGGCATTTACTCATCATGTTCCAGCATATCAAATTCTAGCTGAACAGGGCAATGAGGATGTTGAGAAGACTTTAAACTTGGTGCACACTACAGCTTCTATGCTAAGGGAAAATGATGCAATCAATTCACTTCCTTCGATAGCAGGTAATGATTTTGACTATCCTTCAGGTGCCTCTGGTGGTTCTATTGGGGATGACTCTCTTGGAAAGGATGCTGAAGAGGTAGGCAGAAACATAGGGGGAGAAGCAGAAACTCCAGCTTGGATGTTTACCAAGGACTGCAACTATCATCACTTCTAAACCACCTTGTTCAAACTTATTCATCAAACTCAAGCTGCCATTCAAGCCACCAACAATGCCAGCACCAAAAGTCTTCTACAAGCCCATCTAGAGTCTCTACATTTGCACAAAATTCAAGCATCTAACATAATCAAACTGTAGATGAATTGAAGCATGAAATTGAGCAAGTCAAGGAGGATATCTCTAAGAGACTAGATGCCAAACTTCCTGATTCCACCATGCTTACTATTAATCAAAATCTCAGGAAAGAATATAACTTGAATTTGAAAGTTAAGGAATTGGGTTCAAGGCTGTCAAAAGTGGAGAACTCAGTTGCTCAAATTCTTACCAATCAACAAACTCAAACTCATCTACTATAGCCACTGGTGGCTGCTCAAACATCAAACCATGCTCAACTTGATGATAACAAAAAGGGGGAGAAGGATGTAATTGTCCAAGTTAGTAAGGGGGGAAGGATGTGCATATTCAAGTCAATAAGGTAATTATTACAACCATTACCTTCTTAAAGCAACCAGTGTTGGACAGTATGGACTTAATCAACATAGCAACAGCTGAACTGAAGCTGAAAGAACAAATGAAGAAGCTTGATGCAAGAATTGAGAAGAAATTTGGTCCAATTGCAAGTAAAGACAAATATGTGAAGAACCACACACAATTGAGACCAATTCCAATAGATGAAATGAAGCTAGGAAACATGGAAGAGGTCAGACCTCATCTAAAAGACAACAATAGGCCATTGTGATTTTGAATCCTAAGAAACACTCATCAAAACACTCAAGTAAAAATCCAATGGACCTAGTTTATGAAACTCCCAAACCTGATGAAAAGAAGCTGCTAGGTCACTCAATTGTAAATCACAAAGATCCAAGAGACTCAGTTTTGAAGAAAAAGGTAGCAAAGATCTACAGGCATGGCAAACTAATTTATGTGATGATTGGACATCCTCAATTTGGAGAAGCCAAGAGAGAATAAAAATTGAGGCTCAAGTCTCAGAAAAGGCAGGTTATCTTAGAAGCAAAGAAACAAGGTGAGAAGCCTGAAAGTGAGAAGCCTGCCACCTTAACTGAAACTGAGAAGCTTGAGGAACCAAAGCAGAAATTAGGAAAGGGTTATAAGAAGGAAAGATCCAAAAGGAAGCTGGTATTTAAAGAAGAAAAGGAAGAACCAAAGCCAATTCAGTCTACTACTACAAATCAACCAACTATACCCACAATGGAGCAAGTTAAAATCAAGGTTCATCCTGGTGTGAACTAACATCTAACTTCCTGAAAAACAATGAATTTAAGACATCAACTACCTTTGGAACGTATCGAAGAGTATGACACATTTTTTTATCATATTACACAAAATTGCAAAGTTTTAACTACACCTTCACAGAACACAAGACAAAATTCAATATTAATTGGAGTTTGAAAATTCAATATTAAATCAGTTAAAAAGAATATTATTAAAATTATATATTAAATTTATTTAAATTGTTTCAATAGTTATTTACCTTCTTATCGAGTTACATTTTAGCAAGGAGTACAAATAAACCATCTGAGTGAGTTTATTTTCATGTGAATGTATAAAAATCATCTCATATTACTTGTACGAAAATTTTAAAAAATTTACTGTTATTATTATTTTTAGAAATTATTATAATTGAAAAAAAAAACTTTTTTATATAGTTGTAGCAACATCAAAATTAATGAAATATTAATTATTCAATTACATTACCTAAACCGTTAAACTATGAAGTTCTCATCGTTACATAACGGAGCGTAAATAAAAATTTTAACAATATGCATGCAGTTTCCACCTTTTACAAACTGCATGGGACAAACTACGAAAGTGTAGACTGAAGGACAAAACCCCATACTATGATTTGGGGTGTCTGTTGTAACGCCCCCAAATCCGGGGTCAGAGGATTTGGTCGTCACTATGAAACCTCAATCCAAATTAACCTGCTTAATCAATAAACAATAGCCGGCGAAAGATATTTATCATTTATGACCCCAAACTAATCTAAGATCTTTTAATGTTACAGTTCTAGAAACAAGATATCCAAATTCTACAAATAAATTTTTCACTTTTTTTTAAAACTCTTTTCAATAAATTACAACTCAAAACTAAACCCCCTAGTATAACTTCGAAAAGAAGTATACTAGGCCCAACTATAAAATACACAACTATAATATAATATAATATAAACAACTTTATACAATAAAACTTACACTAGTTCGCAAACCCTGGACCAACCACCTTCCAAAAGCTTATTATTTGCTTCCTCGAATTACGCAGCTAAACAGCGCAAGCTAATCCTCACTGGAGGTTAAATTTGAAAATAGGCAAGTATGAGCGAAAGAAATGCTCAGCAAGATCATTATAGCGAATATAGGGTTTTTTAATATAAAACCGACATATGCATTAGAGTAGAACATTTAAAATCATAATTGCTGAATCATAAAATTTTAGTTGAGGAACCCCAGAATTTATTCCTTAATTATATTGAAAATCATTTTGATATTTTTTTGAGCGAAATGCTTCAGCAATACTTTGAATCTTGACGAGAATAAAACTCGTAAAACAGTGTTTACGGAAATATCGTAAACAACAATAACATGAAATAATGATTTTGGATTGAATCATAACTTTACTCAAAACCGAACTCTTGAATTTAATACTTATTTTGCTGTCATATCAAATTAGATATCAATATGAACTGTGATGCTCACAACATTCAATACTGAAGTCATCATCAATCATCTATACTAATACCACCTTTGATATTTAACAACAACGTAAGTATCAGTATAAAACAGAAACTGAATCAAAACCGCATTTCACTGTTAATCCAAAACAGAATAGTTGATAAATCATTTATTCTATGAATATTAAAAATGATATGTTAATTTAGATTGGGATCATCCTCCGACGGACTTACTATCACATGATGATCAGCCCGTGTGATAGCACAAGGTCATGATTCGTAGAAACGTGACTCCAAAAACAGAGTACTCAAACAAAAGGCAATATACCTGCCCGTGGCAAAAATTGTGTCATAATATTCCATATGGAACTTAGAAA
Organism: Apium graveolens; assembly: GCF_009905375.1. Lineage (NCBI taxonomy): Eukaryota > Viridiplantae > Streptophyta > Magnoliopsida > Apiales > Apiaceae > Apium > Apium graveolens. The sequence goes on from NC_133648.1 coordinate 292,264,101, forward strand.
TAGCCCTCTGCTGGACCGTACGTCCCGGTCACTTACGCAATTATGATCCAATCTTGAAACCTTTTATTGAAATGGGGTCATAATAATCGACACCCGAAATAATTTTATTCGCCCATTCACTTGGGCAGGAAACTCGCAACCAAATCATTTTTCTTGAAGTCCAAAACGTTTATAAATCCAATAATTTGATAAGTAAAATCACTTGACTATTCTGAACATAGAATAGCAGATGAGTATTTGCATAAACAGAATTATTTAATTTAGCGATATGTAAAACATTTATCTATTTTGAGCTGAGAATAGGGAAATCAATACTTGCATAATAGGATTCAAGATAAATATCACTTGAACAATAAGTGATGATAGGGATACTTGCCTTTGGGTTTTTAGCAGTTAGTCACACTCGCAAAGACGCATCTATTCTGGCATTGTGTCTCAAAATATCACCGTCCTTCCTTTCAACACTTTACTAATATGTTGCTCCTGCGATTGCTAGAAGCCAGCTACCCAATACCATTCCATCTTATTCTTTATCCAACGTCTTGTCCTGATCAACTCGAATGATCCGCATACATAATTAAAAGATATAACTTTAATCGTCTAATCGATAATTACTCGACGAACTGCGCGTCAAAAGCCTATCGTCTACCCATACGATAGCCTACACATAAATATAACAGACAAACACAGGACTCTTGATCCATATACACACATAATTCATATAGCACATAAGCACATAACTCATGTATCACATAATTCATTTCACATATGACTCGGTTCATCAAAACATTCGATTCGGTACGTTTAAAACTAAACTCGGGGCAAAAATATGACTTATCGATCAATAATTGACTCAGAATGACTTGTAAAACAAACGACCTTTCGAAACAAAAGGATTTGGTCTCAAAATTATTTTTATTGAAAGCGGAATATTTTTCTGAGTCTAGTGGCGTTCGTTTCGTATTAAACGGACGAACAGTTTATTTAATACGAATTTTTGAACATTTTTCGGAATTAAAACGGGTCTCCGAATCATTTTATAATTAAATAATAGGGCTCGAACACCCGAAAATAATTTTATAAAAATTATCGAACCTGGAAAATAATTTAAAATAATATTTTAAAACTCGAACTATTTTTCGGAATTTTTAAATCAAGAATAAATAATTAAATCTAATTAAATAATCAATTAAAATTAAATAATAACTAATTAAATTAATTAATCAATTAATATTTAAATTAATTGACTAATTAAATAATTAATTATCAACTAAATTTAATTAACTAAATAATTTGGATTTATTTTTGAATTAAAATAAATTTTCAGAATAAAATAATGATTTTTAGAATTAAAATGCATTTTCAGAAATTAAAACAGAATTTTTGATTTATTTGTAAAGAAAAGAAATCCTGAAACAACTTTTTCGAAAACAGGAAGGAGCAAATGGGATCAAAGGGCGGGGGTTTTGGGGGTGGTGACCGGAGTTCGTGAAGAACTCGGCCGGAAACTGGGAATTTGCCCAAAAACCGGCGAGCTCTCACCGGCTCCGGAGACCCAAAATAGCGGCCAAAATCGTGCCATTTTAACTCATTTTCGATCATAAACAACTTCAAATCGTCCCAGCAACGTCCGTAAAACCAGAAACGCAGCAAACAATAACAACTCGACGACTTCCGTCGAGTTCTTGACAAAGTACGGCAGATAAATCCGGCGAAACCCGATTCCACTCAAATCGAAACCAAAACTCAAATTTCCAGTTCCAAAACATAGCCCAGAGCAATTAAAAACTATCCCAATCATCAAAATTTATCAAGAACATCAATTAAATCGAAGAAATCGATTCAAAATTTTCAAAAAAAATCAAAACTCGTTTATAACAAATACTGAATCAAATTTAAAAATCTATATATGAAAATATTCCTCAGAATACGTACAATCATATTCAGTCATCACAATCATCAAACAAGTATTCAAAATCAAAAACCGAATTTAACTAATAATATTGAAAAATTGAAATTATTAAATAATCAATCTCTGTTGATGATATAGGTACGAACAGATAGCTCTCATCAAGGGCTTCACAATGGTTACAAATACTTGTAATTTGGTGTTCAATATCACCTTAAATTTTGGGTTTGATTCTCAGAACTTTTCAGGAACACCAAGAACACATTTTCAAATGATTTTCAGAAAATCAAACTTCAATTACTACATGATATTGAACTCTATTTTTGAAGTATAATATATGAAATTGACAAGAAAAATATGCTCTACAACATGGAATCATCAAAACACTCAGATAATCATGTCTGTAAAAATTCATATTTTATTCACTAAATAATTCGAATTAAAATAATTAAATAAGAAAAATACCTTGATTCCTGGGCAAAAACTGATGATTAATTCAGAAAGAAGATTTCGAGAGCTTCGTTTTGATATGCTGCACGCCCGAATCGGAGTTCGATAACGCCTTCGTTCGTACGATTGATTCTCAAGAACGTATCATTTTCTAGGGTTTTTCTCTGTATTTACTGTATTTTTACTGGTTGCAAATGAATAAACGAAATAAATGAAATAAGAAATAGGCTATTTATATTTACAGAATATTGGTTCGTTCTGGATCATTTTGGATTGATAAATTAGTTATTTAGCCGCTAAGTAACTGTAAAATGATCCGAAAATAGATTACTTAGCCGCTAAGTAACAACAAAAATGATACAATTTAATATCAGATTTGGATAATTATCAAAACCGAGCTTTTCATAAAACACCATATACGAAAATAATGTGAAAAATTCACATAAAATCACCAGATAATTCACCAAAATTCACATAAAATCACATAAACAATTCCAAATAATAATAATAATAATATTTGAAAATATGGGATATTACATTTGTATTATATTTTTAATGTTACATTTTACAACAGCTAATATCCAAGTATAATTTTATATCATGAGCTATAAAACATATCTAATAAATCATAAGATGATTTGATAATCACAACAAACTCTAAGAAGATATGGTAAGGATACAAATATCCCTTAATCTCGGCAGAGCTTTTCTTTACTATCATGAACACCCCCTTCAAACTGATGGGGGGACATGGTAGAACCATCAGTTTGCGACGAAGAATCTTGAAGTGTGCAGCTGATAATCCATTCGTTAAATAGCAGCGATGTGTTGTTCACTTGGAACAAACACAATGCACAAAGAGTCATGAATAACGCGCTCTCATAGGAATCAATTTTTATGTGTTTAGTGCGAGCATGTAGGATTAGGTAAGAGGTCGAGTATGTAGCACTGACATTGTCACAATGTAAAATCGGAGTCCTTTTAAGTGGCATATTCAACTTTCTGAACAGAAGCCACTGGATGTCAACTGCAGCATGAGCAAGTACACGGTTTTCAGCCTTCACGCTAGACCTTGAGACTGTACTTTATTCTTCATTGTCTAACTTATAAGATTTGGACCAAATTATATATACATACCAGTAGTTGATCACCTATCATCTGGGTAACCATCCCATCAGCATCATAAAAATTATAAATATGTTCATCTTGTGATTTATTTATATCACTGACAAAATGAGGAGCATCTTTTAGATATCCTAGAATTCGGTTAACAACAACCAAGTGAGTTTGGAAAGGGTGGTGCATGAATTAGCACACCTAATTCACCGCATAGGCTCTAGTCTCGTGATGGTCAGATACTGCAAAGCTCCAACAACACTACAATAAGCGATTACATTAACAAGTGGAGTTGAGTCATGGAGTTAAAGCTTAGAGCCTGGCACCACTGGAGAAGAGCATGGGTTGGCAAGTAAAAAAAAATCTCTTTTCAACAAGTCAAGAGCTTACTTTGTTTGGCTAAGTTGCATTTGGAAACCATTTTTACGAACTTCAGCTCCCATAAAATAGCTCAGTTCTCCTAATTCCTTAATTTCAAAGCGAGAATTAAGATGAATAATTATAGATGATATGAACTCAATGATTGATCCAGTTACAAGAATATCACCAACATAGATTAAATATAGTCATACCATGAGTTGCATTGTGTATGAACATAGAATTGTCAGCACGACTTCTTTTAAAACCCAATTCAAGCTGAACTTTGCTAAAATCATCAAACCATGTCCTTGGTGACTGACGAAGACCATAAATGGACTTGTTCAACAGACAACCATTATTCGAAAATTGTTTGTTTATAAAACCCGGAGGTTATATAAAACCTCACTGAGAACTCCATGTAAGAATGCAATTTTAATGTCAAGTTGACGTATACACCATTTACGGTCAATCACAAGAAAGAGGATAAGTCATATAGTTTTAGACTTCCCAATCGGGATGAATGTCTCAACAAAGTCTATTCCACATTTCTGATTAAACCCCTTAGCAACCAAGCGGTCTTTGTGGCATTCAATAGTACTTTCTACTTTTTTTAACCTTAAATACCTATTTACATCCCACAACATTCTTAGCTTGATTGGCTGGAACAAGAGACCACGTTCTAAGCTTTAAAAGAATATTAAATTCATCAAGCATTGTTATGTAAAATGGCTTGCAAGCATATTGGAAACGGATGACGAGTAGCCATAACAGTATAAGGAACCTTTGGTTTTCACATGCCATCATGTTGTCATGGTGATTTTATGTGAATTTTATGTGAGGCTTTTCATAGAATACTCTAATTACCAGATAATTCACCAAAATTCACATAAAATCACATAAATAATTCCAAATAATAATAATAATAATATTTGAAAATATGGGATATTACATTTGTATTATATTTTTAATGTTACATTTTACAACAGCTAATATCCAAGTATAATTTTATATCATGAGCTATAAAACATATCTAAAAAATCATAAGATGATTTGATAATCACAACAAACTCTAAGAAGATATGGTAAGGATACAAATATCCCTTAATCTCGGCAGAGCTTTTCTTTACTATCATGAACACCCCCTTCAAACTGATGGGGGGACATGGTAGAACCATCAGTTTGTGACGAAGAATCTTGAAGTGTGCAGCTGATAATCCATTCGTTAAATAGCAGCGATGTGTTGTTCACTTGGAACAAACACAATGCACAAAGAGTCATGAATAACGCGCTCTCATAGGAATCAATTTTTATGTGTTTAGTGCGAGCAAGTAGGATTAGGTAAGAGGTCGAGTATGTAGCACTGACATTGTCACAATGTAAAATCGGAGTCCTTTTAAGTGGCATATTCAACTTTCTGAACAGAAGCCACTGGATGTCAACTGCAGCATGAGCAAGTACACGGTTTTCAGCCTTCACGCTAGACCTTGAGACTGTACTTTATTCTTCATTGTCTAACTTATAAGATTTGGACCAAATTATATATACATACCAGTAGTTGATCACCTATCATCTGGGTAACCATCCCATCAGCATCATAAAAATTATAAATATGTTCATCTTGTGATTTATTTATATCACTGACAAAATGAGGAGCATCTTTTAGATATCCTAGAATTCGGTTAACAACAACCAAGTGAGTTTGGAAAGGGTGGTGCATGAATTAGCACACCTAATTCACCGCATAGGCTCTAGTCTCGTGATGGTCAGATACTGCAAAGCTCCAACAACACTACAATAAGCGATTACATTAACAAGTGGAGTTGAGTCATGGAGTTAAAGCTTAGAGCCTGGCACCACTGGAGAAGAGCATGGGTTGGCAAGTAAAAAAAAATCTCTTTTCAACAAGTCAAGAGCTTACTTTGTTTGGCTAAGTTGCATTTGGAAACCATTTTTACGAACTTCAGTTCCCATAAAATAGCTCAGTTCTCCTAATTCCTTAATTTCAAAGCGAGAATTAAGATGAATAATTATAGATGATATGAACTCAATGATTGATCCAGTTACAAGAATATCACCAACATAGATTAAATATAGTCATACCATGAGTTGCATTGTGTATGAACATAGAATTGTCAGCACGACTTCTTTTAAAACCCAATTCAAGCTGAACTTTGCTAAAATCATCAAACCATGTCCTTGGTGACTGACGAAGACCATAAATGGACTTGTTCAACAGACAACCATTATTCGAAAATTGTTTGTTTATAAAACCCGGAGGTTATATAAAACCTCACTGAGAACTCCATGTAAGAATGCAATTTTAATGTCAAGTTGACGTATACACCATTTACGGTCAATCACAAGAAAGAGGATAAGTCATATAGTTTTAGACTTCCCAATCGGGATGAATGTCTCAACAAAGTCTATTCCACATTTCTGATTAAACCCCTTAGCAACCAAGCGGTCTTTGTGGCATTCAATAGTACTTTCTACTTTTTTTAACCTTAAATACCTATTTACATCCCACAACATTCTTAGCTTGATTGGCTGGAACAAGAGACCACGTTCTAAGCTTTAAAAGAATATTAAATTCATCAAGCATTGTTATGTAAAATGGCTTGCAAGCATATTGGAAACGGATGACGAGTAGCCATAACAGTATAAGGAACCTTTGGTTTTCACATGCCATCATGTTGTCATGGTGATTTTATGTGAATTTTATGTGAGGCTTTTCATAGAATACTCTAATTACCAGATAATTCACCAAAATTCACATAAAATCACATAAATAATTCCAAATAATAATAATAATAATATTTGAAAATATGGGATATTACATTTGTATTATATTTTTAATGTTACATTTTACAACAGCTAATATCCAAGTATAATTTTATATCATGAGCTATAAAACATATCTAAAAAATCATAAGATGATTTGATAATCACAACAAACTCTAAGAAGATATGGTAAGGATACAAATATCCCTTAATCTCGGCAGAGCTTTTCTTTACTATCATGAACACCCCCTTCAAACTGATGGGGGGACATGGTAGAACCATCAGTTTGTGACGAAGAATCTTGAAGTGTGCAGCTGATAATCCATTCGTTAAATAGCAGCGATGTGTTGTTCACTTGGAACAAACACAATGCACAAAGAGTCATGAATAACGCGCTCTCATAGGAATCAATTTTTATGTGTTTAGTGCGAGCAAGTAGGATTAGGTAAGAGGTCGAGTATGTAGCACTGACATTGTCACAATGTAAAATCGGAGTCCTTTTAAGTGGCATATTCAACTTTCTGAACAGAAGCCACTGGATGTCAACTGCAGCATGAGCAAGTACACGGTTTTCAGCCTTCACGCTAGACCTTGAGACTGTACTTTATTCTTCATTGTCTAACTTATAAGATTTGGACCAAATTATATATACATACCAGTAGTTGATCACCTATCATCTGGGTAACCATCCCATCAGCATCATAAAAATTATAAATATGTTCATCTTGTGATTTATTTATATCACTGACAAAATGAGGAGCATCTTTTAGATATCCTAGAATTCGGTTAACAACAACCAAGTGAGTTTGGAAAGGGTGGTGCATAAATTAGCACACCTAATTCACCGCATAGGCTCTAGTCTCGTGATGGTCAGATACTGCAAAGCTCCAACAACACTACAATAAGCGATTACATTAACAAGTGGAGTTGAGTCATGGAGTTAAAGCTTAGAGCCTGGCACCACTGGAGAAGAGCATGGGTTGGCAAGTAAAAAAAAATCTCTTTTCAACAAGTCAAGAGCTTACTTTGTTTGGCTAAGTTGCATTTGGAAACCATTTTTACGAACTTCAGTTCCCATAAAATAGCTCAGTTCTCCTAATTCCTTAATTTCAAAGCGAGAATTAAGATGAATAATTATAGATGATATGAACTCAATGATTGATCCAGTTACAAGAATATCACCAACATAGATTAAATATAGTCATACCATGAGTTGCATTGTGTATGAACATAGAATTGTCAGCATGACTTCTTTTAAAACCCAATTCAAGCTGAACTTTGCTAAAATCATCAAACCATGTCCTTGGTGACTGACGAAGACCATAAATGGACTTGTTCAACAGACAACCATTATTCGAAAATTGTTTGTTTATAAAACCCGGAGGTTATATAAAACCTCACTGAGAACTCCATGTAAGAATGCAATTTTAATGTCAAGTTGACGTATACACCATTTACGGTCAATCACAAGAAAGAGGATAAGTCATATAGTTTTAGACTTCCCAATCGGGATGAATGTCTCAACAAAGTCTATTCCACATTTCTGATTAAACCCCTTAGCAACCAAGCGGTCTTTGTGGCATTCAATAGTACTTTCTACTTTTTTTAACCTTAAATACCTATTTACATCCCACAACATTCTTAGCTTGATTGGCTGGAACAAGAGACCACGTTCTAAGCTTTAAAAGAATATTAAATTCATCAAGCATTGTTATGTAAAATGGCTTGCAAGCATATTGGAAACGGATGACGAGTAGCCATAACAGTATAAGGAACCTTTGGTTTTCACATGCCATCATGTTGTCATGGTGATTTTATGTGAATTTTATGTGAGGCTTTTCATAGAATACTCTAATTACCAGATAATTCACCAAAATTCACATAAAATCACATAAACAATTCCAAATAATAATAATAATAATATTTGAAAATATGGGATATTACATTTGTATTATATTTTTAATGTTACATTTTACAACAGCTAATATCCAAGTATAATTTTATATCATGAGCTATAAAACATATCTAAAAAATCATAAGATGATTTGATAATCACAACAAACTCTAAGAAGATATGGTAAGGATACAAATATCCCTTAATCTCGGCAGAGCTTTTCTTTACTATCATGAACACCCCCTTCAAACTGATGGGGGGACATGGTAGAACCATCAGTTTGTGACGAAGAATCTTGAAGTGTGCAGCTGATAATCCATTCGTTAAATAGCAGCGATGTGTTGTTCACTTGGAACAAACACAATGCACAAAGAGTCATGAATAACGCGCTCTCATAGGAATCAATTTTTATGTGTTTAGTGCGAGCATGTAGGATTAGGTAAGAGGTCGAGTATGTAGCACTGACATTGTCACAATGTAAAATCGGAGTCCTTTTAAGTGGCATATTCAACTTTCTGAACAGAAGCCACTGGATGTCAACTGCAGCATGAGCAAGTACACGGTTTTCAGCCTTCACGCTAGACCTTGAGACTGTACTTTATTCTTCATTGTCTAACTTATAAGATTTGGACCAAATTATATATACATACCAGTAGTTGATCACCTATCATCTGGGTAACCATCCCATCAGCATCATAAAAATTATAAATATGTTCATCTTGTGATTTATTTATATCACTGACAAAATGAGGAGCATCTTTTAGATATCCTAGAATTCGGTTAACAACAACCAAGTGAGTTTGGAAAGGGTGGTGCATGAATTAGCACACCTAATTCACCGCATAGGCTCTAGTCTCGTGATGGTCAGATACTGCAAAGCTCCAACAACACTACAATAAGCAATTACATTAACAAGTGGAGTTGAGTCATGGAGTTAAAGCTTAGAGCCTGGCACCACTGGAGAAGAGCATGGGTTGGCAAGTAAAAAAAAATCTCTTTTCAACAAGTCAAGAGCTTACTTTGTTTGGCTAAGTTGCATTTGGAAACCATTTTTACGAACTTCAGTTCCCATAAAATAGCTCAGTTCTCCTAATTCCTTAATTTCAAAGCGAGAATTAAGATGAATAATTATAGATGATATGAACTCAATGATTGATCCAGTTACAAGAATATCACCAACATAGATTAAATATAGTCATACCATGAGTTGTATTGTGTATGAACATAGAATTGTCAGCACGACTTCTTTTAAAACCCAATTCAAGCTGAACTTTGCTAAAATCATCAAACCATGTCCTTGGTGACTGACGAAGACCATAAATGGACTTGTTCAACAGACAACCATTATTCGAAAATTGTTTGTTTATAAAACCCGGAGGTTATATAAAACCTCACTGAGAACTCCATGTAAGAATGCAATTTTAATGTCAAGTTGACGTATACACCATTTACGGTCAATCACAAGAAAGAGGATAAGTCATATAGTTTTAGACTTCCCAATCGGGATGAATGTCTCAACAAAGTCTATTCCACATTTCTGATTAAACCCCTTAGCAACCAAGCGGTCTTTGTGGCATTCAATAGTACTTTCTACTTTTTTTAACCTTAAATACCTATTTACATCCCACAACATTCTTAGCTTGATTGGCTGGAACAAGAGACCACGTTCTAAGCTTTAAAAGAATATTAAATTCATCAAGCATTGTTATGTAAAATGGCTTGCAAGCATATTGGAAACGGATGACGAGTAGCCATAACAGTATAAGGAACCTTTGGTTTTCACATGCCATCATGTTGTCATGTAACCATCTAATTTGCAGATTCATGAGTGTTCATCAGAGCAAAGGGTAATCTATGAACATGAAAAGTGGTTTGAACATGTAACATATGTTCATTGATGATAATTGGTTCTGGGGATTCATGTGAGGTATTATCTTATTGAATACGGGGAATGGATTTAGGAGTAACATCTGTAGTTGCCTGAATCCTAGTTTGGGTAGGAGGGTTGGTAGTTGTGATCTGTGGTGTTGATGGTACACTGGGATATGTAAGTGCATGATGATTTCTGATATGGCTCAGAAAGATTAAAACACTTGACAAGGTTGGAGGTTCAGTTGGATTGAACCAAGACTTCATTTTGTCTATTGATTGTAGAGATCCAGATGATAATCTGTTGGCAGATGGAAAGAGTTCCTCATTGAACCGAACATGTCGAGATAATTATATATTTCCAGATGATAAGTCAAGACGATGATATCCTTTCTGATTGGTTGCATGAGCCAAAAATATGTAAAGTGTTGACATACATGATAATTTATTTTCTTTAGTAGCACCTAGAAAAGGAAAACACTAACAACCAAAAGTTTTTAAGGTAGCATAATCTGGAGTATATTGAAAAAAAGCTCATACGGTGACGTGTAATTTAATAATGGAGATGGCAATCTATTAATAAGATACACAGTAGTGCATAATGCTTCTATCGAAAAGCGACGTGGTAGAAAAGCTTAATTAAGTAAGGTTAAACTCATTTCAACTATGTGACGATGTTTTCTTTATGTTATTCCATTTTGTAGATATGTGTGAAGACATGTAAAAGGATGATGAGTGCCACTATTTGACAAAAATGCATAAAACACTATTATCAAGCTTTTTTCCATTATCAGACTAAAATGAATTAATTTTAACAGCTAATTTAAACTTAAAAAAGTATATAAAGAATTCATATTTGTAAACGAGAGGATAGATCCAAGTATATTTGGAATAATCATCAATGAAAGTAAGATAATATCGATAACTAGCACATGACAATTCGGGGGCAGGACCCTATAAATTAGAGTGAATTAATTAGAAAGGTGCAATTGATTTAGATGATATTAAATTGAACTTCAAGTGATATTAAATTTACTGAACTAGATAAATAATTGTCAATCTTGGAACTAACAATAAAGTTAATACACTTATTTTTAACTAAAAACTCGAGAGCTCTGAAACATGGGTGGCCAAGACTACTATGCCAAACTAGAAGAAAAGAATTCTTTTGAAATGAGCCCGAAAATACCAGAGATGGAGAAACTGATTGTTGTGCTTAAAATGGGTACAAATTGCCTTTATTCGGACCTTGGTGTAGGATTTCTCGGTGCATCGATCCTTGATTGAAAAACCAGTAGAGTCAAATTCAAATACACAGTTATTATCATTGACAAAAAATATGAAACTGAAAGTAAATTAGCAAACATATTTGAGACATGTAAAACTTCTTTCAATTTGAAAATAGAATTAGGAGTAGAGAGAGTCATGTTACTAGTTCTAGTGATGGGGAGTGTGGCTTAATTGGCCACAATAACTTGATCGTGTCCGTTATAAGCCTATCGATTAATGAATAAAACATCATCACATGTCATATGGTTTGTAGCCTCGTTATCGGGATATCACGTAGGCTCACACGGTACACTTCACATATTTACTGTGAAAAAACAACTAGTAAATCTTCTGATTAAGGAGCACGATAGCACAGCCAAACGCGAAATGTCCTGGTTTGTTATAGATTTGATAAATGAGAGGCAACTTTGTTCTTTGAGAGGGATAAAAATTTGGGGGAAATTTTCTCCCAGTAATACGACCATTCGTACGATAGTTATTACCACGGCCAGAATTTACACGACCTCTAATAAAATTTTCTCTTCTAAAATTACCACAGCCACGATGATTAGGGAATCATGGTTATTTGTAACAAGTAGTGTCATAGTAGATGATTGAGAAGTATGATATAATTCCAACCTCTTCTCTCTATTCAAAAGCATACTATTGATTTTTTCAAGAGATGGAACTGTAAACATGGTCTGGACTTAATTGACTACAACGTCATAATCAGATACAAGCCTTGAAGAACAACACCAATAATATCCTTATCTGATATTGGTTGTTGAATTAGTGACAGTTAATTAGTAAATTGGTGAATGAATTCTATATATTCTGAGATAGATAATGACCCTTTACGATTTCTAGCAAGGTCATTCTTGATTTGATAGTAACGAGCATTAGTTTGAGAAGATCGGGAAATTTTATATATTATAAACTTGAGAAAATACATGAGTGTTAAAGTCCTGTGTATAGCCAATTCAGAAGTATTTGATCTTTCTTCTTCCATTCAAGAAAAGATGGATTCGGAATGACTTTTTCATCTACGATAATATTTTTTAGGGAGGCAGAGGAAGTGCCATAAACCGAATAAAGCATATCATAGTGAAATTTTTATGGAAGAAGTTGATAATGCCACTGATTGCAATTTTATTTTTCAAGTTTGATATTTACTTTAGGCATATTAGGAATAGGAGATGATGCTGGAGACTGAGGCAACTGGTCTAACTGAGAGGAACCATCAGGTTTTTCAGAATCCGATATGGTGAGTATTATAAGTGAAAGAGAAGAGCAGGGAAGGTAAGGAAGAAGAAAAAAAGATGAGATAAATGACCTAAGCTTTTGAAACCATGTGAGAGTTTATAATGAAGAAAAAACCCCATCCTGTGATTTGGGGTGTCTATATTATAATTATAATGTTAATTTTACAACAGCTAGTATCCAAGTATAAAATTATATCATGAGTTGTGAAATATATCCAAACAAATTATAAGATGATTTGATAATCACAACAAACTCTAATAAAATATGGTAAGAATACAAATATCGCTCAATCTTAGCATAGATTTACTTTACTATCATTAACACAAATATTTCATGAAATGTTGATGTAAAGAATTTTTTTGGTTAAACTATAAAGTTCTTATTATCAAAAAGTTGATAATAAGTATAGATTTTAACATCATGCATGCAATTTCCGCCTTATGCAAACTTTATGGGACAAACATTCATAAAAATGTTGATGTAAAGGAAAACATTTGGTATGTTCTTTTATCAATTGGAAGTTGGAACTTATATATGAAAATTTATCTTTTTTATTATATATTCAGTTACCAAAATATTAAGAAAGACTATAAATTCTGATTGAAAGAACAAATTACATGAGACCCAAGCTCGGTAAACTAAATTTATTGGTAAAAGTATGAAATTTTAGTTTTATTTCTATACAAATAACCAAACCATGCCTTTACTCTGAAGAGTAAAGTGTCTATTTCTGTAAAGACCCACGGCTTGGTACAAGATATATAGTGAGTATAAATAAATATATATATATATATATAAGTGTGATAACTAACAAAATGAAATTGACAGATCCGATTAAAACAAACAAAATTTGTAAAGTGTGAACGACAATACCTGAGCCCATGATTGTATTCACATGATACTTACCCACAAGGAGATTGGCATCCTTAAGTAATATTTGATATATGTATATGCATCTAAATATTCAGAAACCCACACATTCACACAACCCTACTTAGAGAAAAGTAGAAATACCCCTACAACTAAAGGCGTTGCAAATCACTGGAAACAACCTCAACCATTCATATTCGTCATCTCGAAGCAGCCCTATATAATGTCATGTATGTTAGTGTTTGTGCCCTAAAGACAACGCTATTATGTTTTGTTTATGACACTTGGTTTATTAAGTCAATGTTCTATCAATTATTCTCTTTATAATTTATTATGGCTTAAATTACTGTGATATAAATATTAGATTAATAAATGTCCTTGAAATGTGATATGCATTTTATATCTCTAAGAATATGACTTAGAAATGATATTATGAGGATATTATAAACACTTAAAGGTCCCTAGTCGAGTATTATTATTAAGGGACAATAATAAGGTATTAAAACTAGTGTGTTTGTTGACTGATGATCATATCTTATTGATCATAGGTATAATGATACTAAAATAAAAAATACATGCATGTGTAAATGTACACGGTGTTGGATAGACCCAATGTGAGATTATACATGTATGTTGTATCATAGTAATTCTTACAGTGATAATGATGTAATGGTCCTTATAATGTAAATTATTATATTTCCATACGAGAATTAATGTACTTTGATTAATTTTTAAAGGTACCTTTGATCGGGTAATGATAAAAATCGTACTTCATGTATATTATGATTCGTATGAAAAATATATATGATCTAGAAAGGATTTAACCCTCCTATTATAAAGAGTGTCATTATTGGCCTTTTATGTGAGCTAGACTACCAAATGTGTGGTCTTACTCAAATGTTGATTTGATATGGTAGTCCACTCATTGATTAAATTATGATGAGGATGGCACATTACATGACTCTACTTTAATCTATAATATGTGGTTAAAGGGATTATATTACATTGTACATTATTCATGAAAGGTTTAATCGGATCAGCGATTTAATTAATATTACTTGGGTAGCAATGATGTATTACTAGATGTCATGAGATATTTATAATTATTGCCAATGTAATAATAACCTAAAGGGTCACACAAAGAAAACTTGGAGGAGTATTCAATTTAAATTTGGATTTAAATTAAATATACAATTTTGAATTATTTTTTATTGATTAAGTTATACTCAATTAATATAATAGAAAAGAAAATTAAATTTACAATTATTAAAATCAAAATTCAGTTGTTTAATGATTAAGTAACACTTAATTAGATAACAACTAGAAATTTCAGATTTTAAATAACTCTAATTAAGATTAGGGTTAGAATTCATTTTTATCACTGATGTACCATCTCTTATTTGCTGATTAAGAAGGCACTTTTATAAGATAAAGACACAAAAAAATCCTAGCAGCTAGAGAGAGAGAAAGAAGAAGAACAAATTCAAGTTTCTAGTGATAGTACATGCCTCCTCCGCTCAAACTTTCGTGTGGATACGTATACGGCGTAGATCGCTCAAGGCGGGATACGTGATGATCGATTAAAGTAAGGATCTCCATTTAGACAACCATGATCATAAAAAAAATTAAGGTAAATATCTCATCTACAAATTAAATATCAATTTTCACATGGATCATGTGTTGGGGTTTAGATTGTTCTAGCTTTTACAGTTTTTATATAATATTTCCGCTGCGTTTTATGTCCCGAAACACAACAATGACATCATGACTACTTGTGAAAAAATTTAGTTCATTTGTGTGTTGGCTGATTTTAATGATAATATCATGCATACAATATGCCATGACTATTATGTGTGATTTTGTATATTATGCATGCGTTGATAATCTTCCATGATAGATATGATGATATTATGCAGTTGTTGATTATCTATCATGATATACGATGATATTATGCATGTGTTGATGATTTTCCATGATAAATATGATGATACTATGCATATGTTGATTACCTGTGATGACTGTTGTTATGGTTAATTGTGTATGGACACAGTCGGGGATTGGAACATGCTCTATATGTATATGATACATGATATAGAGATGAAGAGTTCGATCCACATAATAGTGTTTCAGATATGTTCCATTTGTTATATTTAATTATATTAATCATGATATATATATATTATGTTATTATATGTTATTTAAGCAAGTTGGATCGTTATGGCCCTCGGACCCTTAGATTAATGGTTTATGTTTATGGTTTTGGTTTTATAAATACGACTTGCATGTCATTTTGATTCTTGTAATATTAAATCTCAAATGTAACTCGAGTTATTCTTGTAATTTCATTATATTAGTCTTTTATATTTAAAATATGTGACATACTTGAAAAATAGAAGATTTAAAGAAGGAGCACAATGGAGGTTTACTAAGGAAGCTCTACAATGAGGCATCTCAAGTAAGAAGACTTGTGATGTAATAGATAGTTGTATTTATTTTCTTAACCACCTTAGAATGACCTTGATCTTTATCATGAGTGTTAGGAAATGAATAACACGCAAGGGGGCTGAATGTGTTTTAGATGTTTTTAGACTTTTCTTGGATGATTATGATTGAATAAAGTAAATTAAATCTTGTAGTAAAATGTGTACCATGCAGAAATTAAACTTGCAGAAAATAAAGAACACAAATATTCAATACTCACTTAATTTTATATTAAAATTAAGAATGTTTTGCTATAAAATTTCTAGGCTCTTTGTTGATAAAGAGCTTAGCTTCTTCTTGAGAGAATTACAAGATTTTCAATCTAAATTGTTACAACTGACTTAAGGACCAGTGTTAACTTTATAATTTTACACAGTGTACAATAAGACATGCTATTAGCTTTTCTAAACTGTCACTTGTCATTTCTATTTATAGAAAAGTAGATTTTCCATTTCTAGCTTAGCATATCTTTAGCATCCTGTGATTATCTTGATCTTCCTCTGTCAGTTAATCTTCACCATTGATCTTGCACATTCTTCAAGCTGCTTTTTGTAGACTTGTCAATCCACCTGGTTAGATTGTTTGTTGATTGTTTATCTTGAATATTGAACTGGTCTGTGATTTTGTACTCTGAGAATTTCACTCGAGATCTCCAATTAGGCATATAGAGATCTTGACATCTCGATAAGTATAATGACTTATCGAGATCTCTAATGCTCTAGTGAATTTGACTTATAGAGGTCTCTGAGTTCTCGAATGAAACTTTAGCTTGTCGAGATCTCTCAGCATCATGTCTTCACTTTGACTTGTCGATAACTTAAAGTTCTCTAGTGAATTTTGACTTATCGATATCTCTGAGTTCTCTAGTGAACTTTGACTTATCGATAACTCAGAGTTTTCTAATGATTTTAGACTTGTCGATAACTCTGAGTTCTCTAGTGAAGAAATGACTTGTCGATATCTCCAACCTTCATGTCTTCTTGACTTGTCGATATCTCTCTGAGTTCTCTGGTAGCTTTCATGACTTCTCGATAAGTCATTTGGAGTTCTCGAATGACTTCTCTATAACACTAAATATTTGACTTGTAGAGATCTTGACTTAGAATATTTTTCCTAAAACAGATTTATTCAACTCCAAGTTTCTTCAAAATTCTTCTGAGGCATGATCTTCTTGATCTTCTTCTAGATAGAATTCTTAGGCTTGACACTGTTTATAGAAAAATACTCAAGTCTGCTCCTTTGACATTTTTACAGACTTTAAGTGTTACAAGTACAGAATACAAATTAAGATAACAATACAACTTACTTAGGGTTGACAATGTGACTTAGTCTTGTTGAGATACAGGCATGTCTTGCACAACAATCTCCCCCAATTTTTGAGAAGATTGCTTAACACACATTCATGCCTGTTAATAAGACTAACCCCAAGCTTACCATTTTATGAAATGTAACAGTTCATTATTCTCCTTAGATCAGATGTCCATTTAGATTTGCTTCACACTTTGATCAGGAGCACTAATGATGTTGTCATCTTCAGTAATCTTTGACATCATCACTTATATATTACAATCTCCCCCAACTTGTTCATTATGAAATTATGCACAAGTTCTGATTGATGATGTCAAAACTCTAACTAAATGCAGAAGTCAATCTCCCCATTTTGTCTTCTTCTGTGAGTTTAACAAACTTTATTTCTATACATGTCTTCAATATTATCTACATCAACATTGCATAGAGATTTACTCGGTTTTCCCTTGTAAAGTTTGTACCACTAGTGCATTTAGATTTACTCTTCTCTCCCCTATCAAGAAGAGAGTATTATTGTCTGGAAACATCCAACATTTATTTTTGCATTTAGATATATTCTCCCCCTTTTTGACATTATCTCTTGATGGAAATATTCTGCTAGATGCACGTTGTTCAAGCTTTTGTCATTGTCCATTTAGAACAACATTTGCAGCTTCAAGCTTCAGTGATTTCTGTAGTGATGAATTTAACAGGTAGAATAGGAGACTTTACTTAGACCTATAGAAGAAGTCTTTCAGTAACAAAATTCCTACACTCTCTGTTCTTTTAATAAGTAGTCTCACTACTTCTTACTGTACTAGTCTCATAACTTTTAAGAGTCAGAGTTTCCTCACAAGGATTACTAAATCCAGACACTCATCTACCTCTCCTTTTTCCAGGAAGGATCATGTGTCTCTTATTTTCTGTTTTTCTCTCAATCTTTTCCCTCATCCTCACATGAAAGGATCAAATGTTGTTTGACCTACAGAAATAAGAGGTGGCTGAAAAGAGTTATTTGTGATCATATGATTAGGGGTGATCCATATAGGTCTAATCATACTCATTTCATCAAAAGAGTGAGTATGCATTTCATACCTTGTGGGATTTTGAAGAATCAATTGACTGATTTAACATTAATATGCAACTACATCTTTCATCAGTTTCAACTGTTCTCACAGTGTTCTCAGTGATTCTGCCTTCATCACCATTTTGAGGTAATGGTTCTTGTGTGGCTGGAGATTCAAGAGTTGATGTATTACTTTGACATCCAGGTTTTTGTGTGCTCTACTCCACTGTCTGAATTCTGAGCTTCTGTTAACACTATTTGTTATGCAATTGTGTCATGTTTATCAAGGGATCCTTCCTTGTCTGCTATACTATGTGAAGTATAGGTTCTTGTGGAACATGGATCAGGAAATGATGGTGATGCTATGCCCCATTAAGACATAGGTTCTTGTGTGCATGATCTAGGAAGTGAAAATCTTTTGATAGTCTCATCTACATGTCCAAGAGTAATCTCATTTACTCTCTTTTAACTTTGCTGTTGTAGGAACTTTTGATAGTATTCCTTAGCAAATCTTCCTTAAGCCTAACATAATAGGGTTAATGAGCTTCTGTGAAGACCAGTATTAGATGAAGTTCTGGTACTTTCTTTGGAGATGAATCAGAATAGCCTTTGTAAGCATCTTGGACAGGAAGGGTTGTTCTCGTCATGTAGCGGTGCTGATTTAGTAAGCACAAGTATCCCCTTCATGAATTCTGTAGGTTTTAGATAAGCATGAGGATCTTGGCTTATTAAATCCTTTTTCTTCTCAAACAACAAAACAAAGGAAGAACATTTTGTGAGGTTTCTATCCTTTTGTAAAACAGGTTCCTTTCGAGAGTCACCTGAGTGGGTTTGTGTTTGAGTTTGTGTTTATCTTACTGTGCTTGGGTGAACTGCAGTTTGGTTGTGAAATATATATTATCTGCAGCTTAGCACAAATGCCTGTTGAGTGATCCATAGATCTCAGAAATCTTGTAATTAACAAGTTTCTTGCAATTATGGGCAAATTCATAGAATTTTGCAAAAATTTGATTTTCAAAGATGTTTAGATACAAAAGTTAAGGAATTTAAACCAAAATCAAGAATGATTTTGTGTAACATTCTACTTTACTTATCTGTTGATATGTCTGATGCATCAGTTGAAACCAAATGTGTTATCCCTACTTCGAGTGATTTGTCTGAGTTTCCTGTTGTTGTCTTGAAGAGATTGTGTTTAACCTGTACTGCATTGAACATATATAACTTTATGATGTTTAGTTTGACATATGCAGTGTAAGATTTTCAGTTGCATGCAGTATTACAGGAAAGATGATAATCATTTAAATTATAAACACATAGCAAACAAGGCACAAACAGCTTTGAAATAGAGAAGATGAAAGATTTTCATTAATATAGAAACAGAGTACAGGATGATTTAGATTCCAATAATTAAACCCTAATCCTAACTACTCTAGTTTCTGCTTCTTCTCTGTTTCAATCCTCCTCGCCCTGCGTTGGTACGCTCCATACATGGAGCGTGCAAGAGAAATGATTCTCTCTTGCAGCTCCAAAGCAACAAGGCGTTCCTGCTCAGCCTCTATGTCACGTCTCTCCTGTTCGAGCGAGACTTCACCCTCAAAAAATAGAAAATTTATTTGATCGTCCCAAGAAAGTTCTTCAAAAACTTCAATGGGAACATCAGAAGGACTGCAGACTATCCCTCTAATGTGGACACGAAGCCCAACAGGGTCATAGTAGACCTTGTTGTTAGCCAAATGAAAGGCTGGTTGATAAATGCCATTATTTATCTTGAAGAATATAGGAGCAACCATTTGAGAGATTTGAACAAGATGAGGGTTTGGAGTTAAAATGTTTGTTGAGAGAAAAAGTAGTGATGAATATTGAAGAGATAAGGATTTGAATTTATAGAAGGAGAAAAGAAACTGAAGAGACACTTGAGTTGCCCAGTTAATAAGTGTTTTAATCACACAAACACACTTTACGCATATCTAGGCAGTTAAAAGTGACTTAGCTTTCTAGATTAACAATTCCCCATGCAAGTACACAAGAACACTTACACAAAAAGTAACCCTTCTTAGCAGCAAAAGATATTCTACTAGCTCACTAATTAAATTAAATACTGAGAAAGATTTATTTTGAATAAATTCAAAACACAAATTAGCACATAGTCAAATAAATTCAACTATTATCAGTATTCTCAAAAATCAAATATAATATACTAGTCTACTTACATTAGACTAACATATTCCATATTTAATCAAAAAATGCACGTAAGCACGTAAATGTGTCAATAAGTCTGAGTATTTATAGAAAAAGCAAACGACTTAATGAAAAATCTGAAATACGTATTGGGATTTATTCAAGAAGTCATTTTGAACAATATTCGCATATTCGAGAAGTTATTTTAAGTTCTTGATTAGAGAAGTAAAATAAGCTTATCGAAATGTCTTATAAATACTCAGTTTGTCCAAATAGGACTGATAAATTCTGAATTTTAATCAAAATAAAAATAGAACAGATTTTATGTCAAAAGTATTTTGCTGAACATAATTTATGAATTAAATTATTCCAGTTAAATAGATAAGTATAAATAGAGCTTATAGAGAACTCAAACTACTCATTCGAGAACTCTATAGTGACTTATCGAGAAGTCATTAGTTGTCTGTTCGAGAAGTTAATTATTGGCTTACTCGAGAACTCATTCGAGAAGTCATGATGACTGCTCCAGAAGTTCATTTGAGAAGTCCAAAAATTGACTTATCGAGAACTTAATCAAGAAGTCACAAAATGGCTTATCGAGAAGTCAGTTATACTTACCAAGAATTCAGTTTTTCATACTTTTTGCTTCTTTTGATCTGTTATTTATTAACCTCATATATTTTTGATATAAATTAATAAATATACAGTTTACTTAGAATGTTAAAAAATTCCAAGTTAAAATATGTATCGAGAAGTCTGGGTATTTATAGTAGAAGTAAATGACTTGTCGAGAACTCAAAAATAGACGTTTGGAGTTTGTCTATCGAGAAGTCATTTTAAGAAATGAAATACATATCGAGAAGTCATTTTAAATTACTCTTATAGAGAACTAAAAAATTGACTTATCAAGATGTCAAATAAATACCTAGTTTGTCCAAAAATGGACTAAATTAATTCCAACTTTTATTTGAATAAATTCAAAATAAAATTAGAAAATTTTTTCCAAAAGTATTTTACCAAAATAATTTATTAAATTAAATTATTTTAGTTCTGAGTTATTGATAAGTCAAAAATTGTACTTATAGAGAACTCTGTGGAATAACACTACTAGAGAACTCTACAAGGACTTATCGATAAGTCATTTTTAAGCCTATCCAGAAGTCACTCGAGAAATCAGTGAATTGACTTGTCGAGAACTCATTCGAGATGTACTAAAATGACTTGTCGAGAAGTCAATCAGACTTATCGAGAACTCAGTTCTCTATATACTTTTAATTTTTGTAATTCTGCCTTGTGTTAATTTTACATATTAAGAATGTAAATTAGCAACTGAGCAGTTTACTTAAAATTTGAAAAATTCCAAGTTAAATTTTGAATTTTTGAAAAATAAATATGCATATATTTTTGAAATATTTATAGTTCATATTTCAGTTAATTTCCAATTAAATCAAATTAATTTTGATGTACAGGAAATTAATCTGCTGCAACACATTAGTTGAGTTCTTGCCTTAGGATGAAGAATTAAGCATTCCAATTTCACCTACAAGTCTAGTGAAAGTTGCTTCATCCAAAGGTTTAGTAAAAATGTCAGCTAATTGTTTTTCTGTTGGAACAAAAATGAGCTCAATGGTACCATTTGTAGCATGTTCTCTAATAAAATGATACCTTACATCAATGTGCTTTGTTCTAGAATGATTAACTAGATTAGCCATTATAGATATAGCACTAGCATTGTCACACATAATATGAATTTTGTGTAACACTAGGCCATAATCCATTAGCTGATTTCTAATCCAAAGCACTTGAGCACAACAACTTCCTGCAGCTATGTATTTAGCCTCAGCTGTAGAAGTTGACACAGATTGTTGTTTCTTTCTATGCCAGGATACAAGTCTTTGTCCAAGAAACTGACAGCTCCCACGAGTACTCTTTCTGTCCACCATGCATCTAGCAAAATCTGCATCTGTGTAACCAATAGCTCCAAAACCAGTTCCCTTAGGATATCATAATCCCAAGTTAGGAGTCCCCTTCAAGTATCTAAAAATCCTTTTAAAAGCCATCAAATGTGATTATTTTGGATTGGCTTGAAATCTTGCACACAGACATGTTGCAAACATTATGTCTGGTCTACTTGCAGTTAAGTAAAGCAGTGATCCAATCATCCCTCTATATCCTGAAATGTCTACACTCTTGCCTTTCCTGTCTTCATCTAACTTTGTTGCAGTAGACATTGGTGTAGAAGCAGGTGAACAATCAACCATACCAAACTTCTTTAATAAGTCCTTGACATACTTGGTTTGGCTGGTGAAGATTCCATCATTTCTTTGACTAACTTGAAGTCCAAAAAAATAACTTAATTCTCCAATCATGCTCATTTCATATTCACTCTGCATAAGCTTAAAGAATATTTGGCACAGCTTCTCATTAGTAGATCTAAAAATAATGTCATTTACATATATTTGGACTAGAATCATGTCATTACCATGGTTTTTATAGAAGAGAGTTTTGTCTATTGTTCCTCTAGTAAAACCATTTTAAGCAGAAATTCTGACAATGTATTATACCAAGCTCTAGATGCCTGCTTTAATCCATATAGAGCCTTGAGTAGTTTATACACAAAGTTTGGAAATTCAGGATCTTCAAAGCCAGGTGGTTGTTGCACATACACTTCTTCTTCTAGCTCACCATTTAGGAAGGCACTTTTCATATCCATTTGATACACTTTGAAATTTCAGTGTGCAGCAAATGCTAGAAAAATTCTTATTGCTTCAAGTCTTGCAACTGGAGCAAAAGTTTCATCATAATCAATCCCTTCTTCCTGTGAGTAGCCTTTTACAACCAACCTTGCTTTGTTTCTGGTAACCACACCATTTTCATCCATCTTATTCATGTACACCCACTTTGTTCCAATTACACTTCTATTCTTTGGTGCAGGAACTAACTCCCAAACTTTGTTTCTTTCAAATTGATTGAGCTCTTCTTGCATAGCAGATATCCAATCAGGGTCCATTAGAGCTTCTTCAGTTTTCTTGGGCTCAACTTGAGATAGAAAGCATGCATGTAGGCACTCATTAGCAGTTGCACTCCTAGTCCTTACACCATCATTAGGATCACCAATTATTGCATTAGGATTGTGACTTCTATCCCATTTCCTGGTGTGAGTTTGTTGATTGGTGCCTTCATCATTTTCTTCATTGTTGGTATAATTTATAGATTCTTCTTCTCTCTTTCCCCCTGAGTTTGTGCTATAAAAATCAGGTGTTTGAGATGAGTTTCCATTCCCTTGATTCTCTTATCCTGTAGATTCTTCATTAAGCATTTGTTGTGCATTGACTTCATCATCACCATCAGAATCACTATCAATGTTGAGGTTTTCAAATACAAGGGCTTCAGCTTCATTTTCATCAAGGCATTCCAAGCCTGGACACTTGTCATCATCAAAGGTCACATCTGTACTTTCCATAATTTTCTTTTGATCGAACATATAGACCTTGTAGGTAGTTCTCTCCAATGAATATCCCAGAAAAATTCCTTCAAAAACTTTTGAGTCAAATTTTCCCACATATTCAGAGTTGTCTTTCATAATGTAACACTTGCTTCCAAACACATGAAGATGCTTTATAGTAGGCTTTCTCTTAGACATGATTGAGTAAGGTGATTTGCCATGTTCCTTGTTAATGAGGTATCTGTTCTGAGTGTAACATGCAGTATTAACAGCCTCTTCCCAAAAACTTGTTGGCAGCTTGGCATCTTACAACATTATTCTAGTAGCTTCAACTAATATTATGTTCTTTCTTTCAACTACTCCATTTTGTTGAGGTGGTCTAGTAGCTGAGAATTCTTGAACAATGCCCTTGCTTTTACAGAATTTACTCAATATTGCATTTCTGAATTATGTCCCATTATCACTTCTCAATCTTTTTACACAGTTGTGATCTTCAGCCTATTTTTCTATCTTTTTGATGTGTTCAATTATGATGTGTGGAGTTTCATCTTTAGAGTGCATGAACTCTACCCAAGTGTATCTTGAGAAATCATCCACCATCACAAGTGCATATTTGTTCCTTGAAATTGATAAGACATTTACTGGCCAAAACAAGTCCGTGTGAATAAGTTGCAATGGTGCACTTATAGAATTCACAGTTTTTGACTTGTGACTTGATCTTTTCATTTTTACTTTCTAACAAGCTTCACAGACCTCAATTTGAGCAAATTCCCATTTGGGAATGTCTCTTACTAACTCATTTTTGACCAAGGTGTTAATTGCCTTGAAATTCAGGTGAGATAGCTTTTTATGCCAAAGCTTGCTTTGTTTTCTGATGCCTTGGTGTAGAAGCAACAAATACCATCCTTATTTGTTGAGTCCAAGTCTGCCACAAACAAGCTTCCTTTCCTTGCTCCTTTCAGAGCAACTTTACTAGTTTTCTTGCTGCTAAAAGTGCATTCTTCTTTGTTGAATAAAACTTCAAAACCTTTGTCTGCAAATTGGCTAACACTTAGAAGATTTACTTCAAGACCAGCTATAAGTGTTACATCATCAATGACAATATTTCCAGAAATAATCTTGTCATATCCCATTGTGAATCCTTTGCTGTTGTCTCCAAAGGTCACCAAAGGGCCAGCTTTCTCCTCAAATTGTGATAGCAGGGCTTTATCACTTGTCATATACCTGGAACATCCACTGTCAATGATCCAGATGACTTTTTTCACTTTGCCCTGCACACAATGAGTTTTAAGTATGTTTAGCAACCCAAGCAGTGTTGGGTACTTTCTTCTTGTTAACTGATTTAGCAGAAGTAGAATGAGTAGTTTCAGATAAAATAGAGTTCATTGACTGAGCATTTTCCCTTTCTGTTGTAGACCCAATTTTTGTTTCTTTGAGGTCTACTCTCAGTTTGTTACAACTTTTCATCACTTTTAAGTTGCAAGGAATGCAGTCAAACTTGTCACAGAAGAAATAGAGATCACTTGCATTTGCTTCATTGTATTTGCAAGCTCCTTCAGTTGGCTTGCTAACTGCCTTTTTACAAAGGTGAGTTAGGTGATTCACAGAGCCACATTTTTCACATTTCTTTCTTGGAGCATCTGCAACATAAGCAAAATTGTTGCTTTTATTTATCCCTATTTTCCCATTTCTATTTTTTTTTCTTTCTTGCATCTTCAGTTTTAGTTTCTTTAGAAGGTGTCTTGGGACTTTATTTTTCCATGAGCTTCTCTTCAGTATTGGAAGACTGAGTTGATTTTTCAGTTTTCTACTCTTTATCCTCATCAACAATTTCTTGCTTGATAGTTGTACAAGTGTCCTTAGACTTGAGGTCATCATAGTCATCTTGTGTACACTGAACTATGCTTTAGTTTAGTTCTTAGTCTCTAGGGACAATTATAAGGGCTCTACTGGGTATAGGAATTTGTACACGAAGATAGTGTTTGATCAATAAAGTATCTACCCCTTCCAGTGAAGGAAGAGAATGTTCAATGTTGATCCACTTATGCTAGTTCAGGAATCTCTGGCCAGAGTGAATGAAATTAGAAAGGAGTTTCTAATTTACATTAAATAAGAACTAAACATACTGAATGGGAAAGCAAGTGATTAAATAAGATAGGCTTGACACAAGTTCCATGTCTTATATTTAATCGTGACATTGCAGGGTAGAAGGAATTAATTGTACGGTAACTACTCACTGAATAGGTTCTTGGTATTCTAAGCAGTGAATTGGTATTATCCGGATAGTCGCGATATGCTGAGAAGTATCCCTCATGATGTAGAATAAATATGATTAATTAATTAATCATATTTAATGAATTAGAGAATTTATATAAACAATGATAAAATAGTTTTATTATTATTTATTTCTACTACCGGCTTAATATTGAACCTACAGGGTCACACCATAAAAGAGAATGATTTAATGGTGGAGGAATTAATTAATAATAGCTGAAAATTATTTATTTATGAAATAAATAATTAATTGGCAAATTTAATAATTGATTAAATGAGATTTAATTGATTATAAATTAATTAAGAAAAGTTCTTAATATTATTAATTAAGAATTTAATTTTTTGGAAATTAAATCAAGAGAGAGAATTATTTCTAAAGTGTTTAGAAAAAGAATTAATAATTAAAAGGTATTTTAATTATTAGTGAGAATAATAAAGGGTTAATAATAATAATATTTTATAGGAAATTTTTCAGCTGAAAATTTTGCCTATAAATATACCATTATAAACCCTATTTTTGCCTAAACCCAAAGATTTACAAAATCCTAATTCTCTCCACCTCCTCCTCCTTCATTACATCGTTTTCTTGGTGGATACCAGTGGAGTGCTTCACACTTGAGGAGCAGCTGCTAAGAATCTCCGCTCGTTGTTCTTGGATCGCTTTTAAAGGTTAGAAATCGATCCCTCAATTTTATTTACGATCTGTATCCATATTATATGGATTTTATATGTGTAAAATTGTTTTACCATGCTTCCATGATAGATAAAATCCTACAATGGTATCAGAGCATAGGTTGTATACATATAGATCTGTGGTAAAAATTTCAGAATTTTATGTGCTTGTATGAATTAATTATGATTTTTACAAGTTATATCATGGATTAATTATGACTGATTAGAAATCGTTTCTCAGAATTATTTTGACTGTAGATCTGGGTTCTACAAGTGTTGTAGATCGTCTGGGTATTTTTTTCATAATTTTATGATGTATGGATTAATTGTTATGAATTTTTGAAGTTGTTTTAATTAAATTCGTAATTAAATATATATATATATATATATAATTAGTATAATATATATATATATGTTCTGTGTGCTTTTAATGTTTTAATGGTGAGGCACGAAAAAAGAAGGAGGCAGCAGTAAAGAGAAACGGCACGTTTTCTGTGCAAAAAGCAACGGCGGCGACTGTCAGATCAGGGAAAGGGAGCGCGCGTCTGACATGCGCGCGTGGGGCACACGCGCTCGTGTGTCACGTGCGGCGCATGTCAGACACGCGCGGGTCAACGGTCAACCAGTGCTAACGTCATGCTGACGTCATCAAATGACGTCATGCTGACGTCAGCATAGGGTTTAGGGGCGCGTGAAGCGCGTGGGGCGCGTGGGCGGATGTCAGACACGCGCCTGACAGCGCGTGTGCGCGTGTCAGCGCGTGGATTTGGTTCTTTTGGCGCGTGAGGGCGCGTGGCTGCTCAGAATGGGGCGTGCTTGGTGCCGTTGGATTCGTCTTTTCGAGGCGCATCTAATGGTATATTATATGATATTTTCTGAAATTGTTTCGAACTGTTTATAGCTAACAGAAGTGTTTTAAAGCTGTTTTTTGACTGTTTTAATTGCTTTTAAATGCCTCATGTGATACATAGAGATGTATAATGCTTAGACCAATATGCTACATGATGTAACATGCCTACCTTGACGTTTATTCATACTTATATATGTGATATATGCTTAGTTTATCATGCGATGATAGATTTAGGTGAACTAAATTAACATAAGGCGTTTGTTAGACAATCTAGTATAGTGAAATTGTTTAATGACCTTAATATAAATATTATGAATACGATCATGAGATTCTTGAGGTTATGAAACACGTAATTGAATATGAATTTTCAATATTGAGAGAAAGGATGATTCTGTCAATAACAGATTTCTATCTGTAAGAAAGGGTTATTAAGTGACACCTCTTGACAATGCTCCACCCGATCTGGGAATCATCTGATTATCGATTATTGATTTGAAATATTTAATTTAAAAGGAAGAATATCTTTATAATATGATTATGATTGTAATATAATATAATCCCTCTAAAATTAAATAATATCAAGTAGTAATTGGCCAATGACACAACGGGCTTGTGTCGGTCATAGCCTTCCAACATGGTAGAAAGTGGTTCTTATTTTTAAAACATTGTCGTTTTGTCCTACAGCCGAGGGCTTTGATTTCGAAATAAGAAATACTTGTCTATTACATAGAGATGTGTACATTGAATTAGAATCTAAAGGTCAGTACGTGCTACAGCCATGGGCCGTTGGAGACTGATTCAATTGTATGAAATGTTGGGTTAGACTTGACTTAGAATATTGAGTTTGTCGTGCCAAAGCCGTGACTCAATTATTCAAGAGGCTAAACTTATATTAGGGAATAACATAAGATGTAATTGACAAGAGTTATCTGCCTATTGAACATCACATGATGTTTCGTGCCACAGCCGAGGTCGTGTGATGGAATGTAGGATCCCTATTCCCACTAGCATTATGAATGCTTAATTTTCACTTAGGGGGTTGAATAAATTAGATAAACTAGTGGGAGACACTTATGAATAAAGACCCGATTCATATAGTATTTTGAAATGAAATTGAATATTTGCTAAGTGTTGTTATGTGTTTATCATTTACAGATTTACTATATTCGTCATGTCTTCTGCACTATCACTCTGGAGCATACTAGATGCTCACAAGTTGACTGGTCCTAATTTAGCTATTTGTTTTCACTGTAACAAGTTGGGGCACTGGAAGAGGAACTACAAGGTTTACCTTGCAGAATTGAAGAAGAGGAAGGGTAGTGAGACTACCGTTTCTGATTCAGGCATGTTCATGATCGAAGTTAATATGTCACTAGGTCAAATTTCTACTTGGGTATTAGATACCGCCTGTGGTTCTCATATTTGCAATTCGTTGCAAGGACTAAAGGGAAGTAGGACTCTTGAAAAAGATGAGGTGATTCTACGTATGGGTAATGGAGCAAGGGTTGCAGCCATATCTGTAGGATCATTTAGTTTACATATGCCTACGGGCAAGACTATTATTCTGAATGATTGTTATTACGTTCCCTCTATTGTGAGGAATATTGTTTCTATTCCTATGTTGGATCAGGATGGTTTTTCATTTATTATTAAGAATAATAAATGTTCCATTCTTAGAGATAATGTTCTTTATGGACGTGGTATTTTAAATAATGGTTTGTATGTATGTGTCGTAGAGCATGATTTACTTCAGATTGAACAAACTAACAAAAGAAAATGAGATGATGAAAATCTGACCTATTTATGGCACTGTAGGCTAGGTCATATTAGTGAAAATAGACTGCGGACATTGCATAAGGAAGGGTTACTTGACCCCTTTGATTTTGAATCATATCCTACATGCGAGTCTTGTCTATTGGGTAAAATGACCAAATCTCCATTTAGTGGACATGGAGAGAGGGCTGCAGATTTGCTAGGATTGGTACACACAGATGTATGTGGACCAATGTCTACGCAAGCCATGGGTGGATTTTTATACTTCATTACTTTCATAGATGATAGATCTAAATTCGGATATGTGTATTTGATGAAACACAAGTCTGAAGCCTTTGAAAAGTTCAAAGAATATAAGTATGAAGTGGAGAAACAAACCAAACATAGTATTATAACTCTTCGATCAGATCGAGGTGGTGAATACTTGAATGGAGTGTTTCTAGATTATCTCAAAGAAAATGGTATAGTCTCTCAGTGGACTCCTCCATATACTCCACATTTAAATGGGGTATCTGAAAGAAGAAATCGAACTTTGTTAGACATGGTTCGGTCCATGATGAGCTATGCGAATCTTCCAGTATTCCTATGGGGTTATGCATTGGAAACCTCAGCATATTTAATGAATAAGGTGCCTTCCAAATCTGTTCCTCAAACTCCATATGACATATGGAAAGAAAGGAAACCAAGTCTTAAACACGTTAAGATTTGGGGATGTCCAGCTTATGTCAAGAAAATTGACCCAGATAAGCTAGAATCTCGATCCGTAAAATGTAATTTTGTGGGATACCTAAAGAGACTTTGGGGTATTACTTTTACACCGATCATCGGGTGTTTGTCTCCAGACATGCTACCTTCTTCGAAAAGCAGTTTATCCTTGAAGGAAACAGTGGGAGCAAAATTGAACTTGATGAATTTCAAGAAGCACAAACTACTACGAATCAAGTAGAAACACATGTTCAGATAGAACAACCTTCTGTGGAACAGCCCATTCATAGGACAGGGAGTGTGTCTCGCCAACCTGAGAGGTATTATGGCCTTATCATTGAGAATGGCAATGAGTTGTCAATCATTGATGATGACGACCCTGTGACCTATAATGAGGCTATGAGTAGTGTTGACTCAGAGAAATGGCATAGTGCCATAAAATCTGGAATGGAATCTATGTATACCAACCAAGTATGGACTCTGGTTGAGGCGCTTGAAGGTGTTAAGCCTATTGGGTGCAAGTGGGTATACAAAAGAAAGATTGGAGCAGATGGCCAGGTGGAGACCTATAAGGTCAGGCTCATGGCAAAAGGATTCAAACAAAGCCAAGGGATTGACATTGATGAAACTTTTTCGCCTGTAGCCCTGTTAAAATCAATTCGGATTTTACTTGCGATTGCTGCTTACTACGACTATGAGATCTGGCAAATGGACGTGAAAACGGCCTTCCTCAATGGGGAACTTGAGGAGGAAGTGTATATGACACAGCCAGAGGGTTTTCTTTCCAAGGGAAATGAACACCTAGTGTGTAAGCTGCTGCGAACCATATATGGTTTAAGGCAAGCTTCTCGTAGATGGAACATCCGTTTTGATGAGACAATCAAAGAGTTTGGTTTTATCAAAAACATAGATGAACCATGTGTCTACAAGAAGGTTAGTGGGAGCGCGATAACATTTCTTGTATTGTATGTAGATGACATACTTCTTATAGTGTGGCGCCCTCCAAACCCGGGTCAGAAGTTTGGGGTCCATACACACACCTTATTTATAACCTGCTAATAACAATAATAAAGATAATAATAATATGCAGTGACCCTACTTACCAACCACCACAGACCGTAACAGGTTAAAGTATGCACACAAGCCAAACACACTATTATATTATAAACGTTCAAATCCCAACTATTCCAAACTCAAAGCTGGGTATTAAACATTATTACAAAATTTTACCGACTTAAATTATCCCAAAAGAAGCCTACTAGCTCAGCTCAATCAACCCGAACCCCTAGCTCTCGCGTTGGACTGGGGATCCTCGGTACCAACCGGTTCCTTCTTAACTGGAAAAGAACAGAAAAAATATCGCACAAATGAGCTAACTAGCTCAGCAAGTCACAATGACAAAACTGAGAATAATGATCATCAGGTGAACATTGTTATAATATCAAGTGAACAATGGCTTATGATTTAGAATTGGATAATTATATTTTTATGTTAAAAACCAAGGTTAGGCTGCTGATCAGTCACGCACTAACCCCGAGCAAAGCACACAGCACTGCTCTAACTACTGGATCCAAGGCACACATTGGCCTAACTTGACCATTATATGGTCTGACCACGAATCTGGTCCACAATTTTATAAAAACAATCCAATTCTAACATAATAACAGAATAAGCAATAATAAATAATACCCAGAATCATTAACAACATTTGATGTTCCATAATGAAATGGTTTTAATCTGCATAAGGATCAAAAGAGCATTTTCAAAGTTTGGATGCTAGGTAATGAAAGAATTGGCTAACAATGAATCAATGCTTCAGGGTTTCAAGGATTTGGTCTTTCAAAGCGTAACATACAAAGGTTTGAATGTGTAAGCAATCTGGTTCAGTGTTTAATATTTAGTTTGTATGTATTCGTGGAGTAGTATCGTATATTTGAGGTTCGTGTTTGGGTATACAATAATCAATGGTCTAGAAAGAATCAGGTTACGGCTCAAGATCAATAACTGGAATCAAGGTTTAGGGTTCAGTGCTACAAAGCACTTACAATATAAAACAGGAATATCAATCAGGACAATATCTCGAGAAAGTTCAGAACACTTGCCTGGTATTAGCTTACTACACTGCACTCGTTTCCAATCTCAACCGTCTTACTCCTCAACTACCTGTTTCCCTTTCCTACGCCTTGCCTCTTCTGCCCACATATCATAAGCATCTATCAATATTTAACTCATAGGATTCTATTCAACACATACTTCTATCTTCCCTTCGTTTCACCCAAATCCGATTAACGGATTAAAAGTTACGCAATAAACCAGTAAACATCGAATATACACACCGACAGTCAACCAACAAGTCACATATAACACATAACACGTCACATAATCAATGATATATCATTTATAAATAAGTCTCGAGTCATAAACAGGCTTTCAGGTATTTAAAATGATTTTTAAAACATTTCTCAGAATTAAAACGGGTCGTTGGATTAATTTTGGAATAATAAACAGGGTTCGGTTGGCCAATTCTGGCTCCGAAACAATTTTATAATAATTATCGAGCCTTGGAAATAATTTAGAATAATATTTTAAAGCTCGAAACTATTTTTCGGAATTTTTAAATCATCTTTAAATAATTAAATCTAATTTAATAATTAATTAAAATCAATTAATAATTAATTAAATCAATTAATCAATTAATTTTTGAATTAATTGACCAATTAATCAATTAAAAATTAACTAAAATTAGTTAACTAATTAATTCAGATTTATTTTTGAATAAAAATAATTTTCGGAATTAAAATAATAATTTTTGGAATTTTCAGAAATTAAAATCGAATTTTTATAATAAAAATAAATAGGAAATATGATTTTTGAATATTTTTAAAACAGGAATCCCAAATTTGCAAAGTCTGGAAACTTCAGGGACCTAACTGTTTCTTCCCCAAAAGTCCAGGGACATGTTTGCAATTTTGCAAACTCCCGCCGTCGACTCGCCGGAGTGTGGCCGGAGAACACGATTCCGGCCACCTCAGGCCACCAAACTGTACAGAATTAATCTACAGGTTACCAGCAACTTATACATGCAATCAAAATTCATTAATCATCCCTGTCCTGGCCGGAAAATGGCCAAGAACATCGTCGGTTTCCGGCGAACTTCGGAAAACTTCAAAACACAACTCCCTTCGATTCACTAATCCTCTGTTAACGAGCTATATACCAATCGATTGCAAATTTCATAAGGAACACAATCCACTATAAAACAACAGCTAATAACCCCTAAATCAAAAACCCCCAAATTTCAATTGAAAATATTCATACGGGTTATAAACCCTAATTTTAAAATTCAAAAATCAAACTCAAATTTGAACATGTTATTGAACTCCAAATCAGACGTATAATATATCAAAATCATCAGGAAAACAAGCTCTACATCATGCAATCATCAAATCATACAAACAATCATCCGAACAAAAATTCATATTTTTAATAAAATTAATTCGAAAATAAATAAAAATATAGAAAAATAATCTTGATTTCTGCAGTAAAACGAAGCTCAGAATCTGGTAGAACACTTCGAATCCTTCGTTTTGGTTACTCAAGCTTTGAAAACAGAGATCGGTAACGCCTTCGTTTTGTTGTTTGATTCTTAGAACAGTTTATGAAATTAGGGTTTTTCTCTGAAAATTATAAAATTAACTATCTGCAAATGATTTTGATACGAAATAAAATAGGGAAAAGGCTATTTGTAATTACGGAAAATTAGTATCCCGTTGGATCATTCCGGATATAAAACGGTACATTTATTTATAAAAACTGATCCAAACGGTATCGGTTTTCGGGATAATTATCCAAACCAGTACAATTTGTGCTGCGATCTTGGTCTCAGCGCCTGGTTACACGTACTACGAGGTGATAATTGGGATAGTTTAATAAAAAGCTCCCGTTTATCGAAAATACGGGTTTTATTGATTTACCGAAACGAATATTGTATGGAAAATGTTGCGCTGGAACCCGCGCAGAACAAACCGTACGCCGGATCGAAAAAGTCGAAACATGGAATATGCTCGGAATATTATAATTAGGTTTGGAAGGAGTTCTCGGAAGAGTTTCGGGTTCCAAAAATGTAACAACGGATGACGTCGGTTGGTTCCCGTTTTTATAAAATAGATTTTAAATACTCGGAAAAAGATTTTATAAATTTCATATGATCCTTATAAATCCATAAATTAACATAAAAATAATTAGGAAGATATGACAATTATCTATATTTTATTTTGGACATATAAAAATTAAAATACTCAATTAATATTATTTTTAAATATCTAAACACAGATAACACTTAATAATTAATTCACAGAATAGATACTGAACACAGATAATAATTATTTAATAGCAAAAATAATTACACGATATATCCTGAATATTACATCCTCCCCCCCTAAAAGGATTCTGTCCTCAGAATCTCCTAAGAAAACAAATGAGGATACTTTTTTCTCATATCACTTTCTAACTCCCCGGTTGACTCTTCAACCTTTGGGTTTCTCCACAATACTCTTACTAGCTTTACCACTTTATTCCTCAATACTTTCTCTCTTTCCTCTAGAATTCCTATCGGACTCTCTACATATGACAAATCTTCCTGAAGCTCTATTGGCTCATATTCTATTACATGCC
Source organism: Apium graveolens (assembly GCF_009905375.1). NCBI lineage: Eukaryota > Viridiplantae > Streptophyta > Magnoliopsida > Apiales > Apiaceae > Apium > Apium graveolens. The sequence goes on from NC_133648.1 coordinate 292,299,287, forward strand.
TGGAGTCTGGATTATATTTCTTGAGCATCGATACGTGAAAAACATTGTGAATGTGCTCCATGTGCGGTGGTAAGGCCAACTCGTAATCTACTTTGCCAACGCGCTTTAGGATCTCAAAAGGTCCGACATATCTTGGGCTTAGCTTCCCTTTCTTTCCAAACCTCGTTAGTCCTTTCCATGGTGATACTTTCAGTAATACCAAGCTTCTTTCTTCAAATTCCATATCCTTTCTTGACTGGTCTGCATATTTCCTTTGGAGGTCTTGTGCTGCTATCAATCTTTTCTTAATTACTTCAACAACTTCCTTTTTTTGCTGCACCAATTCAGGTCCAAGTATTTTGCGTTCTCCTACTTCATCCCAATGCACTGGAGATCTGCATTTGCGTCCATAAAGGGCTTCATAGGGTAGCATGTAACACCCCCAGATCCGGGGTCGGGAATCCGGGTTGTCACGGTCTTTCTTTCCACAATATCACTTTACTTAATTAATAATAAATACCCTCATGCTGTGACCCCACACTAACACACACCACAACTCGTTATAGTCTCAGAGATGAAATTGAAATAAGTACAAGTCTTTGAATCCACAATTTAAAATTATTACAACCCAAAATGATTACTTGATAATTTACAGTTAATTGCCATTATCTGCCACAAGTTATAATTATACATAATTGGATTCTCAAAAGTAGATGGTCTAAACTACAATGGATCTACCTCTGCAGCTATAGCAGCTACAATATCAGCGGGAAGACGCGGGACGCTTCCCACGCGCTTGCGCTGGGTCTGCTGGAGTCTGGCCATCTCTCCTAACTGTTGTTGTGTGATGAAGAAATAAAGCAAGAGTGAGCCTTACAGCTCGCAAGATAATATGTAGTGATAACAATAATACAAGTATCTAAATGGATACTTACTAAAATCTTTATCGTGTGTAAGATAATTACTTACTAGATATAAGTAAAAACAAGGAATGAAGTTACCAATACTTCCCCACACTTATATCATTTATAAATCTACTTGAACTATCACCGTTCAAAGTATAATAAAATTCACGAGGTCATCCCATAGATGAGACCACAAATAAACTTGAAAATATTTGATCTTTGAAATATTTTGAAAAGAAATGAAGTTACGAGATACTTCATTCAATGGATACACCAATAAAAATGTTTGACCCTGTCAATGCTTCGGCAACCACCCATTAGTAGCCTTTCGATCGAAATGCTACGGGTAGTGTTGCAGAATTATCCAAATGGATGATGAACTCATTACGGGAGTTTACCGCGCCAGGAAGACCACTTACGATGATCAGTCGTAGTAGTACAACCCCACCATTTTCTACATGTAGAGGAGAACCTGTCGGATTTACTTGTCAACCGAACACTGAACTCCTAAGGAATGGACCGCCTTAGCGGAACTTCCAGGCCATTTGGGCCAATATAATAAGGCTGGGCCGGCGCTACTCGACCACTTACGCCACTCCTAGTTCAGATGAAATCCATGACTCTGAAACGTAAAGCTCGTTTCCCCCTTTCCCCAAGTAGAAACTTGTTGATACGGCTCCACCAAGAAGTCGTATCTAGTTGGAAAGGAAAACTCACCGATATTTCCCAGGCGATGCCTGTTAATGGATTAACTTGTTCCAAGAATTTTACTTCCCGAATATTGGGTAAGTAATCAAAAACTCTTTTACCAAGACAGCAACCTTGTTGCGAATATAAAATACACCACCGAGCCGGATCCCCCATGTTTTGAGCGAGTATTTAAATCTCCTTTTTAAAAGGAAGATTTTAAATATAAAAATAGTTTTGGGATCCGCTCTAACTTTTGAAAATCATTTTAAAGACTCGAAAACACTTTAAAGAGTGTTTGGAGTAAAACTGATTTAATGAAGTAAATCAGTCCCCAGAATATTTAGAAAATGTCTGAATATTATTATTTAAATAATATTCCCATAAAAAAATAATCTTTATAAAATAATTGAAGTAGAAGTATTAAAACTTATACTTGAAATGAATAGCAAATAATCAAAGATATACTTATACGAAAGTAATATCTTTATTTGAATAATCAAAAATAAGTTTGATTATCGACACCTTATTCTTTAATAAAATAAAGAATATATTTCAGCAAATAATCGGAGTCATAGATCCTCAAATGAATATTCAAATAATATTCAATAAATAAAATAAGCTGAGTCATAATACCTCGAATGAATATTATAAATAATATTCATTAAATAAAATAAAGGAGTCATACATCCTCAAATGAATATTCAAATAATATTCAATAAATAAAATAAAAAGTCATACGCCTTCGAATAATATTCGAAATAATATTCAATAATAAAATAAAGTTAAAGTTATCGAATAAACCTTATTCGATTTATAGTTTGGAAAACTATAACCATATATATATATATAAATATATATATATATATATCCTTATCCATATATATAAGATTACTCGGGATCCTCGACTCCCGGTTTTGGAAAATATTTTCACCTTTTGGGTCCCTATACTAAGGGTATATGCAAGTTACCGCTATCCTCTAGCATAGGTATTATCAAATGAACCAACAGATATATATTTCAAGAATATGAAACAGGCATGCATATATACCATATTAGCATACTCCAATATATTGCAAAATTTGCTACTAACAATCATGCAATATCACAAGATAATGCATATACATATATTTACATCACAACAACAGTATAACGGGTAGAAAACTTGCCTGAGCGACTTGGGGGTGAGAAAGGCTCGGGACGAGTCTGGCAACCTATAAACAACAAGTAAGTTGGAATTAAACCAAAATCACTTGTAAGTCTATGCTTTAACTAACTTAGACTCTAATGCTAGTTTTACGCTCACCGATTCGCTTAAGTCACTCGGGTACCCTCGGCTCCACCATTTTTAATAACTTGACCTTTACGAGTTTTAACGCGATTCCTTCGCGAATGACTTACCAACTGCCTAACACACTTACCATAAATGTTTCATACATTAATTAACCCTTTTTGGTCTTTAACCTACATTCCAAAATAAGGCGAGGGAAAAAGTTTCGTTCGCGAAACGCCGTTACTTGAAACGGTCGTTTCTCCTAAACCGTAAATCGGAATCGAACGAACTACATATCAAAACGAAGCTCGTAACATGAGCTATCTAAACATGGCAGTGGTCACAATCTAGCAGGGGGTTCTCGGGTCCTAATGCTATGCACAAAAACAGTCCAAAGAAAATCGGACATTACGACGGCTATGTTTACGCGATTTCCCATTTTTTAAACTACCCACAATCAACACAAACCATCCTCAAATCCAACACACAACAAACACCCATCCTTATCACATCATAACAATCCCAACCAATTCAATTTTACTCATTCATACATATGCTTAACCTAACTTTAATCATGCTTAAGTTTCTTTAAATCAAAACCACAAAATTACCATCTCATTTCACTACCATACCAAATCTCAACCTCTAATCATAACAACAAGATACCATAATATCCTACTCATCAAAATCACCTTATAATATATATGAACCTAGGGTTTGAAAATGGTATACCTTCCTTGAAGTGGTGGGTTGAGCTAGGAAGCCTTAAGAAGCTTGGAGAAGCCTTAGGAAAGCTTGGATCTTCAAGAAAAACAAGAAAAAGTTCAAGTTAAAAACTTGAAAACACTATTCATTGTCTTCTTCATTGATTAAATGAAGAAGCTAGAGAAAGAATTAATGGCTTAAACTCATGATATAGCCATAACTAAGCATAAAGATGGTTAGGGAATTTTCTTACCAATTAAGGATGCTTTGATCTTGATTTTTGAAAATTTTGGCCTTGAAAAATGAAGAAAGCCGAGAGCTAATATGAAGAATAATGCCTTGGCTGATTTTTGATGAAATGATTTGCTAGTTGGTTGGCTTGGTTTTGTTTTTGATTTAGCAAATTACCACCTTGCCCTTGAATTTGTGTGGTCCTAAATCAACCACACCTCCTTCCTTCCATGTCATGCTTATGTCACCCTTATGATGTCATCCTCCCTTCCTTGTCTTCTTTCTATTGGTTGGATGACATCACTCCCCTTAATCCCTTTGATTAGCTTCCTAATCGTTTGCCTAATGACCGCTGATCTGTTGTACGGTTCGCTTAACTTTCGTTCTCGTTTATCGTTTGAAGGATCATACCCGGGATCTTATTACTTAGGTTCCCTTAACCTTTCTCAATACATTATATTCCTTTTTATGATCCTCTATTATAATCCTTTAATTTAAATCCTTTTTATCCTGTTGCCTTATACTCAATTCTCTCCGTATCTTATGGATTTCCGGGAAAAACCAAAGTGTTCGGAATTGGGTTCTGACGATATTTACATACACTTATATACTTCATAGAGTACTAATAAAATCCCAGAATATCCATAACAGAACCCCTACATAGTGTGGCGTGAAAAGTTTTCTCATTCAGCTAAAACACTATTCACAAGGGTTACAAAAAAGTTGAAAAATTTTGGGGTTATTACAGTCTCCCCTCCTTAAAAGGATTCCGTCCCGGAATCAAACAGAAAACAATTGGGGGTACTTTTCTAGCATTGCGCTCTCTAGTTCCCAAGTCGATTCTTCCACATTATGATTCTGCCATAGTACTCTGACTAGCTTGATCACCTTGTTCCGAAGCACCTGTTCCTTCTTATCCATAATCCTTACTGGCTTCTCCACGTAAGTTAGATCTGGCTGCATATCCACCTGCTCGTACTCCACTATGTGCCTGGCATCTCGATGATACCTCCTTAGCATTGACACATGGAACACATTATGAACTTGTTGCAAATTAGGGGGTAGGGCTAGCTCGTAAGCTAACTTTCCAATCCGTCTTAATATCTCAAAAGGTCCAATGTATCTTGGGCTTAGTTTTCCTTTCTTTCCGAACCTCATTAATCCCTTCCAAGGGGATACTTTCAACAGTACTAAGTCCCCTACCTCATATTCCTTGTCCTTTCGGGCTAGGTCTGCATATTTCTTCTGTCTGTCTTGGGCTGCTACAAGTCGCCCTCTGATAAGATCCACTATATCTTTGGTCCTTTGGACCACTTCGGGTCCGAGCATCTTCCGCTCTCCTACTTCATCCCAGTATAAGGGAGATCGACACCTTCTTCCGTACAAGGCCTCATAAGGCGGCATCCCGATGCTAGCATGAAAGCTATTGTTATAAGAAAACTCGATCAACGGCAGGTGATCATCCCAACTTCCTTTAAGGTCTATTGCACAGACTCTCAACATATCCTCTAGTGTCTGGATGGTCCTTTCACTCTGTCCATCCGTCTGGGGATGGTACGCGGTACTCATATTTAACTTGGTCCCCGCACATTCCTGAAAGCTCCTCCAAAATCTGGAGTTGAACCTTGGGTCTCGGTCTGAGACAATGGACGATGGGACTCCATGTCGCGTCACTATTTCCTTAAGGTAAATGTCCACCAGTCTATCGACTGTGTATCTCTCGTTGATAGGAATGAAATGAGCTGACTTTGTCAGTCGGTCTATAATTACCCAAATGGCGTCGTGATTGGCTTTCGTCCTTGGCAAGCCTACAACAAAATCCATCGCTATCTGTTCCCATTTCCATTCGGGAATCTCCAGGGGTCGCAAAAGTCCACTGGGTCTCTGGTGCTCTGCCTTTACTCTTTGGCAAGTCAAACACTTGTTCACCCATTCTGCTACGTCCCTCTTCATGTTGGGCCACCAGTAATATTCCTTCAAATCCCTATACATCTTGGTACTTCCTGGGTGAATGGAATACCTTGAACTATGGCTTTCATCCAAAATCTCATCTTTAAGTTCTTGAACATTCGGAACCCAAATTCGGTAGGAGTACCTCATTATCCCTTTATCATCTTTCTCAGTATGGATCTCTTCTCCAGTCATTGACTTTCTGTCTTCATTCATTATTTTCTCTTGGCACAATCTGATCTTTTCCAATAATTCTGGCTGCATTGAGATCTCAAAAAGCTTTTCAGTTCCGGTTCCGGTTACCTTTACCTCTATTTCCATTTTCTCAAAATCCCTTATCAACTCTTCCGAGGTCGTTATCATTCTGAGTCTTTCCTTTCTACTAAGGGCATCAGCCACCACATTGGCTTTCCCTGGATGATAGAGAATCTCACAATCGTAGTCCTTGATTAGTTCTAACCATCTCCTCTGGCGCATGTTGAGCTCTTTCTGCGTAAATATGTACTTGAGGCTCTTATGGTCTGTGAAAATCTCGCACTTCTCTCCATACAAGTAGTGCCTCCAAATTTTTAAAGCAAATACTATTGCCGCGAGCTCAAGGTCATGAGTAGGATATCTAACCTCGTATTCCTTCAATTGTCTCGACGCATACGCGATAACTTTACCGTGCTGCATAAGCACACATCCTAATCCTTTGTGCGACGCGTCACTATATATCACAAAATCTCCTTTTCCATCCGGCAATGCCAATACCGGAGCCGTTATCAACCTTTTCTTTAATTCCTGAAAACTGTTCTCGCATTTCTCCGTCCATTCAAACTTCTCTGTCTTACGAGTAAGTCGTGTCAAAGGGGCTGCGATCTTCGCAAAGTCCTGCACAAATCTACGATAGTAGCCGGCCAATCCTATGAAACTCCTCACCTCTGTGGGTGTGGTTGGCCTTTCCCAATTTGAGACTGCCTCTATCTTGGAGGGGTCGACCAATACTCCTTCTTTATTGATCACATGTCCTAAAAACTGTACTTCATTCCGCCAGAATTCACACTTCGAGAATTTGGCATATAACTGCTCCTCTCTGAGTATTCCTAGAGCTATCCTCAAATGCTCTGCATGTTCTGCCTCAGTCCTTGAGTAGATCAAAATATCATCGATAAAAACTATCACACACTTGTCCAAGTACTTCTTAAATACTCTATTCATTAAATCCATGAAGGCTGCTGGGGCATTGGTTAATCCAAAGGACATTACCAAGAACTCATAATGCCCATACCTGGTACGGAACGCTGTCTTGGAAATATCTTCGGACTTAATCTTTAGTTGGTGATATCCAGTTCTCAGGTCAATCTTGGAAAAATAAACAGCATCCTTTAGCTGGTCGAACAGATCGTCTATTCTAGGTAATGGGTACCTGTTCTTTATGGTTAGCTTGTTCAACTCTCGATAGTCTATGCACAACCTCATGCTCCCATCTTTCTTCTTAACAAATAAAACTGGTGCTCCCCACGGAGACACACTGGGTCTTATCATACCCTTATCCAAGAGTTCCTGCAATTGGATAGCTAATTCCTTCATTTCTAACGGGGCTAACCGGTAAGGTGCTTTTGAAACTGGCGCCGTCCCTGGGGCCAACTCAATAGCAAATTCAATCACTCTATCGGGTGGTAATCCCGGAAGGTCTTGGGGGAATACATCTTCAAATTCGTTGACTACTGGAATATCTTGTAAATTGGGCACCTCCTTCTGCGTGTCCACCACATAGGCTAGGTAAGCCTCACTCCCTTTTCGTAGCATCCTTCTGGCCTGAGCCATGGTCAAAAATTTCTGCGTCTGCCTCTTTCCTCTAAATATAATTTCTTTCTTCCCGGGGATATTTAACTTAACTTTCTTCCCTTTACAGTCTATCTGAGCATCGTTGCTAGATAGCCAGTCCATTCCCAAAATCACATCAAACTCCCCTAATTTAAAAGGAATCAGATCAACACTGAAAGATTGCTCCCCTATGCCTATCTCACAGGCGGGGTGAATCTGGTTAACAGGAATAATCTCATGATTGGCTATTTCTACTTGCAAGGGTTCTATCAAAGGTTTAGCCTTAAGTCTTAACTTACGCGCAAAGTCCTTTGATATAAAAGATTTAGTTGCTCCCGAATCAAATAAAACATTTGCACTGACTGAATTTAGAGAAAGGGTACCTGCTATCACATCTGAATATTTCATAGCATCCTGGACTGTCATGTTGAAAGTCCTCGCAGTAGGTGGCTTATTAGAAGCAGCCCTGCTTGCTCCCGAAGCTGCTGGTTTGTTCATTGGGCATTCTCTCTTCCAATGACCTGGGCGTCCGCACTGATGACAAGTGGTGGTTGGAATGACGGCAGGGGCTGACGAAGGGCATTTGTGAGAATAGTGGCCCACTTGCCCACACTTAAAGCAGGTTACTGGCTTTCCTTTACACTCCCCAGTGTGATTCCTTCCACAAGTGTTACAGGTTGGCAATGGGGGTCGAGACTGGTTGGAATAGGACATTCTTGACTTCTGGCCGCCCTGGCTCACACTCACACTCATTGGTCGCTTAAACCCAGTGTTCTTTCCCGGTAGGGACACTGCTCCTCGATTAAACCTAGTTGGGAAGCTCCTTCCTGCGGAACCTCCACCCATGCTCATACTTTTCCTCTTTATTCCTTTCTTCTCTCTTTCCTTCTGCATCTGTTCACTTCCGACTTCTACAATCGTTGCCTTTTGCACCAGAGTGGCATAGTCCGTAAGCTCAAGGATTGCCACCCTATTCTGAATCCATGGTTTCAGTCCCTGCTGAAACCTCCTAGCTTTCTTTTCCTCGGTGCTCACAAACTCCGGCACAAACCTTGATAACTCAGTAAATTTCGCTTCGTACTCTGCTACAGACAAGTTATTCTGCTTTAGCTCCAAGAACTTGAGCTCCATCTGGTTTTCCATAAACCTCGGGAAATACTTTCCCAGAAACAACTGACTAAATCTCTCCCAGGTTATAATAGCATCTGTCTCCATGTTTTTCTTGGCCTCCCACCAGTAGTTAGCTTCTCCTTTCAGAAGGTAGGTAGCAAATACAGTTTTCTGTGCCTCATCGATACTCAAAATCTCAAAAGATTTCTCCATCTCCTTTAACCATGCCCTTGCCTCAACTGGGTCGGCTGATCCGTGGAACTCAGGGGGCTTAAGGGACTTAAAAGCCCTGAAAGAGTTTGCCACAGCATTGTTACTTCCTTGAGGGGGTGGGTTGGGTTGACGTTCCAAATTCTGTCTTAGGAGTTGCATAAACTGGCCCATGGGATCCATGCCTGGGTTTGGTACTGGTTGCTCAACCTCGGTTTCTCCTTCTTCAGCCTCTATCTCAAATCCCTCAACATCATATGTTTCCTCTTCCTCTTCATACAGGGAGTCATCCTGTTCCACATAATCCTCATCTTCCTCTTCACTGTGATCTTGGTTTCTATTGTCCTGATTATGGCTTCCCTGGTCCTCAGACCCAGGGTTCGCCCTAGTTCCAATCTTTCTTGGCGGCATGATTCTGATAATAATAAAAACAATTATTGGGAAAAATTCAACGTTAGGTCACAATCATATACAACATTGTGCCTTGCACAGCTCTTATAATGGGGAGAACGTATATCGCAATTCTATTATTTTAAGAAAGTTCTAATACGAAGTGCAGTAATAATAATAATAAAACAGTGATCCCGTCACTATGGAACTGAACCGAAAGGAAACAAATATATACATAATGCGAGAATACATAGTTTGATCTGGTCAAAAGTACAACAGTGCTACAGTCATCTGTCCCAAAAGTGATACACAAGAGTCTATCTGTCTAGTCAGAAAAAGGGATGCTATATACAAGTCAACTATCCCGGAAAATTGGCTCTTACTAAGGCCTCGGCTAACTAGACAACTAGACTATTCCATCATCAATCCTGAATCACACACCGGAACGGGTCAGCTCCCAAACCCTTTCCATCGCACGACGGAAGATATAGTCGGCCTGCCGCCTAGAGATCCTACCATGCCTGTCCCCCTGGAGAGATCTGAGTCTCGCTCGGGACGTGAGCTCTATCCCCGTAAGCTCCCTCCTCAAGGATCGGGGTATAGAAGCCCTGGTCTCATAAGCTCGGGTACGCCTACCCGCCCTCTCTGCATCCAACTCCCTCCTGGCCTCATCCAGTCGGGCCTCGGCAACAGCCACTCGGGTCCTCAAAACATCCTGAACATATCCATGAGCTAACGAAGACTGCCTCTGGGCAGGGTCAAGAGGTGGTGAATCTGGAGCCGCTGAGGGTGCCTCCTCGGTCTGCCTAGGCTCGGAAGTATGGGTCTCTGAGCTGTCATCATCAGGAATCCAAGATAGTGGTGGAGGGGTAGGGGCTCTGACCACCGGAAGTGTGGGTAAAGGGATACCAGCATACACTACCATAGATCCAACACGCTCCTCAGCTACTGGGACCTCATCCGGGTCCTCCTCATCTGGAATAGCAATAACCTCTGTCTCTGACTCCTCTGAGGGGTCCTCCTCATCTGAAACAGCAATGACCTCCGTCTCAGGCTCCTCTGGGGGGTCCTCCTCATCCTCCTCCATCTCAGGCTCCTCCTGATCCTCAACATCCAGCAATGCCTCATCATGCTCACGCTCGTACATCTCAGGGTCCTCCATCTCAGGCGCCTACACATTAAACGAGCTAAATTACTATCATGATATTTATAAGGGTTCCCGTAAGGGTTTTAGCTGTCAGTACTACTTTAAGTAGTCCGACCATGAACTTGGCAAGAGTTCTTATTATTTTTGTGAGTTTATTTTATCGTCGCATCATCTCTGAGGTTTATAACGCTTGGCTCTGATACCATTTCTGTAACACCCCCAGATCCGGGGTCGGGAATCCGGGTTGTCACGGTCTTTCTTTCCACAATATCACTTTACTTAATTAATAATAAATACCCTCATGCTGTGACCCCACACTAACACACACCACAACTCGTTATAGTCTCAGAGATGAAATTGAAATAAGTACAAGTCTTTGAATCCACAATTTAAAATTATTACAACCCAAAATGATTACTTGATAATTTACAGTTAATTGCCATTATCTGCCACAAGTTATAATTATACATAATTGGATTCTCAAAAGTAGATGGTCTAAACTACAATGGATCTACCTCTGCAGCTATAGCAGCTACAATATCAGCGGGAAGACGCGGGACGCTTCCCACGCGCTTGCGCTGGGTCTGCTGGAGTCTGGCCATCTCTCCTAACTGTTGTTGTGTGATGAAGAAATAAAGCAAGAGTGAGCCTTACAGCTCGCAAGATAATATGTAGTGATAACAATAATACAAGTATCTAAATGGATACTTACTAAAATCTTTATCGTGTGTAAGATAATTACTTACTAGATATAAGTAAAAACAAGGAATGAAGTTACCAATACTTCCCCACACTTATATCATTTATAAATCTACTTGAACTATCACCGTTCAAAGTATAATAAAATTCACGAGGTCATCCCATAGATGAGACCACAAATAAACTTGAAAATATTTGATCTTTGAAATATTTTGAAAAGAAATGAAGTTACGAGATACTTCATTCAATGGATACACCAATAAAAATGTTTGACCCTGTCAATGCTTCGGCAACCACCCATTAGTAGCCTTTCGATCGAAATGCTACGGGTAGTGTTGCAGAATTATCCAAATGGATGATGAACTCATTACGGGAGTTTACCGCGCCAGGAAGACCACTTACGATGATCAGTCGTAGTAGTACAACCCCACCATTTTCTACATGTAGAGGAGAACCTGTCGGATTTACTTGTCAACCGAACACTGAACTCCTAAGGAATGGACCGCCTTAGCGGAACTTCCAGGCCATTTGGGCCAATATAATAAGGCTGGGCCGGCGCTACTCGACCACTTACGCCACTCCTAGTTCAGATGAAATCCATGACTCTGAAACGTAAAGCTCGTTTCCCCCTTTCCCCAAGTAGAAACTTGTTGATACGGCTCCACCAAGAAGTCGTATCTAGTTGGAAAGGAAAACTCACCGATATTTCCCAGGCGATGCCTGTTAATGGATTAACTTGTTCCAAGAATTTTACTTCCCGAATATTGGGTAAGTAATCAAAAACTCTTTTACCAAGACAGCAACCTTGTTGCGAATATAAAATACACCACCGAGCCGGATCCCCCATGTTTTGAGCGAGTATTTAAATCTCCTTTTTAAAAGGAAGATTTTAAATATAAAAATAGTTTTGGGATCCGCTCTAACTTTTGAAAATCATTTTAAAGACTCGAAAACACTTTAAAGAGTGTTTGGAGTAAAACTGATTTAATGAAGTAAATCAGTCCCCAGAATATTTAGAAAATGTCTGAATATTATTATTTAAATAATATTCCCATAAAAAAATAATCTTTATAAAATAATTGAAGTAGAAGTATTAAAACTTATACTTGAAATGAATAGCAAATAATCAAAGATATACTTATACGAAAGTAATATCTTTATTTGAATAATCAAAAATAAGTTTGATTATCGACACCTTATTCTTTAATAAAATAAAGAATATATTTCAGCAAATAATCGGAGTCATAGATCCTCAAATGAATATTCAAATAATATTCAATAAATAAAATAAGCTGAGTCATAATACCTCGAATGAATATTATAAATAATATTCATTAAATAAAATAAAGGAGTCATACATCCTCAAATGAATATTCAAATAATATTCAATAAATAAAATAAAAAGTCATACGCCTTCGAATAATATTCGAAATAATATTCAATAATAAAATAAAGTTAAAGTTATCGAATAAACCTTATTCGATTTATAGTTTGGAAAACTATAACCATATATATATATATATATATATATATCCTTATCCATATATATAAGATTACTCGGGATCCTCGACTCCCGGTTTTGGAAAATATTTTCACCTTTTGGGTCCCTATACTAAGGGTATATGCAAGTTACCGCTATCCTCTAGCATAGGTATTATCAAATGAACCAACAGATATATATTTCAAGAATATGAAACAGGCATGCATATATACCATATTAGCATACTCCAATATATTGCAAAATTTGCTACTAACAATCATGCAATATCACAAGATAATGCATATACATATATTTACATCACAACAACAGTATAACGGGTAGAAAACTTGCCTGAGCGACTTGGGGGTGAGAAAGGCTCGGGACGAGTCTGGCAACCTATAAACAACAAGTAAGTTGGAATTAAACCAAAATCACTTGTAAGTCTATGCTTTAACTAACTTAGACTCTAATGCTAGTTTTACGCTCACCGATTCGCTTAAGTCACTCGGGTACCCTCGGCTCCACCATTTTTAATAACTTGACCTTTACGAGTTTTAACGCGATTCCTTCGCGAATGACTTACCAACTGCCTAACACACTTACCATAAATGTTTCATACATTAATTAACCCTTTTTGGTCTTTAACCTACATTCCAAAATAAGGCGAGGGAAAAAGTTTCGTTCGCGAAACGCCGTTACTTGAAACGGTCGTTTCTCCTAAACCGTAAATCGGAATCGAACGAACTACATATCAAAACGAATCTCGTAACATGAGCTATCTAAACATGGCAGTGGTCACAATCTAGCAGGGGGTTCTCGGGTCCTAATGCTATGCACAAAAACAGTCCAAAGAAAATCGGACATTACGACGGCTATGTTTACGCGATTTCCCATTTTTTAAACTACCCACAATCAACACAAACCATCCTCAAATCCAACACACAACAAACACCCATCCTTATCACATCATAACAATCCCAACCAATTCAATTTTACTCATTCATACATATGCTTAACCTAACTTTAATCATGCTTAAGTTTCTTTAAATCAAAACCACAAAATTACCATCTCATTTCACTACCATACCAAATCTCAACCTCTAATCATAACAACAAGATACCATAACATCCTACTCATCAAAATCACCTTATAATATATATGAACCTAGGGTTTGAAAATGGTATACCTTCCTTGAAGTGGTGGGTTGAGCTAGGAAGCCTTAAGAAGCTTGGAGAAGCCTTAGGAAAGCTTGGATCTTCAAGAAAAACAAGAAAAAGTTCAAGTTAAAAACTTGAAAACACTATTCATTGTCTTCTTCATTGATTAAATGAAGAAGCTAGAGAAAGAATTAATGGCTTAAACTCATGATATAGCCATAACTAAGCATAAAGATGGTTAGGGAATTTTCTTACCAATTAAGGATGCTTTGATCTTGATTTTTGAAAATTTTGGCCTTGAAAAATGAAGAAAGCCGAGAGCTAATATGAAGAATAATGCCTTGGCTGATTTTTGATGAAATGATTTGCTAGTTGGTTGGCTTGGTTTTGTTTTTGATTTAGCAAATTACCACCTTGCCCTTGAATTTGTGTGGTCCTAAATCAACCACACCTCCTTCCTTCCATGTCATGCTTATGTCACCCTTATGATGTCATCCTCCCTTCCTTGTCTTCTTTCTATTGGTTGGATGACATCACTCCCCTTAATCCCTTTGATTAGCTTCCTAATCGTTTGCCTAATGACCGCTGATCTGTTGTACGGTTCGCTTAACTTTCGTTCTCGTTTATCGTTTGAAGGATCATACCCGGGATCTTATTACTTAGGTTCCCTTAACCTTTCTCAATACATTATATTCCTTTTTATGATCCTCTATTATAATCCTTTAATTTAAATCCTTTTTATCTTGTTGCCTTATACTCAATTCTCTCCGTATCTTATGGATTTCCGGGAAAAACCAAAGTGTTCGGAATTGGGTTCTGACGATATTTACATACACTTATATACTTCATAGAGTACTAATAAAATCCCAGAATATCCATAACAGAACCCCTACATAGTGTGGCGTGAAAAGTTTTCTCATTCAGCTAAAACACTATTCACAAGGGTTACAAAAAAGTTGAAAAATTTTGGGGTTATTACATAGCATCCCAATACTGGCGTGATAATTGTTGTTATAAGCAAATTCTACCAGAGGTAAATGCTCGTCCCAACTTCCTTTGAAATCAATAACATAAACACGTAACATATCCTCGATTGTCTGGATCATTTTTTCACTTTGGCCGTCCGTCTGCGGGTGATAGGCCGTACTCATATTCAATCTCGTTCCCAAACATTCTTGAAAACTCTTTCAAAATCTTGAATTAAACCTTGGATCTCGATCAGATACAATAGACACTGGAACTCCATGACGAACTACGATTTCCTTCAGGTACATATGGACTAACTTGTCGAGCGAGAATCTTTCATTTATAGGCAGAAAATGAGCTGACTTGGTAAGTCTATCCACTATAACCCAAATGGCATCATGATTAGCCCTTGTTCTTGGTAATCCAACTATGAAATCCATGGTAATATGTTCCCACTTCCACTCTAGAATCTCCAATGGCTGTAACAATCCACTTGGTCTCTGATGCTCTGCTTTAACTCTCTGACAGGTATAACATTTGCTAACCCATTCCGCAATTTCCCTCTTCATATCTGGCCACCAATAATTCTCCTTTAAATCCCTGTACATTTTGGTACTCCCTGGATGGATGGAATATCTTGAACTATGTGCCTCTTGTAAAATTTCATTCTTTAACTCCGTCACCGGTGGAATCCAAATTCTAGATGAAAACCTCAGAATACCTTGATCATCCTTTTGTGTGCATAATTCTTCACCTACCAAATGATTTATATCTTGATCCATTACATCTTCCTGACATTTTTTTATTTTCTCCAATAACTCCGGTTGGAAAGTCATACTGTACACTTTTGCTTCCTCGGGCTTGCAAACTCTAATCTCCAATTCCAATTTCTGAAATTCCTTATATATCTCTTCAGGTACTGATAACTCATTTAACCTTTCCTTCCGACTTAACGCCTCTGCTATAACGGTCGCTTTATCGGGATGATAATTAATCGAGCAGTCGTAATCCTTGATCAATTCTAACCATCTCCTTTGCCTCATATTAAGTTCCTTCTGTGTGAATATGTACTTTAAGCTTTTGTGATCCGTGAAAATCTCGCATATTTCTCCATACAAATAATGTCTCCAAATCTTCAAAGCGAAAACTATGGCTGCTAGCTCCAAATCATGAGTAGGATACTTTTGTTCGTGTGGTTTCAATTGCCTTGACGCATACGCAATCACCTTTTTGTGCTGCATTAAAACACATCCTAGTCCTTTGTGAGAAGCATCGTTATAAATTACGAAATTCCCTTGATCGTCTGGAAGTGACAAAACAGGTGTCGTGATTAGTCTTTGCTTCAATTCCTGAAAACTTCCTTCGCACTTGTCGTTCCATATAAACTTTTCATTCTTTCGTGTAAGCTTTGTCAGTGGTGTTGCAATCCTTGAGAAATTCTGGACAAATCATCGATAATATCCCGCCAATTCCCAGAAACTTCTTACCTCGATGGGTGTTCTCGGTCTCTCCCAATTTGTAATTGCTTCGATCTTTGCCGGGTCTACTTTGATCCCTTCGTTACTGACTATGTGTCCTAAGAACTGAACCTCCTGTAACCAAAATTCACACTTAGAGAATTTAGCATATAACTTATTTTTCTTTAAAATCTCCATAGCTGTCCTTAAATGTTCCGCATGATCCTCTTCCGTCTTTGAGTAAATTAAAATATCATCTATAAACACAATAACGAACTTGTCCAAATACTCCTTCAAAATTCTGGTCATTAAATCCATAAATACTGCCGGGGCATTAGTCAATCCAAAAGACATTAATAGAAATTCATAATGTCCATACCTCGTTCTGAAAGCTGTCTTTGGTATATCTTCTGGCTTGATCTTCAGTTGATGATATCCTGATCTTAAATCAATTTTGGAGAAGTACTTGGCTCCCTTCAATTGATCAAACAAATCGTCAATCCTCGGTAACGGATACTTGTTCTTGATTGTAAGCTTGTTGAGCTCCCTATAGTCGATACACAGTCTCACGCTTCCATCTTTCTTCTTGACAAATAATACCGGTGCTCCCCACGGGGACATACTGGGTCTGATTACTCATTTCTCTAACAGCTCTTGCAATTGCTTCGCTAACTCTTTCATCTCAATAGGCGCCATTCTGTACGGGGCCTTGGATAATGGTTCTGTTCCACGTGCTAAGTCGATCACAAATTCAATTTCTCTATCTGGAGGAAGTCCTGGTAACTCATCGGGAAACACTTCTGGATATTCATTCACTACTGGAATATCTTTAAATGTTGCTGGCTCCTGACTTTTGTCAATCATGTATGCTACGAAATGCTCGCATCCTTGCCGTAATAACATCTTGGCTTGAATCATTGTTAGGAATTTCTTTACTTGCTTCTGGCCCTTGAACGTTACTATTCTTTCGTCTGGCATTTTCACCATTACCTTCTTATTTCGACAATCTATATGGGCATCGTGCTTAGATAACCAATCCATTCCTAATATAACGTCAAACTCCCCTAACTTAAATGGTATCAAATCTACACAAAATTTACTACCAAAAATCTCAATCTCATAATTCCCACAAACTTGATTAGTAGATATTCGTTCTTGATTTGCCAATTCCACGGTCATTATTTCATTTAAATACTCAACTGGACAATTTAACTTACTAACAAAATTTTGTGAAACAAACGATCGAGTTGCTCCCGAATCTATTAACACTTTGGCACATAAAGAATTCACATTAAGCGTACCTGCCACAAAATCCGTATCCTGGATAGCATCCTTCACAGACATGTCAAAAACTCTAGCCCTTGGAGTCTCATTCACTATTGGGGTAGATCCCATAATCCTCAATGCATTACTGACCGGGGTTGGTGTCTTGCAATCCCTGGCTATATGTCCTGGTTTCCCACATTTAAAGCACGTAAATCCAATGGCTGGAACCTTTACTGCTGTATTCCGGATAGGCTGATCCTTATTTGTTGGCTCTCTTGCTGGCTGATTTCGGCACTCCCTCGAATAGTGCCCTTTCTGGTTGCATTTGAAACATACCACATTTAACTTATTACAGACTCCTCCATGCTTCTTTCCACATACTTGACAATTTGGAAAAGTTAATCTCAACTGATTCGACTGATTCGCATTAACTGGACGGTTGCCCTAGCCTATGTCGCTTGCATTCTGTCTCTTAAAATTAAAATTTCTCCCTGGCTGAAACTTGCCTTTCTTAAAATTTGGAAACTTCCCTGGTTGTGAATGACCTTCATTCCCTTCAAATTTCCTTTTCTTGCTTTCCTTCTCCTTCTGTGACATCTCACTCTCTGTCTCCGCGATCATGGCCTTCTGTACCACTCCTGCATAGGTCTCCAATTCAAAAATAGCTACCTTTCCTCTGATCCATGGCTTCAAGCCTTGCTGGAATCTCTTATCTTTCTTCCTGTCAGTATCCACATACGACGGTACATACCTTGACAATTCCTCAAACTTACCCTCATAATCGGTTACCGACAGGTTCCCTTGCTTTAATTCTAAAAACTTCAGCTCCATTTGATCTTGGACAAACTGAGGAAAAAACTTTTCTAAAAACAATTCCTTAAACCTCTCCCAAGTAATAACATCTGTAGCTTCCAATGTCTTCACCATCTCCCACCAATAGGTGGCCTCGTTCTTCAGATAGTAACTTGCAAACTCAACCTTCTGTTCTTCCTTTACTTTTACTAGGGTAAATGCCTTCTCTATTTCCTTTAACCAAACATTTGCTTCAATCGGCTCTAGGGAACCCTTGAATTCTGGTGGGTTTACTGCCTGAAATTTTTTGAAAGTTACCTGGGGTTGGTCTGTCTTTGTTGTTGTTGTGCCAGGTGAACTGTTTGTTGGGCCAAGATTTGAAGAATCTGGGCTATTGCTGGGTCCATGGGTCCTGGGTTCACATTTGGATTTGTGTCATCTTGGTTGTTATTGTTGTTGGTTTCTTCGTTCTAGGTGTTGGTGCGGGTATTTCTTCTAGGAGGCATTTTCTGTAAAGAATCAAACAACTTATTTAGCTTTTGAATCAAATCTTTTGTATAAAAGAACAATTTTGTAAGACAGAAATATCTCTTTTTGAAAATAGTTGTAACTAAGTAAATTGCATGCTTCTTTACAGAATATAAACAGTTATGGAAAACAGGGTACATGGTATCGCAGGGTATAGCTGGTGCAATAAATAAGGTAAAGTAAAACAGGTGCAATAAAGTAAATGGCGGTAATAGAAAGGAAAAGGTACTGATATATATAGATCAAAATTTTTGGGTAGTACAAGCGTAAAGACGCTTCAGAAGTAAAAGCAAAAGGGTATAACAACCTACTCACTAGTCAGCATAGCTAGTCTATAAATACAACTCAAAAGTCTACTGATATACACTACACAATACTGTACATACTATACAACCATAACAACACTGCTCAGCATCTCCATCTCTGAATCTCTGACTCATGGCAAGTCTGGACCTCCAATATCCTCAAGCTCTTCTAGAACCCACTTAGCCCACTCTACTAAGAAATCAGGGGTGATGTCCTCATGTGTAGCCTCAGCAATCCTCACTGCAGTTGTCCTACAAAATACCTGTAGCCTCTCTCTGAGTCGCCTCTCACCACTCCCAACCTCTCTGGTACGCATGATATGCAATAAATCCTGGATCTGACCCTGTAGGAATCGCTGCTCCATAAGGCAAGCCTCAAACTGATGATATGGGACAGGATAGGAAGAGAACTGGAAAGGTACTCCTATAACGGAATAACTAGTAAAGCCTGAATCAGCAGGTGGGGGTCCTCTGACAGGTGGCCTCATGCCCGGGGGTGGAATAGCCTGCAGTGGTACGGGCTGCAACACAGGTGGAGGTAGTATAGCCAACACTGGTGGAACAACAGGACGTGGATCCGAAGACGGCACTCCAACTGAAGGCTCTGAGTGATCAGCTGATACGGGAATAAAAGAGTCGGCCATCGCTGCTATCTGAAATCATATCGTAATGTAAGAATCTCGAACCATAACGCGAATTACACTAATACCTGTTATACCGAAGCACTCAACCTCTCGATGTTTTATCTTTCTATTCCTTACTTCTAATCCTAACCCTCTACCCATTCCCGTCAACCTAGGCTTGTGTCAGTGACTTATAACCTGTAGCTCTGATACCAAACCTGTGGCGCCCTCCAAACCCGGGTCAGAAGTTTGGGGTCCACACACACACCTTATTTATAACCTGCTTATAACAATAATAAAGATAATAATAATATGTCGTGACCCTATTTACCAACCACCACGGACCGCAACAAATTAAAGTATGCACACAAGCCAAACACACTCTTATATTACAAACATTCAAATCCCAACTATTCCAAACTCAAAACTGGGTATTAAACATTATTACAAACTTTTACCGACTTAAATTATCCCAAAAGAAGCCTACTAGCTCAGCTCAATCAACCCGAACCCCTAGCTCTCGCGCTGGACTGGGGATCCTCGGTACTAACCGGTTCCTTCTTAACTGGAAAAGAACAGAAACAATATCGCACAAATGAGCTAACTAGTTCAGCAAGTCACAATGACAAAACTGAGAATAATGATCATCTACTGAACATGGTTATGATATCAAGTGAACAATGGATTATGATTTAGAATTGGATAATTATATTTTTATGTTAAATAACAAGGTTAGGCTGCTGATCAGTCACGCACTAACCCCGAGCAAAGCACACAACACTGCTCTAACTACTGGATCCAAGGCACACATTGGCCTAACTTGACCATTATATGGTCTGACCACGAATCTGGTCCACAATTTTATAAAAACAATCCAATTCTAACATAATAACAGAATAAGCAATAATAAATAATACCCAGAATTATTAACAACATTTGATGTTCCATAATGAAATGGTTTTAATCTGCATAAGGATCAAAAGAGCATTTTCAAAGTTTGGATGCTAGGTAATGAAAGAATTGGCTAACAATGAATCAATACTTCAGGGTTTCAAGGATTTGGTCTTTCAAAGCGTAAAATACAAAGGTTTGAATGTGTAAGCAATCTAGTTCAGTGTTTAATATTTAGTTTGTATGTATTTGTGGAGTAGTATCGTATATTTGAGGTTCGTGTTTGGGTATACAACAATCAATGGTCTAGAAAGAATCAGGTTAAGACTCAAGATCAATAACTGGAATCAAGGTTTAGGGTTCAGTGCTTCAAAGTACTTACAATATAAAATAGGAATATCAATCACGACAATATCTCGAGAAAGTTTAGAACACTTGCCTGGTATTAGCTTACTACACTGCACTCGTTTCCAATCTCAACCGTCTTACTCATCACCTACCTGTTTCCCTTTCCTACGCCTTGCCTCTTTTGCCCACATATCATAAGCATCTATCAATATTTAACTCATAGGATTCTATTCAACACATACTTCTATCTACCCTTCGTTTCACCCAAATCCGATTAACGGATTGAAAGTTACGCAATAAACCAGTAAACATCGAATATACAGATCGACAGTCAACCAACAAGTCACATATAACACGTCACATAATCAATGATATATCATTTATAAATAAAAATCTCCCGTTTATCGAAAATACGGGTTTTATTGATTTACGGAAACAAATATTGTATGGAAAATGTTGCGCCAGGACCCGCGCAGAACAAACCGTTCGCCGGATCGAAAAAGTCGAAACATGGAATATGCTCGGAATATTACAATTAGGTTAGGAAGGAGTTCTCGGAAGAGTTTCGGGTTCCAAAAACGTAACAACGGATGACGTCGGTTGGTTCTCTTTTTTATAAAATAGATTTTAAATACTCGGAAATTTTTTTTATAAATTTCATATGATCCTTATAAATCCATAAATTAACATAAAAATAATTAGGAAGATATGACAATTATCTATATTTTATTTTGGACATATAAAAATTAAAATACTCAATTAATATTATTTTTAAATATTCAAACAGAGATAACACTTAATAATTAATTCACAGAATAGATACTGAACACAGATAATAATTATTTAATGGCAAAAATAATTACACGATATATCCCGGATATTACATATAGGAAATGATATACCGATGCTGCAATCAGTCAAAGTATGGCTATCAAAGAACTTCACCATGAAGGACTTGGGAGAAGCATCCTACATTCTCGGTATGAAGATCTATAGAGATAGATCTAGAAGAATGATAGGTCTTACCCAGGGTACATACATGCAGAAAGTGCTTAAAAGGTTTAGCATGGAAAAATCAAAAAGAGGTCTCATACCGATGAGCCATGGAGTGTCCCTTTCCGAGAAAATATCTCCTAAGACACCTGAGGAAAGAGAGCGTATGAGTAAGATTCCTTATGCTTCAGCAATAAGATCTATCATGTACGCGATGTTGTGTACTATGCCTGATGTTGCTTATTCAATTAGTGTGACGAGCAGATATCAGTCCAATCCAGGTGAAGACCACTAGAAAGCAGTGAAAAACATCTTTAAGTACTTGCGAAGGACTCAGGACATTTTTCTTGTTTTTGGTGGTGAATCTGAGTTGAAAATAGAGGGTTATACTGACACTAGTTTTCAATCAGAAAGTGATAGCAAATCCATGTCAGGGTACGTGTTTACTCTGAATGGTGGTGCGATTAGTTGGAAGAGTTCCAAACAGTCTACAACGGCTGACTCCACAGCGGAAGCAGAATATATTGCTACAAGTGAGGCTGCAAAAGAAGCCGTTTGGATGAGGAAATTTTTTTCTGAGTTGGGAGTTGTTCCTAGCGTTGAAGAGCCTATTGTGTTGTATTGTGATAAAAACACAGCTATAGCACAAGCCAAGGAACCTAGGTCTCATAAAAGTTCCAAACATGTCCTGCGGCGCTTTCATCTGATTAGGGAGATTTTTGAAAGAGGAGATGTCAACGTCCAGAGAGTTGACACACATAACAACATAGCAGACCCTTTAACAAAGCCACTTTCTCAAAGTCACTTTGATCGTCATAAAGACAAGATGGGTATTAGATACCAGAGTGATTGGCTTTAGTACAAGTGGGAGATTGAAAGAGATATGTCCTAAGTCCAATCATGTATAAGGATTTAGGAATAATGTTTATGTAATCTGTTTTGATTTCATTGATATTAATAAAAGACTTGTTTTGTTTTTTATTACGGGCTCTATCTGTTTTAAGTATTTAAATAAGATATACCACGGTTTAGAGTAAAGCTTTTTATGGATTGTGATGAGATCATAATAATGAGACCTAAAAGATGATAACTCTAAATTTAAATAGTTCCTGGTCGTAGGATTACTAACTGGTAATTAATAATCCGCAAAGATCGGTACATACTATGTTTGCTTCATTATGAAGGATGTCTGTTCTCATAGACATTTGTGTGGTGACATTATAGCTAGTATGTAGGTGCTTATTATAGAATAAGTTCACTGAACATGACTCACACAGCTGAATAACTGATGGAGTTCACTCACGTGTCAGAAGTTGTTCACATAGTGATAGTTGTACAAGTGTCCTTAGAATTGAGGTCATCATAGTCATCTTGTGTACACTGAACTATGCTTTGGTTTAGTTCTTAGTCTCCAGGGACAATTATAAGGGCTCTACTGGGTATAGGAATTTGTACACGAAGATAGTGTATGATCAATAAAGGATTTACCCCTTCCAGTGAAGGAAGAGAATGTTCAATGCTGATCCACTTATGCTAGTTCAGGAATCTCTGGCCAGAGTGAATGAAATTAGAAAGGAATTTCTAATTTACATTAAATAAGAACTAAGCGTACTGAATGGGAAAGCAAGTGATTAAATAAGATAGGCTTGACACAAGTTTCATGCCTTATATTTAATCGTGACATTGCAGGGTAGAAGGAATTAATTGTACGGTAACTACTCACTGAATAGGTTCTTGGTATTCTAAGCAGTGAATTCGTATTATCCGGATAGTCGTGATATGCTGAGAAGTATCCCTCACGATGTAGAATAAATATGATTAATTAATTAATCATATTTAATGAATTAGAGAATTTATATAAATAATGATAAAATAGTTTTATTATTATTTATTTCTACTACCGGCTTAATATTGAACCAGCAGGGTCACACCATAAAAGAGAATGATTTAATGGTGGAGGAATTAATTAATAATGGCTGATAATTATTTATTTATGAAATAAATAATTAATTGGAAAATTTAATAATTGATTAAATGAGATTTAATTGATTATAAATTAATTAAGAAAAGTTCTTAATATTATTAATTAAGAATTTAATTTTTTGGAAATTAAATCAAGAGAGCGAATTATTTCTAAAGTGTTTAGAAAAAGAATTAATAATTAAAAGGTGTTTTAATTATTAGTGAGAATAATAAAGGGTTAATAATAATAATATTTTATAGGAAATTTTTCAGCTGAAAATTTTGCCTATAAATATACCATTATAAACCCTATTTTTGCCTAAACCCAAAGATTTACAAAACCCTAATTCTCTCCACCTCCTCCTCCTTCATTACATCATTTTCTTGGTGGATACCGGTGGAGTGCTTCACACTTGAGGAGCAGCTGCTAAGGATCTCCACTCGTTGTTCTTGGATCGCTTTTAAAGGTTAGAAATCGATCCCTCAATTTTATTTACGATCTGTATGCATATTATATGGATTTTATTTGTGTAAAATTGTTTTACCATGCTTCCGTGATAGATAAAATCCTACATTTATAACATCATAGTCAAGGCCAATAGCAATGTTTGCACATGGCTTGTTTTTCTCATGGTACTGTCCAACCAGTTCAGATGTATTTCTGAAAGATTTCAGCTTTACTTCATTCTTTTTCAGCTTCTCCCTTATGACTGCTTCAATTTCATTTGCACACTTGACCATGATCTTTAGATATGTATTTTCTTATTTTAAAGCTTCAAGCTCCACCAACAATAATTCAGTTTCTTGCTTCTCACTTTTAAGCTTCTCATTTATCTTTGTTAATCTGCTAACTTCTTCATTAGCAGCAACCATGTTTTTGTGTATGTGAAACATTTTTGTGCTCATCTTCTCTACAGTTTCATTATATTGATTCATATTTAAATCAATTGTGGTAATAGTTGGTACCTGTGATTTAGATGAGGATGATTCTCCTTGCTCCAAGTCCATGAGTGCATAGTTTCCAAATTCTTCATCTTCATCATTTTTAGAGTCATCCCAACTTTTACCTTCTGCAATATAAGCTTTGCTTTGCTGTTTCTTCATAAGAGCTTCATACTTTGCTTCAAGTTCAAGATAAGCTTTATCCTTCTTTGCTTTCTTGGGTTTCCTGCATTCTGTAGCAAAATAACCCAACTCATCACAGTTGAAGCACCTTATCTTAGATTTGTCAACAGATCCAGTTTTGTAACCAGTTTTGCTTTCAGAAGTGTACTTCCCTTTTCCTTTCCAGTTGCTGTCTTTGTTGAAAGACTATCATTTACCCTTGAAGTATCTTGGATTCTTTACTCTAATGCTAGAGAATTTTCTAGTCATATAGGCCATTGACTGATCTAGTTCATCCAGAGTGTAAAACTCATCTTCTTCCAATTCCAGAATGACTTGTTCCTGTGAATCATTTGTTCATTGCTCACTTGTTGAGGCAACTGGAGTTTGAGATCTTGGCTCATCAGTAGATGTTTGGCTCTCATTAACAATTAAAGCACTTGAGCCATCTACAACATGTCCTTGTCCAGATCTCAATGATTTTCTCTGAATCGTTTCAAGTTTATATGTTTTAAGAATTCCATACAAAACTTCCAGTGTTATCCTACTCAAGTCTCTCCCTTCCCTGATTGCTGAGATTTTCTGTTCCAAATGATCAGGGAGAGTAAGCAGGAACTTCAGGTTCACTTCTTCAGCTTCATAGTATTTGTCATGGAGCTACAAATCATTTATCAGCTTGTTAAACCTTTCAAACACATCTGTTATACTTTCCTTTGGCTTGGCCGTGAAATCCTCATACTATGAAATCACTATCCTTCTTTGATTAGATCTAACTTCCTTAGTTCCATCACAGAGTTTCTCAATCTTTTCCCATATTTGCTTGGCAGTGTCACAATTGACAATGTTGTTGTACATCACATTGTCAAGTGACTCAATCAATATCAATTTCAAGCCACTATCCTGGGAAACTTTCTCTTTTTCAGGCTCAATATACTCAGAAGGATCTTTTGGAGCATAATGAGCTGGGATAACCATGTCTCCATCTGTAGATTCCACAACTCTAACCAGAGGAGTGAAGGACCCATTCTTGAGGATCTGAATGTAGAGTGGATTGGCCATCCTGATAAACAACATCATTTTCTTTTACCAAAGAGTGTAGTTAGCTTTGTCAAAGGTAGGAATTTTGATGCTACTGATTTTCTGTGTATTCATTCTTCCAATATCTTGAATCTGTTTACTTTCAGATTTTTCTCCGATACCACTTATTAGGAAATGAATAACACACAGGGGGTGAATGTGTTTTAGATGTTTTTAGACTTTTCTTGAATGTTTATGGTTGAACAAAGTAAATTAAATCTTGTAGTAAAATGTGTTCATGCAGAAATTAAGCTTGCAGAAAATAAAGAACACAAATCTTCAAAACTCACTTAATTTTATATTAAAATTAAGAATGTTTTGCAACAAAATTTCTAGGCTCTTTGTTGATAAAGAGCTTAGCTTCTTCTTGAGAGAATTATAAGATTTTCTATCTAAATTGTTACAACTGACTTAAGGACCAGTGTTAACTTTATAATTCAGTTAACTGCCGGTTTACACAGTGTACAAATAAGACATGCTATTAGCTTTTCTAAACTGTCACCTGTCATTTCTATTTATAGAAAAGAAGATCTTCCATTTCTGGCTTAGCATATCTTTAGCATCCTGTGATTATCTTGATCTTCCTCTGTCAGTTACTCTTCACCATTGATCTTGCACATTCTTCAAACTGCTTTTTGTAGACTTGTCAATCCAGCTGGTTGAATTGTTTGTTGATTGTTTATCTTGAATATTGAACTGGTCTGTGATTTTGTACTTCGAGAATTTCACTCGAGATCTCCAATTAGGAATATAGATATCTTGACATCTCGATAAGTATAATGACTTATCGAGATCTCTAATGCTCTAGTGAATTTGACTTATAGAGGTCTCTGAGTTCTCGAATGAAACTTTAGCTTGTCGAGATCTCTCAGCATCATGTCTTCACTTTGACTTGTCGATAACTTAAAGTTCTCTAGTGAATTTTGAATTTTCGATATCTCTGAGTTCTCTAGTGAACTTTGACTTATCGATAACTCAGAGTTCTCTAATGAATTTAGACTTGTCGATAACTCTGAGTTCTCTAGTGAAGAAATGACTTGTCGATATCTCCAACCTTCATGTCTTCTTGACTTGTTGATATCTCTCTGAGTTCTCTAGTAGTTTTCCTGACTTCCAGATAAGTCATTTGGAGTTCTCGAATGACTTCTCTATAACACTAAATCTGTGACTTGTATAGATCTTGACTTGGAATATTTTTCCTAAAACAGATTTATTCAACTCCAAACTTCTTCATAATTCTTCTGAGGCATGATCTTCTTTCAGGTAGAATTCTTAGGCTTGACACTGTTTATAAAAAAAGACTCCAGTCTGCTCCTTTGATATTTTTACAGACTTTAAGTGTTACAAGTATAGAATACAAATTAAGATAACAATACAACTTACTTAGGGTTGACAATATGACTTAGTCTTGTTGAGATACATGCATGTCTTGCACAACAATCTCCCCCAATTTATGAGAAGATTTCTTAACACACATTCATGTCTGTTAACAAGACTAACCCCAAGCTTAACAGATTATGAAATGTAACCGTTCATTATTCTCCTTAGATCAGATGTCCATATAGCTTTGCTTCACACTTTGATCAGGAACACTAATGATGTTGTCATCTTCAGTAATCTTTGACATCATCACTTATATATTATAATGAGCTTGATAAAGATCACATAGGATAGGGCTATAACCAACCACCTTTGTCTTAATGCACTTTACATATATTATAATTATGCGATGAATATATGTGTAGAGAAGTTAATATTATTTATGCTTTAGTAGTATTAACCGTGTGTGTATTAGTGTTATGCCTGCTTAACGAGATAAAATATATAACGATTCGAGATTTTAAAAATGAATAAAAGATTATGAGATTCTCATCTTTATGAAACACAAAATAAAATATTAATGTTAATTATTTTGACATGGGGCAATTTTGGCAAAAACAAGTTTATTCAACTTGTAAGGTTGTGGGTTTTAAGCGAGACTGTTGTGACTCCATCACTACCTAGAAATCAAACCATTGATGAATTATAATATTCAAGTTCAAAATATAATAATTTATGAGATATTTTACTTTAATATATTAGTATTTGAAATATGTGTGTAATTAAATTTATTGATTTTGTAAGATATGTATAGTGATGGTGTGCATTGTTATTTATTTTTTTAGCTAATTGGAAGTTTGTCTTATTTCTCATATGGGTAAGAATGTGAGTAAAGAAGTATCCTTAAACTTTAAAATGAATGTACATACTTGTTAGAGGGACTTACTAGTGTTGCAGGTAAGAATAAAATATATAAGCAGTAGTAGTGGGACCAAACTGAAGCAGAACCTTACCTAGATGATTTATATATGGATAACTTGACCTATGCGATGGCCCGGCTACATGTTTTGTTACATGCCACCTAGTAATGTTGTGTTATTAAATTATATATAGTATGGTTTGGGTTGATGAATGAAAAAAAATATTATATGTATGTAATCGTATTTGACTTTGAAGGAGTTATGATATGTCTGAATATGCAATATTGTAATAATATCCCTTTATTAGTAATTTGGGGTTCGGTTGTTACAAGTTTGTTATATGATCCAGGTATGGACGTAGACCATCCATATGTACACATTAAGGAAGGATGGCTTCACTTGGTAGTAAGTGATTATACATATATTGTTATACATTTAATTTTCTTGCTTATATGCTAATACACCACGAGGATTGACTGAATAATAAAATATGTGTAATTTTATTTTAAGTAAAGAGAGATGGCAAAAGGACAGACATCTGGGGCCAATGATAGTTCCACCCGAGATAGACATGTTAGAGATTTAGCTGAGCTACAAGAAATTATTTGTAGACAGGGTGAACAGATAAAGAAGTTAGCTTAAAAGTTACAACAGAGACGTAATGTGGAAGATATTACACCTCCTTCTCCATCTCCAATACATCATATGGAACCCCTTATACGAAAGATTTAGAAAGCAACATCCTCCTATTTTTTTAGGCAACAGTGATCCATTATAGGAACTAGATTGAAAGAGTTTATAAGAATATATATTTGAGTTTATGCAATTAAATGATAGGGAGAAAGTGTCTTGTACTGTGCACACAAGAAACTATGCTAAGATTTAGTGTGATGTTATTAATCTTACACGCGATGTTACTCAGATTACTTGGGCTGAATTTGAGACTCTTTTTAATGAGAAGTTTTATAATGAAGCTATTTTAAGTGCTAAAGTAAATGAGTTTAGTAGACTGTACCAGGAAAGTCTCCCAGTTACTGAGTATGCTCGAAAGTTTGATCGATTAGCTAAATTTGTACCAGATATGGTTGCTACTGAGTCTAGTAGGGTTAATCAGTTTCTTGATGGATTACAACCAAAGCTTAGATGTTGACATGGGACGCCTCTCACTTATTCTCATGCAGCTGAAAACTTTTTGAGGGCTGGACATAGAGAATATATATATATATATATATATATATATATATTAAAGTTCTATGAAATCCACTTTTCAATGGAGTCCTCGGAGTCCATCTATGTTCTGCAAATAAAACATATTTTAAAACATATTATCTTGCAAAACATGTTTCACAAATAACATTACTTCAATAAAATCAAGCAAATCTCATACATTTACAAGTACAATATGTATGTTTTACACCTAAACATGTATGTTTTGCACACTAAACATGTTTTGTAGAATGATATATTTTGCAATGTTCTACTTGTAAAATGTATGCAATGTGCAAGATTTTCAATAAAATAGTGATGTTTGCAAGACATCATTCAAAAAATAATATATTTTATAATATTTTAAGCTATATTTTACTTGTACAACATATATATGGACTCCAAGGAAATAGTGTGTGTGTGTGTGTGTGTGTCGCGGAGCCCCTTTAGCTTCTAAACATTTTAAATAACCGCTCTCGGTATTCTTTTATAAACTTTTTCAAGGTCGATAAACACCATTTAAAAATCTTTATGACGTTCTTGATATTTTTTCATGAGACAACGAATGAGATAAATTGCCTCAATAATTGATCGACGAGGCATGAAACATAATTGATTTGCTGATATATCAACAACCCTTCAAATTCTGGACTCAATAACACACTCCCGGAGTTTCATTGTATGACTAAGTAACTTAATACCACGATAGTTATTACAATTTTGAACGTCACTTTTGTTTTTATAAAGAGGTGTCATAACATTCTAATGCCACTTATTTGTCTTTTTAGCCATTCTTTTTTAAACTTTAAACATTTTTTTTTCCTTCTATCTTTGTTTGTGCAGTCTGAACATGACATAAAGTCCATAAAGCATTCCCGCTTTACGTGCACTCGCACTTATACATCTTCATTCCACCACCATAACTCTTTTTGAAAAATTACTTTCTCTAAAGTCACCCCAACATCATTTTTGCTATATTTTTAATAAAGTTTGCTATTATAAATCCCACATTTTCTATACATCTCTTTCTTCTCAGAAACAACTTTGAAATATCCAAAACTCTTTTGCTTTCAATCCTTTCAAATTTCGCCAGAGTATTATTGTTATACCAACCCTCATCCCTTGTGCTAAATAACTAATGATAGATAAATTTGTGGCTAAGAAATGGTGTTGTGAGACACACGCTTCTTTTTATAAAACCTGATAAACCTTACAAAATTGTGGCATCCCTATTTCGAAAAAGAAGATAACCAGAACAATGTATATTTGTTGATTTTTGGTTGTTTAGTACACGAAGTAAGGATATTTGAATTTTAAAGTAGATAAAATCAGATGCGTCAGATTCAATACTATTAAAATTTTGTTTATTTTGGTATATAAATTATTTCACAAAATTTGGGTTCCAATCCCGTAAATGACATATTATAATTAATTATTATATTATATTGATGAAAGTAAAAGTACATAATTTGAAATATAACTAAAATAAATTATGTTTATAATAACCACATCACTTAGGGATGTGGATAAAAACTTAATTTTCAACACTTGGCACATTATAATTTATGCTCATATTGTGTATACAGGGGGGCCAGTTATATTTATAGAAGGAAGAATAAATTTTGATAGAGAAAAATATATGTATTTTCTTTAAATAAAAGTACTTGCATTACTCAAATAATATCCATGTCCAATACATGTTGAATAAACTCAGGTGGAATGTTATACCATTCCCCTCCGTCTGACATAGAATAAGTAGCTTTTGCTAATACATGTGCTACCCTATTCGTAGAACGATAACTAAACTGAACTAGCACTGAATTCATGTGCTTCAATAATTGGATACAATCATCTACTATTGTACCAAAGAAACTACCTCCCGGAGCTCCATTACATGCATCAGCAAGTGCTTGACAATCCGTCTCCAGAATACACTAATCAAACATTCCTGCAATCATCCACGATAATGCTTCCTTCATACCTATAGCCTCAGCTTCACGCGGTGTCTAAGCTCCATCCATTTTACAACTTTTAGCAGCTACAAATTCGCCCTGTGAATTCCGCATTACCCATCTCAGACCTATCCTCCCATTGGCAAAAACAACTGCGTCTATGTTCACCTTTACCCATCCTGCACCCGGTTTTCTCCATACCAGATCAGGTGACTCTTTCTGCAATCCTCTTCCATTACCAGTTGTCTGAGCTTCTCTCCAATCCAGCAGGTAATTTATAGCCTCGGCTTTAACTCCAAAAGCATACCCATTAATTTTGTCCCAATGCCATTTATTCCGCCAATTTCATATACACCAGCTGATTAATCCAACCTGAACACATTTCTCTCTAGAACATGTGTCAAAAATCCTTCTGAACACCTCAAACGCTATTTACCCATAAGATACTTGTGTTACCTGTTGTAAT
This sequence comes from Apium graveolens, assembly GCF_009905375.1. Taxonomy (NCBI): domain Eukaryota; kingdom Viridiplantae; phylum Streptophyta; class Magnoliopsida; order Apiales; family Apiaceae; genus Apium; species Apium graveolens. The sequence continues at coordinate 292,331,196 of NC_133648.1, forward strand.
TCTGCACTATACCAGACTGTACATGCAAAATCACAGGAAAACAATACATGTACGGTCGTTTCCACATCAACCCTACACCACGGGCAATATGCATCTTCTCCAATCATTAGTAGCAAGCCCTCTATCTAGTCTTTCATGTACCCATATTTCTGTTCCTCTCGATCTCTCCCATGTATACATGTCCCCTGTAAATCCTAAATCAACCAACCCACTATCCATAATGGCTTTTGAGAACCCATTTAGCAACACACTCGGATGCCTCTGCCCCCCACATTTCTCTTTCATGGACATAAGGTCATTAAAATCTCCGAGTATGCACCAAGGTAGACTCGATGCTGTAGCTAATTCCCTTAACATATTCCAGGCCTCCCGTCTTCGTCCTCTCTCAGGAAACCCATAGTAACCCGTATATCTCCACCGTCCCAGGGTTTCGTGATTGCATTCGAAATCAATAAAATTACTACAGCTATTTACAATAGTAACCCCTCCTTCATTCTTCCAGAATAGAGCAATCCCACCACCATGCCCTTGAGGCTCTACACCAAAATATCCAACAAAACCTAATTTTTTTCTTATTTTTTCTATTCTATTATTTTTAACCATAGTTTCACTTAAAAAAAGTAAATTGGGCCTATGTTGGTTGTTGATTTCATTTAGAAATCGAACTGTTCATGGTTTGTCCAGCCCACAACAGTTCCAAGCAATACAACTCATGATCCTTGGCGGGCCTGGACTCCAGGACCCTCCATTAGCAAGTTTTTTGGCCCATTTTAAAATTGGTTATTCAAAAGTTCCAGTTTATCACCTCCATGATTCTCTCCCGTTACAGGCTCCTCAATCCGCTTTCTTTTAGGGTCAATGATTATATTTCCTTGTATATTCTCCTCATTTAGTGCATACACATTCTTATTTTCATACTCCATGATTTCAGTATTCAGCCCATGTACTATCTATTCCCTACTTTCTCGCGATTTGATGCTGATCTCCTCCACCTCTTCCGCAATTTGCATTACCCCGCCATCGACCTCCATGAACCGCCCTTCTCTCCGTTCACCACTGTATACATTGGTTGATGCTTTCAGTTCAGAGCTTTTCTTTTCCCACACTCCTTCCCCTGCACCTGAATTCCTAAGCCACCTAGCCCCTGTATTATTTTTTGCATTTCTGGACGGTGCACGTAACCAAACACCATATGCTCTCTTTATCATCTTCTCTAGATATCATACACAATATTACAATCTCTTTCAGGATCGCCAATAACTCCACAGACAAAACAGAACGTTCCAAGTCTTTCATACTTAAAATTTAGCTAACTTCATTTATCCCCTTCCCTTTTTATCTCCAGTCTTCGTTTTAACGGTTTATCCACGTTCATTGCAACTCTAACTCGGACAATGGTTTCCATCCACCCTCAAATGTGTTTGAGTCTGACTTAATATATCTACCAAGAGAGGCACTCACACTTTTAAGTATATTTTTCGACAAGAACCCCGTAGGAATATCATATATCTGCACCCACATTTCAACCTCATTTAGTTTTATTGTAAGTGGATCTTCCCCTCCTCCCACCTGCTGGTAAATCAACATCGCTTGCTCGAACAACCATGGTCCTCCATCATGCACCCCCCATATCGAAGCCCCCCCATATCATGCACCTCCATGACTTCCTTGATCCATATGCCTGCCATTACATTCTGCATTGCGTTACAGTTTATGTTCTTCTCCGTCATGAAATTACCACCTACTAACATATACGTACTCTTAGGAGCAACCATCTCATTACTTGTCACCACAATTCCTCCATCCTCTTCATCTTCAATTACCAGATTCGCATACATTTCCCCTAGACAGAGATCTCTGCACTTGTGCCATTTATACCTCGTAATAATCTGTTATACACCCAGATGTGTATGTATAAGTGGATTGATAATAGTTGACTTGATATTACGGTTTTGATATGAAGAAAACTAAAGAAAAGATAATGACAATTGATAGGAAATTGTCATACAGGCAGAGCGAAAAATATGTCAATCATGGCAGAGAGAAAAGCATAAATGAGGGCTTGTTTCATTTTAAATATATGCATTTAATGTTTAAACATAACTCTCATGGTTAACATTTCCCTTTTTTATTAAGAAAACATATTAAATATATAAATAAAAATATTGAAATTTTGAAAACAATCTCGATGTGCGTCGAACAAGGAAACTAGATTAGTATTATATATAAATAATTATATATATATTTCAGGAGGCATTTATGTTCAAGCATGAGTGATTTACAATATCAAGAAAATATGTTCATGTAATTTTTAGATTTTGTTTTTGTTAAATATGTGATTGTGTACATATAATATTTTTCAGAAAATTCTATAACTCATTGATTTGATTATATTTTTTTTGTTTTTAGTGGCTGAATTGTAGTTTATCATCTTAAGAAAGTTGAATGGGAGCCGTTTTGTTATTAAACTTTATATACAGTACATATTATAACATTTTTTTAACACTGCAAATTGCCTCTTTTACCTGCTTTGCATTTATTTGGATTCTAACCACTATGTCTAAAAATCTTATCTCCCACAATCTTAAAATTTTATTGTACCAATATGTTAATATTTCAAAATTCTTAAAAATTTACTTTCTCATCATTATATCTTGATTACACCATTATATATGCAACGAGAGGAGGACGATTCAGAGTTGCTTCGTGATGGAATTTGAAGGTGCGCGAAGTGAAGGATTGAACATTAAAGTCATTATTTTGGATCATCAAGTTCAAGGTACCCCTTCTTACTATTTTCACATACGCCTTCCATCCCATTCCATTTTATTCATCACATTTTTATTTATAGAAGTCAAAATCACAATTTTTAACTAAAGATTAAATATTATTCTTATATTATTTTGAAAAACTAAAAATTATATATTAAAGTAGATTAAATCTACTTTCCGATAATGTAATTTTTTTATTTTATTTAATTATAATATATTAATAAATTTTGGTCAAATTTTAATCAATTTGACCGGGCCAAGGTCAAATGTGACAATTAAAATGGGATGGGGAGAGTATCAATATTTTTAAGAAAATCAATTTATCACATATGTTATATTAAAATAAAAAATTTGAACTTACTCACAAAATAGTGGAGAATCTAGTAAGGGTAAAAGGACATGTATTCCCCTAAAATAAAATTTTACATTTTATTTTATTATCAAGATTTGCCTATGTCCCGACCAAACAAAAATCCTTGAATCTTTGAAATTTTCTAATTGAAAAAATACAATTTATAATACACTTTTTACCAAAAATAATTAATTTATATATTTTGCTTACCCAATTGTAAAGAAGGGACTTTTCTCGTGACTGACTCTGCAATTAATGTCAGTGTATCTACGTGTTTATTTTATTTTATAAAATGGGCAGTGTATCTACTTTAGATCTGCATAAACAATAATTACTTTATCAAGAAAAAACTTCAAATTTTCGACATGTACAAAAACGGTCGAGGGTGTGATTAGGCAATGAAACCCAAATCAGATAAAAAGCATGATACATAGATAGATACTCTTCCTGTACCAAATCGACCGTTATAATTTCAAACTCAATCCCCCTCCCAAAACTTTTCACAAAGTGGACCCCACTTTCACATTATAAAACCAAGCGACCGTTTGAATAAACAACACACAACCGTCAGATTTATCTCTATCCTACGGTCACTTTTATTCGACCGTTATATATACCCAACACAACACCTAAAGCTCAATTCACTTCTCTTACTTACCTCTCCCAACTCCCAACTCAACATATTTCAAATCTCTCTCTCTCTCCCAACTCAACTCATTTCAAATCTCTCTCTCTCTCTCTAAGTAAAAATACACACACATATATGTAAAGATGGTTTTAATGGCATATGATGATCCTCAATCATCATCTCCGGTGACAATTACAGTGTCTTCTTCAGGTGGCTTTGGGAATGTAGGTTTATCGAGTCCAACACGAAGGCACTCTGTATCGAATAATACCATTTCTCCGCTTAGTGGTATTGAATTAACCGGAAATCGAAGATCTTCAGGTGGTGGTAATGGGAGGTTTTTGTCAATGTCTAAAGAAATTGCTGATGAATTTGTGGGGTACACAGTTCAAATTCCATCGACACCCGATAATCAGATGTTTTCGGGGGATTCTACTCCACCGGAAGATGATGAAAACAGAAACCCTAATGAGAATTACTTGAGGGATACTGTTTATACTGGTGGCTTTAATTCTGAGACTAAAGCTCATCATGTGATGTCTAAGTGGGGAGAAGAGCCTGCAATTGCGGTGAAATCGAAGAAATTGTGTGGAATGGATGGTTGTGATGAGAAATTGGTTGAAGGGGGTTTGAGGAATTATCAGTGTGAATGTGGATTTAAAATATGTAAGGATTGTTATTTGGAGTGTAATGGGAATGGTAATGGTGATGGAGGGTGTTGTCCGGGTTGTAAAGAGCCTTATAAGGATGATAATAGTGATTATGAAAGAGACGAGGAAGCTAAAGATCAGCCTAATTCTTTGCCAAGAAGTAGAGGGGTTAAGTATGGGAAGAACTTTTCTTTGGTTCAATCGTTTAAGACGCACCCAAATCAAGATTTTGATCATACTAGATGGTTGTTTGAGACTAATGGTACTTATGGGTTTGGGAACGCGGTTTGGCCAAGAGAAGGGTATGAATTCGGAAGAGGGATTGATGAGCATGAAAATAATCCTCCCAAGTTTAATCAGTCAAGAAATAGGCCTTTGACAAGGAAGGTTGGGATTTCTGCTGCTATTATCAGTCCATATAGGTATGAAGCTGAACTCAGTTTTTCGTATTTGTTCTATGACATTCGTTGCATAATTATGAATGTATCTCCTGTTTAATGACTGGGTGGTTGAGCTGTTCTTTGAGTTCAAATTTTAGATTTTAGGTTTTTGGTTATAGTAATTACCTAGTTGTCTATTGATGGATGCTTATTACTTTCAATCTGTTCTGGAACTACTGCATATGCTTGCAGTTATAGTTTTAAAATGTAGGTCACAGCAAATTGGGAATTTGAATAAAATTGAATGTAGTTTGAGCTATAGTTCTTAAATCTGAATCTAAAATTATGTTGCTTCTTTTCTGTAGATTGATTATAGTTATGCGACTTGCTGCGCTGGTTTGCTTTCTGATGTGGAGGATTTCTCATCCTAATCATGACGCCATGTGGTTATGGGTGATGTCTGTTGTTTGTGAAGTTTGGTTTGCTCTGTCTTGGATACTTGATCAGCTACCAAAAATCTGCCCTGTGAATAGAGTGACTGATCTTTCTGTTTTGAAAGACAGATATGATTCCTCTGACTTGAACAACCTTTCCAAAGGTTTATCTGATCTTCCCGGGATAGATATATTTGTTTCAACAGCTGATCACGAAAAAGAACCGCCTCTTGTGACTGCTAATACAATTCTTTCAATCCTCGCTGTTGATTATCCTGTCGAGAAATTGGCATGTTACTTATCAGATGATGGAGGTTCTTTAGTAACATTTGAAGCTATTGCAGAAGCTGCAAGCTTTGCTCGAATATGGGTTCCTTTCTGTAGAAAACACAAGTTAGAACCAAGAAATCCCGAGGCATACTTTTCACAAAAACGTGATCCACTCAAGAATAAAGTGAGGGTTGATTTTGTCAGAGAGAGGAGGCGAGTAAAACGAGAATATGATGAGTTTAAGGTGAGGATAAATGCATTACCAGAGTCCATAAGACGAAGGTCAGATGCCTGTAATGCACATGCTGAGATGAAAGCAAAGAAGGAGCAAATGCATAAAGGAGGAAATTCTTCTGACTCGATTGAGGTCTCCAAGGCTACTTATATGTCTGATGGGAAACAATGGCATGGAACTTGGACGTCAGCAGAGAAGGGCCATTCAAAGGGGGATCATGAGGGGATAATTCAGGTAATTTCTCGATTATGAATATGCAGGGTATTCGCTATTAATCTTAAATAATTGAATAAGTTAATTTGTGTTCAAACTTTAATCTCTAATGCTTTTGTTTTACTTGCAGATGATGTTAGTTCCGCCAAAGGCTGATGCTGTTTTTGGGACTGGGGATGATGATGAGAATGGAATAGACACAACTGATGTTGATACAAGATTGCCAATGTTGGTTTATGTCTCACGTGAGAAGCGACCTACATTTGAACACAACAAGAAAGCTGGAGCCATGAATGCTCTAGTTCGTGCAAGTGCAATAATGTCTAATGGGGCATTTATCCTTAATCTGGATTGTGACCATTATATATATAATTCATTGGCTCTAAGGGAGGGAATGTGCTTTATGCTTGATAGAGGCGGTGACAGAATATGTTATGTACAATTCCCTCAAAGATTTGAGGGAATTGATCCAAATGATCGCTATGCAAACCATAACACAGTGTTCTTCGATGTGAACATGAGAGCTCTTGATGGACTACAAGGTCCAATGTATGTTGGAACAGGCTGCGTTTTTAGAAGAATTGCGCTTTATGGATTTAGTCCTCCAAGAGCCACAAACCACATTGGATGGTTTGGTAGAAGAAAAATCAAGTTTTCTTTGAGAAAGAAAAAGGAGGGGCCAAAGAGTGAAGCAGACGATGAAATGATTATTCCTATTATGGAAGACGAAGATGCTGGTGATGAAGTTTCCAGGTCTTTGATTCCTGAGCGGTTTGGTGACTCAACCTACTTGATGGACTCTATAGGTGTAGCTGAATTTGGTGGACGGTTACTTCATAATTTCAGAGGTAAAGGTAGCCAAGGCAGGTCATCTGGCTCTCTTGCGGTGCAACGTGAACCTATAGACCCTGCAGCTATCAAGGAGGCAATACGGGTTATAACCTGTTTCTACGAGGATAAAACTGAATGGGGCAAAAGAGTAGGATGGATTTATGGTTCTATCACTGAAGATGTTGTGACAGGCTATAGAATGCACAACAGAGGATGGAGATCAGTATACTGTGTCACAAAACGGGATGCATTTAGAGGTACAGCTCCTATTAATTTAACAGACAGACTCATCCAAGTCCTCAGGTGGGCTACTGGCTCTGTTGAGATCTTTTTTTCCAAGAACAATGCCCTTTTTGCAAGCCCCAGAATGAAATTCCTGCAGAGAATTGCATATTTTAATGTGGGAATGTATCCATTCACTTCACTCTTCCTCATTGTATACTGTGTCTTGCCTGCGATATCACTCTTTACTGGGAAGTTCATAGTCCAGTCTCTTAATGTGACTTTCCTAACACTTCTACTGGCGATTACTCTAACTTTATGCATGCTAGCAATTCTTGAAATCAGGTGGTCAGGAATCACTCTCCATGACTGGTGGCGAAATGAGCAGTTCTGGTTAATTGGTGGAACTAGTGCTCATCCAGCAGCTGTGATTCATGGTCTACTAAAAGTCATAGCTGGTGTTGATATCTCCTTCACATTGACATCGAAACCTGCAGCTGCAGATGATGGTGAAGACGAGTTTGCAGAGCTGTATGAGTTTAGATTTACAGTCTTGATGATTCCACCAGTGACCATCATACTACTGAACATGGTTGCCATTGCAGTAGGTGTGTTTAGGACAATGTACAGCCCTTTCCCGGAGTGGAGTAAGCTTCTTGGAGGTGTTTTCTTCAGCTTTTGGGTTCTGTCTCATCTTTATCCGTTTGCTAAGGGGTTGATGGGAAGGAAGGGGAAAATTCCAACCATTGTTTATCTTTGGTCTATGTTGATCTGCATTGTTGTCTCCTTGCTCTGCGTTTACATTAACCCTCCCTCGGGTACACAGAGCTACATGAGTTTTAGTTTCCCATAGATAAGTTTACAAATTTGCTTCTATGTCTAGTTAGCAAGTCATTTTAGTAGCTTGAAGTTCCTTAACTTCTCAATTACTATTCTTTGTGCTCTTTCACAGAGTGCTATAAGCTTGCACCTCCTCCCAGGCTTTGTTGTAATAGAATATATTACTCTTGTATTGTAGCATATCAGTCAATTGAATTTGGGTTGTAATTGTTCAGTATCTTTCTCATTTTAGTAGTTTTAAACAAGTTCATTATACTCTTTGGTCACGAGTGCAGCTTTTTGAATTATAGTTGGGTCTCAGCAAAAAAAAAAAAAAAACTTTTAAATTTGCAAAGATATATGCATTATCATTGACTTTCTTTATGCCACTCGGCACTAACAATGTTGACAATTCTCCCATATTCAGTGGACACTGTGAAGCAATGTATGGATGGATGATACTTGAATAGTTTTTAAAGTTGAATATTGTGCATTTGTGTGTGTGTATTATTTCAATAAAAAGGTGCTAATAATTACATACATTTGTACTAGAATGATAATTCAAGGTGTAGAAAATAAGGTCGTGGAGAATGAGAAATGATGTATGTGTCTTAATCTCTATGGGAAGGACAGTGTGCTGTTTCTTGCTGTAAAGGGGGTTTAAGGCCCCCTCTTCTTTATTTTGTGTTACATGTGCATTGTTCCTTTCTTCCCTCCTCTTGTCCTCGGTTCCTCCTAACAATAATGACAGTTTATGGAAAAAGAGTTCAAACTTATTTTTTCATCAGATGGTGTGTTTTACACACTAATAAGATTAGTCTTACATCATATCTAAGTGGCTCCTTAGTTTAGGCCGAAGAAGCAATGTCGCTCGATCATTATCAAGCTAACTGTTTGCACCTGAGATAACATCACTTGCAATTGTAAGATGACTTGACAAGGCAGAGTTTAGAGGTTTCAACTGAAAATGCAGATGAAAATCCCTTGCTCTGAATCACTTCTCAAAAAAATAAAAAATCTTGAATTGTTGAATATTATCATGCTTCAGCTTCTTTCTTTTCTAGTATACATCTCTGTGTCCATTATTCCATTATTTCTGTCCTTTAATAATGGAAAACCACCCTGCAATCCACATGAAACACCTACTCTTGTCCAAAAGATGTAGAACATGTAGGAATCATATGATTATTAGTACAATAATGAAAAAACAAAGTTGTGGGTCACATTAGTGTATTACTATCAATCAACGTTAAGTAAATGGCAAACCAAACCTCACTCAGGTGAGAGTTGGCTTGCAGCTAAACTTGTTGTAGTTGCAGAGTCTCAATCACACTTTTTCACATTAAACATTTAAATAACTTCATTTTCATATTCTGAAAGAGAGGACCAGCCAACCAACAGGCCATAGCAGATAGGCGGCAAAACTATATCAAATTTGTTAGAATAATATAAAATCTTAGAAAGAGCCCCTCTCTGGCACCTACACCTTCCTCTGGCACCTGCACCTTAAGGTTTTAGAGTAACTGAATTCTTGACATGATATAAGTGGCAGAGGACTTGGATTTGATCTCTGCCACCCCCAACATTTCTCACAATTTACGAGGGACACGAAAGGCAAATTCATGCCCCAAAGATGGGCGATGCCCCAAAGATGGCCGCCCGTGATCCACTCTTCGACCCATAAATGGGCTTTCGAGTGAGGGGGAGTGTTAGAATAATATAAGATCCTGGAAAAAGCCATTTTCTGGCACCTTGAGATTTTAGAATAACTGGTTCTAACATAATTTTATTAAAAAAACACTCCAATTTCTTTATAATTATAATACAACAAATGATAGGTAGGATAATCAAAATGTAAAGAACAACATATAAGCTAGGTGACGGACTGGACGGTGGTGCCACAATTAAGAACAACTTAAATGAACATTGACAAGCCCCAGCGTGATGCCAATTCGAAAAGAATCAGCCCCCACGCTCCGTTTCTTTACTTTCTTCTAAACAATGACATCTCCGACCCTAGTTCTTTCTCAACACGGTAAAAAGATCATGTTTAGGGTGATTGTGAAATGAAAATGACTACAAGTTAGGTTACGGTTTTAAACACCGGCATCTGCACACATCAGAACTTTCATCTGCTGATGCTGAAAATCCTTCTTTCTCAACGCCTTGCACCATTTGAATTTGAGATCAATACGCTATTTGCATTCCTGCATGTGAGTTTCTTTCGTGCTGATAATAGAAATGCAAAAGGCCAAAAGCATTCCATCACTAAAAATGGACCCGCTCACACCATTATCATCCATTCATTTTTCTCATGCTCATCCTTATGCTAGCACTTACCTTTTTCCATCTAACTCCTATCATTCGTCTTCCTTCCCCATAACTGTATCTCTACTAATCAACCTGACTACAGAATTTGATATGTGCACAAGGAAATCCTGACAAAAAACCAACATTCGTCAACAACCCTCCCCAAATTGTTCAATTCTACTTCAGCATTTTTGTAATGTTATGGCATTTCTACCAAAAATATTTTTCTAATGAATAAACTATGATTGATTACAACAAAAAAGTAACAAAAAGGAGAGACACAAATACAACTTCCTAACCAAATCATATATTAAAATACTATTATATTTCTCCTTAGAAAATACAATAAACAAGATTATAACTATCTAACTTTGGCTTTACCTAACCAAAAAAATGACAATGTAAACCAAGGTATATAGTTTACTAACCTTGGCCTTGGCTTTATCCTATACGGCTATACCTGCCACTCTACTCTTTCTAACAATTTGTAATAAGAGGTCTTCTCCATCATAACATATCAGTTCTTCAGATTCACGACTTGTGTATGTGACAAAATAAAGTTACTAACTATTTTCGTGAATATAGAAGAAAAAAGAACAAGAATACAGCCCATTTAACAGGCAGGCAGAAATATTTATGTTTTGCACTTCTGCAAGAACAAGATCAAATACTTAAATCTTACTCTGATATTAGTTGTCCAACACGACCAACAAATTTAAGCAATGTAAGATATATTCCACAATTCAATTATAACAACAATCAGAAGCCAAAACTAAATGGAATATCATCTTCCTTCCCTATTTATTTTCAGAGCTAGTAAAATAGAATACAGAGCCTGAAAACTGGCTATAATCAACTCATATCCCCAACATAAAAAAAATTACTGAACAGTAAACTTAACAAAAACAAAGTAAATTGTGAGTTAACAAAAAACATTTACCAGCATTTTACTTCATATATCATGTTGAGTATCCATACAAATCATACGGAGCCCATAACGAATCCAACGGGCACGCCTGCTTCGAATCAAGTCGAATCCACGGCTTACCCGACCCACTCCAATGCAACAAGCTGACTGGACCGGGATGAAGATCCCGGCAACTCCCCTTGACATTATCACCTCCCAATCCATGCTGATTCCACCGATGCTCAATTGGTGCCACATTACCACCAAACACTAATAAATACGGAGGCAACGATCCAAGTTCATAAATCCGTTCAATCTTCTGAATCTCCATCCACTTCTCAATCCGTTTCGTGTACCCAGCCCGTCTCCACTTAACCAAATCAATCACCATCACACCGGTATTAAAGTAACACGGTCTCCGTCCAGAAAACGTACGAGAGTAACGTTTATTCAACCAGAACTTGGGTGTAAAATAATTCGTAAAGTTAGCATGACAATACTCGGGGGCTCCAATTGTCTTAGTTCCTAAACTAGTAACCCAAAGCTTCGAAACATCATCGACCAGCACAAGATCAGAATCTAAATATATAATACGACGAACACACCGCGGTAACAAATCAGCAAGATAATTCCTAGCATAATTCAATGGTTGTTCTAAAGCAGATCGTACTGAAGACGAAATCAGGGTCCGAACTAGATCCGGATTGAAAAAGTAGAGTTTAAAGTTCAATTTAGGGAATGTAGAGGAAACTAGGGTTTCTAAATTCGATTCGGAGACTAAAAAATGAAAAAACACATTCTCAGGGCATACCGAGTGCTGTAAAATGGAGTGAACGGCGGCGATTGAGCCACGTAGATATTCGACGTCAAGTGTAATCGCTATATGTATGAGCGATTCATCACAGACGCTAAATCTACCGGATTTAAACCCGCATTGAAGTGAATTGATGAAAATAGGTGCTTTTCTGAAGGGCAATTTGGTAATTTGGTGACTAGAGGACCGAATAGCTTCGGCGGGAGGGAAGGATTGGAGAGAGGGAGAGAAGACAATCATAATGACGGCGGCGGAGAAGAAGCCGGAGAATTTCATAATCCAAAGCATAGTCGGAGGAAAGGGGGTTGTATGTATAGATGAAGCTAGGGTTCCGGCAGGGGGCTAGGGCTGCGACGGCGAGGCGTCGCAGATTGAAATTGGGGGATTTTAGAGGTTGGGGATTTCAGCATTGGGAGAACATAAAGACAAGCATCTGTGAGAATAGTTGGAGGGCTTATTATTATTATTATTCTGTGTGATAAGAATAATAATAAAGCAGTAGCAAGTGTGAGAGTATTTAAATTGAATGTGTGTATCTGGAAATATTCTATTCCTATTTGTGTATGGTACACAGTTTCTTGTTGGGAGAGATCGGGAGAGATCGGGAGAGAGAGAGAGAGAGGCTGTGCAGCGTATAGAGGGGGGTAGATAGTGTGTGGGGGAAAATATGGGTGTTATTTTTACCTCTTTGATTTTCAAGTAAATTTAAATTACGAAACTATAGGAAACAAGAATATGTCAGACAATGAAATCATTTATACAGATTTACTGATTACTAATTTGTAATACAAACTGAATTTAAATATATACAAGGATTCTGTATTTTACGATAATTAAAAAACGTGATACGGGAAAATAAGCATAGCCTCGTACCAGAGATATGTCAGTTTTGGATTAGAGCACTCAAAATTCATATTTAAAGTTTATTTTTAAAATCAGAATATAGTAATAAAAAAATAGATAAACCCTAATTCTCTCTTTTTCTCTCGGGCGGGGGTGGCCTCTCTCTTAGACATCATAACGGGCGGTGGCTTTCACTGGTTTATCCGGTCCTAAATCCTTTTATTTATTTTGTTAGATTTATTTCTTTCAATAATCTTCCTCTTAGGTAATAATGAAGAGGTGAAAATTTTCTATAATTTATTGTTTAGGTTTGGTTTGTTTTCTTTTTGTTTTTTTTTATCGTAAGTAATCCGCAGCCGCTACCATTCGGGTACGCTCTGGGTAAACCTTATGGGCTCACATAATAGCCTGCAAACCAAACCACGTGAGACAAGGTAAATCGCATTTAAGCGACAAGTTCTGGCTTAGGAGACATAATCATAAATTCTCCTCCCGTGGGATTCGAACCTCTGACCAAGAGGATAGTTATCCCTTCTTTAACCAACTGAGGCAACCCTTGCGGGCTGGTTTGTTTTTCTGGATCTACATAATCGGGGCTTTGGATTAGCTTTTTCTTCGATTCAAATAGGGCTTATTGGAGTCAAGAATTTATGTCCGGTCTTGTGATTTCGATTGTCAGATCTAAGTTTTTTTATTTTTCATTTGTTTTCATTTCTTTTTATTTCGATTTTTGGCTTGTATTTTCAGGTTGTTTTCACTTCTCGGTGAGAGGTTTGTTTTTCGTTTCTTGATTGTAAGCAGGGGTCTTGATTCAGTGATGAAATTTTGTATGGAATCGCAGTTATGGTCGATAACTCAAACAATAGCTCCTTGGGGACATGATGAAGAGGGTACCAATAATACAACGAGAATGTATGAAGTGGGTACTTGTATTTTTATAAACAATATCTTCAAAATATCGGTTAACTGTCTCTTCATGAGAACAACCAATTACAATTTACTGTTTATTCGACTTGATCATTAGTGTAGATGTCGTATGGCTTTTTATTAGTGAATTAACATCTTTGTTTATAAAAAAAATCAGAATGGATAAAATTAAGTGTCTGATTTTTTATAAAGTTACCCATATTCATCCCATTATAATGATAATGGGATTGAATATCTAATCTTTTTATTAGAAAATTTCAGAGAGAAAAATTAATATTAATAAAAATAATATATACTACATTCGTCCTATGATAATATTTTTTTTGAAAGATCTTTCTTTTAATTATATGTCTCCACTTTTAAGTTTCAATCAAATATATTGATATTTTTTGAAATTTCCTTTTCTTAAAATTTTATAACAATTAATGATGACTGAATATGAATCTGTATTATGCATTTATATTGGGTACATGTAAAAATATATTATTAATTTAATACTTTCTCAATAATTTAAATAATTGAAAAGCGGCTAGTATCGTGAAACGTGAAAATATAAGATAAAACAATCATAAGATAAATTTTAATAAGACTAAAAATCAAAATTAAGACGTATAATTAAACTGAATGTGAAAATATATCATTCATGTTAATGTAATATGATAATGTAATGTATCTTATTTATAAATAATGAAAGCATGTGAATTGAGTTCTAAATATTACATTTTTATATTTGCCTCTTAAAATTTTTGAATACCGGATATATTTTTTTGCTCAAATAATTTTAATGCATCATTAAATCAGTGAAAATCAACCATAATAAACTTCTGAACTGACAATACAGCTTTATTGCAATACAACTAAATGAACTAAATAAATAGTCTCAACACCGGTTAATTTATTTTTTCTAACACCTTTTCAGGCTAAAACAACATTTTTAGTGGTAATTTTTTAGCATCTTATTACATAATAAAACATCACAATGCTAAATTAAATTCATCCAAATAGTACATAGACCCGATACAGATCAATCAACTTAAAGAACTTCGGATATAAGAAAATAGAACTTTCAAGTCATACAATTTCTAAAAAAACTTTAAAGTCATACCGATTCCAATTATTCCGACCTAAATGTTCTACTTAAATAAAATTATCTGTTTCAGAATTCAGTTTTTACGGTTGATTTTCAGGTGATAATGGACCACTTGCATGTAGTGCAGCTTCATTGACAATCTTTGATTCATTTGTAGCTTCAAAATCATCCGGAACTCTGGAATTCCCTGCTATGTCCACATTATGTGCTGGTGGTTGTTGAGCATCCACAATTTTCACCGCATTTATTGTATCCTGTAACTCAGTAGTGTCTTCATTTTGAGACAAAACTTACTCCTTTTTGAGGTTGCAGAGAGTGCATGAAATTATTACCTACAAAGTCAAACAGTAGATGGACATCAGGCCATCTATAATTTTCGGGGAGTAAATATATTTTCCCATAGAATGCTTACCAACAGTTCACCTCGAACAACAATCTTTAAGATTGAATTCCAATACATGATCCTGAAATTTGCAGTTGAATTTAGCACTCAATCCTTCATATTTGCATTATCAAGTTAGGTAAATAATATAGATTTATCTCTTGCTAATAATTTTAAAATCCAATTGCTATGAGATAACTGCAAGATCTGGAAAACATGGGAATAATTTATATGACCGATAGAAGGAGCAAGGCAGATAAATTATAAAGTTCATAAACATAAAATTATGAGCAAGATCAGTATTCAACCAGATGCCGTCTAAAGTTCCCTTGTCAATCACAATCTGAAACTGTTTCAGAATTCAGTTTCTATGGTTGATTTTTAGGTGATAATGGACCACTTGCATGTAGTGCAGCTTCATTGACACTCTTTGATTCATTTGTAGCTTCAAAATCATCCGGAACTCTGGAATTCCCTGCTATGTCCCTATTATGTGCTGGTGGTTGTTGAGCATCCACAATTTTCACCGCATTTATTGTATCATGTAACTCAGTAGTGTCTTCATTTTGAGACAAAACTTACTCCTTTTTGAGGTTGCAGAGAGTGCATGAGATTATTACCTACAAAGTCAAACAGTAGATGGAAATCAGGACATCAGGCCATCTATAATTTTCGGGGAGTAAATATATTTTCCCATAGAATGCTTACCAACAGTTCACCTCGAGCAACAATCTTTAAGATTGAATTCAAATACATGATCCTGAAATTTGCAGTTGAATCTAGCATTCAATCCTTCATATTTGCAATATCAAGTTAGGTAAATAATATAGATTTATCTCTTGCTAATAATTTTAAAATCCAATTGCTATGAGATAACTGCAAGATCTGGAAAACATGAGAATAATTTATATGACCGATAGAAGGAGCAAGGCAGATAAATTATAAAGTTCATAAACATAAAATTATGAGCAAGATCAGTATTCAACCAGATGCCGTCTAAAGTTCCCTTGTCAATCACAATCTGAAACTTTCTCTCTATTTTTCATTTCAAGACATCATCCACCTGTAGCGACTGGGAATTTCGCGACGTGATTAAGTGAATAAAGTATAATTTTGTGTTTTAATTGTCAGTTTATGTGAATAAATAAAAGGTTAAATGATTTTTTGGTTAATTGTTGTTGTTGTATAATAGTAATTGGGAACGTAAAGAAATTCGTTCCAGTTTGATGAGTCAGCTAAGGAATTAAGCTGTGTCGTCGGGCCGTCAAGTTGAACGGAACTTGAATTAAAAGGGTTGAAAATATTTAAAAGTGTGAATGTGAAATATATGTGGTGATCCTATGTGTTTACATACTGGTTAATGTGTGCATGTTTGAATTCGAGATCGGTTTTATTTTTAAATGTTTTTAGAAAGGGATTTTAAGGATTTTATTGATCTTAAAACATTTTTATAAAATTATAGAAATGTGATCAAGGTATGAAATTTACTTTTTTGCTTTCAAAATAGTCCAAGGGACTTTTTAAATATAATATTTGAATTTATTTTGAGGACTTGAGATTTTAAATTGATTTTATAGAGTTTAAGTTCTATTATTTGGATTTATTTGTAAAAACCATAGCAAATTATTAATTTGTTCAAAAATTTATTTAAAAATACTAGTGAAGAACTAATTTTATATTCTTTATTCTCTAAACAAGAATGGATTCATTATCGGATTTTTTAAGATAATTATATTTTATTATTATCAATTAATGCATTAGAGAATTAGATAGAGAAAAGGAAATTCAAAATTTTATTTGCAAGTTACTAAATTGCCCTTATTGGCAATTATATAAACACCTCACTCCCCTCTTTTTTTCTTCCTTCCCCACCGACTCTCTCTTCTCTCTTTTTCTCTCTCACTCTCGGTTTCTCTCTCTCTCTCTCTCTCTCTCTCTCTCTCTCTCTCTCTCTCTCTCTCTCTCTCTCTCTCTCTCTCTCTCTCTCTCTCTCTCGATATACTCTCTCTCTTCAAACTCTCTACAATCTCTCAACCATTCTTATTCTAAAACCATATATATGTGTAATTTTGCTTCTAGTATGTATATATGTGGATGCATGTCATTAATTTTTAGTTTTGGAGAAACCCCAAGTTAGGTTGTTTATTGCTTTGGTTCGGTTTTAGAGAAATCAAGAAGGGGTTTGATATTTCTCATGGTTTTGATGATGATTTTATGATTGCATGCTTTTTTAGTATCAAAACTTGGTTCAAGGTGGAACTACGATTGGAAACCCCGAAACGGGGCACCACCGAGTTGTGCCACCGTCGGCGGTGAACCTATGGTGAGCCGACGGGGACAGTGATGTACATGAGCCCGATAAAATATAAAAATCCTTGTTTTTAAGTTGATTTCCTTATATGCATATAAAGTTTTAGTATGATCAACTTATATTTAGTTTCGAATTTGAAAGAAAATAGTTTAAATGTTTGAAACATGGGCTAAATCAAAATAAATTTGTAATTTGTAGCCTTGCACGTCGAGCTGATTGGTTGCATGTTAATTCTTAAGGTTTCATCCGATTTTGGCATTAGCTAGGTTCGAATTTTTATAAAATCGTAAGGGGAAGTGATTGTTTTCAAAAATAGTTGATGCATGTTAGTTCTAAATGGTTGCATGTGATCTTGTTTGATTTTAGTCTTGATGTTGAGGTTCGATTTTTTTTAATAAAAGGGGGGGATGGTTGCTTATCAAGGGTAATTGATGTTAAAGAGGCTTAAGGGTCTTTTGATTTGATTATGTGGTTTTGATTCGAATTTATGGATTAAAAGGAAAGGAATTAGTTGATTTGGTTGACGAGTTATATGAATTGCGGTTATTTGCTAAAGTATAGACTTTTGAGTGTAAAGGGATATAGTATATTATGTGCTATGTGAGAGTATTTATGATTATACTTGAGTTTTTACTTTAAGTGTTATCGCGATATGGGGTAATCATTAGGCATTCTGAGAAACGTCGAGTGTTGAATAAGTTGCTAATTAGGGGTTCTGTTTTGGATTGTAGATTCGGATAGCGGAGGCATTCAGGCTAGTAAAGGAAAGGCTATCTTAGATGGCAGTAGCTCAATACTGGTTAAGCAGGAAAGCGATTTAAGGCAAGTAACTCTGTTGTCTCTTGTGAAATTGATACTAGAGAGGACATTATTGATGCCATGATAAAGTAGTTACTCTTTATTGCAATTCTGATATATCTGTATTGATTTTGAGAAACCCTATCATTGTTCCTTGTGATAACTTGATATCAACCCCTGTTCGGACTTTTTTATAGTAACCCTGTTAATTCATATTTGTATTATTCTATAGTTCCCTGTTTGTTATCTTGAAATTTCTTAACCCTAAGAGAACCTTTATAATATTCCTTACGTAACGCTTTGATTAGCCTAGATTCTTCGATAACCTTGAACCTTGTCATGTGTTGATCTTTGAAACTCCTCTAATTTGGAACCAATGCACCCTGTTTATCATTTGATCAAGTTCCCTAGTATAGATTCCTGATTACGTTTGGTTCATTCACTTTCCTTGAAATTTTAAATTGAACTTAAGAATGATTTTCGAATTGAATGAATCCTAATGATTTCGCATTCTCAGTAATGTTAAAATGAATTTAGTCAACTCTTTTCCTACTTCCAACACCAAGGTTTTTCCAAACTAATTCCTAAAGGATTAGGTAGAGACGTTAGAGGCTAGTGGGACTTGTCCGGTCACATAAGAGGCTAGCGGGGCTAGTCCAATATAAGGCTGGAATAATGCCATAGGTACCATAACAACCAAATGGAGGTCGGTACGGGTTGATCACCCGTATTATATTTAAAACATAGATATTCCAATCAAGGGTTCCTTTATATTCTATAAAGAAAAAAATGCCATTCTTTGAGCAGTTTGCTCCTTTTTATTTAAAAATGAAATAAAATGAATTAGAAAAACTTAAGTCTTCGTTTTGGTTGTAATGTTGAGAACCCTGTCACCTTACGCTAATGATAAGTTTCAAAGTTTGATTGATTATTTCCTTTTGTTAAGAAACACTTTAAATTCTTGCTAATGATTTGTGATGAATGTCGATTTTCACCCTATCCTGAGCCTTGATTCTTGAAAGCCCAAACCTTTCTTCATAACCTTTACATAGTCAGAGATAGAGAACCGCCACCTACAAAGTTTAAAAGTATAATTCCTCATATACTGCTATTGCTAATGTTATTGAATTATAGAACTAGTATATAGTTACTTGCTGAGCTTTTGTGCTCATTTATTTTCTTTGATCTAACCATGACAGTTAAGCGAGAAGATGTCTAAACTTAGGCGCACCGCTCGCAAGAGCATCCCTGGAGGTCCCTACCGTGTCGTAGGTTTCTAGATGCCAGAGCAGGTAGTCAGTGTGTGTGTGAGCAAGTGTGTTGTTGGAGGCTATATATAAGTTGGATCAGATACAATGGGTAATCTATCGGTTCCATGTCAAAATCGGATAAATTTGTATTTAATTATATTTTGGGTTGTAATATATTTATCCTGGTTGATAGTTGTAATCTTGTCTCATACTTTATCATGTTTAGATCGTGTTATTATTTATTCAAGGTTTATTATATTTGTTGTTGTTATTAGTTTAGTGGTGTGTGGGTCCTCATTTCCTAACCCCGAGATTGAGGGCGTCACAAGTTGGTATCAGAGCTACAAGATCTAGTCCCTGAGACAAATTAGGATAAAAGGGTATTTGGGTATATGTATATATATAGCGAGAGTGTTCGACCTATATAGAGTTGAGTTAGACTCTTAGGTATAGTCTAAGTAAAGTGATTAGGTCAAGGTAGCAACTAGAGTTAGGGTGTGGAGTTAGTTGAAGTCTTATTTAACCCTAATGTTATTTCTTGGCTGTTGTTTTTGTTTTATCTCAGTACCCTAATAGTGGTAGCGATTCAGACTCTGAGCATAGTTTGCCTAGTTCCCCTGTGGACTCTATTCCACCCCCTTCAGTGGAGACCCTATATATTAGTTCAAACCCTGAGGACGATCCATCTGAGAGAAATGAGCCCCTTATGCATGTTTCTCCCCTAAGACCAGATCCAGGGACCCCAGCCCCTGAGCGAGAGTCTGCTATGCCTGTGCGTGTGCCTGTCAGTATTGGTGGCAAGTTGGACCAGGATCGAGATTTTGTTTACTCCCGTATTCCTAAGTTGGGAGATTTGGTAGATAGTTAGCTCATGAGTCTAAGAAGTAGACGTCGGTGCTGGAGGATGAGTGGAGAGTTCGTATTCAGATGGTGGAGCAGGTTTCCCGGAGGAGGTTGGATGAGGGACCATCTTCTAGTGATGCTGATGCTGATGCTGAGGCCGCTAGGGTACATAAGATCATTCGATAGATGCTAACAGTGTTGAGGGAGATTCTTGATAGCTAGTCAGGTTGCGAGTTCAGACGGGACATCTGGTGGAGCCCGTGGTTGTTATGTTTGTGGTTCTTTTTTAGCGCCGATAGGCTTTGGGATACTTGGTCAGGTGCCGGGATCCCTTTTCTTTTCGTGTTTTATGGTAGAACTAGTGTTGGTTGCAGTAGTAGTTAGGGGCAGATAGAGGGATATTTTCCATTTTTCCTTTGTTTAACCCTGTTTTATTATTGTGCCTTATATTGACACTTGTTGTACTTGAACCTTTTATTTGTACCTTTGAATCGTTAAATAAACCATGCATCTTATTTTACATTGTGGACCTTGGAATTTTCACAAACTACTCTGTATACCATATTTCCATGCAACCGTACTTAATCTCCTGAGAAAACATACATTATATCATGTGAGAACCCTAACCGATGAGAGAATTATGTAGTAATAGGATTGCATGTGCAAATTGGGTAAAGATTAAAACCCGTAAAAATTATTTCTAAAACAGAATCCTTATTGTTGTATGTCAATGCCATGATATCATATTGCTAAATAATTGCTCAATCAGGTTAGTAAGAAATGGCCACTTCACCAAATCACCAAGAAGAAGAAACTCAAACCCAAGATCAAGAACAAAACCAAGATACTCGTATGATGAACCGACTTTTTCAACTTTTGCAACAACCCTCAGCTCCTAAAGTCGGTAATTTCAAGCAATTTCAATCCGTACATCCCCCAGAGTTTGTAGGATTTCCAAATCCGATTAAAGCTCAGTCATGGTTGAGAGAAATGGAGAAGGCTTTTGAGTTAGCGACAGTTAAGGATGATAAGAAGGCGCAGTACGCGAGTTATTATCTTAAGGATGATGCTAGTTATTGGTGGGAATCTTCTAAGGTGTTGCTTGAAGGAAAAGTTATAACCCGGGAGAAGTTTATAGAGATGTTTTTAGAGAAGTATTTGCCAAGTTATATGCAAGACCAGTTGGAAATGAGGTTTCTGAATCTTAGACATGAAGACATGACAGTGGCAAAATATGAAGTGAAGTTTTCAGAATTAGCAAGATTTGCGCCCGAGTATGTAAATACCGAAGCAAAGAAGGCCAAAAGATTCCAACAGGGATTGAAACCAGGGATTCAAATTCAGGTGGCTCTTCTAGAAATAAGGAATTATGCTATGTTAGTACAGAAGGCCATGATTGTAGAAGAATAAAGAGAAGCAACTAAGAGGGAAAGTGAAGGAAAGAAGAGAAAGTTTGAGGAATCTGAACATGATCAAGGAAGCTCTAAGTTTGGAGGAAAGTTTGGGAAGAATGCCGGAAATTAGAACCAGAAGTTTCAGAAGTTTCAGAAGTTTAAGCCCGAGAACGGAAATCAGAAGAATCATTTCCAGAAGACGGGACAACCAGTGAAGGACAATAGACCCCAGATTCAGGAGTGTAAAAATTATGGAAAGCGACACCAGGGGAGCTGCAATAAGCTGAATGTGACATATTTTAAGTGTAATCAGAAAGGACACTACTCAACGAAATGCCCAAGCGGTATAGGAAAACCAGAGATGACTTGCTTCAAGTACGGAAAGGTGGGCCATATGGCAACGAACTGTAATGAGCCTTTTTAGAAGACAAATGTGCTTAGGATTGCTAGAACACCACCCCCAGCAACACCAGCAACCCAGCCAAGGGCAAGAACATTCAATATGACTATGAAAGATGTGGTGCAGAATGTGGATGTGGTAGCAGGTACGCTTGTAATCAATTTAGTAGAAGTCAAAGTGTTAATGTATTATGGAACTACTAGATCTTTTATTGTTGAAAGTGTTATTGATAAATTGAAGTGCATAGCGTACCCACCTTGAACCCAATTTGATTATAGAAGTAGCAAATCAAGAAAGAGTTACTGCTAATAAAATTTGTCCCAATTGCGATGCGGTTATAGAAGGTCGATACTTTTCCTGTTGACTCAATACCTTTTAAGTTAGGAGAATTCGATGTTATATTATGAATGGATTGGTTGTCAAACCACGATGCGCAAATCGAATGTAAAATCAAGAAAGTGAAGTTGAGAACCAAGGATGGAGTTGAAGTGATATTTAGAGGGAAGAAGCAAGATAGGAAGTTTTTAACGGCTATCCAAACGAAGAGATTTTTACGACAGGGATGGAAGCATATTTGGCTCATGTAAAGGATATAGAGGAAGAATCTTTAAAAATTGAGGATATTCCATTAGTTAAAGATTTTCCCGACGTGTTTTCAGATGAATTACATGGACTACCTCCAGATCGAGAGATCAAATTCACAATTGATTTGGCTCCTGAACGGAACCAGTTTCGAAAGCTCCCTATCGAATGGCGCCTGTCAAGATGAAGGAATTAGCAACATAATTGCAAGAATTGTTAAACAAAGGAGTAATTCACCCGAGTGTATCCCCGTGGGGTGTAGCAGTGCTATTTATAAACAAGAAGGACGGAAGCATGAGACTTTGTATCAATTATCGCGAATTGAATGAGTTGACTATTAAGAATAAGTACCCTCTACCGCGAATCGACGATTTATTTGATCAGTTGAAAGGAGCTACTTATTTCTCGAATATTGATGTAAGATATGGGTATCATCAATTAAAGATCAAGGTGGAAGATATACCCAAGACACCGTTTCGAACAAGATGTGGACATTATGAGTTCTTGGTAATGGCGTTTGGGCTGACGAATGCACCAACTGCATTTATGGATCTCATGAATAGAGTGTTCAAGCAATATCTGGACAAGTTCATAATAGTGTTCATCGACGACATCTTGATATACTCCAAGTCGGAACCAGAGCATATGGAGCATCTGAGGATTTCTTTGGAGATTATGAGGAAAGAGAAGTTATACATGAAGTTTTTCAAATGTGAATTTTGGCTAAAGGAGGTTCAGTTTCTTGGAAATGTAGTTAATAGTGAAGGTATCAAAGTCGATCCCATAAAGATAGAAGCTGTGATGAATTAAGATAGGCCAAAGACTCCCACGGAAGTAAGAAGTTTTCTCAGATTAGCGGGTTATTATAGAAGATTCGTACAAGATTTTTCTAAGATTACTATCCTATTGACTAAGTTGACAAGGAAGAACGAGAAGTTTGTTTGGACGGATAAGTGCGAAGAAAGTTTTCAAGAGCTAAATAAAAGGTTAGTAACTTCACCAGTGTTGGTTTTACCTGATGAAAAGGGTGAGCTTTTAATCTACAACGATGATATGTATAAAGGACTGGGTTGTGTGCTAATGCAACATAAAAAAGTGATAGCATATGCGTCAATGCAGCTATTGTGACGGCCTCAACCCCGGGGTCAGGAGTTGACATCACCAACAACAATAATAAAAAATATAATATAATCCAAATTATTAATAATACATACCTACGACCCCTTTAACAAGACCTTTTCCACGTTTAAGTATGACTTAGGTTACAATCAACACAAGTCTAACTCATAACAAACCATCCTGACAAAACTAACTTAATGCAGCAACTCAACAGACCATCTTTGGTCCAACACAACTACCTCAGAAGAGCCTGGAACAGAAGGAACTGGAACTCTGCCCCGACTACCACGAAAGGATCTCCTAGGCATCTGCAATACATATATAAAACATTCTGCAAGTGTAAGCAATCAATTGCTCAGCAGTACCACTATATGAATAACAAGTAAAACGATTTATAATAAAACAGTCATAGGAACAGAATTCATAACTCGTTAGAAAATAAGTAGCACATGTATAAAATGGATATCAAAACTAGCATGCTTTGTAAAAAAACAAAATCAACAGTCGTGTGCTGTGCATAAATACCAGAGTTCAATTTTAGCATGCTATTTTCATTTCTAAATCTTCCGTTCCATTACAGGAACCATAAAACCATTTGTCCCGTTACGGGGACCCAAAACCATTTGTTCCGTTACTGGAACCACAAAACCACAATCAGATATGTATTGGATGTTATCTAGTGACGGCTGATCAGGCCTCCACACAAATTATCTATGATAGTTGGCCGGGCTATCACACAAAATGTCTAGGAAAGCTGATCGAGCTTTTACACAAAATAACTGGATCCGCAGAGACTAGCTAGGTCTCTGATTAACTATGCTGGACTAATCGGTTATGTAATGCGCGCAACCGAATTAGCCACTTACGCAACGTTATCCAATATCTGAATTTTTTTATCCAGTTTCAAAATCACTTTTACCCATCTCTTGTTAAAATCATTACTGTCACAACACACTATTTAAAATCTCTTTTCCATTTTTAATCAACGTTTAGAGATAGGTACTTTCAGAAGTTACTTCTCCCCAAAACATATATTTAACAACATTTTCAAACACAGGGGATACATAACTTAAAACGTTTCTGTTCCTGTTTGAAAATAAAATAACATTTCATTCATATATACTGAACCATAAGAGCATGGTCAGGGGTACTTGCCTTGCAGAGCTTTGCAACTATTACTAATTGACTTTGAGCCGACTCGAATGCTCAGGCTTTAACGTCTATCCACTAGATCGCCCTGGATTAAACCTCAATACTCAAGTCCTTCGATTGGAACCTTACTGAGCTTATCAACTGACCACCAGACTATCTTTCATCCAATGCCAATTCTCGGGCCCTCCGACTAGAACCTACATAGTCGAAATACCCTAATTTAGACATTCGATTATACTTGACATATCCTCACAACAAACCTACCCATTCGATATCAAACCCCGACTCGTAATTATACATATAATCATAACATACACAACAATTAGGGTTCACGTTCTCGAAAATCGGTTCAGTGTTCATTTCCAGAAAATACGTAAATTCGTCATTTTACAAAATTAGGGTTATTGCTTTTGGCAAAATATTTTTCCACAACATACATTCAAGTTTCGTATAAAATATAAGTATTTTTATATATTCGCTCGACGTCCCGATAATTACCGGATATGCTCCCGCATATTCATAGTTTAATTTCCCAGAAATCGGGCGGCACTTCCTTTATTTATCGGACTATCCCGTCGAAGCAATTCGACGTCAAACCCAAACAATTAACAATAACCACAATCCAAGCCAATCAATTTCGCAATCCCGTTATTTATCCAACTTCGATATAACATAACAACTATTCATTCCGGGAAATTAATTTTACACACTAAATATTATTTTAAAAATTGTAGGACTCAGAAATAATTCATCACCGTCCACCGTCAGCTCGCCGAGGCTCGTCGTCGACGGCGGCAAAATTTATTGGTGCCCGAAAACACTCGGGTGTCCAAATAAATTTTACCGATTAAATTAATCTCGTGATTAATTCATATAATTTATTCGGCACAAATTGTTTTTATTTCACGAAATGTTGATCAAAGAATCAATAAAAATATAAGTTAAATCAGTAAATAGAATCAACAATCAAACAGCACGGCACACCATGCGCCACGCGCCACAAAACCGAAACAGAAGAAGAACAGAGCCGGAAACAATCGAACCCGGCACAACAAGGTAAGATCAGTGATCAAGAATTACAAGGAACGAAACACAAATAACAACACACACGTATATACATCTGTATATATATATATATATATATATATATATATATATATATGCATACCCCAGCTAAACCAATCGAAAACACCAGCCTTACCGGACTGAGCGGCGGCGGCGGCGGAACCACAGAACCGGGAGAAACAGATAGGGGGAGAAAGAATTGGCGAGGAGAGAACGGAACAGGGGTGAACACCCGTTTATTTTGTTTGTGTTTATGTTTCTATATATATTTTTTATACAGATAGAAATAAACTGAATTCTGAGATGATGACACGTATCAATAGGTGTACCAAATTTAAACAAATGTCCCGAAGGGATAGATATGGACCTCCTACAGCCTAATTCCGATCCATGAATTACGTTTTAACGAATAAATGCGCCGGTGAAAAAACCCGAAAAAACAATCTTAAAATTCTCAGAAAAATTAAAAACGGATGAAATAAAATTTTCCAAATTTTTAAAACATTTTTGGACTGCGCACTACACTCGCATTTCGACATTAAGGAACCGAGGTACACATGAAACAATTTCAGAAAATTACGAGAATAGTCTTAAAATGTTAGAAATATCCCAAAGTAAATAAAAACGTGATTTTCATAATTTTAAAATAATTTCTGAAATATAATTTATACCCGCTTTTAGCAATTAAATGAATTAACGCACAAGTAAAATTAATCCTAAAAATTTCCAAAGTAATTTTAAAATTCCCGAAATAATCCAAACTTAATAAAATATGATTTTCATGATTTTTAAGGCATTTCTAAATTTAATATGGAATTCACACTTAAACATAATCAGAAAATCGTATACGGCTAAATAATTGATGAAATATTGATTTTTAAATTTTATAGAAACCCAAAAATAATTATTGTAATTATAAAACCATAAAAATAATTTTAGAGATAATCCACATATTTATGAAAAATAAAACTGCAATAAAATCACTTTTAAAAGTGAAACAAAATCATATAACCCAATAATTAACCACACAATTCAATCTCATACACTAGTAATTACATTTACATAATATCAAGGCAATAACCCGCTGACAGAACCCATATACATATTTTATTCATTTAATTATTTAATAATTATATATTTAAATAATGCAAAAAAATATACGAGTCTTTATATTCTTCCCCCCTTAAAAAGATTCTGTCCTCAGAATCTGATTTAACTAAACAAGTGAGGATATTTGTCAAGCATATCTGACCCTAACTCCCAAGTAGACTCTTCTACTCGAGGATTTCTCCAAATACTTTATTTATATGAATAACTCATTCCTAAGTACCCGCTCTTAACGATCTAGGATTTGGATCGATCATTTTACGCTGAACAAATTCGGATGAGAGCCCCTTGGCTCCTAGTCAACGACTTGGTTCGAATCAGGGACATATCGCTTTAACATTGACACGTAAAACATACTATAAATTTGCTGCAACTGCGGCGGCAATATCAACTCATGGGCAACTTTACCTATATTTATCAATACCTCCAACGGTTCACTATATTTAGGACTCAACTTGTCTATTCTATTCAAACCTAGTCAATCTCTTTCAAGGTGAAAATTTTGTCGACACCAATGATCCTACTTCTATATTCACACTCTTTCAATGCAAGTCCGCCTTCTTTCTTTGTCTATCCCAGTTGATTCAACTCTTTTTCAAATCAACATCACTACGTACTCGGTGTGCTGAATTAACTCAGAACCTAATAGCATCTCTATTCCAACTTTCTCTTACTAGTGTGGGGACCCACACTTATGTCCATACAAGGCTTCGCAAGGTAGCATTCCCCTACTAGCATGATAACTATTAGCATAGGAAAATTTAATCAATGGTAGGTAATTACCTCAGTTTCATTTTAAACCCAAAATGTATATAGTCTCGACATATTTTATATCTACTGAATCATCCTCTCACTTTGACCCTTCGTCTAAAGATGATATAAGGTACTCACTTTTAACTTAATTTCCAAACATTCGAACACTTCTTACTCATTTCCATCAATTAAGGCTGGAAAGTAATCTCATATCTTCACTTCTTCTCACCTTCAGGTATTTGAACTTCACATTCCACCATTTCTAATTCTTTTATTAACTCCTCAGCGATTTTAATCACATTCAATCCTTTCCTTCTGCACAGGGCATATGTTACTATATCGTCTTTGCTTAGGTGATTTTTTTATGGAAAGATCGGAATCCTTTGTTTATCTCAGCTAAAATTCATACTGGAAAACTTAGCGTATAGTTTCTTCCCTTCTAATCTTCGTAGGGAAATCCTTGAGCGTTCTACACATCCTTTCTTAATATTTGAATAGCTGAGTATGTTATCAATAAATACAATTTGCTTATCCAAGTACTCCTTATACACCATGTTCCTTAAATCCTTATAGACAACTGGTACACCTGTTACTCCACATAATATCACTAAAACTTGCAATGCTCATAACTCATTCTAATCGCAATCTTTGATATGTCCTTAGATTGGATCTTAAGTCACTCCCCGAGAAATAACACACTCCTTAAATTAGGTCACATAAGTAATCAATTCTTAATAGGGGTTACTTATTCTTATTCGTCGTTTTGTTAAACTCCCAATAATCAGTACACAATCTCATAATTTCATCCCTCTTCTCCAACACATCACTGGTGCACCCCAAGGGACTATATCTGGTATGCTCACTTCCCCCTCTAATAACTTTTACAATTATCAAACTAATTATTTCGTTCTACTGGCCTCTATAGACACTCCAAGGCATTTATTTATTACTCAAACTTCCTCCAGCTTAAGTATTTTCTTCTTCGTATATTTACACATGGTGGATCTACCTTATATCCTTAGCTTATTACTCTTTTTCTCACATAATTGGAAGAACTTCTTATATTGCCTCTCTACCTAGAAACTTACCTTACTATTGGCTTATGTACACTTTACAATTCACTTTTTCTAAAAACCACTCCTTGCCTTACTACAGGGCAACCAACCCATTCCTAAAATCACATCGAACTTTTCTAGCTCGTAGGGTATCAAATAAGCTGAAACTACGTCCAAATTCTAAACGCTCGATCTCTTGGTCCTTTTGAAAGTTATGCCTCTAGTTGTGCTGGATGTTGGCCCTTGGGATGTAGTATCTTGAGTAACCGTTCTACAACTCCTTGCAATATGCCTAACTTTTCCACAATTATAACACATAACTCCTGGATTTTCTGGATTGCATTCCGATGCATAATGACCCTTATAACCATACTTGAAACATTGCACAATCTTTTTGCATGAACCACCGTGTCTCCTGTCACAGGACTTGCAATCCACTGCTGACTTGACTGACTGAGCTGGAGTAGAAGCAACTGAGATAGTATCAGACCTAGTCTGGGAGAAACTCTGTCTCCTGAATCTTTTACTCTTGTTTCGGCCAACCCGATTCTGAAATTCTTGACTGGATTCTCCTTGGTATGCCTTGTCCATAACACCTTCAGACTTCCTTTTCTTATCACTCTCCTCCTTAACTGCCAACTTCTGGTCACTTTCCATTACCAGGGCGGCCTGAACCATAGAGGAGTATGTCTTGAGTTGTAATGACACAACTCCTCTACGAATTTCAGGCTTCAACCTTTGTTGAAACCTCCTTGCTTTCTGAATCTCTGTACTTACATACTCAGGAACTAATCGGGCCAAATCTGTAAACTTGGCCTCATACTCCAACACACTTCTTTCACCTTGTTTCAGTTCTAGAAACTCGACTTCCAACTGATTCCTTAGACAATCGGGAAAATACTTCTCCAAGAATAATTCTGTAAATCTCGTCCAAGAAACATGGCCTTCTCCATCCAACGCACGAGTGGATTCCCACCAATAATTTGCTTCATTCTTAAGAAAGTAGCTCACATAATCGGTCTTAAGATCATCACTTACTTGCGTGAGGGTAAATTCCCTTTCCATTTCCTTAAGCCAATTTCTGGAAATAACAGGGTCCACTTCACCTTTGAACTCCGGGGGCTTAACAGATTGAAAGGATTTAAAATAGTAGTTTGGTTTAGCTCTCCTTGCTGATGTTGCTGCTGCTAAATCTGTTGGATTAACTGCAACTGTTGTTGCTGCTGCTGGCGCAACAAGTCTAGAATTTCATTTATAACTGAACCCTCTACCAAACTACTACAATTTTCTTTAGACTGGATAGCTTTCTTGGGTGGCATTTTCCTGAAATATAACATGGAGTTTATTCAAAAACATAACGAGGATGTATAACAAAAATATCACCGTTCAAACGGTGCACCTGTGACAGGAAAATGCTGTCCAATCAAAGCACCCATGTCTTTATTCTTAGGATCCATTTATAAAAGATATCTAGATTGGCAACACTAGCAATAATAGCAACAGTTACAGTAGAAGAATCAACAATAATGCCGAAAACTAGAATATAAAGGTACTAAACATTATAGCATGCCTTCTCAATATCACAAAAATTGATTAACCTCCCAACACCAATAAAAATACAGCATTAACAATTCGATAGACCGCGAAACTAGATGGACTATACTAGTCACCAACCAAATAGGGTAAATTGATAAGTCAAGTCAAACTTAAGGAATCACAGACTTGGATGATGCACTAGTCCGAGTTTCAATCAACCATTCCTCTCAAGATGATTTCTTATCTCTTGCAAATGACCCATCTACCACCGAGTTAGCTTTCCTAATACTGCACCCTTCAATATTGAATCATGAATCCTCTCTGCTATCTTCATCTGTGCAGTAGCAACCAGACGTAAAACTTCTATCCCTCCGGATGGTCAACTCTTATTTACTTTCAATAACCAGGGCTGTCTAATTACAAAAGCTACTGACAATTCATTGCCTCGGGACTTCAAATGAAATTTCAAAGTCAAGGAATTCATGATACAAGGAGGATAAGATAAGAAGACACAGGTATGACTGAGAGAAACCATACAAGTACATAAGATGGCCAGTCTTAGTACCGCATAGTGTACATCACATAATTCGGTGGCGTCCCACCAGACCCTTTATCACACAGACAAATAGTCAAATCATATGCATTGTTTGCTCCAATCAACCGATAAAATCACTAAGGGAAGAAACAATGTCTAGATAGAAAATTCACAAATAGGGAGGGAGAAAATCTGATTTATAATGGAATCAACAGAATCCTAAGTTGCTTACTCCGAGTTTTCAACTTTCTCACAGGAAAAGTAAGCAACTTATGGGATAAGAAACAATTACTCTGGAAACAAAATACGTCACAATAAAGAAGTATAAGGGTTCAAAGATACAACCCTCCGTACTGATCCATATTCATTATGAAACTTGGATGTTATAGCAGCCACTAACTATTATCATTCCATCTGAACTCATCGAGGTCGCACACTTGGTCCAGCAACATAACTTGACATATAAAGTGCAATATTTAGGAATAACGTTGGTGTTCCTTCAGCCGATACATCAAGGGTCTGCTCGGAAGCTGAATTCTCTCAATCAAACTCGTATTCTCGAGAGGAAAACTAGAAATCTCTATCGGACATTACTAATAATATATATATGAAGGAAATGTACTCTAGGTTAGGGCAGTTCCAGCCAATCCTCAATAGACGTCAGGGTTACGCCTCTGAAACCCTTGACTAAACTCATAGACTCGCTCCTCTGATTGAGTTGCTGACTCACATCTCTATAGAAACCCTCCTGCACTCTTTTGACTATACTCCTAACCTAAGTCAGGGACTCAAACCTGTAGCTCTGATACCAACTGTGACGGCCTCAATCTCGGGGTCACGATTTGACATCACCAACAACAATAATAACAAATATAATATAATCCAGATTATTAATAATACATACCTACGACCCCTTTACCAAGACCTTTTCCAGGTTTAAGTATGACTTAGGTTACAATCAATACAACTCTAACTCATAACCAACCATCCTAACAAAACTAACTTAATGCAGCAACTCAGCAGACCATCTTTGGTCCAATACAACTACCGCAGAGGAGCCTGGAACGGAAAGAACTGGAACTCTGCCCCGACTACCACGGAAGGATCTCCTAGGCATCTGCAATACATATATAAAACATTCTGCAAGGGTGAGCAATCAATTTCTCAACAGTAGCACTATATGAATAACAAGTAAAATGATTTACAATAAAACAGTTATTTTAGCATGCTATTTTCATTTCCAAATCTTCCGTTCCATTACAGGAACCCTAAAACCATTTGTCTCATTACGGGGACCCAAAACCATTTATTTTGTTACTGGAATCACAAAACCACAATCATATATTTATTGGATGTTATCTAGGGACGGCTGATCAGGCCTCCACACAAATTATCTAGGATAGTTGGCCGGGATATTACACAAAATGTCTAGGAAAGTTGATCGGGCTTTCACACAAAATAACCGGATTCGCAGAGACTAGCTAGGTCACTGATTAACTATGTTGGACTAATCGGTTATGTAATGTGCGCAACTGAATTAGCCACTTACGCAATGTTATCCAATATCTGATTTGTTTTATCCAGTTTCAAAATCACCTTTCCTATCTCTTGTTAAAATCTATTCTGTCACAGCACACTATTCGAAATCTCTTTTCCATTTTTAATCACAGTTTAGAGATAGGTACTTTCAGAAGTTACTTCTCCCTGAAACATATATTTAATAACATTTTCAAATATAGGGAATATGTAAATTATTTCCGTTCCTGCTCAAAAATAAAACAACATTTCATTCATATATACTGAACCATAAGAGCATGGTCAGGGATACTTGCCTTGCAGAGCTTTGTAACTATTACTAATTGACTTTGAGCCGACTCGAATGCTCAGGCTTTATCGTCTATCCACTAGATCATCCTGGATTCGACCTCAAAACTCAAGTCCTTCAATTAGAACCTTACTGAGCTTATCGACTGACCACCAGACTATCTTTCGTCCAATACCAATTCTCAGGCCTTCAGACTAGAACCTACAGAGTCGAAATACCCTAATTTAGACATTCGATTGTGCTTGACATATCCTCGCAACAAACCTACCCATTCGATATCAAACCCCGACTCGTAATTATACATATTATATAACATACGCAACAATTAGGGTTCACATTCTCGAAAATCGGTTCAGTGTTCGTTTCCAGAAAATACGTATATTCGTCATTTTACGAAATTAGGGTTATTGGTTTTGGCAAAATATTTTTCCACAACATACATTCAAGTTTCGTATAAAATATAACTATATTTATATACTCGCTCGACGTCCCGATAATTATCGGATACGCTCCCGTATTTCTGTAGTTTGATTTCCCGGAAATCAGGCGGTACTTCCTTTATTTATCGGACTTTCCCGTCGAAGTAATTCGACGTCAAACCCAAACAATTAACAACAACCACAATCCAAGCCAATCAATTTCGCAATCCCATTATTTATCCAACTTCGATATAACATAACAACTATTCATTCCGGGAAATTAATTTTACACACTAAATATTATTTTATTATTTTAAAAACTGTAGGACTTAGAAATAATTCATCATCATCCACCATCGGCTAGCCGAGGCTCATCGCCGACGGCGGCAAAATTTATTGGTGCCCGAAAACACTCGGGTGTCCATATAAATTTCACCGATTAAATTAATCTTGTGATTAATTCATATAATTTATTCGGCATAAATTATTTTTAATTTATGAAATGTTGATCAAAGAATCTGTAAAATTGAAAGTTAAATCAGTAAATAGAATCAGCAATTAAACAACACGACACACCACGCGCCATGCGCCACAGAACCGAAACAGAAGAAGAACAGAGCCGGAAACAATCGAACCCGGCACAACAAGGTAAGATTAGTGATCAAGAATTACAAGGAACGAAACACAAATAACAGCACACACGTATATACATCTTGTAATAACCCCAATTTTTTGGAAATTATTGAAACCTTGATAAATAGTAATTTTTTTTTCTGACTATGCTGATTAAGGAAAATTATCAGACCATGCTATATGGAAGTACTGTTATGGAAATTCTGAGATCGTATTAGTATTCCATAAAGTAAATGAGTGTATGTAAAGGTCGTCATAATTAGAATCTGGACACTTTGATTTTTTCCCGAAAATCCACCAGATACAGAAAGAATTGAGTATAAGGTAACATGATTAAAAGAATTTTTATTTAAGGATTATAGAAGAGGATCATTAAAGGAATATAAGATATTAATAAAGGTTCAGGGAAGCCCAAATAATAAGATCCCGGATATGATCCCTCAAACTATTAACGAGAACGAGAGTTTAGCGAACCGTAAAACAAATAAGCGACCAAGAGACAAGCTTGTACAAGAAGCCAAGGATTATGATATCATCAATTCACAAGGAATTGACACATGGCAAGAAAGTGATGCTAGATGGATGATGTCATCAAGGGAGAAGATATTTATGCAAGGAAATCAAAGAAGCTTTTTCATTTTTTTCATTTCATCATTTTGCTCTCGGCCAAAATGATACTAGTAACTTTAAACTTCCATATCTCCTTCAATACTCAGTCAAATATTGTGTTCTATATCTCGTTGGAAAGGTATTGAGATGGTCTACAATTCTTGTTCACAAGTCGCGTCCAAATAATCATGGTAAGACCTTCATATATACGGTTCTTTAAATTGGACTTTTAGAAACTTCAAAATCTAACTTTGTGTTTTCTTGATGGTTTGTGATATCCAAGCTTGTATAAGGATTGATCAAGGTTTTAAGGTTTTAACTCACAAATCAAGGTATAAAAACTTCTTGAACATTAGTACTAAGCTTGATTGTTTGAGTTTTTAGATGAATTGGTAAATGTATAGTTAGATCGACGCTTATTAGTAATTTTTGTGAAGTTGTGTTGATTTTGAATGGTGAATTTGTAGTGATTGAATGAGTTGGTAAAACCTTGATGTGTGGACTGATTTTTCAGTGGTTTAAGTTGTATTTGTTGTGTTATTTATTGTTGGTGGATGGGAGTGAATTGATGAGGATTTAGAGTGGTAATTATTTTGGGAATCGCGTAAATACAGCCGTCGTAATGCCCGATTTTCCTTAACTGTTTCTGTGCTTAACTTTAGGACCTGTGAACTCACTGTAAGATTCTGTCTTTTCCATTTTTAGCTAGATCATGTCGTAAGCTTCATTTTGGTATGTGGTTCGCTTAGATCCGATGTACGGTTTAGGGGAAACGACCATTTTAAGTAACGACATTTCGTGAGCGAACCATTACCCCTCGCTTTACTTTGAAACCTTGGTTAATGTCCTTAAATGACTACTTGGAATATGAAACAATTATGTAAGGTGGGTTAGGAAGTTGGTAAAGTACTCATGAAAGAGTCGCCATAAAATTCATAACGGTTAATTTTTTAAAATTAGTGGAGCCGAGGGTACGCGAGCGATTAATGCAAATCGTTAAGCGTATAAGCGACCGTTAGGGTATGTGTGAGTTTTGACTAGTTTCTTAAGAGACCGTGGTCTAATTCCGGCTTATGTTATTGTTCATAGGTAACCAAACCCACTCTAAACTTAAGTCTACCCCGGAACACTCAGGCAAGTTTTCTACCTATTATACTGTTGTTGTGATGTAAATATATATGTGAATTATCTTGTGATAAGTGCATGATTGTTATTAGCAAATCTTGTGATATATTGAAGCATGTTGATATGATATATTTATATATATATACATATATATTATCCATGTCTGTTTTAAGATTTTGATATTTCATTGTCAATTTACTTGCTTATAAACTGCATAATACCTATGCCAGAGATAAGCAGTACTTGCGTATACCTTTAGTATAGGGGACCCAGAGTTGGACATTTTTCTCAACCGGGAGGCGATGTTCCCGAGTATATATATATATATATATAATTTTCAAAACTATTAATCGAATAATGTTTATTCGATAGTTTTATATTATAAGTGAATATTATTTTTTGAATATTCATTTTAGATTTCTATTGCAATCAAAGATTAGTTTAATTATTGAATAAAGTTTCTAGTTATGAAACTTATTTTATTTCTATTAATAAATGAATATTAGTCTGAATATTCATTCGAGGACTTATGACTCCGCTTATTTTATTTAATGAATATTACTCTGAATATTCATTCGAGAACTTATGACTCCGCTTATTTTATTTAATGAATATTATTTTGAACATTCATTCGAGGACTTATGACTCCGCTTATTTTATTAAATATTATTCTTTATTTTCTTAAAGAACAATGTGTCAATATTCGCCAAGTATTCGTAAAATGATTGATACTATCAAATCATTCTTACTTTAAATATTTCCAGAGATTATTTTCAAACTTTATCAAAACTAATTTTGAAAGTTAGAGCGGATCCCAAAACTCGTTTTCAAATTTGAGATCTTCCTTTCGAAGGGGATTTAAATACTCACTTAAAAATCTGAGGTATCCGGCTCCGTGACGTGTTTTTATATTCGCAACGAGGTTGCTGATTTGATAAAAGAGTTTTTCATTACTTACCCAACACCCAAGAAGTAAAATTCTTGGAATGAGTTAATCCATTAACAGGCATCGCCTGGGAAATATCGGTGAGTTTTCCTTTCCAACTTGATACGACTTCTTGGTGGAGCCGTATCAACAAGTTTCTACTTGGGGAAAGGGGGACGAGATTTACGTTTCAGAGTCATGGATTTCATCTGAACTAGGAGTGGCGTAAGTGGTTGACTGGCGCCGGCCCAACCTTATTATATTGGCCCAAATGGCCCGGAAGTTCCGCCAAGACGGTCCATTCCTTAGGAGTCCAGCGTTCGGTTGACAAGTAAATCTGAATGTTCTCCTCTACATGTAGCAAATGGTGGGGTTGCACTACTGCGACTGATCTTCGTGAGTGGTCTTCCTGGCGCAGCAAACTCCCGTAATGAGTTCATCATCCAGTTGGATATTTCTGCAACACTACCAAGAGCATTTCGATAGAAAGGCTACGACTGGGCGATTGTTGAGTGTTGGCAGGGTCGAGTTTTCAAAATGATGTTTTTATCAAATGAAGTATCTCGTAACTTCATTTCATTTTGATGATATTTCAAAGATTGATTCTATACAAGTTTTGTCTTGTAGTTTCATCTATGGGATGAACTATTTATACCTTGAACGGTGGTAGTTCAAGTAGTATTCGGGAAAAGATATAACTATATTGGAGTATCTTGTAACTTCATCTTTTTAACTTATATCTAGTAAATGATTTTCTTATGCATGACAAAGATTTTCAGAAAAATGTTGAGACAAGGTTAGATATATGAGATCACCTTGCAACGATATTTTTATACAGTTATAAACTGGAACTCTATGTATAATATACATGTCAGAGGATTTCAAAGATTTTGAAAAGTATATATGTATATATATGCTGAATATTTTACGACTTCGTCGCATTAAGATACGAAACTTGGTTCATATCTGCTTGACCAAGACTTTCATGAGTACTATGAGAAGGTTCATATATTGTTAATTACAATACATGTAATTTTGGTGGGCTTGTTGCTCACCCTTGCTTTCTTCTTTCATCACACAACAACAGATAGACAAGATGAACAGGACCAAGCTCCCAATTCACGAGCGGATAGGAAATGTTCCGCAGTTTCCTATAGGCGTTGACGCCGTTGTAGCTAAGGTAGGAACTACTAATATGCTAGGCTTTCAACTTTTGATGTACCAGACTTATGTATATTATGAATTGTAATAATGGCAAAGAAATGTAAATTTATTCAGAACCCTTTTTGAGGTGTAATGACTTATAATTGTGGAATAAAATGACTTGTGTTATTTTGGTATTCATCTCTGAGACTATAACTTGTGGTGTGTGTGTTTATTGTGGGGTCACAGTACGCAGTTGTTGGTTGTTTATTAAGATTGGGTGTTATTAAGGGAAATGGAACTCGTGATAACCTGGATCCCCGACCCCGGATTTGGGGGTGTTACAGAAATGGTATCAGAGCTAAGCGTTATAAACCTCAGAGATGATGCGTCATTAAAATGATAAAGTTCACTAAGATAATAAGAACTCTTGCCAAGTTCATAGTCGGACTACCTAACATAGTACTGACAATTAAAACCCTTACGGGAACCCTTATAAATATCATGATAGTAACATAGATCATTATCGTATATTGTAGCGGGACTCCGAACCCTGAATTTCAAAAGCAATAACACGATGATGTTTTACTATATATTGAGGATCGGATTGTGGATCCAATGGAGCACCCTAACGAGGGACCAGATGATGTTCATATTAAGGATGTAGCGGTTGAGCATGTTATCCCAGAAGGGATTGTTGTTGAAGAGGATCCCGTGGGAGATCCTGACAAGAATGAAGAAAGGACCGTTGAGGAATCGATGATCGTGGTTAGGGCAACTACTAGAGGTAGGATTGGACGGTTATTACCGTAGGTTCGTTCAAGTTTACAAAGATAGCAGCCCCTTTAAACCGGCTTACTCGTAAGACTAAGAAGTTCGAATGGACAGAGAAAAGCGAGAACAACTTTCAAGAACTGAAGCAAAAAATGGTGACGACCCTTATGTTGGCGTTGCCGAATGGAAAAGGAGATTTTGTGAATTGTAGTGACGCTTCGCATGAGGAATTAGGGTGCTTCTTATTCAGCACGGCAAGGTAATCGCGTACGCGTCAAGACAATTAAGGAAATATAAAATTCGATATCCCCCCATGATCCTGAGCTCACGATAATAGTTTTACCCTAAATATTGGAGGCACTACTTGTATGGAGAGAAGTGTGAGGTTTACGCAAACCCCAAGAGCTCAAGTATATTTTTATGTAGAAAGAGCTCA
Source organism: Apium graveolens (assembly GCF_009905375.1). Classification (NCBI taxonomy): domain Eukaryota; kingdom Viridiplantae; phylum Streptophyta; class Magnoliopsida; order Apiales; family Apiaceae; genus Apium; species Apium graveolens. The sequence continues at coordinate 292,370,063 of NC_133648.1, forward strand.
ACATGCGCCAGAGGAGGTGGTTAGAGCTAATCAAGGATTATGATTATGAGATTATTTATCAGCCAGGTAAAACCAATGTGGTGGCTGACGTCCTTAGTAGAAAGGAGAGACTCAAGATGATAATATCTTCGGAAGAGTAGATAAAAGATTTTGAGAAAATGGAAATAGAAGTGAAGGTAACCAGAGCCGGTACTGAAAGGCTGTTTGTGGTTGTAATGCAGCTTGAATATGGGAAAATATCATATTATGCCAAGAAAAAGCGATGAATGAAGGAAGAGAGCCAATAACTGGAGAAGAGATTAATACCGAGAAAGCTGATAAGGGAATAATGAGGTATTCCTACATAATTTGGGTCCCAAATGTTTAAGAGCTTAAGGACTGGATCTTAGATGAAATCCATAGTTCGAGGAATAAGATTTAGGGCAAACCCTGAATGTGATTGTTAGGGAGGTCGCTATCAAGAAAGAAGGAACCCATAACATAATGAAGTGGAAAAAAAAGATTTTAACATATAAGATAACCCCGATTATGGGAGGAGGATGAAACATTTCATATTGAGAAAACAGAAGTCGAGCAAGATAGGGAGAACCAGGACGGTACTCCTATGGGGCAATTCATGGACCTGCCTAAACAAAACTTATACTTTTACCCCAACCACCACCCTGAGGAAACAATACGGTGGGAAATTCTTTCAGGACCTTTAAGTCGCTAAGCTCTCAGAGTTCCAAGGAACAAGTTGACCCAGTCGAGGCAAGAGCCTGGATTAAAGAAATAAAGGAATCATTTGAGATTCTAAATGATTGACGAAGCACAAAAGACTATTTTTCCACTTACCTTCCTAAGAGAGAGGCCACCCGCTGATGGAAGGCTAAGGAAGCTAGAGAGGTAGTGTAGAAGTTTTAAAACCAGGCCAGAGGCGGACAAGTATGATGAATCATGAATCTAGGTTCTGAAAGTCATCAAGGTTCGTCTGAAGGACACGAATCCAGAATGACGGGATATTTGAAATCAATGCTTATGTTGTGTTGGTTCATGAAATGGTTGTAATAGGAACGAAAATATAAGACTGAAAGGGGAAGGAGTATAAAGGGATATAAAGGAAATAGAGTTGAGAAGTGATAAGGGAGTTAGGTATGGGAAACCCTAAGAAACCCTTACAATAAATATAGAGAAGTGTGTCATCATCAACGCGATGGTGACTGATCATGAGAAAAATTCAAGGTTGAAGGCGTAAGCGATACGTATAATTAATCCCCTTTAAGTTGAGAGTATTCGATGAAACTTTGAGATAGACCGATGGATTAATAAGGAAACACATATGGGCTGAGGAGATGGGATAACAAGATTATAGGAAAATGGGATGAAGGAAGTGACCTTCAAAAATGGGAAGTGTATGTAAGACCTGTGACTTGATGCCCAAAAAGGGAGAAACCAAGTATAAAAGATATCCCAACATTGGGATGACGGTTGAGATAAATAATGGAGATAAATGAAAAGTCAGAACTAAAAAGTTCATATTGAACATGACCAATATCTTCCAGAACATCCCTGTTATCATTACCAAATCAGGAAAGAAAAGCGGATAACCATTGTTATCTTTTGGAGGCCATATGGATTGACCTCAGCTTGAATAAGGATGCTATTGTGAAATTTGGTATAGACTATCGAGGTGGGAATGATTGAATAAGATATTCTATAAAGGATATATGACTTGATTTATCTATGGAAGGATGCATGTACCTTTTTAAAGGTGGAATTAAGGATAGAACCTCGATAACTTGAGATGAATCCTAGGGGAACGCATAAAGATTGGCATTTCACCCTTAATAGGGACAATATGAGTTTTGACAGTATGAATTGGAAATGATTAAGGTAACAGCAACCTTTAAGGATCAGTTGAGAAATTTTTAGAAGTATATAGACAATGGTCCTAGTATTAGTAAATGGTATTTTGATATGCCCTGTATCTAGGGAATACAAGAGGAACGATTCAAGGATAACCTTAGAGGTCTTACAAGGAGAAAGGTAATATTCAAAGTTCTGAAGAATAGAAATTTTGATAAAGGAAATATGACGTAATTATAATAATTCCAGGTAGGCACGTGTTGAACCATAAGAAAGTAAAGATCGGCCCAATGAAGGTCGAGATTGGTGAAAACAAGAAGGACCCAAGATAAGAGATGTCCAAAGTATGATCGAGAGTCAGTCGTGACAATGTTAACTTCTAAAGACCGAGGCAATAACTTATGGAAAAATGGTGATATTTTTTTTCTCACCAAAGCTTAAGGAAGAGCATTTTCACACAAGAAGTGATTGGAAATGAGGTAGAAAATTTAGTTGGAGATCGTTCAAAAGACATTTATTATGAGGAACTATTACTATCAGGAAAGGCCAATGAGGTGGCCGACACTCTAAGTGTAAGAGAGCAATTATAGGCGCTCGTGCCAGAGGATTACAGTGATGATGGTTAAAGCCGTAAAGGTTGTATTATGGTGTGGAAGATTGACATTCCTTCTGATGATTGTGCGATACTCAACCGTAATAGTATTTTGGTAAAGATTTAATTCATGTAATCGCCGTGAGCGGGCTACCTATCTTAGAAGGTCCTATCTTGAGATTAGCCAGGACCATGTTACAAAAGGACTAAATGAACCTTTGAGCTTCATGTCCCCCAATAAAGACATATGGTTAATAATGGTATTAACCTGCTATCATTGTTTTTATTGAAACTCTTCTGCAATTTTATCTGCTCCATGTCATATGTACGTCAAGTTCAGGAGTGTTCTTTATGTATCATGAATGGTGATTATGTTACCTCCTTAAAGGAATTCGATACGGTAGGTATGGACTCTATATGGTTAGATATTAAGATTTCATGGAAAACGAATGACTATAGTAGGTCAGCGGTAGACCATAGTAATAGAGCAATGATTCTGCGAGGAATGAGCCGATTACAACCGTGAGAGTTGTATTGGAATGGATGTTGAAATTGAGTACCACTAATCGGATCGTGGTGATATATAAGTTATTATTGATAGACCAACTAAGACGAACATTTACCTATGATATATCTATTCCTTCTTATCGATAAAGAGTAGTGTTACTATACGAAGAAGGTTGTGGTATAGCAATGGATTCTAGTAACGATGATGTCTAAAATGAAATCCCAGATTCGATTTTCGCTGTCGAGAGAGTTTCAAAGGTGATTGTTTATAAGATCGCGCAAGAGCATGGGTCCATAGAATGATGAACGAAATAGTAAATATTTAGGCATGTGAAATACGATGCGATAATACTTAATGTTGATATATATACATCTATATGTATTTTGTTCTCCGGTGATAAACCTCTATAGTTCAGAGGTAGATTCCAAGCCACATATTTTGTGACCATGTATTTTTTTATATAATTCTCTTAAATACGTTCTTTTCTCTTCTTTTCATTTTCGTGTAAACTGAGAAGAACAACCCTTCCAAAAGAGGAGGTATAGCCGAATGACTATCTATCTGTGTGATAGAAGCCTAGTAGGATACCACATGTTGTTTAATTGTTTGTCAAGTACTAAAGGCTGGCCACCTTCTGTACTAACTATGCAATAGAACAAGTGTTCATGATCATAGTGATCTCTCAACAAATTCCTTTACTCTTATATGATTGATCAAACTTTGGAAGATAGAAGCAACTAGAAAAGGAGTAGTATAAGTATGGTGGTATTCGGAATGAAAACGCGTTCGTGATACTAAGGTTGACGCATTTATTAAAAGGTTATAATACTCTAGCGAGTAAAGGTATATCTAGAATAGTATTATGTACGGAAGATAGTAACGATTACGAACTGGAAAAAAGTGGGTATTGAGAAGCAAAAGCTATAATGCTAAAAGCTATGATGAGAGTCTGTGCAATAGACTTGAAAGAATTTGGAATGATCACTTAACACGGATTGAATTTTCTTACGACAATAGATCGTATGTCAGTATCGAGATGTCGCCTTATGAGATCCTTGAGGAAAGACAGTGTCGATCTCCCTTATGTTAGGATGAAGTAGTAGAGCGCAAGATGCTCGGACCAGCAGTGGTCCAAAGGACCAAGGATATGATAGATTTAGCCAGAGGACGGCTGGTAGCAGCCCAAGATCGACTATAGAAGTATGTCGGTTTGGCCCGAAAGGACAAACAGTATGAGGTAAGGAACCTAGTATTGTTAAATGTATTCCCTTGGAAGTGATTGATGAGGTTCGGAAATAAAGGAAAGCTAAGTCCACGATTTGTTAAACCCTTGGATATATTAAGACGTATTGGGAAGTTATCAAATGAACTAGCCCTACCCCCGAACCTGCAACAAGTTCGCAATGAGTTCCAAGTATCAATGTTAAGGAAGTATGATCCATAGGAGAGACACATAGGGGAATATGAACATGTAAACCTCCGACCAGACTTGACCTATATGGAGCAACCAGTAAGGGTTATGGATTGAAAGGAGCAAGTGCTTAGGAACAGGGTTATCAGACTAGTTAGAGTTTTGTGGTAAAACCATAATGTGGATTTTTTTTTTGACTTGAGAGTTAGAAAGCGCAATTCTAGAAAAGCATCCCCAACTGTTTTCTATCTGATTATGGGACGGAATCCTTTTAAGGAGGGGAGACAGTAATAACCCCAATTTTTGGAAATTTTTGAAACCTTGATGAATAGTAATCTTTTTCTGACTATGCTGATTAAGGAAAATTATCAGACCATACTATATAGGACAACTGTTATGGAAATTCTGAGATCGTATTAGTATTCCATAAAGTAAATGAGTGCATGTAAAGGTCGTCAGAATTCGAATCCGAACACTATGATTTTTTCCCGAAAATCCACCAGATACCGAAAGAATTGAGAAAGAATTGAGTATAAGGTAACATGATTAAAAGGATTTTTATTTAACGATTATAGCAGATGATCATTAAAGGAATATAAGATATTAATAAAGGTTTAGGGAAGCCCAAATGATAAGATCCCGGACATGATCCCTCAAACTTTTAACGAGAACGAGAGTTAAGCGAACCGTAAAACAAATAAGCGACCAAGAGACAAGCTTGTACAAGAATCCAAGGATTATGACATCATCAAACCACAAGAGATTGACACATGAAAAGAAAATGATGCATGATGGATGATGTCATCAAGGGAGAAGATATTTATGCAAGGAAATAAAAGAAGCTTTATCATTTTTTTCATTTCATCATTTTGCTCTCAGCCAAAATGATACCAGAAACTTCAAACTGCCATATCTCCTTCAATACTCACTCAAATTTTGTGTTCTATAGCTCGTTGGAAAGGTATTGAGATGTACTACAACTCCTGTTCACAAGTATCGTCCAAATAATCATGGTAAGACCTTCATATTTACATTTATTTAAATAATAATTTTAGAAACTTCAAAATTTAACTTTGTGTTTTCTTGATGGTTTGTGAGATCCAAGCTTGTATAAGGATTGGTCAAGGTCTTAAGGATCTCTAGCAACTTTTAACTCATAAATCAAGGTATAAAAACTTCTTGACATTTATTAATAAGCTTGATTGTTTGAGTTTTTAGATGAATTGGTAAATGTATAGTTAGATCCATGCTTAGTAGTGATTTTTGTGAAGTTGTGTTGATTTTGAATGGTGAATTTGTAGTGATTGAATGAGTTGATAAAACCTTGGAGTGTGGACTGATTTTTCAGTGGTTTAAGTTGTATTTGTTGTGTTATTGATTGTTGGAGGATGGGAGTGAATTGATGAGGATTTAGAGTGATAATTATTTTGGGAATCGCGTAAACATAGCCGTCGTAATGCCCGATTTTCCTTAACTATTTCCGTGCTTAACTTTAGGACCTGTGAACTCACTGTAAGATTCTGAACTTTGCATTTTTAGCTAGATCATGTCGTAAGATTTGTTTTGGTATGTGGTTTACTTAGATCCGATGTACGGTTTAAGAAAAATGACTGTTTTAAGTAACGGCGTTTCGTGAGCGAACCATTACCCCTCGCTTTACTTTGAAACCTAGGTTAAGATCCTTAAATGACTAATTGGAGTATGAAACAATTATGTAAGGTGGTTTAGGCAGTTGGTAAAGTATTCGCGAAAGAGTCGCCTTAAAATTCATAACGGTTAATTTATTAAAATTAGTGGAGCCGAGGGTACGCGAGCGATTAATGCAAATCATTAAGTGTATAAGCGACCGTTAGGGTATGAGTGAGTTTTGACTAGTTTCTTAAGCGACCGTCGTCTAATTATGACTTATCTTGTTGTTCATAGGTTACCGGACCCACTCTAAGCTTAAGTCTACCCCGGAACACTCAGGCAAGTTTTCTACCCATTATACTGTTGTTGTGATGTAAATATATATATGAATTATCTTGTGATAAGTGCATGATTGTTATTAGCAAATCTTGCGATATATTAAAACATGTTGATATGATATATATATATATATAAATATATATATGCATGCCTGTTTTGAGATTTTGATATTTCACTGTCAATTCACTTGCTTATAAACTGCATAATACTAGAGATAAGCAGTACTTGCGTACACCCTTAGTATAGGGGACCCAGATTTGAACATTTTTCTAAACCGGGAGGCGATATTCCTGAGTATATTATATATATATAAATAGTTTTCAAAACTATTAATCGAATAATGTTTATTTGATAGTTTTATATTATAAGTGAATATTATTTTTTGAATATTCATTTAAGATTCCTATTGCGATCAAAGACTAGTTTAATTATTGAATAGAGTTTTTAGTTATGAAACTTATTTTATTTCTATTAATAAATGAATATTAGTCTGAATATTCATCCAAGGACTTATGACTCCGCTTATTTTATGTAATGAATATTAGTCTGAATATTCATTCGAGGACTTATGACTCCGCTTATTTTATTTAATGAATATTAGTTTGAATATTCATTCGAGGACTTATGACTCCGCTTATTTTGTTAAATAATATTCTTTATTTTCTTAAAGAATAATGTGTCAATACTCTCCAAGTATTCGGAAAATGATTGATACTATCAAATCATTCTTACTTTAAATATTTCCAGATATTATTTTCAAACTTTATCAAAATTATTTTTGAAAGTTAGAGCGGATCCCAAAACTCGTTTTCAAATTTGAGATCTTCCTTTCGAAGGGGATTTAAATACTCGCTTAAAAATCTGATATTCACAACGAGGTTGCTGATTTGATAAAAGAGTTTTTCATTACTTACCCAACACCCGGGAAGTAAAATTCTTGGAATGAGTTTAATCCATTAACAGGCATCGCCTGGGAAATATCAGTGAGTTTTCCTTTCCAACTAGATACGACTTCTTGGTGGAGCCGTATCAACAAGTTTCTACTTGGGGAAAGGGGGCACGAGCTTTATGTTTCAGAGTCATGGATTTCATCTGAACTAGGAGTGGCGTAAGTTGTCGACTGGTGTCGTCCCGGCCTTAATATATTGGCCCAAATGGCCCGGAAGTTCCGCTAAGATGGTCCATTCCTTAGGAGTCCAGCGTTTGGTTGACAAGTAAATCCGACTGTTCTCCTCTACATGTAGAAAATGGCGGGGTTGCACTACTGCGACTGATCATCGTGAGTGGTCTTCCTGGCGCAACAAACTCCCGTAATGAGTTCATCATCCAGTTGGATATTTCTGCAACACTACCAAGAGCAGTTCGATAGAAAGGCTACGGCTGGGCTATTGTTGAGTATTTGCAGGGTCGAGTTTTCAAAATGATGTTTTCATCAAATGAAGTATCTCGTAACTTCATTTCATTTTGATGATATTTTAAAGATTGATTCTACACAAGTTTTATCTTGTAGCTTCATCTATGAGATGAACTATTTATACCTTGAACGGTGGTAGTTCAAGTAGTATTTGGAAAAAGATATAAGTATATTGGAGTATCTTGTAACTTCATCTTTTCAACTTATATCTAGTAAATGATTATCTTATGCATAACAAAGATTTTCAGAAAAACTTTGAGACAAGGTTAGATATATGAGATCACCTTGCAACGATATTTTTATACAGTTATAAACTGGAACTCTATGTATAATATACATGTCAGAGGATTTCAAAGGTTTTGAAAAGTATATATGTATATATATGCTGAATATTTTCCGACTTCGTCGCATTAAGATATCAAACTTGGTTCATATCTGCTTGACCAAGACTTTCATGAGTACTATGAGAAGGCTCATATATTGTTAATTACAATACAAGTTATTTTGGTGGGCTTGTTGCTCACCCTTGCTTTCTTCTTTCATCACACAACAACAGATAGACAAGATGAACAGGACCAAGCTCCCAATTCACGAGCGGATAGGAAATGTTCCGTAGTTTTCTGTAGGCGTTGATGCCGTTGTAGCTAAGGTAGGAACTACCAATATGCTAGGCTTTCAACTTTTGATGTATCAGACTTATGTATATTATGAATTGTAATAATGGAAAAGAAATATAAATTTATTCAAAAACCCTTTTTGAGGTGTAATGACTTATAATTGTGGAATCAAATGACTTGTATTATTTTGGTATTCATCTTTGAGACTATAACTTGTGGTGTGTGTGTTTATTGTGGGGTCACAGTACGCATTAGTTGGTTGTTTATTAAGATTGTGTGTTATTAAGGGAAATGAAACTCGTGACAACCCGGATCCCCGACCCCGGATTTGGGGGTGTTACACATCTGTATATATATACACACACATACCCCAGCGAAACCAACCGGAAACACCAGCCTTACCGGACTGAGCGGCGGCAGTGGCGGAACCACAAAACTGGGAGAAACAGATAGGCGGAGAAAGAATTTGGCGAGGAGAGAACAAAATAGGGGTGAACACCCGTGTATTTTGTTTGTGTTTATGTTTTTATATATTTTTTATACAGATAGCAATAAACTGAATTCTGAGATGATGACACGTATCAATAAGTGTACCAAATTTAAACACCTGTCCCGAAGGGATAAATATGGACCTCCTACAGCCTAATTCTGATCCGCGAATTACGTTTTAACGAATAAATGCGCCAGTGAAAACATCCCGAAAAAACAATCTTAAGAATCTCAGAAAAATTAAAAACGGATGAAATAAAATTTTCCAAATTTTTAAAACATTTTTGGACTACGCACTGCACTCGCATTTCGACATTAAGGAACCGAGGTGCACATGAAATAATTTCAGAAAATTACGAGAATAGTCTTAAAATGTTAGAAATATCCTAAATAAAAACGTGATTTTCATAATTTTAAAACAATTTCTGAAACGTAATTTATACCCGCTTTTAGAAATTAAACGAATCAACGCGCGGGTAAAATTAATCCTAAAAATTTCCAAAATAATTTTAAAATTCCCGGAATAATCCAAACTTAATATAATATAAGTTTCATGATTTTTATTTAAATGGAATTTACACTTAAACATAATCAGAAAATCGTACAAGGCTAAATAATTGATGAAATATTGATTTCTTAATTTTATAAAATCCCAAAAATAATTATTGTAATTATAAAACCATAAAAACAATTTTAGAGACAATCCACATATTTATGAAAAAGAAAACTGCAATAAAATCACTTTTAAAAGCGAAACAAAATCATACAACCCAATATTTAACCACACAATTCAATCCCATACACTAGTAATAACATTTACATAATATCAAGGCAATAACCCGCTGACAGAACCCATATACATATTTTATTCATTTAATTATTTAATAATTTTATATTTAAATATTGTGAAAAAATATACGAGTCGTTATATTCTCCCCCCCCCCTTAAAAAGATTTTGTCCTCAGAATCTGATCTAACTAAACACGTGAGGATATTTGTCAAGCATATCTGACCTTAACTCCCAAGTAGACTCTTTTACTCGAGGATTTCTCCAAATACTTTATTTATATGAATAACTCATTCCTAAGGACCCGCTCTTAACGATCTAGGATTTGGATCGATCATTCTACGCAGAACAAATTCGGATGAGAGCCCCTTGGCTCCTGATCAACGACTTGGTTCGAATCAGAGACATATCGCTTTAACATTGACACGTAAAACATACTATAAATTTGCTGCAACTGCGGCGACAATATCAACTCATGGGCAACTTTACCTATATATATCAATACCTCGAACTATTCACTATATTTAGGACTCAACTTGTCCCTTCGATTCAAACCCTCTTCTCCAACAACATCACTGGTGCACCTTAAGGGACTATATCTGGTATGCTCACTTCACTCTCTAATAACTTTTACAATTATCGAACCAATTATTTAGTTCTACTGGCCTCTAGAGAGACTCCAGGGCACTTATTTATTACTCAAACTTCCTCCAACTTAAGTATTTTCTTCTTCGTATCTTTACACATGGTGGATCTACCTTATATCCTTAGCTTATTACTCTTTTTATCGCATGATTAGAAGAACTTCTTATATTGCTTCTGCACCTAGAAACTTACCTTACTATTGGCTTCGGTATACTTTACAATTCGCTTTTTCTAAAAACCACTCCTTGCCTTACTAAAGGGCAACCAAACCGTTCCTAAAATCGCATCAAACTCTTCTAGCTCGTAGGGTATCAGATCAGCTGTGAACTACGTCCAAATTCTAAACGCTCGATCTCTTGGTCCTTTTGAAAGTTCTGCCTCTAGCTGTGCTGGATGTTGGCCCTTGGGATGTAGTATCTTGAGTAAAGGTTCTACAACTCCTTGCAATATGCCCAACTTCTCCATAATTATAACACGTAACTCCTGGATTTTCTAGATTGCATTCCGATGCATAATGACCCTTATGACCACACTTGAAACATTGCACTTTCTTTTTGCACGAACCACCGTGTCTCCTGTCACAAGACTTGCAATCCACTGCTGACTTTACTGTCTGAGCTGGAGTAGAAGCAACTGAGATAGTATCAGACCTAGTATGGGATAAACTCTGTCTCCTGAATCTTTTCCTCTTGTTTCGGCCAACTCGATTCTGAAATTCTTTACTGGATTCTCCTTGGTCTGCCTTGTCCATAACACCTTCAGACTTCCTTTTCTTATCACTCTCCTACTTAACAGCTAACTTCTGGTCACTTTCCATTACCAGGGTGGCCTGAACCATAGAGGAGTATGTCTTGAGTTGCAATGCCATAACTCCTCTGCGAATTTCAGGCTTCAACCCTTGTTGAAACCTCCTTACTTTCTGAATCTCCGTACTCACATACTCAGGAACTAATCGGGCCAATTCTGTAAACTTGGCCTCATACTCCAACACACTTCTTTCACCTTGTTTCAGTTCTAGAAACTCGACTTCCAACTGATTCCTTAGACAATCGGGAAAATACTTCTCCAAGAATAATTCTGTAAATCTCGTCCAAGAAACAGGGCCTTCTCCTTTCAACGCACGAGTGGATTTCCACCAATAATTCTGTAAATCTGTTGGATTAACTGCAATTGTTGTTGCTGCTGTTGGCGCAACAAGTGTAGAATTTCATTTATAACTGGACCCTCCGCCAAACTACTACTATTTTCTTTAGACTGGGTAGCTTTCTTGGGTGGCATTTTCCTGAAATATAACAGGGAATTTATTCAAAAATATAACGAGGATGTATAACAAAAATATCACCGTTCAAACGGTGCACCTGTGTCAGGAAAATGCTGTCCAATCAAAGCACCTATGTCTTTACTCCTAGGATCCATTTATAAAAGATATCTAGATTAGCAACACTAGCAACAATAGCAACGGTAACAGTAGCAGAATCAACAACAACGCAGAAAACTAGAATATAAAGGTACTAAATATTATAGCATGCCTTCTCAATATCACAACTCATCAACCTCCCAGCACCAATAAAAATACAGCATTAACAATTTGATATACCGCGAAACTAGACGGGCTATATTAGTCATCAACCAAATAGGGTAAATTGATAAGTCAAGTCAAACTTAAGGAATCACAGACTTGGCTGACGCAATAGTCCGAGTTTCAATCAACCATTGCTCTCAAGATGATTTCTTATCTCTTGTAAATGACCCATCTACCATCGAGTTAGCTTTCCTAAAACTGCACCCTTCAATATCGAATCATGAATCCTCTTTGCTATCTTCATTTGTGAAGTTGCAACCAGACATAAAACTTCTATCCCTCCGGACGATTAACTCTTATTTACTTTCAATAACCAGGGCTGTCTAATTACAAAAGCAACTGACAATTCATTTCCTTGGGACTTCAAATGAAATTTCAAAGTCAAGGAATTAATGATACAGGGAGGAGAAGAGAAGAAGACATACGTATGACTGAGAGAAACCAAACAAGTACATAAGATGGCCAGTCTTAGTACCGCATAGTGTACAACACATAATTCAGTGGCGTCCCACCAGACCCTTCGTCACACAGACAAATAGTCAAATCATATGCATTGTTTGCTCCAATCAACCGATAAAATCACTGAGGGAAGAAACAATGTTTTAGATAGAAAATTCACAAATTAGGAGGGAGAAAATCTGATTTATAATGGAATCAACAGAATCCTAAGTTGCTTACTCTGAGTTCTCAACTTTCTCACAGGAAAAGTACACAACTTATGGGATAGGAAACAATTACTCTGGAAACAAAATACGTCTCAAGAAAGAAGTATAAGGGTTCAAAGATACAACCCTCCGTACTGATCCACATTCATTATGAAACTTGGCTGTCGTAGCAGCCACTGACTATTATCATTCCATTTGAACTCATCGAGGTCGCATACTTGGTCCAGCAACATCACTTGACATAGAAAGTGCGATATTTAGGAATAACTTTGGTGTCCCTTCAGCAGACACATCAAGGGTCCGCTCGGAAGCTGAATTCTCTCAATCAGACTCGTATTCTCGAGAGGAAAACTAGAAATCTCTATCGGACATTACTAATAATACATATACGAAGGAAATGTACTCTAGGTTAGGGCAGTTCCATCCAATCCTCAATAGACGTTAGGGTTACGCCTCTAAAACCCTTGACTAAACTCATAGACTCGCTCCTATGGTTGAGTTGCTAACTCACATCTCTATATAAAATCCTCCTGCACTTTTTTGACTCTACTCCTAACCTAAGTCAGGGAGTCAAACCTGTAGCTCTGATACCAACTGTGACGGCCTCACCAACAACAATAATAAAAAATATAGTATAATCCAGATTATTAATAATACATACCTACGACCCCTTTACCAAGACCTTTTCCAAGTTTAAATATGACTTAGGTTACAATCAACACAAGTCTAACTCATAACAAACCATCCTGACAAAACTAACTTAATGCAGCAACTCAGCAGACCATCTTTGGTCCAATACAACTACCTCAGAGGAGCCTGGCACGGAAGGAACTGGAACTCTGCACCGACTACCACGGAAGGATCTCCTAGGCATCTGCAATATATATATAAAACATTCTGCAAGGGCGAGGAATCAATTGCTCAGCAGTAGCACTATATGAATAACATGTAAAAAGATTTACAATAAAACAGTTATGGGAACAGAATTCATAACTCGTTAGGAAACAAGTAGCACATGTATATACTGGATATCAAAACTAGCATGCTCTGTAAACAAAATCAACAGTCGTGTACTGTCCATAAATATCAGAGTTTAATTTTAGCATGCTATATTCATTTCCAAATCTTCCGTTCCATTATAGGAACCATAAAACAATTTGTCCCGTTACGGGGACCCAAAACCATTTGTTCCGTTAATGGAACCACAAAACCACAATCAGATATGTATTGGATGTTATCTAGGGACGGCTGATCAGGGCTCCACACAAATTATCTAGGAAAGTTGGTCGGGCTATCACACAAAATGTCTAGGAAAGCTAATCGGGCTTTCACATAAAATAACCGGATCCGCAGAGACTAGCTAGGTCTCTAATTAACTATGCTAGGCTAATCGGTTATGTAATGCGCGCAACTGAATTAGCCACTTACGCAACGTTATCCAATATCTGATTTGTTTTATCCAGTTTCAAAATCACCTTTACCTATCTCTTGTTAAAATCAATTTTGTCAACACACTATTCGAAATCTCTTTTCCATTTTTAATCACAGTTTAGAGATAGGTACTTTCAGAAGTTACTTCTCCCCAAAACATATAGTTAACAACATTTCCAGACACGGGGGATACGTGATTTTAAATGTTTCTGTTCCTATTCGAAAATAAAACAAGATTTCATTCGTATATATTGAACCATAAGAGCATGGCCAGGGGTACTTGCCTTGCAGAGCTTTGCAACTATTACTAATTGACTTTGGGCCGACTCGAATGCTCATGCTTTATCGTCTATTCACTAGATCACCCTAGATTCGACCTCAACGTTCAAGTCCTTTGATTGGAACCTTACTGAGCTTATCGATTGACCACCAGGCTATCTTTCCTCCAATGCCAATTCTCGGGCCTTCCGACTAGAACCTACAGAGTCGAAATACCCTAATTTAGACATTCGATTATGCTTGACATATCCTCGCAACAAACCTACACATTCGATATCAACCCCGATTCGTAATTATGCATATTATATAACATATGCGACAATCAGGGTTCACGTTCTCGAAAATTGGTTCAGTGTTCGTTTCCAGAAAATACGTATATTCGTCATTTTACGAAATTAGGGTTATTGGTTTTTGCAAAAAAAATTCCACAACATACATTCAAGTTTCGTATAAAATAAAACTATATTTATATATTCGCTCGACGTCCCGATAATTACCGGATATGCTCCCGCATTTCTGTAGTTTGATTTCCCGAAAATCGGGCGGCACTTCTTTTATTTATCGGACTTTCCCGTCGAAGTAATTCGACGTCAAACCCAAACAATTAACAACAACCACAATCCAAGCCAATCAATTTTGCAATCCCGTTATTTATCCGACTTCAATATAACATAACAACTATTTATTCCGGGAAATTAATTTTACACACTAAATATTATTTTATTATTTTAAAAATGGTAAGACTCAGAAATAATTCATCACCGTCCACCGTCGACTCGCCGAGGCTCATCGCCGACGGCGGCAAAAATATTGGTGCCCGAAAACACTCGGGTGTCCAAATAAATTTCACCGATTAAATTAATCTCGTGATTAATTCATATAATTTATTCGGCACAAATTATTTTTATTTCACGAAATGTTGAACAAAGAATCTGTAAAATTAAAAGTTAAATAAGTAAATAGAATCAACAATCAAACAGCACGGCACACCAAGTGCCACGCGCCACAAAACCGAAACAGAAGAAGAACAAAGCCGGAAACAATCGAACCCGACACAGCAAGGTAAGATCAGTGATCATGAATTACAAGGAACGAAACACGAATAACAGCACACACGTATATACATCTATATACATATATATATGTATATATATATATATATATATGCATACCCCCAGCGAAACGAACCGGAAACACCAGCCTTCCTGGATTGAGCAGCGGCGGCGGAACCACAGAACCGGGAGAAACAGATAGGGGGGAAAGAATTTGGTGAGGAGAGAACAGAACAGGGGTGAACACCCGTGTATTTTGTTTGTGTTTATGTTTCTATATATATTTTTTATACAGTTTGTAGTAAACTAAATTCTAAGATGATGACACGTATCAATAGGTGTACCAAACCTGTCCCGAAGGGAGAGATATGGACCTCCTGCAGCCTAATTCCGATCCGCGATTTACGTTTTAACGAATAAATGCGCCGATGAAAACAGCCCGAAAAATAAAAAAACAATCTTAAAAATCTCATAAAAAATAAAAAAAAGGATGAAATAAAATTTTCCAAATTTTTAAAACATTTTTGGACTGCGCACTGCACTCGCATTTCAAAATTAAGGAACCGAGGTGCACATGAAACAATTTCAAAAAATTACGAGAATAGTCTTCAAATGTTAGAAATATCCCAAAGTAAATAAAAATATGATTTTCATAATTTTTAAATAATATCTGAAACGTAATTTATACCCGCTTTTAGCAATTAAAAGAATCAATGCGCGGGTAAAAATAATCCTAAAAATTTTCAAAATAATTTTAAAATTCCCGGAATAATAAAAAATTAATAAAATATTAGTTTCATGATTTTTAAGACATTTCTGATTTAATATGGAATTTACACTTAAACATAATCAGAAAATCGCACATGGCTAAATAATTGATGAAATATTGATTTCTAATTTTTTTAAAATCCCAAAAATAATTATTGTAATTATAAAACTATGAAAACAGCCCGAAAAATAAAAAAAACAATCTTAAAAATCTCATAAAAAATAAAAAAAAGGATGAAATAAAATTTTCCAAATTTTTAAAACATTTTTGGACTGCGCACTGCACTCGCATTTCAAAATTAAGGAACCGAGGTGCACATGAAACAATTTCAAAAAATTACGAGAATAGTCTTCAAATGTTAGAAATATCCCAAAGTAAATAAAAATATGATTTTCATAATTTTTAAATAATATCTGAAACGTAATTTATACCCGCTTTTAGCAATTAAAAGAATCAACGCGCGGGTAAAAATAATCCTAAAAATTTTCAAAATAATTTTAAAATTCCCGGAATAATCCAAAATTAATAAAATATTAGTTTCATGATTTTTAAGACATTTCTGATTTAATATGGAATTTACACTTAAACATAATCAGAAAATCGCACATGGCTAAATAATTGATGAAATATTGATTTCTAATTTTTTTAAAATCCCAAAAATAATTATTGTAATTATAAAACTATAAAAACAATTTTAGAGATAATCCACATATTTATGAAAACTAAAACTGCAATAAAATCATTTTTAAAAGTGAAAAAAAATCATACAACCCAATAATTAACCACGCAATTCAATCTCATACACTAGTAATCACATATACATAATATCAAGGCAATAACTCACTGACATAACTCATATACATATTTTATTCATTTAATTATTTATTAAATATATATTTAAATAATGCAAAAAAAAATATACGAGTCATTATAGTTATAGCCGCACGGACACAAGTATCCTACGCATGATTTGGAATTAGCAGCAATAGTTTTTGCTCTTAAGATTTGGAGGCATTATTTTTACGGAGAAAAGTGTGAGATTTATACGGATCATAAGAGCTTAAAGTATATCTTACGCAGAAAGAACTGAATATGAGGCAAAGGAGATGGTTGGAATTGATCAAGGATTACAAATGTACGATAAGTAATCATCCCGGGAAGGCGAACATTGTAGCGGATGCGTTGAGCCTCAAGGAAAGGTTGAATGTGTTGACTTCGTCCGAAGAGTTGATCAAAGAATTTGAAAAGTTGGAAATAGAGGTGCGAATTCCAGAATTTGCAAATGAAGTAATGTATGCGATGACATTTCAGCCTGAGATTTTGAAAAAGATTTGATGTTGTCAAGAACAAGTAATTAATCACGAAAAGGACAATTTGACATGAGAAGAGGTTAGAGCTCAAAAAGATGAAAGAGGAATATATCGCATTGGCCCACTGGATTCCTAACATTGTAGAACTAAAGCACGAGATTTTGCACGAAGCGCATAACTCGAGGTTTTCGATTCACCCTGGAAGTACGAAAATGTACAAGGATTTGAAAGAAAGTTATTTGTGGCCAAACATGAAGAAGAAAATCGCGGAATGGATAAGTAAATGCTATACGTGTCAAAGAGTAAAAGCGGAACATCAGCGATCGAGTGGATTGCTTCAACCACTGGATATACCCGAATGGAAATGGGAGCATATAGCGATGGATTTCGTGGTAGGATTGCCAAAGACCAAGTCTAATCATGAAGATATTTGGGTAATAGTCAATCGACTGACAGAATCAGCGCATTTCTTACCAATCAATGAAAGATTCTCACTGAAGAAGTTGGTCAAAATGTAATTGGATGAAATCGTGATGCGTCACGGAGTACCAGTGTCTGTCGTATCTGATAGAGAACCGAGATTTAACTCAAGATTTGGGCGACAAATTCATGATCATTTGGGAAAGAAGTTGAAAATAAGCACCAGATATCATCCGCAGACAGACGGACAAAGCAAAAGGACTATTCAAACGATTGAGGATATATTGAGAACTTGTGCGATGGATTTCAAGGGAAATTGGGACGACCATTTGCCGTTGATTGAATTTTCTTACAACAATAGTTATCACGCGAGTATCGGCATGCCGCCCTATAAAGCGTTGTATGGAAGAAAATGTAGATCCCCTACCTATTGGGAAGAAGTTGGCGAGCGCAAGCTGTTGGTCCTAGAGTTAGTGCAACAAACAAATGAGAAAGTGGAAGTGATTCGAAAAAGGCTGATAGCTGCTCAAGATCGACAAAGAAAGTATGCAGATCAAAACAGAAGAGATATGTTATTTGAACCCGGAGACAAAGTATTGTTAAAGATCTCTCCATGGAAAGGTCTATCCAGATTCAGGAAGAAAGGAAGTTGAATCCTAGATATATTGGACCCTTTAAGGTGTTAAGGCAAGTCGGAAAAGTGGCATACGAGCTAGCGTTACCTCCACAGATGAAACATCTTCATAATATATTCCATGTGTCTTTATTGAAAAAGTATAATGCTGATGCAAGTCACGTGATCGAGTTAAAACCAGTGGAGATTCAATAAGATCTCTCATATGTGGAACAACCAGAGCGAATCTTAGATCGAAAAGAGAAAGCGCTTAGAAATAAAGGGGTGCCTTTAGTTAGAGTTTTATGGAGAAATCCTTTAATATAAGAATCAGTTTAGGAATTAGAGAGTGAAATATGAGAGAAGTATCCCCATTTATTTGTTTAGACTAGATTCTGAGGACAGAATTCTTTTAGGGGGTAGATTGTAGCGACTGGGAATTTCGTGACGTGATTAAGTGAATAAAGTATAATTTTGTGTTGTAATTGTCAGTTTATGTGAATAAATAAAAGGTTAAATGATTTTGTGGTTAATTGTCATTGTTGTATAATAGTAACTGGGAACGTAAAGAAACTCGTTCCAGTTTGATGAGTCAGCTAAGGAATTAAGTTGTGTCATTTGACCCTCAAGTTGAACGAAACCCGTATTAAAAGGGATGAAAATATTTAAAGTGTGAATGTGAAATATATATGGTGATCATATATTTTAACATACTGGTTGATGTGTGCATGTTCAAATTCGAGATCGGTTTTATTTTTTATTATTTTTTGAAAGGGATTTTTAGGATTTTATTGATCTTAAAATATTTTTATAAAATTATAGAAATGTGATCAAGGTTTGAAATTTACTTTTTTGCTTTCAAAATAGTCCAAGGGGCGTTTTAAAAATAATATTTGAATTTATTTTGAGGATTTGAGATTTTAAAATGATTTTATAGAGTCTAAATTCTATTAATTGGATTTATTTGTAAAATCCATAGCAAATTATGTATTTGTTCAAAAATTTATATAAAAATACTAGTGAAGAGCTAATTTTATATTCTTTATTCTCTAAACAAGAATGGATTCATTATCGGATTTTGTAAGATAATTATATTTTATTATTATCGATTAATGCATTAGAGAATTAGAAAAGAGAAAAGGAAATTCAGAAATTCATTTGCAAGTTACTAAATTGCCCTTCTTGGAAATTATATAAACACCCCACTCCCCTTTTTTTTTCTTCCTTCCCCAACGACTCTCTCTTCTCTCTTTTTCTCTCTCACTCTCGGTTTCTCTCTCTTTCTCTCTCTCTCTCTCTCTCTCTCTCTCTCTCTCTCTCTCTCCCTCTCTCTCTCGGTACACTCTCTCTCTTCAAACTCTCTACAATCTCTCAACCATTCTTGATTCTAAAACCATATATATGTGTAATTTTTCTTCTTGTATGTATATATGTGGATGCATGTCATTATTTTTGAGTTTTGAAGAAACCTTAAGTTGGGTTGTTTGCTACTTTGGTTCGGTTTTAGAGAAATCAAGAAGGGGTTTGATTTTTCTCATGGTTTTGATGATGATTCTATGATTGCATACTTATTTTATTATCAAAAAATGGTTCAAGGTGGAACTACGGTTGGAAACCCCGAAACAGGGCACCACCGAGTTGTGCCACCATCGGCGGTTAACCTATGGTGAGTCGACGGGGACAATGATGTACATGCGTCCGATAAAACATACAAATCCTTGTTTTTAAGTTGGTTTCCTTACATGCATGTAAAGTTTTAGTATGATCAACTTATATTTAGTTTCGATTTTGAAAGAAAATAGTTTCAATGTTTGAAACATGGGCTAAATCAAAATGGATTTGTAATTTGCAGCCTTGCATGTCGAGTTGATTGGTTGCGTGTTGATTCTTAAGGTTTTATCCGGTTTTGGCATTAGCTAGGTTTGATTTTTTATAAAATATTAAGGGGAAGTGATTTTTTTTCAAAAATAGTTGATGCATGTCAGTTCTAAATGGTTGTATGTGATCTTGCTTGATTTTGGTCTTGATGTTGAGGTTCGATTTTTTATAATAAAAGGGGGGATGGTTTCTTGTCAAGGTTAATTGATGTTAAAGTGGTTTAAGGGTCTTTTGATATGATTATGTGGTTTTGATTTGAATTTGTGGATTAAATGGAAAGTAATTAGTTGATTTTGTCGACGAGTTATACGAATTGCGATTATTTGCTAAAGTATAGAGTCTTGAGTATAAAAGGGTATTGTATATAATGTGCTATGTGAGAGTATTTGTGATTATACTTCAATTTTTACTTTAAGTGTTATCGCGATATGGGGTAATCGTTAGGCGTTCTGAGAAACGTCGAGTGTTGAATAAGTTGCTAATTTGAGGTTCTGTTTTGGATTGTAGATTCGGATAGCGGAGGCATTCAGGCTAGTAAAGGAAAGGCTATCTTAGGTGGAAGTAGCTCAATAATTGTTAAGCAGGAAAATGATTTAAGGAAAATAACTCTGCCGTCTCTTATAAAATTGATCCTAGAGAGGACATTATTGATGACATGATAAAGTAGTTACTCTTTATTGCAATTCTGATATACCTGTATTGATTTTGAGAAATCCTATCATTGTTCCTTGTGATAACTTGATACCAACCCTTGTTCGGACTTTTTTTTATAGTAACCCTGTTAATTTATATCTTTATTATTTTATAGTTCCTTGTTTGTTATCTTGAAATACTTCCTTGTCCGCTGTTAGAAGTTTCCAAAATACTTCCTTGTCCGCTGTTGGTAAGCTTCCAACTTCAGCTGCGAATTTTCACGCACCTCTTCCAACAGATCCAAGTATAAATGATGATTAAGTTCGTTGTTGTCTAGATCATAATTCTCTCTTCTGAAGGAGCCTGTTCTAATCTCTACAGGTTTCATTGCCTCAAACCCGTATGAGAGTGTGAAAGGAGACTCACCTGTCGTGGTTCGAGGTGTAGTGTTATAGGACCATAACACTTTAGGTAGCTCTGGCCAGCACCCCTCTCTCTCCTCCAACTTTGCCTTTAAAGTGTGCTTTATAATCTTATTAATGGCCTCAGTTTGACCATTGCTTTGTGGATGGCACACTGCCGAGAATCCTTTCTTTATATGAAGATATTCGCACAACTGCTTCATCTCTTTACTGTCAAACTATTTCCCATTGTCCGGAATCAGCTTGTAGGGAACTCCATACATGCATATAATAGCTCTCAACATAAATTCCTTGAGCTTTGTAGCTGTTATTGTAGCTAGTGGTTTAGCTTCTGCCCATTTAGTGAAGTAGTCTACTGCAACCACTGCATATTTTACCCCACCTTTTCCCCTGGGAAGCTCCCTAATTAGGTCAATTCCCCACACAGCGAAGGGCCACAGACTTGTAAGAGGTTTTTATAGCACTGCTGGCTTACTGTTGAAGTTGGCATACATCTAACAGTGATCACAGTCCTCGTATAGAGGTAACAATCTTTCTTCAAGTTAGGCTAGTAGTACCCTTGGCGTAGTATCTTGTGAGCCAAAGAGGCTCCTCCTGAACGGTTCCCGCAGATTCCCTCATGAATTTCTCCCATGATATATTCACATTGCTTTCCTGATACATACCTTAAAAGTGGCTTACTAAAGCCCCTTTTGTAGAGAATTCCTTCATAGACCACATACCTAGTAGCTCTATATTTTAATTTCCTTGCTTCCTCCTTCCCTTGTAGGAGAATCCCCATTTTTATATAATCATAAATGGGACTCATCCAAGTTCCTTCTGTCCTCACCTCAATTGCGGCAGATTCTATTTTGGGGATGCTTGGTTGCTGCTGCACCTCCAATGGGCTAACACCCAATAGAGTAGCTTCCTTCTGTGAACCTAGCTTTGTAAGAGCATATGCATCTGAATTCTCTGTCCTTGGAATCTGCTCCAAATGGACCTCTTTAAAACTGTTCTTTAATTCCTACGAGTACCTCATGTACAGGTCTATTCGAGCACCTCGAGCCTGAAAACCTCCTCGAATGTGTCAGACAACGAGCATTAAATCACTGTAAACATTCATATTTTCAACTTTCATTTCCAAAGCTAGTTTTAGGCTAGCAATCAAGGCCTCATATTCTGCATCATTATTTGTGGCATAGAAATCAAAATGGATTGTACTTTGCAGCATATGCCCTTTTGGGCTTATCAGTACCACACTTGAACCAACCCCTTTACCGTTCACTGCTCCATCCACGTACAAGGTCCATCATGGAGAGAAATTCTGTTTCTCTTGAACCTTCATTTTTGGCTCGGTCACACATTCATTTCCTTCTACAGAGAAGGTTTCCGGAAATTCTAACAAGAAATCAACAATGGTTTGTCCTTTTATAGCTGTCCTTAGCTTATAATCCACGTCAAATTGAACCAACTCTATGGCCCATTTCATTAACCTTCCAGAAGCTTATGGCCTGTGTAGAACCTACCTTAATGGGTATGAGGTACGTACCTCAACCTTATGAGCTTGAAAGTACAACAATGGGTGGCTGCCTGTTGCTTCAGCTTCTGGAATGTAGCTTCACATTCTGAACTCCATTCAAAATTCTTTCCTTTCTTGATGGCTGCAAAAAACTGCTTACATCTGTCAAACGACCTAGACACGAACCTGTTTAGAGTTGCTACCCTTCCACTTAGAAATTGTACCTCCTTGACAGTTCGTGGTGAATGCATCTCAATTAAAGCTTTGATCTTTGCAGGATTTTCCTCAATACCTCTATGGTTCACTATGAAACCTAAGAATTTCCCTCACTCAACCCCAAACACACACTTTTGGGGGTTAAGCTTCATCCGGAATTTCCTCAAAATGTTGAACATTTCGGACAGGTGTGCTACGTGATCAGCTGCAACCCTCGACTTCACCAACATGTCATCCATATATACCTCCATCATTTTTCCAATTTAGTTTTTGAACATTCGATTAACCAACCTTTGATAGGCCGCACATGCATTCAGCAGCCCAAATGGCATCCCAATGTAACAGTAGAGACCCCTATCTATTATAAAAGAAGTATTTTCTTTATCTGGTTTAAACATAGGATTCTGATTGTAACCTGAATTTGCATCCATGAAGCTGAGCAAAGTGTGTCCAACTGTAGCATCAACCAGTTGATCTATTCGAGGCAAAGGGAAGCTGTCCTTGGGACACGCCTTGTTAAGATCCGTGAAATCCATACAGGTATGCCATTTTCCATTTGGTTTTTTCACCAACACAAGATTATCAAGCCATTCTGGGTAGTGAAATTCCCTAACCAAACCTTCCTTTAATAACCTGTCTATTTTCTCCTTCAAAGCCATAACTCTCTCCCCACTGATATCTCTCCCATTATATCTTACAACCTTCTTTTCTGGATCAATCTTGAGATGATGACATATAATCCTTGGGTCTATCCCTACCATGTCTGAATGGCACCATGCAAAGACATCGAGGTTTTCTTTCAACAATTTTGCTAGAGCTTCCTTCACCTCTGCCTCCAGTTGTTGTCCAACTTTCACTTCCTTCGTGGGTCAGCTTCATCCACAAATATGGAAACTGTTCCTCCAGCAGCTCATATTATTTCCTTAACCTCAGGTATCCTCGGGTCCAAATCAATTTCCATCGGGACCTCCTTATATTGCTTCTTGAGTGGTTCAAGTATGTTATTGAGACACTCAAAGTCATTGTCATTAACTTCTTCAACAACCCCTTCCATCAAAAGGTCACCATCTCCTGAGATTTCTGTTGGAGGTGCTTCCAGCATAAGGACCTCACAATGGGCGTCTACCCCAAAAAAACGGACAACATCAGCATAAGGAGCTTATCCTGGATGTTGGATAATCATAATAGCATTGCATGAGGACCTCCCACTTTTCTTCCCTACCAGCATGGTATCGCCTGTTGGTAGTTTCACTTGTTTGTAACAGCTTTCTAGGCTAGGTCCTCCATCTGCCAATAGCACGTGCTTGTATGTTTGCTCAGCTGTTCACAAAGCTTGGACATAGCATGCCCTAGATTCTCCTTGATTCCCTCTAACACAACCAATTCCCCTTGGAGTAGGGAATTTCAGAGAGAGGTGATATATGGAGGTTATCACCCTTATGTCTTTCAATAGGGGCCTACCTATTATGGTGTTGTAGGATATTTCTTCGTTGACACCATGAACTCTTTCACCTGGGTTGCTGACAGAGGTTCATCTCCCAATGTTACTGGTAGTTTCACCCTTCCTATAACACACCGGGCCTCCAGTAAAGCCGACAACTCATTATACGTAGGTGACATTTCTTTATCAAGAAAACCCATTTTCTGTTAAGTAGCATAAGAGAGTATGTTACAGGAGCTCCCGTTATCTACTAGCACCTTGTGTACATTCAAACCGCTAATGAATACAGTTACTACCAAAGCATCATTGTGTGGGTAATGCACATGCTCTGCATCCACTTCATTGAAAGTAATATCATCGGCCTCTCCTCCAAAGTTCCTTGGAGGTCTTCCATTCAAATAATGAACCTCGAAATACGGCTGGTCTTGAGCTTCTCTTACATACCTCTTCATCGAATTTCGGGATGAACCTCCATGGTAAGGGCCCCCAATGATTGTGTTAATGCTTCTTGCCCTGGTGGTACGTTAAGGCTCTTTCTCAGCCTCCTTTTTTTCCTTATCGTCTTTGTACTTTCTAGCTTCTTGAGCCAAAAACTCTATTAAGTAACCATTTCGTATCAGGTCTTCGATTTGGTCCTTTAGGTGGCGACAATCAGCCGTGTCATGGCCATTTACATTGTGTAAGGCACAATATTTCCCTTCATCTCTCTTACCTGGCGGCCCAGACCTATACGGCTTCTTGAAGATGCCTACCTTGTCTCCAATCTCGAAAATATGATTGGTCAGAGCTTTCAAAGATGTATATTATGTGTACCAGGCTCACTCCCTTTACCGTGGATAGACATATCCTAATCCTTTCCTGTTTTAGGTTGTGTTTAGAGTGATGTTTATGGTTTTATTATCTCGCAAAATCTCTTTATTCGAGCCCCCACCAAAGGTAGGTCGTTTACCAAATCCTCTATCCGTGGGGCTAACAGACATGGTCCTTTTATTCCTGTTCCACATTTCATTACCTCCAAAAGAATTCCTCTTAAGGTTTGCCAATGACTCCTCCACCACCTTGTGTGATTCAGCCTTGTTGTAGAAATCACTCAGGGTTTTGGGTTCCTCACACTAGAGCTCCTTCCAGAATTCAGTACCTGGCCTCACCCCAGTTATCAGAAAGTTCATGTAAGTTTCATCAGGAGCTCTTCTTACCTTTGATACTTTAGCATTGAATTGCCTGAAATATTCTCTCAACGATTCATCCTCATGCTGCTTAATGTTAGACAAGGTGTTTGCAGGTGGGGCATAGGCAACTAAAGCCTAAAACTAAATCACAAATACCTGACACATCTGGTTCTAAGAGTGAATAGAGTTTGCTGGAAGCCTTTTGAACCATTGATGAGCATTCTCCCTTAGCATAGCAGCTAGTTACCTAGATTTGGTTAGGTCCTTAACTTGATAAACCTCCATCTCCGTGTTGAACCGAATGAGGTATTCCACTGGATCAGAAGCTCCATCAAGCTTCAAGTCTCCTACTCCTCTGTATGACCATGGAAGGGGTGAGTCTCTGATCTTCTTGGTAAAGGGAGAAGCCACAGCCAGCTTCGAGATGCCCCTCTTTTCTGCTTTCATCTTTTCCAAAGCTTTACGGAGGTCCTTAAACCTATAAGTGCCCCCTCAGCATCAGACAGCTGCTCGTCACTTTTCTTTTCTGCACTACAACCTCTGTTACTATTGTATGCCGAGCTTTGAGTGAAACTGGAACCTTCATCTTCTTCTGATACAGGTGCTTCCAGGGTGGCTTTACTCTTTCCAGCCTTCACCTGAGAGAGTTGTTTCTCTTTCTTTTTTCCCTTTGAACGTTTGGATATTGAACCTTCTGATCCATCTTTTTTGCCACTTTCTCCTTCTTTTTATCAAGCTCAAGCCTAAGGTCCTTATTGGTCAACTTTTTCCCCACACGGTCAAAGACGCTCACGCTGTGCGTGGATGAGGGTTCAGCCTCCTCTTCGAGCTTCTTCTTAGGATCCCAATCTGGATTTTCCTGGTTAGTGTCCACATCTGAGAACGTAGGCTTCTCTGGTTCAGCATCATCTTCCTCCTTTCCGTCTTCAAAGTTCAGTTGAATGGGAGTAACGTCCTTGTTCCCCATGATTTTATGCTTCCTCATCTGCATGCTCAGCCTCTTGGACTTCTTTTCCAAGGAATTGATCCTATTGCTCATTTATTGTAGGTGACTCAGGATATCCTTGTTGGTAACTTCTTCACTGGGATCGCCATTGTTGCCATTTTGACCCCTTCTCGGTGTTCATTCATTTTCATCTTTCTCTCTCAAAAAAGATATTGGAGTCCCCTCCTTCTAGCGCCAAAAATGTAATGAGAGAAATCTGATTATAACACCTCGAATTAATCATGCCTGATTAACTAAATCAACCTTTGTTTTCGAATGAAATGAAGTTATGTTAGCTGCTGAGTAGAGGTTCAACAACTAAGAAAATGTTGTTTTGTGTATGAAATTCGAACTGAATTGACAAAGAACCAAGTACAAATGGCCGAGAAATGCTTTATCGAATCCTACCAAATATACTCAGAGAATAATCACAATCACAATGGTTACACGTGCCAATGTTCAAAGAGTGAATTATCGAACTCCTTTGCCAATTGCCTACATATCCTATATATAGGGATCAAGTTCAATGTAGTTCTCTAGGGTTGGACTCCATTCCTTGGCCAATAATCCACCCTTTTGATAAGCCAAACCCGTTACCACAGTTAATCCAACTGTGTCCAAAAGAGGTGCACTGTCCAGGTGTGGCTTGACACCTGAGAATCCCGTTTTTATCCATCACTAATACATGATTCCCTATTTATGTGTTTATCTTGTAATTATTCATATTTATCATGTTTTATAGTGATAGTATCGCTTTAAAAGTCCATCCCGTGTAGATAGAAATTGTTCTCCTTTTTTGTAGGAGGTACAGTCCTAGTAGGATAGTGATTCTGTCTTCAGAGGTACACTATTCTAGCCGGCGGAAGTATGCCTACGTTCATGCATCAACATCTCACCATCCTTTTCACTTATCCAAGATCTTCCATCACCTCACCAGCCTATAAGAACATATTCCTGATGTATCTCAGCATCTGGTATGATCATATAAACCTGTCAATAGCCAGCTGAACCTCCTGATTGGTAGCTGTTGGTTCCAATTCTCTGTACCTTTGTGCACAGACATTTCTAAACCATGATTGTCTAAACCAAGAACATCATTAAATCTTCCATTTCTTCATACAATCGATCTCAAACCTTTTATGCGCCTTAAATCTAGTTCATGCAAGATTTTGGGCACATCATTATCATATGGTTCTCGATCTTCATCGAGGTCTATGGTCCTCCCACTGAATTTATTAGAAAGTAGTTCTCCCTCAAGAAATATAGCGGTCCGGGCAACAAACACTTTATTCTAGGAAGGATTATAAGAACTATACCCTTTAGTCTCACTTGGGTATTCCCAAAATAGCATCTATCATATTTTGGTCTAAGCTTGTCAGAGGCTAAATGTTCCACAAACGTTGTACGTCTCCAAATTTTCATAAATGACATGTTATGATGTTACTCCGTCCATATCTCATATGTATTCATTTGAACTGGTTTTGTCAGAACTCAGTCAAGTGTATATGCAACCGTTTCTAGAGCATAACTCTAGAAACATATTGGAAGATCTGCTAGACTCATCATTGATCGTACCATGTCCAACAAGGTACGATTTTTCCTCTCGGAAATTTAGTTCCATCAAGGCGTTCCAGGAGGAGTAAGTCGTGATATTATACCACGCTCCCTCAAGAAACCTTTTAAACTCGAGGCTTAAGTATTCTCCTCCACGATCTGATCGTAGAACTTTTATACTTCCCTTTTGCTTTTTCGCTTCAGCCTTATATTCTTTGAACATTTCAAAAGAATCGGATTTGTTCTTCATAAGATACACATATCCAAATCTATTAAAGTCATCAGTAAATGTTATGAAGTAGTGTAAGCCACCCATTTCCATTATACCCATTGGATCACATACATCACAATGTATAAGTCCTAATCGTTCGGTGGCCCTTTCACCTTATCGGGTAAAATAAGCTTTAGTCATTTTTTCAATGAGACATTCAAGTTACATTCGAGATTTAATAATTACAACATAAAATGACATGCAAGTCGTATTTAAAACCAAAACCATTAACCTAATGGCATAAGCCATAAGCATCCAGTTGTTAGTGTTTGTGCCCTAGATACAACATTATAATATTTTAATTTAAGATATTTGGATTATTAATGTTTATGTTATATCGATTATTCTTTTATAATTTATTATATCTTCATTTACTGCAATACAAATGTTAGATTAATAAATATCCTTGGAATATTATATGCATTGTATATCTCTAAGTACGTGACTTAGAAATGAGATTATGATAATAGTATAAGTATTCCTAAAGGTACCTAGTCAATTATTATTACAGGGGATAATAATAACACATTAAGACTAGTGTGTTTATTGACTGATGATCACACCTCATTGATCATAAGTATAGTGATACTAAATTCAAAAATATAAGCAGATGTAAATGTACATGGTGCTGGATAGACCCAATGTGAGACTCTACATGTTTGTTATGTCATAAGTAATTCATATTGTGGAAATGATGTAATGGTCCTTAGACTTGAAATCATTATAATTCTATACGAGAATTAATGTACTTTGATTACATTAAAAGTAATCTTTGACCGAGTAATGATAAAAGTATACTTCGGGTATATTATGAATCGTATGAGAAATATGAATGATCTAGAAATGATTTAACCCTCCTATTTTATGAGTGATATTGTTGATCTCTTGTGTGAGCTAGACTATGAAATGCATGGTCGTGCTCAAAGATTGATTTGTTATTATAGTCTACTCATTGATCAAGGAAACCTGGATTAAACATTGATAAGGATGACGCATTACATGCCTCTAGTTTAATCTATAATATATGACTAAAATGATATATTACATTGTACATTATTCGCGAAAGGTTTAACCGATCACCGATTTAATTTATATTACTTGAGTAGCAATGATGTATTACTAGATGCCGCTCATTGTTTACGATTTTAAATTAGATTTAAAAATTAATGTCAACGTAATAATAACCTATAGGGTCACACACAAAGAATGCTTGAAGGATTATTTAATTTAAATTGGATATAAATTATATTAAAGTAATTCAAATTATTTATAATATTAATTAAATTTGACTTAATTAATTAAATAAATAATGATATTCAAATTTACTAATATTAATTATGCAAGTCAGTGATTAAATAATTAAATGAGACTTAATTATTATAGAAATTTTGAATTAATAATAAGAAATATAATTCATTTTTCTAATCTCTATATAATATCTCTTGTGACTGATTTTAATATAGAGACTTTGATTAAAAAAACTTAGCCACCAAGAGAGAAGATTGAGAGGGCAAGAAAAATGATTTTGTGTTAGTACACATCCGATCCTTAAGTTCAAGCATTCATGTGGATACCGATAGAGTGTAGATCGCGAGAGTGAGAAGCGTGTGATTGAACAAGTTTTTGATCTTTATTAGTCAATCAATTTGTAAAGCTTCTTAAAGTAAACAATCCGATCTACGAATTAAATATATGTTTTTCGCATGAATCCTGCGCAGGGTTTCGGAAATTCTAGTTTCTACGATTTTAATTATAGTTTCAATTGTGTTTTATGCCTCGAAGCCATCATCGACTCGTCTGTAAGGTATTTGACATCCTTTAGGGCATGTAATCTGCGATTTAATGTTATCAGATATAATTTCGGATTTTCTAATTATTGTCATATTTTGTTTTTATGATTAGATCATGATGGTTATAATATGTGAAGATCAGATTATGTGTTTTAACATGTTCTTAGGTGTTAATTGAGCATGGTGGATGGTTATGGATTATGACCTTTAGGTTAATGGTTTTGTTTTTTAAATACGGCTTGCATGTTCTTTGATATCGTAATTATTAAAACTCGAATATAACTCGAATTCTTCTTGTAAGTTCATTAGATTAGCTTTTATATTTTATTAATGTAATGTAAATGAAGACTTAAAGATCAATGAAGATCATTCCCAAGGAGGTCATCCAAGGAAGAAATATAAGGAGGAGATAAGTCAAGAAAGAAGACAAGCAATAGTTAGCTTGTATTTATTTTACTACCTTAGATTGATCTAGATTTTATCATTAGCTTGATAAAGATCACATAAGATGAAGTCATAACCAACCATATTAATTTTATTACACTTTATATATGTGTGCATATGATGAATGTATGTGTAGAGTAGTTTATAGAGATACATGCTTGATTAGATTAAGAATGTATGTATCAGATACGACTCAAGATTTTAAAATGAACAAAGGATTATGAGATTCACGTGTTTATGAAACACAGAATAAAATACAAATTTTCTTTATTCCTGACATGGGGCGATTTTGTCAAAAGCGAGTTCATTGAACTTGTAAGGTTGTGGGTTTTAAGCAAGGCCATTGTGACTCCCTCACTACCTGTAAATCGAACAATTGATAAATATTGATTTGAAGAATTTTCTTTAAGGAAAAATTGGGAATCTATATATGATGGGATCAAGATCGTTTTAAAATTAACAAAACCCTAAAGTTAATATTGAGTTGATCAGAT
This sequence comes from Apium graveolens, assembly GCF_009905375.1. Classification (NCBI taxonomy): domain Eukaryota; kingdom Viridiplantae; phylum Streptophyta; class Magnoliopsida; order Apiales; family Apiaceae; genus Apium; species Apium graveolens. The sequence goes on from NC_133648.1 coordinate 292,401,258, forward strand.
GCCTTCCGATGAGTCCAATGCGTTAACCCCTAGATCGATAAGGAGTGGGTTTGCCAAAGCAAAGTACTCCCATCTATCATGGGAGATGTGTTGAAGTATATTGATACTTTTTGACTACTGGGTATGACTTAACTAAGGTACCACAATAGGATTGTGAACATAGAGGCATGGAGTTTGGCGAGATTTATAAGATAAATATGAAAAAATATTGTTCCACCAAGCTATACAAGAGTTATATATTTGATATAATTGACAAATATTGTCTACCTAAATAATCATGTTTTAGGAGAAAAGCCAAAACTGACCTAAGGTATGGTGAAATATGGATCTTGGCTCACTAGAGAGGATATAGAAGCTATTCTTTTCGAATTGATAGTTAGGGCACTTGATTTGATAAAAAGAGTGGGAGATATATATTGTAAATATATAGGAATAATCACCTGAAAATAAATTAAAGATCACCTGCAGATTATTTCATTTTATGCACATTAAATATTGTAGATATCAATTGAAAAATAACACAAATAATTTCTCTATGCAATAGTCCTCGAGAAGGACAAGCTGACATAAAATAATTTCCTCGACTGACATAGGAACTCGGGAATCATCCTCAGGTTCGAGGATATCAATCAAACCCCTCCATTATTTCTTCTAGATGAGAATGAAACATGTGCTAAATAAAATTCTTACTAGAAGTAAATTGATGATGAAACTGATGTTTCATGTATCATACTTGTAATTATGAGTGCTGAGCTTCGGAAACAACAAGAGCATATTGATGCTTATGATGTGATTGAGCACCTTCAAAGGATGCTTGAAGGATAGGCTCGTCAAGAAAGATTTCATAATAATAAGGCGCTATAAATTTGCATAAAAGGGAGAGTGAGATCCGGTTGGACTACATGTTCAAAAGATGATAGTGTTAGTCCCAAAGTATCATAGAAGGAGGGGTTGAAACGATACCTACAATCTTTTTCGATTCGTTTACAAGTTCTTCGTTATAAGTACGAAATCAAAATAGACATAAAACAATTCGAGGAATATATTGTTTTATTAATATAAACCTTGAGGTTGCTACAATCTAATGAATTGATTAGCTACAATAAATTCAGCAGCACAACACTATGTTTACAAGTTTAATAAATGAGGTTCTTTAATGGAGCTCCCGTAAACACTTTCTGTTGAATTGAAGAAGATAATGCACTGAATGAATTCAAATGTTGCTTTGTAGTCTTTAATTTACTTTGGACAGGTGGCATTATTTAAACCACACAACCTTTTCAATTGCTGCTATGGATCAACAGAGTTTCAACCAAGTGGTTACTTGCGACATGGGTGTACAGTTACTTGCGACTACAGTATGTGAAGTTACTTGCGACTCTGTTCACACTGCATCCCATTTTACTTGCGCCCTTGCCTTAGAATCTTTCTTATGCAAGATACTTGTGACCATAGTATAAAAAGATACTTGCGACCTCAGTATATGAATATACTTGCGACCTTGCCTTAAAACCTTTCCTCTTCAAGATACTTGCGACCTAATGCCTTAAGAACATTCCCTTGCCTTATACTTGCGACTAGGAGACATCCCTTGGTAGAGTTACTTGCGACAAGGATACATGCCTTAGTTAAATCACCATTCAACTTTACTTGCGACCTAGATGTCATAGTAGTGAAATATGACTTAAACAAATTTCCACAGAATACTTACTTGCGACCCTGTAACCCTAGTAGGTTTTCTTGACTTAGAGAAAATCTATTTTCCAATAATTGTATCAATATTTAATGTTTCTTCTATATAATTAAATCAAACCCTTCCTGATATGCTGATGTTTCATGCACTGGTTTGGTTCACAAACAACTAGCATGAACTGGTTTAATTCAATTCCCTTGACAATTCTGAACTGATACATCTTGGTTGATTATCCATTGCTTTAAACACTGAACCCCTGATCTTTAATACTTCAAATCAAACTATTTAACTGATACTGGAAGTCCTTTGATGTCTATTCTTCATGGCGGCTTGAACATATTAATGAACTTCTTCCCATGATTTGATTATGGAGTTAGAGAGTCATTTGCATCTTTTAATTCTTTGTATGTATCATGTCTTCATCTTTAGGGTTCCTGTGCTTCACAATTTAATATTGTTTATCTGTTTCTATTTCATGTTGAGTTATAATTCCTCGATTACATGTTACATTACATTATGCTTTATAATCTCCCCTATTTGATTGTTAGAGTTCGACAAGCAAATCCCTAAGGATAACTCAACTAACAATGAGAAAAAGTACAACCTCATAACAGATAAAGATATTAAATACATTCTAGATTACATATTCAATTCCAGATTTCTTTAAATTACAAATTACAAAGAAATGTTCCTCTAGCCTGAACAAATTATTTAGGTCTTCATTGTCTTTGTCTTCTTGAGCTTCTTGCCCTAACTGCCTTCTCCTTCTTGAGTGGATTGAGTTTGAACATACTTTCTCTCGGGAGCTTTCTTTTTAGGATCTGTTGATTTTGTTGATCCTGGGAGAGATGATCTTTTGCTTCTATTCAAAAGGTCATCAAGTCTAGCTTGCACCAAATCACGAGCTTCTATTTCTAGTGCATTAATGGGATGTGGATTATTCAGCTCATTAAGCATCATTTAAAGATATCTGACTTTGGAGCACTTAGGAACAAGATCAAACAACATTGTAGATCTTTTTGACATTATGAAGACTGTTATCCTTTTAGGATGTCCTCGTACTCTCTTTGTGTCATTGATTGATTCTTCTTCCACCACCGCATCAAGTATCTTTATTATTGGGATCAAAGCAATCTTGTCCTTCTTCCATGTGGAGAGTTTGACATCCATTAAGGCTTGATGTATTGCTTCTGACCCGCTTGTTCTGAAATCATTGATCTTAATCTTTGCTTTATTAATCTGAAAGACTAGTTCCCCTTCATTGTCAGTGCTGATGATAGGTTCACTATCTTTTAGAAGATTAATTTTTGTCTCTCCATTGATAACACCATCTCATGATAAGCTCTTTTAACTTTCTTCATGTTCTCTGTATCCCTAATTATTTTGTCATTGAGCCTATAAACATATAGAACTTCAGCAGCTTTAAGGTTTGCTTCTGATCTTTTGACTCCTGGTGCTTCCAGATTTGCTCTTTTGCTCCTGAGTTGACTTTCCAGGAAAATGAGTTGTAGAAAACGAATGGATCTTATCTGTTGATCAGACATGGTGATGTTTTGCAATCTTCCATCTACAAATACTTTGATCACAAATGGAGTAAAGAATGTTTCGGGAGATACATCCATCATCATCTTCCAAAGCTTATCTCTGAAGTATTCATTCTCATTCGATTTCAACCATGGGATTTTTGATGCTAAGACAAACAGTTCCACTATATTAAGCTTCTTCAGTACACTAGTAGAGATCTTCATTTGGAGTCCATCTCTGTGATTGATAGTAATCTTCCATATATTCTTTAGAATATTCACAGTGGTTCCAGTGATTATCCTATCGAACTGATTATAGAACTCATGAATATTTCGATAATCTACTATGTACTTCTCTACAGTGTTTAGAAGATTCCTGCTGTTAGGGTCTAGTTTGTGATAGCTTTCTGGTTTGTCCATTTTCCTTTTGATCTCATACCATTCACTTTCTCTCCTGTTAGTTCGAAGATAAGATTTTCTTGCTTCTCTTCTCTGTAATGCTCTCTGTACTCTAGCTCTTGATCTCTCAATATCTTCTTGAATTTCTTGATAGGATCAATTGAGCTTTTTCGACAATCCATAGTACAAGCAGTCATCCGAGAAAGCATCTTCATCTTCAAATTCTTCATCCTCAGATATGACCTTTCTCTCTTCAGTAATCACTGCTTCAACTCTGGGTTCAAAACCCTCGGGAACATCGCTTTCATATATTTCTCCCTCCTCCAGCTCATACTCTGAGAATAGGGGCTTTGGAGCATATATCTCTAACAGAATATCTCTTTAAAATGTAATGACTTTACTTAGGAAATCTTGTTTGGATGTTGATTGCTCCCCCTGAGTTGAAAAACTCTTCTCAGCAGCATGTCTTGACCTTAGCAACACTCTTTCATCTATCCTCTCTTCTTCTTCCTTTTCTTCCTGAACCTCATCTCCAAATTCATCATATCCAGAGTCAGCTGTTTGAAAAGCATCCTGAATTAAGTTCATAGTTGCAGCTACTTTTTCATGCTCCACCCTTTTCTCCCCCTCAGTTGTGTTATCCTTCAGAGCTGGGGTTGATTGAGCAGGCAAGATCAAGATAGGGATCTCTTGAGAAGATGGTTCTGAAACAGACACTTGCTTACTGACTGAGGTCTTTGGCCCAGTGCTGGCAAGAGCTATTTCAGTGGAGACAAGGATTGACACTTGCTTGCTAATGGAGATCTTTGGCTCGGTATTGACAATTGCCTTTCCTTTTTCAGAATGAGAGAAAGCTTGCTCCATGAATTCCCATAAACTAGAAAATGATGCTTGTTGAAGTTCAAGTTGTTCGGAAAGACGGGAAATATGATGATCCCTTATAGACAGTTCATTCTTGATATATTGATCCTTGAGAGCTAGTTGTTCTTTGAGATAGCTATCTTTAAATGCTAACTACTCTTCAAGGTAAGATTTTGTGACGTACTCTGATATAACAATAGGTGGTGTTTGGGAGGTAGGTGTCTCACGGGCTTCTCTCAGTGTATCACTCAACACTCTGTCACTCGGTTTAGGAATTTGTGTTTCACTCACCCTCACGGATACACTCCGCTCATAGCTCCGAGATCCAGAAGATGTACCTGCAGAAAAAACTGGAGCCATCCTTAAGGAGGTCAGCAGTGGTGCAATGAGAGTTCGCGATTCCCAATCCTTGTACAAGACAAGTTGCATGTTATCCTGAGATGACTGGTCCAGAGTTGGAATCTCTAGGAGGATCACTGAGGCCGTCATATGTGGCATCTATTCCTCAGCGTCCTCGAGTGTCAGCGAAGACACTTTCCCCGTAGGCTCGCCTGATAAATATGGTTTATTTCCAATGGGTTGCCGATCCGCACCTATGTCGGATCCCCTATCCGCAGATGCATCCAGGTTTATTAGTCCCGGGGAGGTAAGTGTTGTGCTAGATGGAGGTGTGGGTTCATCCAAAATACCTTCCTTATTTGCTGCAACATGTGCAGTTTCTCCCTCAACACTCATAAGATCATTAAACTCCGGGGTTTGGGCTAGGAGATTTTGAGAGGTGGTTATTGACTCTAGAGGGTGGTTATGAATTTGTCGGAAAACAAACTCATTGCCTCCTGATAGAAATTGTTCTTGAGCAAGTTGTGTGTGAAAGTCAGCAAGATTAAGTGAATCTATATCAACTAAATCATTAAAAGTAGTGCTCATAGAAGATTCATTCATACCTGTGAAGTCTGGCCAATAGCCATTTATCTCTGATTGAGTTAGCTCAGCTTCTTCTTGATATGCAGTAGCTTCAGGTTGAGAAACCTCTTCTATCTGTTCATCAACTATAGGTCCTTGGTCAACATCCATTGGTTGAGCGTCAGGGTTAGGCTGAGGATCCGCTTCATGTTTAGCCTCTGCCTCTGCACCATCCTCATTTGCAGCATCAGGTTCTGGATCATTGAATTCATGATCATCTTCATTCTCAGATTCAGGTCCTTGATTAATGGAGTTAAAGTACTCTTGCATGAAGTCTGTCATATGAATGGGTTGTTGTTGGAATAGGGATTTTGTCTGTACAATCTACCCACCATTTTGGAGGACATAACTTGTGAATTTACCAAATTGTCACTATGACCAAGGCCTTCTGAGCTTCTGTGAGCTTAGCATTAAGAACAATCTGGAGGAACCTGACGTATAAGATGTAATCATGTTGTTGATCCTGATTCTTCAGTATCGCTTTCATGAACTGACATCCAAAATTGATGTGAATGTTCTGAGCAACACCCACTCTAACTAGACTCATAAAATCTGTTAGTCCATGAAATCCACCAATCTTGGGAGACAAACAGAAGGACAGAATGTTGAAGAATAAGTTCCAAGGCTTGGGTATATGACTTCTGTTAAAATGTTTTGGATACTTGTCATCTGGCATGGTGCTCTTTATGCCCTTGAAGAAGCTAAAGACTTCATAGTCTCTTGGTAAAGCATCAAAATCATCCTGAGGAAAGTGAAGATGTTCATTGAAATCATCCTCAGTGATTAGTATCATTTCATCTTTAATGGGAAACATGAAGCTTAGCTGATATTCATCTGATGTGTCCAGAGCTGTGGTATGAACGAGTCTGAGGAGCTCAACATTTAATTGTACATTAGTAGTTAAGGCATAATGCACAATCGAGTGCTCGTTTAAAAATCGAATCCAATTTTCAAAATAGCCCATGTGAGCTGGATTACGATTTATAACCGAGACATAATTTGTTTTAGGTATCGTAATATTATCCGCCATTTTAATTAAAAAATGAGAATAAAATTTTGACCAAAAAAAAATTTATAGTGCACTTTAAAATAATAACTCGTAACTAATGCAATACATAAATTAATGCAGAACAATTATGCAATAATAAACTAAGCCAATTGAACTAATTAACCAATTAACCAATTTAAACTAATCCAAACAGTCCCTTATGTTCAAGAAAACCACAATCTTCGATCTCTAAACTTAACCGGTGAATTCACAAGTTTTTACAGTCAAAAGAAAGAGTGTGTTGTAGGCTCCAAGAATCTGAAATTTTTTAGAAATTTTGATAGAGTTTTGGTACTGATTCAATCGATTAATTTTTTTCTCCTTTTTCACCCTTACTTGCGTTGTGTGTGTAATCGTGTGTATATGTATGAAAATAGACTGAGATATTTTGATATACACTTACAAACCACTCACAAAAACTCAAGTGAGTTACTTGCGACTACTATTCGTAACAATGCACAGGTAACTAGACTATGTTGTGAAGGCAAAGCGCAAGTAACTAAGATAGACAAATCTAAGTTAGTTACTTGTGCTCCCAAGGGCTTCCAAGTCGTAAGTAACGGAGATAAAGAAACTATGATTATCTTACCTGCGACTAAGTACTCCTCTAGGGTCTCAGGTCGCAAGTAACTTCCCTTAAAAATTTTAAGTGGTTACTTGCGATGAGAGTCCCTTGTGACAAAAATTAACACTTAGAAATTTGTTGAAGTATTTACTTGTGACTTTGTTTCCCTATGTTCACAAGTAACTGTACTTGGCACTTAATTTTGTCACACACAATTTGATTCAAAATAAAAATATAATTATCATCATTGATTGATAGAATTATATTTTCCAGGAATAAATTATGCTGCTAATTTCAAATTAATTTTAATGAACCCCTTTAAATATCAAATAATTTAAAGTTCACTAAAACTAATAAATCACAACTTTGATTTATTACATTTGAAACTTTTATCATTGAATTGATAAATTCTCAAATAGTTACATCAAAATTATGTTGCAATATTTTACTCATAACTTAACCAATTCTAATTAAATTATTTTCAAAAAATTTATCAATATAAGTGTGTTAAAATATTTATCAATTAGATACAAACACACGAATATTTGAAATACGAGAAATAAATAATGACACATAATTTCACATGTTCTTAAAATATAAACATTAAATAACAAGTGAATTTATTTAGGACAGTTTGTAGTTATTGGCTTCTAATTTATTAATTAGAAAGAATTAACATCCCAAGTTCACTAACCAACTTAGAGAAAGTGTTTTCATCAAGTGGTTTTGTGAAGATGTCTGCAATTTGATCCTCTGTAGGTACAAAATGTAATTCCACAGTGCCATTTGTGATATGCTCTCTGATAAAGTGATACATGATATCAATATACTTTGTTCTTGAGTGCTGAACTGGGTTGTTTGAGATTGCTATTGCACTTGTATTGTCACAGAATATTGGAATCTTAGATACCAACAGACCATAATCCCGGTGTTGGTTCCTCATCCACAAGATTTGAGCATAACAACTTCCAGCAGCTATGTATTCAGCTTCAGTAGTTGATGTGGATACTGAGTGTTGCTTCTTGCTATGCCAAGATACCAACCTTCTTCCAAGAAACTGACATCTTCCTCAGGTACTTTTTCGGTCAATCTTATAACCTGCAAAATCTGAATCTGTATAGCCAACTATATTAAAACATGTACCTTTAGGGTACCAAATTCCAAGATTTGGAGTCCCCTTAAGATACCTAATATTCTCTTAACAACTATAAGATGAGACTCTTTTGGGTCAACTTGAAATCTAGCACATAAGCATGTTGCAAACATAAAATATGGACAACTTGTTGTGAGATAAAGTAATGAGCCTATCATACCTCTGTAGCTTGTGATGTCAACTTTCTTACCAGTTTTTTCCTGATCAAGCTTAGTGGTTGTTGGCATTGGAGTCTTTTCCGGAGTTGAATCTTCCAGATTGTACTTCTTAAGAAGTTCTTTGACGTAATTGGATTGACAGATGAATATCCCATCTTTCCTTTGACTCACTTGTAATCCAAGAAAATAATTCAACTCTCCCATCATACTCATTTCATACTTGCTCTGCATTAGCTTAGAAAATCTTTTACAAAGATCATCATTAGTAGAACCAAATATAATGTCGTCAACATATACTTGAACTAATATCAGATCATATTTATGCATTTTGTGAAACAGAGTTTTATCTATAACACCTCTAGTAAAACCATTTTCAAGTAAAAACTCAGAGAGAGTGTCATACCATGTCCTGGGAGCTTGCTTAAGACCATAGAGAGCTTTGAACAAAAAGTATACAAAATTAGCCAGATTTGGATCTTCAAAACCTGGAAGTTATTCCACATACACTTTTTCTTCTAGCTCCCCATTCAGGAATGCACTCTTCACATCCATTTGATAAACCTTGAAATCTGAATGTGCTGCGAATTCCAGAAACATCTTGATTGCCTCAAGTCTAGCTACTAGTGCATAGGTTTCATCATAATCTATACCCTCTTCTTGAGAGTAACCTTTGGCTACTAGTATGGCCTTGTTTCTTGTTATAATGCAATCTTTATCTAACTTATTTTTGAATACCCATTTAGTGCCTATCACTGACTTGTCCTTTGGTCGGGGTACCAACTTCCATAAATTCTGCCTCTCAAACTGATTGAGTTCCTCTTGCATAGCAATAACCCAATCTGATCTTCAAGCACCTCATCCACTTTCTTAGGTTCCATTTCTGAGAGAAACCCTGAAAGGTAATATTCATTCTGTGTGGCATGTCTAGTTCTCACTCATGTGTCAGGATCACCAATGATCAGTTTAAAGGGATGGTCTATGTTCCAAACTCTTTGTCGAGGCAGATAAGATCTTGATGTTTCCCCTTGTTCAGCATGATGTTGAGTGTGAACTATAGATCCTCTTCCTGCTCCCCCTGAGTTGTTGCCACCATAACTTGATGATTTTGATCTTTGAGTAGTAGTTCTTGAAGGTGTACCTGTATGATTATCATAATCATTGTTTCCACCAATACCACCACTTGATCCAGAATCAGCATTACCATGTACTGTAGGTATAGCTCTAGCAATATCAGGTTCTTCTATATCCAAAGGATCATCTGACAGATTCTCAAATTCCAGAGATTCAGAATCCTTTTCTCTTTGCAGGCTTGCCAACCTGGTGTCATCGAATGTTACATTAAGGCTTTCAATCACCTTCTGATCAGTAATCATATAAACCCTATAAGCTTTAGATTCCAGAGAATAGCCAAAAAATATGCCTTTTTCCGCTTTAGCATCAAACTTTCCTAAATGCTCATTTCCTTCTTTTAGCACAAAACATTTAGCTCCAAACACATGAAAGTATTTCAGTGTTGGTTTCTTGTCAGCCATAATCTCATAAGGAGTCTTTTCATGATCTTTATTAATCATGGTACGATTTTGAGTGTAACATGCTGTGTTGACAGCTTCAACCCAGAAGTAGGTAGGAAGTCTTGATTTACTTAGCATAGTCCTTGCTGCTTCAACCAAGGTTTGATTATTTCTTTCTACTACTCCATTTTGTTGTGGAGTTCTTGGGGCTTAATACTGTCTCGATATACCTTTTTATGTACAAAATTCATTTAGAAATGCATTCTTCAATTCTGTCCCATTGTCTGATCTGATCTTTCTGATAGGTAATTTCGCTTCCATCTCAATCTTCTTTATATGATCCACTATCAACTGAGGTCCTTCATCCTTGGATTGCAAAAACAACACCCAAGTGTACTTGGAGTAATCATCCACTATCACTAAAGCATATCTTTTCCTTGATAGTGACAGCACATTCACTGGACCAAATAAATCCATGTGAATTAACTGAAGAGGTTCAGTTATGCTTGTCCTTTCCTTGCTTCTGTGTGATGCTTTCTTTGACTTCCTTTTTTTCACATGCTTCACAGAGTCCTTCTTAACAGAATTCCATCTGTGGTTGTCCTCTCACTAATTCTCTCTTAACTAGAGAGTTCATTGTCTTGAAGTTCAAGTGCGAGAGTTTCTTGTGCCATAGCCAACTTTGTTCTAATGAAGCTTTACCGTGGAAACATCTCATTACTCCATCACAGGTAGACTTCAAGTTAGCTACGAACAAATTACCTTTCCTTACTCCCTGTAAAGCAAGCTTCTCATCTTTGTGATCAAACATCTTTCTGGCCTAAAATCAACATTGTATCCTTTGTCACAAAACTGACTGACACTCAGAAGATTATGCTTCAATCCTTCCACAAGAGAGATGTTTTCAATGATGACATTGCCAATTTCCAAATTTCCATATCCCTTAGTAAATCCTTTGTTGTCATCTCCAAAGGTAACTATAGGGCCAGCTTTCTCAACCACACCTGTGAGCAGGGATTTTTCTCCTGTCATGTGCCTAGAACAACCAATGTCCAGAATCCACATGATCTTTTCCTTTCTTACCTTACCCTGCAAACACAGATTGATTAAGAAGACTTTGGTACCCAAGCTTTTTTGGGTCCTGAAGGTTTAGGAGTACAAACATAATCAACAAATAAAACCTTAACAGGCTTAACTTTCACTTTGATTGACTCCTTCTCAGTGCTAGTCTCAATAAAGTTGTCAGACTTAGAGATAGGAGGTACTACAGTCTTGGCCTGTGTGTGCTCATTATTCATGCTTGTCTTAGGGTCAGTGTAAGTGCTAGCAGTTACATGAAAAGCTTTGAAATATTCAGACATGGCAACAAATACAGATGGCATACATCCAAATACGCCATAGGGCTCATGAAAACTAGGCATGTTAGGCATGGCAGGCACACTAGAAGATGCAACAGATTCTGCTTTAGCTTTTGTGCATACATGTGTAAGGTGTGCAACAAAATTACAATTATTATATAATTTTCTAGATGCAGATGAGGAAGATGCAAAATCAGATTTCTTATTTAGACCTACCTTGCCATTTCTATTTTTCTTAGCCTTAACCTTAGCACTCTCACCAGTCTTAGAGTTAACTATTGGGTCTGGTTTCTTAAGTGTGTCAGGTTCTTTCCTATCCACCTTATCACCTAGGTCACCTATGGATTTATCTTTACTAGCTGGAGCCTTAGGAGTCTTAGGGGATTCCTCTACCTTCTCCTTCTCTCTGTCTTCAGCAATCAATTCCTCATTGATTAGCAAACTTACTTCATCCAAAGGTTCTGAAATAGACTCAGTGAACAATAGAGATACAACATCTTTAATAACATATGGAACCTTTTATGAGACAAACATGTTTATCTCATATGCACCACTATGCTTCTTACTATTCAGCTTAGAATAGTCAAGTCATATTGAGTCTTAGATTTAAATCTCTGACTATCTATTATCTCCTTCTGAGTCAAAGCTACATTCTTAAATGCCTGTAACTTCTTTTTTAAGTCAACAATTTGGGTTCTAAGAATGGCTTCTATGTCTGCGTTGCACTTAACCTTATTCTCTAGATATTCATTCTTTTGTTTAAGGTCTTCTAATCCAACTACAAGCAATTCTAGTTCTTCATTTCTAGAGGTTAAACTCTCAGCTTTAAGAACTAACTTATCATTTTAAAGTTTATATGCAAGCATGCTTGTATGAACATTATACAATTCTAAAGTAAGTTCATGCACAGTAGATTTGTATTCAGACACAGACATATCTATAGTGGTAAGTTCAGAAACCAGAGATGATTGTGGTGATTCCTCTATAGAGTCTGCCATAAGAACCAGATTTATATACTCTTCCTCTTCATCTGAATCAATATCATCCCAGCTTTTTCCTTCAGCAATTTACGTTCTTCCCTTTTCTTTAACCACATAAGCATTCAGCTTCTGTTTCAGCTTCTCATTCTGCCTCTTCAGATCTTCATAAATTTCCTTCTTTTCATAAGAATCTTTTCCTTTTGCTGCCTTGGGCTTTCTGTAATCAGATGCAAAGTGCCCTAACTTATTGCGGTTGTAACATCTTGTTTTGCTCTTGTCTACCCAACTTGACTTGTAGCCTCCTCTGGAGCTTGACCCTGATGAGTAGCTTCATTTCTGAAATGTCCACGATAAACCTCTTAATTTATAGTTGGGTTTCCTTCTGAATCTAACATGACTAAATTTTGCAGCCATGTATGCCATAGATTTGTCCTCCAACTGTTCAAGTTCTTCCTGAGTGTAAAACTCACTTTCATCCTCTGACTCATCATGAGCAATTTTAGCTACGATAATTTCCTTGATTGTTGAGGAGGATGCAACCTTGACTTCTTGGGTTTCAGGTCCACGAACTACAAGTGCAGTGGTTTTTATAAGTGTCATACTCTTATTGTCAATAGAACCAGGTCCATAGATTATAGCTCTCTACTCGTGCTCCAGTTCATGGTTTCTTAGTTTTCCATAAATCACATCCAGAGACATGGTAATAAAATCAGCTCTTTCCCTGATAGATGTGTTCTTTTGTTCCAGGTGAACTGGGAGTGTCAGCATAAACTTCCTGTTAGACTCTCGTATAGGATAAACTTTCCCTTGTAGCTTTAATTCGCTTAACAGTCTTGTATATCTCTCAAAGAGTGAAGACAGTGTTTCTCCGGGTTGAAGTTTGAATGCCTCATACTGAGTAGTTAGAATATCCATCATGTTCTCTTTGACTTCTTCTGAACCTTCCATCAAAAGCTCAATGGCATCCCACATATCCTTTGCACTATTACTTCCTAGAAGTTGATGACTCATATCATTATCGGTTGATTCCACAATTATGAGTTGAAGGCTTGTGTCCAGATTTATCAACTCCTTGTCAGTGTCCGTATATTTAGACGGATCCCTGGGAGTAGATGAGGAAGGAATTCTTGCACCAGTTGCAGTTGTGGATTCAACAACCACTTCCAACGGGACATAAGAGCCATTCAATAATATTCCAACGTAAAGTGGATTCGAAGCTTTCATAAACAACATCATCTTTTTCTTCACAGGTTGTAATTATCTCTGTCGAATGGGGGAACCTTGATACTTCTAATTCTTTGGTTGTTCATCATCTTGGCGAAATTAAAATTATTTAAAGTTCAAAAATTTCAAGAAATGAGAATTTTTGAAAATTAAAAAATTTCAAGAAATTTTTTCAAGAACTTGTTTCTTTCTCCTGATCTTGATTTGTATGTCAATCAACAAGCTCTGATACTAATCGTTATTCCCAAAGTATCGTAGAAGGGGGGTTGAATACGATACCTACAATCTTTTTTGATTCGTTTACAAGTTCTTCGTTATAAATACACACAAAACAATTCGAAGAATATATTGTTTTATTAATATAAACCTTGAGGTTGCTACAATCTAATCAATGAATTGATTAGCTATAATAAATTCAGCAGCACAACACTATATTTACAAGCTTAATAAATGAGGTTCTTTAATGGAGCTCCCGTAAACACTTTCTATTGAACTGAAGAAGATAATGCACTGAATGAATTCAAATGCTGCTTTGTAGTCTTCAATTTACTTTGGACATGTGGCATTATTTGAACCACACAACCTTTTCAATTGCTGCTATGGATCAACAAAATTTCAACCAAGTGGTTACTTGCGACCTGGGTGTATAGTTACTTGCGACTATAGTATGTGAAGTTACTTGCGACTCTGTTCATACTGCATCACATGTTACTTGCGCCCTTGCCTTAGAATCTTTCTTCTGCAAGATACTTGCAACCATAGTATACAAAGATACTTGTGACCTCAGTATACAAATATACTTGCGACCTTGCCTTAGAACCTTTCATCTTCAAGATACTTGCGACCTAGTGCCTTAGGAACATTCCCTTTCCTGATACTTGCGACTAGGAGACATCCCTTGGTAGAGTTACTTGCGACTAGGATACATGCCTTAGTAAAATTACCATTCAACTTTACTTGCGACCTAGATGTCATAGTAGTGAAATATGACTTAAACAAATTTCCACAGGATACTTACTTGCGACCCTTTAACCCTAGTAAGTTTTCTTGACTTAGAGAAAATCTAGTTTTCAATAAATGTATCAATATTTAATGTTTCTTCTGTATAATTAAATCAAACCCTTCCTGATATGATGATATTTGGTGCACTGGTCTGGTTCACAAATAACTAGCAGGAACTGGTTTATTTCAATTCCCTTGATAATTCTGAACTGATACATCTTGCTTGATTATCCATTGCTTCAAACACTAAACCCCTGATCTTTAATACTTCAAATCAAACTATGTAACTGATACTGGAAGTCCTTTACTGTCTTATTCTTCATAGAGGCTTGAACATATTTGTTGTGCAAGACATGCCTATACTTTAACAAGACTAAGTCAAATTGACAACCCTAAGAAAGTTAAATTGTAATCTTAGTTTGCATTTGTACTTGTAACTTCTAAAGTCTGTAAAAATGAAAAAGGAGCAGACTAGAGTCTTTTTGTTTAAACAGTATCAAGCCTAAGGATTCTATCTGGAAGAAGATCAAGAAGATCATGCCTCAGAAGAATTTTGAAGAAGGTTAGAGTTGAATAAATCTGTTTAGATAAAAATATTCTAAGTCAAAGATCTCTACAAGTCACAGATTTATTGTTATAGAGAATTCACTCGAGAACTCCAAATGACTTATCGAGAAGTCAGGAAAGCTACTAGAGAACTCACAGAGATATCGACAAGACAAATTGAAGACATGAAGATTAGAGATATCGACAAGTCATTGCTTCACTAGAGAACCCAGAGTTATCGACAAGTCAACATTCATTAGAGAACTCTGAGTTATCGATAAGTCAAATTCCATTAGAGAACTCAGAGATATCGATAAGCCAAAATTCATTAGAGAACTCTGAGTTATCGATAAGTCAAATTTGACTAGAGAACCCTGAGTTATCAATAAGTCAATAAGCCACTAGAAAACTCAGAGATATCGATAAGTCAAAGTGAAGATATGAGGACTAGAGATCTTGACAAGCCAAATTCTCTTATAAAGAACTCAGAGACCTCTACAAGTCAAATTAACTATGGAGTATTAGAGATCTCGATAAGCCAATATACTTATCGAGATGTCAAGTTCTCTATAGACCAAAATGGAGATCTCGAGGTAAAATATCAAAGTACAAAATTGCAGACCAGTTCAATATCCAAGATTTACAATCTACATACAATCCAAATCGCTGGATTGACAAGTCTACAAAAAACAGCTTGAAGGATATGCAAGATCAATGGTGATGATTAACTGACAAAGGAAGATTAAAGTAATCACAGGATGCTAAGATATGCTAAGCCAGAAATGGAAGATACACTTTTCCTAAAATGGAAATAAAAAGTGATAGTTTACTAAAGTTAATAGCATGTCTTATTGTACACTGTGTAAACCAGCAGTTAACTAAATTATAAAGTCAATCTGGTCCTTAAGTCAGTTGTAACAATTCAAATAGAAAATCTTGTAACACTCTCCAGAAGAAGCTAAGCTCTTTATCAACAAAGAGCCTAGAAATTTTGTAGCAAAACATTCTTAATTTTAATATAAAATTAAGTGAGTTTTGAAAAGATCTGTGTTCTTTATTATTGCATGTTTAATTTCTGCAGTAACACATTTCACTACAAGATTTAATTTTTTTGTTCAACCATAAAAAACTCAAGAAAAGCATAAAAACAGAAAAACACATTCACGCCCCCCCACTCTGTGTGTTATTCATTTCCTAACAAGTGGTATCAGAGCAAAATCTGAAAGTAAACAGATTCAAAATCTTGGAAGAATGAATACACATAAAATCAGTAGCATCAAAATTCCTACATTTGATAAAGCTAACTACACTCTTTGGAAAAAGAAAATATTACTATTTATCAGGATGGCCAATCCACTATATATCCAGATTCTCAAAAATGGGCCCTTCTCTCATATGGTTTGCATTGAAGAAAAAATAGATGGTGATATGGTCATTCCAACTCATTATGCTCCAAAAGACCCTTTTGAGTACTCTGAGCCTGAAAAGAGAAAGTTTCCCTGGATAGTTGCTTACAGCTGATATTGATAGAGTCACTTGACAATGTAATGTACAACAACATTGTCAACTATGACACTGCTAAGAAAATCTGGGAAAAAATTGAAATACTCTGTGAGGGAACTGAGGAATTTAGATCTAATCAAAGAAGGATATTGATTTCACAATATGAGGGTTTCATGGCCAAGCCAAAAGAAAGTATAACTGATGTGTTTAAAAGATTCAATAAGCTGATAAATTACTTGCAGCTCTATGACAAATACTATGAAGCTGAAGAAGTGAACTTAAAGTTCTTGCTTACTCTCCCTGATCATTTGGAACATAAAATCTCAGCAATCCGGGAAGGGAGAGACTTGAGCAGAATAACACTGGAAATTCTATATGGAATTCTTAAAACATATGAACTAGAAATGATTCAAAGGAAATCATTGAGATCTAGACAATGACATGTGTAGATGGCTCAAATGCTTTAATTATAAATGAAAGCCAAACATCTAATGATGAGCCAAGATCTCAAACTCCAGTTGCCTCACCCAGTAAGCAAAGAATAAATAATTCACAGGAACAAGTCATTCTGGAATTGGAAGAAGATGAATTCTAGACTCTTGATGAACTGGATGAGCTAGATCAGTCAAGGCCTATTTGGATAGAAAATTCTCTAACATTAGAGTAAAGAAGCCAAGATACTTCAAGGGTAAAGAACAGTCTTTCAACAAAGACAGCAGCTGGAAAGGAAAAGGGAAGTACACTTCTGATAGCAAGAATGGTTACAAAATTGGATCTGTTGACAGATCTAAGATAAGGTGCTACAACTGTGATGAACTAGGCCATTTTGCTACAAAATGCAGGAACCCCAAGAAAGCAAAGAAAGACAAAGTTTATCTTGAACTGGAAGAAAAATATGAGGCTCTTCTAAAGAAACAGCAAAGCAAAACTTATATTGCAGAGGGAAAAAGTTGGGATGATTCTGATAATGATGAAGATGAGGAAGTTAGAAATTATGCTTTAATGGCCTTGGAGAAAGGAGAATCATCCTCATCAAAATCACAGGTACCAACTCTCACTACCAATGATTTAAATGTTAGTCAATATAAGGAAACTGTAGAAAAGATGAGCACAAAAATGTTTCACATTCATACAAATATGTTTGCTGTTAATGAAGAAGTTAGCAGATTCTCAAAGATAAATGAGAAGCTTGAAAGTGAGAAACAAGAAACTGAATTGTTGTTGGTAGAGCTTGAAACTATAAGACAAGAAAATACATATCTAAAGAACAAGCTCAAGTGTTCAAGTGAAATTGAAGCAGTGCTAAGGGAGAAGCTGGAAAAGAATGAAGTTAAATTGAAATCCTTCAATAATGCATCTGAGTTAATTGGACAGTACCATGAGAAAAACAAGCCATGTGCAAACATTGCCATTGGTCTTGATTATAATGCCTTGAACAGCAAGAAGAAGAATATAGGTGACAAAGGGAAAACAACAGAAGTTGAAAATGTTCCAACCATTCTGAAAAAGGTTGATTCACCTGTGTTCAAGGCATGTGAAGTAAATTTTAGTGAGGAAGAGTTGATTATCAAGCAAGAAATTGCTGATGAAGATAAAGAGAAGAAAAATATAGAAGCAACTCCATCTTCCAAAACTAAAGAAAAGCTCATGGATAAACAAAGCTCCAAAACACCTATCAAAGAAACCAAGACTGAAGATGCAAGAAAGAAGAAGAAAAATAGAAATGGGAAAATTGGGATAAACAAAAGCAATAATTGTGCTTATATTGCGGATGCTCCAAGAAAGAAGTGTGAAAAATGTGGCTCTGTAAATCATCTAACTCACCTTTGTAAAAAGGTTGTTAGCAAGCCAGCTGAAGGAGCATGCAAGTACAATGAAGCAGATGCAAATGATCCCTACTCATTCTGTGACAAGTTTTACTGTATCCCTTGTAACTTGAAAGTGATGAAGAGTTGCCATAAACTGAGAGTAGATCTTAAAGAAACAAAAATTGGGTCTACATCAGATAGGGAAAATGCACAATAGTCATTGAATTCTATTTTATCTGAAACAACTCATTCTACTTCTGTTAAATCAGTTAACAAGAAGAAAGTACCCAACACTGCTTGGGTTGCTAAATATACTTAAAACTCATTGTGTACATGGCAAAGTGAAGAAAGTCATATGAATCATTGAAAGTGGGTGTTCCAGACATATGACAGGTGATAAGGCCCTTATATCACAGTTTGAGGAGAAGGCTGGCCCTTTGGTGACCTTTGGAGACAACAACAAAGTATTCACAAAGGGATATGGCAATATTGTTTCTGAAAATGTTGTCATTGATGATGTAGCACTGGTAGCTGGTCTTGAAGTGAATCTTCTCAGTTTTAGCCAATTTGCACATAAAGGCTTTGAAGTCTTATTTAACAAAGAAGAATGTACTTTTATTAGCAAGAAAACTGGTGAAGTTGCTCTGAAAGGAGCAAAGAAAGGAAGCTTGTTTGTTGCAGACTTGGACTCAACAAATAAGGATGGAATTTGTTGCTTCTACACCAAGGCATCAGAAGAACAAAACAATCCATGGCATAAGAAGTTGTCTCACTTGAATTTTAAGGCAATTAACACCTTGGTCAAAAAGGAGTTAGTAAGAGACATGCCTAAACTGGAGTTTGCTCAAGTTGAAGTTTGTCAAGCTTGTTAGAAAGGAAAAATGAAAAGATCAAGTCACAAGTCAAAAACTGTAAATTCTATAAGTGCACTGTTGCAACTTATTAACATGGACTTGTTTGGGCCAGTAAATGTCTTATCAATTTCAAGGAACAAATATGCACTTGTGATGGTGGATGATTTCTCAAGATATACTTGGGTAGAGTTCATGCACTCTAAGGATGAAACTCCACACATCATAATTGAGCATATCAAGAAGATAGAAAAACAGGCTGAAGATCACAATTATGTAAAAAGATTGAGAAATGATAATAGAACAAAATTCAGAAATGCAACATCCAGTGAATTCTGCAAAAGTAAGGGCATTGTTCAAGAATTCTCAGCTGCTAGAACACCTCAACAAAATGGAGTAGTTAAAAGAAAGAACAGAACATTAGTTGAAGCTGCTAGAACAATGCTGGAAGATGCTAAGTTGCCAACAAGTTTCTGGGAAAAGGCTGTTAACACTGCTTGTTACACTCAGAACATATACCTCATTAACAAGGCACATGACAAATCACCTTACTCAATCATGTCTAAGACAAAGCCTACTGTAAAGCATTTTCATGTGTTTGGGATCAAGTGTTACATTTTGAAAGACAACTCTGAATATGTGGGAAAATTTGACTCTAAAGTTTTTGAAGAAATTTTTCTGGGATATTTATTAGAAAGAACTACCTATAAGGTCTATGTGATAGATCAAAAGAAGATTATGGAAAGTACATATGTGACTTTTGATGATGACAAGTGTCCAGGCTTGGAATGCCTTGATGAAAATGAAGCTGAAGCCCTTGCATGTCTCAATATTAATAGTGATTCTGATGGTAAAGATGAAGTCAATGCACAATATATGTTGAATCAAGAGATTACTGAACAACAAAATCATGGGAATGGAAGCTCATCTCAAACACCTGAGTTTGATATAACAAATTTAGGGGGAGAAAGGGAAGAAGGATCTAGCAGTCAAACCAATAATGAAGAGAATGATGAAGGGACAAGTCAACAAACGCATACAAGGAAGTGGGATAGAAGTCACACTAGAGAAGAAATTATAGGTGATCCTACTGCTGGTGTGATGACTAGAAGTGCAACTGTAAATGAGTGCCTACATGCATGCTTTCTGTCTCAAATAGAACCAAAGAAAACTGAAGAAGCTCTAATGGACCCTGATTGGATATCTGCAATGCAAGAGGAGCTTAATCAGTTTGAAAGGAACAAAGTTTGGGAGTTAATTCATGCACCAAAGAATAGAAGCATTATTGGAACAAAATGGGTGTTTAAGAACAAGATGGATGAAAATGGTATAGTTACCAGAAACAAAGCAAGGTTGGTTGAAAAAGGCTACTCACAAGAAGAAGGAATTGATTATGATGAAACTTTTGCTCCAGTTGCAAGACTTGAAGCAATAAGATTTTTTCTAGCATTTACTTTACATTCAAATTTCAAAGTGTATCAAATGGATGTGAAAAGTGACTTCTTAAATGGTGAGTTAGAAGAAGAAGTTTATGGGCAATAGCCACCTGGCTTTGAAGATCCAGAATTTCCAAATTTTGTGTACAAGTAACTCAAGGCTCTATATGGACTAAAGCAGACACCTAGAGCTTGGTATGATACATTGTCAGAATTCCTACTAAAGCATGGTTTTACTAGATGTACTATAGACAAGACTCTCTTCAACAAGAAATATGGGGAAGATATAATCCTAGTTCAGATCTATGTGGATGATATCATTTTTGGTTCTACAAATGAAAAGCTCTGCCAAAGATTTTCTAAGCTTATGCATAGTGAATATGAAGTGAGTATGATAGGGGAATTAAGTTACTTTCTTGGACTACAATTCAGTCAAAGAAGTGATGGGATCTTCATCAGCCAAACTAAGTATGTCAAGGACTTATTGAAAAAGATTGGTATGGTTGATTGTTCACCTGCTTCTACACCTATGTCTACAGTAACAAAGTTGGATGAAGATAGAAAAGGAAAGAGTGTAGACATTTCAAGCTATAGAGGAATGATTGGATCATTGCTTTACTTAACTGCAAGTAGACTAGATATCATATTTGCAACATGTCTATGTGTAAGATTTCAAGCCAATCCAAAAAAATCACATTTGATGGCTATGAAGAGGATTTTCAGATATTTGAAGGGGACTCCAAACTTGGGATTATGGTATTATAAGGGAACTGGTTTTGAAGTTGTTGGCTACACAGATACAGATTTTGCTGGATGCAGGGTTGACAGAAAGAGTACTAGTGGAAGCTGTCAATTTGTTGGTCAAAGACTTGTATCCTGGTATAGCAAGAAACAACAATTTATATCAACTTCAATAGCAAAGGCTGAATACATAGCTGCAGGAAGTTGTTGTGCTCAAGTGCTTTGGATTAGAAATCAGCTAATGGATTATGGCCTAGTGTTACACAAAATTCCTATCATGTGTGAAAATACTAGTGTTATATCTATAGTTGCTAATCCAGTTAATCATTCTAGAACAAAGCACATTGATGTAAGATACCATTTTATTAGAGAACATGCTATAAATGGTACCATTGAGCTCATTTTTGTTTCAACAGAAAAACAATTGGCTGATAGTTTTACTAAACCATTGGATGAAGCAACTTTCACTAGACTTGTAGGTGAAATTGGAATGCTTAATTCTCCATCCCAAGGCAAGAACTCAGCTAATGTTTTGAAGCAGATTAATTTCTAGTAAATCAAAATAAATTTGATTTAATTGGAAATTAACTGAAATATGAATTATAAATATTTCAGAAATCTCTGCTATTTTTTTTCAAAAAATTTATCTTGGAATTTTTCAAATTCTAAGTAAACTGCTCAGTTGTCAATTTACATCTTTAATATATAAAATTAACACAAGGCAGAATTAAGTTGATCCAAAGGTATATAGAGAACTGAGTTCTCGATAAGTCTAATTGACTTCTCGACAAGTCATTTTAAGACTTCTCGAGTGAGTTCTCGATAAGTCAATTTACTGACTTCCCGATAAGCTTAAATATGACTTATCGATAAGTCCTTGTAGAGTTCTCTAGTGGTGTTATTTCACAGAGTTCTCTACAAGTACACTTTTTAAACTTATCAATAACTCAGAACTGAAATAATTTAATAATAAATTATTTTGGTAAAATACTTTTGGAAAATTCATTCTAATTTTATTTTGAATTTATTCAAATAAAAGTTGGAATTCATTCAGTCCATTTTTGGACAAACTGGGTATTTATTTGACATCTCGATAAGTAATTTCTTAGTTCTCTATAAGAGTAATTTAAAATGACTTCTCGATATGTTTTTCATCTCTTAAAATGACTTCTCGATAGGCTAATTCCAAACATCTATTTTTGAGTTCTCAACAAGTCATTTGCTTTTACTATAAATACCCAGACATCTCGATACATATACATACTTACAACTTTCGAGATCTCAAGTGACCTAGCCATTCAAGCAAAAACCGATTCTCTCTCGTTTTCATTTCTTTCCCAAAATTTTTTTCTTACCCACTCATTCTCATCAATCAACAATGGCACTAAATGTTGCAAGAGCCTCTATTCCAGAGAAAGAAACAAACTACCTCACTTTTACTGATGCTAACCAAGCTCCTGACAGTTTCAAGGGGTTTTTTGAAACTTTTGGCTGATTCTTATCTTGTAGGAGCTTTGACTGCAAATCATGTTCTGTATCTGGATGTTCTGAATGAATTCTGGACTACAGTAGTTGATAGGGCATAAAATAAACCTTGATTACGTAATTAATATCGCATTAATTATGTCAGAATTGGGCTAACAACTAAGCTCATTAGTAAGGGCCCAAAACCCTGAATATTAATTAATTTCGTAATTAATTAATAAGGGGTAAATCAACTGGTAAATAAAGTCCAACTAAGGATACAATTCCTTGGAGATTGGCCTCCAAGAAATCTCATAGGATAAGGAATCAGTTTCCTACTTTCTAGGACTCCAAAGTCCATTCTAATTCAGAGACTTGTCCATTAAGTCTCCTAACCCTAGTGCAATTCAAGGACTCTTAACATCTATATAAGGGGCCTCACCCCACAGATCTGAACTACATTTTTTGACTTGATCATTGGCAATCAGCAAGGTACGTAGGCATCTTGTTAAGGCAGATCAAGTCACGAGACACAAGAGCAGTTAAATCGAGCCTCGAAGCTCATGAACCCTAGCGTTAGATTTACCTAAAGTTTTTATCCATAACATTTGGCGCCGTCTGTGGGAAACCGTAACAACAACCATGGCGAGAACACGGAGTGGAAACAGCGCCCCTGGAGGAACACCAGTTGGGACGACCCAAACAATTTCGTCAATGGCGGAGATACCTCCGCATTCGACCTATGCCGCCACCCAAGGAGGAGCCCAGGTAGGGGCAACTGAACCTCAGCCACAAGGGACGATTCCCCCGGCTCCTCAAGGGACGAATCCCCAACTTCAATAGCTACATACACCTGTGAATTCTCGACCCATTGGGTATGAGTATTCAACTGTTGTGACCACTAACCCCCCTTATGGGATGCCCCTTTACCCCGAGGTTGGAGGAAGTGGACATGCTAATCGGAGTGAAGCACAAGGGCAGACGCCCCAATATATACGTAGTTTGGCTCCTATCCCGGAGGACCAAGAATTCTCTGGTCCTTACACTGAGAGAGACTCCAGACCTCTAGACCCCTACTTACCTCCAAGGAAGATAAATCCTCCTCCAATCATAAACCTGGATAGTCCGCTAAAGGGGAGGATTGTTGTCCCGAGGGCTGATCCAAGTAATCTTCTTCCCCTGGGAGATCCTGATGATCCTACTCCTCCATTCACTAAAGAAATAATGAACGCCCATATCTCAAGGAAGTTTAAGATGCCCACCATTAAAGCTTATGATGACACTGGAGATCCCGCTAATCATGTCAGGACATTCTCTAATGCAGTGTTGCTGTAGCCCGTGAATGACGCTATTAAGTGTCGTGCCTTTCCTCAAACCCTGTCAGGAATAGTCCAAAGATGGTATAGCCGTTTGCCCCCGAATTCTATTGGGTCCTTCAGAGAACTAAGTCAGGCTTTTATTAAGCAATTCATCAGTGGGAGAGTGCATGAGAAAAGTTCAGCATCCCTCATGAGCATTGTGCAGGGAGCGAAAGAATCCTTGAGAGACTATCTGAATCATTTCACCAAGGAAGCTTTAAAATTCCTAGACCTTAATGACAAGGTAGCTATGATAGCACTGCAACAGGGAACTAGGGATGAGTTCTTCAAGATGTCATTGGCCAAGCGCCCTCCTGAAAGTATGTTACAGCTCCAAGATAGGGCCGAGAAATACATCAAAGTGGAGGAGAGCATGAGGAAGACAGCAGTGAATAACGAGCCCGCTGGTGAAATGAAGCGAAAGACTGATCTGGAATATTGCTAAGGACAAGTATCCTAGAACTGAGCAAAACACTCATTCGACCCCGAAGAAGGGAAGACCTTGGAAAAAGTTCACTGAATATGCTAAGTTGAATGCTCCTAGAAGCCAGATCTTGATGGAAATTAAGAAAGAGAAAGATATTCGTTGGCCTAAACCCATGAAGGCTGATCCTACGAAGCTAGATAAGAGCAAATATTGCAGATTTCACATGGATGTTGGTCATGACACCGATGATTATACACAATTGAAAGATGAAATAGAGTTCCTCATTCGAAAAGGAAGGTTGGGCAAGTACACTAGAGATGAAGGAGATAGGAATAACAATGGGAGAAAGAACTTTGATGATCGTAGGAGGGACCAAGACGATCAGGGGCGAAATCCCCAGCCTAGGGGACCTGGTAATAAATGCAATCTTTGGAGGACCACGACCCCGAGGTCCTGTGATAAATACAATCTTTCGAGGACCAACTACTGCTGGTTTATCCAAAAACTCAAGGAAAACATATACTAGAAAAGTTATGCATATTATTGGGGAAGCTCCGAAGAGGGCTAGGACAAGAGTGACAATGGCATTTGATGATTCTGACTTGGAGGGTGTGAAATTTCCTCATAATGACCCGCTTGTCATAACACCGATAATAGGGAACAACCCGGTGAAGAGGGTCCTTGTAGATAACGGTGCCTCAGTGGACATCTTACTCCATGATACCTTTTTAAGGATGGGTTACAATGATTCTCAATTAACCCCGACCGATATGCCAATATATGGATTCGCAGGAGTGGAGTACCCCGTGGAAGGGATAATTAAGTTGCCATCTGAAAGAGATATGTCCTAAGTTCAATCATGTATGAGGATTTAGGAATAACTTTTATGTAACTTGTTTTGATTCATTGATATTAATAAAAGACTTGTTTTGTTTTTATTGCGGGCTCTATCTATTTAAATGTTTAAATAAGATATACCACAGTTTAGAGTAAAGCTTTTTATGGATTGTGATAATTTCATAATAATGAGACCTAAAAGATGATAACTCTAAACTTAAATAGTTCTTGGTCGTAGGATTACTAACTGGTAATTAATAATCCGCAAAGATCGGTACATACTATGCTTGCTTCATTATGAAGGATGTCTGTTCTCATAGACATTTGTGTGGTGACACTATAGCTAGTATATAGGTGCTTATTATAGAATAAGTTCACTGAACATGACTCACACAGCTGAACAACTGATGGAGTTCACTCACGTATCAGCAGTTGTTCACATAGTGATAGTTGTACAAGTATCCTTAGACTTAAGGTCATCATAGTCATCTTGTGTACACTGAACTATGCTTTGGTTTAGTTCTTAGTCTCAAGGGACAATTATAAGGGCTCTACTGGGTATAGGAATTTGTACACGAAGATAGTGTATGATCAATAAAGGATTTACCCCTTCCAGTGAAGGAAGAGAATGTTCAATACTGATCCACTTATGCTAGTTCAGGAATCTCTAGCCAGAGTGAATGAAATTAGAAAGGAGTTTCTAATTTACATTAAATAGAACTAAGCATAGTGAATGGGAAAGCAAGTGATTAAATAAGATAGGCTTGACACAAGTTCCATGCCTTGTATTTAATCGTGACATTGCAGGGTAGAAGGAATTGATTGTACGATAACTACTCACTGAATAGGTTCTTGGTATTTAAAGCAGTGAATTCGTATTATCCGGATAGTCGCGATATGCTGAGAAGTATCCCTCACGATGTAGAATTAATATGATTAATTAATTAATCATATTTAATGAATTAGAGAATTTATATAAATAATGATAAAATAGTTTTATTATTATTTATTTCTACTATCGGCTTAATACTGAACCTACAGGGTCACACCATAAAAGAGAATAATTTAATGGTGGAGGAATTAATTAATAATGGCTGATAATTATTTATTTATAAATAAATAATTGATTGGCAAATTTAATAATTGATTAAATGAGATTTAATTGATTATAAATTAATTAAGAAAAGGTTCTTAATATTATTAATTAAGAATTTAATTTTTGGAAATTAAATCAAGTGAGAGAATTATTTCTAAAGAGTTTAGAAAAATGATTAATAATTAAAAGGTGTTTTAATTATTAGTGAGAATAATAAAGGGTTAATAATAATAATATTTTATGGGAAAATTTTCAGCTGAAAATTTTGCCTATAAATATACTATTATAGACCCTATTTTTGCCTCAACCAATAAGATTTACAAAACCCTAATTCTCTCCATCTCCTCCTCCTTCATTACATAGTTTTCTTGGTGGATACCGGTGGAGTGCTTCACACTTGAGGAGCAGCTGCTAAGGATCTCCGTTCATCATTTTTGGATCGCCATTAAAGACCTCCATCTTTCCATTAACGTAAAGCTTCTTAAGGTAAACATACTGAACTACGAATTAAATATTATTTTTTCGCATGGATCCTGCAGAGGGTTTCGGTTTTTTTTTAAGATTAAATTTACGTTTCCGCTGCGTTTATGTGCTAAAAACCCTTCAATGGCATCAGAGCTACTTGCGAAAAGTTTTTAATTCGTTGATGTGTTTAACTGTTTTCGATATATGAGCATGTACGTGATTCGCCATGATTTGATGTTGATTTAATATGCTTATATATGTATGGTTTTGAATATATGATATTCATGTGATTTGTATAATCATAAGATGATTATGTAATCTGTATATATACTGATATATACATGATTTACATTTGTTCTAATTATGAGAATCATATTAGATACGGATTCTGAATTGGCTGCTACAGATTTGCTGAAATCTTGGTCTGGTGTCCGATTTATGCAAACGAATACCCTATTCCATAGGTAAACGAGCGTCTGAACAAAACTGAAAGCTAACGCTATCAACGACTCGTTTGTAAGGCGGTTGACATCGTTTGCTGCCCGTAAACAGTGATTCTTGTTTTTCTGATTTGATTCTGATTTTTGTCATATTTTCTTTTTATGATTAGATCGTGGATAATATGATATGTTAAGATCAGATTATGTGTTTTAACATGCTTTTATGTGTTGTATGAGCATGGTGGATGGTTATGGCCTTTCGGCCTTAGTGTAATGGTTTTGGTTTTGGTTTTGGTTTTAAATACGACTTGCATGTCGTCAATCTTTGTAATCATAAATCTCGAATGTAACTCGAGTTATTCTTGTAAGTTCATTAGACCAGTTTTACTTTCAATCATGTAATGTAATTGAAGACTCAAGAAGGCTATCCAATGGAGGTGATACAAAGAAGAAGACGAGGCATACAAGAAGTCTAAACAAAGAAGAAGACTTATGTAATAAGTAGTTGTATTTATTTCCATCACCATATTATATTGACCTTGATCTTTATCATGAGCTTGATAAAGATCACATAGGATGGGGCCATAACCAAACACATTTACTTTATTGTACTTTACATTTACTTGTTTATTTAATTTTATATATGAGATATATGCCTATGTTTACCATGCGATGATAGATTTAGGTGAACTTAAATCAATATAAGGCGTGCTCTAGAAAATCTAGAATAGGAATCGTTTCTTGCCTTAACAATAAATATTATAAATACGATCATGAGATTCTTATGTTTATAAAATACGTAATTGAATATGAATTTTCAATATTGAGAGAAAGGATGATTCTGTCAACAACAGATTTCTATCTGTAAGAAAGGGTTATTAAGTGACGCCTCTTGACAATGCTCCACCCGATCTGGGAATCATCTGATTATCGATTATTGATTTGAAATATTTAATTTAAAAGGAAGAATCTCTTTATAATATGATTATGATTGTAACGTAATATAATCCCTCTAAAATTAAATAATATCAAGTAGTAATTGGCCAATGACACAACGGGCTTGTGTCGGTCATAGCCTTCCAACATGGTAAAAGTGGTTCTTATTTTTAAATCATTGTCGTTTCGTGCTACAACCGAAGGCTTTGATTTCGAAATAAGAAATACTTGTCTATTACATAGAGATGTGTACATTGAATTAGAATCTAAAGGTCGGTACGTGCTACAGCCGTGGGCCGTTGGAGACTGATTCAATTGTACGAAATGTTGGGTTAGACTTGACTTAGAATATTGAGTTTGTCGTACCACAGCCGTGACTCGATTATTCAAGAGGCTAAACTTATTTTAGGGAATAACATAAGATGTAATTGATAAGAGTTGTCTGCCTATTGAACATCACATGACGTTTCGTGCCACAGCCGAGGTTGTGTGATGGAATGTAGGATCCCTATTCCCACTAGCATTATGAATGCTTAATTTTCACTTAGGGGGTTGAAAAAATTAGATAAACTAGTGGGAGACACTTATGAATAAAGACCCGATTCATATAGTGTTTTGAAATGAAATTGAATATTTGCTAAGTGTTGTTATGTGTTTATCATTTACAGATTTACTATATTCGTCATGTCTTCTGCACTATCACTCCGGAGCATACTAGATGCTCACAAGTTGACTGGTCCTAATTTAGATATTTGTTTTCACTGTAACAAGTTGGGGCAATGGAAGAGGAACTGCAAGGTTTACCTTGCAGAATTGAAGAAGAAGGGTAGTGAGACTACCGCTTCTAATTCAGGCATGTTCATGATCGAAGTTAATATGTCACTAGGTCAAATTTCTACTTGGGTATTAGATACCTCCTGTGGTTCTCATATTTGCAATTTGTTGCAAGGACTAAAGGGAAGTAGGACTTTTGAAGCAAGGGTTGCAGCCATATCTGTAGGATCATTTAGTTTACATATGCCTACGGGCAAGACTATTATTTTGAATAATTGTTATTACGTTCCCTCTATTGTGAGGAATATTATTTCTATTCCTATGTTGGATGTGGATGGTTTTTCATTTATTATTAAGAATAATGAATGTTCTATCCTTAGAGATAATGTTCTTTATGGACGTGGTATTATAAATAATGGTCTGTATGTATGTGACGTAGAGCATGATTTACTTCAGATTGAACAAACTGATAAAAGAAAACGAGATGATGAAAATCTGATTTATTTATGGCACTGTAGGCTAGGTCATATTAGTGAAAATAGACTGCGGACATTGCATAAGGAAGGGTTACTTGACCCCTTTGATTTTGAATCATATCCTACATGCGAGTCTGTCTATTGGGTAAAATGACCAAACTCCATTTAGTGAACATGGCGAGAGGGCTGCAGATTTGCTAGGATTGGTACACACAGATGTATGTGGACCAATGTCTACGCAAGCCATGGGTGGATTTTCGTACTTCATTACTTTCATAGATGATAGATCTAGATTCATATATGTGTATTTGATGAAACACAAGTCTGAAGCCTTTGAAAAGTTCAAAGAATATAAAAATGAAGTGGAGAAACAAACCAAACACAGTATTATAACTCTTCGATCAGATCGAGGTGGTGAATACTTGAATGGAGAGTTTCTAGATTATCTCAAAGAAAATGGTATAGTCTCCCAGTGGACTCCTCCATATACTCCACAGTTAAATGGGGTATCTGAAAGGAGAAATCGAACTTTGTTAGACATGGTTCGGTCCATGATGAGCTATGCGAATCTTCCAGTATTCATATGGAGTTATGCATTGGAAACCTCAACATATTTACTGAATAAGGTGCCTTCCAAATCTGTTCCTCAAACACCATATGAGATATGGAAAGAAAGGAAACCGAGTCTTAAACACGTTAAGATTTGGGGATGTCCAACTTATGTCAAGAAAGTTGACCCAGATAAGCTGGAATCTCGATCCGTAAAATGTAATTTTGTGGGATATCCTAAAGAGACTTTGGGTATTACTTTTACACCGATCATCGAGTGTTTGTCTCCAGACATGCTACCTTCTTGAAAAAGGAGTTTATCCTTGAAGGAAATAGTGGGAGAAAAATTGAACTTGATGAAGTTCAAGAAGCACAAACTACTACGGATCAAGTGGAAACACCTGTTCAGACTGAACAACCTTCTGTGGAACAGCCCATTCGTAGGACATGGAGAGTGTCTCGCCAATCTGAGAGGTATTATGGCCTTGTCATTGAGAATGACAATGAGTTGTCAATCATTGATGATGACGACCCTGTGACCTATAATGATGCCATGAGTAGTGTTGACTCAGAGAAATGGCATAGTGCCATGAAATCCGAAATGGAATCTATGTATACCCACCAAGTATGGACTCTGGTTGAGGTGCCTGAAGGTGTTAAGCCTATTGGGTGCAAGCGGGTATACAAAAGAAAGATTGGAGCAGATGGCCAGGTGGAGACCTATAAGGTCAGGCTCGTGGCAAAAGGATTCAAACAAAGGCAAGGGATTGACTTTGATGAAACTTTTTCGCCTGTAGCCCTGATAAAATCAATTCGGATTTTGCTTGCGATTGCTGCTTACTACGACTATGAGATCTGGAAAATGGACGTGAAAACGGCCTTCCTCAATGAGGAACTTGAGGAGGAAGTGTATATGACACAGCCAGAGGGTTTTCTTTTCAAGGGAAATGAACACCTAGTGTGTAAGCTGCTGCGAACCATATATGGTTTAAGGCAAGCTTCTCGTAGATGGAACATCCGTTTTGATGAGACAATCAAAGAGTTTGGTTTTATCAAAAACATAGATGAACCATGTGTCTACAAGAAGGTTAGTGGGAGCGCGGTAACATTTCTTGTATTGTATGTGGATTACATACTTCTTATAGGAAATGATATACCGATGCTACAATCAGTCAAAGTATGGCTATCAAAGAACTTCACCATGAAGGACTTGGGAGACGCATCCTACATTCTCAGTATGAAGATCTATAGAGATAGATCTAGAAGAATGATAGGTCTTACCTAGGGTACATACATCCAGAAAGTGCTTAAAAGGTTTAGCATGGAAAACTCCAAAAGAGGTCTCATACCGATGAGCCATGGAGTGTCCCTTTCCGAAAAATGTCTCCTAAGACACCTGAGGAAAGAGAGCGTATGAGTAAGATTCCTTATGCTTCAGCAATAGGATCTATCATGTATGCGATGTTGTGTATAAGGCCTGATGTTTCTTATTCAATTAGTGTGACGAGCAGATATCAGTCCAATCCAGGTGAAGACCACCGGAAAGCAATGAAAAACATCCTTAAGTACTTGCGAA
The DNA here is from genome assembly GCF_009905375.1 of Apium graveolens. Lineage (NCBI taxonomy): Eukaryota > Viridiplantae > Streptophyta > Magnoliopsida > Apiales > Apiaceae > Apium > Apium graveolens. The sequence goes on from NC_133648.1 coordinate 292,432,979, forward strand.
GGACTCAGGACATTTTTCTTGTTTTTGGTGGTGAATCTGAGTTGAAAATAGAGGGTTATACTGACTCTAGTTTTCAATCAGAAAGTGATAGCAAATCCATGTCAGGGTACGTGTTTACTCTGAATGGTGGTGCAATTAGTTGGAAGAGTTCCAAACAATCTACAACGGCTGACTCCACAGCGGAAGCAGAATATATAGCTACAAGTGAGGCTGCAAAAGAAGCCGTTTGGATGAGGAAATTTGTTTCTGAGTTGGAAGTTGTTCCTAGCGTTGAAGAGCCTATTGTGTTATATTGTGATAACAACGCAGCAATAGCACAAGCCAAGGAACCTAGGTCTCATAGAAATTCCAAACATGTCATGCGGCGCTTTCATCTGATTAGGGAGATTGTTGAAAGAGGAGATGTCAACGTCGAGAGAGTTGACATACATAACAACGTAGCAGACCCACTTACAAAGCCACTTTCTCAGAGTCACTTTGATCGTCATAAAGACAAGATGGGTATTAGATACCAGAGTGATTGGCTTTAGTACAAGTGGGAGATTGAAAGAGATATGTCCTAAGTCTAATCATGTATGAGGATTTAGGAATAACTTTTATGTAATCTATTTTGATTTCATTAATATTAATAAAAGATTGTTTTGTTTTTATTGCGGGCTCCATCTATTTAAATGTTTAAATAAGATATACCACAGTTTAGAGTAAATCTTTTTATGGATTGTGATGAGATCATAATAATGAGACCTAAAAGATGATAACTCTAAACATAAATAGTTATTGGTAGTAGGATTACTAACTGGTAATTTATAATCTGCAAAGATCGGTACATACTATGCTTGCTTCATTATGAAGGATGTCTGTTCTCATAGACATTTGTGTGGTGACACTATAGCTAGTATGTAGGTGCTTATTATAGAATAAGTTCACTGAACATGACTCACACAGCTGAACAACTGATGGAGTTCACTCACGTGTCAGCAGTTGTTCACATAGTGATAGTTGTACAAGTATCCTTAGACTTGAGGTCATCATAGTCATCTTGTGTACACTGAACTGTGCTTTGGTTTAGTTCTTAGTCTCAAGGGACAATTATAAGGGCTCTACTGGGTATAGGAATTTGTACACGAAGATAGTGTATGATCAATAAAGGATCTACCCCTTCCAGTGAAGGAAGAGAATGTTCAATGCTGATCCACTTATGCTAGTTCAGGAATCTCTGGCCAGAGTGAATGAAATTAGAAAGGAGTTTCTAATTTACATTAAATAGAACTAAGCATAGTGAATGGGAAAGCAAGTGATTAAATAAGATAGGCTTGATACAAATTCCATGCCTTATATTTAATCGTGACATTGCAGGGTAGAAGGAATTGATTGTACGGTAACTACTCACTGAATAGGTTCTTGGTATTCTAAGCAGTGAATTCGTATTATCCGGATAGTCACGATATGCTGAGAAGTATCCCTCACGATGTAGAATAAATATGATTAATTAATTAATCATATTTAATGAATTAGAGAATTTATATAAATAATGATAAAATAATTTTATTATTATTTATTTCTACTACCGGCTTAATATTAAACCTACAGGGTCACACCATAAAAGATAATGATTTAATGGTGGAGGAATTAATTAATAATGGCTGATAATTATTTATTTATGAAATAAATAATTAATTAGAAAATTTAATAATTGATTAAATGAGATTTAATTGATTATAAATTAATTAAGAAAAGGTTCTTAATATTATTAATTAAGAATTTTACTTTTGGAAATTAAATCAAGTGAGAGAATTATTTTTAAAGAGTTTAGAAAAAGGATTAATAATTAAAAGGTGTTTTAATTATTAGTGAGAATAATAAAGGGTTAATAATAATAATATTTTATGGAAAAAATTTCAGCTGAAAATTTTGCCTATAAATATACTATTATAGACCCTATTTTTGCCTCAACCAAAAAGATTTATAAAACCCTAATTCTCTCCATCTCCTCCTCCTTCATTACATCGTTTTCTTGGTGGATACCGGTGGAGTGCTTCACACTTGAGGAGTAGCTGCTAAGGATCTCCGTTCATCATTTTTGGATCACCATTAAAGACCTCCATCTTTCCATTAACGTAAAGCTTCTTAAGGTAAACATACTGAACTACGAATTAAATAATATTTTTTGCATGGATCCTGCTGAGGGTTTCGGTTTTTTTAAGATTAAATTTACGTTTTCGCTGCGTTTATATGCTAAAAACCCTTCACCAACGACCATAGGTCAGGAACCAAGACAAGCAACATAGATGTTGGACTTTGTGGTGGTGAAGGCTAGTTCAACATACAACGCAATCATGGGAAGAACAGGAATACATGCCTTCAAGGTAGTCCCTTCTTCCTACCATTCAGTGATGAAGTTTCCCACCCAGAATGGGATTGGAGAAGAGAGAGGAGATCAGAAGATGGAAAAGAGTTGTTATGTGGCCTCTCTTAGGGCAGATGGAGTTGGGGGTCAGGTTCTGCCTATTGAAGACCTGGATATCTGTGAGAATGATGAGAAACGAGGGAAGCCAGCAGAAGACTTGGTTTCGATCCCTTTGGCTCCCGAGGATCCTGAGAAAGTGACTTTCATTGGAGTAACACTAGAGGAGCTCCTTAGAGGGAAGTTGGTGAATTTTTTATAAGAAAATAGTGATGTGTTTGCATGGTCAGCAGTTGATATGCCAGGCATAGACCCAGAATTGATCACTCACAAGCTGAATGTGGATCCAAATCGAAAGACTGTAAAGTAAAAGAAAAGAAGCTTTGCTTCAGAGAGGTAATAAGCTATTAAACAAGAAGTAGAGAAGCTCTTAGAGGCTGGTTTCATTGAGGAGATACAGTTTCCGGAATGGTTAGCAAACCCTGTGATGGTAAAGAAGGCTAATGGAAAATGGAGGATATGTGTGGATTTTACCGATCTGAATGACGTGTGCCCTAAGGACTGTTTCCCATTGCCAAGGATAGATATATTGATAGATGCTACTACTGGTCATGAGATGCTGAGCTTCATGGATGGATTCAGTGGATACAATCAGATCAAGATGCATAGGATGACATCCCAAAGGTATCGTTCATTACTGACTTTGGTGTTTTTTGTTATCTTGTTATGGTGTTTGGTCTCAAGAATGCAAGAGCCACCTATCAAAGGTTGGTAAATAAGATTTTCAAAGACCTTATTGGTAAAACTATGGAAGTTTGTGTTGATGACATGTTTGTCAAGAGTTTGGTGAAGACTGATCATATAACCTATTTGAGGGAAGCCTTTGAAAGTGCTGAGATATCATAAAATGATGCTAAACCCTACAAAGTGTGCTTTTGGAGTGGGATCTGGAAAGTTTTTGGGACTGATGGTCTCCAAGAGAGGAATCGAGGCCAATCTTGATAAAATAAAGGCAATTTTGGACATGGAGCCCCCAAAGACCATCAAAAATGTTCAAAAGCTCATTGGAAGGGTTGCTCCTTTAGGGCGTTTCATCTCCAAATCTGGGGACAAGTGCTTGTCATTCTTCAAATCCTTGATGAAGGTTAAGGATTTTGTATGGACTAAGGAAAGCCAGAAGGCATTCGAAGAGTTAAAAAAGTATATGGCTCAAGCCCCATTATAGGCCAAACCAGCTCAGAATGAGGTTTTGTATCTATATTTGGCTGTCTCAGAGAATGCCTTGAGCACTGTATTGGTTAGGGAGGAACTTAAAGTCCAGAAACCCATATATTACGTCAATAAAATCTTGTACGGAGCTGAGTTGAATTATTCAACTATTGAGAAGTTTGCTTTAGCCTTGGTGATGTCCTCAAGGAAGTTGCGCCCTTACTTCCAGGCCCATAAAATTGAAGTGCTAACAAATCAGCCCTTGATAAATGTTATTCATAGCCCCAAAGCTAGTGGAAGGTTGATTAAGTGGGCAATAGAATTGGGAGAATTCAATATTAAATACAAGCCACAAACGGCAATAAAAGCCCATGCATTGGCTGACTTCGTGGTGGAATGTACCATACCCAACCAAGAAGTCGAGGGGCAGGAAGATACTATACCTCAAGGCACAGAAGGTGATAAAGGAGACAAAGAAAAGGACGTTAAGGAGAAGGAATATTGAATTCTCTATTTTGATGGAGCATCAAAAACAAATTCAAGCGGAGCAGGGCTAGTTTTACAAAGCCCCGATGGGTTCTTGATTGAATATGCTATGAAGTTAGACTTCCCAACTACAAATAATGAAGTAGAATATGAAGCTCTGATAGCTAGCCTTGGCCTAGCAGGGACATTAAGAGTCAAGAACTTAAAAGTCTGTGGAGACTCGAAGCTAGTCATATCCCAGGTCAGGGGAGATTTTGAGGCAAGGGATGATACAATGGCTAAGTATGTCCGCCAAGTAAGGGTTGTGATGACTCAATTCGATGAATGCCATGTTGAGCACATTCTAAGGGAGGAAAATGCTAAGGCGGATGCGTTGTCTAAGTTTGATTCATCAAAAATAGAGGAAAGTTCAGGAAGTGTATCTTTCCATGTTTTGAAAACACGGAGCATTGATGTTAAACTTGTAGCTCCTATAGGGCTGGGGACGTCATGGATAGATCCCATTAAGGCCCATATTCAAACTGGTTGGCTGCCAAATGATGTGACTGAAGCACGAAAGTTAGTTGTTCGAGCACTGAGATACTCCTTGATCGACGAGATTTTGTACAAAAGATCTTATGTGGTTCCTTACTAAAGGTGTCTCAGACCTGATGAGGTACGCTTGGCTCTTGAAGAAGTACATGAAGGTATCTGTGGGCAACACATGGGGGGTAGAGCACTGGCTCATAAGATAACTTGTTTAGGCTTTTATTGGCCAGAGATGATGGTCGATGCCAAAGAATATGTGAAGAAGTGTGATCATTGTCAGAAACATGTACCGGTTGTTCAACAACCCCCCGAGATGTTGACTTCCATCAACTCTCCCATCCCATTTGCCATGTGGGGAATGGATATACTTGGGCCTTTCCCCATGGCCATGACACAAAGGAAGTTCCTGATTATAGCTATTGATTATTTTACTAAGTGGATTGAAGCTAAACCTTTAGGCAAGATCATAACCAAGCAGGTTGCACAATTCTTGTGGGAAAATATCATGTGCCGATATGGAATTTCCCCTATCCTGGTTACCAACAATGGAACACAATTCAACAATGAGGAATTCAAGAAGTATTGCAAGGAGAATGAGATTGAGTTGTGGTTTACCTACGTAGCTCACCCGCAAGCCAATGGGCAAGCGGAAGTGGCGAATCAAATAATCATGGATGGACTGAAGAAGAGGATCGAGAAATCAAGGAAAAATTGGGTGGATGAAATACTCCCAATACTATGGGCTTATAGAACTACTAGTAGAGTCACAACTGGAGCAACTCCCTTCATGTTAGCATATAGGGCAGAAGCGGTTGTTCCTGTGGAGATATCACATTCGTCCCCCAGGATCCAAGCTTTTAATGCTGAGGAAAATGAGGAGGGGCAAAGATTAGCCTTGGATCTGATTGATGAAGTACGAGATGAGGCACATGCGAAGATAGTGGAATATCAGAAAAAGGCTTCATTCTACTACAACCTAAGGGTTAAAGAAAGGTTCTTCAAGCAAGGTGACTTGGTTCTGAGGAAGATGGAAGCTTCCGGTGTTGAGCAGAAGGGAAAACTTGCCCCAAATTGGGAAGGGCCATACAAGGTCAAAAGTGTTCAAGGAAGAGGAACCTACAAGCTGGAGAATATGGATGGTTTTGAAGTCCCAAGAATCTGGCACGCACAGAACCTAAAGATTTACTATACGTAAAATGGTGAGCACGATTCTCATTTGTCAAAATGACAAGAAGGTTGAAAAGCACCTTCAAGCTTTGCTTGCTTAGGATTTCATGTTTTAGTTTTATAAGGCTACTCTTTCAAGTTTGAGGTTTATTAAGACTTGTGTAAGGGATGAGTCCCAAAAGTTTATGAATTTTATAAAGTTTCCAAAATATGTTTAAAATCCCTATGGCATGACAAGTAAACTAAGTGCATGAGATAAAAGCATAAAGTTTGATAAATAAGCCATATTCGAATAAGCAATACAAAGTTCGATGAATAAAGGTAGTCTCAAAGACAAAGTAAAATAAATAAGCCACGCAGGGCTAGCAAAGCTCTAAGGAGCGGAGATGCCCTCGGCATCCATATCATCATCCCCTTCGCTCTCGCTGGACATCTTAGTAGTCTCGGTCTCGGAGGAAGAAGAGCTATGATCATCTGCTGAAGGCCGAGAAGATGACTCGGGAGGAGGAAGAAGCGGGTCCTGAGGGGTACGATCTGAGACAACTACACGGGTACGAAATCTCTGCAGTAGAGTCTCATCATCAGGACAAACGTAGTCTGCCGGGTTTATGTCAGGACAAGCCTCGTTCACGGTTCCAAGGGTCGTGTCCCAGCCAGTCCTAAAAAACCTAGGGAACACCGAGTCGTCCCTCACCCTCATTGACTGAGTGAACTCCACCGAGTCCAAATAATTATCAGTCACCCTATCCTTCTCAGCCTTAACACGACCAGTTCAGCATTTGACTCTCCAAGCTCCTCCTCCTTATGCTTCAACTTCCTCTCTAGCGAAGCATACTTCTTCTGATGCCTCCTAAGAGCATTATCAACATTATCTGAGGCCTTCTTCCACGATTCAGCTTGCCTCATAGCAGCTTGGAAGTAAGCATTAGACTGAAACAAAACAATAAACAAAGATGTAAGGCAAGTAAATGCTACAAGTATATAAAAAAGGAGTAGGATTTTATTTAAGAAAGAATCATACCGAGGCCAAGGACTGAGCACCCATGAGATTTATCCTCTCCAAGTCTGGGCCAGCCACGATGTCAGTGAAGTCCTTGGGGGTCACACCGTGGTAGGACCAATCCCACGCATGTTTTGTGGATCTAACCACAGTGTCCCCATGACAGAACCCCTAGAGAGGCTGGAAGGCCCCAGTGGCAACAGAAGTGGGAGCAGCAGAAGAAACAAGGACATTTGGGGCTTTAGTTCCCTCAGAAGAAGCCTCCACCATAGGCTCCTTGTGCTTCCTTAAGAAGCTAGGCTCCAAAGCCTTTCCCCGGGTGTCCAATCCTGTGAGCCGAGCCTTCTTTATCCTCGCAGTTTCTTCAACGAAAGGAACATTATCCTCGTTAATTTCCTTAGCAGCTGCAAAGATAAAAGAGAAACAAAAATAAGTGGTGTCAATAATGCATGAAAGAAAGTAAAAATAAGAAGGGAAAAAAAATACCATATGCAGAAACTGAGGAGAGCCCCACTTGGATAAGGGAAAACTCTTCTAATAGAGTCCAGCTGGGAGTGGCACCATCATCCCGAATGAGCTCGTTATAGATAATAGTCTCCTCGGGGGTTAGGTGAATGGATTTGAGGCTACCATCGCTGACCTTCCCGAAGGAAGATCCGAAGAGGGTTCCCCAGTCCTCATTCTCCTAACTTAGCCCGACAAAACTACTCCTCCAGTGTTGGTTATTATCGGGGATGGAAGCACTGTTAAATATGTGTTTACATTTGGGCCTTTGTCTAATATAGACCCAACCACAAGTGTTTTGAGAACTATTGTAACACTGAAAGATTTTCCTAAAGACTGTTACTGACAAAGGGAAACCTCCCCTAAGACACGAGACCATAAAACATAGAATGTTTCTCCAAGCATTAGGAGGAAGTTGACAAGGATTAATTTGTAAGTCTGCTAGTAAGACAGGAATGAAATCATGGAAAGAAAACCTAAGCCCGGCATTAAGGGCGTCTGCATAAATGAATATAGTGTCGGGCTTCCAGTGGCAAGTATGATCACCACCATCAGCGGGAACTAGCCTAAGAGGGGGACGAACATTATAAAGTGTGTTCATTTTATCAAAATCTATGTTGTGCCATGTGTTACAATAATCGAATGAATCTAGATGTGCATTAGAAGGGTATTCATCCCCTAGTGTTAATCATGTCTAACAATGATATATAAGAAGAGCGGATTTCGATATCGTTACCTCGTTTTGAAGCAGAAGCGATCTTAGCTGGCCTCTCAGAACTTTTATCCGCATTGATGGAGATAGAAGATAGCTTGGAAGCTTTGGAAGGAAAAGAAGGGTGGCCGGAAAAGGCTGGCTCTTAACCGGAGAAAAAACTAGAAGACTGAAGAGAAGAAGGAGCTTTGAAGAGTGAAAGTGGGAGGTGAAGAATGAAATGAGTAGTGTGAGTAAAATCACACTCCCCCTCCACTCTTATATAGCCTCCAAAACCAGCAAATGGGCCTAAAAAGCCCATTTGGGCCCAAAAATCAGAAGGATCTAGAAGAGTCTAGAGGATTTTGGGAGAATAGAAATAAAAATTTGATTTAAATATATATATTTGAGGGAATTCTGGAAAAATCCAGAGAAATCTGGAAATAAAACTTGATAATATTTCAGAATTCCAAAATATTCCGGAATTTGGATTTTAAATCCCATAAAAAATGGAGGCCCAACCCAAATCATGGGCCCAAATTCTGGAAAAGTCTAGAACATGTGCTCTAAAGGATCCTGGAAAAACCTAAAGAGCCCAGATAAAAAGCCCAGAAAAGTTATGGGCCCAAGAGGGTAAATTATTAAAGTTCCTGACCTAAATTCGATCAAGAATTCTAATCGAATAATCCTAATCAAAATTACCTTCGATTAGAGATTATAGGCCTTTAATTCGGTCAAAAACAAATTTAACAAATCAATCCTGACCGAAAAAAGGTTAGGATCCTGATCAAATACTTGTGGTCGAAAAAGACCACGACCAGAGCGACAAGGACCTAATTCGGTCAGAAAAGTCAGAGTCAAACACAAATCCTGACCGAAATAGGTCAGGAATCTTGGTCGACGGTTTTTGCTCGACAAGGCCTTCGACTAGGATTAAAAGGGGGCGTAATTCAGTCAAGGCAGTGAAAATCCTGACCGAATTTCGGTCAGGTTCTAGTCGAACGCTCTTGCTCGAATATCGCTTCGACCAGAAAGAAATGGAGGTTAATTCGACCAGGATCCTGGCCAAAAGGATTCCTGGTCGAAATTCCTGTAAAAAAGGAGAAAAAAGAGAGAGCAGAAATTTCAGGAAAATTCAAAAAAATACAAAAAAATTCTTGAATAATTCAGAAAAATACAAGAAAATCCTTGAATAATTCCAGAAAATGAAGAAAATTCCTTGGAAACTCCTGAAAATTATGAACATTTTTTGGGAAATAAGAAAAAATCCCAGAAATTAAGGAAAAATTCCTGTAAATTAAGGAAAAATCCCAGAAATTAAGGGAAAATTCCTGAAAATTAAGGGAAAATCCCAGAAATTAAGGGAAAATTCCTGTAAATTAAGAAAAAATCCCAAAAATTAAGGGAAAATTCTTGTAAATTCAGAAAAAAAATCCTAGGAATTAGGAATAAATCCTATAAATTAAAGAAAATTCCGTGGAAAATTTCTGAAAATTATGGATGTGTTTTGAAAATCAAAGGAAAATTCATGTGAAACCTAGAAATTAAGGGAAAAATACCAGATAATTCCTAAAAAATAGGAATAAGGGTAATGAAAAGTGATAGGGAGATTCCAAAATATCCCTAAGGCCGTGTACAAGGCAAATCGTTGTAAATGTGTAGGTCGCTCTACACTTTACGCAAAAACGATACTCTGAAAGGGAACGAATGAACTTAACTTCTGCGAAATATTTTACGGTTTCCTAGAAGTTGGGGGGAAAATGATAGGGAATACAATAAACCCTGATTGCGTAATTAATATCGCATTAATTATGTCAGAATTGGGATAACTGCTAAGCCCATTAGAAAGGGATGAAAACCCTGAATATTAATTAATTACGTAATTAATTAAGAAGGGGAAATCAGCTGGTAAATAAAGTCCAATTAAGGATACAATTCCTTGGAGATTGGCCTCCAAGAAATCTCATAGGATAAGGAACCAGTTTCCTACTTTCTAGGACTCCAAAGTCCATTCTAATTCAGAGACTTATCTACCAAGTCTCCTTACCCTAGTCCAATTCAAGGACTCTTAACATCTATATAAGGGGCCTCACCCCATAGATCAGAACTACGTTTTTTGACTTGATCCTTGGCAATCAGCAAGGTACGTAGGCATCTTGTTAAGGCAGGTCGACTCACAAGACACAAGAGTAGTAAAATCGAGCCTCGAAGCTCACGAACCTTAGCGTTAGATTTACCTTAAGTTTTTATCCATAACAGCAGTAGTAAAGACTGATATGAATGACAACTCTCTCTCTATGATGGTGACATGCACAATTGGAGGCCAGCTAATAGAGTTCAATGAACAAGATATGAATAGAGCTTTGGGGCTCTCAACTGAAAATCTAGTGGAGGTATCAACTCCTGATGATTTGACAGAGTTCATGGACTTTATCAACTATGGTGGAAGAATCAACCTGTCAAGCTTGAACAGAACAAATCTAAGGAAGGAGTGGTCCTTTATGTTTGATTATGTGGTGAGGGCTTTTCATGCAGGAAGACAGGATATGACAACATTTCAAGTGTGGTGCAAAAGCTAGTGTACTCAATTACCCATAACAGACACTTGAATGTTTGTCTATTGATCCTGGAAGAACTTGCAACCATGCTAACAATGACCCTGTCAGCTAGAGGTAAGGAAATTTTCTTTCCTAGATTTATTATGTCCACTTTAAATCATAAAGTAGCAGACATAAATTTATTGAATGGTATAGATAGCACAAAAATAGGCAATTATAAACAAGTGTCCAAAATAATATTTTGGTTCATTTATTACAAAGAATAAGGTAAATGTAAGTCTGAAAATCACTTCATTGATGTTGGAGAGGTTTAGGACTTACCCTTATCCAATGTCTGACACGAGATCAAATGTACAATCTAGCACAGCTATGATCCCTGAACCTGTGGAAGTACAAACAGGAACACCCACGGGGATCTTCCCAAGATGAAACCATTCCGTCAAAACCTGTAGAAGCTAGGAAACCAACCACCTCATTTTCTCAAAAGGATGAGGTGAGTAAAAAGAAGAGAAATAGGGTAACTTTAGCAGTTATAACTGAGAGTGGTGGGGATCAAGTAGAAGCTAAGTCACCTTTGGTCAAGAGATCCAAAAGAAGTAAAAAATATGAGCTGACCACTCAAGCTACCTCTGTATCCTCCCAACAGAATGCAGTTATAATAATGGGGACTAAACAGACTCTAGATGCATCCTCTCAACAAGGTGTATCTATTGAAAAGAGCATCCACCCCAATGCACTATATAAAGAGTCTACACAGCCTGCACATAAAGCAATTCAAGTGTATGGTAGGAGGAATAAGGAAGGCACACACAGTGAGGGCACATCTCTTGAAGCTCCCTCATCTATTCAGGGGGAGCTGCCAACACTCACATCTGAGCAATAATCTCTCATATCTCAAATTTCTTCTCTATCAACTACACTTGAATCTGATTCTCAGGTGCAAGCTAAATCAAGTGACTTGGTTCAAGAAACCTTGATCACCACCCAGACACTTCATTTAGATGGTGAGAGGCTACTAGCTGGGGTAGACCTTGATGACACCATAAAAACATGGGGGATTCATCAGTTTTCACTAAAGACCCCATCGATGTATCAAATGCACCTTCATATGCAAATCAGTCTTCACAGACTGTAAGGTTTGAGGGTAGTACTCATAAGGGGGAACTATCTAAATCCTCTCCAATTTAATTAGAGTTCCACATGTAGGGACAACTCCCCTCAAAACCCTAGCAGAAATTGCTTTGGCAGTTGATGCTAGGAGTACAATTGCCAGTGATCCTGTCTTAGGGGAGGCAAGAATAACATATTCAGGTGACAGTATGGTGCAAGACACACACGGGTTTGAGACTGGTGCCATGGTAGTAATCCAGTCAAATCCCCTTTAATTTAATTGGAGGTTCCCATAACTAGTGTAGAATAACAACTAGCCATAACCACAGAGCAATCTGTGAGTAAAACTGTGACTTCAGTCACAAGTGTTTCTGAACCCTCAACTTCTCAACCTCAACAACCACATATTCTATCACAATGGCTGCAAGAATCTGGTTCTCAACCTACATCCATTGATGATCTTCTAGTTGAACAGATTTCTGGACTGGCAAACATCTCTCAACATCTACTCACTTCTGATATGAGCAATCAATACTATCAAGCCATCATGCTCACTTACAATGAAGATGTTGAAAAACAAAAGAAGAAGATTGTTAATGATGAAGAACATGATGGTAATGTGGATGCATGGCTCTCTCAGGATTTTGTGTTGGAAATGAATCAAGTCTTGGCCAGATTCTGGGAGGAGTATGTTACAATTCTTAATAGCAATGCAAAGGCCTTGACTCCACAAGAGGTGTATGATGCAGTTACAGAGGTGCACAAAGCTCAGCTCAAGACTTTTATCTTTTCGGTAAAGCTCTTGAAGTCAAGATGACTGGTCATGAGGATAAAATTAGGAAGCTGGTGAAGGATAAGATGGATGAAATTATACCATCTCAAGTAAAAATCACTTCTAAATTCAAGCACTTTGCTGAGCAAATGTTAAGGATGGATCTTACTACAATTGAGAAAGAAGTCAAAAATCTTAAACAATCCTTTATCTTTCTCCATACAGTTGTCCAGAAGAAAATCACTCATTCAAATGACATTAAGTTCAAGTTGGAACAACTTCACCAAAGCAGATATGAGCCTTTAGCCTTGCTTATGGAAGGCATCAAACAGGCTATAGAAGAAACCTTTGGCACATCTACTAGCTCTTATCAGCCTGGCTCAACTTCCATAAATCTGCAAATCTAATATCTACAAAGCCAAGTCTCAGCACTGCAAGACTCAAATGCTTCTCTCATTGCACAAGTTTAAACCTTGACTTCTCTAGTCAAAAGTCGACAAACTGACATCCAGAACCTGGTGGACTCTCATAAGCGTCTTCAAATGCAGAATTTTGTTGCTCTGGGAGCCATCATAGGAAAGCTCAACATTTCACCGCCTGCCTTACCTGAACAAATTAGACCAGAACTTCCAACTCCCCTGCTCATGCCTGTTTCCAAGACTAAGGGGGAGATTGAGGCTAGGATTGCACAATCCAGGGATGCTAAGACATAATCTCAAAAGTCTGTTCAGGTGGGATAAAGCTCAAATACTCAAGTTGCTGTTGGAAAAGAAAGATTACTAAGGGCTGCAGAAGGACCTAATCAAGATCAGAAATTTAATGACCTTCTTGCAGCACTAAGAGTGTCTCTTCAACATAACTATATGAGTTGCAAGAAAGCTTTAGGCAAGAACATCAATTTTATAAGAGTAGTGGTGGTAAAGATTGACAACTTCCTAGAGAAAAGAATTGTGATGAATATAAATGATGGTGGGGTGGACAGGTGTCTTCAGGTTACCTTGGAAAATCTCCAAACATTGAGAGCATCTGAATTGGATGTTATGATTGACAAAGTACACCAAGTAAAACCTGAAGACACTCAACCTCTATATGAGCTTAAAAAGGCACAGATAACAGCTTTTTCAGAAGCCTGTCTATCTCCAAACAGGGGAATTATTTATGTCTGCCCTTCAACCAAGCATGCCAAGCATCTCTATATTCCCAAACATTGTGTCAGATCAAACTTAAGGCTGCTAATGACTTTACAGTCTGATTTAAAGATCAAGAAGAGCAAGAAACATGAGGATGTGGAGATTATAAAGATCTTAGAAAGATACCTTGTAGACTATGACAACATGTTGCCAACTACTAGGTACAATATAAGGAAAGATGAGGATGATGATAAGCAGGATGATGATCAAAAACCTTCTGGCTCAAATCCAAGTCAACCCTCCAAGGACACTAGTAGCAAGGACAAAAAGCAGGAAGAGAAGAAGAATGATGGGAAGAAAAGAGAAAGTGAGATGAGAACCAAAAACAATCATGATGGCTCAGAATCACACCAAACCCTAAAAATCCAAACACAACCAGCTCAAACCTCAACTCAACCTTCAACATCAAATATCTTAAACATCAAACCACCTCAAACCTCAAAGCCTAAATTTCTATTCAAGTAAACTGCTAACTCTTCCCTAAAGATTCCAATCACCACAAGCCAGACAAGTCTCAAGAAAATCACAATCCTGCCTTTAGCCAAGCCTTCACTAAAAGTCAATCTCAAATATATTGGAAGAATGCCTAAGAAAGCCAAGCTTACAAAGAAAGGAGAAGTCACTGAAAGGGCCATCTGGAACTGTTTCAAGCAATCCGACTTTCTACCTTTGAATTGGTGCATCTCAGATGAAGATCATTTTCAACAACTTGCTGAGGAAATAGTCAGAGTCTGCGTTGTATCTTTTAGGAAAGTTAGAATTTTCTATGAAGATGGGTCCTTCACCTTTCTTGGTAGTGATTTAATAGATTCTCTTTCTCCTACAGAAATTAAGAGAATAATAAGTTTTCTAAAGGACAAGGATACTGCCACAAGGGCATGGAGATCAGTTATAGCTGAATGGTTTATTAAAAGGGAATAAACAAGAAAAAGAAATAAGGCTGAATCTGAAGAAAGAGTGAGGAAGTATAATGAGGAAATTGAGATGTTCATAAAAAGATCAGAAGAGCTCAAGGCCAAACGAATTAGCAGAATCTCTAAAGATGGGAAATTTCTAAACATCAAAGCTCGTGGATTCTCAAAATTTAGGATTGATTTACTAGATAGGTTTTCCAAAGGTTTCAAGAAAAAAACTTGTAGAAGCTCTAAATGGAACACCTATTATAGAAGAACTGGAAATTCTTGATCACTTGAAGGATGTTCTTAGGCAAGAAGTAGATACAAAAACTGTATTTACCTGATACTTGTAACCATTAAACTCTGTAAATCTCCTTATGTGTAAAAGTTGTAATTCTATCAAGCTTTATGTATTGATTTCATTTTCCATATTATTTTGAACTTGGGATTAGTCTTGTTAATAGGCATGAATGTGTTAAGCAATCTTCTCACAAATTGGGGGAGATTGTTGTGCAAAACATGCATGTACTTTAACAAGACTAAGTCAAATTGACAATCCTAAGTAAGTTGTATTGTAATCTTAGTTTGCATTTGTACTTGTAACTTCTAAAGTCTGTAAAAATGAAAAAGGAGCAGATTGGATTCTTTTTGTTTAAACAGTATCAAGCCTAAGGATTCTATCTGGAAGATCAAGAAGATCATGCCTCAGAAGAATTTTGAAGAAGCTTGGAGTTGAATAAATCTGTTTGGATAAAAATATTCTAAGTCAAAGATCTCTACAAGTCACAGATTTAGTGTTATAGAGAAGTCACTCAAGAACTCCAAATGACTTATCGAGAAGTCAGGAAAGCTACTAAAGAACTCACAGAGATATCGATAAGCCAAATTGAAGACATGAAGATTGGATATATCGACAAGTCATTTCTTCACTAGGGAATCCAGAGTTATCGAAAAGTAAACATTCATTAGAAAACTCTCAGTTATCGATAAGTCAAATTCCATTAAAGAACTCAGAGATATCGATAAGCCAAAATTCACTAAAGAAAAATGAGTTATCAACAAGTCAAATTTGACTAGAGAACTCCGAGTTATCAATAAGTCAGTAAGCCACTAGAGAACTCAGAGATATCGATAAGTCAAAGTGAATATATGAGGACTAGAGATCTTGACAAGCCAAATTCTCTTATAGAGAACTCAGAGACCTCTACAAGTCAAATTAACTATGGAGTATTAGAGATCTCGATAAGCCAATATACGTATCGAGACGTCAAGTTCTCTATAGACCAAAATGGAGATCTCGAGGTAAAATCTCAAAGTACAAAATTGCAGACCATTTCAATATCCAAGATTTACAATCTACAAACAATCCAAACAGCTGGATTGATAAGTCTGTAAAAAGCAGCTTGAAGGATGTGCAAGATCAGTGGTGAAGATTAACTGACAAAGGAAGATCAAAGTAATCACATGATGCTAAGATAAGCTAAGCCAGAAATGGAAGATACACTTTTCCTATAATGGAAATGACAATTGATAGTTTACTAAAGTTAATAGCATGTCTTATTGTACACTGTGTAAACCAGCAATTAACTAAATTATAAAGTTGACTCTGGTTGTTAGATATATTTGTGATGTCATGTGTAATATGATTTGTGTTTAGTTTTCAGATCTTACTTAACAGGACAAATCAATATTTAACTGGAAATCAGCACTTATACTAAAGACATAATTTAAGATATCAGAACTTAAGTTATCAGAACTTAAGTTATCAGAAGATATTTATCAGGAGATAATATTAGGACTTAAGATGACTTTGAGATAAGGCAGGCGGCTGATTGCAAGGAAAGAAGATCGAGACTAAGACAGAAAGAAATATGCGTGAAGAAAGAATTCTATGAAGAATAGAATACATGGAAGAAAAGATAACTAGTTGATATATTTTAGGAATCAGAATTATATTCCATATCAATTAGAACATTATCTTGTAACTGTGTAGTATATAAACACAGGCATAGGGTTTACACTATAAGTGTTATCATTATCGAAGTTATTATTCATTATAACCCTAGCAGCTCTCGTGATAATTTGTTCATCACTGAGAGAGGACAGTTCCATATTGTAACAGAGTTTATTGTGTTGAATAAAATATGTGTTATGTTACTTGAGTTCTTATATTCGATTTGATTGTAGTAAACACTGTATTCAACCCCCTTCTACAGTGTGTGTGACCTAACACTGTTCCTTAAGTCAGTTGTAACAATTCAGATAGAAAATCTTGTAACACTTTCAAGAAGAATCTAAGCTCTTTATCAACAAGGAGCCTAGAAATCTTGTAGCAAAACATTC
Source organism: Apium graveolens (assembly GCF_009905375.1). Lineage (NCBI taxonomy): Eukaryota > Viridiplantae > Streptophyta > Magnoliopsida > Apiales > Apiaceae > Apium > Apium graveolens. The sequence continues at coordinate 292,449,837 of NC_133648.1, forward strand.
TTAATTTTAATATAAAATTAAGTGAGTTTTGAAAAGATCTGTGTTCTTTATTATTGCATGTTTAATTTCTGCAGTAACACATTTCACTACAAGATTTAATTTACTTTGTTCAACCATAAAAACTTAAGAAAAGCATAAAAACAGAAAAACACATTCACCCCCTGTGTGTTATTCATTTCCTAACAATATTAATGAACTTCTTCCCATGACTTGATTGTGGACTTAGAGAGTCTTTGCATCTTTTGATTCTTTGTATATATCATGTCTGCATCTTTAGGGTTCCTATGCTTCATATTTTAATATTGTTTATCTGTTTCTGTTTCATTTTGAGTTATAATTCCTCGATTACATGTTACATTACATAATGCTTTACAGATAGGTATACGTACCTTTATATTTTGGGTTGCAAGATTGGTATAGAGACTCAACTTGATTTGATCAAGTAAATTTTGAACAACTTCTATTCTCAGTTTATTTTGAACAAAATGGATAAGATAGATAAAACACCCACTGAGTTATGAGGCATGTTTAGAACTGCTAAAAATAACACATAAAAAGAATGAACTACATCCATGATGGTGTTGCTAAAGAAGACGATTTTCACTTCTATAAAAATAACCGGATGATTGGAAGTTAAACTGTCAAGCTTATATGGATGATCTAAAGAAGAAGACCATCAAGGGTCAAGTTTCAGGTATCGGGTTAGAATTGGAGCAAAAGTTGTTGCTCTAGTTGGAGGAAATCGGTACCTAATTTCGCCAATAAGGTGGAGTTGAGAACTTGGTAAATCATTATTATGTGTCTTCCTTTAGCAGATACATTATATCAATTATTGTTAGGACAAGAAAGGTTTTTTATTTTAATTAAATAAATAATATTTTTCTAGTCAAAGAGCTGTTCAAAGGAAAGAAGTGAAAGAGGCAAGAAAATCAACTCTTCAAAATAACAGAAATATGAGAAAGTGGGAGGAAGTTAAGAGCAAGATGGAAAAATTGGAGACTTATCTTCAAGAAGACACTGACAACAAAAATCTCTTGAATGTTGTGGAAGAATTTAGGAAATGCTACGTGAATATTCATGTCTTCTATCACGAGTTTAGTCAGATAATCACCGATGTAACGGTGAATACTTTAAAGTACGGATGAAGAATTTATGTTAATCATGTGGATGGAATTACAATAAAAATATCCACTAGTATGCTGAGAAAATTGAACATGGTTGAACTTTTTGTCATGTCTACAAAAATCCTATGGATGACCTCTGTAACACCCCCAGATCCGGGGTCGGGGATCCGGGTCGTCACGAGTTCCACTTCCCTTAACAACACCCAATCTTATTAAACAATCAACTACTCTTTACTGTGACCCCGCAATATACACACACACACCACAAGTTATAGTCTCAGAGATGAATATCCAAAAATAATCACAAGTCATTTTATTCCACAATTAAGTCAATACACCTTAAAAAGGTTTCTGAATAAATTTACATTTCTTTGCCATTATTACAATTCATAATATACATAAGTCTAGTACATTACTAGTTGAAAACTTAGCCTATTGGTAATTTCTACCTCAGCTACAGCGGCCTGAACGCTTCCGGAAAGCTGCGGAACGTTTCCTATCCGCTTGCGAATTGGGAGCTTGGTCCTGTTCATCTTATCTATCTGATGTTGTGTGATGAAAGAAGAAAGCAAGGGTGAGCAGCAAGCCCACCAAAATAATATGTATAATGATTAACAATATATGAGCCTACTCACAATACTCATGAAAGTCTTGGTCAAAAGAAATGAACCAAGTTTGATATCTTAATGCGATGAAGTCGCAAAATATTCAGTATATATACATATATACTTTTCAAAATATTGGAAGTCCTCTTCCATGCATAATATGCACAAAGTCCCAGTATATAACTGTATAAAAAATATCGTTGCAAGGTGATCTCATATATCTAACCTTGTCTCAACGTTTTTCTGAAAATCTTTGTCATTCATAAGACAATTATTAATTAGATATAAGTTTAAAAGATGAAGTTACAAGATACCCCAATATACTTATATCTTTCCCAAATACTACTTGAACTACCACCGTTCAAGTTATAAATTAGCTTCAAAAGTTCATCACATAGATGAGACTACAAGATAATACTTGAACAGATTCAACCTTTAAAATATCATCAAAATAAAATGAAGTTATGAGATACTTCATTTGATGCGAACATCATTTTGAAAACTTGACCCTGCCAACACTCAACAATCGCCCAACCGTAGCCTTTCTATCGAAGTGCTCTGGGTAGTGTTGCAGAAATATCCAATTGGATGATGAACTCATTACGGGAGTTTGCCGTGCCAGGAAGACCACTTACGATGATCAGTCGTAGTAGTGCAACCCCACCATTTTCTACATGTAGAGGAGAACCTATCGGATTTACTTGTCAACCGAACACTGAACTCCTAAGGAATGGACCGCCTTAGTGGAACTTCCAGGCCATTTGGGCCAATATAATAAGGCTGGGCCGGCGCTACTCGGCCACTTACGCCACTCCTAGTTCAGATGAAATCCATGACTCTGAAACGTAAAGCTCGTTTCCCCCTTTCCCCAAGTAGAAACTTGTTGATACGGCTCCACCAAGAAGTCGTACCTAGTTGGAAAGGAAAACTCACCGATATTTCCCAGGTGATGCCTGTTAATGGATTAACTTGTTCCAAGAATTTTACTTCCCGAATATTGGGTAAGTAATCAAAAACTCTTTTACCAAGACAGCAACCTTGTTGTGAATATAAAACACACCACCGAGCCGGATCCCCCAGGTTTTGAGCGAGTATTTAAATCCCCTTTTTAAAAGGAAGATCTTAAATATAAAAATAGTTTTGGGATCCGCTCTAACTTTTGAAAATCATTTTAAAGACTCGAAAACACTTTAAAGAGTGTTTGGAGTAAAACTGATTTAATGAAGTAAATCAGTCCCCAGAATATTTAGAAAATGTCTGAATATTATTATTTAAATAATATTCCCATAAAAAAATAATCTTTATAAAATAATTGAAGTAGAAGTATTAAAACTTATACTTGAAATGAATAGCAAATAATCAAAGATATACTTATACGAAAGTAATATCTTTATTTGAATAATCAAAAATAAGTTTGATTATCGACACCTTATTCTTTAATAAAATAAAGAATATATCTCAGCAAATAATCGGAGTCATAGATCCTCAAATGAATATTCAAATAATATTCAATAAATGAAATAAGCTGAGTCATAATACCTCGAATGAATATTATAAATAATATTCATTAAATAAAATAAAGGAGTCATACATCCTCAAATGAATGTCCAAGTAATATCCAATAAATAATGTAAAGGAGTCATACGCCTTCGAATAATATTCGAAATAATATTCAATAATAAAATAAAGTTAAAGTTATCGAATAAACCTTATTCGATTAATAGTTTTAAAAACTATATCCATATATATATATAAATAAATATATATATATATAATATACTCGGGAACATCGACTCCCGGTTTAGAAATATGTTCACCTTTTATCCCCTATACTAAGGGTATACGCAACTACTTGCTTATTTCTAGCATAGGTATTATGCAACTATAAGCATTGAAATCAACAGATAGATAACCAGATTATGAAACAGACATGCATATATACCATATTAGCATGCTCCAATATATCGCAAAATTTGCTAAAAACAATCATGCAATATCACAAGATAATGCATATACATATATTTACATCACAACAACAGTATAACGGGTAGAAAACTTGCCTGAGCGACTGGGGGTTACGAATGGCTCGGGACGAGTCTGGTAACCTATAAACAACAAGTAAGTTGGAATTAAACCAAAGTCATTTGTACATCTATACTCTAACCAACTCAGACTCTAACGCTCGTTTTGCGCTCACTGATTTGCTTAAGTCACTCGGGTACCCTCGGCTCCACCATTTTTAATAATTTAACCTTTACGAGTTTTAAAGAGATTCCTTCGCGAGTGTCTTACCAACTGCCTAACACACTTACCATAAATGTTTCATACATTAATTAACCCTTTTTGGTCTTTAACCTATGTTTCAAAGTAAGGCGAGGGAAAAAGTTTCGTTCGCGAAACGCCGTTACTTGAAACGGTCGTTTCTCCTAAACCGTGCATCGGAATCGAACGAACTACATATCAAAACGAAGCTCGTAACATGAGCTATCTAAACATGGCAGTGGTCATAATCTAGCAGGGGGTTCTCGGGTCCTAATGCTATGCACAAAAACAGTCCAAAGAAAATCGGACGTTACGACGGCTATGTTTATGCGATTTCCCAATTTTAACCATTCAAAACCAACCACAAACCAACCTCAAATCCAACATACAACCAACATCCATCCTCATCACATCATAACAACCCCAACCAATTCAATTTAATCATCATACTTATGCCTAAACTTAACTTTAATCATACTTAAGTTCTTTTAATCAAAACCACAACATTTACCATTCCATTTCACTACCATTCCAAATCCCAAACTCTAAATCACAACAACAAGCTACAATATCATCCTACTAATAAAAATCATCTTATAATATATAGGAATCTAGGGTTTGGAGATGGTATACCTTCCTTGAAGTGGTGGGATGAGCTAGGAAGCCTTAAGAAGCTTTGAGAAGTCTTAGGAAAGCTTGGATCTTCAAGAAAAACAATAAAACTTCAAGTTAAAAAACTTGAAAACACTATTCATAGTCTTCTTCTTTGATTAAATGAAGAAGATTGAGAAGGAATTGATGGCTTAAACTCATGGTATAGCCCTAACTAAGCATGAAGATGATTAGGGAATTTACTCACCAATTTAGGAAGCTTGGATCTTGAACTTTTGAAAATTCTTGCCTTATGAATAGTAAAAAGCCGAGAGCTTCAAGAACAAAGCCTTGGTTGCTTTTTGATTTTTGCTTGGCTTGGTTGCTTGGTTTTTGTGCTTGCTTTAGTCAATTACCTTTTTGCCCTTGAATTTGTGTGGTTACAAAGCCACCACACCTCCTTCCTTCCCATGTCATGCCTATGTCATCCTCATGATGTCATCCTCCCTTCCTTGTCCTCTTTCTATTGGTTGGATGACATCATTCCCACTAATCCCTTTGATTAACTTCCTAATCGTTTGCCTAATGACCGCTGATCTGTTATACGGTTCGCTTAACTTTCGTTCTCGTTTATCGTTTGAAGGATCATACCCGGGATCTTTTTACCTAGGTTCCCTTAACCTTTCTCAATACATTATATTCCTTTTTATGATCCTCTATTATAATCCTTTAATTTAAATCCTTTTTATCCTGTTACCTTATACTCAATTCTCTCCGTATCTTGTGGATTTCCGGGAAAAACCAAAGTGTTCGGAATTGGATTCTGACGATCTTTACATACACTTATATACTTCATAGAGTACTAATAATATCCCAGAATATCCATAACAGAACCCCTACATAGTGTGGCGTGAAAAGTTTTCTCATTCAGCTAAAACACTATTCACAAGGGTTACAAAAAGTTGAAAATTTTGGGGTTATTACAGTCTCCCCTCCTTAATAGGATTCCGTCCCGGAATCAAACAGAAAACAAATGGGGGTACTTTTCTAGCATTGTGCTCTCTAGTTCCCAAGTTGATTCTTCCACATTATGATTCTGCCATAGTACTCTGACTAGCTTGATCACTTTGTTCCGAAGCACCTGCTCCTTCTTATCCATAATCCTTACTGGCTTCTCCACGTAAGTTAGATCTGGCTGCATATCCACCTGCTCGTACTCCACTATGTGCCTGGCATCCCGATGATACCTCCTTAGCATTGACACATGGAACACATTATGAACTTGTTGCAAATTAGGGGGTAGGGCTAGCTCGTAAGCTAACTTCCCAAACGTCTTAATATATCCAAGGGTCCAACAAATTGTAGACTTAGCTTTCCTTTATTTCCGAACCTCATCGATCCTTTCCAAGGGATACCTATATCATTACTAGGTCCCCTATTTCATACTCTTTATCCTTTCGTGTCAAATCAACATACTTATCATGTCCATCTTGGGCTACTACCAGCCGTCCTCTGATTAGATCTATCATATCCTTGGTCCTTTGGACTACTGCGGGTCCGAGCATCTTGCGCTCTACAACTTCATCCTAACATAAGGGAGATCGACATTGTCTTCCCTCAAGGATCTCATAAGGTGACATCTCGATAATGACATATGATCTATTATCGTAAGATAACTCAATTCAAATTAAGTGATCATTCCAAATTCTTTCAAGTCTATTGCACAGACTCTCGTTATTGCTTTTAGCATTAGAGCTTCTGCTTCTCAATACCCATTCTTTTCCAGTTCGTAATCGCTACTACCTTCCGTTCCTAATATTATACTGGTTATACTTTTGCTCGTTAGCGTTCTATAACCTTTTAATAACCACGTCAACCTTAGTATCACGAATGTGTTCCCATTCCGCATACTACCACCACTTTATTACTCCTTTTTCAGTTGTTTCTATTTTCCAAAATTTGATCAATCAAATAGAAGTAAAGGAATTTGTTGAGAGATCACTATGATCATGAACACTTGTTATATTGCATAGTTAGTACAGAAGGTGGCCAGCCTTTAGTACTTGACAAGCAATTAAACAATAGCTGGTATCCTACTCGGCTTCTATCACACAGATAGATAGTCATTCGGCAATACCTCCCCTTTTGGAAGGGTTGTTCTTCTCAGCTTACATGAAATGAAAAGAAGAGAAAAGAACGAACTGAAGAGAATTGTATATATGAAAAAAATATACTGCCACAAAATATCTGGCTTGGAACCTACCTCTGAACTATAGAGGTTTGTCATAGGAGAACAAAACATATACGTATTTATATCAGCATCAAGCATTATAGCCTCGTATTTCCCATGCCTAAATATTTTCGCTATCCCGTCCATCATTCTATGGACCCACACTCTTCCTTGAGCTTATACATAATCACCTTTGAAACTCCCTCGACATCGAAAATCGAATCTGGGATCTCATTCTATACATCATCGTTACTAGAATTCTATGCTTGCACCGCAACCTTCCTCGTATAATAATACGACTCTCTATTGATAAGAAAGAATAATTATTCACTAGGTAGATACTCTACTTAATTAGTCTATCAATGATAACTTATACACTACCACGACCCGATTAGTGGTACTCAATCTCAACACCCATTCCAATACAACTCTCACGGTTGTAATCAGCTCATTACTCACAGAATCATTGCTGCCTTACTATGGTCCACCACTGACCTACTGTAGTCATTCATTTTCCATGAAGTCTTAATAGCTAACCATACGGAGTCTATCCATGTCGTATCAAATCATTCTAAGGAGGTAACATAATCACCACTCCTGATTCATGAAGAACACTCCTGATCCTGACGTACATACATGACATGAAGCAAATAAAAGTGCAGAAGAGTTTCAATCGAAGCAACGATAGCAGGTTAATACCATTCTTAATCATACGCCCTAAATAGAAGAATTAACTCAAGGGTTCATCTAGTCCTTTTTGAAACATGGTTCTGGCTTATCTCAAGATAGGACCTTATAAGATAGATAGCCCGTTCATGGCGATTACACGAATTAAACCTTTACCAACTACTATTACGGTTGGGTATTGCACAGTCATCAGGAGGAATGTCAATCTTCCAAACCATAATATAACCTTCACAGTTTTAACCATCATCACTGTATTCTTTTGGCACAAGCGCCTATAATTATCCTCTTACCTTTAAAGTGTCGGCCACCTCTTTAGCCTTTCCTGATAGTAAAATTTCCTTACAGTCAATGTCATTTTAACCACCTCCAAATATATTTTCTACCTTATTTCAATCACAGCTTATGTGAAGATGTTTTCCTTAAAATCTGATGAGTAAAAAAAAATCACCATTTTTCCATAAGTTATTGCCTCAGTCTTTAGAGGTTAATCACTGTCATGACTGACGCTCAATCATAATTAGAACATCTTTTATCTTAAGTCCTAATTGCCCTGAACAATTTCGACCATTACTGGTTCGATCCATACTTTCTCGTGGTTTAGCACGTGCCTCACTTGGCAACATTATAATTACGTCATATTTCCTTTATCAACATTTCTATTCTTGAGAATTTTGAATATTACCTTTTTTCCTTGTAAAACCTCTAAGGTTATCCTTCAATCGTTCCTCCTGTATTCCCTAGATACAGGGCATATCACAATACCATTTACTAATACTAGAACCATTGTCTATATTCTTCTGAAAAATTTCTCCACTGATTCTTAAAGGTTGTTGTTACCTTAACCCTTTCCCAATCATACTGTCAAAACTCATACTGTCCCTATTAAGGGTGACATGCCAACCTTTATGCAGTCCCCTAGGATTCATTTTAAGTTACCAATGTTCTATCCTTAATTCCACCTTTAAAAGGTACCTGCGTCCTTCCATGGATAAATCAAGTCATATATCCTTGATAGATTATCTTATTCATCATTCCCACCTCGATAGTCTATACCTAACTTCATAATAGCATCCTTATTCAAATTGAGGTCAATCCATATGGCCTCCAAAAGATAACAATGGTCATCCGCTTTTCTTTTCTGATTTGGTAATGATAACATGGATGTTCTGGAAGATATTGGTCATGTTCAACGTGAACTTCTTCTTAATAATTCCTTATTTACTTTTGTTGTTTATCTCAACAGTCACCTCAATGTTGGGATACCTCCCATACCTGGCGTCTCCCTTTCTGGGTATCGAGCCACCGGTCTTACATTTCACATTATTGAAGGTCACTTCCTTCATCCAATTTTTCCTGATTTCTTACTTTCTTGTCTCCTCAGTCTATCCGTGTCTCAATATTTATCCTTCGAACTATCTCAAGGTTTCCTCGAATCCTCCCAACTTAAAGGGGGTACAATATATGTATCTCTTATGCCTTCAACCATCAATTTTAACTCATGGTGGATCATCATCCTGACGATTACATACTTTTCTATTTCTATTGCTATGAGTCTTTAGGGTTTCCTCATACCCAACTCCCTTATCATTCATCAAACTCTATTGCCTTTATATTCCTTTCCACTTCAGTTTCTTTTTATTTTCCTTTCTCTTATCATTATTTCACAAATCAATCACAATATAAGCATTGATTTCAAACATCCCGTCATTCTGGATTCGTGTCCTCAGAACGAATCTTGACAACTTTTACAACTTAGATTCATAATTTATCATACTTGTCTGCCTTTGTTCTGGCTCTAAAGCTTTTACACTATCTCCTAATCTTTGGGAATTACTTTCCCGAAAACAATTGACTGGACTTAAATCAGTTTATTCTAACCTCTGGCTCCGTGCCTTTCTTGGTCTTTCACCAACGGGTGGTCTCTCTCTTAGGAGGGTAAGTGACAAAACAGTCTTTTGTGGTTCGTCAATCATTTAGAGTCTCAAATGATTCATCTATTTCCTTTAGCCAGGCTCTTGCCTCGACTGGGTCAGCTTGTTCCTTGGAACTCTGAGAGCTTAGCGACTTAAAGGTCATGAAAGAATTTCCCACCGCACTGTCTCCTCAGGGTGGTGGTTGGGGATAATAGTCTAAGTTCTCTTTAGACAGGTCCATGAATTGCCGTATAGGGGTATCATCTCGGGTCTCCTTTCCTTACTCAACTTTTGATTCCTCAGTCTAAATATTTCTTCCTACTCCCCATAATTGGAGTCATCTTTTAATTTAAAATCTTCATTTTCCACTTTATTATATTCCGGGTTCTTTAAATTTTAATTGCAACCTCCCTGATTATTACGTTCCAGGTTTGCCCTTAATCTTTTTCCTTGTGGGGGCATATTACTTGGAAAATTTTGAGAATCTCCGGATATTTGTCTTACTTACTTTGCTTAAGTTTTCCCCTTCGTTTAGTCCTTGCACGATTATAAATCATGAATTCTTAAGTTCGATAAACTTCATGACACTCTCTTAAGTGTTAATAGAGCAATTAACAATGTGATTTATCACAAACAAACTGACCTGAACTGAAATTAACGAATATATACATAACCATTTGTTCGAGGGTACAACAACTGAACATATTACAGAGGGTTACATCATTTGAACTTATCGCTCCTATCCCAAAAGTACTACCGTAGATAGTCATCTCATCATTAAAACTAATCATTCATCACTTAGGCTAATCCTCCAAAAGCGGTGCTACATGAAACCCTTGTTTGATTGCTCTGGCTCTACACACTACCATGGATTAAGAGATGCGAGCACGCACGACATCCCTAACCTGCTCCATCACAGAGGTGATGAGGTCTAAGATAGTCGCAAGTAGAGCCGGATCGACCTGACCCTCAAGATGGCCTCTAGCTGTAACACGGGTGGTAGCCTCAATCCTTTCCATGCTATACGCTAATCCTGCCGGAAGTATCCCGCCCTCAATCCTTGGTGCAGTAAGTCGATCCAACAGATCACTCCTAACATTACGGGCCTCAGACAGGTCACCCAAAGTCATATAATAATTGGCGATAAGAGAAGCCTGAGTGGTAGCATCTAGCAGTCCATGGGGTGCGGGTGGTGCAGACCCAGGAGATCCAAAGGGATAACCAAGCACGGTATCAGGTGACAATGGTTCAGGGGATAAAGGTGGCATTTCCTCAGTATGTGCTGGGCTCTGTACAGGGGATGGGACAGGAATTGGTAGAACCTCATGGATGTCTACAGGAGCCTCTGGAAAAGGGTTTGATACTGGTATAATTGGGGTCGTGGAAGGCCCCACTCCTTCTGCCCTCATTAACCTTTGTGCCCTTGGTAACTCTTCATCCTCTAGGGCCACCCTCGCGGCCATTCTTGCTCTGGTAGTCGCCCTGACTATGGTCATCAGTTCCTCAGCGGTCCTCTCTTCATTCTCATCAGGATCCTCCATGAGATCCTCCTCAGCCACAATCCTTTCCGGAATAACATCCTCAACCGCAACATTCTCTATCTGAACCTCATCCGGTCCCTCATTAGGGTACTCCATCGGATTCACAATTTGATCTCCAACTTGTAATAAAACATCCTCATGTTGATGCTCCTGAACCTCAAGGTTCGGTGCTCCGCTGCCCTATACGAGAACGAACTACGTTACTATCACGATACTTATAAGGGTTCCCGTAAGGGTTTTATCTGTCAGTGCTACATTAGGTAGCCCGACTATGAACTTGGCAAGAGTTCTTATTATCTTAGTAAACTTATTATCTTAACGTCCCATCATCTCTGAGGTTTATAACGCTTAGCTCTGATACCATTTCTGTAACACCCCCAGATCCGGGGTCGGGGATCCGGGTCGTCACGAGTTCCACTTCCCTTAACAACACCCAATCTTATTAAACAATCAACTACTCTTTACTGTGACCCCGCAATATACACACACACACCACAAGTTATAGTCTCAGAGATGAATATCCAAAAATAATCACAAGTCGTTTTATTCCACAATTAAGTCAATACACCTTAAAAAGGTTTCTGAATAAATTTACATTTCTTTGCCATTATTACAATTCATAATATACATAAGTCTAGTACATTACTAGTTGAAAACTTAGCCTATTGGTAATTTCTACCTCAGCTACAGCAGCCTGAACGCTTCCGGAAAGCTGCGGAACGTTTCCTATCCGCTTGCGAATTGGGAGCTTGGTCCTGTTCATCTTATCTATCTGATGTTGTGTGATGAAAGAAGAAAGCAAGGGTGAGCAGCAAGCCCACCAAAATAATATGTATAATGATTAACAATATATGAGCCTACTCACAATACTCATGAAAGTCTTGGTCAAAAGAAATGAACCAAGTTTGATATCTTAATGCGATGAAGTCGCAAAATATTCAGTAATATACATATATACTTTTCAAAATATTGGAAGTCCTCTTCCATGCATAATATGCACAAAGTCCCAGTGTATAACTGTATAAAAAATATCGTTGCAAGGTGATCTCATATATCTAACCTTGTCTCAACGTTTTTCTGAAAATCTTTGTCATTCATAAGACAATTATTAATTAGATATAAGTTTAAAAGATGAAGTTACAAGATACCCCAATATACTTATATCTTTCCCAAATACTACTTGAACTACCACCGTTCAAGTTATAAATTAGCTTCAAAAGTTCATCACATAGATGAGACTACAAGATAATACTTGAACAGATTCAACCTTTAAAATATCATCAAAATAAAATGAAGTTATGAGATACTTCATTTGATGCGAACATCATTTTGAAAACTTGACCCTGCCAACACTCAACAATCGCCCAACCGTAGCCTTTCTATCGAAGTGCTCTGGGTAGTGTTGCAGAAATATCCAATTGGATGATGAACTCATTACGGGAGTTTGCCGCGCCAGGAAGACCACTTACGATGATCAGTCGTAGTAGTGCAACCCCACCATTTTCTACATGTAGAGGAGAACCTGTCGGATTTACTTGTCAACCAAACACTGAACTCCTAAGGAATGGACCGCCTTAGCGGAACTTCCAGGCCATTTGGGCCAATATAATAAGGCTGGGCCGGCGCTACTCGGCCACTTACGCCACTCCTAGTTCAGATGAAATCCATGACTCTGAAACGTAAAGCTCGTTTCCCCCTTTCCCCAAGTAGAAACTTGTTGATACGGCTCCACCAAGAAGTCGTACCTAGTTGGAAAGGAAAACTCACCGATATTTCCCAGGCGATGCCTGTTAATGGATTAACTTGTTCCAAGAATTTTACTTCCCGAATATTGGGTAAGTAATCAAAAACTCTTTTACCAAGACAGCAACCTTGTTGTGAATATAAAACACACCACCGAGCCGGATCCCCCAGGTTTTGAGCGAGTATTTAAATCCCCTTTTTAAAAGGAAGATCTTAAATATAAAAATAGTTTTGGGATCCGCTCTAACTTTTGAAAATCATTTTAAAGACTCGAAAACACTTTAAAGAGTGTTTGGAGTAAAACTGATTTAATGAAGTAAATCAGTCCCCAGAATATTTAGAAAATGTCTGAATATTATTATTTAAATAATATTCCCATAAAAAAATAATCTTTATAAAATAATTGAAGTAGAAGTATTAAAACTTATACTTGAAATGAATAGCAAATAATCAAAGATATACTTATACGAAAGTAATATCTTTATTTGAATAATCAAAAATAAGTTTGATTATCGACACCTTATTCTTTAATAAAATAAAGAATATATCTCAGCAAATAATCGGAGTCATAGATCCTCAAATGAATATTCAAATAATATTCAATAAATGAAATAAGCTGAGTCATAATACCTCGAATGAATATTATAAATAATATTCATTAAATAAAATAAAGGAGTCATACATCCTCAAATGAATGTCCAAGTAATATCCAATAAATAATGTAAAGGAGTCATACGCCTTCGAATAATATTCGAAATAATATTCAATAATAAAATAAAGTTAAAGTTATCGAATAAACCTTATTCGATTAATAGTTTTAAAAACTATATCCATATATATATATATATAAATAAATATATATATATATATAATATACTCGGGAACATCGACTCCCGGTTTAGAAATATGTTCACCTTTTATCCCCTATACTAAGGGTATACGCAACTACTTGCTTATTTCTAGCATAGGTATTATGCAACTATAAGCATTGAAATCAACAGATAGATAACCAGATTACGAAACAGACATGCATATATACCATATTAGCATGCTCCAATATATCGCAAAATTTGCTAATAACAATCATGCAATATCACAAGATAATGCATATACATATATTTACATCACAACAACAGTATAACGGGTAGAAAACTTGCCTGAGCGACTGGGGGTTACGAATGGCTCGGGACGAGTCTGGTAACCTATAAACAACAAGTAAGTTGGAATTAAACCAAAGTCATTTGTACATCTATACTCTAACCAACTCAGACTCTAACGCTCGTTTTGCGCTCACTGATTTGCTTAAGTCACTCGGGTACCCTCGGCTCCACCATTTTTAATAATTTAACCTTTACGAGTTTTAAAGCGATTCCTTCGCGAGTGTCTTACCAACTGCCTAACACACTTACCATAAATGTTTCATACATTAATTAACCCTTTTTGGTCTTTAACCTATGTTTCAAAGTAAGGCGAGGGAAAAAGTTTCGTTCGCGAAACGCCGTTACTTGAAACGGTCGTTTCTCCTAAACCGTGCATCGGAATCGAACGAACTACATATCAAAACGAAGCTCGTAACATGAGCTATCTAAACATGGCAGTGGTCATAATCTAGCAGGGGGTTCTCGGGTCCTAATGCTATGCACAAAAACAGTCCAAAGAAAATCGGACGTTACGACGGCTATGTTTACGCGATTTCCCAATTTTAACCATTCAAAACCAACCACAAACCAACCTCAAATCCAACATACAACCAACATCCATCCTCATCACATCATAACAACCCCAACCAATTCAATTTAATCATCATACTTATGCCTAAACTTAACTTTAATCATACTTAAGTTCTTTTAATCAAAACCACAACATTTACCATTCCATTTCACTACCATTCCAAATCCCAAACTCTAAATCACAACAACAAGCTACAATATCATCCTACTAATAAAAATCATCTTATAATATATAGGAATCTAGGGTTTGGAGATGGTATACCTTCCTTGAAGTGGTGGGATGAGCTAGGAAGCCTTAAGAAGCTTTGAGAAGTCTTAGGAAAGCTTGGATCTTCAAGAAAAACAATAAAACTTCAAGTTAAAAAACTTGAAAACACTATTCATAGTCTTCTTCTTTGATTAAATGAAGAAGATTGAGAAGGAATTGATGGCTTAAACTCATGGTATAGCCCTAACTAAGCATGAAGATGATTAGGGAATTTACTCACCAATTTAGGAAGCTTGGATCTTGAACTTTTGAAAATTCTTGCCTTATGAATAGTAAAAAGCCGAGAGCTTCAAGAACAAAGCCTTGGTTGCTTTTTGATTTTTGATGAAATGATTTTTTCTTGGCTTGGTTGCTTGGTTTTTGTGCTTGCTTTAGTCAATTACCTTTTTGCCCTTGAATTTGTGTGGTTACAAAGCCACCACACCTCCTTCCTTCCCATGTCATGCCTATGTCATCCTCATGATGTCATCCTCCCTTCCTTGTCCTCTTTCTATTGGTTGGATGACATCATTCCCACTAATCCCTTTGATTAACTTCCTAATCGTTTGCCTAATGACCGCTGATCTGTTATACGGTTCGCTTAACTTTCATACCCGGGATCTTTTTACCTAGGTTCCCTTAACCTTTCTCAATACATTATATTCCTTTTTATGATCCTCTATTATAATCCTTTAATTTAAATCCTTTTTATCCTGTTACCTTATACTCAATTCTCTCCGTATCTTGTGGATTTCCGGGAAAAACCAAAGTGTTCGGAATTGGATTCTGACGATCTTTACATACACTTATATACTTCATAGAGTACTAATAATATCCCAGAATATCCATAACAGAACCCCTACATAGTGTGGCGTGAAAAGTTTTCTCATTCAGCTAAAACACTATTCACAAGGGTTACAAAAAGTTGAAAATTTTGGGGTTATTACAACCTCACTGGAAATTAGTACTTCAGAGACAAGCTTAACAAGAGGATAATGAATGTCTCTCCTCGAGCTTTTGATGTCATTCGTGATCAAGAGGTTTGTAGACAACAGGATGCAAAACTTGACACTAACTGATGAAAGCGTGGGACTAATTCCATATCCTCAACTTACTTATCTTGAAAGTCAACTTAGAAGCAAAAGAGCCAAGCTAACAGCACCTGGAGTGAAAAGATCATAGGCAGACTTTAAAGCTGCTAAAGTGTAATATGCTTACAAGTTGAACGACAAGATGATTAGAGAATCAGAAAAGGTCATGAGAAAGTTGGGCTTAGCATATCATGAGATGGTGTTTATTGATGGGGTGGCTGAGATTGAGACTCTGAAAGACAGTGAACCTATTATTAACAAGGATGATGAAGGGGATCTACTCTTTGAGATCGATAGAAAGAATATTAAAAAATCAAAGACTTCAGATTGAGCGATTCAGAACCAATCAGGAAAGCCTTGTTGGATGTCTAAGTCTCAACATGCAAAGATGACAAGCGTGCCTTGATTCCAATCATTGAAGTACTTGAAGAAGTTATAGAAGAAGAGACTATCAACAACACTAAAAGAGTACAAGACTTTCCCAAAAGGATAACTATTTATGTACTGGATAGAAAATATTTATTGTTGCTTAGTCATCTTCATAGAGTTAGTAACATCAGGTATCTTCAACTAATGCTCATTGAACTGAATAATTCACCACCAAATAATGCACTTGAAATTGAAGTTCGTGATTCTTTTCAAGCAAGACTAAATGAAATTTTGAACTATAAGAAAGAAAAGAAGAAGAAAGCATCTCATCCTGACTCAACACAGGCTTCAGAACTAAAGAAGAAAGCTACCAAAAGAAGTCTGTCCAGACTAAATCTACTCAGGAACGAGAAGGTAGTCAAGGCAAGAAGTTGAAAAAAACAGAGACTACTAAGACACAGTTTATTTGTTCAGGCTAGATGGACACTTCTTATCTTTATACTTGTAATTGAGAAATGTGGAATTATATATGTGAACCAGAATGCATTTAATATTATTTTCTATTTTCAGTACATACTTTTTCTTATTGTTAGTTGAGTTATCCTTTAGGGATTTGCTTGTCAAACTCTAACAAATAAATATAAAGAGATTTAAAAGTATAATGCAACGTAATATGTAACCGAGGAAATATAACTCAACATGTAACTAAAATAGATAAATAATATTAAATGAGAAGCATAGAAACCTTGAAGACGAATATTGGATAAATACAAAGAATTAAAACATGGAATTAGTGCTCATGGAATTAGTGCTCTAAGTCCGTAAACATGTCATGAAAAGAAGTTCATTAATATGTTCAAGCTTCCTGTGAAGAATAAAATGTCAAAGGACTGTTAATGGTAAGGAAATGGATTGCTTTTAGTATTAAAGATCAAGGGTTTCGATGAATAAAGAAATGAATGACCAACAGGCTTTATCAGCTCCGAATTGCAAAGAGGTTGAGTGAATCCAATTTAGTGCTAGTCGTTTGTGAACCAGACAAGTGCACTAAGCGCCCACGTATCGTTAAAGGATTAACTTAATCATTCAGAAGAAATCAGGCAGATACAAAAAAAGAATGGATCAAGTCTTGGAAAGAATTCTACCCTACTTGAAGAACCTAAGAAAAGTTCTAAGTATGAAAATCCATACTCTAGGCGCAAGTAGGCCGAAAAGTGTACAAGGGAAAATAATTTCTCTTCCTGGAGCAAGTGAATCAAATCTCTAAATCAAGGGATTTATTTTTACCTCTTGGCGCAAGTAAAAGTGAGAAATACTAAGGCAAATGTCTTCACCCTCTTGGCGCAAAAGAGAAAGGGAAAAACTAAGGCAAAAAGTTGTTCTCCCTTGGTGCAAATTATAAGAATTACTAAGGCATGAAAATTATTCCCCCTTGACACAAATGATTGAAGATCTTAAGGCAGGGAAGACTTTCCTCTTTGGCGCAAGAAAAGAAATCATAATCTTCCCTCTAGGCACAACTAAATGACTTGGTTAATTCATTGCTATTACAGAAACACAAATGATTAACGTGGCTGTAAATACGCCACGTAAACACAAAAAGAGCAGAAAGAATTAACTCTACTCATTATCTTCTCCAACAACCAACTGAAACATTTATGAGAGCTCATTAAAGGCCATTG
Organism: Apium graveolens; assembly: GCF_009905375.1. Taxonomy (NCBI): domain Eukaryota; kingdom Viridiplantae; phylum Streptophyta; class Magnoliopsida; order Apiales; family Apiaceae; genus Apium; species Apium graveolens. Next base: position 292,467,652 of record NC_133648.1, read on the forward strand.
ATTTTGAAAAGCTTGTAACTATACATTTATGTTGTTAAATTTATGTTGAGAGGCATTTATGACACTTTATAACGTTCCATTAAGCTTTGAATTGGTATTTTTGTACTCAAGTTATTGGTGTTTTAATATGTTTTCTAGTATTTTTGCATTTCAGACATTAATCCGGAATTCAGGTGAATTAGCATTGATTTGATGCTAATATTGTGTTAGGATGGTGTCCAAGGAATAAAGCTCGTGAAGACCAACTTATTGTAGCAAGAAAAGAAGAAAATGTAGATTTTCCAGAAGGTCGGCGCACCCGCGCTGTCATAGCGCGCGCCCGCGCCCGAAGAGCAGAGACACAGTGCGCCCGCGCTGATCAAGCACGCGGCCGCGCCGGGTCGGGATTTCTTAGAACAACTCGTGTATTTTTAAACTATTTAAATATGTGAATATGAGAATTATTAAATAAATAAAATATGTGTATTGGTTTTGACCGATATGTGGTTGTTTGATTAGTAGCTATGTGAGATTTATGGTGTATCGGGTTGTCCGCGTGATTAATTAAGGAATTGTATTGAATTGTTTCACTTTTTAAGTGGATTTAATGCAAATTTATTTGTATAAATATTTGAAGTGTCTCAAAAATTGTTTTTATGATTTTATAATTACATTAATTATTTTTAGGATTTTATAAAATTGAGAAATCAATATTTCATTAATTATTTATTCATAAATGATTTTACGAGTGTGTTTAATGGTAAAATCCATATTTAATTATAAAAATCTTCAAAAATCATGAAACTTATATTTTATTAAGTTCATATTATTTTGAGAATTTTAAAATTATTTTGGGAATTTTCGAAGTTAGTTTCACCCGCGCGTCGATTCGTTTAATTGATAAAAGCGGGTACAAGTTATGTTTTAAAAATTGTTTAAAAATTTCAAAATTTATGTTTTTATAAATTTGGGGATGTTTGTAACATTTTAAGACTATTTTCGTGATTTTCTGAAATTATTTTAAGTGTAGCTCGGATCATTAATTGTTAAATACGGATATGAGTTACGTTTCAAATATACTTTGAAAATTACGAAAAATTTATTTTTAATAATTATGAATTATTTATGATATTTTAAAACTGTTTTGGTAATTTTAGGGTAAAATTTTTACCAATAAAATTTCTCGTTATTTTGCAAAACGCGAGCAAAAATCAGGTATTGCGGTATAAATCAGGACACGTGTTAAAGTGTTGGGTATTGAATTGCAACATGGCAGCAGTTGAAGATTTCCATTGATAGAAATAAAACAATAGGCGGTACCACCGCCTTCTTCGCTCCTATTTATTCGGTTTCGCTGCTCTCCCTTCTTTGACAATTACAATCTCTGTCATATATCTCTCTTAATTTACTCTCTTTTTCTCTCTTTAATCTTCTTCCTGCTGCTCTTAACCATCTCCGGTTGCTTGCTTCCGGCCTAATTACGGTGAGCCGCCGCCCCGCGCTTGGCCTGGCTGTCTCGGTGATTCTGTTATATGCATATATATGTATATATATATACCTCTGTGTATATACGTGTACGATATGTGTAGTGTGTGTGTGTGTGTGTGATTCTGTGGTGTGTGTGTTGCGTGTGTGGCCGGTGTTTTGCCGCCGTTGACCCCTGTTTCCGGTTGTTGTTGTGGCTGTCCTGTTCCTTTTCTGTTTCTGCGCGTATGGCGTGTATGGTTGTGGTATGTTATTTTAATATTATTTTATTAATTTCTCTGCAGGAATTTTATTCGATTAATATTCGTGAAATGAAATATTTTAGTGCGGGGAATAATTGTAAGTAATCGGTGGAATTTCGCGGTGGAAACCCGGAATTAATCGGGTACCCGCAAAATTTTGCCACCATCCGCAATAAATTTTTACGAGTGGACGGTGGATGATGATGATGTTTATCTGAGTCCTAATATTTTAAAATGAATAAATTAATTCGTGGAATTATTTTTGAAATGAAAATTTTTATTTTTACAGTAAAGTCGAGTACGTAATTTAGTCGACGAATTGTGATTGGATTGATTGTTGGGTTGAAGTAATAGTTAGGATTGTGGTTGTTGTGAATTGGATTGTTGTTATGGAATTGACGTCGATTGATGTTTCGACGGGTAGTCTGATAAACAAAGGAGACGCTGCCCGATTTCCAGGAAATTTACCTACAAAAATACGGGAGCGTATCCAACGATTATCGGGACGTCGAATGGTTATATAGATATATATGTGTTATATATGAAACTTGATTGCACGATGTGATGAAATAATTTTCTAAAATCCATAACCCTGATTTTGTAAAATTATAAATATACGTATTTTCGGAAAACGAATACCAAACCGATTTCTCGAGAATGTAAACCCTGACTGTTGGGTGTGTTGTTATGTTATAATAATCCATATAATTACGAGTCGAGTTTGAATATCGTTGGGTAAGAATTAGTATCGAGGATATGTCAAGCATACCTAGACGTCTAACATAGGGTATTTCGACCCTGTAGGTTATAATCGGGAACCTGAAAGTGGACGATGGACTAGAGATGACCTAGTAGTCAGTCGACGAGCTCAGTAGAGTTTCAACAGAAAAACCTGAGTGTCGAAGTCGAATCCAATGGGATCTAGTGGTTGGACGTTAAAGCCTGAGCGGCAGAGTCGGATCAGAATTGATCAGTAATAGTTGTAAAGCCTGTAAAGTAAGTATTTCTGAACTTTTCTCTCAAAATACATCACAAATATTTTCGAACTGTTTCATAACATGTCGTTATTATGCAAAATAACACATGTTTATATTGCAAGTGCTATAGACTATTTATCCTTGAACCCTGATTTTCTTGATCTTGAGCCGTAAGCCTTATTCTTTGTAAACCATCCTTTGTTGATCCTTAAGATACCAAATCACACAAATATGATGCTACTCCCCAAATATATAACTACCAAACACCAAACACTAGAATAAAATTGTTTGAAAACACAGAAACTTTTATACTCCAATCATTCTTAATAACATCAAAGAACCATATCCTGAAAAATCATTACTGGTCTGATACCTGACCCTTGTACAAACTGAAGACCGTTTCTTATACATACCCTGATATACCCTTGTGATATCCATGAATTCCTTACGTTTTATTCAAATATTTAATCATCATTGATTACGATCTTGTGTTATCGAATTATACTATTTCTCGTATTGAGCTGTTTTAGGATTGGATAGTTTTTATATAAGTGGACCAGATTCGTGGTCAGACCATACCAATGGTCAAGTTAGGCCAATGTGTGCCTTGGATCCAGTAATTAGAGTAATGATGTGTGCTTTGCTCGGGGTTAGTGCGTGACTGATCAGCAGCCTAACCTTGATTTTGAAACTTAAAATGAATATCCAATTCTAATGATTGTTTAACAATGAACTTGATTTCTCTGAATCATCTTGTTTGATCATTGAGTAACCTCAATTATTGTCATGGTGACTTGCTGAGCTAGTTAGCTCACTCTTGTGAATCCTTTTTATGTATTCTACAGTTAAAGAAGGATACAGATGATAGTGAAGTTTCCCAGTTCAATGAACGAGCTAGGACCCCAGATTGAGTTGGATCGAGTTAGCAGGAGCTTATTGCGGTAGTGAGATGGTAAGATTATAAGAATAATTTTTATTATCAGTTGTAAGTTAAATTAGTTGGGATTTGGTACGTTGTAATAAAGGTTAAGATTGTGGCTTGTTTTCATACTTTAACCTGTTGCGATCCGTGGTTATGTGAAACAGGGTCATTGCAAATAATATTTCCTATACAGGTTTATATTGTGCATGTGTTGTGGACCCCAAACTTCTGACCCGGGTTTTGAGGGCGCCATATTTCTGAATCCTGATTCTTATGGACTTTTGATCGGAGTACTTCTACTACGCATAGGATGCTATATATACCTAAATAAAGGTCTTTTTCATAAGGAGACGTACCAGAGCACAAGGAGAAGGTGGAAGAAGACCGTTTTAGCACAATTCAACGAAGGCGAAGAATATCTAATTTATACTTGTGATTCTTTGTTCTAAGTTGTAACTTTGGATGCTAGTTTTCTTATTCGTGAATCTATACTCTTGTTTCATACTTGGTTTATTATTTATTCAGTATAAAGACTAAATTTATTATACCATACTTTCATCGGAACCCACGTCGATGATGAGTCCGATTATGGGCTAATCGTTATTGTGGGGTTCTAGCGGATTTATTTATGGATTTCTTTAGTTAATTTATTTCGATGCCTTAGTGTGTGGTGATTGTATGATAACCTAGTTTTGGTTGTGCTTATTCGTCTTATGAGCGTCGCGAGCTTATAAGATAGCGTGTTAATTCTTAATGAAGCAAAAGTGAATTTAAGGGTTTAGAACTTGTCATACTAGCATAGGTTCATGCATTTGTTATGCATGATTCATAGGTAATTTTAACCATCTTACTTGCCCTATGTAATCACGATAGATAACTTGTGCATTAAACCGTTATATTGTCAAATTCTATAGACATATAGGGTCTCATATAATTGGTATCTATTCAGCTTCTATCTCTTTTATGGATGTCTGGTAGTATGGTATTCGTACAACGATAGTTGGCGTTTATCAGTTTTGTGTTATCTGATTAGTCTCATCACCATTACATGCTAAGGTTAAGAACGGAAAGGCTATTGAATGAAGTATTTAATGAAGTTAGAATCCCATATTTCTGTCATATATTATTCAACTCTCTTTAATCTCTTAGTTAATATTCTCTAGTATAATTCTTAATAGTTAATCGTAGTATAATCAAAACCCAAATTGTTATTCATCTTAGCATTGAATAATAGCCATATCATTGTTGCATAAGTGCATAAATCACAAAGTTAATCTAACCAGTCTCTGTGGGAATGAACTAGAAATAATTTTATATTACTTGCGATCACATATACTTATGTGAATTATTAGCGCGTGCTTAGCGACTAACAAGTTTTTGGCGCCACTGCTGGGAACTCGGTGTTAACTTTTAGTTTATGTGTTTGTCATTAGTGATCGTTAAAGTTCATTGACTCGGATATTATTACTTACCTACTCTTTTCCTTGTCGTGTTTCAGGTACTCTAGCGAGCGTATATGCATACGCGTTCGCGGGCTCGTAAGAGAACTCTGGATCAAGCCGAGGAGGAAGCTGTAGTGATTCGTAGGGAAGTTTTTGAGGACAAAGAGAAGGTGGAAGAAGAAGAGAAAGTCGAGGAACCAGCTTTAGTAGTGATAGGAGATCAAGCAGAAGTTCCTAAGGCTTTGATGGACTATTCTCAGCCTAAGATCAATGATATTTAGTCGAGCATCATCAGACCCGCCATCTCGTCTAACACTTTTGAGATCAAGTCGAGCACGATTCAGATGATACAGAACCCAATTCAGTTTGGGGGTTCTCCTATAGAAGACCCCAACATGTACATTAGGGATTTTATCGAGATCTGCGATACTTTCAAGTTCAATGGGGTGACTGAAGATGCTATCAAGCTGAGGCTTTTCTCATTCTCGCTGAGGGATAAAGCAAAGTGTTGGTTATATTCGCTACCACCAGGGTCTATCACCAAATGGGAGGATCTTGATCAAAAGTTTCTCACTAAATTATTTCCTACGGTGAAGACTGCTGCAATTAGGAATGCTCTTACTCAGTTTGCACAGCACAAACTGGAGAATCTCTGTGTGAGGCTTGGGATCGATATAAGGAGATGCTAAGGAAGTGCCCACACCATGGCATACCTGATTGGATGATTATAAACTGTTTTTACAATGGTTTGGGCGCACAGTCTAGGCCTATACTTGATGCAGCATCTTGTGGAGCCTTATGGGCCAAAAGCTATAATGAAGCTTATGAGTTGATTGAGCTTATGGAAGGTAATGAATACCAGATTCCTATGTAAAGAATGTTGCAAGGTAAGGTAGCATGACTTCTGGAAGTAGATACAGCTACTGCTATAGCTGCTCAACTTCAAGCTTTGACGATGAAAGTGGACTCTTTGGATAATTATGGAGTTAATCAAATCACTAGTATTTGTGAACTTTGTGCGGGGGCACATAAAACTGAGCAGTGTGCTATTTCTAGCGAATCAACTCAACTTGTGAGCAACTTTTAGAGATCACAACAGCAAGCTCCAGCCACTTATCATCCCAATAACCTCAAACATCCTAACTTTAGCTGGAGCAATAACCAGAAATGCAACAACCTTATCAGCCATACACAGAAAAGCAGTATAACCCTCCTGGTTTTCAACAACCGTAATATGCCCCGAGGCAACAACTTCAACTTCAGCAGTTACCGCAAGCTATTGAAAAATCTGAATTGGAGGAATTGAGGCTCATGTGCAAGAGCCAAGCTATTTCTATCAAGTCCTTGGAGAATCAGATTGGGCAGATTGCTAATGCATTACTGAATCGTCAACCTGGCACGCTTCCAAGCGATACTGAAGTGCCAGACAAGAAGGAAGCTAAGGAACATGTTAAGGCAATTACATTGAGCTCTGGTAAGGTTGCAAATCCTAAAAAAGCTAAGACTCTGAAATCTGAAGTTGAGGCTGAAGAAGAAAAAGTGCAGAAGGAAGCAGAAGTGGAACCAATGAAGACTACTGTTGAGCACACCCCTCCTGAGGGTAATACAGGGGGAAAACAGATCTATCCTCCACCCCCTTTTCCTAAAAGGCTACAAAAGAAAAAGCCGGATAAGCAGTTTGAGAAGTTTTTGGAGGTGTTCAAGAAACTTCACATTAACATACCTTTCGCTGAAGCTCTTGAACAAATGCCTAGATATGCGAAGTTTATGAAAGGTATTCTCTCTCGGAAGGTGAAGCTTGATGACTTAAAGACTGTTGCTCTCACGGAGGAATGCAGTGTTGTGTTGCAACAAAAGTTGCCTCTGAAGCTTAAAGATCCTGGAAGCTTCCCTATTCCATGCACCATTGGAAAGGTGTCATTTGACATATGCTTATGTAACTTGGGAGCTAGCATCAATCTGATGCCTTTGTCAATCTTCAAGAAGTTGGACTTACCAGATCCAAAGCCTACTTATATGACTTTGCAATTGGCCTATCGTTCTATTACTTATCCACGAGGCATTGTTGAGGATGTTTTGGTCAAGGTGGATAAACTCATCTTTCCTGCTGATTTTGTAATTCTTGATTTCAAGGAGGATAAGAAGATTCCCATAAACTTGGGAAGACCTTTCTTGGCGACTGGATGAACCTTGATTGATGTGCAGAAAGGTGAGCTCACCATGTGAGTGTTGGATCAGGATGTCACTTTTAATATGTTCAATGCGATTAAATTCCCTATGGAAAATGAGGAGTGCTTAAAGGTGGAGTTGGTTGATTCTGTGGTTACTTCAGATGTTGATCAATTGCTAAGGTCTGATGCCTTAGAAAAGCCCTTGTTGGGGAATTTTCATAGTGAAGATGATGAAGGGGACGGGTAGTTACAATTTCTGAATGCTTCTCCCTGGAAGAGGAAGATTGATGTGCCTTTTGAATCTCTTGGAATGGAGGAGCTGAACAAAGCTCCTAAACGCCTCAAGCCATCTATTGAGGAAGCTCATACTTTTGAGCTTAAGCCTTTACCTGAATATTTGAGGTATGCATTTTTAGGTGATGCATCTACTTTGCCTGTTATTATTGCATCTGACCTTTCAGGTAGCGATGAGGAAAAACTCTTGAGACTTCTGAGAAAATTCAAATCAGCAATTGGATGGACAATAGTAGATATCAAGGGAATTAGCCCTTCTTATTGTATGCATAAAGGAGGTATCATAGTCATTGCTAATGAGAAGAATGAGCTCATTTCTACTCAAACAGTCACGGGGTGGAGTGTTTGCATGGATTACAGGAAGCAGAATAAGGCCACGAGAAAAGATCACTTCCCTCTGCTGTTTATTGATCAGATGCTTGACAGATTGGTTGGGCATGAGTACTACTATCTTCTGGATGGCTATTCGGGCTATAATCAAATTTGCATCACTCGAGAAGATCAGAAGAAGACTACTTTCACTTATCCATTTGGTACTTTCGCCTTTCGAAGGGTTTCTTTTGGGTTATGTGGAGCACCGGCATATTTCAGAGATGCATGATGGTTATCTTCTCTGATATGATTGGTCAAAATGTGGAGGTGTTCATGGATGATTTTTCTGTGTTTGGAGATTCATTTGATGAGTGCTTGCAGAATCTAGGCGACGTTCTCAAGAGGTGTGTTGAGACCTATCTGGTTTTCAATTGGGAAAAATGTCACTTTATGGTGCGACAAGGCATTATTCTTGGGCACAAGGTCTTTAGTAAGAGTCTTGAGGTGGAAAAAGCCAAAGTGGGGGTCATCAAAAATCTTCCCCCACCAATTTTTGTTAAGGGAGTTCGCAGTTTTCTTGGTCATGCGGGCTTCTACAGGCGGTTCATCAAGGACTTCTAAAAAATTTCTAAACCTTTGTGCAATCTTCTAGAGAAGGATGTCCCGTTTAAGTTTGATGACGAGTGCTTGGCTGCTTTTGAGTTCTTAAAGAAGAGTTTAGTCACAGCACCTATCATAACTACACCTGATTGGAGTGAACCATTTGAAATGATGTGTGATGCAAGTGACTATACAGTTGGAGCAGTTCTTGGACAGAGAAAGAACAATATATTTCATGTGGTCTGTTATGCTAGTAAGACCCTAAATGGAGCTCAACTGAATTATACTACTATGGAGAAAGAACTTTTGGCTATTGTCTACGGTTTTGAGAAATTTTGCTCTTATCTGCTTGGGACGAAGGTGACAGTTTTCACTGATCATGCTACAATTTGATATCTCGTCTTAAAGTAGGACTCGAAGCCTAGGTTAATTAGATGGGTTCTTTTGCTTCAGGAATGTGAGTTAGAGATCAAGGACTGAAAAGGTACTGAGAATCAAGTCACTGATCATCTATCTCATTTAGAGGATCCAAGTGCAACTTCACTAGATAAGACATTAATAAATGAGTCTTTTCCCGATGAGCGGCTGTTTGGAGTGCAAGAGGAAGAACCGTGGTTTGCAGACATTGTGAACTACCGTGTGAGTAATATCATTCCTCCCGACTTGACGTACGCTCAAAGGAAGAAGTTTCTGCATGAAGTGAAGTGGTATATATGGGATAGCCGTTTCTTTTTCGACAAGGAGCTAACCAAATCATCAGGAGATGTATTCCTTACAGCGAAATGGGGGGATCTTGCAAGATTGCCACTTAATGGCTTATGGAGGACACTATGGTGGAGAAAAGACAGCAGCTCGTATTCTTCAAGCAGGGTTCTTTTGGCCAACTTTATTTAAAGATGCTCATCAGTTCATTTTGAAATGTGATCGCTGTCAATATGTGGGTAATATGTCCAAGAGAAATGAGATGCCTCTTAATGTGCTTCTCGAGGTTGAAGTCTTCGATGTTTGGGGAATTGAATTCATGGGGCCATTTGTCTCATCTTGTAATAATCAGTATAACTTGTTGGCGGTCGATTATGTCTCGAAATGGGTTGAAGTCAAGGCATTGCCAACAAATGATGCGAAGGTAGTGCTTGATTTTCTTCATAAGCAGATATTCACAAGATTTGGAACTCCGAGAGTCATAATCAGTAATGAGGGGTCGCATTTTTACAATCACAAATTCACTGCTATGATGCAAAGGTATAATGTGAATCATCATATTGCTACGGCTTATCATCCTCAGATGAATGGCCAAGCTGAGGTATCTAACAGAGAGATCAAGCGCATTTTAGAGAAGGTTGTGTGTCCATTAAGGAAAGATTGATCTTTGAAGCTTGATGAAGCTGTTTGGGCATATAGAACAGCATACAAGACTATGTTAGGAATCTCTCCATTTCAGTTGTTTTATGGTAAGGGGTGTCATTTTCCGATGGAGCTCGAACATAAAGCGTATTGGGCTTTGAAGAAGTTGAATCTTGATTTGGATGCAGCTGGAAAGAAGAGGATGCTTCAATTAAATAAACTCGATGAGTTTCGACTTCAAGCTTATGAAAACAATAAAATGTATAAGAAGAAAGTCAAGACGGGGCAACAAGTTCTTTTGTTTAACACTCGTCTCTGTCTTTTTCCTGGGAAGTTGAAGTCAAGGTGGTCAGGGTCGTTTGTTGTCAAAATTGTGTTTTCACATGGAGCGGTGTAGATCTTTGAGAATGATCTAGGCCAAGCATTCAAGGTAAATGGTCAGAGGTTGAAGCATTACTACGGTGACACGACAAACCGTGAGGTGGTTAGTGCCGTTTTATTGTCCATTTGATCTCGCAATTATACGTCAAGCTAACGACGTAAAGCAAGCGCTTCTTGGGAGGCAACCCAAGTTTGTTGTACATTAGTAGATAGAGGAAGAAGAAAGAAAGGAAAAAAATACAAATAATAAAAATAATAAAAAAATTGGGGCCAAGTACAGTGGCACAGTGCGCCCGCGCTGAGGAAGCGGGGCGGTCGCGCCAATTCTCCAGAGACAGAGTACGCCCGTTCTGCCTGGCGTGGCGGCCGCGCTGAAAAGACAGAAGCATGGCGCGCCCATGCTGAGGTAGCGCGCGGCCCGCTGCCCCCTGAATCCAAAAAAAAGCTGGGAAAAGAGAAAATTGGGGACTTTACTACAAAATCAAATTCTACCTAATTGTTACTCTTCCACATCCCAAATTTCCCTCTCCAAATCAAACCCATTATTTCCATTATTCCCATAATCAATTCCCACTTCTATTTCATATCTAATTCTCTTCCAACCTCCTATATATACACACATTCCATCACTTCTAAAATTCTCAAACACAATTATCTCTCAAACACTTATCTTTCATTCTCTCTTATTCAATCCCAATGGCACCCAAAAGACAGTGAACTCAAGTAAGCAGCACCATTGATTCTTCGAGTGCAGGTGGTGTGAGGCCTAGGTTTTCAACTCCCGAGGCTGATGCGGAGTATACGAGGCTTCTCTCGAAGCCTATAGCCAAGGAGCGTGATTTTCTGCCATTAGAGAAAGATGGTAAGTTGTTGGAGATGATATTGGAGATGGGTTAGGTTACTTTTTGTGAGGCACCCGCTGCTGTGCCCACGAGTGTGGTTCGTGAGTTTTATGTTAATGCAAAGGCGGAGAAGAATGGTTTCACTGTGGTTCGGGGGATGACGGTGGAGTACAGTGCTGAGGCAATAAGGAGGGTGATTGAGTAGCCCGCGAGGAATCCCGGTCAGGATATTTAGAATGAGAAGACTCTAGATGAGTTTGATTTGGATTTGATAGTTGCTACTCTATATGTGCCTGAGACTCACTGGAAGTTCAAGAGGGGCACGACTGATTATTCCAAGTTCCTTACTTCGTGCATGAACAAGTTTACACATGCATGGAATTTATTTATTTGTGATAATATCATGCCATCTTCTCATGTGCATGATGTTACTATGGAGCGTGCATGCTTGTTGTGGGGTATTCTGCAGGGGGACTATGTGGACCTTGGTATGGTTATTTACCAAGGGATTCTGAGATTTTTGTGAGGGAGTACTACGGGTTCTATACCTTATGCGTCCATTGCGATGAAGTTGTGTGTGGCAGTCGGTATTCATTGGCCAGCACATGAGCAGCTGCAGCTCCCTAATGCCCCGATTGATAGTTCAACCTTGTTGAACATGACTGAGCGGGGAGGAGGTATGAAGGGGCTTGGTTACTCTTTTGACCATCTGCCAGGTGGAAGGCCGTGCGATCAAATGTATGCTAGTGGGATGGTACAAGCAAGTAAGGCAGCTTGGAGAGCTCCGTTGGGTGAAGAGGCTGGGCCATCACAGCAGGAGCAAGAGGAAGCAGGAGCAGATGTTGGAGTTGGTTTGAGCACGACACAGTATAGGCGTCTAGCGAGGAGGATGAATGTTATGCATGACATCCATAGTCGGTTTGCACATGATCTCACCTAGGCACTATTGACTGCTTTCAGAGCCACAGGTATTGACATCCGATTGTCATTATTTGGTGAGGACTCCGTGTATCCAGCTTCGGCACGCCTGACACTCCACTCGTTGGGGGTGAGGATCCTGATTCTGAGTAGGTATGCCTGATTCCTTACTATTACCTCACTGAGGACAGTGAAAATTTTAAGTTTAGGGGTAGTAGTTGAAGGAATATATTTTGTGTGAGTCACATATAGTTTGCATATTCATGATAGCTCAGTTCATATAGTTGCATATTTTCCATGTAATAGTTTTTTTATTATTTTTGTAGTTTTTTATGATAGTTGTTCATATAGTTTCATGCATTTGCATAATAACATGATCCCTTAGATGATTTTTCCGATTGATTTGCGATATTGATGCTAGTATAGTGATGTCGTATTTAGTGATGTTAAGTCATGTCGAGTTGATTTGCATGCTAGAGACAAATGTATTTAACTAAGTCTTATAGGTTGCTTGAGGGCTAGATCATGGTCGTGGTTTATGTGTTTGTCGAGGTTTAATCGCTTGTTTATATTTAGAATTTAGGATATTCTCTTAATAATAAATTATCATGGATATTTAAAATTTGGAAAAAATTGGATTTCATTGCTAGTTATTGTGACTAGGTGTCAAATGGATAGTAGCCAGCTCGTTTTATATGATTAGTCTAGGGTTGAGCGAGATGGAGCGAAACGCACTCGTTCAGAAAGTTGTGAAAGAAAAAAAAAGAAAATAAAAATAAGTGTTATGTATAATTGATCACGAGTGGGCTCTTTAGTACTCAAGTTATTAAGTTCTTAGGGGACTTTGTGCCTAGTGACCTAAGGCTTTTATAGTCTGGGATCCGCTAATCTAACGCCCGCTACATGGGTACTATTGTATAAGTCTTTTGTGGACCTCACTCATTGCATGATCAAATAAGCATATTTGTGTTGTTTATGTGTTAGCAATAAAAGCATGAATCCATGTATAACTCCGATAAAAAAATTGAAGTGTTGTCAGTCATTTTGAGTTTAGCTTTTATTCTATTTATAACCTTGTGATTGCCTTGATGAGTAGTGAGTCATGATTATTGATCTAGATGCGATAGTATATCTGTAAGCATTTGCACACACGCACGTCTCTGGTTTGTAGGTTGATTTGTGGGGTTTGATTGATCTTTATGCAAATAATTGCATTTGTTCATATATTGCTTATTGATTGCTTTGGTTATTCTATGGGGATCGTTGCATTCATGCATTTTTATTTCTTGTTCTTTGAGTCTATTTATACTTGAGGACAATCATCGATTCAATTTTGGGGGTATGTTGAGTGGCATTTATGACACTTTATAACGCTCCATTAAGCTTTGAATTGGTGTTTTTGTACTCAAGTTATTGGTGTTTTAATGTGTTTTCTAGTGTTTTTGCATTTCAGGCATTATTTCGGAATTCAGGTGAAATAGCATGGATTTAATGCTAATATGGTGTTAGGATGGTGTCCAAGGAATAAAGCTCGTGAAGACCAACTCATTGCAGCAAGAAAAGAAGAAAAAGTAGATTTTCCACAAGGTCGGCACGCCCGCGCTGTCATAGTGCGCGTCCGCGCCCGAAGAGCAGAGACAAAGCGCGCCCGCGCTGATTAAGCACGCGGCCGCGCCGGGTCGGGATTTTTGAATCCGATTTCTTATGGGCTTTTAATTGGAGGGCTTCTACTATACATGGGCTGCTATATATACCCAAATAAAGATCATTTTTCATAAGGAGACGTACCAGAGCACAAGGAGAAGGCGTAAGAAGACCGTTTTAGCATAATTCAACGAAGGCGAAGAATATCTAGTTTATACTTGTGATTCTTTGTTCTAAGTTGTAACTTTGTATGCTAGTTTTCTTATTCGTGAACCTATACTCTTGTTTTGTACTTGGTTTATTATTTATTCAGTATAAAGACTACGTTTGTTATACCATGCTTTCATCGGAACTCACGTTGATGATGAGTCCGATTATGGGCTAATCGTTATCGTGGGGTTCTAGCGGATTTATTTATGAATTTCTTTAGTTAATTTATTTCGATGCCTGTTAGACATATTTGTGATGTCATGTCTAATGATGATTTGTGTTTAGTTTTCAAATCTTAACTAACAGGATAAATCAGGACTTAACTGGAAATCAGTACTTATACTGAAGTCAGGACTTAAGATATCAGAACTTAAGTTATCAGAACTTAAGTTATCAGAAGATATTTATCATGAGATAATATCAGGACTTAAGGAGACTTTCAGATAAGGAAGGCGGCTGATTGAAAGGAAATAAGATCGAGATTAAAACAAGAAGAGATATGCATGGAGAAGAATTCTATGAAGAATAGAATACTTGGAAGAAAAGATAAATAGTTGATATATTTTAGGATGCAGACTTATGTTCGATATCAATTAGAAGATTATCTTGTAACTGTGTGTCTATATAAACACAGCATAGGGTTTACACTATAAGTGTTATCTTATTCGAGAATTTTATTCATTGTAACCCTAGCAGCTCTCGTGATATTTGTTCATCACTGAAAGAGAACGGTTCTATTGTAATACTGTTTTATTAATAAGATTATTTTGTGTTTCATACTTGTGTTCTTAATTCGATTTGATTGTGCTAGACACTGTATTCAACCCCCTTCTATAGTGTGTGTGGCTTAACAAGTGGTATCAGAGCAATCTGTTAACATACATACAGTAAAGATCCAAAAACAATCATGTCTGAAGAAACATAAACTCCAACCAAGCCCACCAAAACTGAAAAAACTCCAAAGACTCAAATCCATAATCGATATGAGACTATTAGGGTTCCCATACTGAAACTTTCGGAGTATCCCATATGGAAGGTGAGGATGTCTATGTTTCTGGAAGCTACAGATCCATAATACCTTGATAGAATTAATGAAGGACCACATAAGCCAACCAAGCTCTCTTTTGTAGTTGCAGATCAGCCAGCACAGTCTGTACCAAAGGAGAAAAGTGAATATACAACTGAAGATATCTTATCTATTGCAAAGGATGCAAAGGTAAGACATTTGCTGCATAGTGCCATTGATAATGTCATGTCAAACAGGGTAATTAACAGCAAGACTGCAAAGGAGATATGGGATGCCTTGGAGACAAGATGTCAGGGAACTGATTCAATTAAGAAGAACATGAGGACTATACTCACTCAAGAGTATGAGCACTTTGACTCAAAACCTGATGAGTCATTAACTGGTTTATATGACAGATTTATCAAACTCTTGAATGATCTGTCACTGGTGGATAAGGAATATGATCTTGAAGATACTAATCTTAAATTCCTTTTAGCTTTTCCTGAAAGTTAGGACTTGAAGGCAACTACTATAAGAGAAACTATGCTCTTCATGAAACTACTCTTGATGAAATTTATGGTATGCTCAAAACTCATGAACTTGAGATGGATCAAAGAAGCAAGAGGCATGGGAGAATGTCAAGAACAGTTGCTCTTAAGGCTGAGGAGGAATCCCCTAAAGTGGTTGTCTCAAAGAAAGGCAAAGAAAAGGCTCTCATCACAAAGTCTGATACTGAGTCATCAAGTTCTGATAGTGATGAGGATTCAAAAACTGAAAGTCTATCTGAGATGGATGCTGATGAAGAGATGATGAAATTGTGTGCTCTTATGGTGAAGGGTATCAAAAAGATAGCTTACAGGAAATTCAGAAGGGGAAAGAAGTTTCCCAGGAAAAATGAAAGTTTTGATAAGAAGGGATTCAGAAAATCTGAAGGCAAAGCTGGAAAGTCTGACAGAGGAGATTACTCAAATGTTAAATGCTACAATTGTGGTGAGAAAGGCCACATATCTCCTGACTGCAAGAAAGGAAAAGGTGACAAAGGCAAGGCACTTGTCACAAAGAAGAAAAGTTGGACAGACACTTCAGATTCTGAAAGTGAGGTGAACTATGCTTTGATGGCAAATGCTGATAGCAGTTCTGAAGCTGCTGAGCTAAATGTACCTCAAACAACTTATGCTTTTCATACTGATGATATTACTGAGTTGAGAAGATATCTTAAAACCATGTTCATTAGTTATAGAGATCAAACTTTAATATGTGAAAGGTTAACTTCTGAAAATTTGGCTTTTAAGAAAATGAATGACTATTTAGAAAAGGAGTTAGTTATGTTCCATCAAACTCAGAAAGAAAGAGATGATGCTTTTTATGTTAGAGATGAAGTGTTAAAATTGAATCAATCTCTAAAAACTGAGTTAGAAAAGGAAAGAGAGATTATCAGGACTTGGACTAACTCTGGAAGAACAACTCAGAATTTGTTAAGTAGTACAAACTGGAAAGAGGGCTTAGGTTATGGAGATGATAAGAATAATAAAGGAACTGTAGAAATTGAGCCTATAGTTGTTAAACAAAAGCCAAAGGTAAATCCTGTTAAGTTTGTAGCTGTAAAATCTGATATTGATAAATCAGAAGTTAAAGAGAAATTAACTTCTAACAAACCAAAACTGGATAAGCCAACTGAAGTTAACATAGGCTTAATGACAAAGAAGCAGCTTAAGCATAAGCTGAAAGATGTTAAGAATGTAAACAAGGTAAAGCCACCTAGGAAAAAAAGGAATGGAAAGGAAGGTGTGAATAAAAGCAATGATTATAAGCCTGTTCCTAATGCTCCTAGAAAGAAATGTTATAATTATGGAAATTCTAACCATCTGGCTTCTTTTTGCAGGAAGAATAAAAATATAAACTCCTTACCTTCAAAATCAGAAGTTAAGAGTCAGTCTGTTAAATATAGGCCACAAAATCCTTGTTTTCATTATGGTAGTTTATGGCATTCCATTTATACTTGTAAGGAATATCATAGTTTGTACTTTGATTATTATCAAATAAAACCTTCTTTAAAGAAAGTTAGCATTTTTCCTTCTAGTGTAAGTTCTGATGCAAAGTCTGATACTGTAAATTCTGATAAGAAAAATGTTAACATAAACTCTGATGTTAAATCCGCTGCAAATGTTAACAAACTTAATAAGGCCAAAGGATCCAAGCAAGTCTGGGTCCTTAAAACTAATCATTAGTGGTCTTTGTGATTGCAGGGCAACAGGAAAAACATCCTAGTTTTGGACAGTGGATGTTCAGGACATATGACTGGAAATAAAGCCCTGCTATCAGACTTTGTGGAGAAAGCTGGCCGAGGTGTTTCTTATGGAGATGGCAACATGGGAAAAACTCTGGGATATGGCAATATCAATCTTGGGAATATCATTATTGTAAAAGTAGCTCTAGTCTCAGGACTTAAACACAATCTGCTAAGTGTTAGTCAAATCTGTGACAGAGGTTATCATATGGATTTCTTTGAAGAACACTGTGAAGTTGTAAGCAAATCTACAGGCAAAGTTGTTCTGAAAGGATACAGGCATGGTAACATTTATGAAGCCAAGCTTTCAACAAGTTCTGATAGTTCTGCAATCTGTCTGTTAAGTAGAGCATCAATTGAAGATAGCTGGGATTGGCACAAGAAACTCTCTCATTTAAATTTCAGCAATATAAATGAACTAGCCAAGAAAGATCTTGTGAGAGGACTGCCAAAATCAGTATTTGCTCCTGATGGCCTTTGTGATTCATGTCAAAAGGCAAAACAAAGAAAATCTTCATTCAAGAGCAAGACTGAATCTTCAATTCTTGAGCCTTATCACCTACTACATGTTGATCTATTTGGTCCAGTGAATGTCATGTCTATTGCAAAGAAGAAATATGCTATGGTCATAGTAGATGAGTTTACCAGATACACATGGGTGTATTTCTTGCACACAAAAAGTGAAACTTCATCTATTTTGATTGATCATGTAAAACAACTGGATAAATTAATTAAAGACTATGTGAAAATCATTAGAAGTGATAATGGCACTGAGTTCAAGAATTTGATTATGGAAGAGTTCTGCAAAGACCATGGAATCAAGCAGGAATTTTCTGCTCCTGGAACTCCACAGCAAAATGGAGTTGTTGAAAGAAAGAATAGAACTCTTATTGAAGTTGCACGAACTATGCTTGATGAAGCAAAGTTACCAACCTATTTTTGGGTTGAAGCTGTGCAGACTGCTTGTTTTACTCAGAATGCAACACTTATCAACAAGCATGGAAAGACACCATATGAGATGGTGAAGAAAAAGAAGCCAAATCTGAAGTACTTTCATGTATTTGGATGCAAGTGTTTTGTTCTTAAGACTCATCCTGAACAGCAATCTAAATTTGATCTAAAAACTGATGAAGGAATTTTTGTTGGATATCCACTTTCCACAAAAGCCTTCAGAGTCTACAATTTAAGAACAAGGGTTGTCATGGAATCTATCAATGTCTCTTTTGATGATAAGAAGATTATAGGACTTGAAGATTTCAATGATCATGATCAGCTGAGATTTGAGAATGAAGTTTTAAATTCTGATTCTGTAAATCCTGACAGTCTAAATCCTGATACTGCAAACTCTGATGGGTTAAACTCTGATATTATTGAAACTGTGGTAACTACGCCAAAGGAAAATGCACCTGCGCAGGGGGAGCATATTGAAGATACAACCACATCTCAAGAAGCATCAGAACCTAGAATAGGCTCTTCAAGTTCTGATTCATCAAGTTCTGATGGGCCAAGTTCTGATAATTCTAGAAACTCAAATTCTGAATGATTCAACTCAGAGAGCATAATTTCAGGGGGAGCATCAGAGAATGTTGATGAAGACAACATGGATCATGGGGGAGCAACCAGTTCTAGAGATAATCTTCTGCAAGGAAGTGGACTAAAGCACATACACCTGACTTGATTATTGGAGATCCTGAAGCAGGTATAAGAACTAGAACAGTAACATCAAATGAATGTCTCTATCACTCTTTTCTTTCTCAGGCTGAACCAAAGAAAGTGAAAGAAGCTCTTCAAGATGCTAATTGGGTGCAAGCAATGCAGGAAGAGTGTCACACCCCCAACTTAACAATACATAATATATAACTATTACAATATTTAAAAGAAAGTAAATATAACCGAATCCAAGATCTTATAGTTTAGGGTTTGGAACAGCCCAACACTACCATCTATTACAACTGGTTTTAATATCGAGTCCTCACACAAAACTATCTCTTATTCTACCTGGAGCTCGGACATACGCATCGGCATCATAAGTCTTACGTGTTGTCTGCTTGAATCTAACCATAGCTGCTAGCTGTAATATCAGGGTTAAAGCAAGTAGTGAGCCAAATGCTTAATAAGTACTAAACGATAAGATACAAAACATAAATTGAGATATAAATTAGAGTACGATAATGTGAAGAGATAACTGATAATAATCAGGGTTGAACTTTTGGGTGATGGCATCATTTGCTTGTATCAAAACATTTTCAAAATCATATCTTAATCAAAAACCATTTTATGACGCTACAGATTACAGTCGGTGATCAGCCGCTAAGTAATCCCGAACCTTGCTGGGTTCTAAAACATTAATGGGATCCCTAGGCAACTTTTAAGCCTACAATACAAGTGTGGAAAGGACTCGCGTCTCAGTCCAGATCCACTATTCAAAGAAAACATTTATCCCCATTTGGGACTGAAAATCCACATTTTAATCATTTCAAAAACTGATGCCGATTGATAATAAAATATCTTAAACAGTAAACATTGTTATCAAGGGATTGAAGTTTGACTAGAAACACTGAAATTATGTTCACTAAATCTTAGGGCCAAGATCCACTAGACTTCACTCTTTCAGGGTAATTGAAAGGTTTCCATTTACAAGAATTTTGACAAGGAGATTTAGTAGGGTTTTTGGATAACAGGAAGGAGTAATGCCAAACTAGGCTTAAAGCAATGGTTTTAGACAAGGTATAGGTATTAAAACATCAAGAAGATAAGCATCACTGGTTACAAGTATACTAGAGGTGTTAAGGTATAAAGAAAGTGATCATTAGCTTAAGGTATATCAGGATGTCAAACTTTAGGGTAAGGATAAAAACAATCGTGAACAACTTTAAAGAATATCTAGCTTTTAGGTATCAAGGTAAAGTTTCTATCGAGGTTCTTACAAGAGTTGAATCAAAGCATCAGGGTGCAATATCAAGATTTCTCAGGAATCAATAGCATGTTAATCAAGAGGATCAATCAAGTATTATAACAAATCTTTACTTTATCATGGCATTCCAATTACTTTGATATACTAGCATGATACGACTTTTGATCTACTTGCAATATGTACTTGAAGGTTCATGGCATTTCTATATAATACGAAGATAGATTTGAGAATCACTTGGTCCAGGTATGCCAAGATAAATCAGAATACTCACATCATATATATATATATAAGAATTAGCTATCACACATCCGCAGTGTAAACTGGAAGGTAGGTTGAATCACTTGTACAATATAAGTTTACAACGGAAGGACATTTGCCTTGAGAAATGCTGGACTGGACTGGACTGGACTGGCAAGTAGGAGCAACTGGAAGCTTTACTCGACCTTTATAGCAAGTTTACCCTTGTCTCGAGATCCTACACAAATAATAATAACCTCATTACAATATATTCTCACTAACTCAACCTATTTATAACCCGAAATTAAACACAAATGGTACTTAGGCCTATATGCACGTAATTTATAATCACCTTATAAATAAAATAGTACACATAGCCACATATACTCACATATCATATTTTAATACCAAATAATATCACACACACACCATAATGCAACACTAGGCTTGGATGATCTCGATCCCCAACTAAGTCACTTGATCGCTAAACTAGACAAAATCTCCAACTTTGGTCTCCTAACTCGATGTGCCTTTACTAAACCATCCAAAACCCATTGACCATCACTTGGGCCTTATACTTTACTGGCTTTATGCTATCTTAAAACTATAGTGGTCAACCTAGGTCTCACTCATAAGTGCTCCAAAACTATGTGGTAAGTGAAAGTGCTTACTAAGGTAAATTTCAGAATGACATATATGGTTTCTTGAGTGCATTAGACACTCTTACACTACAAGTTTACCTCTAAAACTTTTATAATAGACTCTTCTGATCATAAGGCAACTCCCAAACTTGATGTGGCTCAAGGGCCTAGCTTGGGCCTCCCTGGGCCTAAGCTTAAATTCCATGGTTCCCCTGTTTTTCTTGGCAGAAAATGCCCTGACTTGAACTAACTTGTGACACATGATTCTAAATCAAATCCTATGAACTATGGCTGGAAAAACTCCTCTGACACTCCCTCTAACTAAGGCCTAACAGGGACTAATGAGGGCCTAACTTTGACATGGTCAAAACTTCCTATTTCTAAGTTGCAACAAAACTGTCCCCTGCTGGACAGATTTTGTGATTTCACTCGTGTACCTAATCAAACGACTTACAAACCTCCAACAAACACATAAGACCTTTTATATACTCCTATTGATAGCTTCTGGTGGCTTGGGCCTCAAAGTGCACAAAAAATGCTCATTCAAAACTTCCCCATAAACTAGTGCATCAAATCTGGAAAAATGCAAACACTAACTAATCCATTTCCACCTTGACTCCCACTTATTAATCAAGCATCCAACCTTTACTAAAGCAAACCTAGTGCATCAACATCCTAAAATAGTGCCTCAACAGGAGGGGAGATCATCCATGCCCAAGAACATCAACATGCAAATAAAAAATATAACATCCAACTCATGGAAAACACTTAACAAGATTTCGGCTAAAGCATAAAGTTTAAATTCTTGCAAATTCGACTTATACCTATTACTCAACCTTAATAATCATGAAATATATCTTCCCTTAACTATTAATAAGAAATATATCATGGAAACAATCTATCTCAAGTACAAATATTTCGAATTTATAGATTTTTAAACATAAAAACATGATTTCGAAAAGAGTAGCATGCACAACATGGTTGATCATCATATAACATCTTAAAACTAGCATGCATGGCTAAACATGATTATATAATGAAATTTCAGTAGCATGCAAAGGTTTTTAAAGCATGGTTTCTCCATAAAACACTTAGTTAACACATATATAAAATATATCTCATAGAGAGCTCTTGAATTCACAAGAATCAAGAGTTTCTCTTTGGAGATCAAACAAAAACTACACATGCAACCATAAAACTTCATCTCCTAAATCAAAAAACTCTTGGGAAGTATATAAAATGAATCTAGGTGGAAGAATTACACTAGGGAAGATGAGAAATGGGATGGAAAATGGAAGGGAGTGGGGGAAATGGGGGTTCGGCCGAGAGCAAGGGAGGGAGGGGGAGGAGAGAAAAAAAATGAGGTGTGTTGGAGTGTGGAGTGAGTGAAATGACTTCTCCCACTTTTTTTTTGGTTTTATGCTTTTGG
This sequence comes from Apium graveolens, assembly GCF_009905375.1. Taxonomy (NCBI): domain Eukaryota; kingdom Viridiplantae; phylum Streptophyta; class Magnoliopsida; order Apiales; family Apiaceae; genus Apium; species Apium graveolens. The sequence goes on from NC_133648.1 coordinate 292,489,929, forward strand.
ATTGACAAAAAAAAGAGTGGAAATGAGAATGTACAAGAAGGACCTCTAGCTAAAGTTAGGCCATTTTGCATGCAAGGTTAGTGTGGTAATTTGGTTAACAACAAATGAGTTAGTGGGGTTGGAAAGGTCTCCTTTACCCTTTGGTAGAATAGAAGAGTGATTTGCATGCAAGGGCTTCCATGTAATTTTCTAATTATAACAAATAAATTTTTAAAGATTTATTTTTATAAAATAAAATACAAGTTTAAAAATTATAAAATTTATACCATAAAATAACTTGGATTTTTAGAAATTTTATAAAATCACTTTAGAAATTTGTGAACGAAATAACTTTTAAAAGAAAATTTCTCCAAGGTTTATAATATTCCTTATAAATCAAAAATAAAGGAAATAAATAAACTTTTGCTTTGAAAAATCATATTCCACATAAAGCAATTTATAATGCAGAAATTTTCATTCACACAACATACAATCATTGAGTATATTTGCATTCGGCTCTAATATTATACAAAGTTCACAAATAATATTATAGAAAATGTCGGTCGTAACATCCTCTCCCCCTTAAGGGGATTCTGTCCCCAGAATCTAAGAGAACAGATGAGGATACCGGGAACGCATATCAGACTCTAACTCCCAAGTTGATTCTTTGACCTTGGGGTTCCTCCAAAGTACTTTCACTAACTTTACCGACTTATTCCTTAGACTCTTTACTTGCCAGTCGAGTAATCTAACAGGTTGCTCCACAAATGACAGGTCTGCCTGAATTTCTATAGGTTCATATTCTATCACATGGTTGGCATCAAGATTGTACTTCTTAAGCAATGACACATGGAACACATTATGCACATGCTGATACTGAGGTGGTAAGGCTAACTTGTAGGCCACCTTCCCCACTTGACTCAAAATTTCAAAAGGACCTATATATCTAGGTGTTAACTTCCCTTTCTTGCCAAATCTAGACAACCCTTTCCTTGGTGACACCTTCAACAGAATGGCTTCGCCTACTTGGAATCTAACATTCTTACGCGCTGGATCCGCATACTTTCTCTGTCTATCTTGAGCAGCAAGCAACCTTTTCTGAATTAACTTGACTGTCTCATGCAACTGTTGTACCAATTCTGAGCCTAGAATCTTTCCTTCTCCTACTTCATCCCAACTTGTCGGTGATCTACATTTCCATCCGTACAAAGCTTCATATGGTGGCATGCCAATACTGGAGTGATAGCTGTTGTTATAAGAGAATTATACTAATGGCAAGTGGTCGTCCCAACTTCCTGCAAAATCGATTGCACAACTGTGCAACATGTCTTCGATTATTTGAATTATCCTTTCGCTCTGACCATCAGTTTGGGGGTGATACGCCGTACTCATGTTCAACTTCGTGCCAAGACTCTCTTGAAATTGCTTCCAGAATCTCGAGTTAAATCGGGGATCTCTGTCTGAAACTATCGATACGGGTACTCCATGTCTTAGTACGATTTCATGCACATACAGATGAACCAATCTGTCCAATGACGACTTCTCATTAATTGGAAGGAAATGCACCGACTTCGTAAGGCGATCAACTATAACCCATATAGTGTCATGTCCGGATTTCGTTCGCGGTAGTCCCATTAGAAATGTCCATATCAATATTTTCCCATTTTCATTCTGGAATCTTTAGGAGCTGAATTAATCCGCTTGGTCATTGATGTTCTGCCTTCACTTTCTGACAAGTATAACACTTTGCAACCCATTATGCCACCTCTCGCTTCATATTTGGCGACCAAAAGTTCTGCTTCAAGTCCTGATACATCTTGGTGCTTCCTGGATGGATTGAAAATCTTGAATTGTGGGCTTCTTGCAAAATCTCATTCTTCAATTCAGGTACATGAGGAATCCAAATTCTTGAGGAAAACCTTAATATACCTTGCTCATCCTTTTAAGTACCAATCTCTTCTCCAGTTAGCTGATTCTTCTCTTTTTCCATTACTTCTTCCTGACATTTTCTTATCTTTTCCACTAGTGTTGGCTGAAAAGTCATTGCACGACAAACTTCTTCAACTATTCCACAATCACAAAGTTCCAATCCAAATCTCTTAATCTCTTCAGACAATTCTTATGGTGTTGCTATCATATTCAATCTTTCCTTCCTACTCAAGGCATCGGCTACAACGTTCGCCTTTCCAGGATGATAATTTATCGAGCAATCATAGTCCTTAATCAATTCCAACCATCTCCTTTGCCTCATATTGAGCTCCTTCTGAGTGAAAATGTACTTTAAACTCTTGTGATCCGTGTAGATTTCACACTTTTCCCCGTAGAGGTACTGTCTCCAAATCTTAAGTGCGAACACTATGGCGGCTAGTTCCAAGTCATGCGTCGGGTACTTCAACTCATGCGATTTTAACTGTCTTGACGCATACGCGATCACCTTATTGTGTTGTATTAGCACACAACCCAATCCTTTATGTGAAGCATCGCTGAAAATCACAAAGTTTCCTTGGTCGTCTGGTAGTACTAACTCCGGAGCTGTTACCAATCTCTGTTTCAACTCTTGAAAGCTATCCTCATATTCTGTATTCCATTCGAACTTCTGATTCTTCCTGGTTAACTTAGTCAATGGCATGGCGATTTTCGAAAAATCCTTGACAAACCTTCTATAATACCCTGCCAATCCTAGAAAACTTCGCACTTCCGTAGGTGTCTTTGGCCTCTCCCAACTCATAATTGCCTCAATCTTTGCCAGATCTACTTTAACTCCTTCATCTCCAATGACGTGTCCCAAGAATTGAACTTCCTTTTAACCAAAACTCACATTTAGAAAACTTGGCATACAACTTCTCTTGTCGGAGTATATCCAATGTTATCCATAGATGTTGCTTATGTTCTTCTTCCGATTTTGAAAAAATAAGAATGTCATCAATGAATACCACTACGAACTTGTCCAAATACTTTTTAAATACCCGATTCATCAGATCCATAAATGCTGCAGAAACATTAGTCAATCCAAAAGGCATTACTAAGAATTCATAATGTCTGTATCTGGTCCTGAATGCTGTCTTGGGAATATCTTCTTCTTTGATCTTTAATTGATGGTATCCTGATCTCAAGTAAATCTTTGAAAAGCACTTTGCTCCTTTCAGCTGATCAAATAGGTCATCTATTCTTGGTAGCGGGTAGCGGTTCTTAATTGTCACCTTATTCAACTCCCGATAATCTATACATAGCCGCATACTTCCATCTTTCTTCTTTACAAACAGAACAAGTGCTCCCCATGGCGACGTAGTTGGCCGTATCACTCCTTTGTCCAACAATTCTTGTACCTGGCTCGCCAACTCTTTCATTTCTGATGGTGCCATTCTATATGGGGCCTTTGAAACTGGTTCTGTGCCCGGAGCAAGGTTGATCTCGAACTCGATTTGTCGATCTAGCGGTAAGCCTGGTAGTTCGTCTAGAAAAACATTTGGGAATTCGTTAACTACGGGAATATCTTCTATGCTGGGGTTGCCCTTTTCTGAATCCACTACATAAGCTAGGAATGACTCACAACCTTTTCTAAGTAACTTCTTAGCCTGAACGATTGTAAGAAACAGCTGCTCTTGCATCTGCCCCTTAAATACTACCTTCTCTCCACTCTTCATCTTTAAATATACTTTCTTGGTCTTACAATTAATCTGGGCGTTATTCTTCCCTAATCAATCCATACCTAAAATTATATCGAACTCTCCCAACTTGAAGAGTATCAAGTCGGCTGAAAACTTATACCTCGAAATATCAATCTCACACTTCGGACAGAGTTGACTCATAGGAATCTTCTCTTGGTTCGCAATTACCACATTTACTACCTCGTTCATAATCATTTTATCACATTGAAGTTTATCAACAAAAGTTTCTGATATGAAAGATCTCGTTGCTCCCGAATCAATCAATACTTTAGCTTCGACATTATTTAGTAAAAGTGTATCTGCTATCACCTCAGAGTTCTGAACAGCGTCCTTCATTTTCAAATCGAATGTCCTTACTGTTGCTTGCGTAGTTGTTGTAGGTGGTGGAGGTAATGCCAATACCTCGGCTGGCACGCTTGCACTGGTACTTGCCACATTCATTAGAGCTTTGACTGGTCCAGTTGTCTTGCACTCCCTAGCTATATGTCCAGTCTTTCCATACTTGTAACATATAACTCTTGGCTTCGGCATCTTACATTCGTTTTCCAAATGTCCCTTCTGGTTGCACCTATAGCATGTCATGCTCAGCTTATTACACACTCCGGGGTGCCTTCTTCAACAATGCTTGCATTCCGATCTCTGAAATCTGTTTTCTCCAACTTGTCATTGGCTTGCCTGGTTGTTCCCCTTCGATTCTTGTCTTTTGCTCAAATTTTCCTTCTTTTGAAAATTTTCGCCCTTATGGAATCCAATCCTCTTTACATTCGCTTGTGAATTTTCGGCTTCAGACTTTTCTTCATAAAATGGAACCTTTCTCTTCTTGTTATCCCTTTCCTTTCTTGACTGCATCCCATTGTTCTCAATCAGAGCAGCTTTCTGTACTACTCCTGCATAAGTATCAAGCTCAAACATAGCCACTCTATCTCTGATCCAAGGCTCTAATCCTTGTTGAAATCTCTTTGCTTTTTCCTCCTCACTGCTGGTATACTTTGTCACAAACCTTGACAACTCTGTGAACTTGTTCTCATACTCCAGTACAGACATATTTCTTTGCTTCAATTCAAGAAATTTAAGCTCCATCTGATTCTGCATGTACTTAGGGTAATACTTTTCCAGAAATAACTTCTTAAATCTTTCCCAAGAAACTTGTTGATTTGCTTCCATAGTTTTTACTGATTCCCACCAATAGATGACTTCGCCCTTCAAGAAGTAAGTAGCATTTGGTGTCTTCTGATCGTCCCCTAATTGTACCAACTCAAAAGCCCTTTCCATTTCCTTAATCCATGTGTTATCTATTATGGAATCAGTGGTATCATGAAATGCAGGTGGGTTCACATTCTGAAAGTCCTTGAAAGTGACAACTTGCCGAGGGGGTACTGGTGGATCAGGTGGTCGGTGTGGTTCACAGTTAACTTGGTTTTCAAATTATTGTTGAAGAGTTATTTGTTATTGAGCTATAGCGTTGGTTTGCTGTTGTAAGGTTTCCAGTAATCGAAGAATATTTGGATCTGTGGTAGATGTGGTTGTTGGGTTCTTCTTTTGGGGTGGCATGATCCTGAAATAAGAGTTGTGTCAAAACAGGTATGAATAATGAAATAATTCGAGGGTATCGCATAGTATTCTTATTTACATTTGAGGTCAAGTTTCAAATTAAACAAATATGGTGATACATATAAATGCGTAAGATAACAGTTGAAAGCAAATGGAACGATAGTGCATAATAATTGAAATCTAAAGGTCACAATACATCAAGATGAGGATAAAGTCTTATTCTAGGAATAACATGCTTATTTAAAGGAAACAACTGGGAATTCTACAAAGTCCGATAATACAACAACATGAAAGGTAGATAATGGAAAGAACTAAGGCTCCACTCCATCGGAACGGGGCTTGGTAGTCTTCTCCTCTCGAAGCATCTTCACAATGCTCTGGAGCTCATCCGCCACCATCTGGATGATATACTGACTGGTACGGTCTCGGTGTGATGGCATTTCCTCAAGCTTAGTGTTGACGTACTGAACCAAAGTCTCAAGTCTCGCAGTCATCTGCTCCTTAGGCTTCTCTTCATAGTTTCGGCTGTCCAGATACACGTTCTTCAATCGGTCTATCAGTCGGTCGTACTTGCCCTAAAGCATGTCAAATCCGCGCCTCAACTCAGCATACACGGAGAAAGCAATAGTGTCGTCCGACCCAGAGGATGACGAGGAGTGCGCCCTTTGTTGACAAACCAATAAGAGGAGTATTAATATTAAATTTACTTAACCTACTCTCTCGCATATTATCTATAACCTATACATATATCCTATAACCTATTTGGGCTGTCCAGGGACTCTAAACCGTAGCTCTGATACCAAAACCTGTCACACCCCAACTTAACAATACATAATATATAACTATTACAATATTTAAAAGAAAGTAAATATAACCGAATCCAAGATCTTACTGTTTAGGGTTTGGAATGTAGGTGGAAGAATTACACTAGGGAAGATGAGAAATGGGATGGAAAATGGAAGGGAGTGGGGGAAATCGGGGTTCGGCCGAGAGCAAGGGAGGGAAGGGGAGGAGAGAAAAAAAATGAGGTGTGTTGGAGTGTGGAGTGAGTTAAATGACTTCTCCCACTTTGTTTTTGGTTTTATGCTTTTGGATTGACAAAAAAAATGAGTGGAAATGAGAATGTACAAGAATGACCTCTAGCTAAAGTTAGGCCATTTTGCATGCAAGGTTAGTGTGGTAATTTGGTTAACAACAAATGAGTTAGTGGGGTTGGAAAGGTCTCCTTTGCCTTTTGGTAGAATAGAAGAGTGATTTGTATGCAAAGGCTTCCATGTAATTTGCTAATTATAACAAATAAATTTTTAAAGATTTATTTTTATAAAATAAAATACAAGTTTAAAAATTATAAAATTTATACCATAAAATAACTTGGATTTTTAGAAATTTTATAAAATCACTTTTGAATTTTGTGAACGAAATAACTTTTAAAAGAAAATTTCTCCAAGGTTTAGAATATTCCTTATAAATCAAAAATAAGGGAAATAAATAAACTTTAGCTTTGAAAAATCATATTCCACATAAAGCAATTAATAATGCAAAAATTTTCATTCACACAACGTACAATCATTGAGTATATTTGCATTCGGCTCTAATATTATAGAAAGATCACAAATAATATTATACAAAATGTCGGTCGTAATAAAGAGTTAAATAAATTTGAAAGAAATAAAGTCTGGACCCTAGTGCCAAGACCGAAGAACAGAACTGTTGTTGGTACAAAATGGGTGTTCAGAAACAAAACTGACAGTGATGGCATAATTACAAGGAATAAAGCAAGGCTGGTTGCAAAATGATACTCTCAACAGGAGGGAATTGATTATGATGAAATATTTGCACTAGTTGCTAGATTGGAGGCCATAAGGATATTTTTGGCTTATGCTGGTCACAAGAAGTTTAAAGTCTTTTAAATGGATGTGAAAAGTGCTTTTTTTGATGGAGAATTGGAAGAAGAGGTATATGTTGAACAACCTCCAGGATTTGTAGATCCCAAATTTCCCAATCATGTCTACAGGCTTGATAAAGCACTTTATGGCCTTAAGCAAGCTCCAAGAGCATGGTATGAGACATTAGCTCAGTTTCTTCTGGAAATTGGATTCAACAGAGGGACTATTGATAAAACTTTATTTTATCTCAACCATGGAAAAGACTTACTTTTGGTACAGATATATGTTTATGATATCATTTTTGGTTATACAAATGACAATCTTTGTAAAAGGTTTGCCAAGCTAATACAGTCAAGATATCAAATGAGTATGATGGGAGAACTTAGCTATTTTCTGGGCCTTCAAGTCAAGCAGAATGAAGAAGGAACTTTTATTTGTCAATCTAAGTACACCAGAAATTTGTTGAAGAAATTTGGAATGCAAGACTGTTCAAGTGCATCCACTCCTATGGCCACTGCAACAAAATTGGATAAGGATACTGGTATATCAGTAGATATTACTGATTACAGAGGTATGATTGGCTCACTACTCTATCTAACTGCAAGTAGACCTGATATCATGTATGCTACCTGTCTTTGTGCAAGATTTCAAGCAGATCCAAGAGAACCTCACTTAACAGCTGTAAAAAGAATTTTCAAGTACCTTAAGGGTACAGCTGATCTAGGATTGTGGTATCCTAGGGAATCAGACTTTAAGCTAATAGGTTACTCAGATGCAGATTTTGCAGGGTGCAAAATTGACAGGAAAAGCACAAGTGGAAGCTGCCAATTTCTTGGAGGCAGATTAGTTTCTTGGTTTAGCAAGAAATAAAAGTCAATTTCCACATCAACTGCAGAAGCAGAATATATTGCTGCAGGAAGCTGTTGTGCACAGATTCTTTGGATGAAGAATCAGTTACTGGATTATGGGTTATGGGTTAGATTTTTCTAAAATCCCTATTTACTGTGATAATCAAAGTGCTATTGCTATGACATGTAATCTAGTTCAACACTCAATGACAAAGAACATCAGTATAAGGTACCACTTCATAAGGGAACATGTAATGTAAGGTACAGTGGAATTGCATTTTGTTCCAACAGATCAACAACTAGCAGATATCTTCACAAAACCACTATGTGAAGCTAATTTTACAAGATTGGTAAATGAACTTGGAATGGTTTCAGGTTCTTTCTCTAAATCTGCTTAGTTTATGTTCTGATACATCAGACTTTATGATCAGTATTTACATATATTACTATGTAGTATGTGCTTAAATTAAAATTTCCTTAAGTGTTGATTGTTGTCTGATGTGAATTTCTAAACTCTAATAGTGATATGAATGTTTCTGTGACTATTCAATCCAATGAGGATAACTGTGCTAGATGCTGACCTAGTAGTCTTGAATATACTAAAGATTCTATGTTTGAAGTAATTGTTTATGTGGAAATTTTTAACACAAGCAAATTCTGATATTGAGCTTGGTTAGGTTTACTTTGTGTATCTTATTATTAAGTCAAAAACTAGAATAGTGCTTCTTATCTGTTAAGTTCTGATGTAGGTAAATCTTATGGATGTACTAAGTGTTGATAAGCCTCACTTATCAAAAGAAAAAGAAAAGATATAAATATCAGGTACTCCTTTGAGATCTAGAGAAAATTGTATGTGGAAGGGAAGACCCAAGTGCATTGCTGGTATTAAGTAATATGCATTAGAAAAGCATAATAAAATTTTCTTGGTGACTTTTCACATTCTCTAATTACTGGAGAAATACTCTGATAATAGCATAAATTTTGATAAGCAGTCATGACTCACTTATACTGAGAAGCCACTGTAAAAAGGAATTTCAAAAGATGCAAAAAATGAGCACAAAACAGTTGAGGTGGACTCATGCATGAACTCATTCTATAGTAGGCTTCAGACTAATGACAGATTTTAAGCAAAGTTCTTAGTTATGCCTTATTTCTAAGATGTATTGAAGTGAATCAAACTTTACTCTTTGTCTGATATTTAGCTTAATGCACACACTTACACTCCATATGAATGATGAAAATTACTGTGGTGATCAATGTTGTTTTAGATGAACAGTTTAAGTGTCAGTTGCATAAATTCTGAGGACAAGTTCTGATGGAAGTTTTGATGATTAAGTTTTGTTGTATATCAGTATTTGTGTGAAGAATTACAGAAATAAACATTCACCTTTTGAGTTAAGAAGTCATATTCTGATGACTTTTAAATTCTGATAATAATCAAGTTCTGATGCTGACATGGCGGTATTTATTTACTTGATTTACTTTTAAGTCAATACTTGAACGGTTATATTTTTCAGAATATTGGACTATGCGAGATAAAGCAGTAATAATCATTTGTTTAGTGGGAACAGTTTCGTTTTAAAAAACTGAACGTGCAAAGTAATAATTACTTTTTTACCGTGCCCATTAACTTTTGTCTTTACTGCTGCATGGCTGACAGGTGTAAGGTCTGTTCCACTTCTCAATAACTGTTGTCACGTGGGTTGTCTAAGTAAAAGAGATAAAAGATTTTCAAATCTTTTATTCACATTTCTATTCTATTCACTCTCTCTCTCTTTCTTATTCTCTCACATTTTCTGACGGTTTTCTATACAGACATTTCATCAAACACCTTTCAGGCACACTTATTTCTCACTTATTTCTGATGGCGCCCAAGGATTTAATTGTTGATGGAGCCATGTTTGTACCAAATAACTATGCTGCAATCTTGGATAAGGCTGAAGCTCCATCAGATATGCACTTTGTGCAAGATTTATTAGCCAATAGTGAGATTGGGTATGCTTTGACCCAACCTCAAACTATTTCAAGCAAACAAGTGCTGACATTTTGGCGAACTGGGCTTTTTGATAATGGTGGTGTTGCTGGTTCACCAAGCATAATTTTCACATCAGGAGATGTCGAGCATGTGGTTACTCTAGGAGCAGTTCGTAAAGCTCTTCACTTACCTGAAGGTTGTACATTCTCAACAGTGGAGGATCCTGTTTTACAGCAGCTTATGGCCAGTCTGGGCTATGAGAAAAGTTTGGGAAAGCTGGGTCAACTGAAAAGATCAAGATCAAATATCAGAAAGGAATGGTGCTTTTTATTTGATTGTATCACCAAGGCATTCGCCAATAAATGCTCCAACTTTGATGTTATTCCCATCATGAGTCAGCAAATCGGGTATGCCCTTATCCATCAAACTCATTTTGATTTTGCAAGTGTTGTGCTAGGTTTTATAGGGGATAGGATAACAGAGGATAGGAATGTAGTATACTTTGCTAGATTTTGTCAGCTTAGATATACTTATTGTTGTGCTGATGAACCCCAACCAGCCAGTAATTTAATTTCATACTTTAAGCTTGCAAAAAGGGCCTTTAATGATTTGTTAAATGCTGACAATAAGAAACAAGTGCTGAGACCCTTACAGATTCCTTAGTCAGTAAAACAAATCTTGGTAAATGCTGATCCACAAACTTATACATCTGTCTATCCTGATGTCCAACCCACCAACTTATCACAACCAACACAACAGCCATCAGAACATACCATCTCTCACCAACCTCAAACTCAACCACAACCTTCAGCACATCCAGTGAAGCCTTCTTCTTCAAGAGCAAAGAGGACTAAGATAGTACCTCAGTCACAGCAGAAAAGAAGGAGGATAGTTCTGAGAGATGAGTCAGATAATGAGGAACATGTTCCAATATTAGAACCTGTTGTTGTAGAAGCTGAGAAGATCTCTTCTCAGAAAGATACTGAAACTGGGAGTTCTAGGCCCCTCAAAAGGCTTAGAAAGCTAAATTCTGATGATGAAGCTTCCAGAGTCTCTACTTCAGCAAAGAGACTTAAAAAGAAAAGAGCCGGGAGGGCTGTAAGTGAATCATCACACTCTGAAGAAATCCTGGAAGCAGCAGCTAAGGAAGGGGGTCAGGATTCTCTGATCCCAACAGAACCAATAGTAATTGAATTACTTCCCACTGCTGAATCAGCTCACAAGTCTCATATTAAAGAATAAGAGGATATTCCAGAGCAAGTGCCCATATCTCTTGTGTCTCCTATTAATGATCCAGTACATGCTGAAGATCCAGGTACAAGTGATAAAATAGATATTCACAACTTGGTTGTACCTGATGTTCTGTACATGGAAGCTCCACCCACTCAAGTTACTCCACCAACAACACCACTTCTAGATGCTGATTTCAATGCAGATATTCCAACAACAGCACTTCTAGATGCTGATTTCAATGCATATATTCCAATAACACCAGTTCTGAGTCTAGATGATGAAGATCAGATTATAGGTGGGCATCAAAATTTGGATGTTGATCAGAACTTAGTTGCAGATCAGAATTTAGAGGATGATGTTGAAACCTCTATAGCCTCACATACTGTTAATCTATCAGAGGATGCTGATACTACAGGCTCTGTAAGTTCTGATGCTGACAATACTGAAATTACTGGTGAAGCTGCTACAAATGTAGATGCTGATGCAGCTGGTCCATCTGGACATGCACCTCAACAAGCTCCATGCAAAGCTGATCTAATCAAGAAGTTTGTTAGAGAGGATGCACCAGTACCTTGGAGTGAAACTCCTAGAGGAAAGGAGTGGACTAAGGAGTGGAACAAAGTTAATTTTGTTCCTACTGAAAAATTCTTGCTGAGCACCTGGCCAAAGCTGATGAAATGCTGATAAATGATGATTTCAAGGCACAGTTGAGAGTTACTACATTGAGTACTAGGCACCTTCAAGGTCAACACTTTATAACTCATGACAAGGTGAACAAAATTCAAGAATCACTGATCCAGCAAGATATGAATGTAAAATTTGAAAAGAATAGGTTTTTTAAGCCAACCTTTGACCGAATTGGGTATATTGAAAAGACTCAGGAGAAGCAACAAGATCAGATTTCTGAAATTCTAAAGAATCAAGCTTCTCAGCAAACTCAACTCAATGAGATCCAATCCTTAGTGGAATTGCTTGTCTCTCTTCTTCTACCTGCTGATGCCAAAAAGGGGGAGAAAGTGATTAAGTCCAAATGCAAATCTATTCAACCATTGAAGGGTAAGGATGATGGAAATGATGACCAGGGAAACTCTGAAAAGGGTTGAGGTCATGGTCAAGGTCAAGGTTCTTCATCTAGGAAAGCTGAAACTTCTACACAGAGAACAAGCTCTGATGCTGATAGAAGAATAAGTTATGGTAAACAAGTTCTAAAAAAGCCTAATGTTCCTATACAGGGTGAAAGTCAAGAATCACAAAAGTTTATGCAGACATTGAAGCTTAAGGGGAAGGAAACAACAGTTTACTATCAAGACCTTAAGTTACAGAAGCTAGATGAAGAAATTTCAAAGAGACTATTTCTCAAAGAAAATCCAGGAATGGACTTTGAAAGTCTAAAGGAAGAAGAAGCCAGACTTAAAGCAGAAAATATCACATCCAAGTCTAAAGCTTCTATTGTTGAAAAGAAACTTCCAAAGCCTAAGGGTATTGTGATTAAGAAGAAGACAAATTTTGAGGCAACCAAAGTCAAATCACAAGTGGAGGTAGATCCAAGATCCAAGGGCAAAGCAAAAATTGATGAACCTGTAAAGGTATACATGCCAATCATGGATGAAGAAATAATTAATGATGAAGATACTAGTCTGATTTTGAAGAAAAAGGATATTCAAACAACCTCTGACAGAGCTCATGTTGTTCAAGATCAGGACTTAGTAAAATCTGATATTACAGTGAAGCAAGCAACCTCTGACATAGCATAAGTTGGCTTGATATCAGAAGATAAAGAATAGGAAACCTCTGACATTGCTCATGTTAAACCTTCAAAGATGCTACTATCAGGATTCACAAAAGCTCAACAGACTCAACCTTTGAATACTACATCAAGTGGTTTTGATGCAAGAGTTATTAGAGGAAAGGAAGCTAGAGACAAATCAGGATTGGGTAGTTCTAAAGAGAAGAGAATAAACAATACTACCAATGATCCAACTTCCTTAAGTGAACCAGGAGTAGGAGCAACTCCTGAAAGATTAAATCAACTTGAATCTGTACAAATGGTTTACCACTCTGTTTTGAAAGAAGATATCATGTTATACTTTATGACAGATGGGAGGGTATTCCAGATTAGGGAGAATGTTATTCCATTGAAGTATTTTGAAGAACTGGAACATGTTCTATTTCTACTTCAAGTGAAAAATAGATCAACAGATGGTGCTGCAGGTTATTTAAAATCAAATATTCAAAGACAGAGTAAAGTCTGACAGCCCATACTGTCCTAAGTACAGATCTCACAGTGGAGATATTGTTGAAATGAAGCCTAATACTGCTAAAATCATCACTACATTTTTTGGTATTAAGGGACTTGAATTCAATCTAGAGTCTAATAAAGCCTCTATCATCAGACTGGATCAGGATATAAGAAAAGCTAAAATAAATGATCTCAGGGCTGCTATCTTTCAAACTGGTGAAGATACAGTTGAACTGAAAAATGCTAAAAAGAGGATGGTCAATGAACTTGAATATGCTGAGAGAACACTTTTGAAGAACTATCTCAGAACAACTCCTGACATTAAAGAGATCAGAAATTGAAGCCAAGTCAAAGATCTACAACTGCTTAAATTCTGAAGTGTATACAGATTGAAGCTGATATCAAACTTTAAGGATGGTAAAGCTACAAGGACTGTAAGTTGTAGTTATCTAGTCAAATTCTCATGCATTTGTACTTAATGTTTTTGACATCATCAAATATCTGTTGAACTTGTATATTATGTTAATTTACAAGTTGGGCGAGATTGTTAGATATATTTGTGATGTCATGTCTAATGATGATTTGTGTTTAGTTTTCAGATCTTAACTAACAGGATAAATCAGGACTTAACTGGAAATCAGTACTTATACTGAAGTCAGGACTTAGATATCAGAACTTAAGTTATCAGAAGATATTTATCAGGAGATAATATCAGGACTTAAGGAGACTTTCAGATAAGGAAGGCGGCTGATTGAAAGGAAATAAGATCGATATTAAAACAAGAAGAGATATGCATGGAGAAGAATTCTATGAAGAATAGAATACTTGGAAGAAAAGATAACTAGTTGATATATTTTAGGATGCAGACTTATGTTCGATATCAATTAGAAGATTATCTTGTAACTGTGTGTCTATATAAACACGACATAGGGTTTACACTATAAGTGTTATCTTATTCGAGAATATTATTCATTGTAACCCTAGCAGCTCTCGTGATATTTGTTCATCACTGAGAGAGAAAGGTTTTATTGTAATACTGTTTTATTAATAAGATTATTTTGTGTTTCATACTTGTGTTCTTAATTCGATTTGATTGTGCTAGACACTGTATTCAACCCCCTTCTACAGTGTGTGTGGCCTAACAATGCCTTAGTGTGTGGTGATTATATGATAACCTAGTTTTGGTTGTGCTTATTCATCTTATGAGCGTCGCGAACTTATAAGATAGCATAGGTTCATGCATTTGTTATGCATGATTCGTAGGTAATTTTAACCATCTTACTTGCCCTATATAATCACGATAGATAACTTGTTCATTAAACCATTATGTTGTCAAATTCTATAGACATCAGGGTCTCAATATAATTGGTGTCTATTCAGCTTCTATCTCTTTTGTGGATGTCTGGTAGTATGGTATTCGTACAACGAAAGTTGGCGTTTATCAGTTTCGTGTTATATATCATCACAATTACATGCTAAGGTTAAGAACGAAAAGGCTATTGAATGAAGTATTTAATGAAGTTAGAATCCTATATTTGTGTCATATATTATTCAACTCTCTTTAATCTCTTAGTTAATGTTGTCTAGTATAATTCTCAATAGTTAATCAGAGTATAATCAAAACCCAAATTGTTATTCGTCTTAGCATTGAATAATAGCCATATCATTGTTGCATAAGTACATAAATCACAAAGTTAATCTAACCAGTCTCTGTGGGAATGAACTAGAAATAATTCTTATATTACTTGTGATCGCGTATTCTTGCGTATTTTATTAGCGCGTGCTTAGCGACTAACAATTTATTGTAGCTAATCTTAATCGATTAGAGTGTAGCAATCTCAAGGTTTATATTAATAAAACAATATATTCCTCGAATTGTTTTCTTCATTTCTTGATTCCATACATTGAACGAAGAACTTAAAATGAATCGAAACAAATTGTATATATCATATTCAACCCCCCCTTCTACGATACTTTGTGACTAACAGGTTTAGAAGACTTCATATGAGATATGGACTAAGAAATGTCATAACATGTTATTTATGAAAACTTGGGGACGTGAAGTGTTTGTGAAACGTTTAGCCTCTGACAAGTTTGGACTCAAATCAGATTGATGTTATTTTGTGGGATACCCAAGTGAGATTAAAGGGTATAGTTTTTATAATCCTTCGGTGAACAAAGTGTTTGTTGCTCTGACCGCTGTATTTTTTGAGGGAGAACTACTTTCTAAGAAAATCAGTGGGAGGAAATATATCTCGATGAAGATCGAGAACCATATGATAACACTGAACCAGAGTTATTACGAAATTAGGATGTACATCAAATGTTAAAAGTAATCATGTTCAGGAAACATATTCACCATGAGCCTGAGAGAAATAATGAAAATCTCTCGACTCGAGATGGTGTTGTGATGCTTACGGATAATGATGAGCTTCTCAACTATGAAGATGTTATGAACATTCCAGACTCTGAGAGATGGCTGGAGGCCATGAAATCAGGGATGGAATTCATGTATAAAAATAAAGTATTGACTTCAGTTGATTCACCTGAAGGGGTAAAACCTATAGGGTGCAAGTGGGTTTTCAAGAAGAAAACCAACATGGATGGTAAAGTACAGACCTATAAAGCATGACTAGTGGTAAAAGGTTTTAAGCAAGTTCATGGTATAGACTATGAAGAGGTCTTTTCACTAGTTTCTATGGTCAAGTCCATAAGAATGTTGCTAGCAATAGCTGCTTACTATGACTATAAGATCTGGCAAATGGATGTCAAAACTGGTTTCTTAAATGGGAGCCTTGAAGATGATGTATAAATGATACAACCTGAAGGTTTTGTCGATCCAAAGTTTTCTAAGATGGTATGTAAGTTGCTTCTATCTACTTATATATTGAAGCAAGCCTCAAGGAGATGGAATACTCATTTTGATGAAACAATCAAAGAGTTTACCTTTATTCAAATTGAACATGAAGCACGTGTTTAAAAGAAGGTTATTGGGAGACATGTGACATTCCTAGTATTATATGTAGATGATATATTAATAATAGGGAATGATATACCTTCTCTATGAGCTGTTAAGACAGTTATGGATTCGAGGAACAAAACGCAACGGAAAACAAAAAAAATTGAATCCCTACCGCAGGATCTATGTATAATAACTGGATAATTATGGAGAATAGGATCATATACCTTAATAAAGCTTTACTTTTGATAGTAATGGAAGTTCTGATCTTGATGAACCACAGTAGCCCTCCTTGCAAAGATCTGCTCTCCAAAGTATCCACACGAACGTCCGATCGTCCAACGATCACCGGAGCCGGTACTAGTCAATTTTGTTGCCTCTTCTTCTCTCTCTCTCTCTCTATCTCTAGCCTCTCGAAGATGTAGAGCTGCTAGGGTTTTTCTCAAAACTATAATATGATAAGTAACCCTAAAAAATATACAACTTAATGTATATATAGGGGAGGGAGGATTCCTTCGGGTGGATAAACAAGTTTCAGCCTCCGTGGATATGCCTTCATCGATGACATGAAAGAGAAGATAATGTGAGGGATTGTTCCCCCGATTCACCTCCGGTGCGAGAATAAGAATCTAGTTGTAAAGTGGGTAGAAAATACAAGAAAGTAGAGTGTTTAAGAGAATGAGTATATGTCTATTTCTTACTTTCCAAGGGATTTTACACTCATTTCTGTCATAAATGTTCTTTCGTATCAGTAATGAGGGAGTGAAAAGGGGACGTTATGCCTCTTCTGCTTTCCAATGATTGGGAGGATGAAGTGGGCCACAGTCTGTGGCATTCCTTGGGCCTGGGCCTAGTGGTCCTTCAGCCCAATAGCGCAATTATCAGTTGGGCCTTCGTTCAATGGGTCGTATTGGGCCCATAGCCAACATGTCCCTGTCCTTCGGCTTGGCCTTCGGTCGGGCCGATGAACATCAGTTTGGCCCATATTGGGGAGAATAAACCCTAGGGTGACTGCTTCTGTTTCGCCTCGATCTTCGTCCGTACACGTGGCAAGTTTGTGGAAACTTGTGGATGCATTAATGTGACAGTTGTTGGCACGTCGTTTCATGGCTGAATCCCAGCCATTGAATCTCAACTGTTACTATCTGGGACGTCCATTTCAAAACCCCCCAAATGTGGCCCCTTTTGGCACCTAAACTCATTTTTAGGCACCTATATAAAGGATCACAGTGCACTCCATTTCCTTTTTAACATTTTCCGGTTTCTGGTATTCAAGCAACAACAATTCTTCCTAAGTTCTTCAATCACGTGCAGCAACAACTCCACTTTTCAAGATCATCCTATTTCAATCCAAGAACATGTTCAAATTAGTAAGTCCCTTTTCCCCTTTTAGTGTATTTTACACTCCCATGCAAGTTTATCAGTTTTGTTGTTTTTGCATGTAAGTCCAGAGGCTCTTTTCTGGGATTTTGTATGTGTTTTGCGGTTGTGTTTTGGGGTTTTAGGTTTATGGGATATTTTCTGGGTAGTTAATATGAGTTTTCTGGGGTTTTGTTTATTTTAGGGGCGCTCTACGGGTTTAAAGATGGCACGCGAGGTGTTATCTAGCCAAGAACTCTCTTCGGGGAGTTCTTGGTTGTAGAACATCCTTCGGGAGCCGACCCAGGGTATAGATATTTGGTCTGGAGTTTAAAGATGGCAGGTGAAGGGTTTTTGGGGGGCAAGAACTTCCTTCGGGAAACTTGTCTGTTAGAGAATCCTTCGGGAGCCGACTCTAAGCTCTTTCTTTGTTCGCTCGGTTCTAGGACATGTACGCGGTCCTTCGTCCTTCTTATTTTTCTTTTTGGTTTAATCCGAGTACATGGACTAATAATGTCTCTCTATTTCCGAATACAAGGACATGGACCGAGCGAATCATTCGGCAGAGACTTGGGAACCAAGATCAAAAAATATGGTCGGGACATATTCTATTTGTCTAGAGAGGACGGGGCGAGATCTCTTCGGTTCTGCAGCGAACTATCCGGTAGCGAACAACCGGTCGGAGTTATCGAACGAGCGGGTAGGTCAGATGTACTCTGATTTTTTCATTCCCTGGGGCTTCTTCTGGCTCTATGTGGCCAAGGAGAATGAATGGATTTACGACACTCCAGGAGTGCAAAGAGGGTACGGTGACTGTGCTGTTGGGGTTTCAGAGGTGTCATTCAAATGCGGCTTCAGGGTGACGGTGTTGAAGATTCTGAGGAATCTCTTCAGCCAGATGGGGATTTCTGTGACATCCTCAACCCCGGGGTCATGAGTTGACGTCACCAACAACAATACTAATAAACAATATAACCCAAATTATTAATTATACATAATCTCGACCCCCTTTACCAAGACCTTTTCCAGGTTTAAGTATGACTTAGGTTACAACCGTCAAAAACCAACTTACTAAAGACAATCCAAACAATACTATCTTTATTCAGCAACTCAACAGACCCGCTTGGGTCCAACGCAACTACCTCAGAGGCGCCTGACATGGAAGAAACTGGAACTCTGCCCCGACTACCACTGAAGAATATCCTAGGTATCTGCAATACACATATAAAACATTTTGCAAGGGTGAGCAATCAATTGCTCAGCTGTACCACTATATGAATAGTAATCAAAAACAGTTTATGATGAACAATTATAGGAACAGAAATCATAACTTGCTAGAAAACAAGTAAAACATGTGTAAACTAGATATCAAAACTAGCATGCTCTGTATAACCAAATCATTAGTTGTGTGCTGTGCATAAATATCAATTTCAATTTTTAGCATGCTTTTTTCATTTTCAAATCTTACGTCCCATCGCAGGACCCATAAACCATTTATCCCGTTACAGGGACCCAAAATCATTTGTTCCATTACAGGAACCATAAAACTTATCCCATCACAGGATCTATAAAACTTGTCCCATCACAGGACCTATAAAATTTGTCCCATCACAGGACCTATAAAACTTGTCCCATCACAGGACCTTTAAAACTTGCTCAGATATAAAAGTATTGGATGATCCCTGGTGAGACAGCTGATCAGGCTATCCTATGAAACTTGTTCCGGAACTCAGAGACTAGCTAGGTCTCTGTCACGCTGGGCTGGTGGTTATAACAGGGTGCGCAACCACTTCGCCTCTTACGCTAACTTCCAGGCCGTTACGGGCCTTCTGCGCACACTCATCCAATTATCTGATCATTTTTATCCAGTTTTCTAAATCACTTACCTATCTCTTATCAAAACAATTATAACACAGCACATTTTCCAAAACATTTTCATTTTATTCAGAACTTAGAGATAGGTATTCCAGAAGTTACTTTTCCCCCAAAACCAAGTTAACAAAACAATTTGAAACCTAGGGGATACGTAAATTAAATCATTTTGTTCCAGTACGTAAATGTAAATCAACAATTATTTATATAGTACTAAACTGTAAAAGATTTGTTCAGGGGTACTTGCCTTGCAGAGCTTTACAAATATTAACGATTGACCTTGAGCCGACACGAACGCTCAGGCTTTAACGTCTAACCACTAGATTACCCTGGATTCGACTTCAACACTCAGGTCCTTCGATTGGAACCTTACTGAGCTCATCGACTGTCCACTAGGCAATCCAACGCCAACTCTTAGGCTTTCCGACTAGCACCTACAAAGTCGAAACACCCTAACTTAGACCTTCAATTATGCTTGACATATCCTCGCTAACCATCTACCCAACGTTAACAAAATCCGACTCGTAATACTTCACATAATAATACACGTATCAATTAGGGTTCACGTCTTCGAAAGTCGGTTCGTTTTCAGAAAATAGATATATTTATCCTGTTATGCAATTAGGGTTATCGATTTTCGTAAAATATTTCATCACCACACATAATCAGATTTCGTACAAAATAGTTACATATAATCGATCGACGTTCCGATAGTCATTGGGTACGGCCTCGTATTTCCGTAATTTAATTTTCAAAAAATCGGGCAGCACCTCCTTTAATTATCAGACTACCCGTCGAACATCCCGACGTCAAATCAATCACAACAACCCAACCCAATCCAAATTCCAACCACCGACTTCAGTCAACAACAACAATTCGCAAATTCACCAATACCACTTAGGTACAATTATTAATTATCAGTCCCATTTTATAATTTTAATCGCATTTTATAGTTTTATTCGTAATTCGCATTTTAAATCGTATTTTGTATTTTAAATTGTAGGACTCAGAACAACGTCATCACTGTCCACCGTCGGCTCGCCGAAGGTCATCGCCGACGGCGATAAAATTCGCGGGTTTCCGTTTATAACGGACATCCAACACGAATTTCATCGATTAATTATGATAATCCCGCACGAATTTATTTATATCATAAAACCTTAATCAAATAATTCATGCAGCAGATAAAATAAATTAATTAATAATTAATATCGAATCTCCACTGGACCAAACAGAACAGCTGAAATCAAGAACATAAACACAATTCACGCGCACACAACTACAGGCAACCACCGGAAAGCCTCATGCCACCACACGCGCCGCACGCGCAGGCGGCGGTGACTGTCACCGGAAAACAGAGAACCCGACACACACACACAACTATACACGCACGAAGCACACAGGAAAAAACCGAATAAGCAATCGGAAAAGGAAGGGAAGCAGGGGCGGCGATTCGCCGGGAAAGAAATTGAAGCAACAGCGGCTTACCAGGCCGAGAAGAACGAAACGAACGGAATACAAAGAGGAGAGAAAAGAAATTGATCGAGTGAAGATGAAACTGGAGGAAGAGATCGATTGTGAGAGGAGAGGAGAAAGGCGGTGAGAAAGAGAAATGAGAGAGATGAGGGACGGGGGAGGGTTACAGGGGATGGGAGGGTTTTTATTTTGTATATTGTTTTCTTTTCTTTTTTTATTCACAACACGAACTCTGAAATACCCGCAAAACACGAAACACGTATATTTAAACGGGCAAATTTCGAGTAAAATAATTCTAACATTTTACCAAAAATAATTTTAAGATTAGCACAATAATTAATAATTAACTAAACAAAATTTTAAAACAATTTCTGAAACGTAATTTATACCCGCTTTTCTCAAATAAACGAATCGACGTGCGGGTAAAATTAATCTCAAAAATTCCGGAAAAATTTTACAATTCTCGGAATATTCCAAACTTAATAAAATATGAATTTTGTAATTTTTAAAGAATCCCGGAATTAAATACGGATTTAACAAATAATTGAAATCAGAAAATCATATATGGATAAATAATTGATGAAATATTAATTTCTCAATTTTAAAAACTCCTAAAAATAATTAATAAAATTATGAAGCCATAAAAATGATTTTTTTGAGACAACTCTAGTATTTATGGAAATAAATCCTGAATAAAATCACCTTTAAATACACAAGTAACACAACACGACTTCACAATTAATTACACAATTAATACACGAACACCACAATCACAAATAATTAAGTAAAATATTAACAAAAATAATATCCAGCTGACTGAACCCATACACATATTTTATTTATGTAATTATTTAATAATTACACATTTAAATAATATAAAAAAATACGAGTCGTTATAATTTCCTTAGGACAGATGGACCTCAACGGGTTCATCCACATCAACTGCTTTCAGAATAGGTGCCTTCACGCCGACATTACTCCCTGGACTCGGCTATTCTGGTATCACTATGATTTCCGGTAGAATCCGAAGAGCCCAGGTTTCTACACCATCGCTCGTCGGGCTGGGTGATAAGTGGCATTTTATACCACTTAGAATGTCTTAAAATGGCTTAAATTGGTGTCTTGAAATCAAGTATTTTGTGTATTTGATGCATTTTTCTAGTGTTTATGCATTTCAGGGTATTAGTTGCATTTCGGGGGAGGAATCATCAAGAATAAGCCTTGGCATGTGTTCACCATTGCGAGAGGAAAGAAACGGGCAGATTACGGCGAAGAAACGGAGCAAAATCAGATTTTTTCCAGTAGAGGTCTGAGCGCCGCGCAGCAAGCTGAGCGCCCGCTCAGCTATGCTGAGCGGCCGCGCAGGGTCGGGGAAAAAAATATATTATTTCAGGACTTCTACTTCTGTTTGGTTTCCACTTCTATGTAATCTGAGTTTTATGGGACTATTATATAAGTAGATTTGAGACGTTTTCACGAGTGTGGATTGAAGAAGATTGTGTTTTTACGCAAGGAGCGAAGGAGATAAGGAAGAAGACCGGTTTAGCACACCACAACGATGAGGAAGCATATTTTCTTGTGATTCTTGTTTCGTTGTAACGTTGGATGCTAGTTTTCTTACTTTGAACTTATTTACTCTTGTGACGTACTCTATTTTAATATAATTAGTTTAGTTATTATTTTCTTGTGTTTGTTTATCATGATTTCATATGAACCCATGATGACGATAAGTGCTATTATGGGCTAATCGTGATCATGGGGTTGCAACGGATTTATTATGGAATTCTTTAGTTAATTGTTTAATACTTTAGTGTATGATGATTGTATGATATCTAGTATTGGTTGTGCGTATTCGTCTTATGTGCGTCGTGAACATATAAGATAGGGTGTTAATCTCTTGTGAAGCGACGGTGGATCTTGAGATTTAGAACTTGCCATGCTAGCATAGGTTCATGTATGTTGTGCATGATTAGTGGGTAACTCTAACAGTTTTATTTGCCCTATGTAATCAAAAGGAATAACTTGTGCTTAAATCGCTGTGTTGTCAATTTCTGTAGACATATAGGAACTCAACATAATTGATGACTATTCAACTTCTATCTTAATTGTGGATGTTTGGTAGAATAGTATTAGTACAATGAAAGTTGGCTTTTATCAGTTTTGTGTTATTCGATTAATATCATCACTGTCATATGCTAAAGGTAATAACAATGTCTATTGAAGGAAGTAATAATGAAGTTGTGATTTCATGAGTGTTTTATTATTGATAATTTGAAGTGTTAAGTAAGTGATTAATTAAGTAGTTAATTATAGTTAATATTTAATCAATAATCTTAAGTGTTAGTGTCTTAACATTGAGAAGTAATCATACATTGGTGAGTGAGTTTAATTAGACAATAATTTAGTCCGAGTCTCTGTGGGAACGAACTAGAAAGTATTCTATATTACTTGCGAACGCGTATACTTGCGTGAATATTAGTGCGTGATTTCGCCCTAACACTGGGCGAGTAGATTGGATGGCCACCAACTCCCACAACAAGACCACCCACACCCATTAGTGCTTCATCAGTGGGCCGAAGCTGGATGAGATGTCGGTGTGGCGTGATGTCAACGCTTCATTGCTCCTTTTACCGAACTTGACAGATGAGCAGAAGGAAAATTATGCAGCTATAGTTGATGTCCGCGTAAGCAAGCTTGGTCCCGAAGAAATTCGAGATAGAGACTGGATCCTTAGTTTCTGGGGTGGTGGTAACAAACTTTTTCCTTCATTTGTTCATTTCCCTTTGTATTTTTATTATTTGTATAGTTGTTTTCCTCTATTCGTACGTCCTCTCCTTCACTCTGCCTTCCTTATTTACTTGTTTCTGCATATATCGAGACTGACTTGTATTTTGTCTTCTGTTTTTCAGTGTCTTCTAGGGAGGCCCTGATTGAGAGGAAGAAGGCCAGGGCGGCCAAAAAAAAAGCTGTCGAGTTGGCAGCGAAGGAGAGATCTGCTAGGAAGACTGTTCCTACTCCCTCCGAGGAGACAGATGAGAGGCCCCATGCTGAGAGGGTTTTTCCGCTTCGCCAAACCCCTCTTGCTTCAAAAGGCAGTGAGGGGGATGAACCGGAGTTTATGGGAGAAGGAGGGCCTCCCAAGAGGACCTGAAGCCGTAGTGGCATCGTTCAGAAGTAACTCCTTGGGTGGGGCATCCTGACGTCCGACCATACTGTCTACCCATCTAGGCATCCAACAAAGGAGGTGGTCTCGGACCTGTGTCACGGCCTTCAGCTCCCCGCCGACCTCCCGGCCTTTGCATCAGCTTCTTCGACCGAAGCTTGTACTGAGCTTCTGTCCTTTTTATCCCCGGTACGTAGATTTGTATTTATTCATCTTTATCCTTGTGCATATTTCTCTTCTTTCATTTGACATCTTTGCCTTGTGTATTTTTTGCAGGGTGCTCCTTGGGCTGCGACCGTGGAGGACAAAGTTAGGGACATAGAGACCCGGATGGCCGAGGTGAAGGAGCTGGAAAGGAGGACCACGGCGGCCGAGGAGGAGCTCGGGAGGGTGAAGACCCAGAACGAGGTGCTGGATGGTCAGACCATGATGTTGAAGGGCGACAAGACAAGGCTGGAGGAGGCCCTTGACAGGGCAAATAGGAGGATCGCCCACCAGAATGTCAAGCTGAAGAAGTCCCACAAGGAGCTTCGAAAGACGTAGAAACAGTTGGACTTGACGGAGGAGCGTTGCTTCCAGTTCGGCGATGCTTATGTCTTGGAGAAGACTCACGGCCTTAACTGGGATTATAAGCAGTGCTGGATGATAGCCTGGAGGATCCTATCGACCGGCCAGCAGTCGAAGCCCCTCCCATCTCCCCTAACGAGGACGAAGAGCTCTTGGATGAAGACCCTCAGGCCTAAGCTTTCAGCCCTGAGGTGCTTGATATGACTGAAGATGGTCTATTGTGAAGCCTGCTGTTGGTGTTTCCATGGTCATACCCAACTCTTGCAGTTGCTTCATTCGTTCATCTTTTCTGTTTGTAAATTGTTTTTTTTAATTGGTACTCCTGCCTTCGAGCTTTTGTAATTTAACTAGCCTTCAGGCTTTTATATTTCAATGCATCTTTCATTTTTTGTCAGCATTGCTTTTATTGTATCTCAGTATTTTGTTGCATCTTCGGCTTTATCCTTTGCCTTTAGCAATTTTAACAATTTTAATTGCATATTCGGCTTTATCTTTCACCTTATCAATTTTAACAACTTTAATCGCATCTTCGGTTTTACCTTTAGCAATTTTAACAACTTTAATCGCATCTTCAATTTTCCCTTTCGCCTTAGCAATTTTAACAATTTTAATTTTATCATCGCATCTTCGGCTTTATCTTTCGTCTTAGCAATTTTCAGAATTTTTGCTTATGGCCTTGCTACTTCCTTCGGCCCCAAGGGTCAAAGGCCGAAGGAACAAGGGAACTTCTGGTTGTTGACACTACGAAGGGCTTCTGTTGGGTGAAGGAACAAGGATGTTGGTCTTCTCCGGAGTACTCTTTGACCGACATAACTTCATTCATTCAGTCAATATTGGTACTTGTAAAAGTAGTTGTTAATAATCAAAGAAGAAGAGGGGCTGGTCTTCTTTGGGATCGCCCCTAGACCAAGCCTTCATCGCTCTGTATATGTAGCAAATATATGCATGATGGAGGCTTGAAGGGTCCTGTCTTCTTTGGGATCGCCCCTAGACAGGGTTTCCTTCGGTCCTCTTTAATATTGTTATTATAAACTATAAGGGAAGGACAAATGAGAAGATCTTATCTCAGGATTTCCCCTAAAAATTCTTCATTCATCCTTGCCGCGTGTTTATTGCAGATTAAATAAAAGTGATGAAGTGAAGGGTGTTTGATTTTCATGGGATTGCCCCCAGATTTTTATCCATTCATCCTTCATTTATAAGCAAAATAAATGTGTTGGCCGAAGGGTTTATCTTCTTCGGGATCGCCCCTAGATAATACTTCTTCGGCCACTCTGTTTGTATTTAACAAAAAGAAATGTAACAAAAAGTGCATTCTTATTCATTATTAAACTCCTAACACTTTTCATATAAAATTCAAAGTACAAATTGACTGAAGGGGATTCCTTACTGATAGAACTTTCGAAGACGACAGGCGTGCCAGGTGTTTTTGATTGCTTCTCCTGTTAGCATCTCAAGTTTGTATGTTCCTGGGTGAACAACTTTAATCACCTTGTATGGCCCTTCCCAATTTGGTCGAAGCTTTCCTTGTTTTGTTGGCATAGAAGCAACCAGCTCTCTTAAGACTAGGTCTCCTACTCCGAACGACCTCTTTTTAATGTCGGATTCGTAGTGATGGGCTTCCTGTAACAAATATTTCATGTTTTGGTGGGAAGCCTCTCTTTCTTCTTCCAATAAGTCCACGTTCGCCTTTAGCCCAAAGTTGTTAGTTTCCACATTATAGACCTCAGTTCGGTACGACTCCAAGCCTATTTCGACTGGAATTAGGGCTTCCGTCCCGTAGGCCATCCTGAAAGGAGTTTCCCCTGTTGAGGACCTAGGGGTCGTTCGGTAAGCCCACAAGATCCAAGGGAGTTCTTCCGACCACCTTCCTTTAGCTTTGCCCAGCTTCTTCTTATCCCTTGAAAAATTATTTTGTTTGCGGCTTCGATTGCCCCATTCCCTTGCGGGTGGGCGACTGAGCTGAATCTTTGTTCGATCCCGAAGTGGTGCAGAAACCTTCGGAACTTGTTTCCAATAAACTAAGTCCCGTTATCAGAGATGCAGATCTTCCGAATTCCGAATCGGAGGATAATCTGCTCTAGGAAGAACTTCTTTGCTGCTTCTTCGGTTATAGCCGACAATGGTCGGGCTTTGACCCACTTGGTCATGTAGTCGATGGCAATTATGCAGTATTTTGCTTGTTTCGTGCTAGTTGGGAGAATGATAAACGAGATATCGAGACAATGACAAAGGTAATTCATGAGCATTCACCACCACTGGGTTTTACCCCACTTGACAAGGGGCAGCCGTCCACCCTAGTGGACGCCGATGGAGTCATCACACTAACTCCTGAGGAAGAAGCCTTGCTCCTAAAGATCCGAGCGGAAAAGCTAGCTGTGGAGAAGGGCAAGGCCAAAGACGATCAAGCGGAAAAGGAGGCAGAGGCCCACATAAAGCGAAGGGAGGCTGATGCATTATGGTTGAAAGCCCTACAGCTGCAGAGAGAAGAAATTAAGCTTCAAGAAAAAGCATTGCGTGAGGCATTGCAAGCCGATGAGCCGGAAAGAATGGCTAAGCACAGGAAAGACCGTAGGGTGTATGACGAAGAAGATGAGTCTTACTCTGATTCGCATCCTCGAAGAAAGAGGATGAAGTAACTCTTTTCTTCTGATTCGGACGAAGAACCCGATGGGTCCCGAATCAGGCTCACTCGCCTAGAAAAGGCCATATTCGGTGACAAAAGGGTCGACCGAGAGCCGATCGTGATGGAAGAAATCAAACAGTATCGACCTCCACCCGGCGAGGAAAGGCAGTTCCCCAAAATGAGTGAATTCAACAGAAAGGGTGACCCCGAGGACCACTGCAAAAAGTACGAGCTGCTGATGATTGGGATGGGGCATAATGATATCATGCTCTAAAAAATGTTCAAGACCTATCTGAAGGGATCAGCCTCGATGTGGTACAAATCCCTCAAACTCAGGTCCATCGGGTCTTACGAACAGTTGAAAAGAAAGTTTCTGAAGTACTATTTGCACCTATGCCGGAAGGCGAAGAATACTGAAGCCCTGGTCCACTGCAGACAGACGGCGAACAAAGAGTTGGGAGGATTATCTGGCTCGGTTTAAAGAAGAAGTTGGAATGATCACTTATCTAGACAAGGTAAAAGCAATGGGCTTCTTGACGGCGGGGCTGGACCCCTATAAAGGTAAAAAGCTTCGCTCCTCTCTTTACGATTTTCCCCCGAAGTCCCTAAATGATATATATGTAAGGGGCGCGAACATTCGCCGAAAAATGGAAAGTATTGGGGGATATAAGGACTCCCGAAGGGATGACCGATCGAAGCGAGCTGATAGATATGAAGGCTCAAGATTAGGCTCTGACCGAGGGGATGGTCGGAAAGATGGGAGAAAGGAGACGGATCGTGGGGCCGAACGACGCCGAGGTAGAGATTCGACCGTATTCACCCCTCTGAATGCGCCCATCTCCAAGATTCTCCATGAGATCGAGGGCAAGCCTGGGTTCATTCGGCCGACCAAGATGAAGGTCCCAAATCATAAGAAGAACCTAGACAAATACTGCGACTATCACATGGACAAAAGGCATAATACTGATGAATGATACCATATCAAAAAGCTAATTGAGCGAATGATCAAAGAAGGTGAACTTAATCAGTTCATCCGATATCTGAGGGACAGACTGGGGCCGAAGGAAAACCAAGAAGAAGAAGTAGAAGCCGAAGAGCCGGATCGAAGAGACAGGATAAGGGGCAAAGTGAAGACTATATCTGGGGGCAGTATCCTGGACAAGGATAGCAAGATATCAAAGAAAAAGTATGCCCGACAAATGTACAACCTCTATCAGTTCGGCTAGGTGAAGCCCCACATGCCCATGACATTCAGCACCGAGGACTACGAGGATGTCATTCATCCACACAAAGGCCCCCTCATCATTAGCCTTATCATTGGGCATAATAAAATCTTGAAGGTGATGGTAGATATCGGAAGTTCGACCAACATATTGTTCCACAAGACCTACTGCAAGATGAAGCCATCGGACGACACCCTATACAGTTTGAGGGCACAATCACTCTCCTCGTCCTTCTAGGTAAACGGTCATATACTGTGGAAAAGCCGGTGAAGTTCTATGTGGTTCGGATTTATATTACTATTAAATTTGAATTCTATATATATATATATATATATTGTTAGGTCTCAATATGTTTGTAGAAGGGGGGTTGAATACAAACTATACCGTTTAATCGAATAAAATGCGGAATAAAAAAGTGAAACAAAATTCAAGTTAAATAAAACTATTATTAAACTTGAAAGGTGTTGCAACAACGGTATCATTTACAAGGGATTAATCTCAAATAAATTATTCCAAATCTAGAATAAATTCGACATGAACTTTTTCTATTTTTTTGAATAAAAAGGATCAAATGCTAAAAGCAATTTAAGATTAAGTTCTAGGGATTTTGATCCGCTAGATAGTTACACAAGAACAAGAAAAGGATTTCTAGTGGTTTAGATTTAACAATGAATACTAGAAATTAATGATCTGAGAAATTGCAATAAGTTCTCTGCTATTTTCTTTGTTCTGTGTTCTTCTGTGTATTTGCTATTCAATGCTCTCTCTTCTGTTAAAAATCAGCTTCAGTTCTTTTATATTAAATCAATCCTTGATTTAACTAGCAAGACAATCCTTTTAGCTTAGCAAGACAACCCTTTTAACTGGTAGAACTTTCGGTAGGACAATCGATTGAACTGGTAGAACTTTCGGTAGGACAGTCGATTGAACTGGTAGAACTTTCGGTAGGACTATCTAAAAGGCTTGGAAAGACTTTCGGTATGACAATCCAATTGTCATATTAGTTCAAATATTTGTCTTGCTGATTTAATTTTGAATATTAATTCAAAATCATTTCTGAAAAATGCATAATATTAATTCAGAATTAATTAACCAATTAATTCAATTAATCAATAAATTAATCTTTGCAGATTGAATTTATTTTCTTAATTAAATTATATGACTTAATTAATTAATAGAGAATTAATACTAATCTTGAACAGCAACCACTCTTCTAACAATCTGCTGAAAATCACTTAAACTTATGAATCCATTTCACCACTTCAATGTTGACACTCGATGTACTGTCTAGTTCATGAATGACTAACATCTGTGATGTTTCTTCATGTCTTGATTTTCTTCAGATTAAATCCCTGTAATTAATTGATACCCTAACGAGATCTCTGTCACTTGATTAACTCCACAATCTTGATTTATATCACCGAGGCTTGATCAGTTTCTTGAGCTTCTTCCAGTGAATTAAGTCCTCAAGTCTGTAGATGAACAATGTTACTTAATCCTTTGACATATGTTACTTTGAGAGATCTCTCTGATGATAGAACCACTAATTACTTCTTACATCCTTATTTGAGTTGAGTAAAATCCTGGAATAAACAAATAGGCTATGATATATGCCTTTCAATCTCCCCCTATTTGTTTGTTAGACAATAACAACAAATACCTAGAGGATAACTCAACTAACAAATAAGAAAAAGATATAAACAGTAATGCAAAGTAAATAGCAGAAAAGTTCTGGATTATATTTAACATTTTCCATATTCCAAAAGAAATTTATAAGTGAATACAAGATAGATGTTCCTCTAGACTGAACATATAACTACATTAGTCTATCTTGATTCATAAAGCTTTAATCATATTACACTAAGTTTTGAGCTAATTGAATTCAGTTATCTTCCCTTCCGAATTCACCTTCTTCCAAATCTTGAAGCAACTCCTTGTCAAAGACATGATCCTTTTCAGAAGTGAAGCTGGCTGGTCTAACTGGTTGAACTCCAACCGACTTTAGCTTATTCTTGAACTGATTGTACCTTTTAATATTCTTTTCACAATAAGCTTGAATCAGATCAGTTGCTTGAGTTTTCAACATGGATGAATATCCAGCAATTCTTAAGTGATGTTCCATCGAGACAAGATGCTTAGCAGAGTAGTCTTTAAGAGATTGTGAATCGAGCTGGCAGATTTGAAGACAATCAGACTTAGAGAATCTTACCTGATGAGGATTGTTGACCACTTGAGGACTAGCCCTGCTGGCAAACTCTTTGAGCCTTTCTCGAAGAACTTCATTCAATTATGAGCTTCTTTTGACTTTGTTGAGAAGAACCCAAATCTCTGATAAAGAACGATTCTCAAACAGATGAAGTGATACCTTGAAAGATCCTTCACTCTGACAATATACAAATATGATCATTTCATTTAGAGATCTGTCAAAGGCAGCTGTGATCCTTGAGACTTCAGTCTTGATAGCATTCATGTACACGTCATTATTTGGATTAGAGATATCCAGCTTGTCAAGAAGATGTAGAAACTTCCTATCATTGTTTGTGCTCAGCTGAGGCATATCAAGTACTCTCCTAGCTTCATCCCATTTTTCACCAATCTTTAGTTTGACATCTCTTCTCCTTTCTTTAGCTTAATGTCATGAAGACTTTGCTTTTCAAGAGTTTCTATTTGTTCAATGTTTTTCCTCATGTCAATGATCTGGGATACCTTTTTGAGTTCAGCTTCTTTTCTTTTCAACTCTGACTGTTGCTGTTGAAACTCTTTCTCAAAAACAGGATCCACTTGAGCTTCCTCTTCCCATTCTCCAAAATCACTTTCCTCCTCAGCTTCAAAGAAACCATCTTTATCTTCCAAGACTGGTTCAGTGGGAATGTCAAAAAAATCAAAGTCATCATGTTCTCCACTATAGTAGACATCATCAGCCTTCCATGTGTCTCCAGCAGAAGAAT
Source organism: Apium graveolens (assembly GCF_009905375.1). NCBI lineage: Eukaryota > Viridiplantae > Streptophyta > Magnoliopsida > Apiales > Apiaceae > Apium > Apium graveolens. The sequence goes on from NC_133648.1 coordinate 292,521,501, forward strand.
CTTTTTCTTTTCCCTTTCCACTTCTCCCTTTCTTCTCCCCCTTAGTTGAGGAATCCTCTATAGACTTTCCTCTAGACCCTCCATGACCTCCATCACCTCCAGAGCCTGAGCCTCCACCAGACGACCCTTCAAAGAAGGTCCTTTGTTCTTCATTAGGGCAGTGAGAATTTTTTATCATGAAGTACAAGTGCTTCATCCCTTCATTGAGATGTTCCATGCCCGTCTCTATCTTCAGAAATCTGGAGGAGTCCAGTGAATGATTCATTTCAACCAAGTCTTCAAGAGAAGTCATTCTTGAATGGAGAGAGCAGAAGTTTGAAATATCTTCAGCTGATAAAGTTAGAGATGCTTGGATTGAGTTAAGCTTTGGTACAACAGAGGTCTTTAAATCTGATATCTCAGTCCTGATGAGAGCCAGCTCATTATTGACAGAGGTGGAAGAAGAAGACCGTTCAACCACTTGTGCTTTGAATGATTGAGCCTCAGCCTGACTTTTTGCAAGTTGTTCTTTCAGATCAACAATTTGAGCTAACAGATTTTCAGTGTTTGTGTTTGTGTGTGCGCTAACCTGAATATATCTCCTGTTTGGTTCACTCAACTCACGTGCTTGTGTATCTCTCAATATTATTTCTCGTGAGGAGTCTTCCTGTTGCTGATCTTCTGTACCTGCAATTGAAATCACCCTAGCCTCTTCAAGAGAGGTCAATGGTGGTGCAATGGGAATTCGCGAGTCCCGATCCTCAGTCAAACCTATCTTTTCATGTGAAATAGATGTCTGAATTGCTTCAGGGATAGATTGACTGAGTTGCCCTCCACTTTCTCCAGATAAATCTGCGAGTGGAGAATCCCGTGAGGGAGCCAGAGGTGTTGGATCTGGGAGGGGAGAAAATGACTCTATTAAAGGTGGCTGAGAGTCAGATTTTTCCTCAGAAGCATGTGACTGCTCTTCTGCCATAACTATGGCAGGCACTGTAACCGACTCAATGTGCATTCCTCGCTCTGTGTCCTGAGTATCATCTATTGGTCTGTATGCTTCCATTGTGAGTAATGGAAGTGTGCTTGACTCAGTACAGGATGCCATGGCCCTATGGCGAATTTCAATAGATTCATCATGTTGATAGAATGTCTCTAGTAACTGTTCACTGGCCATATCAAAGTCTATGTCCTGTTGGGAGGACAAGGATGGGCTTTCAGATGCCTCAGTAAATGTTCTTCTTTTCTTGGGAGGAGGCAGAGCTGAGGGTTCATTCACATCCAACAACATACTACTTCCTACTAACCTTCTAGGTAACATTTTAGACAGTGGAGGAGAGGTTGAGATAGGTTGTGACTTTGTGTTTGGCTCTATGACTTGGGATTGAAGCTGCGGTTCTACAACTTCATGGTCAGCCCTATCAACCACTATGGGTCTTTCAACAGAAGTAGGAATAGTTTGTGAGTAAGAAATTATTACCTGCAGTGGAAGAGCATCTGTTGTTTGAGCCTGGGTGGCTTGAACCACTGGAGGTTGAGCTTGATGTTCATGACCGGGAAGATTGAAAATTGGTAAAGGAATGTAAGTGGCCATGAAAGCAGATACAAGTACTGGAACTTGCATGAATTTGAAGGTTGTGTCTTGGAGTGTGTAAATCTTTTTGCTTACTGGAGGGGGTTCAGTTACTGAAGAGTTAGCAAAAAGAGCATTATGCTCATGTGTGAGAAGATGTTCTGCTATAAGCATAAGAAAACAAGCGTAGTAGCACGAAACCCTACGATTTGTAGAATGATTACGTAAAGCAGTAGTGAGACGTCTCTAGAAGAATGGGTAAAAGTAGTTTGCCAAAATTGATCCTTTGATTGAAAACAACTGCAAGACCAATATACTGCAGAGTGGAAGTGATGTTGTGAAAGTTGGATTTAGTGCAGTTGGCAAATACTTTGGAAAGTGTATCGAAGAAAATATACCATTCAGAAACCAAATTGGATTTAGACAACTTGGTTAAATTAATCACCCCCTGATAGTGAATAGCATGGAAAAAGTTTGAAATATCATTTTCAGAGGGTAAATAACAGAAATTGTCCATTGGAAAATTTAATGCTCGATTGACGACTGTTTTATCAACTACATACTGTGTGTTTGCCACGGTGAATGAAAAAGATTTAAAATCATCGGCCACAGTATAGGTTGTGCAAATCAGTTTGAGCAGATCGACATTTAATAGCACATTTGATTTAATAGCAGAGCTAACAATCGAATGGTCATTTAAAAATCTAATCCATGGCTTAATTTTTTTTTACATCACACTTTTCTGGATTAAAATAACCAACAAGATTATGCGAGACAATTTGGAAATTGAGAGCCATTAAAAATTATAATAAAACACACACTTTCAGAATTTTAAGAGTAATATTAAGAAAATTCAAATTAATTAAAAAAATTTAATAATTCGAATTAAATCAGTTATATCCGAAAAATTTAGAAAGTAATGTATCTCGTTAATGTTCTTAACTCACAATAAAAGATCTGAAAAACGCACAAGACACAAAACAAAATTAACTAAAAATACCCAAAAATAAACAAACACAAACTGATTTTGAAGGGAAAAAAAATGAAGTGAAAATAGTTTTAACAAAAAATCGACAGCACTTCCTTACTGTATGTATACACACGAATATGTATATATATAACAGTAAAGTGTGCTGAGTAAAAACTCGAGCAAGAAGACAACAATGGCGGTTTGTGTTTGATCGAATAGAGAGAGAGAGAGAGAGAGAGAGAGAAAAACAAGACTGCTGGAATTGAAAAAAAAACAAGTGAACTGATTACAATAAAAAGAAACAAAAAAAAACTTAAGTAGGACAACTGGTATGACAATCGAGGAAAGTCATACCGATTGTCTTCCCGATTGTCATACCAGGCTAATGGAAATAACAAATAAATACTAAAAATATAACTGGTATGACAATCTGATAGTCATACCGATTGTCATACCAGTATAAAATAGATGAATTATAATAGAGTAAACTAGAAAGACAATCGATAGTCATACCGATTGTCATTCTAGTATAAAAAAAAATAAAAACAAATAAATCTGATATAAATTTTATTACTGGCAAGACTATTGATAGTCATACCGATTGTCTTGTCAGTATAAAATTAAACTGAAAAACAAAATTAAACACATACATATACTGAAATGACTTTCAGCAAGACAATTACAATTGTCTTGTCGATTGTCATTGCAGTAATAAAATAATTATAAACAGAATTTGTATATACACAGTTACAGAATTTATATACAAAAAAAAATAATATTTCAGAAGTAATTATATTTTATTCCAAAAGTAGATTTCTGTTAAATTTTAGCAAATAAAATTCATAGAAAAATATTTTTAGAGAAAATAAAATATTCTGAGATATTAAAATTAACAAGTAGAATAAATAAATAAGATAAGATAATAAAACTTACATAGAAATAAGCAAGAATTATGGAAAATATGATAAAATAAATTTGTAAATGAATTTTTTCATTTATGAAAAATTCATTTGTAAATTCATTCAAGAACAGATTTTAGATATTAACAAGTTTAATCACTAAGGCTATTCAACATACCCAATTTACCAACTAATCTGGTAAATATGGATTCGTCAAGAGGTTTAGTGAAAATATCTGTTATTTGTTCTTCTGTTGGAACAAAAAATAGTTCAACAGTACCATTCATGACGTGCTCTCTAATAAAATGATACCTGATGTCAATGTGCTTAGTCCTTGTATGCTGCACAGGGTTGTTGGTGATGGCTATTGCACTTGTATTATCACATAGAATAGATATTTTGTTCAATACAGAGCCATAGTCCCGTAGTTGATTCCTAATCCACAAGATCTGAGCACAGCAGCTTCCAGCAGCAATATATTCAGCCTCGGCCGTTGAATTGGAAACTGTTTGCTATTTCTTGTTGTACCGTGAGACTAGTCTGCTACCTAGGAATTGACAACTCCCTGAGGTGCTTTTCCTATCAACAACATTTCCTGCGTAATCTGAATCTGTATATCCAACCAGGTTAAAACCAGATTCTTTAGGGTACCAAATACCTAGATTTGGTGTTCCCTTAAAATATCTCAAGATTCGTTTAACAGCAACGAGATGAATATCTCTAGGATCCGCTTGGAACCTTGCACATAAGCATGTAGCATACATAATATCTGGTCTACTTGCAGTAAGATAGAGTAACGAGCCAATCATACCTCTGTAGCTTGTGACATCTACCTCAATGGAGTTTTCACATGGTCCAAGCTTGACAGCTGTAGTTGACGGAGTCCTTGCTGATGCAGAATCCTCTAGATTGTACTTTTTGAGGAGTTCCTTGAGATACTTGGATTGACAAATAAAAGTTCCATCTAACCTTTGATTTACTTGTAATCCAAGAAAGAACTTCAGCTCTCCCATCATGCTCATTTCAAATTTGTTATGCATTAACTTAGCTAATCTCTTATAGAGATTATCATTAGTAGACCCAAATATTATATCATCCACATAGACTTGGACTAATATAGTATCATTCTTATGCTTTTTAGAAAAGAGAGTTTTGTCTATGACACCTCTAATAAAGCTATTTTCAATAAGAAATTCAGAGAGAGTGCCATACCATTTTCTCGGAGACTATTTGAGTCCATAGATAGCCTTGAAAAGAAAGTAGACAAAATCCAAATGATCCAGATCTTCAAAACCAGGAGGTTGCTCTACATACACCTCATCATCCAGCTTTCCATTCGGAAAGGCACTCTTGACATCCATTTGATAAACTTTAAAGTTAGAGAATGCTACGAATGCCAGAAATATCCTGATGGCCTTTAGTCTAGCCACTGGAGCATAGGTTTCATCATAATCAATGCCTTCAGCTTGAGAATACCCTTTAGCTACCAGTCTTGCTTTGTTTCTTGTAACCATGCCATCTTCATCTAGTTTATTCCTGAATACCCACCGAGTACCAACAGCTTTCTTATGTGTAGGTCTAGGTACCAGTTTCCAGACTTGTTGATGTTCAAACTGATTGAGTTCATCTTGTATATCAATCACCCAATCTGGATCAGTCAGTGCTTCTTCAATCTTCTTAGGTTCCATCTCAGAAAGAATCCCTGAGAATAGACATTTATTTTGAGTAGCACGTCTAGTTCTGACTCCAACATCTGGATCATCAATAATCAACTCAAAAGGATGAGCTTTATTCCAGACAGTCTGTCTTGGAAGATTTGATCTTGATGATTCGCCTCGAAACACATTGGGATGTTGTGTCCTACTAGTTGATCCTTCAGCATCTCCCCCTGAGTTGTTGTCATGTTGACTTGATGATTCTTCGTCAGTAGCAGTGGTATCTCCATTGTTGCCAATGTTTCCATCACCATTACCTTGAGTATCATCATGATTAACAGGTTCTTCACCAGCAACAACCTCAGGTTCTTGATCATGTTCTGATTCTGAATCTGACATATCATCAAACTTTAGTTTCTCAGAAGGATCTTCAGTTTGGATAATAGGGAGTTTAGTGTCATCAAATGTAACATTTACACTTTCAGTTACTTTATGTTGATCAATGATATACATCCTGTATGATCTTCTTCCATATCCAACAAAAATACCCTCATATGCCTTTGCCTCGAATTTACCACGACGATCATCTCCATCCTTGAGCACGAAGCATCTGGCACCAAATACATGAAAGTATATGATAGAAGGTTTCTGTTCATTCATAATCTCATAAGGAGTTTTCATGAAGTCTTTGTTGATTAGAGTTCGATTCTGAGTATAACATGCAGTATAGACAGCTTCAGCCCAAAAGTACATTGGAAGACCTGATTCACTTAACATCGTTCTTGCAGCTTCAATCAATATACGATTCTTCCTTTCTACCACTCCATTTTGCTGAGGGGTTCTAGGAGCTGAAAATTGTCTAGTAATCCCTTTGTCTGTACAAAATCCATTGAGAAGTGAATTCTTGAATTCTGTTCTATTATCTGACCTTATTTCTCTAACAGGGACATTAGAATCTAACTCGATCAACTTGATATGATCAATCACAACTTATGGTGTTTCATCCTTAGAGTGAAGGAATAAAACCCACGTATACTTGGAATAGTCATCAACTATCACAAGACAGTAACATTTTTTTGACATCGAAAGAACATTAACTGGTCCAAATAAATCCATATGCAATAATTACAGAACACCAGTTATGGAGGATGTGTCAGTGCCTTTGTGACTTGCTTTCTTTGACTTTCCTTTCTGGCAAGCCTCACACAGTCCTTCTGGGGAGAATTCCAGCTGAGGCAGACCTCTGACCAATTCTCTTTTGATAAGAGAATTCATTATTTTGAAATTGAGATGGGAAAGTCTCTTGTGCCATAGCCAACTCTCATCTGACGATGCCTTTGAATAGAAACAATTGACTTCAGGATTGCTTCTAGAGTTCATGTCAGCTACGAATAGATTTCCTTTCCGGATTCCCATCAAGGAGGGTTTTTCATTTTTCTTGTGCAGAATCTGACACTTCAGCTTGTCGAATAAAACATTGTAGCCGTTGTCACAGAACTGACTAATACTAAGCAGGTTGTGTTCAAGTCCTTGCAAAACATACACATTTTCAATGATAACATTACCAGCTAGCAAACATCCATATCCCTCAGTTAGACCTTTGCTGTTATCTCCAAAGGTAACCACTGGGCCAGCTTTCTCAACCAAATTTGATAGCAGGGCTCTATCTCCAGTCATATGTCTTGACGATCCGCTGTCAAGAATCCACACCACCGGTTGTACCTGTTTAATTCCCTGCAATACAAATGGATTAGACCTTCTTCCGAACCCAAGCTTGGTTGGGTCCGGCATACTTGTAAAATTGGCCTTTATCAGGCAAAACAACATTCTTAACTTTAATGTTCTCAACTTTCTCAATGACTAGACATTTGACCTTGTAAACAGCCTTGACAAATTTCTGTTTAGGCTTAGGCACAAATGTCTCCTTTCTAGCTTTAGGAGGACTAGCAGTCTTAGACCTATCATGCTTCCTATTATTCACATGCTGACGAGGAGTAGTCTTATCATTAGAAACATGCTTACCATTAAAATAAGCATACATCAAATTAAAAGCATAAGACATACAATCAGGAAAACCACATGCTTTATGAAAGGGATTAACAATAGGCAACTTATGCATGGTAGACATGGCATTTGTGTTATCCAACTCATGTGTGTCTGAGTTAGTCTCAGTTGCTTTCACAACTTTGACTAGAACCTTTGATACACTTGACTTGGAAACAGCTTTCTCATTAGCAAGATCTTCGGCACGGATTTCTTCTTGAATAATAAATGAGGTCTCATCAAATGGTTCAGCAATTGATTCTTTATAGAGGGGTTCATCAACACCCTTAAGCACATGTGGTACTTCCCTACCTTTAGCACAGACATGAGGAGGGGAGTTTATGCCTAATTTTCCAATAGCAACATTGTAATCAAAACCTATTCCAGATGTTTGATTAACAGCTTGCTTATTGTAAAACTCTTTAGACTTCGAACAAGAATTAAAGTATGCTTTAACCTTAGTCTCAAGACCGGTGATCTTGTCTTTAAGAATAGTTTCGAGTTGTCTATAACAGTCAACTCTATTCTCTAGAAAAGATACTTGTTCTTTTAATTTGTCTTCATTAATGTGCAAGTCTTAGTTCATTGACCTCTTTCTCAAGGTCTTTGATTTGTTGATTTAACATTTCATTATCACGACGAGCACAATCTAAGGAACCTCCTAGATGATAAACTAATTCAGCATCAGTAAATTTTACCTCTTTTCTTGACGATGAGGTGTTTGCATCACTAGACATAAGAGCAAGATTCCCAACTTCTTCATCTTCACTGTCAGTATCATCCCAGCTTCTTCCCTTTGCCAGGTAAGCCCTTTCAGATTTACTCTTCTGATTAGAATCATAAGAGTTTTTCCTAACTTGTTTTGGCTTCCTGCATTCTGTGGCAAAGTGTCCCAACTCATTGCAGTTGAAGCATCGAATGGTGCTTCGATCAACCATCCCTATTTTGTACCCACCACTGCTGGTGTTAGAGGATGAAGATCCACCTTTCTGGAATCTGTTGTAGTTGGACTTGTACTTGAACTTGGGATTCCTCTTGAATCTGACATTGGACAATCTCTTGACAATCAGGGCCATTGACTCATCTTCCAATTGCTCCAGTTCTTCCAAGGAATAAAAATCATCTCCTGATTGATTTGTAGTAGGAGGATCAAATTCTGCTACTATCACATTTTCTTCAGCCTTGGAAGACTGTACCATTCTCTCTGACTGTTGAGATTGTTGTTGTTGTTGTGGTTGTTGTTGTTGTTCTTCAGCTACTAGAGCAGTAGACGTGCTGACCACTCTTCTTTTCCCGTAGACTTTCTTCTGCTGAATCTGCTCCAACTCATAGGTTTTTAACACACCATAGAGCCTTTCCAAAGAAATCTCACTCAGATCTCTTGCTTCTCTTATGGCAGTAATTCTATGTTCGAGATGAGTTGGCAGTGTTAAAAGGAACTTTTTGTTGACCTCCCTGATTGAATAGTATTTACCATTAATGTTCAGGTTGTTGATCAATGCATTGTACCTCTCAAACACTTCGGTGATTCCTTCTCCTGGATTGGATTTAAAGTATTCATACTCAGAGGTTAGGATTTCTAACTTGTTCTCCCTAACTTCCTCTGTGCCTTCATTAATCACCTCAATAGTTCCCTGATGTGTTTGGAATCTTTACAGTTCATCACATGTCTATTCATCAAGGGAATCAACTAAAATTAATTGAAGGCTAGCATCCAGGGAGGCTTCATCTTTTTCAGCAGGAGAAAAATCCTCAGGATTCTTTACATAAGTTCTAGCTTTGGTAATCACAACATCATTTTCTATTACCTCTGGTTCAATAACCATCGGAATTTTTGGACCCTTCTTTAACACTTCTATATATTTGGGATTTGCAACTTGTAAACACAATAGCATCTTCTTCTTCCACATAACATAATTTTCTTTATCGAAAAGTAGAATTTTAACGGTTCCAACTTTTTGTGTAGTCATTATGAATTTTTCAGTAAATAAAAATTCAAGGAGTGGAAGAATCAGAAAAGTCTAGGATCTTGATTTGTTCGTTAATCAGAAGGCTCTGATACCAATTGTTAGGTCTCAATATGTTTGTAGAAGGGGGTTGAATACAAACTATACTGTTTAATCGAATAAAATACGGAATAAAAAAGTGAAACAAAATTCAAGTTAAATAAAACTATTATTAAACTTGAAAGGTGTTGCAACAACGGTATCATTTACAAGGGATTAATCTCAAATAAATTATTCCAAATCTAGAATAAATTCGACATGAACTTTTTCTATTTTTTTGAATAAAAAGGATCAAATGCTAAAAGCAATTTAAGATTAAGTTCTAGGGATTTTGATCCGCTAGATAGTTACACAAGAATAAGAAAAGGATTTCTAGTGGTTTAGATTTAACAATGAATACTAGAAATTAATGATCTGAGAAATTGCAATAAGTTCTCTGCTGTTTTCTTTGTTCTGTGTTCTTCTGTGTATTTGATATTCAATGCTCTCTCTTCTGTTGAAAATCAGCTTCAGTTCTTTTATATTAAATCAATCCTTGATTTAACTGGCAAGACAATCCTTTTAGCTTAGCAAGACAATCCTTTTAACTGGTAGAACTTTCGGTAGGACAATCAATTGAACTGGTAGAACTTTCGGTAGGACAATCGATTGAACAGGTAGAACTTTCGGTAGGACTATCTAAAAGGCTTGGAAAGACTTTCGGTATGACAATCCAATTGTCATACCAGTTCAAATATTTGTCTTGTTGATTTAATTTTGAATATTAGTTCAAAATCATTTCTGAAAAATGCATAATATTAATTCAGAATTAATTAACCAATTAATTCAATTAATCAATAAATTAATCTTTGCAGATTGAATTTATTTTCTTAATTAAATTATATGACTTAATTAATTAATAGAGAATTAATACTAATCTTGAACAACAACCACTATTCTGACAATCTGCTGAAAATCACTGAAACTTATGAATCCATTTCACCACTTCAATGTTGACACTCGATGTACTGTCTGGTTCATGAATGACTAACATCTGTGATGTTTCTTCATGTCTTGATTTTCTTCAGATTAAATCCCTGTAATTAATTGATACCCTGACGAGATCTCTGTCACTTGATTAACTCCACAATCTTGATTTATATCACTGAGGCTTGATCAATTTCTTGAGCTTCTTCCAGTGAATTAAGTCCTCAAGTCTGTAGATGAACAATGTTACTTAATCCTTTGACATATGTTACTTTGAGAGATCTCTCTGACGATAGAACCACTAATTACTTGTTACATCCTTATTTGAGTTGAGTTAAATCCTCGAATAAACAAATAGGCTATGACATATGCCTTTCATATATATATAATTAATCAAGTCTCGCTTAATTAATTTAATAACTAAATTCGAATTAATATTAATAAAATATTTAAATTCATTATTTAAATAACACTCTGTTTTAAACGTTCATTATGTGTGACCCTTTAGGTTATTATTACGTTGGTAATAATTTTATTTATAATAATAAAATTATAAATAATGAGTGGCATCTAGTAATACATCATTGCTACCCAAGTAATAATAATATTTGGTGATTCAATTAAACCTTTCATGAATAATGTACAATGTAATATACTCCTTTTAGCCTTATACTATTGTTACGCTCAGATTCCTTCGGGTGGATGAACAAGCTTCGGCCTCCGTGGATATGCCTTCATCGGTGACCTGAAAGAGAAGAGAATGCGAGGGATTATTCTCCCGATTCACCTCCGATGTTAGAATAAGAATCTGGTTGTAAAGTGGGTAGAAAATACAAGAAAGTAGAGTGTTTTATAGAATGAGTATATGTCTATTTCTTACTTTCTAAGGGATTTTATACCCATTTCTGCCATAAATGTTCTTTCGTTACTCATCATTAAGGAGGGAATGAAAAGGGGGTGTTATGCCTCTTCTGCTTTCCAACAGTTGGGAGGACGAATTAGGCCACAGCCTGTGGCATTCCGTGGGCCTGGGTCTGGTGGTCCTTCGGCCCAATAGCGTAATTGTCAGTTGGGCCTTCATTCAATGGGCCGTATTGGGCCCATAGCCAACAACTATAGATCAAAATCGAGGCATGCATTGTGTCATCATCTGTTAACGTTTAATCCTTGTTTCCTTGATCAATGAGTAAACTATTAAACAAATCAATATTTGAGCACGACCATGAATTTTATAATCTTACTCAATCTAGAGACCATTAATATCACTTCTTAATATAGGAGGGCTAAATCCCATCTAGATCATTCATATTTCTCATACTATTCATAATATACCCAATGTCTACTTTTATTATTACCCGGTCAAGGATAACTTTCAATAGTATCAAAGTATATAAATTCTCATATAGAAATATAATGATTTTAGGTCTATGGACCAATACATCATTATCACTGTGAGATTAACTTGTGACACTATAAACATGTAGTATCTCACAACGGGTCAATCCAACACAATGTATCTAATATATGTGCCTGTATTTTGACCTTAGTATCACCATACATATGATCAATGAGATGTGATCATTAGTCAACAAACACACTATTCTCAATATATTTATTATCGTCCCATAATAATAATACTTGACTAGGGACCTTTAAGAATATTAATAATATTCTCATAATCTCATTTCTAAGTCACGTACTTTGAGATATAGATTTACATATCATATTCCAAGAATATTTATTAATCTAACATTTTATCGCAGAAAATAAAGATATAATAAATTACTAAAGAATAATCCATAGAATCATAATTAATAATCCAAATATCTTATAACATAAACATAATAGTGTTGTCTCTAGGATACACACACTAACAAAGACTTGGTTGGGAAATAGTTTTTCGATAAAAGTCTTAGGCGATGCTACCTATATATTAGGGATCAAGATTTATATAGATAGATCAAGGAGATTAATCAGCCTAAATGAGAGTACATATATTGACAAAGTATTGCATTATTTTGGAATGAAAGAGGCAAAGAGGGGATACATCCCGATGTCTCATGAGATAATGATCTCATAGGATAACTGTCCTAAATCATTAGATGATAAGGATCGTCTTAAAAAAGTTCCATATGCTTCAGCAATTGGATTTATAATGTATGTAATGATATGTACTTGTCATGATATTTCGTATGCATTGAGCATGATGAGAAGATACTTGTCTAGTCAAGGTGAGGGTAACCATACAGTTGTCAAGAATATTCTTAAGTACTTAAAGAGGACTAAAGATTCGTTCTTGGTGTATGGAGAAGATATAGAACTAGTTGTAAAGGGTTACATTGATGCTAGTTTCTGAACCTAATTTTTGGATACAAAAGGATGATCCTATGTCTAAGTTTGGTTTTCTGTTTTATCAAAATATAAGTGATGTTAGCTGGAATAGTTCACAGCAAGAACAATGATGATTCTATAATGTAGGCCGAATATATTGATGCTTTTGAATCATCCAAATAGATTGTTTGGGCATGTGCTTAGGCGATATTACCTTATTAATGAGATTAATGATCAAGGAGATATACATGTAAAGTGCATACTAATGATATTTATGTTCTATCGATTATTTTCTTTATAATTTATTATGTCTTAATTTACTGTGATATTTTAGATTAATAAATGTCCTTCGAATATGATATGCATTCTATATCTCTAAGTATGTGACTTAGAAATGAGATTATGAGAATAGTATCAGTATTTCTAAATGTCCCTGGTCAATTATTATTATAAGGAATAATAATAATACATTAAGATTAGTGTGTTTATTGACTGATGATCACATCTCACTGATCATAAGTATAGTGATACTAAAGTTAAAAACACAGGCATATGTAAATGTACATGATGCTGGACAGACCCAATGTGAGATTCTACATGTCTGTTGTGTCATAAGTAATTCTCAATGTGATAATGATTTAATGGTCCTTAGACTTGAAATCATTATCATTCTATACGAGAGTAATGTTGTTTAATTACATTAAAATTTACCTTTGACCGGGTAATTATAAAAATATACTTCGGGTATATTATGAATCGTATGAGAAATGTGAATGATCTAGAAAGGATTTAACCCTCCTATTTTATGAGTGATATTATTGGACTCTTGTGTGAGCTAGACTATGAAATGCGTAGCCGCACTCAAATGTTTATTCGTTATGATAGTCTACTCATTGATCAAGGAAACATGGATTAAACATTGATGAGGATGATGTTAAGGGGGATACACACAAGTATAGAACCAAATAAACAATACAAAACACACACTCAATATATGACGCGGAAAAATCCACGTCCCAACTTGTATTATTAATCAAAACAATTATCAATAATACAATCAATCTCACCAAACGGTATTTACTCAAGCGATACTTAAGTCAAACAATACTCAAGCATACATTAAAATAATAACATGACTATGTATATATAGTCAACACAAACTTAGCCAACAAGACATACCTAATCTGATTACAATAATAATTGTCTACCCATATAATTATTACCCATTCCCATTATAATAATATTTGTCAACACATACAATTATTACCCAACTCAATTATGATAATAATTGTCTACCCATACAATTATTACCCAATCCAATTATGTTTTCTATCACGAAGCCCATACTACCTATTGGGTTTAACCCCAACAATCCTCCCCTTCAACCCAATATGATTTCATGCACAACCGAATTAACGGTCACCATCAAGCCATCGACGTCGATCCGCCACTATCTCCCCTCGAACAATAATCCCTCCTTCTAGTACAAAAAGATTTCTCTTATCTTTTCGACCTTTGAGTATCTCTAAATCTCCTTTAGTGACTTTCAACATACTATTCTTCATCATAACAGTATATCCCAAATCAACTAAATTACCCAACAAAATTAGATTTTGATTTAACTCCGGTATGTATCTTACTTGAGTTAACTTCTGAACACGACCTTTGTGACGTTTCATTGTTACCTCACCAATGCCAACAACCTTTACCGTTTTACCGTTCGGTAAAGTTTGTAACGACCGGGAAATTTACGTTGTATGATATCATATTTATAATAAAATATGTGTATTAATATGTCATTTATATGTGATTAAATGTGTTGAGTCATTAAACCTTAACCGCTATGTGTTACGTGTTATATGTTTTGATCCAAACATGTTTTGGATATTTATGGAGTGTTTTATTGTAAGTTAGATATCTTATATCAAAACCCGTACAGCTCAAAACCATGTTTTAAAAGCCCGTATTTCAAACAAAATCATTGGCCCTATTTTGCCAAAAATGCCCTATACCATATCGTTATTCTGAACCCCTAGACGTTTTACAAATTGACCTTTTTCGCGAAAAAATGGCTTTTCCGGACCCCTTCGGGTACCAAAAACCCCACAAAAATCACATTTTTATTTTTATATGATCATGAAATTATCATATATCATTTTTCTTTGCATTTTTGTAATAATCACAATTTTTGGGAATTTTTAGCATTAATTTTGTATTTATTGGATATTTAAAAATTCAATATTAATACCCAAAAATTATAAAAATTGGGGCCAAATATTTTTATTAGGAGTGTAATTAGACCCTTAATTTTATTTAGGGGTATTATTTTCATAATTATAAATACCTGATTTACTATTAATTTTTCAGTTAATTTTCATTAAAAATCAGAAATAATCAGAAAATAGAAAAAGAAAAGGGAATTAGGGTTGTGTCGGTGAAGAACATGCAGAGAATCAAAGCTGAATTTGAAAGTGATACCGGAGTCCAAATCAGTCATGTGAGTACTCGTTTTGAAGCTTATGATCTCTAGTTTTTGATTATGTAGTTGTTTTTCATGGTTGATTGATCGAATTTATATTCATATTTTCGGGTTTTAATCTTGAATTCGGGTTTGAATTTCTGGTTATTGTTTGATGATTTGATGATTACGAGTGTTTAGATCGTCGTTTTTCCTGTCGATTCTGGGTTTCGTGTTGAATTCGTGCTCACCGGAGACCGACGTCGCCGCCGCCGTTCCTTGTTTTCCCGATGTCGTGCTCGTTGAACGAAGAAGGAGATGGACGAGGGAAGATGTTGGGCTTGATTATCGAATGAAAACGCAGCAGAACGAGCCTGGAATCGTGTTGGTTGCTATTCGTTTTGGTTCGCCGGAAAACGAGGCCGCCGATGTCGGGTTCCGTCCGGCCGACCTTGTTCTTGAGCGACCCGGGTTCGACCCGGTTTGCAACCCGGAAATCGACCCGGGTTTGATCCTAAAAACCCAAACCCTGAAATCAGTTTCATGTTTCTGGATTTCTATATATTTATTTTATTTTCTGAAAATTAGAAATTAGTTTTAATAATTCTAATAATTAGATAAAAATTAGTTTTGAATTCTGAAAAATAATATTACTAATTTCTAAATTATTTTATTAAATTATAAATTCGGATTTAATTATTTAATTAATTATTTATCTAATTATTTATTAGTTATCTAATTAAGTAATAATTAGGTAATTAATTAATAATTAGGTAATTAATTAATAGATAAGGATTAAAAATGATTAAATAATATGATTAATAATTCGATAATTAGTCAATATTACGAGTAACTCGTATCTATGCGAGTAGTGATTCGATAATGAGAATTATTATTCGAGCATTAGTTATTCGATTAATATTGCAGTAATTGTTTGTATCGTATAATTAAATACCGATAATTAATTGATTAACGAATCGTTTAAATTCCAATAATAATATATTAATACGGTAGTATTCAAGAATAGTGCGTAGCTCGTATTTATACGAGTGATTAATCGTTGAGTTGGTTTATAATTCGAGTAATTCGTAGTTATTCGATAAATAGCGTATCAGTTAATTAAATCGATTGATTATTTGTAAATAATCGATCTAATCAAATAAATAACGACGAGTTGTAAATATTTGCAATAAATTGTGATTAATCCTAATAATTAGGGATTAATTATTTTAAATTAGTAAATAATTATCTATTAATTATTTATTAGTTATCTATTTATTAAATATTTAAAAAGTGATTAATTATTTCGATAATTAATCACATAATTTTCAATAAATCATAACTTCTGCATTTTAACTCCAGAAATTATAAAAAAATTATTTTTGACTTTGATTTTTCTTAAATAATTATTCAAAAATTATTTTGGGATTTAAAAATTAGCAATAATTATTTATATTGAATAATAAGATGAATTATCAGTGTTTAATTGATAATAATTCAACGGTTAGTCCGATTTGAGCGAAACGAAAGCCTGTTGACTCATAAAAATGAATTCTTTTCACTAAAAATAATATGAAGACCTAATTTCTTCTCAAAATTAGTTGACCTTATTGATTGCTTGATTATCAGTCGAAATACGTGCCGAGACGAGTTCGAAAAATTCCGGAAAAATGGGAAATGAAGGAGAAGGTGATCAACGGAGCAATCAGCGAATCGATTTCGATTCTAAAAATTATTTTAACTATAAAAATGATTATGCGCTTATGTGCTTATGTGTATTATGTGGTTAATCAAGTCTTACTTGCTTATATGTAATATTCGAGTTGGTTATAAACATATGGGTAAATAGTAAGAACAAAATGAAGTCGATTTAAGGTGCAACCGAAGTACAAAATGACTTAACCAATCTATTTTGCTAACAGAAACTAAGCCAGCAAGGCAGGTCAAGTAGGGTGGAAGTGATTTAATTGCAGTAAGTCGCACAGAAGGCAAGTTTCTCCTCTATTCTATTTTCCAGAATAGTGATATTCTCTTCAGATTCTTATTACATTTGCATTACTTTAACTCCTTTATTCATATCTCAGTTCGATTCTTGAATTATTCATTTCATTTGAATTTATTATTCATATTCCAATTATTACTCACAATTATTAATATATTCTGGTGATTAGAATATATCAAAGTATACCGATTGTTCCTGTTGCTATTCCAGGGACTGGATAACATTACTTTTGGGGATTAAGGTTACTTAATCCTAAGGACCGGGACATAACCGGATCCTTGAGATGGGCCGTAGTGCCTGGGTGCCCGACGGGATCTATATAGTGAGATATAGATCTGCACTGTATCCTGGCTTATCAGCAGGGTATTGCTGCGAACTTGAGTCCAGTGTAGTTCGTTTGTATTCGCCAGCAATGGCCTTCTTTTGATTCTTATGAGGTTATATCTTTGAAGATATACCTGGGATACGGATTCAGTTATATTGCTTTAACATTGTGTATATTTTGTAGACTTGTTGAGCAAATTTTGGCTCACCCCTTTTTGTTGTTATTCACCTTATTGTTTCAGTTAAGAAGGAATATGAAACCCGTCAGAACACGAGTGGTAAAGAAGCGGGTCAAGCCTCGGGATCCTCTTATACCCAAGGTGTTGATCCCAATCCAGGAAGAAAGCTTTGAGTTGCCCGAGCAGGTGGAGTGTTGATAGATAGTATGTGTGTTTGAATAAAAGTTGAACTTAGTTTAAAATGAGTTAGACAATGGTTTGTAATAAAGAAAGTTTGCGAGATTTTGAATATTGGTTTGTAATAAAAGTAGTTAGTGGTTCTTATTTTCATACTTCAACCTAAAAAGGTCCTGGTAGCTGTTAAGGGGTTTAGTTTCATTTCTTTATTATTTATTAATAAGCTTGTACAGGTTTGGTGATTAGCTCATAACCCCTAGACTTATACCCCGGGTCTGGAGGGCGTTACAGTTTGGCATCAGAGCTGTAGGTTTGGTCCCTGAAAACAAGAACATTAGGATTAAGATAGGATAGAGAGATCACATAAGATAGGGATAGTCAGATTAGGAAAAATAGTGTTAGGATTTAGGTCAGATTAGAATAGGAAAGTATAAATCTTAGAATTATTTAGTGACCTTTTCTTTTCTTTGGTATATTATTAGATGGCTTCTTCGTCAGAGCGGACTGAGTCAGACCCAGTAGCAGCACCAGTACTGGCCCCAACATCAGTGCAGGGTTTTCCTCCATTGCCACCACCTCCACTATTACCATTTGGACTAGCACCAGAGATACCACCTCCACTAGTGGTACCAGACTTTGTTGATTATTTCCCTTATGTTGAGCCAGAGATGCCTGAATTACCACCTTTGGAGTTTTCGATGTTTGATGTTCCTGATATGATTGATCTTCCACAGTGGGATGATTTAGAGCCGCAGATTCCAGTACCGCAGCCTGAGATTCCAGATATTCCACAGATGGAGCCAGAGGCAGAGCCACCAGTGTATGCACCTATAGAGCAGCCAGTCTTATTTCCTGCCCCTTTAGCTATTTATGCCCCTATTCCTGGAGTATATCAGTTTCCACAGCAGGAGTTTATGGATGAGATAGTAGTTGGTGGGCCGTTACCTTCTCGAGGTTCTAGCACGGATCTTAATGAGCATCATACAGTTACTTATCAGCATTTTCAGGAGGAGAGAGAGGAGAGGGTTCGATGGCAGACCCAGTGCAGAGAGATCCTTGGATTGTTTGAGACGCAGGCAGATGGTCCCGTCCGAGCATTACGATCAGATTACATACTGAGGGAGAGGTTACGTCAGATTCACCGAGTTAGTTCTCAGCAGCTTATGGATCTGAGACAGCAGGATATTAGTGTAGAGACAGCATATCATAGAGCATTGGGACTTACCGAGACAGTGCTAGAGGCATTGCAGGAGGAGTTGAGTCATGTGCCACCAGGGTTCTGAGTCAGGGACAGATGAGACAGTGACTTCAGAGTATAGATGTATATAGAGGCAGCGTAGTATGACCTAGTGAGTAGTGTGTATGTGTGTACTAGTAGTTTAACCTATAGTAGGTTTTTGACCTGTAGTAGTAGTATGACTTGTAGCCCCGATGACTTCCAGCGGAGCAAGACTTTTTGTATCAAGCATTTACACCTGAGGCTGGTGTCATATATATATAAACTAAACTTTTCAAATTTCTTTTATTTAAATTTCAGTCTTTCCAGTTTTACAGCATTTACTTTCATTTTACTGCTTTACAGTCTTTTATACTATAATTCCTGTTAAAAAAAACAGAAAAGGATAACCATTTTATTTAACTGCTTACATTTCTAATTTTTATATTCAGCAACTGTTTTCTTTATATAAATCATGTTAGTAATACCGGATAAATTGTTTTCTTACATACTGTCAATTATTTATTAAACTGTTAAATAAATATCACCCATTTTATTATCAGAAGAAGATGGCACCAAAAAGAAAGACTAGGGCTGAGACCTCTAACAACAATTCTGAAGGCCAGACTAATGAAACCATGAACCAAATGTTCCATCTGATGCAATAATAGATGCTAATGATGCAGCAGCAGATGCAGCATCAGCAACAGCAGATACAACAACAAATGTTACAACAACCACCTCGTCCTGAGCCTCAACCTGTTGTTACTTTTAAGCAGTTTCAGTCAGTTAAACCTCCAGAATTTGATGGGTCTACTGATCCTATTAAAGCTACCACCTGGTTAAAGGAAATAGAGAAAGCTTTTGTACTAGTGAAGGTAGGTGAGGACCAGAAGACTGATTTTGCTAGTTACTTGTTGAAAGGAGAGGCAAATTATTGGTGGGAATCTAAAAAGGCTTTAGAAGGTGAAGATGTTATTGCTTGGGATAAGTTTAAAGAGTTATTTTTAGAAAAGCATTTTCCTCGCTATGTAAGGAATCAGATGCAGATAAAGTTTTTAGAGCTGAAACAGGGAAGTATGTCTGTAACAGAGTATGAAGCCAAATTCAATGATGGCTAGGTTTGTTCCGGAACATGTAGACACTGAAGGAAAGCGAGTGCAGAGATTTCAAGAGGGATTACGACCATGGATACGCGGACAAGTTGCAGTTTTTGAATTAGCAACATATATTGTTGTAGTCCAGAAAGCTTTGATCATCGAAGGGGAAAGTGAAAGGTCTCAACGAGACAGAGGACAGGGAAGTTTCCAAGACCGTTTCAACAGAAAGTCGGGATTTCAAGCCCGGGCAAATCTGAATTTCAAAAGGATAGGACAGGGTACACAAAAAGCAGGTAATCGTTTCCAAGTCTCCAACCAGCAGGGAATTGTTAAGGTTTCAGTGCCGTATTGCAAAACTTGTGGACGCAAGCATACCGGCATATGTATTAAAGCAGAGGTGACATGTTTCAAATGCAAGCAGAAAGGGCACTACTCTAACGAATGTCCGACAAGAAAAACAGCAGAAATCACTTGCTATCAATGCGGAAGGAGAGGGCATATCGCTAGAAATTGTAAAGGACCAGCAATGGCAGCCAGTATTCCGAAAGTATTGGCATTACCTCCGCCACCGCCGCCAAATCAACCCAGAGCAAGGATTTTTAACATGACCATGAAAGAAGCAGTACAGAATCCAAGTGTGATTGCAGGTACGCTTTTGGTGAACTCCGTAGAATCAAAAATATTAATTGATTCTGGAGCTACCCGTTCATTTATTTCTGAAGAATTTCTTGATAAGTTACATTGTGAAATTGAATGGTTGGGCAAGACGTTAATTATAAAATTAACGAATGACGACCAAGTTCCAGTAGATCGAGTATGTCCTGCGTGTGATGTAGAAGTAGCTGGACATCATTTTTCTGTAGATTTAATTCCTTTTAAGCTAGGAGAATTCGATATCATTTTGGGAATGGATTGGTTAGCATGTCATAAGGCTCAGATAGATTGCGCGAATAAGAAAGTTGAATTACGAACTGCGGAAAATGCAACGGTAATATTCAAGGGCGAAAAGCAGCAAAATAAATTTCTCACTGTAGTGCAGACCAAACGATTGGTTCGGCAAGGATGTGAGGCGTACATAGCTTACGTGTTAGATACTGAAAAAGGAAGTCCTAGAATAGAAGACATTCCAGTTGTATGTAAATTTCCGGACGTCTTTCCAGACGAGCTTCCAGGGTTACCGCCAGATCGAGAAATCGAGTTCACGATTGATCTAGCACCAGGTACAGAACCAGTTTCGAAAGCTCCGTATCGAATGGCTCCAGTCAAAATGAAAGAATTGTCAACGCAACTGCAAGATCTCCTAGACCGAGGCATTATTCGACCTAGTGTATCCCCATGGGGTGCACCAGTGTTATTTGTGAAGAAGAAGGATGACAGCATGCGATTGTGCATCGACTATAGGGAATTGAATAAGCTCACTATCAAGAACAAGTATCCTTTACCGAGAATCGATGATTTGTTCGACCAGCTAAAAGGAGCTGCATGGTTTTCGAAGATAGATTTACGCTCAGGTTATCATCAATTGAAGATTAAAGCTGAAGATATTCCAAAGACTGCGTTTCGTACGAGATATGGGCATTACGAGTTTCTTGTAATGGCATTCAGTTTAACAAACGCGCCAGCTGCATTCATGGATTTGATGAACAGGATATTCAAGAAATATTTGGACAAGTTCGTGATTGTATTCATTGATGACATCTTGATTTACTCCAAGACAGAAGAAGAGCATGCAGAACACTTGAGGATAGTTTTGGAAATTCTGAGGAAAGAGCAATTATACGCCAAATTCTCAAAATGTGAATTCTGGTTAAGAGAAGTACAATTTCTAGGGCATATCATCGGTAGAGAAGGCATCCAAGTTGATCCAGCAAAGATTGAAGCTGTGTTGAATTGGGAAAGACCAAAGACGCCGACAGAAGTTCGAAGTTTCCTGGGATTGGCAGGGTATTATCGAAGATTTGTCAAAGATTTTGCAAAGATAGCAACGCCGCTGAACAAGTTAACCCAAAAAAGTGAAAAGTTTGAATGGAATGATAAGTGTGAAGAAAGTTTTCAAGAGTTAAAGAATCGGTTGGTGACCGCACCAGTACTTGTACTGCCAGACGAGCAAGGAAATTTCATCATTTACAGTGACGCTTCGTATCGCGGGCTAGGATGTGTATTGATGCAACACGGTAATGTCATTACATATGCTTCGAGACAACTTAAACCCCATGAGCAGAAATATCCTACGCATGATCTGGAATTGGCAGCGATCGTATTTGCATTGAAGCTTTGGAGACATTATCTCTACGGTGAAAATTGCGAAATCTACACGGATCATAAAAGTTTGAAGTATATCTTTACGCAAAGAGAACTGAACATGCGACAACGTCGATGGCTGGAATTGATTAAAGATTATGATGTTACAATCAGTTATCATCCAGGAAAAGCAAATGTTGTAGCGGATGCGATAAGCAGAAAAGAAAGATTGAATCGGTTAACTTCATGCGAAGAATTGGCCAAGGAATTTGACAAATTGGAAATCAAGATTCGTATTCCCAATGAATCTGCAGGAACTATCTACGCTATGACTTTCCAACCGGAGTTGCTAGAAAAGATTCGCCGTTGTCAAGATGAAGTAATGAGTCAAGATGACGACTTAATGGGAGAAGAGATCACAACTCAGAAAGATAATGAAGGAATTTTACGCTTTGCATCGAGAATCTGGATCCCTAACATGGCAGAATTAAAAGAAGAAATAATGCGGGATGCGCACAATTCGAAGTATTCCATTCATCCAGGAAGCACAAAAATGTATTGCGATTTGAAGGAAAACTTTTGGTGGCCGAATATGAAGGAAATAGCAGAATGGGTGAGTAAATGCTACACATGCCAGTGAGTTAAAGGGGAACATCAACGTCCGAGCGGGTTATTGCAACCGTTAGACATTCCCGAATGGAAATGGGAACATCTAGCGATGGATTTTGTGGTAGGATTACCGAGGACTAGGGCAAATCATGATGCGATATGGGTAATCATTGACAGACTTACAAAGTCGGCACATTTTCTACCAATTAATGAAAGATTTTCGCTCGACAAATTAGTGCATATGTATCTTAAGGAAATTGTGAT
The DNA here is from genome assembly GCF_009905375.1 of Apium graveolens. NCBI lineage: Eukaryota > Viridiplantae > Streptophyta > Magnoliopsida > Apiales > Apiaceae > Apium > Apium graveolens. The sequence continues at coordinate 292,544,487 of NC_133648.1, forward strand.
GCGACATGGAGTTCCAATATCTATTGTATCGGATCGAGATCCTCGCTTCAATTCAAGATTTTGGAGACAATTTCAAGAATGCCTTGGAACAAAATTAAACATGATCACCGCTTATCATCCGCAAACCGACGGGCAAAGTGAAAGAACTATTCAAACGATTGAAGACATGCTACGAGTTTGTGCGATTGATTTTGAAGGCAGTTGGGAGGAGCATCTACCCCTAGTGGAATTTTCTTATAATAACAGCTATCACGCCAGCATTGGAATGCCACCGTATGAAGCACTATATGGGAGAAAATGCAGATCACCAGTGCACTGGGATGAAGTTGGAGAACGTAAAATTTTGGGACCAGAATTAATTCAGCAAACGAAAGAAAAGATTGAACTTATTCGAAAACGACTCGATGCAGCGCAAAACAGGCAACGCAAATATGCAGACCAAGCAAGGAAGGATATGGACTATCAGGAAGGAGAACACGTACTACTCAAAATATCGCCATGGAAAGGATTGACCAGATTTGGCAATAAGGGTAAATTGAAGCCACGATACGTCGGACCATTTGAGATTTTGAAGAAAGTAGGGAAGCTTGCATACGAATTAGCGTTACCGCCTCATATGCAACATATTCACAATGTGTTTCACGTGTCAATGCTTAAGTGATATAATCCTGATTCTAGGCATGTAATAGAGTATGAACCGATAGATATCCAACCAGATTTGTCTTTTGTAGAACAGCCGATAAGAATTTTAGATCGGCGAGAGAAAGTGTTGAGAAATAAGTCTGTATATTTAGTGCGAGTATTGTGGAGAAACCCAGTGGTTGAAGAATCAACCTGGGAGCTTGCATACGTATTATCTGTTTTGATCCAAACGTGTTTTGGATATTTATGAAGTGTTTTATTGTAAGTTAGATATCTTATATCAAAACCCGTACAGCTCAAAACCATGTTTTAAAAGCCCGTATTTCAAACAAAATTATTGGCCCTATTTTGCCAAAAATGCCCTATACCATATCGTTATTCTGAACCCCTAGACGTTTTACAAATTGACCTTTTTCGCGAAAAAACGGCTTTTCCGGGCCCCTTCGGGTACCAAAAACCCCAAAAAATCACATTTTTATTTTTATATGATCATGAAATTATCATATATCATTTTTTTTTGCATTTTTGTAATAATCACAATTTTTGGGAATTTTTAGCATTAATTTTGCATTTATTGGATATTTAAAAATTCAATATTAATACCCAAAAATTATAAAATTTGGGGCCAAATATTTTTATTAGAAGTGTAATTAGACCCTTAATTTTATTTAGGGGTATTATTTTCATAATTATAAATACCTGATTTACTATTAATTTTTCAGTTAATTTTCATTAAAAATCAGAAATAATCAGAAAATAGAAAAAGAAAAGGGAATTAGGGTTGTGTTGGTGAAGAACAGGCAGAGAATCATAGCTGAATTTGAAAGTGATTCCGGAGTCCAAATCAGTCATGTGAGTACTCGTTTTGAAGCTTATGATCTCTAGTTTTTGATTATGTAGTTGTTTTCATGGTTGATTGATCGAATTTATATTCATATTTTTGGGTTTTAATCTTGAATTCGGGTTTGAATTTCTGGTTATTGTTTGATGATTTGATGATTACGAGTGTTTAGATCGTCGTTTTTCCTGTCGATTCTGGGTTTCGTGTTGAATTCGTGCTCGCCGGAGAACGACGTCGCCGCCGTCGTTCCTTGTTTCCCGACGTCGTGCTCGTTGAACAAAGAAGGAGATGGACGAGGGAAGATGTTGGGCTTGATTATCGAACGAAAACGCAGCAGAACGAGCCTGGAATCGTGTTGGTTGCTATTCGTTTTGGTTCGCCGGAAAACGAGGCCGCCGGTGTCGGGTTCCATCCGGCCGACCTTGTTCTTGAGCGACCCGGGTTCGACCCGGTTTGCAACCCGGAAATCGACCCGGGTTTGATCCTAAAAACCCAAACCCTGAAATTAGTTTCATGTTTATGGATTTCTATATATTTATTTTATTTTCTGAAAATTAGAAATTAGTTTTAATAATTCTAATAATTAGATAAAAATTAGTTTTGAATTCTGAAAAATAATATTACTACTTTCTAAATTATTTTATTAAATTATAAATTCGGATTTAATTATTTAATTAATTATTTATCTAATTATTTATTAGTTATCTAATTAAGTAATAATTAGGTAATTAATTAATAATTAGGTAATTAATTAATAGATAAGGATTAAAAATGATTAAATAATACGATTAATAATTCGATAATTAGTCAATATTACGAGTAACTCGTATCTATGCGAGTAGTGATTCGATAATGAGAATTATTATTCGAGCGTTAGTTATTCGATTAATATTGCAGTAATTGTTTGTATCGTATAATTAAATACCGATAATTAATTGATTAACGAATCGTTTAAATTCCAATAATAATATATTAATTCGGTAGTATTCAAGAATAGTGCGTAGCACGTATTTATACGAGTGATTAATCGTTGAGTTGATTTATAATTCGAGTAATTCGTAGTTATTCGATAAATAGCGTATCAGTTAATTAAATCGATTGATTATTTGTAAATAATCGATCTAATCAAATAAATAATGATGAGTTGTAAATATTTGCAATAAATTGTGATTGATCCTAATAATTAGGGATTAATTATTTTAAATTAGTAAATAATTATCTATTAATTATTTATTAGTTATCTATTTATTAAATATTTAAAAAGTGATTAATTATTTCGATAATTAATCACATAATTTTCAATAAATCATAACTTCTTCATTTTAACTTCAGAAATTATAAAAAAATTATTTTTGACTTTGATTTTTCTTAAATAATTATTCAAAAATTATTTTGGGATTTAAAAATTAGCAATAATTATTTATATTGAATAATAAGATGAATTATCAGTGTTTAATTGACAATAATTGAACCGTTAGTCCGATTTGAGCGAAGTGAAAGCCTGTTGACTCAGAAAAATGAATTCTTTTCACTAAAAATAATATAAAGACCTAATTTCTTCTCGAAATTAGTTGACCTTATTGATTGCTTGATTATCAGTTGAAATACGTGCCGAGACGAGTTCGAAAAATTCCGGAAAAATGGGAAATGAAGCAGAAGGTGATCAACGGAGCAATCAGTGAATCGATTTCGATTCTAAAAATTATTTTAACTATAAAAATGATTATGCGCTTATGTGCTTATGTGTATTATATGGTTAATCAAGTCTTACTTTCTTGTATGTAATATTTGAGTTGGTTATAAATGTATGGGTACATAGTAGGAACAAAATGAAATCGATTTAAGGTGCAACCGAAGTACAAAATGACTTAACCAATCTATTTTGCTAACAGAAACTAAGCCAGTAAGGCAGGTCAAGTAGGGGATAGACGAAAGTGATTTAATTGCAGTAAGTCGCACAGAAGGCAAGTTTCTCCTCTATTCTATTTTCCAGAATAGTGATATTCTCTTCAGATTCTTATTACATTTGCATTACTTTAACTCCTTTATTCATATCTTAGTTCGATTCTTGAATTATTCTTTTCATTTGAATTTATTATTCATATTCCAATTATTACTCACAATTATTAATATATTCTGGTGATTTGAATATATCAAAGTATACCGATTGTTCCGGTTGCTATTCCAGGGACTGGATAACATTACTTTTGGGGATTAAGGTTACTTAATCCTAAGGACCGGGACATAACCGGATCCTTAAGATGGGCCGTAGTGCCTGGGTGCCCGACGGTATCTATATAGTGAGATATAGATCTGCACTGTATCCTGGCTGATCAGCAGGGTATAGCTGCGAACTTGAGTCCAGTGTAGTTCATTTGTATTCGCCAGCAATGGCCTTCTTTTGATTCTTATGAGGTTATATCTTTGCAGATATACCTGGGATACGGATTCAATTATATTGCTTTAACATTGTGTATATTTTGTAGACTTGTTGAGCAAATTTTGGCTCACCCCTTTTTGTTGTTATTCACCTTATTGTTTCAGTTAAGAAGGGATATGAAACCCGTCAGAACACGAGTGGTAAAGAAGCGGGTCAAGCCTCGGGATCCTCTTATACCCAAGGTGTTGATCCCAATTCAGGAAGAAAGCTTTGAGTTGCCCGAGCAGATGGAGTGTTGATAGATAGTATGTGTGTTTGAATAAAAGCTGAACTTAGTTTAAAATGAGTTAGACAATGGTTTGTAATAAAGAAAGTTTGCGAGATTTTGAATATTGGTTTGTAATAAAAGTAGTTAGTGGTTCTTGTTTTCATACTTCAACCTAAAAAGGTCCTGGTAGTTGTTAAGGGGTTTAGTTTCATTTCTTTATTATTTATTAATAAGCTTGTACAGGTTTGGTGATTAGCTTGTAACCCCTAGACTTATACCCCGGGTCTGGAGGGCGTTACAAAGTTACCATCTTTCCCTCACATTTTTTATAGGACGAGAACCACTCCCTCCTACCACATATGTGATGAGAACATCCTGAGTCAAGCACCCGTTCTTCTTTTAATCCCTTCTCTTCTTGAACCAAAAGAACATCTTCATCAGCTTCTATAAGTGAAACACTACCCCCTCAATTTTTTTTCAACTCTCTCAAGTCTTCTCTTGCCTTTGGACACATAAATTGTATATGACCCAATTCCTCACAATAAAAACACCTGATACTAGGGTTATGTTTCTTAACATACTTCTTTTCCGTGTCACGCGCACGTACCACGAATGCACTTCCATCAGATGTGTCACTCGATTCTTGTTTCATCAATCTTTCAGCCTCCAGAAGAACAACAATAGTCTCATCCAAATCTAACTTCGTTTTCCCAACCAATAAAGAAGTCATCACAGTATTATACTTCTTAGGTAGAGACACTAGTAGTAGAACAGCTTTGTCCTCATCCTTCAATTTTTCATCCAAATTATTCAGCTGATTGATTAAGCCATTCAAACGATTCAGATGATCTCTTAAATCTCCGTCTTCTTCCATCTTGAGCACGAACAAATCTTTCTTGAGAAACAGCTTGTTGGCCAAAGACTTTGAGTGATAAGTCTTCGTTAACTTCTCCCACAAATTCTTGGCATTGTCCTCTTCAAGAACATCATACTTGATTTCCGGTGCAAGGGCCAACCGGATCGTTGATGCCGCACGTAACTTCATATATCCCCAATTTGTATCATCAACTTCAGTAGGCTTCTTCCCTCTGAGAGTCGCATATAACCCTCATTGAATTAACAGATCTTTTACCGTGCTTTGCCACAAGGTAAAATTGTTTCTTCCATTAAACAATTCAATCTCAAATCCCCCAACCTTCTCCATCATGAACCTTGGCTCTTGATACCAATTGTTAGGGGGAATACACACAAGTATATAACCAAATAAACAATGCAAAACACACACTCAATATATGACGCGGAAAAATCCACGTCCCAACTTGTATTATTAATCAAAACAATTATCAATAATACAATCAATTTCACTAAACGGTATTCACTCAAGCGATACTTAAGTCAAACAATACTCAAGCATACATTAATACAATAACATGACTATGTATATATAGTCATCACAAACTTAGCCAACAAGACATACCTAATCTGATTACAATAATAATTGTCTACCCATACAATTATTACTCATTCCCATTATAATCCATACAATTATTACCCAACTCAATTATGATAATAATTGTCTACCCATACAATTATTACCCAATCCAATTATGTTTTCTATCACCAAGCCCATACTACCTATTGGGTTTAACCCCAACAGATGACACATTGCATGCCTCTAGTTTAATCTATAATATGTGGTTAAATGGATATAATACATTGTACATTATTCATGAAATATTTATTCAATCACCGATTTCAATATAATTACTTGGGTAGAAATAATGTATTACTAGATGCCCCTCATTATTTACGATTTTAAATTATATTTAAATTTCTTTGCCAATGTAGTAACAACCTATAGGGTCACACACAAAGAATGCTTGAAAGATTATTTAATTTGGATTTATTAAATTAAAGTAATTCAAATTATTTATAATTTTAATTAAGTTTGACTTAATTATTTAGATAAATATTGATACTCGAATTTACTAATATTAATTATGAAATTCAGTTGTTAAATAATTAAGTGAGACTTAATTATGATACACATAGAAACTTTGAATTAATAATAACTCTTATTAGTTAAGAGTTACAATTTGTGTGGATATCGATAGAGCGTAGATCGCGAGAGCGGGATACATGGTGCTTGAACAAACTTTTGATATCATTAGTTAATCGATTTGTAAAGCTTCTTAAGATAAACAATATGATCTACGAATTAACTATCTGTTATTCGCATGGATCCTGCATAGGGTTCCGAATTTTGGTTCTTACAAATTTTAATTACAGTTTCCATTGTATTTTATGCCTTGAAACCCTTCATCAGCATGCTCAATTAACACTTAAGAACATGTTAAAACATACAATATGATCTTAACATATTATAACATTCATGATCTAATCATAAAATCGAATATGATAAAAATATGAAAAGTTTAAACTTAGCAAAATATATTAAATCAAAGTTTGCAGGGCCTAAAGGACCTCAGATGCCCAAAAAGCATCTTCAGTCAAGGCAAAGCAAGAAAATTTGAATCGTAGCGCGATTACCTTTCCGAAAAGGTATTATGCGCCCCAATCGGAGTCCGTGGGATTTCAATCTCCAACGCAAAATGGAAAATTATTTTTGGAAAACTGTAGAAAACTATATTTGATTTTCAGAAAGTTGATCTGATCGTTTCTACCTCCATGTATCCAGTGTTCTAAAATTCGAAAATCGTCATTGTTCGGTGGAGGTAATTTTTGGTGATTAATCGGTTAATTGGTGAATAACCAGATCGATTAATCGGAGCATTAGTCGGAAATAATGTAATTAATTAAATAATAATATAATTCTATTTAAATTTTATTAACCTTTCATAAATTTTACAAAAATAATATCACATTTCATTAATTAATATTTGGTATTTAAATATTTTTTATATTTTTTTATAGTTGATTTATGCATAATAATTAATACTAACTATTTGTCGTTCGAAAGTTAGTAACTACAATGTATAAATTAAATATAAATTCGTAATCTGCCAAAATTGGTTACATTGAAAATCAATTATTGGAGATTGTGAAGGATAAATAATAGTTATTTAATTGAAGAAACTTGTTCAATTATTAGAGATTAGAATTTAGGGGCATATGATAGTTAATATAAGTCAATATATTATTACTAAATGTTAACTATAATTTTAAATTTCAATTTTTCTTAAAAAAATATTTTGCTTATTAATTTTCACCATTTCACCGAACTAACCGATTTTTGACCCGAACTGACCGATTTTTGACCGAATCAGGCGACTTTTAAACAATTAAAAAAATGTAATTTAAACCAATTTCTGATTAATCGAGATGGGACCCGTTCGAACTCTGATTAATCATCCTATTAATCGATTAATTGTCCAATTTTTAGAACACTACATGTATCATGTATCTAATACATACAAATCTTTCAACAGATTGTGTCCATACGTAATATGTTCATCAGTCTATACACATATAAACGTAGTAGAATGTATATCATAAAAAATCTCCTACATAACAATCATGGCAGATTATATACATGTTTAAATGTTAAATCGTAAAATCAGTAAACACACAAATAAATTAAAACCTTTCGCAAGTAGCTCTGATGCCATTGTTGGATTTTGGGATATAAAACGCAGCGAAAACAAAGAATAAAACCGTACAAACCAGAAAAACCAGAAAAATATGAAACCCACCGCAAGATCCATGTGAAAAATAATATATAATTCATGGATGAGATGTTTACTTTACAAAACTTTATGATTATGGTTATCTAATGGAGGTCCTTGCATCGAAAACTTAAGCGGAGGAGGCGTGTACTAGCATCGAAAACTTGAACTCTGAGTGAAGGAGGCGTGTACTAGCATCGAAAACTTGAACTCTGAGTGGAGGAGGCGTGTACTAGCATCGAAAACTTGAACTCGTTCTTCTCCTTCTTCTTCTTCGTCTCCTCCTCCTCCTCATCCTGCTGCTTCTTCTTCTTCTTCTTCCTCCTCTCCTTCTTTTTCCTCTCATTCTTCTCTTTCTTCTCATTCTTCTCCTTCTCCTTTAAGAGATTATATATCATAAATATAAAAACGAATTCTAACTCTAATCTTATTTAGAGTTATTAAAATCCGAAATTCCTAGTTATAATCTAATTAATTCTTACTTAATCATCAAGAAACCGAATTTCGATTTTAATAATTGTAAATTCGAATTTTATTTATTCTATTAATTAAGTCCAACTTAATTAATAATAAATAATTCAAATTTCCTATTTAGTTTAAATCTAAATTTAAATTAAATTTTCCTCCATATTTTTTTTGTGCGAGCCTGTAGGTTACCTATTACGTTGGAAATAATATTAAAATTATAAACAATTAGCGGCATATAGTAATACATCATTGCTACCCAAGTAATAATAATTAAATTGGTGATCGATTTAACCTTTTATAAATAATGTACAATCTTTTTAACCATATATTATAGATTAAACTAGAGGCATGTAATGTGTCATCCTCATCATAGTTTAATTCAGGTTTCCTTGGTCAATGAATAGACTATCATATCAAATCAACATTTGAGTGCGACCACACATTTCATAGTATAGCTCACACAAGAAGACGATAATATCACTCATAAAATAGTAGGTTTAAATTCTTTTTAGATCATTCATATTTCTCATACGATTCATAATATACCCGAAGTACACTTGAATCATTACCCGGTCAAATGTAACTTTTAATATAATCAAAGTACATTAATTCTCATGTAGAAATATAATTTAAGTCTAATGACCATTACATCATTATCGTTGTGAGAATTACTTATGACACAATAGACATGTAGAATCTCACATTAGGTCTGTCCAACACAATGTACGTTTATATGTGCATATGTTTTCGACTTTAGTACTACTAAACCTATGATCAATTAGATGTGATCATCTGTTAACAAACACACAACTCTTAATACATTATTATTACCCTTTAATAATAATACCCGACTAAGGACCTTTAGGAATATTGATACTAGTCTCATATCTCATTTCTAAGTCACACACTTAGATATGAAGAATGCACATCATATTCCAAGGAGATTTGTTAATCTATTATTTATATTGCATTAAATTAAGACATAATAAATTATAAAAAGAATAATCAATAGTAAATAAACATTAATAATTCAAATGTCTTAAACTAAAATATAATATTGTTGTCTCTAAGGCACATACACTAATATATATTGGGTGCCAGTCATTTTGATCACTACAATTTTAGATACAAAAAAAGATTCTTCATTATGTATATATTTTTTTAGGAAATAATTTGTATTTTCCGGTTGAGGTCTGAGGTTAATACAAACTTAGAACGGTTGCGTGCATCCTTAGATGCTAAATGATTGCGTTTGTACCGTTCTAAGACTGAGTACTTTTGGGCTAATTTCAGCATGAAAAATCAAGAGAATGATGTTGTCGTTTACAATGCAGATGACCATGTTCCAAAAAATGATAGTTTCAATTACTGGGGCTCTATCATGAAGAGCAACAGTGATATTCTTGCTAATGTTAGGCATCGTATTAAGGTAGGCTGGGTTAGATGGAAGGCTACTACTGGAGCGTTATGTAAAAATAGTGTACCTTTGAAGTTGAATAGTAAATTTTATATATTGGCAGTTAGACTGACATTACTGTATGGTTCCAAATGTTGGCCACTGAGGAAAGTCGAAGAACGTAGGTTGGAGACTATACAAATGCGTAGCGATGGATTTGTGGTTGCACAATGGCGGATTATATACTGAATAATACTTTATAAGAGATTTGGGTGTAGAATCTATTTTCAAGAAAATAGGGAAGGACGTTTACATTGGTATGGGCATGTTAGACGCGGGTGTACTTCAGCATCAGTTAGACGGGTTGAAAATATTTTGAGCGGGGAAAAGATAAAGAAAGGTAGACCGCGTAAAATGTGGCATGATTAATTGAGTTTGGATATGGCGGCTTTAAATCTCACGGATGATATGACATTAGATAGGGTTTATTGGAGACATTGTATTAAAGTAGTTAAGGTTGGATGTTGTAGCTTACACCGGGTTCAATTGTAAAGTTTCATGTACATCTACGTTGGTAAATGATTTCTTGTAAGTCAGAAGTGTAGAAGTTCAGATTTTGGTAGACACTAATGTGGATTGTTCACGGGTAAGTCTCATTTGATTTTTGTCATGGGCTCAGGTATCGCACATATACACATTTATCATGTCTTGCACTAAGTCGAGGTTCTTCACGGAAGCAGCCTCCCTATTTTTTCGAAATAGGGGCAGGGCTTTGTATATTTTACCCTCCCCAGACCCCGCTTTAAGCGAGTTATACTGAGTGGGTTTGATTGGTTTGTTTATTATATTATTTATTTCATAAAAAATAAAATGTATGCAATCCTTCTATTTTACAATTAGAGAAGTGGAAACATATGTTAAATTCATATTTCTATTATTACTATACCGTATTTCGATGATATTTACCTCAAAAAATTTGTTGAAACTGTTAGTTTAAAAAAAAGAGAATTATAAAATACAAATGAATGATTCTATCGTCCTGTTCTTTTCAAAGAAACGGTTTTTATGAAATAATTTATTCTCGAAAAATAATAAAGTTCCAAATTAATTATCAAATTGGTCACTAAAGTCGGCTTAATTTATCAAGTTATTCCCTGAATTGAAAACGACATCAAGATAGTTACTAAAATCAGCGACAGTACACTTTACTAATTTTCCTCAATATTTAATGATAGGAAAAGCCCATTTATTAAATTTTAAGGAGCAATGAGTTAGCGATCAGTTTAGAGATGTTAGCAGTCATGAGTCTAATTTTGAAAGTGATGAAATAAGATCGATCGTTTTGTTAAATATCGAGGAAAATTGACAAAGTGTACTCGTCCATGATTTTAGTGACTATCTTGATATCGTTTTCAGTTCAGTAACCAACTTGATATATTAAGCCGACTTCAGTGACCAACTAAATAATTTAGCCCAAATTAATTTAATCCTAAAATAAGTTTTTTTTAAGAAAATATTTTCAAAAAAACTTTATATAGGTAAAATATGTTTATGTCAAAGAATCTTTTAAATATATAATATTTAGCGGTTAATATAATAATTTTCTTCGATATCTTCGATAATTAAAGAAAACGAAACGAGGTTGTTTAACTTGTACCTTTTTTTACTCACTGTTGACTAGTCAAATTTGTTAGATAATAGATCTGGTGGTGCTTTCCTAAATACTTTAAGATTTTAGTGCGACTGATTACTTAAAATGGTATCAAAACTCGGGAGGAGTCAGGTTCGACTCCCTACCACCCCCAATATTTTCGCAATTTATTATGGATATGAAAGACAAATTTATGTCTCAAAGATGGGCGCCCAACTAAAATTTATTAATATTTTATCAACTGATAAAAAAATATCATTAAAAAATAATTATAATCTACTTTAATATGTATTTTCAGTTTTTCAAAATAATGTTAGAGCTACTTGTAATATTTGATATTCAATTTGACCTAGAAATGTGAGAACTAAAAAGGACGAACCTTTATGTACATTATACTAAAACAAAGCACAAATGACATCATCATATCTTATATGTCAAACTCTCCTTTAAGAGCTTACATCATCAAATTCTATGTGTCAAGCTCTCATTAATTTTGCTGATATTTTCTTCCACTAATAATCCTCTTCTCATTTAATTTACTTTCAACCCCTCTCTTTCATTTATTAATTCCACTAATTATCCCTGTTACCCATTTATCATTCTCTTTTTTGCTAATTTTTATATTCTTAAATTAATAATTTTCAATAGTTCCATTTTCTTCACTATTTTTTTCTTATTCAAAATTAATTTTATTTACACAAATATTCATTATTATATATTTTTATATTTAATAAAAAATTGATAGTCAATATTTGTAGTTTGGAAAATATTATTATAAAGTTTTTGTATTTATAATTTTATTCTACTCTCATTATTATGTATTAAAAATATTATATTAATATATATATAATTTAAATTAATCGGGTATCGGCCGGGAACTCATCTAGTATAAAAGGAAAAGAGAAGCCGTAATCCTAACGAAAAAATGAAAAAAATAATGTTTTTTTAATTAGAAAAAAGGAGAATACCGATTGTCCGGGTTAAGTGTTGAAAATACCCTTTGCGTACTAAAACTACCCGTTACACATATGCGTATTCCCCACCCGATCCAAACCCACTTGCAAACTCACATCCCACATCTGTTTATTTTCTTTCTTCACTATAACTGATACATAATTTTTAAGGATACCCAAATTATTTTTGCGTATTCAGTTTTTAAAAAATCTAATATTAAGTATATTAAATGATACCTATTCTTCAATTGCGTATTAGTTATATTCATTTTTCAAAATTTACAAATCATTCAAACTGTATATACATATTTAGTTCAACCCAGAATGCTGCATATAATTTTTAAAGTATACCTAAATTAGTTTTGCGTATTAAAATTTTTAAGGAATATAATATTATACAATACCCACTCTTCAATTGCGTATTAGTTATATTCATTTTAAAAAAAAATTAATATTCTTCATATTACCCAAAATATATATGCGTATCGATTGTAACCCAACATATCAGTGTATTACTTGATATTTTGTTACAGAATACATAATCCATCGGTTCCGAGAATTGGTATTCTTGTTACTGCAGTTGAAATAATGATTATTTCCCCCTTCACCCAATCCTAACCACCGTAGTATAAAATCACTCGGGAGTGTAGAGTGACTAGAGTGAAGAGATAAAAATGAGAGCAAGCCCCGAGTGTAAAGGCAAAACGATGTCGTTTAACGGTAATGATTCAACGGAGTTGATGATCACAGAAGAGCAGAAGCCTCTTCTCGAAAATCAAACTCCAAACGACGCTGCTGATCCTCATCATCAAAACTCTTCAAATCAACGCCTTATTTCTGTCGACGTTTTTCGAGGTTTCACTGTATTAGTATGTTTCTCAACATTATTTCTGAATTTTATCTGTACTGTGTTCTATGAGTATTTTAAATTCGTCAATTTTAATTTCTAAACTTCATTTTTGTATGTTCAGATTATATGAGAATCTTTATATTTTTTAGTGAATTCCTTAGAGTTGTATTGTTTTAGTGCTGGAACATAGTGTAATCGATCATTTTATTATCTATTAACGAAGTTATGTGAAATGTGTTTACTTTTAAGTATTAATTAGGTTTTATATATTTTTGGGACAGCTGATGATACTGGTTGATAATGCTGGGGGCGCTTTTCCGTCAATTAATCATTCTCCGTGGTTTGGTGTCACCCTCGCGGATTTTGTAATGCCGTTTTTCCTTTTTGCTGTTGGTATTTCTGTCTCTCTTGTCTTCAAGGTACTCATCATTATGTTTACTCAAATTTTGTACTCTACCATAGTTTGTTGCGGTTTTTGAATTATGGCTTGCTACATTGTGCAGAGAGTGGACGATAAACGATCTGCAACGAAGAAAGTTATATTGAGAACAATTAAGCTTTTCTTATTAGGATTAATATTACAAGGTAATATTGTTTTGTCCCTTTTTGAAAATGTAGGCATTGTATTACACTTTAATTTTTGTTTTTCTTTATAAGCATCTCGCCATTTTGCACATATTTCTTAATTTTATGTGTGAAGTTTTTTTTCATACCATTTATCCCGTTATGATAAGTTTCTTAAGCTAACTTTTGTAGTATTATTCCAGAATCCCAATGCACCAATAGTACATAGAACTTTTACAAAGGGGTGAATCTTATCTAATATACTTGCATAGAACACGCTGTTTGATTCATTGGCTATAGTGATTTGCATTTTTTTGATAATCTGCATTTTCTATTTATAGATTTCTACTTTTGGTCTTACACGCAATATGATACGATTCGTTCACGATAAATGAATTTCTGATACAAGAAAATCTACTTTTGACTACTATATCCATGCATGAAGCAATTTCTTTTTATTTTAAAGAATCTCAATCTTCATTATTGAATGCTAAATTAGGCGGGTACTTTCACGGTCATGGAGATTTAACTTATGGAGTTGATATCACCAAGATGCGACTAATGGGAGTGCTACAGGTAGCTTGACTTTTTTTATATCGATGGTATTGCATGCTCACAGTACCAACAAGTATAAATTTTGTGTTGAATTTCTTATTGATATTTGTTTGACAAGGTTGTAGTTCTACGATAATGGTGTTGCAATAAGTGACCGAAAATGGCATTAAAATTATTAACACTATTGAAGTGACCACAAATGGCATTAAAATTATAAACAATATGGAAGTGACAACAAACGACATTAAAATTATTAACACTATTGATTTTGAGGCTCTGCATGGTCGCGTATACAAGGTAATGTCCCATAACGAACTTCATAATAGACCTATGTTTATTAGAAATGTCTATGTATCTCATCTCAGTATAAATGACTCATAGTATTGTAGAGAAGAAGCGATATCTTTCATAAACCTAAACACTCGAACTTGATTCAAAAAAAGATTTTATCGGATTACTCATACAATTTTTTTAGCTTCCAACGTGTACGTCCCATTTACAAGTGTAAGTGTAAAAGGCATATATATTTAAGTCTAGTAAACAATTACTAATTAATGTGAGTAAGGCCCCATATGGATCTTGTATCATATATAACACTCCCACTCACTCGAAAATTCATTTTTTAGGTTGAAGAGTCGACCACGAGTGATTATCTTTGGGGCATAAATTGCCTTCATGTCCATATTAAATTGTGAGAATATTGGGGGAGGCAGGAGTCGAATTTGAGACATTCTCCGACCAGAGCTATGATACCATTACGATTTAGAATAAACCGATCACTAATAATGCAGAAAGATTAAAAAAGCAAAATATATGATGACACGTATACCCGAACAATGTAATTATGAGTATTGCCGAAGTAATTAATATCGTAAAAATACCAAGAATGTTTTGATCATCGCCTCTTTACGAATGACGAGTTTTTTTGAAGTTCCTCATATGGTATTTTCTTATTTCCCTAAAGGTAATCTGCTTCTCTTCTAGGGTTTTCATTTCTTCACTCCTCAAACCATAATTCTATAAAAAAAGTGTATCGAAATAGACTTGATAAAAAATGGGATATCCATAATTGATTTGAGGAAGATTTGGTGGCATGACGGTCGGACACGTGCTAAGGATTTGTGGGCCGTGGTTTACTTAAACATATCTGTTTTTCCCTAAAAAAGACCGGACTAGAGACTATACATCAAAGACTTTCAACCTTGCAGAGCCTATTTTACATGGTATAGGCTCTAAACCAGGACTAGGTGTTTTTAGAACAAAAAGGTCTAGTTGTGGGAAACTATCATGATATTCATGATATGTCAATTGTACTGAATGAGTACATTAATGTAGATATATATCTCACTTTTTTAGTATAGGAGATTCATCCGGTTAAATTTTTGAGATTGTTATTTTGTACACCAAAGATTGCTAAAGAATGTTCGATCATCCATTGGAAATTGGAGGATTACCTTCGGGGAAATTTTTTAGGAGGACTTTCTAAAAAGCTTATCGTTGGTAAAAAAGCGATGATCATAACATTCTTGGTATTTTTATGATATTGATTACTTTGGCAATTCTCATAATTACCCGCCATTTGCTTGTTTTTCAATCTTTCCGCATTGTTAGTGATTGGTTTATTCTGAATTATAACGGTATCAGAGCTCTGGTCGCCGGAAGTCTCAAGTTCGACCCTTTACCACGCTCAATATTCTCACAATTTATTATAGAAAGAAAGGCAATTTATGCCTCAAAGATGGCCTGTGATCCACTCTTCAATTCAAAAATTGGACTTTCGAGTAAGGGGGAGTGTTGAATACTATATAAGATCTATATGGGGCCTCCCTCTAACAGTTTAAGGTTTTAGATGAGCTGGTTACTCATAACTTTGACTTAATTCACTATGCTAATTATTGTAGTGAGTTTTGTAGGGAATTATCTCAGAACATAGCATGAGTTCTCGTATAGATTTTTTCTACTCGACTACCTCCAGACCACTTCTTTATAGTTTGTTGTACTCAGAGAATCTCAATTGGTTATCTCCTGGCTTCTCTTGCCGAGATCTGGCTTGTAAACAACATCGTGGTTGACACAGCTGCAGCTTTCACGAAAAAATACTACAAGCAGTGGTAAGTATATACTCTAGGACTATCATGCATTCCAAGTCTCAGTCAGTTCATTATAGGTGTCTTATTCTGCTGATATTCTGGAGCGCCAATAATCACATATTATTTCTATTTTTAACTTTAAATTACTTTAGTACCTGAATTTGGTCACTGATTAACTGGTCTCCCAATATTTTAAGTATGAATGACTGGTCTCGCAGAAGTACAGAAACCTGTTTTGATGTTTGAGTGTATTTTAATATTGATTAAATCCCACTATTTCAATAGTTTAAGAGTACCATCCCAGAGGGTCTGCAAATATGGTTGACTTGGAACTGTGTCTCAAACAATTTAATTATCTCTCAGCAATGCTAGCAATTCTCGTGGAAGTTTTTTACCGGATCTTTTAACTTCTGCTAATTGATGCATTCCAGCAACATAGAATCTTACTCACATATTTCAAAGCTCAATTATGACCTAGATCTTGGATTCCGTTTGCACATGTTACCTGGTTTTCCACCATCTTCAAACTTTATAACCAAAATATAAATCCTCTTTTGTAAGTCTTCTTCATGTATGGCATATTTGCAATAAAGAAGACTCCGGTGAGCATAGAAAACTGAAACTGAAGAAAAAACGAACTACGAATTCAAAATAAATGCTTCGGTTTTGGCTTTTACTGTAATTTTATATTGTCTAGCACTAAAATATCGTGCTAATTATAAGGCATAATTACATAGTTCTGCACGTTTTGTTCGGTGGAGTACCTTAAATGAAACACAAATTGGAGTACTACTGTATATGTATTGTAACATGTCCTGCAATATGTTTTGCAATATTTAAAAGCGGAACATGTTGCCATATAGTACTGCAGTTAGTACTCTATTTAAGGGTACTCCATAAAACTTTTGCCTATATATATTACATATTATACTAAAATACAAACAATTAACATTAATGTTCTTTTATGAGTTTTGTTTCAATAGATTATATTTAACTTAAGTTGCTCTAGACCTGTTTCTATCTTTTCTATTTCGCTGCTTTGAATGTGGTCACACACTTTTCATCTCGTATGACAAATTAAATAACTTTAAGAATCAAATCTCAGTTTCCTTCATAATTTTCCAGTAATATTTTTAGTCTTTTAACCTATATTTTTGTTTGGCTTCTGACCTTCATTCATATCTTTCTTTAAAACTACTAACAAGTACCTCAAGTTGATGATCAGATTATTATGTACAATAAAGAAAAAAAAATAATATTAAAGCCTGAAACTGAGAAACTACTTTAAATGTTCAGTTATGGTTAAGGGTACAACCTAACTGAACTGAACTGCATATTATGGCTTGGTAATGGTTGATGTTCGGAACCGCACCAAATCGCAGCATGCACACTCGTTTAAGAAGTTGAGTTCGAGAAAGGTGATTGTGGATATAAATTTTGTAAACAAAGTTATGTGATGCACAATGAATCCCTTTTAAATTTTTGAGATATTTGAATTGGAACTCACAATATTTGTCTATTCTCTTTGCACATCATCAATCTCATACCTATCAAGTATAGAAATTGTAGTTTACGTCTGCCAGATATTAGTGAATGAAGCCAGTAAATAATGAATGAGGAATACATTTGGAGGTTGTTATTCTAGTTTCTGATTATAATATTTTGTTGTAGGGTGACAGCTATCTCATTAGGATCATTGTATATGTGCTTGCTGTATGGTCTTTATGTTCCAAACTGGAAATTCGAAGTTTCAAGAAGTAGCTGGGCCTCACCGAAGGATGAATATATGTCACAAGCTCAAATTGTGAGTCAGTAAATAGTTCTATATGTTTAATGTTTGTTTTTTTTTCAGCTTACACAGAAAATGTAAACTTGTATTCTGGAAGGTACAATGTGGGATGAGGGGTAGTCTTGAACCTCCTTGCAATGCAGTTGGCTTGGTTGATCGAATAATTATAGGTGAACATCATTTATACAAGCATCCTGTCTACAGAAGAACACTGGTAAGCTATAGTGCCTTCTTTCGTGACTTGTATTACCTATATACCAAATAACTTAAACCGGTTCTGGGTGGTTTACTTCCTCTTGTAACAGGATTGCAGTGTTAATTCTCCTGATTATGGACCACTGCCTCCAAATTCCCCTGGGTGGTGTCTTGCTCCTTTCGAACCTGAAGGTATTTTAAGGTTAGACAAGCTCCCTTCTTTATCTTGTTGCTTATTTTTATAAAGAGTCAATGTTGTGTGTGAATTTTCAAAACACTGACAAAAATAGTCAATACTCTATCAGTCCAGGCTCTAGGATGGTCAGAAGCTAGAAGAACAGACACTATTCAAAAGTTAATGCAGTCATTTGGTTTATAACACTTGTGATATATGTCCGACTATTTTATAGATCCATTAGCTGAATATGAAATTTAGCAGTGTTCGGGTTTGCTCGGCATATTACTTCCATTTGCTGAAAACGAAATTAGAATTATATTCGGGTCTGCTCAAAATATGCAATACACATTGAATAGCTTGTTATAGTTTTTGCAAAATATTAACTTTATTTGTTAAATATTTTATTCGATACAAGCTTGTAATAAAATCTATTATCATGTCAATTTTCAAGAAAAATTCTTAGCAAAACGAGTGAATTGCTTCAGTTAAGACTTACAACCCTGTAAAGTCCTTTTCACTATTCTATATTTATGTACACCATGCTAGAGAAAACTGCCACTCTATCTTCTAAGCTTATCCTAATCCAAGGATATCTCGAATTTGTTTATATGGATGTACTATGTCAACAGCTAAGACAAGAATCAGATCAAAACATACGTTATCAAGACTTATGTACTATTATCTTTTGTGAGATTAACTTTATTTTTTGTAACTAACATGAGCTTGTTAAGAACTCTGTGATCACATGTCAACAATCTAACTAATATTAGTGAATTTCTTTGGTTGAGACGTCATACCCTATCGAGTCCTTTTCAGTTTTCACTATTCTTTATATATGTACACTATCCTAGAGAAAACTGCCACTTATCTTCTTCTTTTATTCTGTCCTAATCCAAAACTTTTTCTATTTTGTTTATATATGTATGTATCCGAAGCTAAGACTAAATTCAGGATGTATGCATGTATCAAGAACTCATATGTTGTATAGTGAGTACCTTTCTTTAGGAATAACATCATGTTAGAGAGGCAAACTATCTTCGCGAAGAATTGTTTTTAAATAGATTCCTGAAGTTGAAATCTGACCCCCTGACTGTGAAACCAAATAAAATAGAATACTGTCTCCTCCCAACAGTCCCGTCTCTATCATTTTGGGTTCCCTGTCCTAAACAATGCTTTTTTTATAAAAAATAATTATTTGAAAATTGTATTTATTTACTGAATTCGTTAGTTTTTCAAGGTTAAAAATGTTTATAGTTCTTTGGTAAAAAAAAGCTATAGTATCTATTATGTTGGGACCGAAAAATATATTTATATATTAAAATTATTCAATTTATCTAATTTTTATGTGTATAAAAAAAATGAACCTTTAATATACAAAAAATACATACAGTCAAATGGTGACCTGATAAATGAAGTCTATGTATAACTTTTTTGGAGTCATTTTTGAGACCTGGTGAAACAGGGCCGTTTGCAACCTTGTTCACAGGCTGCCTTCCAATCTGATCTCCTTCTGCACTCAAATTTTTATTGAAATGAAATTTTAAAAGAGCATCTCCATTCTTTTCATGTGCTTCATTTGTAGGGTTTTCTCTTTGAGTTAACTTAAAAGATATATTCACTCATCAAATTCCTCGTTTGTTTTATTGCATAAATAGTTCACTAATGGCTGCTGTTACGTGTTTTGTCGGTCTGCACTTCGGGCACATAATTGTGCATTGTAAGGTACCACACCTTTCTCTCTCACTTCAATAAAATATAAGAACACAAATACTTTTCTTGTTCCTTTTTGTGTGCTCTCTTTCATTAACAGATATTTTTTTTGTTCACTTCTCTCTAATCTTATATTGCATAGTCTGTTTTCTGAGGCTACAGTGCTAGCTTTTTCCAACATACACATATCTCCTTTGCTGCAGGGACATAAGCATAGGGTAGTTCTTTGGTCTATATTTGCTGCCTTTCTGCTGATATCCGGATTTGTTGTGGCATTGTTAGGTAGTTTCTGTTCAATCACTTTGCTTTGAAATCGCCAAGTTTTACTTTGTTTTTTCATAGGCATCATATACACAAATCGTCCAGGAGTTCCTCTGTCCAAGCCATTGTATACGTTGAGCTATATGTGTGTCACTGCAGGAGCATCGGGTTTCCTCTTAACCATTTTCTTTTACATTGTAAGTTTTGTATTTATGTACTATTATACTAACAAAGTTCTGAATGGTAGATTATCTATAATAAGATTACTAAAATTCCTAAAAAACGTTGGGTGTTCATGGGAACTTTTGTTCACGAACTTCTTTATGTCTGGAGAATCTTTTTGAACTTCTTTACTCTGTTACAAAAAAGGATCCAGAGCATGTAGATCTTAATATGAACCTGGTCCCATCTTTGAGATTATATAAAGCTATATAGGCAAATAGGCTTTATTCAAAATTCTGCGGTAACTCTGTTTGTGGTTAACTCGTGGCTGTTAATGTAGCACAGTTTTTTGTTGAAGTATTGATCCCAGCTTCGGCATGTGTGACCTTTCCATTTCCATCTTTCTGACAGTTTTCACTGTTTGAAAGAATATGTAAAAAGTAGGGGTGGACAGTTATACTATGTGTTTATGAGAAGACGCTACTTTCCTAAATATTCTGAAAGCAATATGATTGTAATTAAACTTTTGAGGTTTGGTAATTGAACTCGAACTGGAGCAGGTTGATGTCAAACAAATCAGAAAACCTGTTGCACTACTTCAGTGGGTAGGAATGAACGCACTTGCTATTTATGCTTTGGCTGCATGTGACATATTTACAGTTGTTGTCCAAGGTTTCTACTGGCGTTTACCTGAAAACAACCTGGTGATTTTTTAATTACTCTTCTCTCGCGTTCTTGGTTCTCTGTGATATATGAGCTATTTACATTATTTTTTTTGTGTTCATGGCTCTCTGCCTCTCTCTGATACGATGTTCCTATTTACCTGATATATTACTAATCAATAGTGCATTTTCCATTTCAAGATTTCTGTGCTGCTATTCTTCGTGCGTCAGTTTATAGTTACAACACACGACATGGTTCATACTCCCAACATAACTTCAGTAGAAAATGGTGGGGTGACAGGGAACTCCAACATCTTGGATTCTTTCTTATACAACCCTTTGATCTCAGAGGTGGGACATAGATTCTGACCTAAGCAGTAGGAAAAGGAACAATCTTGACTGTGATATCTGCAAATAGGCAATATTAATAATGTGATTATGATATTGGAACAGGGACATTTTTCAAAAATCAATAAACTGAAACATATGTGAGGGGTTCACTGGTTGAATGCAGTATTAACTTCAATTGGAAATGAATACCAATACCTCAGATAGAACTAAATATTGGTGTTGTACATTTCACTATAACATCTCTCTATTATAAATCATATATAAGTAATGTCTGTCAGATGTTATCAATGAAGTAACGTATTCATTGATACTAGATATACAAAAGATACCTCCTAGTTACCCCTTCTTTCTTTTTTATATAGAGAACTGACAATTTTCTACCATTTTGTTAATTTGTTATGCAGTTTGACGGCGCCGAGTCCGAATTGCAAACCATTCTCCAATCTAGGACGTGGGAAACAACTGCATTTGTAGCTCTTGAGATTTTGTTTTGGGGTCTTTTTGCCGGATTCCTAAACAGGAAGCGCGTCTATATAAAGTTGTAAGAATTTCATGTATAATTTGATTAATTAGTTCCATAATTATAAGCTCATTAAAATTAAAGTGGTGTATACATAGATTAACTACCCTAGATAATCAAAGTTGCCAATTGTAATGATAATCTCATTTCTTAGTATGTACTACTCAAGCTGTGAAAGAAAATATGACAATGTATCAAAATGTAAATAAGCATTGTTATTTTAGTGAGTTTATTATTATATTAGGAGTTAAAATATAGTTTCTTCGTTATGTTGGAACCTTGAAAAATTATATTATTTTAGGAATGTCATTATTTTATTGGTTATTAATTAACTGTAAGCAAAGCAATAGAATTTTGCACTATTTTTTGAAACACACTTATAGCCAATTTGACAAGAATTTGTTAATTTGTTTGAAGGATTTACCATTATTATTTGAAACACATTTGGGAGCCAACTGGAAAAGAGAGGATTTATTTGAAGAATCATACAGTGTGACTTGCAAAGAAAAAAGGAGAAGCAAGATCAAAACCCTCCTACAGAGCTATAGAACTGTGACCTGTTTTACAAAGACAATAGATGTCTACTTGGGGTTGAATCTCATTAAAGACGATATGCTTTTTAAACAAGTACTCAGCCTCCACACACTTGTTTTCAGAATCTCGTCCCCTTACAGGAGTTGTGTAGATAACAACACTGGGGACTATACCCAGTGTTCCAGAAATCGTCAGGCGTGGCAGGACGGTGAGGGTACCTTCGAGGGATTAATCGGTAAGTAGGAGATTAATCGGACCGATTAATCGGAACACTAATCGGAAGAATATAAATATTATTTTTAATTTTTATAATTATATAATGATCAATGTCATATATTTGTTTTAAAAAAGAAATTAGAATGGTATTAAACAATATCTACACATTTGACATGCGTTATGTACTAATTATCGAGTTTAAAATATTAACTATATTTTAATTCACACTTTTAAATTAATTATAATATGTTATTTTTATATTTTAAGTTAAAAAATAAATATATTAGATTACTTGTTACTTCTTATCAATACTTAATATTAGACTTTGACATGATATTGTGTGAAATTATAAAACAATAAATTAAATTTATAAAAAGGTAAAAAAAAAAATTAATTATTTTCCGCCTAGGACCGATTTTTGACCGCCTAACCCGCCTAATCCCCATTTTGACCCGATTTTTTGAAAAAACACCTAAATCACCGCCTAAGTCCGAGTCGGGGCGTTTTATCACCGCCTAGGGCCTAGGTGCCGCCAAGGCGGCCGCCTAGAGCGATTTTTAGAACACCGACTATACCACACTTGATTCCTCCTGACAAAGACAAGCCATAATCAATACGATTCAAGCCACAACAACAGTTTATGACAGTATTAAAGGCAATAATATTAACAAGAATGCCTAAAACGAAATTATCTTTTTATACATGCTATAGACTATAGAGGACTACTCATTGGAACTATAGTCATAACAGGAAGAAGAGGCTTCATAAGGAGCATTTTATCGAACCATACGAGAGAACTCGATACTATGGAGTTTATTAAAATCATCCCTCTACTTGTTACAAGTCATGATGTTGAACGAATATTAACTTATATAATTAATGTGATTAATTCGCATTTGAGTTGTTTTAAAATATGATGAATAAATTACTTTTTTAAAGATAAATTTATTAACAATATACTATTTAAATATCTCAAAAATATATTTTATTAATTGATCACTAAATGAATATATAACTTTTTCATTTTTTTTTAAAACAACTTTTTCATATTTAGTAGTGAAAAATATTTACTTACTTTTGGATTCAAAAGTTCAAGAACCAAAAACTAGATATCTTATGATTACTATCTTAATAAAATTAAACATATTATGTTCACCGAATACTGTATAAACCTTTCCTGCATTTTTGAATTCATTTTTCACGTAAATACCTATATCGATTATAATACTCAAAACTGAACTTACTATTACACATTAATATTAGGAAAATATTTATAGTTATCTATAATACTCAAAACTGAACTTACTTTTACACATTAATATTAGGAAAATATTAATAGTTATCTGCAATATCATATAAGCCATATTTCAACTATATAATGGTAAAAATCATGAAGAAAACTATTAATAATTATCTCCAATATTATGTAGCCCTATTTCAATTCTAGGAGTAAAATAATGGTAAAAAAACACTAAGGGGATGAAAGTTCTGCAGAAATGTTTAGAATGTAAAATTCAGTCATGTAATATTAATGTGTAATCATAACTTATATATCTCTATAGTTATACATTTAAAAGTTGTGAGTAATGTTAGATATATTTGTGATGTCATGTCTACTCTGATTTTTTTAGTTTCAGAATTTAGTATCAGAACTTAACTGAAAATCAGAACTTGTTGAAGACAGGAAGTTATCATAACTTAAGGCGTTAGAACTTATATTAGGACTTAAGTGCGGGTACACTTCAGATAAGTAAAGCAACTGATTTACAGGAGAGGATCTGGATTAAACAAGTAAAGATATGCATGAAGAATTGGACAGTTATAGGACTGTAGTAGATAATCTCTGATTGATGTATTTTAGGAAACAGAATCATTATCATATCAATTAGGAGATATCTTGTAATTGTGTAGTATATAAATACATATTAGGGTTTACACTATATGTGTTATCATTCACGAGAATATTATTCATTGTAACCGTAGCAGCTCTTAGTGATATCATACATCACTGAGAGAGTAGATTAAACCTACTGTAACAGAGTTTGATATATTGAATAAACTTGTTTTCTGTTACATACTTGTGTTTATAATTGAATTTATTGTAGATACTATATTCAACCCCCTTTATAATATCATTGAGGCCTAACAAGTGGTATCAGAGCCAATTTGTTAAGCTTACAAACAGTTAAGATCCAAACAAACAATCAATCATGTCTGATCAATCAAAAACACAAGACCCTCCAGAACCTGCAAAGGTTCGACCCATTCAAAACAACAGTAGATATGAAACCATCAGGGTTCCTATACTCAGGGTGTCTGAGTACCCTTTATGTGGTGTGAAGATGGCCATGTTTCTGGAAGCTACAGATCCAAAATATTTAGACATAATTTATGATGGTCCACACAAGCCCACAAAGCTTTCTGTTGCAGTTGGGAATGAGCCATAGAGGATGATTCCCAGAGAAAAGAGAGAATTCACCACTGAAGACATCTCTTCACTAGGCAAGGATGCAAAAGTAAGACACTTGCTTCATAGTGCACTTGACAATGTCATGTCAAACAGGGTGATTGGATGCAAGACTGCAAAAGAAATCTGAGATGCATTGGAAGTGAGATGTCAAGGAACCAATGCCATCAAAAAGAACAGGAAGACAATACTCACACAGGAGTATGAGCACTTTGATTCAAAATCTAATGAGTCACTAACTGTTATATATGACAGATTCACAAAGCTGTTGAATGATCTGTTACTAGTGGATAAGGAGTATGATCCAGAAGATTCAAATATGAAATTCCTACTAGCTCTTCCTCAAAAGTGGGATTTGAAAGCTACTACGATAAGAGACAACCATGAACTTGCTGATATGTCTCTTGATGAAATCTATGGGATACTCAAGACTCATGAACTTGAGATGGAGTAAAGAAAGAAGAGGCATGGAGGAAATCTAAGACATTTGCTTTAAAGACTGAAGAAAAGCTAATTGTCTCTAGGAAGACAAAAGGAAAGGCTCTCATCATATAGTCCGATTCAGAGTCATCAGATTCTGATGATGATGATTCAGAACCTGAAAATTTATCTGAAGTGGATGTTGATGCAGAGATGATGCAAATTTGTGCTCTTATGGTGAAGGGTATCACAAAGATAGCATACAAGAAATTTAGAAAGTGTAAGAAATTTTCCAGGAAAGGTGGAAGCTCTGACAAGAAAGGGTTCAGAAAGACTGAAGGCAAAGGAGGAAAGTCTGACAGAGGAGACAATTCAAATGTCAAATGCTACAATTGTGGTGAAAGAGGCCACATCTCTCCTGATTGCAAGAAAGAAAAAGGTGATAAAGGCCAGGCACTTATCACAAAGAGAAAAAACTGGGCAGACACTTCAGAATCTGAAGAAGAGGTGGATTATGCCTTAATGGCAAATGCTGATAGCAGTTCAGATGCTACTGAACTAAAGGTACCTCTATCAACTCTTGCTTTTGATACAGAAGATATTAATGAGTTGAGATTATTTCTAAAAAACATTTATATTAGCTATAGAGATCAGACTTTAGAGAATGAAAGATTAAAATCTGAAAATCTAAAGTATAAAAACAGAAATAGCTATCTAGAAGAAGAGTTAGTCAAGATGAACACTATTCAGACAAAGAGAGATAATGTTGTGTATGTTAAGAATGAAATGCTTAAACAGAATGATTATCTAAAAACTGAATTAGATAAAGAAAGAGAAATCATCAGGACTTGGACTAACTCAGGCAAAACAACTCAGAATATTCTAAGTAGTGGAAACTGGAAAGAGGGGTTAGGTTATAAAGATGGTTAACGTGAGAAAGGGACTTTGCCAATTAAGCCAAAGGTAAATCCTGTTAAATTTGTTGCAAAAACCGTTGTGTCTGATTTTGAAGAGATGAAAGACTCTAAAACAGAAGTCAAAGAAAAATCAACTTCTGACAAATTAAAATAGGATAAATCAGCTTTGGTAAACATTGGGTTAATGACTAAGAAGCAGCTTAAGTATAAGCTGAAAGAGATTAAAAATGTGAACAAGGTAAAGGAAGCTAGAAAAAATAGGAATGGAAAGGAAGGTGTGAATAAAAGTAATAATTATATGTCTATTCCTAATACTCCTAGAAAGAAATTCTATAATTGTGGAAACTTTAACCATCTTGCTTCTTTTTGCAGGAAAAATAAAGATATAAACTCTTTACCTCCTAAATCAAGAGTTAAGAGTCAGTCTGTTAGGTTTAAACCACAAAATCCTTGTTTTAATTGTGGTAGTTTATGGCATTCTATTTATACTTGTAAGGAATATCATAGTTTGTACTATGATTATTATGAAATAAAACCTTCTTTAAAGAAAGTTAGTGTAATTCCTTCTAGTGTAAATTCTGATGCAAAGTCTGATATAAAGTCTGATAAAAAGCATGTTAGCATAAACTCTGAAACTAAATCCGCTGTAAATGCTAATAAACTTAACAAGGACAAAGGATCCAAGCAAGTCTGGGTCCTTAAAACTAATCAATAGTGGTCTTTGTGGTTGCAGGGCAACAGGAAAAATATCCTGGTTCTGGACAGTGGATGTTCAGGACATATGACTGGAAATTAAGCCCTGCTATCAGATTTTATGGAGAAAGCTGGCCCAGGAGTTCCTTATGGTGATGGCAACATGAGAAAGACTCTGGGATATGGCAATATCAATCTTGGGAATGTCATAATTGAAACAGTAGCTCTTGTCTCAGGACTTAAACACAATCTGCTAAGTGTGAGTCAAATATGTGACAGAGGTTATCATGTGAATTTCTTTGAAGAACACTGTGAAGTTGTAAGTAATTCTACAGGCAAAGTGGTTCTGAAAGGTTACAAACATGGTAACATATATGAAGCCAGACTTTCAACAAATTCTGATGATTCTGCAATCTGTCTGTTAAGTAGAGCATCAATTGAAGAAAACTGGAATTGGCACAAGAGACTCTCTCATTTAAATTTCAACAATATAAATGAGCTAGTAAAGAAAGATCTTGTGAGAGGACTGCCAAAATCAATATTTGCTCCTAATGGTCTTTGTGACACATGTCAAAAGGCAAAACAAAGAAAATCTTCATTCAAGAGCAAAACTGAATCCTCAATTCTTTAGCCTTATCACTTACTGCATGTTGATCTATTTGGTCCAGTCAATGTCATGTCTATTGCAAAGAAGAAATATGCTATGGTTATAGTAGATGAGTTCACAAGATACACTTGGGTGTATTTCTTGCACAAGAAGAATGAAACTGCATATACTCTAACTGATCATGTCAGACAGCTGGATAAGTTAGTCAAAGATTCTGTTAAAGTAATAAGAAGTGATAATGACACTGAGTTCTAAAATTCAATCATGGAAGAGTTCTGCAAAGATCATGGAATAAAGCAGGAATTTTCTGCACCTGGAACTCCACAGCAGAATGGAGTTGTAGAAAGAAAGAACAAGACTCTTATTGAAGTTGCACGAACTATGCTTGATGAAGCAAAGCTACCAACCTATTTTTGGGCTGAAGCTGTGCAGACTGCTTGTTTTACACAGAATGCTACACTCATAAACAAGCATGGAAAAACACCATATGAGATAGTGAAGAAAAAGAAGCCAAATCTGAAATACTTTCATGTATTTGGATGCAAGTGTTTTGTTCTTAAGACTCATCCTGAACAACTGTCAAAATTTGATCTAAAAGCTGATGAAGGAATTTTTGTTGGATATCCACTTTCCACAAAAGCCTTCAGAGTCTACAATTTAAGAACAAGGGTTGTCATGAAATCTATCAATGTATCTTTTGATGATAAAAAGATTACTGGACTTTAAGATTTCAATGATCATGATCAGCTGAGATTTGAAAATGAAGATGTAAATTCTGATTCTGTAAATCCTGATGACCTAAATCCTGATCCTGTAAGTTCTGGCGGGTTAAATTCTGATGTCATTGAAACTGAGGTAACTGCTCCAAAGGAAAATGCACCTGTTCAGGGGGAGCAAGTTGATGATCATACCACACCTCAAGACTCTCAAGAAGCATCAGAACCAGTCACTGGCTCTTCAAGTTCTAATTCATCAAGTTCTGATGAGCCAAATTCTGACAATTCTGGAAACTCTAATTCTTCAATTCCTGAAGGATCCAACTCAAAATCTGGAATATCGGAGAGCATAACTTCAGGGGGAGCATCATAAAATGCTGATGGAGACAGCATGGATCATGGGGGAGGATCCAGTTCTAGAAATCAACTTCCATCTGCAAGGAAGTGGACTAAATCACACACACCTAACTTAATAATTGGAGATCCTGAAGCAGGTGTCATAACTAGAACAACAACAAATGAATGTCTCTATCATTCCTTTCTATCTCAGACTGAACCAAAGAAAGTGGAAGAAACTCTTCAAGATGCTGATTGGGTGCAAGCAATGCAGGAAGAGTTAAATAAATTTGAAAGAAATAAAGTCTGGACTGTGACGCCCTCCAAACCCGGGTCAGAAGTTTGGGGCTCACAACACGCACCATAATAGTTAAACCTTTATATAAAGTATTATATGCATTGACCCTTCTGTACACAACCACGGATCACAACAGGTTAAAGTATGAAAACAAGCCATAATCTTAACTTTTATTACATCATACCAAATCCCAACTAATTCAACTTACAATGGCTAAGAATACTGTACTTACAATCTTACACAACTCATCTATAATATAAAGCTCCTTCTAGCTCGATCCAACTTAGACGGAAATCCTAGCTCACACACTGGACAGGGAATCCTCTTTACCAACAAATTTTCCTTTTTAACTGTTGAAAACATAAAAAAAATTTGCAAGAGTGAGCTAACTAGCTCAACAAGTCATAATAGCAACAATTGAGGTTAATCAATCATCAATTGAAGTGATTCAGAAGAATCAAGTTTCTAAATAAGCAATGATTAGAATTGGATATTCACTTTTCATTTTAAAAACCAAGGTTAGGTTGCTGATCAGTCACGCACTAACCCCGAGCAAGGGTCCCAGCTTTGCTCTATATACTGGATCCAAGGCACACATTGGCCTATTATGACCACGAATCTGGTCCACGCGTATAAAACCATCCAATTCTAGAACATTTCAATATAAAAACCAATGTAAATCAATAAGTTGAATCATAAACAACCTTTATCTTGAAGCATAGGGTGATTCATAACACCATGAAGGCATAACAGGGAATTCAAAAAAGATTGGCTTTCAATCAAGGAAAGAATCAGAAAGTAGAAGACCAAGGGTTCCAAGGATTGGTCTTCTGTTAAACAAGGAATAAGGGTTGGTATGTCAAGCAATTCAATATCATAAATCAGTATGTGGTAGATATGTATTTGTGGAGTAGTATCGTATGTGTCTGGCTCGTATCTGGGAATTCAACAATCAAGGGTTTATGAAGAATAAGGCTTAGGGCTCAAGATCAATAAGAATCAGGGTTCAAGGTTAAATAGTTTAAAGTGCTTGCAATATAAAACATGAGTTATTTTGAATAATAGCGACATATTATGAAACAGTTCGAAAATATTTGCAATATATCTTGAAGAAAGTTTAGAAGTACTTGCCTTGTCATCGACGATTTCCACTTTACTTGTACTCATCTAATAGTTTTACTCATCAACCACTTTCCTTCTCTTTCTATGTCTTGCTTCTATTTATCAATCACTTGCCTTCTCTTTCTATGCTTCGATTCTATTTATGGATC
The DNA here is from genome assembly GCF_009905375.1 of Apium graveolens. Lineage (NCBI taxonomy): Eukaryota > Viridiplantae > Streptophyta > Magnoliopsida > Apiales > Apiaceae > Apium > Apium graveolens. The sequence goes on from NC_133648.1 coordinate 292,575,134, forward strand.
ACTAGTTTCCTTTTCAATGCCTTGCTGACTCTGCTAGGCATCACAAGTATCTATCAATTATTCATACTCATATTATTCTAATCGTCACATAGACGTCATAAACTTTTATCTACCCTTCATTTCACCCAAATCCGATTTACGGATTGAAAGTTATGACTAAAATAGTCAAACCATAACCACATAGGCATATAACGCATCAATCAGTGAGCACGTAGCACATAATACGTAAGGTATTTGATTAAAATAATTTTTCAAAGAAGATTCGGGGTTAAAATGATCTTCCAGGTATTTAATGCGAATTTTTGAATATTTTTCAGAATTTAAACGGGACTCCGAATCATTTTATAATTAATAATAGGGTTCGAGTACCCGAATCTGGCTTTAAAATAATTTTATAATAATTATCGAGTCTTGAAAATAATTTAAGATAATATTTTAAAGCTCGAAACTATTTTTCAGATTTTTTAATTCAAAAATAAATAATTAAATCTAATTATTAAATCAATTAAAATTAATTAAATTAATTAATCAATTAATAATAAATTAATCGATTAATTAAAATAATTAAAAACTAATTAAAATTAATTAATAAAATAATTTTGATTTATTTTTAAGTACATAAATAATTAAAAGAATTTTCTGAATTGAAAATAGTTAAATAACTATTTTTTTCTGATTTTTAAATAATAACAATATCATTTTAAAAAATAGTAAACAGGAATCCAATTTTTGAAAAAATCTATAACTTCAGTGACCTAAGTGTAAAAACAGTTGAAAGAATTTGATTCAGTATAATCTTGGATTAAAACCGGGTTGTATACCGGGTCGAAATCGACCCGATCGGGTCATTCAAGAACAGCCGGCCGGTTCCAAAATCCGGTGGCCGGGGAAGTTTTCCGGCGAAGCCAATTCGTGTAAATTCAGAAGTCGTTTGATGCTATTCTTTGTGCCAACTAGTTCCAAATCGAAACAACAATACAGGGATGATTTCCTTTAGGGTTTATATCCCCTGTAATATATTGCCCGACGAACTCGCCATTAACGCCGGCGAGTTCAAAGGTTTTCCGGCCATCTGATTCCGGTGTCCAAACGCAAATTTCTTTACATGGTTCGATTTCCCATAACACGATCTAACTGTTGGTAATCATCAAACATATCATGTTAGATATATTTGTGATGTCATGTGTAATATGATTTGTGTTTAGTTTTCAGATCTTAACTAACAGGACAAATCAGTACTTATACTGAAGTCAGGACTTAAGATATCAGAACTTAAGTTATCATGAGATATTTATCAGGAGATAATATCAGGACTTAAGGAGACTTTCAGATAAGGCAGGCGGCTGATTGAAAGGAAAGAAGATCGAGACTAAGACAGTAAGAAATATGCATGGAGAAGAATTCTATGAAGAATATAATACTTGGAAGAAAAGATATCTGATTGATATATTTTAGGAAGCAGAATTATATTCAATATCAATTAAAACTTATCTTCTAATTGTGTAGTATATAAACACAAACATAGTATTTACACTATATGTGTTATCTTAATCGAAGTTATTATTCTTTGTAACCCTAGCAGCTCTCGTGATAATTTGTTCATCACTGAGAGAGGACAGTTCCATATTGTAACAGAGTTTATTGTGTTGAATAAAATCTGTGTTCTGTTACTTGCGTTCTTTAATTTGATTTTATTGTAGTAAACACTGTATTCAACCCCCTTCTACAGTGTGTGTGACCTAACAAGTGGTATCAGAGCAGATCTGTTAACACACATACAGTTTAAGATCCAAAAACAATCATGTCTGAAACAGAAACTCCAACCAAGCCCACCAAAACTGAAGAACGTCCAAAAAACATAACCCATAGTCGATATGAGACTATAAGAGTTCCCATGTCAAAATATTCTGAGTATCCCATATGGAAAGTGAAGATGACTATGTTTCTGGAAGCTACAGATCCAGAATATCTAGACAGGATTAATGAAGGACCACATATTCCAACCAAACTCTCTGTGGAAGTTGCAGGTCAGCCAGCAAAGTCTGTACCAAAGGAGAAAAATGATTACACTGCTGAAGATATCTCATCGATTGCAAAGGATGCAAAGGTAAGACACTTGCTGCATAGTGCCCTTTATAATGTCATGTCAAACAGGGTAATTCAATGCAAGACTGCAAAAGAGATATGGGATACTTTGGAAATAAGGTGTCAGGGAACTGATTCAATCAAGAAGAACATGAAGACTATACTCACTCAAGAGTATGAGCACTTTGACTTAAAGCCTGATGAGTCATTAACTGATTTATATGACAGATTTGTCAAACTCTTGAATGACTTGTCACTAGTGGACAAGGAATATGATATTGAAGATTCAAATCTTAAATTCCTGTTAGCTCTTCCTGAAAGATGGGATTTGAAGGCCACAATAATAAGAGACAACTATAATCTTGAAGAAACAACTCTTGATGAAATTTATGGGATGCTCAAGACTCATGAACTTGAGATGGAACAAAGAAGTAAGAGGAATGGAAGAAAGTTAAGGACAGTTGCTTTTGTGGCTGAGGAGGAAATTCCCAAATAAGCTGCCTCAAGGAAAGGCAAGGGAAAGGCTCTCATCACAAAGTCTGATACTGAGTCATCAAGTTCTGATAGTGATGATGACTCAGAAACTGAAAATATACCTGAGATGGATCCTGATGAAGAGATGATGAAGCTGTGTGCTCTTATGGTGAAAGGAATCACAAAGATTGTATACAGGAAATTCAGGAGAGGAAAGAAGTCTTCCAGGAAAGGTGCAAGTTCTGATAAGAAAGGTTTCATAAAATCTGAAGGCAAAGGAGGAAAGTCTGACAGAGGAGATTACTCAAATGTTAAATGCTATAACTGTGGTGAGAAAGGCCACATATCTCCTGATTGCAGAAAAGGGAAAAGTGACAAAGGCAAGGCTCTTGTCACAAAAAAGAAAAGCTGGTCAGATGCTTCAGATTCTGAGGATGAGGAAAATTATGCCTTGATGGCAAATGCTAATAGCAGTTCTGATACTGCTGACATAAAGGTACCTCAAACTACTTATGCCTTTCATACTGATGATATTACTGAGTTGAAAAGATATCTTAAAAGCATGTTCATTAGTTATAAAGATCAAACTTTAACATGTGAAAGATTAACTTCTGAAAATCTTGCTTATAAAAAGAGGAATGATTATTTAGAAAAAGAGTTAGTCATGTTCCATCAAACACAGAAAGGTAGAGATGATGCCTTTTATGTTAGGGATGAAGTGCTAAAAATGAATGAATCTCTAAAAACTGAGTTAGAAAAGGAAAGAGAGATTATCAGGACTTGGACTAACTCTGGTAAAGCAACTCAGAATATTCTTAGTAGTGGAAACTGGAAAGAGGGCTTAGGTTATGGAGATGATAAGAACAGTAAAGGAACTGTAGAAACTGAGCCTATAGTTGTTAAACAAAAACCAAAGGTAAATCCTGTTAAGTTTGTAACTGTAAAGTCTGATATTGAGAAATCAGAAGTTAAGGAGAAATTAACTTATGACAAACCTAAACAGGATAAGCCAACTGAAGTTAACATAGGCTTAATGACTAAGAAGCAGCTTAAACATAAGATGAAACAGGTTAAAAATGTAAACAAGGTAAAACCACCTAGGAAAAATAGGAATGGAAAGGAAGGTGTGAACAAAAGTAACAATTATAAGCCTGTTCCTAATGCTCCTAGAAAAACATATCATAACTGTGGAAATTCTAACCATCTGGCTTCTTTTTGCAGGAAGAATAAGAACATAAACTCCTTACCCTCAAAGTCAGGAGTTAAGAGTCAGTCTGTTAGATATAAGCCACAAAATCCTTGTTTTCATTCTGGTAGTTTATGGAATTCCATGTATACTTGTAAGGAATATCATAGTTTGTACTATGATTATTATCAAATAAAACCTTCTTTAAAGAAAGTTAGCATTATTCCTTCTAGTGTAAGTTCTGATGCAAAGTCTGATATTACAAATTCTGATAAGAAAACTGTTAACATAAACTCTGATGCTAAATTCGCTGCAAATGTTAACAAACTTAATAAGGCCAAAGGATCCAAGCAAGTTTGGGTCCTTAAAACTAATCATTAGTGGTCTTTGTGATTGCAGGGCAACAGGAAGAACATCCTAGTTCTGGACAGTGGATGTTCAGGACATATGACTGGAAATAAAGCCCTGATATCAGACTTTGTGGAGAAAGCTGGCCCAGGTGTTTCTTATGGAGATGGAAATATGGGAAAAACTCTGGGATATGGCAATATCAATCTTGGGAATGTCATCATTGAAAAAGTAGCTCTGGTCTCAGGACTTAAACACAATCTACTGAGTGTTAGTCAAATTTGTAACAGAGGTTATCATGTGGATTTCTTTGAAGAACACTGTGAAGTTGTAAGCAAATCTACAGGCAAAGTTGTTCTGAAAGGATACAGGCATGGTAACATTTATGAAGCCAAGCTTTCAACAAGTACTGATGGTTCTGCAATATGTCTGTTAAGTAGAGTATCAATTGAAGAAAACTGGAATTGGCACAAGAAACTCTCTCATTTAAATTTTAACAATATAAATGAACTAGTCAAGAAAGATCTTGTGAGAGGACTGCCAAAATCAGTATTTGCTCCTGATGGCCTTTGTAATTCATGTTAGAAGGCAAAACAAAGAAAATCTTCATTCAAGAGCAAGACTGAATCATCAATTCTTGAGCCTTATCACCTACTACATGTTGATCTATTTGGTCCAGTGAATGTCATGTCTATTGCAAAGAAGAAATATGCTATGGTCATAGTGGATGAGTTCACCAGATACACATGGGTGTATTTCTTGTACACAAAAAGTGAAACTGCATCTATCTTGATTGATCATGTCAAACAACTGGATAAATTGGTCAAAGACTCTGTGAAAATCATAAGGAGTGATAATGGCACTAAGTTCAACAATTTGATTATGGAAGAGTTCTGCAAAAACCATGGAATAAAGCAGGAATTCTCTGCTCCTGGAATTCCATAGAAAAATGGAGTTGTTGAAAGAAAGAATAGAACTCTTATTGAATCTGCACGAACTATACTTGATGAAGCAAAGTTACCAACCTATTTTTGGGCTGAAGCTGTGCAGACTGCTTGTGTTACTCGGAATACAACACTTATCAACAAGCATGGAAGAATACCATATGAGATGGTGAAGGAAAAGAAGCGAAATCTGAAGTATTTTCATATATTTGGATGCAAGTGTTTTGTTCTTAAGACTCATCCTGAACAACTATCCAAATTTGATCTAAAAGTTGATGAATGAATTTTTGTTGGATATCCACTTTCCACAAAAGCCTTCAGAGTCTAAAATTTAAAAAAATGGTTGTCATGGAATCTATCAATGTCTCTTTTGATGATAAGAAGATTACTGGACTTGAAGATTTCAATGATCATGATCAGCTGAGATTCAAAAATGAAATTTTAAATTCTGATTCTGTAAATCCTGACAGTCTAAATCCTGATACTGCAAACTCTGATGGATTAAACTCTAATGTTATATAACTGTGGTGACTACACCTAAGGAAAATGCACCTGTGTAGGGGAGAATATTGAAGATCCAACCATATCTCAAGAAGCATCAGAACCTACAACAGGCTCTTCAAGTTCTAATGGGCCAAGTTCTGATAATTCTGGAAACTCATGTTCTGATATTTCTGGAAACTCAAATTCCGAAGGATCCAACTCAGAGAGCATAATTTCAGGGGGAGCATCAGAAAATGTTGATGGAGACATCATGGATCATGGGGGAGCATCCAGTTCTAGAGATAACCTTCCATCTGCAAGGAAGTGGACTAAAGCACATACACCTGACTTAATTATTGGAAATCCTGATGCAGGTGTCAGAACTAGAACATCTACATCAAATGAATGTCTCTATCATTCTTTTCTATCTTAGACTGAACCAAAGAAAGTGGAAGAAGCTCTTCAAGATGCTGATTGGGTGCAAGCAATGCAGGAAGAATTAAATGAATTTGAAAGAAATAAAGTCTGGACCCTAGTGCCAAGACCAAAGAACAGGTCTGTTGTTGGTAAAAAGTGGGTGTTCAGAAACAAAACTGACAGTGATGGCATAATTACAAGGAATAAAGCAAGGCTGGTTGCAAAATGATACTCTCAACAGGAGGGAATTGATTATGATGAAATATTTGCACTAGTTGCTAGATTGGAGGCCATAAGGATATTTTTGGCTTATGCTGGTCACAAGAAGTTTAAAGTCTTTTAAATGGATGTGAAAAGTGCTTTTTTTGATGGAGAATTGGAAGAAGAGGTATATGTTGAACAACCTCCAGGCTTTGTAGATCCCAAATTTCCCAATCATGTCTACAGGCTTGATAAAGCACTTTATGGCCTTAAGCAAGCTCCAAGAGCATGGTATGAGACTTTAGCTCAGTTTCTTCTGGAAAGTAGATTTAACAGAGGGACTATTGACAAAACACTGTTCTACCTCAACCATGGAAATGACTTACTTTTGTTGCAAATATATGTTGATGATATCATTTTTGGTTCTACAAATGACAGATTTTGTAAGAAGTTTGCCAAGCTGATGCAGTCAAGATATCAAATGAGTATGATGGGAGAACTTAACTATTTTCTGGGCCTTCAAGTCAAGCAGAATGAAGAAGGAACTTTTATTTGTCAATCTAAGTACACCATAAATTTGTTGAAGAAGTTTGGAATGCAAGATTGTTCAAATGCATCCACTCCTATGGCCACTGCAACAAAGTTGGATAAGGATACCGGTAAATCAGTAGATATTACTGATTACAGAGATATGATCGACTCATTACTCTATATAACTGCAAGTAGACCTGATATCATGTATGCTACCTGTCTTTGTGCAAGATTTCAAGCAGATCCAAGAGAACCTCAATTAACAGTTGTGAAAAGAATTTTCAAGTACCTTAAGGGTACAGCTGATCTGGGATTGTGGTATCCTAAAGAATCAGACTTTAAGCTAATAGGTTACTCATATGCAGATTTTGCAGGATGCAAAATTGACAGGAAAAACACAAGTGGAAGCTGCCAATTTCTTGGAGGCAGATTGGTTCCTTGGTTTAGCAAGAAACAGAAGTCAATTTCCACATCAACTGCAGAAGCAGAATACATTGCTGCAGGAAGCTGTTGTGCACAGATTCTTTGGATGAAGAATCAGTTACTGGATTATGGGTTAGAATTTTCTAAAATCCCTATTTACTGTGATAATCAAAGTGCTATTGCTATGACAGGTAATCCAGTTCAACACTCAATGACAAAGCACGTCAATATTAGGTACCACTTCATAAGGGAACATGTGGATGAAGGTACAGTGGAATTGCATTTTGTTCCAACAGATCAATAACTAGCAGATATCTTCACAAAACCACTATGTGAAGTTACTTTTACAAGACTGGTAAATGAACTTAAAATGGTTTCAGGTTCTTTCTCTAAATCTGCTTAGTTTATATTCTGATACATCAGATTTTATGATCAGTATTTACAGATATTACTATCTTTGTGTATTCTGTGCTTAAATTGAAATTTGCCTAAGTGCTGATTGTTGTCTGATGTGATTTTCTAAACTCTGATAGTGATATGAATATTTCTGTGACTATTCAATCCAATAAGGATAACTGTGCTAAATGCTGACCTAGTAGTCTTTAATATACTAAAGATCCCATGTATGAAGTAATTGTTTATGTGGAAATCTTTTAACACAAGCAAATTCTGATATTGAGCTTAGTTAAAGTTTACTTTGTGTATCTTATTACTAAGTCAAAAACTAAAATAGTGCTTCTTATCTGTTAAGTTATGATGTTTGTAAATCTGATGGATGTACTAAATACTGATAAGCCTCACTTATCAAAAGAAAAATAAATAAAAAATAAAAATCAGGTACTCATTTGAGATCTAGAGTAAAAATATGGAAGGGAAGACCCAAGTGCATTGCTGGTATTAAGTAGTATGCATTAGAAAAGCAAAAAAAATTTCTTGGTGACTTTTCACACTCTATGATTACTGGAGAAATACTCTGATATTGCAAATTATGATAAGCAGTCGTGACTCACTTACACTGAGAAGCCACTGTAAAAAGGAATTTCAAAAGATGCATAAAATGAGCACAAAACAGTTGAGGTGGACTCATACATGAACTCATTCAATAGTAGGCTTCGAGATAATGACAGATTTTGAGCAAAGTTCTTAGTTATGCCTTATTTCTAAGATGTACTGAAGTGAATCAGACTTCACTCTTTGCCTGATATTTAGCTTAATGCACTCACTGACACTCCATATGAATGATAAAAATTACTGTGGTGATAAATGTTGTTTTAGATGAACAGTTTATGTGTCAGATTGCATAAATTCTGAGGACAAGTTCTGATGAAAGTTCTGATGATTAAGTTCTGATGTAACCATATCAGTATTTGTGTGAAGAATTACAGGAATAAACATTCACTTTTCGAGTTAAGAAGCCATATTCTGATGACTTTTAAATTCTGATAATAATCAAGTTCTGATGCTGAGGTGGCAGTATTTATTTACTTGGTTTATTTTTGGTCATTACTTGAACGATCATATTTTTACAGAATATTGGTTTATGTGAGATAAAACAGTCATAATCATTATGGGTTAGTGGTTAGCGTGTATGTCTTGAAAAACTGCATACGCACAATAATTGTTATTATATCCCTGCCCATTAACTCTGTCTTTAGATATTTTACTGACTGTTATGTGACTGTGCATGTTTAATTGCAATTTATTAATCTTTACTTCATCGATTTTTAATCTTATTTTGTGATGAATGTTTTGATTAAATTCTGTTGATTTGAGGAAACAACTGAGGAACAGGTTCAAACATCAGAACCTGTTGTTGTAGAAGCTGAGAAGGTCTCTTCTCAGAAAGATACTGTAACTGGGAGTTATAAGCCCCTCAAAAGGCTTAGAAAGTTAAATTCTGATGATAAAGCTCCCAAAGTGTCTCCACCTTTGAAGAAATTGAAGAAACAGAGAGCTCACAGGGACATAGTTGAGTCAGATTCAGAGGATGTAGTGGAAGCAGCTAAGGAAGGGGGTCAGGAATCTCTGATCCCAACAGAACCAATTGTTATTGAATCACTTCCTTCTGCACAACCAGAAACTGCTCAAGACAGAGTGCCTACACCTCCTGTGTCACATATAATTGAACAAGTACATACTGAAGACCCAGGTACAAGTGCTGAAATTGATATTCATAACTTGATTGTGCCTGAGGTTTTGTACTTGGAAGCTCCAGCAATTCAACTCACTCCACCAACAACACCAATTTTTGATGTTGATCAGAACCTGGCTGCAGATAAGAATTTAGAGGATGATGTTGAAGCCTCTATAGCCTCACATACTGCTATTTTATCAGAGGATGCTGATCCTGCAGGATCTACAAGTTCTGATGCTGCCAATGAAGATATTACTGGTAAAACTGCTACTAATCTAGATGTTGATGCAGCTGGTCCATCAGGACATGCACCTCAACAAACAGTTAATAAAGCTGATCTAATCAAGAAGTTTGTTATGGAAGCACCAGTACCTTGGAGTGAAACTCCTAGAGGAAAGGAGTGGACTAAGGAATGGAACACAGTTAGTTTTGTTCCTTCTGAAAAGATTCTTGCTGAGCATCTGGCAAAAGCTGATGAAATGCTGTTAAATGATGATTTCAAGGCACAACTGAGAGTTACTGCATTGAGTACTAGGCACCTTCAAGGTCAATATTCAACAACTCATGCCAAGGTGAATAAAATTCAAGAAACCTTGATCCAGCAAGATATGAATGTGAAACTTGAAAAGAACAGATTTTTCAAGCCAGCCTTTGACAGAATTGCCAACATTGAGAAAACTCAGGAGAAGCAACAAGCTCAGATTTCTGAAATTCTAAAGAATCAAGCTTCTCAGCAAACTAAACTCAATGAGATCCAATCCTCAGTGGAATTACTTGTCTCTCTTCTTTTACCTACTGATGCCAAAAAGGGGGAGAAAGTGATTAAGTCCAAATGCAAATCTATTCAGACACTGAAGGGAAAGGATGATGGAAATAATGACCAGGGAAACTCTGATAAGGGTAGAGGTAAAGGTCAAGGTAAAGTATTTTCATCAAATAAAGCTATAATTACAAGTCAAGGAACAAGTTCTGATACTGAGAGAAGAATAAGTTCTGATACTGGTAAAAGGATAAGTTCTGGTGAACATCTGGAACTTGATGAAGAAATTTCAAAGGAGTTATTTCTTAAAGAAAATCCAGGAATGGACTTTGAGAGTATAAAGGAAGAAGAAGCTAGACTCAAAGCAGAAAGTGTCAAGAAAAAATCTAAAGCTTCTGTTCTTGAAAAGAAATTTCCAAAGCCTAAGGGTATTGTGATAAAGGAAAGAACAAATTCTGAGGCAAACAAAGCCAAATCACAAGTGGAAATTGATCCAAGGTCCAAGGGCAAAGAAAAAGTTGATGAACCTGTAAAGGTTTATATGCCAGTCATGGATGCAGAAATAACTGATGATGAAGAAGATGCTAGTCTTACTCTGATTTCAAAGAAGATTTTTCAAACAACCTCTGACATGGCTCATGTTGTTCAGAGTCAAGATGTAGGAAGTTCTGATATGATAGTGAAGCAAGCAACCTCTGACATAGCTCAAGTTGGCTTGATATCAGAAGATAAGGAAAAGGAAACCTTTGACATTGCTCATGTTAAACCTTCAAAGATACTCCTACCAGGATTCACCAAAGCTAAACAGACTTAACCTTTGAAGACTGCAACAAGAGGTTTTGAAGCAAGAGTTGTTACAGGAAAGCAAGCAAGAGATAAATCTGGATTGGGTAGTTCTGATGAAAGAAGAGTACATAACACTACCAACGATCCAACTTACTTAAGTGAACCAGGTGTTGGAGCAACTCCTGAAAGATTGAATCGACTTGAATCTGTACAAATGGTTTACCATACCTTTTTGAAAGAACATATCTTGTTAATATTTATGACAGATGGAATGGTATACCATATCAGGAAGAATGCTATACCACTGAAGTATTTTGAGGAACTGGAACATGTTCTATTCCTACTTCAAGTGAAAAATAGATTAACAGATAGTGCTGCAGGTTATTTAAAGTCATAAATTCAAAGACAGAAGAAGCTTTATTCTGTAAAGTCTGACAGCACATACTGTCCCAAGTACAGAGATCACAATGGTGATATTGTCGAAATGAAGCCTAACTCTGCTAAGATCATAACTACTTTTCTGGGTTATAAGGCTGTGGAATTCAATCTAGAGTCTGACAAGGCAAATCTGATCAGACTAGATCAGGAGATAAGAAAAGCTAAGATAAATGATCTCAGAGCAGCTATTTTTCAAACTGGTGAAGATATAGCTAAATTGATAAATGTTAAAGATCTACAACTGCTTAAATTCTGAAGAATATACAGACTGAAGCTGAAATCAGACTTTAAGGATGGTAGAGCTAAAAGGACTGTAAGTTGTAGTTATCTAGTCAAATTCTCATGCATTTATACTTAATGTTTTTGACATCATCAAATATCTATTAAACTTGTATATTATGCTAATTTACAAGTTGGGAGAGATTTTACATATATTTGTGATGTCATGTGTAATATGATTTGTGTTTAGTTTTCAGATCTTAACTAACAGGACAAATCAGTACTTAACTAGAAATTAGTACTTATACTGAAGTCAGGACTTAAGATATCAGAACTTAAGTTATCAGAACTTAAGTTATCAGGAGATATTTATCAGGAGATAATATCAGGACTTAAGGAGACTTTCAGATAAGGCAATCGGCTGATTGAAAGGAAAGAAGATCGAGACTAAGATAGTAAGAAATATGCATGGAGAAGAATTCTATGAAGAATAGAATACTTGGAAGAAAAGATATCTGATTGATATATTTTAGGAAGCAAAATTATATTCAATTATCAATTAGAACTTATCTTGTAACTGTGCAGTATATAAACACAGACATAGGGTTTACACTATATGTGTTATCTTAATCGAAGTTATTATTCTTTGTAACCCTAGCAGCTCTCGTGATAATTTGTTCATCACTGAGAGAGGACAGTTCCATATTGTAACAGAGTTTATTGTGTTGAATAAAATATGTGTTATGTTACTTGCGTTCTTTAATTCGATTTGATTGTAGTAAACACTGTATTCAACCCCCTTTATAGTGTGTATGACCTAACATATCTAGAATCAACTATTGTAAAAATCCCAAAATTCGATTGAATTTATTCATATATATAAACCCTAATTTCAAGTGTTCAGAATCAAACATCAATTCAATATGTTATTGAACTCGGTTTTTGACATATAATATACCAAATTGACCAGAAAAATATTATCTACCAGATGGAATCATCAAATCATATCAACAACATCAAGAACAAATTTTCATAATTTAATTCATAAATAATTCGAAATAAAATAAATAAATCAGAAAAATACCTTGATTCCTGCATAAAAACGGATGATTGATTATGAAAGTACTATTCGAGAGCTTCATTTTGATATGCTGCACGCCTGAATCGGAGTTCGATAACGCCTTCGTTCATACGTTTGATTCTCAAGAACGTATCAGTTTCTAGGGTTTTTCTCTGTATTTACCGTATTTGCACTGGATGCAAATAAATAAACGAATAAAATGAAATAATAAATAGGCTATATATATTTTTGGAATATTGGTTCGTTTTGGATCATTTTGGATCGTTAAATTAGTTACTTAGCCGCTAAGTAACTGCAAAGACGATCTGATTTGATACCGGTACTGGATAAGTATCCAAACCAGGCTTCTTATAAAATACTTTATACAAAAATAACGTAATATTATCCCGTCCTTTAAGAATACGGGTTTTGTTGATTCACCGAAATGATTATCGTATCGAAAATCTTGCGCGGGGCCGCGCACAGGTAAAACCGTAATCCGGATTGAAAAAGTCAAAACACAGAAAATGTCCGGAATTACCAGATTAGGTTAGAAAGGAGTTTTTAGAAGAGTTTCGGGTTGTAAAAACGTAAAAATGGTTGAAGTCGGACGATTCCCAGCTTTATAAAATAATTTTATAATTATTCAGAAAATAATTAATAAATTCATAAATCAATATAAAATCATTTAACAGCCCAAAAATTACCAGAAAAATACCATAATTCTCTATATTTTATTCTGGTCATAATAAAATTAGCAAACTTATATTGTATCACATATAAACATTCACATATTCACACCAATCATCAGATAATTCACCAAAAATCACGTAATAATCATATAAAAATTATTTATTGATAAAAATAATTATACGCGATATCCCGGATGTTACGTGGACCCTAGTGCCAAGACCAAAGAACAGGTCCATTGTTGGCACAAAATGGGTGTTCAGAAACAAAACTGACAGTGATGGCATAATAACAAGGAATAAAGCAAGACTGGTTGCAAAAGTATATTCTCAACAGAAGGGTATTGATTATGATGAAACATATGCTCCAATTGCTAGATTGGAAGCCATAAGAATCTTTTGGGCTTATGCTGCTCACAAGAAATTTAAAGTCTTTTAAATGGATGTAAAGAGTGCATTTCTCAATGGAGAATTAGAGGAAGAGGTTTATGTTGAACAACCTCCAGGATTTGTAGATCCAAAATTCCCTAATATTGTTTACAGACTTGATAAATCACTCTATGGTCTAAAGCAAGCTCCAAGAGCATGGTATGAAACTCTGACACAATTTCTTCTAGAAAGTGGATTTACCAGAGGCACAATTGATAACTCTGTTCTATATCAACCATGGCAAGGACTTACTTTTAGTCCAAATTTATGTTGATGATATCATTTTTGGTTCTACAAATGCCAAACTCTGTGAAAAGTTTTCAAAGCTAATGCAGTCAAGATATCAAATGAGTATGATGGGAGAACTTAGCTATTTTTTGGGACTTCAAGTCAAGCAAACTGAAGAAGGTACTTTCATAAATCAATCCAAGTACACCAGAAATTTACTCAAGAAATTTAAAATGCAAGACAGTTCTACTGCATCAACTCCCATGGCCACTGCTACCAAGTTAGATAAAGATACTGGAGCATCAGTAGATATTACTAACTACTGAGGTATGATTGGCTCTTTACTCTATTTAACTTCAAGTAGACCAGATATCATGTATGCTACCTGTCTTTGTGTAAGATATCAGGCTGATCCAAGAGAACCTCATTTAATAGCTGTGAAAAGAATTTTCAAGTACCTCAAGGGTACAACTGATCTAGGATTGTGGTATCCTAGGGAATCATATTTTAAGCTAATAGATTACTCAGATGCAGATTTTGCAGGATGTAAAATAGACAAGAAAAATACTAGTGGAAGCTGCCAATTTCTTGGAGGCAGATTGGTTTCATGATTTAGCAAGAAACAGAAATGAATTTCCACATTGACTGCAGAAGTAGAATATATTGCTGCAGGAAGCTGTTGTGCACTGATTCTGTGGATGAAGAATCAGTTACTGGACTATGGGTTAGAATTTTCTAAAATACCTATTTAATGTGATAATCAAAGTGTTATTGCTATGACGGGAAATCCAGTTCAACACTCAATGACAAAGCACATCAGCATTAGGTACCATTTCATAAGGAAATATGTGATGGAAGGTACAGTGGAATTGCATTTTATTCCAACAGATCAACAACTAGCAAATTTCTTCACAAAACCACTATGTGAAGCTACTTTTACAAGACTGGTAAATGAACTTGGAATTGTTTCAGGTTCTTTCTCAAAATCTGTTTAGTTTTTATTCTCATACATCAGACTTTATGATCAGTGTTTACAGATTTTCCTATCTCAATGTAATATATGCTTAAATTGTGACATATTAAACACTACTTATTATCTGATGTGATTCTATAAACTCTGAAAATGTTTTGAATATTCTGTGACTATTCAATCAAATAAGGATTACCTTGTTAGATGCTGACTTAGTAGTCTTTAACAAACTATGTATACCATGTTTGAATTAGTTATTTATGTGGAAATCAATAACATAAGCAAATTCTGATTTTGATCTTAGTCAAATTTACTTCCTGTATCTTATTACTAAGTCACAAACTAGATTATTGCTTCTTATCTGTCAAATTCTGATGTCAGTAAATCTTAAGGATGAACTACATGCTTGATAAGCCTCACTTATCTGAAGAAAATAAAAGAAAAGAAAAATTGAAATCAGGTACTCCTTTGAGATCTAGAGTAAATATGTGAAAGGGAAGATCCAAGTGCATTGCTGGTATTAAGTTATATGCATTAGAAAAGCAAATTAATTTTTCTTGGTGACTTTTCACATTCTCTGATTACTGGAGAAATATTCTGATAACAGCATAAATTCTGATGGCAGTTGTAACTCATTTACACTGAGAAGAAGCCCTTGTCAAAAGAATTTCAAAAGATGCATAAAATAAGCACAAACAGTTGAGGTGGATTCTTGCATAACTTTATTCTACAGTAGACTTCACAATTCAAGGCAGATTTTAAGCATTTTTCTTAGTTATGCCTTATTTCTAAGATATACTGAAGTTTATCAGACTTTAATCTTTATCTGATCATTTGCACATACACACACTATCACTCCATATGAATGATGAAAATTACTGTGGTGATTAAGTTGTTTCTGATAAACAGTTAAGTATTATTTGTATAAATTCTGAGGAAAAGTTCTAGTTATGTTCTGACGATTAAACTCTGAAGACACCAGTCAGTATTTGTGTAGAGAAACACAGAAACAGTCATGCACTTTTTGAGTACAGAAACCATGTTCTGATGACCGTTAAATTCTGATAATAGTCAAGTTCTGATGCAAATCCTGATGCTTGTGTGGCATTATTTATTTACTTGACTTATTTTTAGTATTTACTGTAATGGTTATATTTGTCATAAAAATTATTAAGTGAGATAAAAATAGTGATAATCATTTGGTTAATGGGTTGCGTGTTTGTTTTGGTAATCGCATGTGAGCAATAATTACTGCACGTTTACCGTGCCCACTAATAATGTTTTGACTGTTTACATGCTGCCATATGTAAAATGTCTGTTCTGCTTCACAAATATAGTTGTTGTCGCGTGGAGAGTATAAATATTAAATTTAAAAGATTTTACAATCTTTTACCTACTTTTACTCTTTTCTAATCTCTCTTATTCTCTCTCACTCTCTATTATTCTCTGAAGCTATTTTCTCACAGGCATTTTACCAAACACTCTATACACACACAACTTTTCACTTAATTTTCACAGAAATGGCACCTAAGGATCTTTTCTTTTGTTATTCCCAGTGGACTAACAATGAGATTTACAGAAGGGGGGTTGAATGTAAATCTCAAAACTTTTTCAAGTTTTGAGCAGTTTCTAAGGCTAAGTGTTTAAGTGAACAAATGTGTGTGAATTACTTGAAGCTAATACAGACAGACATATATTCAAGCACAAATGTAAAGAACACAAAGAACTTAAAAACTTTTCTGGTGGATTTGTTGTTCCACCAGAGATGTGTTATTTCAGAAAATCTGTGATTCAAAGAATTAAATCACAGCTGCTTCCTAGTACAAACTAGATGATTTTCTCTCTTGATATTTCTAAACAGCTCAGGAAAATTCACATCTAATTACTAACTGCTACTTGGTTTATATAACCCCAAGTTTACAAGTGAAGACAAAACTGTAAAATACAATTGAAAGGATTCTTTACATGTTTCTTCTTCATTTCTCTATCCAATGCAATCTAGGATAATCTGTGAATCTTTGAATACTTCCTTGTTTGCATCAGAATGGGAATGCTGCATTTTCTTGATTCCTCCTTGAGGCTTCCACATTCCAGTTTGTCTCTGTCAACCCATGTGCCTCTGTCAGCTTGTGAATTGTCACTATCAACTGCTAATGAACCAAGCATCCGTTGAAGCTTTCATCCGTTGATGCATTATCAGTTGAAGTCTTTATCCGTTGAAACACTTATCCGTTGATGGATATTATCCGTTGAAGCATTAGAGACATCCGTTGAAGCTTTGTTTCTTATCCGTTGAAGGTCTTCAATATCCGTTGATACTTCTTCACTTATACAAAATTACAAGGCATGAAATATTTACAATTAGCCCTTGTATTTGTATATCCATTAGTAGTCAACATGACTGATAATTTCCTATAACATCTAAGAATTACAACTTGAAACCAGAGAATGAAATGTGCTATAATACTAAACTTATTGCTAAGTAAAGCTACTCCTTCAACGGATAGCCAAGATGGTCTTATCCGTTGAGGCTACAATCACTAGATTTCTACTTAAGTGTTTTATTTAAGTTATCATCAAACTGATACACATATTCCTAACAATTTCCCCCTATTTATGTCTACTAGAACTGTAGGCATAAATTTGGGTTTAGCTTGATGATAACAAAACACTTGACAAATATATTAACCGTAATAAGCAGAAATTCAAAAGTGCTACAAAAATGTGTATGCTGAGATGGAATTGAAGAGTTACATTATTTCCAAGGGTGCTCCTTTAGCCTGAGCAGATTACTTCCTTTTCCTTTGATCCCTTGTTTCCTTTCCTAGCCTCCTGTCATTCTCCTCTATTTGAAGTTAAAGTTGTCTGTAGAATTCAACTTCATCTTCTTCATTGATGTCCAACTTAGATTGCATATCCTTGAGAGTTTCATTACTGGCAATCTTGAGCTGATCTTTAATTCTGAAAAATCTTCTGACTCCTTTGTTGTCTCTGAACTCCATCAACCAATGAGGTAATTTGTGAATTGTAATTCCTCTTTCTTGAATGAGTAAAGTTCTAGGCAAAGCATTGGGCTCCCTCCAAGTTTTCCTTATGTTGGCAATCTTGTTGAGAATCTCAGTCTTGGCAGTCCTGGTAAAGCCAGAATCCCTTTGTATGGCTGAGTAGACTCTAATCAAGGTAGAGTAGCCTTCATTCAGAATTCTGTAAAGAGGCCAGGTTCTTTCCCCATCTCCTTTGTATTTGAACACTAGTCTTTCTGGTAGCTGTCTGTAGGCAGCTATTCCCCTTACTTCCTCCAGCTCATCCAGATAGAGTTCAATGTCTGAAAATTCTTTTATGTCACAAATGTGAACATAATCATCTTTAGAGGCTTAAGGTTTAGGCTTAGGCTTCTTTGTGAATTTGATTGAGGCTCTAGAGGGTGTTGATTTGATTCTTCTTTTCTGCTTCTTTGATGGTGGAGAAGAGGTTAGGAAGGTGGGCAATTTGATGATATCCCAATCAATTGGTTCCTCCTTGGGAATGATTGTTTCACCATGAATGTTCATGAAGGGGTCAGGCACAATGGGTTCAGGAATAGAGGGTAGTGGTTTGGATATTGATTGGGTTTCTTCAGTCTTATCTACCATTTTTCTCTTTGCATTGACCTTCTTTCTGTTCCCTTTCTGCCATTCTTCTCTTCCCTTACTTCTTTCCTCCATCTCAGTACCAACCATGTTCCCCATAGCTTCATCTTCACTTTTGTCTTCAATTTCTTTCTGTTCTCCAGCCTGACTTGATTTTAGCTATTTGTCAAGCTTTTCTTGTGCTCTTTTATCAGCCTTTAGCTGTTTGGCTTCTTCCTTCAACCTTCTGGTTTCTTCCCTCTTGGCTATTGAGAATTTGGGATGTCCTTGCATCACACATATGCTCTTTCCCTCTCTGAAGATAATAGCCATGTTTCTCCTTACAGCCACATCCATGGTCTCTTTGAGATATGAGATACTTCTACCCAAAAGCTTGTCCTCATCAGCCTTTGGAAGAGGAAAATCCACTTCTTTCAGAGGATTCTTTGTAGAGTCCTTATTGGATCTGTTGTTGGGCTTGAGGACCATATGTTTCAAATCCATGGAAGAAGTCTCTCCAACCTTATTCCTCCCTACTGGCTTGAGTTCCATAATAATTGATTCCACTTTTGTGCTGTGCTTCACAGATTGTGATTGAGAAGTTGTAGAACCAAATATTTGTTGCATCTTTTCATCAATCTTCTTCCTTTGCTCTTTGACTTGCAATTCAGCTGCTGCTATTTGGATTAGATCAATTCCATCAAGCTTTCCTTTGATTTGAATAATTGGAGAAGTGGTGATGACAGGAACTAGCACTTGAGAAATTTGAACTGTTGTTGATGGCTCTCCTTCCCCTTTCCCTTTATTCTCCCCCTTTTTGTTATCATCAAGGGTAGGAGTCAAGCCTTGTGCATTGGCCAGCTGCATGAGTAGATTTGTTTGAGTTTGTTGATTCTGAAGAATATTGACCATAGAATCTTCAATGATTTGAACCCTGTTTTCCAATCTGGCCAGTCTCTTGTCAACATCAGATTCTTTCCTCAGTCTCCCCAACAAATCTTGCATAGTACCATAAGGTATGACTGAATCCAACTTCTCAGCATTGTAGGATTTCAGATCAGCAATGTCCTGTTTGAGCTCATCCACACTTAGATTTTGTTGGAAATGCTGCAACTGCAAGAGATGCAGAGATTCCAGATGAGCTTGAAGAATTGTCTTGGTACCAGCATCTGTAGACTCCTGAAGGGCCTGCTGAATTGTCATGACTTGTCTAATCAAAGTGACACTAAATTCTCTTGGTGTGGAGACTTTTGCCCATGCCCATTCAGGAAGATCAGGAACAAAACTTGGGCCTGCTACTCCCCCTAAGTTCATGCTCTCATCCAAAGAATTAGAGTCATCATCATTAGAATTCACTCCAAATTCTTCAGATGGCTCACCAGCTTGAGAAGGCAGCCTGTTAACAGCAGCTTTGTCTCTGAGAAGAGATTTTGAAGTGTGTACAATGTGTAATGTCTGTTCTGCCTCCACATTGCCCTGAGCAGCCAATAATTGATAGGCTGAAACAGGATGAGTAAAAGTGTCAGCATCCAAGGAAATGTTATCAATTACAGCTTTGAAATGTTGCTGAAATTGTCTTTCCTTTTCTGCATCATCCACTTTCATTGACTCACTAGCAATGGCTGGATCCACCCTTATAGTTTCTGTACCTGTCTTTCTCTCTTTTTCTCTATTTTCTTGCATCAGGGGCTCCCCCTGGCTCACACACACCCTCACACCCTCACCTCACCTTCTAAGGTGGCACTCCCCTCACTCACTTTTGCCATGCTGGAAGAAATAGCATGCATATGGTGACTCTCAACCTCTCCTTTTTTCTGGGAGCAACCCAGCCTCTCACTCAAAAGATCACTCCCTTCCCTCAAACCTAAAAGTGATTGTACAGTAGCCATGTCCTCTACAGTTGGTATTGTTTCTGTTATGTGTGTAGAGACCATCAACGGATAGGGAGTATCCGTTGAAGTGGAAACTGATGGTATCAACGGATAACTGCTGTTAAGCTTATTCGTTGAAGAACAACCACTTGTCAACGGATGAGAGATATCCGTTGAAGAAGAAAAAGATGTAGATATAGAAAGTGACATAATTGTTGAATCTGTGGGAATTGATTTTAAGTGAGGTAACACTGATTCTTCAACTATATCTGAAAGAATTGGCTGATGATCCAACAAATCATCTAAGAGATGATGATCAACAGGTTTTGAGTGGGGCTCCTCCCTGAGTTTTAATGAGGGAGAATCAGGAATTGATGTGAATATCATATCCACATCCAGAGAGGGTGATGGAGAGTTTGATGATTGGTGTGTTTCTATTATGAGAGAATGGGGCTGTGATTCCACATTTGCTGGAATCACATCAAGCTGAATTTGTGAAGGCTCAGATACAGGTGGATGTATCTGTGCTGTGTGTGTCCCTTGTGTGGAAACTAGGGTCTTGGCCTTCTTCCTCCTTGAAAAGGCTTTAATTGGTGAATGTGTGGCTTCAGTGTCCCTCCCTCTTTTGTTCTGTGTCCCTGGTTGGGGACTATTTTCAATAGTTATATCCTTTTGGGAGGATGCAACTAGGGATGTGTTGGACTCCTTTTGAACCACCACAGTCTTTTGAGAGACTGTGGCTTGGCTGGCTTGGGTACCACTCACCTCTCCCGCCTTATCCTGGGGGGTTTCTTGATGTTCACCCCTCCCCTCACCACTCACACCCTGTTCACTCCCTTCAGGGTTTATGGTAGTTGTTACAACTGTTGTCTTTTGAGAAACAACAGAGGTAGGTTTCTTTGACTTGAGTTTTGAAACTTTGGTTTTGGTGGCTTTGGCAGGAACCTGTTTGGACAAAGACACAGATTCCATGGCCACACTAGAGGCCAAAGAAACAATGGGGTTGGAAATAGTAGGAGTTATAGAAGTGTTTACCTCACTTACCTGTGGTGCATTCATGATTGGCAAGTATACGCATGGCACCTGGCTGTTGAGGTTCATTCTCAAAAGGTCTACAAGGACCCTTTTCTCTTGTGCCCAACATTTGAGTTTATTATTCTCATTTGATATAACCAAACCTTCAGCTATATGGTTAGCCAATAACATAAAGAATCTAGCATAGTAGATGTTATGTGGTCTATTAGCTTTGTTACCTAATCTGGATCCTAATTCTAGCATAACACAGTTGCTAAAATTAAAGTACCTATCAGAAACTAGCATATAGAGCATATTAACAAGAGATGAATTTATGGCATCAAAATTGCTAATCTTCCCAGAGAAAACTTTAATGAAGGCATCTCCAAGAAAACTCCATTCTTTCCTAAGGCCTTTCCTTCTAATACTACCTAAACTAGCAGAATCAAAAGCATAGCCTATGGAATCTAACATAGCAGATACATCTTTATCAGTGTGTGGTATCATGGCATTATTCTCAGGCAACTTAAAGCAAGATTGTATATCATCATAGTTAATGCAATAGTCCTTACCTTTGAGAGAGAAGGCAATAGTCATATCTGTGGAGTTGAACTCTGCAGTTGTCCAAATCTCCTCAATCACCTCACAGTAGATGGTTTGGGCTTCCAGCATTGCATAGCTTAGTTTGCAGTATTTGATGAAGTCCATCATCTTGTGATAATCAGAATGGGCTTCATTCTTTTCAACCAAGGCTACGAAATTATTCTTTTCATAAACAAATCATGTTTGAGACATAATTTTGACTACTGGTGCCATTGTTGTGAGTAGAGGTTACAGAGAAAAACTTGAGATTTTTTTTTGGGAGAGAAGGAGAATAAGAATTGCAAGAAAGCGTAAAGTGAAAATAAGAGTTCAATTGGGATTTTATACTTTCTTGAATTAAAACGTAAATAAAATGATTAAATGATACTTTTAAGTAAGTTACAGCCGTTCAAGAATAAATAAAACTGTAGAAATTCTGAAAACTACCTTAAATACAAAGACATACAACACTGTATATCTGTATCAACGGTTGAGTAAAAGAATCAACGGCTGTGACTCACTTATAGTAACTGATGTGACACTTCAACGGATAAGGTAAATAGTTATCCGTTGATGATCAACACCATTTTATCCGTTGAAGGATAAAATTACCAGAAATGTATTTGTCTTTCAACGGATAATGAACATCCGTTGATAGAACAATTTTGGCTTTCAACGGATAGGGAATATCCGTTGATAGGATAAGTCTTACTTAAAGCCAACTTTGTTCTTGCAGCAAATTCATTTCAGGCTTCAAGGCAGATTATATAGATGACATAAATTATGAATAATTAAGCATACCTAGCTCGCTTACTAATCTTGTGAATGTTGATTCATCAAGTGGTTTGGTAAATATGTTTGTAATCTGCTTTTCACTTGGAACAAAATGAAGTTCCACTGTACCTTTCATCACATGTTCCCTAATGAAGTGGTACTTGATATCAATGTGCTTGGTTCTTGAGTGCTGCACTGGATTTTCAGTAATGGCAATGACACTTGTGTTGTCACAGAATATTGGAATTTTGTCAACAGTCAGACCATAGTCAAATAGTTGATTCCTCATCCATAGTATCTGTGCACAGTAACTACCAGCAGCAATGTACTCAGCTTCAACTGTTGATGTGGAAACAGAATTCTGCTTCTTGCTGAACCATGACACAAGCTTGTTCCCTAGAAATTGACAGGTACCAGTTGTGCTTTTCCTGTCTATTTTGCAGCCTGCATAATCTGCATCTGAGTAGCCAATTAGATCAAAACCAGACTCTCTAGGGTACCAAATTCCTAGATTTGGAGTCCCTTTGAGATATCGGAAAATTCTTTTAATAGCCACTAAGTGAGATTCTTTAGGGTCAGCTTGAAATCTAGCACAGAGACATGTAGAAAACATTATATCAGGTCTACTAGCAGTTAAATATAAAAGTGAGCCAACCATGCCTCTATAACTTGAAATATCCACAGACTTTTCAGCCTTGTTTAATTCAAGCTTGGTGGCAGTGGCCATGGGAGTTTTTGCAGTTGAACAATCCATTAAGTCAAACTTCTTTAAAAGATCATAAATGTATTTAGTTTGACTAATGAAAATTCCATCACTAACTTGTTTAACTTGTAAACCAAGAAAATAAGTTAGCTCTCCCATCATGCTCATTTCATATTTACTTTGCATTAACTTAGCAAACTTTTTACAAAGCTTATCATCTGTAGATCCAAATATAATATCATCTACATAAATTTGAACAAGTATTTTAGAGCCATTAAAATTTCTAAAGAAGAGAGTTTTGTCAACAGTACCTCTTGTGAAGTGATTATCTAGAAGGAATTTTGACAGAGTCTCATACCAGGCTCTAGGTGCTTGCTTTAGTCCATAGAGTGCTTTCAACAGATAATACACATAGTCTGGAAAATTTGGATCTTCAAATCCTGGAGGTTGGCTTACATAAACTTCTTCCTCTAATTCCCCATTTAGAAATGCACTTTTGACATCCATTTTATAGACTTTGAAATTGGCATTAGCTGCATAGGCTAGAAAGATTCTGATGGCTTCAAGTCTGGCAACTGGAGCAAATGTTTCATCAAAATCTATTCCCTCTTGTTGAGAATAGCCTTTAGCAACCAATCTGGCTTTATTCCTTATGACAATGCCATTTTCATCCATCTTGTTTCTGAATACCCATTTTGTGTCAATAGAACTCTTGTTCTTTGGCTTGGGTACCAGCTTCTATACTTTGTTTCTCTCAAATTGGTTTAGCTCCTCTTGCATTGCTAAAATCCAATCTGGGTCCAAAAGAGCTTCTTCTACTCTCTTAGGTTCCTCTTGTGATAGAAAGCTACTGTACAGACATTCATCTTGAGTAGC
Source organism: Apium graveolens (assembly GCF_009905375.1). Lineage (NCBI taxonomy): Eukaryota > Viridiplantae > Streptophyta > Magnoliopsida > Apiales > Apiaceae > Apium > Apium graveolens. Next base: position 292,599,367 of record NC_133648.1, read on the forward strand.
CCTTCTAGTTTGCACTTTAGATGTGGCATCACCAATGATCTGTTCAAAAGGGTGATTCTTGGTCCATTTCCTTTGAGATGGTAGATTAGCTCTAGATGAGTTTGCCTCAGTATTGTCATGATGTGAGGTAGAATGTTGATTGGTTGACACTCCCCCTAAGTTGCTGATCATTTGAGAAGAATTGGGAGTTCTATCAACTGATGAAGTGAATTGATTATCCGTTGACAGACTGTGATCAACGGATGCTTCATTACGAACTTCAACGGATGATCCACTTTGTCTTTCAACGGATGCTGCATTGCTTCTTTCAACGGAAGTTGAGTTATGACTTTCAACGGATGCAGCATTCTGTGCATTATCCAAAGGCATATTTTGAATCCCTCTTGAGATGCCTTCTTCATCATTCTCATCTTCACCATCATCACAATTTATCTCAATATTGTCAAATTTGAGTCCTTCATGTTGTCCTTCATCTGTTAGTCCATCAATCTTTTTATCATCAAACACAACATGTACAGATTCCATGACAATGTTGGTTCTTAGATTGTAGACCCTATATGATTTTCCAGCAGAATAACCAACAAATATTCCTTCATCAGCCTTTGCATCAAACTTCCCTTTGTGATCAGATTGATTCCTTAAGATGTAGCATTTGCAACCAAAGACATGTCGAAAGTTTAAAGTTGGTTTTCTTCTCTTGAATAATTGATAGGGAGTCATGCCTTTTGCGTGATTGATTAGAGAAATGTTCTGAGTGTAACATGCACAGTTAACAGCCTCAGCCCAAAAATAAGTTGGGAGTTTTGACTCTTCAAGCATTGTCCTTGCAGCTTCAATTAGTGATCTGTTCTTCCTTTCCACCACACCATTTTGTTGTGGAGTCCTTGGAGCTGAGAACTCATGCATGATCGCACTTTCTTCACAGAACAACTTCATGGTTGAATTCTTGAACTCAGTTCCATTGTCACTCCTAATATTCCTTACTTTGAAATCAGGATGATTGTTGACTTGCTTGATATGATTGATGATGATTTCACTAGCTTCATCCTTTGATCCAAGAAAATAAACCCATGAAAACTTTGAGAAATCATCTACAATCACTAGGCAATATCTTTTCCTTGAAATTGACAATACATTGACTGGTCCAAAAAGATCCATGTGTAGAAGTTGTAGTGGTTCATCAATTGCAGATTCAAGCTTCTTACTGAATGATACTTTCTTTTGCTTTCCTTTCTGACAAGCATCACACAGTCCATCCCTTATGAATTCCACTAGAGGCATTCCTCTAACTAAGTCCTTTTTGACTAGATCATTCATTGTCTTGAAATTCAAATGGGATAGCTTCTTGTGCCATAGCCAACTTTCAACTGGACTTGCTTTGCTGAGAAGACAAGTAATGGATTCTGCATCTGTAGAGTTGAAATCAGCTAAGTACACATTCCCTTTTCTAACTCCAGTTAGAACCACTTTATTGTCCTTCTTACTTGTGACAATACAGGCTTCAGAATTGAAGGAAACAATATTCCCTCTGTCACATAGTTGACTGATGCTCAATAAATTATGTTTGAGACCATCAACCAATGCAACTTCATCAATGATGACATTTTCTTTTGAAATCAAGCCATATCCCATAGTGAATCCTTTGCTGTCATCTCCAAAGGTTATGCTAGGGCCAGCTCTCTCCTTAAACTCTGTGAGCAGGGTGAAATCTCCTGTCATGTGTCTTGAACAACCACTGTCCAAGTACCATAGATCCCTTCTTTGTCCCTGCACACAACAAAATCAATCAAGTTGATTTTGGTACCCAAGTTTCCTTGGGTCCAGCCTTGTTAGTCTTTTTCCTAGACTTCATTCCTCCTGCATCTTTTGACTTAGGTAACTTTGGGTCAACCTTGGTCTCAGATGTGGTTGGTTGAAGTGTAGGGTTAGTCACAGAATCATTTAACACATTTGATTGAATTTGATAAGACATAGGTTGTGCAAACATGTTATTCCACATAGGCATATTGTATGGCATTTGAGGCATACTAAATGTAGTAAAATAAGGATTATTAATATATGGCATGTTTGCAAAATGTGCATGGGGGGTGAGACATAACAGGCATAGCATGCAGAGGTGACATAGACATGTTAGGCATGGAGGGATTTGAAGGCATGTGAGCATTTTTAACAGATTTGCAATTATCAGATAGGTGATTAACACTTTTACAATGTACACAGCTTTTTCTAGGAGCATACCTATCAGGTGTGTAATTGTTATGTTTATTAATCCCTACCTTCCCATTTCTTTTAGATTTTCTTTTAGTTTCCTTCTTATCCTCAACCAACTTAAGCCTATCTTTCAGCTGATCTAAAGTCATGTGTCCTATATTCACCTTACTGACATCTCTGGATGTGCTGGCTCCTTCTTTGACAAAGTTCTTGAGAGTTGAATCATTCTTTTTATTGAGGTTTTTATTTTTAAAAGAACTTGTCTGTTTTAATTGATGAGCCTTCAACGGATGCTCCTTTTCTTCCTTCAACGGATAACTTTCATCATCTGTTGATTCCACATCCGTTGACAATCCATCAATTAATTCTAACTCCTTTTTGTTTTTCTTCCAGGCATCCTCACAGAATGATTCAATTCCCTGAACCTTTGCAATCCGAACACTAACATCCCTAGATGTTTTCCAGGCCTTGATTACCTCTTGCTCACTTTCTAACTGTTTAGAAAGAATTTCTACTTTCTTAACAGCTTCTGCTAGTTCACTCTCAACAGTCAAGCATTTAAGTTTTATCTTTTCAAGCTCAATTACCTGATCCTCTAACACAGCATTCCTATCACATAAAAACACATTATTCTCCTTGATCCTAGTGTTTTATTTTGCTAGTGATTTAAGGGAAACACGTAAATGATATAATTCATTGGAAATATCATTTATGGCTTCATTGCATTCATGTTTAGAAAGCTGAGAGAGATCAGTAGTAATTACCTGGTTGCTTGATGAACTAGTTTCATTTTTATCAGAATTAGCCATCAGGGCTAGGTTGACATATTCCATATCATCATCTTCATTGACCCCATCTGCTGCCCAATCATCTTGAGTGAGAAAAGCTCTTTCCTTTTGTTTGAGTAAATCAAAATACTTCTTTTTGTAATCAACTTGCTCAAATTTCTTTTTATCAGAAGTTGGCTTTCTACACTCACTTGCAAAGTGTCCACTAATGCCACAGTTGTAACATTTGAACTTTGATTTGTCCACCATGTTTTTGTTTGGCTTAGTGAACTTTGTATTTTTTCTGAACTTCATCTTTGCAAACCTCCTGGACAGAAAAGCCAGATTTTCATCAACATCATCAGAGTCATCCTGACTGGAATTGTCTTCATCCTCAGTTGCTTGCTCTTTACCCTTGCTTGATTCTAATTTGCTTGTGCCAATTTTGAGACTTGGCATTGTCTTCTCCTCATTCCTGACTTCCATCTTCTCACTGTCAGCTACAAGAGCAATTGTTCCTCCTTTTCTCTTTCCCTTTTCCAACAGCTCATCCTGCTCCATTTCAAGTTCATAAGTCTTCAGAATTCCATATAATCTTTCAAGTGTGAAGTTCTTATAATCTTGAGAATTTCTTAAAGAGACAGTCATGGGCTTCCATTCCTTTGGCAGAGACCTAAGAAATTTTAAGTTGGAATCCTTGACTTGGTACACTCTACCATACAGCTTCAATCCATTTAACAGTTTCTGAAATCTGTTGAAGGTATCATTTAATGATTCACCTTCTTCAAAGTGAAAATATTTATACTGTTGAATAAGAAGCTGCATCTTGTTCTCTCTGACCTGCTCAGTACCTTCACAGATGATTTGTACAGTATCCCAAACTTCCTTTGCAGTTTGGCTATTGATGACATTGTCAAACATATCTTGATCTAAGCCATTAAACAAAATGTTCATGGCTTTCTTGTCCTTGTGGATTTCTTCCATGTCTTCAATAGTCCATTCTGCTTTTGGCTTGGGAATGGACTGTCCAACAGCAACTGTTGCAGTAGCAGCTGTGGCTACTTTGTGAGGGATGTGAGGACCATTTTCAATACAGTTGATGTAGCTTTCATCTTGAGAAAGAAGATGTAAATGCATCTTCACTTTCCAGTGATGATAATTATCTTTTTCCAGGACTGGGATCTTTATACCAATATCCTTCCTACTCATGATGGTAGCAGGAGGATTCTTCTGTGCACTCATGATGTTAGCAAAATAGATCTTTAAACTCTTTATATGTTAAGAGCTTGCTCTGATACCAATTGTTATTCCCAGTGGACTAACAATGAGATTTACAGAAGGGGGGTTGAATGTAAATCTCAAAACTTTTTCAAGTTTTGAGCAGTTTCTAAGGCTAAGTGTTTAAGTGAACAAATGTGTGTGAATTGCTTGAAGCTAATGCAGATAGACATATATTCAAACACAAATGTAAAGAACACAAAGAACTTAAAAACTTTTCTGGTGGATTTGTTATTCCACCAGAGATGTGTTATTTCAGAAAATCTGTGATTCAAAGAATTAAATCACAGCTGCTTCCTAGTACAAACTAGATGATTTTCTCTCTTGATATTTCTAAACAGCTCAGGAAAATTCACATCTAATTACTAGCTGCTACTTGGTTTATATAACCCCAAGTTTACAAGTGAAGACAAAACTGTAAAATACAATTGAAAGGATTCTTCACATGTTTCTTCTTCATTTCTCTATCCAATGCAATCTAGGATAATCTGTGAATCTTTGAATACTTCCTTGTTTGTATCAGAATGGGAATGCTGCATTTTCTTGATTCCTCCTTGAGGCTTCCACATTCCAGTTTGTCTCTGTCAACCCATGTGCCTCTGTCAGCTTGTGAATTGTCACTATCAACTGCTAATGAACCAAGCATCCGTTGAAGCTTTCATCCGTTGATGCATTATCAGTTGAAGTCTTTATCTGTTGAAACACTTATCCGTTGATGGATATTATCCGTTGAAGCATTAGAGACATCCGTTGAAGCTTTGTTTCTTATCCGTTGAAGGTCTTCAATATCCGTTGATACTTCTTCACTTATACAAAATTACAAGGCATGAAATATTTACAATTAGCCCTCCTATTTGTATATCCATTAGTAGTCAACATGACTGATAATTTCCTACAACATCTAAGAATTACAACTTGAAACCAGAGAATGAAATATGCTACAATACTAAACTTATTGCTAAGTAAAGCTACTCCTTCAACGGATAGCCAAGATGGTCTTATCCGTTGAGGCTACAATCACTAGATTTCTACTTAAGTGTTTTGTTTAACTTATCATCAAACTGATACACATATTCCTAACATCTTTGATGGAGCCAAGTTTGTCCCCAACAACTATATGGCTATTCTCAAGAAGGACGAGACTCCTTCAGAACTTCACTTCATTCGAGATTTTCTCGCTCGAAGTGAAATTAGTTATGCTCTGACCCAACCACAGGCTCTCTCAGGCAAGCAAATTCTGGAGTTTTGGAGGTCTGGAGTCTATGATAATGGTGGTGAAAGTGGGTCCCCGAGCATCATTTTTACAACATGGGAAGATGAGCACTTGGTAACCTTGTCAACTGTTCGACAAGCATTGCATCTTCCAGAAAACTGTACTTACAATTCACAAGTTGGGGAGTCGGTTCTTCAAAATATGATGGCAAATCTTGGCTATGAGAAGTCTTTGTCCAAGCTGGGACAACTGAAGAAGCCCTACATCAGGAGGGAGTGGAGCTTCTTTTTCGATTGTATTACCAAAGCCTTTGCCAACAAATGCTCCAATTTTGATGCTATTCCAATCATGAGTCGGCAAATCGGGTATGCTCTTCTTAATCAAACTCATTTTGATTATGCTAGTGTTGTGCTAGGGTTTATTGGGGATAGGATGATAGAGGACCCAAATACTGTTTATTTTGCTAGGTTCTGTCAGCTTATTTAAAGTTTTTGTTGTTCTTATAAGCCCCAAGCTTTAGTGAGTTAATTGAACCCTTTAAACTTCACAAAAGGGCTTTCACAGACTTATTATCTGCTGATAATAAGAAGGATATACTAAGACCCCTCCAAATTCCCCAATCTGTCAAATAATTCTTAGTAAATTCTGATCCTCACACATACACAACCATATATCATGATATTGCACCTACACAGCCTACTACTTCTCAACCTCCACCAACCCAGCCTTCCAATACTCAACCAGCACAATCCTCTCAACCACAACCATCAGCACCTATTATCAGAACCTCACCTCTCAAGTCCAAATCTAAACCACACTCTGGTACATCTAAACAAGTGCCAGTTGTGAAATCTGCTACACCATCTAGGCCCAAAACCAAAAGAACTATCTCTGTGCCTAAATCTCCACCAAGGAGAAGAACAAAGTTGATTCTGAGAGATGAATCTGATGAGGATGAACAAGTCCAGGTTCCTGCATCAGAACCTGTGACAATAGAAGCTGAAGAGTCAACTCTTCAGAAGGAGAAAGCAGTTGAAGCTTCTGACATTCAGAAAAGAAAGAGGTCTTCACATTCTGATACAGATCATGTCACCCCTCCATCTAGAAAATCAAAATCAAGGAAGACTAGAGCAGATGTGTATATTGCACAAACTCAATCTGAGGATACTGAAGATGCCGAGGAAGGGGATCAGGAATCTCTGATCTCATCAGAACCTATTGTGATTGAAGCCTTTCCAGCACCTGAAGAAGTTCTGATTCGGAAATCTGACATTCCTGAAGTTCACAGATCAGAACCTGTACAAGAATCTGTGATTTCTCCACCTCACTCTCCATTCAAAGAAACTGCCTCAATTGAAGATTCAGAGTTAAGTCCTGAAATTGACATTCACAGGTTGAATATTCCAACTGTTTTGTATTTGGAAGCACCACCAGCAAAAGAGTCAACTCCAACTAGACAATAAGAGGTTTATCAGACCAATTCAAGAAAAAGTGGATACTATTGAGCTTGTTCAAGACAATCAGCAGGCCCAACTGGATGAGGTCTTATAAAATCAAGCTGCTCAACAGACTCAGTTAAATGAGATCCAATCTTCAGTGGAACTCCTTCTTTCTCTACTCCTGACAGATGATGCCAAAAAGGGGGAGAAGGTAGTTAAGTCCAAATACTCAATTAGCAAGGCACTGAAGAAAAATGATGATTCTGAAGATGACCCGGGAAACCCTAGCAAGGTCAAAGTCAAGGAAAGCAAGTTAGCAGAATTCCTATCCAGAAAGTACACGATAGTAAGATTTCTGATCGTGATAAGGAAGGAAAGAAGACTTCAGATACAGATCAAACTTTGCTGCTCACAAGTTCTAAAATTGAAGATCAAGTTCTGAAAACAAGTTCTGATAATCAAATTCTGATGACGAAGTCTGATGTTCTCATTCAAGGTGGAAGTCAAGACTCGAAGAAATTCATGCAAACCTTAAAGTTCAGGGGAAAGAAGGCAACCTTCTTTTACAAGGATCCTAAGATTCAAGCCTTAGATGAGGAACTTGCAAAGAGACTGTTCCTTAAGGATAATCCAAGAGTGAATTTATAGGAACTTAGAGAAGAAGAAGCAAGATTTAATGCTGAAAAGTCAAAACTACAGTCTAAAGCTTCTAATGCAAAGAAGCCTCCCAAACCTAAGGAGAAAGGTATAGTAATAAGAGAAAGATCTGCCACAGAGATTCCTAGATTAAAGACTAGAACTCAAACTACTACTGATCCCAAAGACAAGGGAAAAGGAAAAGTTGGGGAGACAGTCAAGAAACAGAAGATGAAGATTCCTTAAATTCTGATGGATCCTGTGTGCAAGATGGTTCAAGTCTTTGATGATACTGCTGCTGAAGATGAAACAGTTGAAATTCTGAAGAGAAAGAGGATGACAGAAGAATCTAAGACAACCTCTGATATAGCTCAAGTTGTTCAGAGTGAAGATATTTCAGAACAGCAAGCTACAAATGAAACTGCAAATCCTGACCAATTCATCAAGACATCAACATCTGACACTGCTCAAGTTGACATAGACAGCTTAACACTTGATCAGAAAAAGAAGCTGTTATGGAACAAAGCTACTCCAATGAAACCTAAGACCAATCTAATGCTGAATCAGCTTGTATCTTTTGGGATTAGACCTAAACAAGCTAAAGACAAGTCTGGGTTAGGTTCTGACAAATAAAAGAGACAAACAGGAGTAGAAGTTACTCTCAGAGATCCTTTCATTTTGACTGATAAACCATATGAAGAAATCAAACAAAAGCACCTTGACAAAGTGCTGTCTGCTCAAATTGTCATGGATACTCATGATGAATCAGAATTTAAAGAAAAATTGATCCTGTTTCTCAATTATGGCAGAACTTACAGACTAGCAGATTCTGATGTGCTAAAGAAGTCTGTCAAAGAGTTTCAACATATTCACTACAATCTGAAAGTAAAATCTGATGTTACAAGAAGATGGTCAGATTACATTTTGAAGGCTATAAGAGATCTTTTCAGAATTTAAGGTGCAAAAGCTTCTGAATACATTCCAAAAATCACTGAAGATGATGGAAGGGAAGTTTCTATGAAGAAGAAGTCTGCCAAGATTGAAGTAATTCTGAAGGGAAAGTGTTTATGCTACAATTATGACTCTTCACATCCCAGAGTTATCAGACTTGGAGATGGGCTTGAAAGAACATCAATTCCTGCACTCAGAGCAGCCATTTATCTTATTGGTGATAATGAAGATGAAAAACTGATACAAGTCAAAGCACAGTTAGTTGAAGTTCTGAGAAATGCTGAGGACAGGCTGGTAACAGACTTTACAAGGAATCACTATGGATTCAGATTGATCTAGTAATATTGGTAAAGCTACATGTACTGTAAGTTGTATTGAGCTATTTAAAATAATATCTCATTGCATTTGTACTTAAATGTTTTTGACATCATCAAATCTGTTAACTTGTATATTTTTCATAATTTACAAGTTGGGGGAAATTGTTAGATATATTTGTGATGTCATGTCTAATCTGATTTGTTTAGTTTCAGAATTTAGTATCAGAACTGGAAGTTATCAGAACTTAAGGCGTCAGAACTTATATCAGGACTTAAGTGTGGGTACACTTCAGATAAGGAAAACAGCTGATTTACAGGAAAAGATCTGGATTAAACAAGTAAAGATATGCATGAAGAATTGGACAGCTATAAGACTGCAGTAGATAATCTCTGATTGATGTATTCTAGGAAACAAAATCATTATCATATCAATTAGGAGATATCTTGTAACTGTGTAGTATATAAACACAGATTAGGGTTGTTATCATTCACGAGCATATTATTCATTATAACCCTAACAACTCTTAGTGATGTATGACATCACTGAGAGAGTAGATTAAACCTACTGTAACAGAGTTTGATATATTCAATAAACTTGTTTCTTGTTACAAGTAGTTTATAATCGAATTGATTGTAGATACTATATTCAACCCCCTTCTATAGTATGACTGAGGCCTAACAAGTAACCGGACCAATTTTAACGCTCTCCATGACAGTGTCCTTGCTTCTCTGTCTGCTATGAACAATTGGACACTCTGGTTTCTGCAATTTAGATGCTAAATAACTATAATCCCAAACGCATGGATTATGCTTACATTAATCCACACAAACCCAACAGAGATAGCTAAATGAAAATTGCCTTTTACGCATTTGATTTGATTTTGGGACACAATTTGTCCCATCTGAGCTTCTTCTTTTTTCCCAGTAAAAATTCAAGAGTTTGAAGTACGAATTCATTAAAAGGCATATTTATACATAAACATAAAGCTGGCTAAAGAAACTACAAAAACTATTGCAACCTAATATGGCAAAGATTTTTCTTTTTCAAACTGTCTCACCAACACACCTAGGTCGTATAAATAACAAGACAACCTAGATAATACGCCATACTCAGCTGCTATGAACATACAACAAACTATATATTCACTACTTCCAAATTCAGAAGCACAACGAATTAGGAAAAGCACTGGTAGGACTTGGAGTGTGATTGTTGCAGTAATTTGATATTGGTGGGCCATCAGGCAGTACTAAAGAACTTCTGATCACCTATGGAAAACCCAAGCCATCCACATTTATATCATCACCTGCCAAAATCGGGCAATCATTAGCATCGTGCTCAAACTGCCCACAACAAGTAATTGAGCAAAGACGCCGTTTCCTATATATATCCATCCCATCTCTTGATCTCCTCTCTTTCGACTTTTCCAGGGCAAGACAATCATGTGGAATTCTACAGAAACTTTGACCAACACCATCAGAATCTTCGACCTCTGGAAGAATCAATGAGTCTGATGGGCTATTATAAGAAATATGGTGAGCACCATGTGACTGTCCAGAGAAGCCTTTAATGCGAGTCAATGCCAAAGCAATATGATCACATGCAAAATCAAGTCGCTCCTCTGTCTCAGTTGATTCCGCAACTAGCGTTGAAACCATGGACTTTAACCACTGGGCTTTCTCTGCATGCTCCCCTAACGTTGAAGTTTGCATTACAGGTAAGGTGACATCTCTCCAACGCATGTGTAAATACTGGTCTGGAATATGGAAACAATTGTTTGTGGATATAACACGGAGGACATGCCTGCAAAGGATACCCGTAAACTCAAAGTGATGACAGCTACAGCTGGTGAACCCATCATGAGGGACCCATATCACTTTATACCCACCTTCCATCTTTGTATGGTGTCTCACAATGAAGTAACTTTCATCTATCATCAGGGAGGCATATTGTGGTGCCAGTACAAGCTCCTCTTGTAGTTTGCAGAAGGCAAATGGTGTGAGAACAGCAGCTGCATGAGATTCAATTGGTGAACCTGTTTTAAGGACAACTTTGTGGTCCTTACGATGCATCTTTTGCTTTAATTCTACTCGATCTTTTACATCAACCAGTGCAGCTATCTGAAAACAAGTGTACATGACAATGTTACCACATGTTACTAATTAACATATAATTAAGAGTTTAATTTGGCAATACCTGCTCAATGAGATTATCAAGTATGGACTGAGCACTCAAGAACCGTTGGATGTACGCAATTATTGTTTCTGATTGAGATGTACCTGTCATTCCCGCAAAGAAGTAACATCTAAGGAAAGGCAATGCCCAGTATGTACGTAAGGTATACAAGCTGGAAATGTGCTTATTCCCATGTAGTGCATATGTGTCAACCATCTCTCTCCATCCTGATTCGAACTCCTCCTCTGAGTGCAAATCATATAGCCGGAGAAACTCTGCCTTCCATCTATCATATTGTGAACCAAGCAGAATGGAAAACCAATTTGAAAAGTTTGGAACAATATGCCAAATGCAGAATGCATGCTTGCTGCTCGGCATCTCAGCAGCAAGAGATTCTTTAAGCCACATGTTTTGGTCAGTTAAAACTGTTTGTGGAGCCTTTCCATTCATAAATCCAAGGAATGTCTGCCAAACTCAATTTGTCAGAAACATAAAACAGTAACACATAGTGTTTTGCTAGAAACAAGTGTTTGACATTGAATAAGAGCCCTAGAATAAATCCAATATGCAACCAAAGACCTTAAATAATCTCTTTGACTGGACCCTAAATATATGCAGCGTGACAAAATGTAGTAAAACAGTTTTCATTAAGATTTTTCTTAAAAAGATCAGAGATCAGAGATGGAAGGAATGAGAAGATTAACCAAATTAAAGACAAGAGTTTTCAGAAAGGGGTAATGAAGTTCAGTTTTCCAATTAGGAATAATGCACTAAAGACAAGGAACTTAAGATCAGTACTCAAATTTTCAATCATTCAACAGTTGAAACTAATCTGAAGGATTCAAACACTCTAAAAAACTTTTAAAAAAGGGCATGTGAGTTTCCAACGTTAGTAAAAGTTTAAATAAGCTCGTAAATATGCATAGACTTTGAGATATGCATTATACATATAATTTCCTTGAGGAATATATGTTAGTAGCCTTCAGTCACGCCCCTAACCATCTTATTGGAGCAGACAAACTTAATAGCAGCAATGTATAATAAAACTATATACAATATAAATATAAGACCTATTGTAACTTTGCACCTTCAATGCCCAGGAGAAAGATTGAATATTCTCATCTCGTAAAAGCACAGCGCCAAAAAAGCAATTTGATCCATGATTGTCCACTCCTACCCAAATACCTAGGATCATATCATAAGCATCCAACCGGTGAGTTGTGTCAAACACTACGGCGTCTCCAAAAGCTTCGTATGACCGGATTGACGACGAATATGACCAAGCAATGTTTTCCAACCTGTTATTAGAATCAATCTTGAAGTTGTATTTAAAGTACGGATCCTTATCTTTTTTCTCCTTGCACATTTTGAGAAGGTCAAGAGCATCATTATCTTGGTCAACATTTCTAAAAGATTGCAGCAGGTTTCTCACATCTATTTCTGTAAATGGTAAACAACCTATCTTAACACCCTTCTCCAGCTCCATTAGCCTTAGCATTTGTCGCACTGACATCCCTGCTTTTGCAAACATGCAAATACGACTCTTATCATCTGCAGACAAAGTGCAGTAAGCAGGAAGTAAATGCACCTCGTTTTCCCTCAAAAGTTCATGGTTGTGGACATTGCTAAAACCAGTAATACGCCATTCAGGCACATCAAAATCTGCCCTTTTCACGATACGCATGTATGCCTGACATCCACAGCGTGAAGATTTTCTATTCCGTTGTAGCTTTCCATCTTCTGCTGGTTTTAACTGTGGATAACCCCCACGATGGCAAGTGAAATCCCTCCTTGTAATCCCCCTACCTACCCCATCTTTTCCACGTGTACGGTGGCGTCTGATCGAAAATCCACATTGCTTAGCAAAACTACAATAAAATTCATAGGCTGCATCTTGTGAGATAAACCTCTGGCCAATAAATGGAATGAGATTGACAGAAGTTTGTCGTGAAAGTATTGTATCCTCTGGAATTTCCTCGATACTGCCAATATCATCTGCTGACAGATCTGTACCATTTTCAGAAGTTTCGTTTACTAAACTTGTTATCTCAGGCATCATTCTGCACAATGTTAAATAAGACTGTATTTGCACCTGCACATAACAAAGTTCAGTCAATTAAAACACTAAGGCTAACTTACGGCAAGAAATTATAACCATGAAGATACTGGATATCTCTTCAGTTCGGAACAAGTTTTTAAGGAGCTTCTGTATAGGATGTCTTTGTTTTAGCTTTTAAACCCGGACATCATAATACAAGTAGAACAATTGTGGATGCATGGCTGGTAGATCCTTTATGTACGGAAAGGCTAAAAGTCAGAAGCACATCCACATATGCTTTTGGTTTATGCTCAATGTTATAAGTATTCAAGATTGATTTTATAACTGAAACACCATCTCACAGCAAATGTATTAATTCTCCTAAAGTCTTTAAACTCAATTAAATTATTTTACACAAAAGTACCATCTAACCTATAAATTAGTAAACAGCACAAATTTCTTATTTTATGCTGTTTTCTTGTAAAAATTCCTATTCAAGCCATACGGTACAAGACATTTGTTCTACCAAGAAAGCTTATAAGATCAATTAACCACCACAAGTGACCAATTATCCATATATATTCTTTCCATGTATAAAAAGCATACTGCAGATTCCGTCAGCTCTGTTTAAGCCATTAACTTCTAGACATAAGATCATAACAATTCCATACTTGTAAAGAGAACTTCGCAGCTGTGCCAATACCCAGAGAGATGATTTAAAAATAAAGAAAAACAACAAAGCAAGCTAACGAGCAGCTCGAAAGTTGTATTATTCTTCTACCCACTTATTCAAACTTCCGATAATAACAATAAAACAGCATTATATTCCGAAAAACTAAAGAGACTTATTATTAAAAAAATTAGCATCTTTAACAGAGAGTCTCATAAATTCAAGGTGAATAAATAACTATTAACATATCGAAATAATTCTTTACTTGGATTCAGCTTATATGCATAAATTACAAAAAAGGAAACAAACAAAATTGCATAATAAACACATTCAATTATGAAGTAAAAGCATCCAAATTTGTGTGTGTGTGGATACAAATGCAAAAAATACGATAGGATGTAGCTAATGCAAGCTAATTAAAAAGATACGTAATTATGAGCGTTACCGTAGAAGTCGTCGGAGGTCCGGCGGGTGCAATCGGAGCAGCTAGGGTTATGATTGGGGATAAATAATTAGGGGCAAGTTTTGTTAAATTTTATCACCCTCACTTGCCTTCATTTTTTACTCTTCTGTTTCTTGTTTGTTTGTTTGTTGAGGGTATTTTCGGAATATAAGGTTGTATTTTTCTAATTTAGAAACTCAAATAAGTAATTCCGATTAGACTCTCACTTCTCATTCTACTGCTTTATACAATTAAATAAGTTATATTAAAAAATAGTCATTTGAGTGAAGTTTTGTATAGACACAATGTGAATGAAAACTATGATGAACCAATTAATTATTATATGAATTTTATATAAAATTTATTTTTTTTGTCAATAATATTTAGTTAAAACAATATATTTAGTATCCTATTATATTTTGAAAAATTTATCAAAAATACCTATTTTTTTAAATTTATTTTTAAAAATACTATAAAAGTTACATATGAAGTAAGTAATAGTATGGTGTACACAAAGGTTGCACCATATTTTTGGATTTGTTTTTACAATTTTGGTATTTTTGAAAACATTCCCTATATTTTTCATATAATTAATACAAGTTAGTTAATATGATTTTGTAGTAGAGATAAAGCATTCATTAAAATGTAGTGTTATTAAGGGGAAAATTAAGATTTGATTTTTTACAACTATAAATATTAAAATAGTATTATTGTTAAAGGAAATAAAAATACAGAAATGCTTGTACCATGCTTAATCTTGTGGCCAATGTTGTATAGCATATGCATTTTATGGTGATTGGTGAACACATCTTTCTTGGAGTCCAACACATATTTTTCTTGGTGTGAATAAAGTTGTAATTTGAGAAAAAACTTGTACCTGACACACATGTGCATAGAGTTCCCCTGGCTTGGCTTTGAGCAACTCAGTTCTACGCTAGAGCTAAATGTAATGTGACAGCCTTGTAGACTCCTAGTTTCCATGCACCAGAATAGCTAATACAGTTGCCATTACAAATGAAATTATAAAATACAACATTAATAATTGGTTCAAATTCAGACTTATACTGTTACATTGGTATTTGGAGTGCTCCATACGCATACCAGGCAAAGCATATGTGGTAGCCAACCAAAGCATCAGCCAGACTTGAGTTGTGATTATGTGAAGCACACTCTAAATGATATGGTCCACTAACTAAGTGTTTCATTTTATGTCTTGTAATAGAAAAGAAGTTGGTAGGATATGCATACACATTTAAGAAAGAATCATACCAAGCTTTCTATAGCATCTGTACTCTGTACAACAGTTCATCAAAGCATAAGATTCCAAGTACATGTTGCTATCATTCTATTATGGCTTGTCTTAAATTAAGGGATAGAGACATGTATGAGATAGTACTTGTATTATATGTTGGTAGATGGTTTTGACCACAAGCACAAAGAACAAGCTCTAAATTCTTACATTTGCGTTCAAATTTGTAAGAAGCTAAAGAAAAGGAACAGGAGATGAAAAGTTGAAAGATATTTACCCTTGATTTGGACGATGGTTATGCTTCATCGGATTCCTGGCAGTCAGTTAGATTTGATCATCACAATTAAAGGAGACTGTGATGAAAGATCTGGATAGATTTGTCAAGAGAAGAGACAAGTATAAGAAGGTGGGAGAGGGTGGGTATTTGTTTGTTGTATGGACCACCCGGGACTGGGAAATCAAGCCTAATTGCAGCAATGGCTAACTATCTGAAGTTTGACATATACGATTTGGAGTTTGACATATTGATTGCACCATTGAGTTGCAGGATAGGGTGAGTGCAACTAAAGCAGTGAAGCCACCAGACCACGAATCTCATGGTAAAGAAGCAAGCAATGGATGGATGTGCATATTCACATGTCTAATTGCACTCCGTGTGGCTTCAAACTTCCTTGGCATTTCAAAGAGATTGAGGAATTGATACCAACCACAGAGGTGACTCCGGCTCAAGTAGCTCAACACCTGCTTAAGAGTGATGAAACTGATGTCTCGCTTCATCAGTTTTATGCACACAAAAAGAGCAAGGAAAATGAAGATGGCAAGGCCAAGAAAGCAACAGAGAAGCTGATTGAGTTGGTTTCAGAGGCAGGCCAAGATGGCCAGACACGTGATCAGGATTAAGGAAGACAAATTTCACAAACCACAAGGCTTTTTATTGTTCTGTTAACAAAACTGTAGTAACTGTTATTTTCATTCTGTGCCTGCTACTGCAATAACTTGTATCAGAATGACTTTACTACAAAATGCTAATCTTAAGATTCAAAACAAGCACTTCATATGCATCATTAGTATGAAAATCTCTTGCTAAAGATGGAAATTATTTGTTAAAATCGACTGATCGTTAGCTTCTGTCTGTAAATCTCTTACTGATTTTAATTTTATTCTCTTTCGTCTCTTAATTAAGCATGTGATAAAAAAAATAAGATTAAACTTTTAAAAAGGCAAAAAGACTGTTTAACTGTGTTCAACAACACCTTTGCATCTGGCAAGAGTAACAAGCGATTAGTACGAAATTTACATGAAAGGTGAGCAAAAATCAGGGTGGATGCAAACATAACAAAAAGGGAACATGCATTTGTGGCATGAACAACATAGTAAGGTTAACACAGTAATAAGTTCTAGACACTACTACAGTACTTTTAAACTTTGGACACGTCTACTCGCAAAAATCTTGCACCATCTGGAGTTCAAATGTTCTAACCAGCACAGATTTGCTTCATACACAGGCCCTACCCAATGGAGTTAATAGTACTTCCAAACCCAAACCACCAACTGTACCTGCAAGGATGCAAACTACTATCGTGAAAACACACAAGTCCAGGGGTTACAACTAACCAGATGCAAATCATGCAGGGGATAGTACATTACAACTAACCAGATGCAAATCATGCACATACATACATGCTTGTAGGAGATATAACTTCACATTTTTTTAATTTTGGTCAAAAATAAAGAGAGAACTTGGTCTAGAAAAAGTTGTACACATCAACTGATTGGTAGGAGAATTTAAATAAGGCTTAATTATAACTTAACTTTTAAAGTATTACATGATGTACACATAATATATTTTAACCCTTTAATTATTAAATTTGTGCACTTTAACCCTTTTATTAATTTTTTTACCGAAATCACCCTTGAGGATTATAATGTTCGCAGTCATATACTTCAAGGGCAACATTGTTAGTAAATTATTTTCTTGTCATTTTTTATTTAAATTACTACTTACAATAAAAAAGTCAAAATTAGAATATGATAAATTATTTACATTAGTTTTATCATCTAAACTATTAATATGATAAACAATATTATAATATTTTTATATATTAAGTAAATTCAAACCATCTATTTGAAAATTAATACAATTATATAAAAATTATTAAAGGGTTAAAATGTATAAAACTCATTGTTAAGGGGCAAAAATATACAAAACTTGTAGTTAAGGGGTAAAAATAAACAACTTTGAGGGTAATATTGGAAAATATTTTAGCAAAAGAGTTAAAATGTACAAAACTTATAGTTAAGGGATTAAAATATACAACTTTTTTTGTTTAAAGGTTCATGTGTACAACGTATTGTACTTTAAGGGCGAGATTATAATTAAGCCTTTAAATAAAACATAATCAAGTCGTACTAATTAGGAAAGCAACAAAATGAAAAAAAAAAAGTTCGTCAAAGAGAAAGGTAGAGTCAAGTTCTATGGAGACCACGTTTTTGTTGGAGACCACAGAGACTACTTATGTTCCGCAACTAAAATCTTGCATAAAAACATTGCAAAACGTATTATTTTGCGACTTATGTTCTATAAAGATCATTATTTTATTTAAAATCATGAACATCAAACATGTACCGCATGTAGAACATTACAAAATGTTTTATTCTACGAAACATGTTTAATTTGCTGAACATTTGTTCAAATTGCAGAACATACACATTATACATATTAAACTTAAATGGTCTTCAACAAATTTAATGAATAGTGACATTCGTAAAACATACTTCACAAAAAACAAATTTGATAGTGTTTTGATTGCAAAACATAAGTGGTCTCCGAGTTCTTCAACAAAAACGTGGTCTTCATAGAACTTGACATGAGAAAGGTGTATATAATTTCCTGACTATCTACCTAAACTTGAACATTTCTTCCAAAAAGGATATCATGCAAGCTAAAGTACAGAGATTCCCTCAGTACAAGTCACAACTAACTACCTAGGGAATATATACACACACACATATACTAGGTGCGTATAATTGCATGTGAACTGCTTTTGAGGCATTTAAGGCTGGGCAGGAAACTAGTATCTGGTTAGGAACTTCCTGTACTGTGGGAAAAGCTGCTAGAGCTTTCTAATGAGGCCTACTTGCTTGCTTCGCCAATCAAATACTTGTAAAAACTTTTGACCTTATCTGCTTCTAATTCTAATCCAGCACTTTCCTCTAAGATTACCGATATCATCCTAAAAAGGATCGATTGTTTCTGGAGATCCACAACTGCAGCAAACTCTTCACAACAACAGAGTAGAGTATTAACTGATTTGGATGACGGTCAATTTGACAACTTCTTTAACATTCCCAAACAAATTTGTACTAATGAAAGTAGTGAGGCTGCCACAACTATCACAAGTGACATGGTAGGATTATCAACTCAAACTTATGTGGAACAAAATGTAGCGGGGTTAGATAATTTAAATGTTAGCTGGGTTGATATTCATCAAGTGTTGAATGACTGTACTATATTCATATGAAACGGGAAAAGGAGAAGGTAAAAAAGAGCTGATTATCAAGATCGGGAATCAAGAATCATGTATCCACAGTTTGCGGATAATGTAAGATCAAGTTTTTTACATTAATCAATATTGGAAATTGCAGAGCAAATAGGGCAACCACTGGAACATGAAAATGGTGGAAACTGGAGTTGAACCTTTAATACTCACAGGACAGAAGCAATGAAGAGAATGATGTATGAAGAAAACTTCTCTGCATCTCTTTACGCACAAGATGAACTATCCGAAAGGTTAAGTACGATTTGTCGATCAGGACATGAAACCCTAATATGGAGATCAGAATAGCTTACTTAAGTTGTGACGGAAATGATAGTAATTCGTGATTCAAGTTAGTAGTATATGGGGTTACTCTAGCTAGTACCTGTGCGTGTGGTGTGTGTGTCATGTTTATGCCTTCAAGATATCAATATTAATGAATGAATTTTAGTTTTTGTCCTAAAAAAGGAAAAAAAACTGTGCTCACATCAGTCTACGTGTGATTAGATTGACAAAGAAGCCTACAATGATTTGATAAGTGGAGGGTCTGAATATGTAGTGAGCCACCGAGTTTTCACTAGCAGCTACCTCTTCTTACTGAATAATCAATCAAGGAAATGAGTTACTCCTTGGTCTCTTGATCTTTTATTCATAGAGCAAGTAAATTTAAATAAGAAGACAGCCAGTAATAAGCAGACATCGCATGGGATAGTAGAATGCTAATGGCCTCGCCTCTAAGGCACTATTATACTTCTTCATCAATTGGTCTCTAAGGCACTGCTATTCTGTAGAATTCATAAATAGGTTCTAGTTGTACACTAAATTACTCTTTGATACAGCTTAAAAATGCAAAAAAAAAAAAAATACAAAACATTGTTACGTAATCATATCATCACTAATATCTCAGGGAGCATCATAAAGATATTGAAATTCATTATCACTGGATTTGGAGATTACTAGATTACATTCCTTTTGTACTCTCCAAGTATCCTTGACCAGCACTCTAAATAATTAACATATTTGAAACTATAAACATAACCTAAGTGACTTCTCTATTCCCGGTGTTGAGAATTCCAAGCTTTGTATGCCTAAAGTAATATCCTACTTGAAAAGAAAAGATAGGATATGGCACAATTCAAGAAGTATAGCATTTTATACATTTTAAGCCATAAAAAATACCTTGTAAAATTCATGATGACAGTAAACCAACCTGAGTTTATGGAAAATGATAGTTTTATAAATGCCCTAGTGAATCTATCAATAAGTCTTGCGTTAACTGAATATTCCTGAGATTGTATTGGTCAATTAATCTCTGACGGCAATAAGTTTCATAATAAATATCTAACATATTCTTTAATACTTGGATAATGCATATACACCTAATGATTAACGGAATAATTCAATTAAATATCTCCGGGCATCTTGAAAACTATCTTATTTCTCTAGTAACTTAAAGTTATCATTATTCGATTAGCACAAAAAAAAGCGATCATTATTCATTATTATATGAGATTAATACCCTTATAATGTAATAGTTACTATCATTTAAAAAAAAAGGTTCATCAAACAGTATATTTTAAAAAAAAAGTTTTTGTTTATCAGGTGGAACCTTGACTTCCATGGATTACCATTGAAGAAGATATAACCTAAGATTGACATTAATCATTCTGCAGGAATTTGGAGCAACTCTCTGATTCCCTCACAAACCTGCACCACAATCCAATAAAAGAAAACGTGATTAAAAGAACACTGGTATGTGGGACTGTAACTTTATTACTTGAAAGCATCATTGCAACTTCTTTTACAAGGAGAACATAAACATCTTTGATCTTACTGTTAGGAATATGTGTATTAGTTTGATGATAAGTTAAGCAAAACACTTAAGTAGAAATCTAGTGTTTGTAGCCTCAACGGATAAGACCATCTTGGCTATCCGTTGAAGGAGTAGCTTTACTTAGCAATAAGTTTAGTATTGTAGCACATTTCACTCTCTGGTTTCAAGCTGTAATTCTTAGATGTTGTTAGGAAATAATCAGTCATGTTGACTACTAATGGATGTACAAATAGGAGGGCTAATTGTAAATATTTCATGCCTTGTAATTTTGTATAAGTGAAGAAGTGTCAACGGATATTGAAGACCTTCAACGGATAAGAAACAAAGCTTCAACGGATGTCTCTAATGCTTCAACGGATAATATCTATCAACGGATAAGTACTTCAACGGATAAAGACTTCAACTGATAATGCATCAACGGATAAAGCTTCAACGGATAAAGCCTCAACGGATAAGGCATCAACGGATGAAAGCTTCAACGGATGCTTAGTTCATTAGCAGTTGATAGTGACAATTCACAAGCTGACAGAAGCACATGGGTTGACAAAGACATACTGGAATGTGGAAGCCTCTAGGAGGAATCAAGAAAATGCAGCATTTCCATTCTGATGCAAACAAGGAAGTATTCAAAGATTTACAGATTATCCTAGATTGCATTGGATAGAGAAATGAAGAAGAAACATGTGAAGAATCTTTTCAATTGTATTTTACAGTTTGTCTTCACTTGTAAACTTGGTGATATATAAACCAAGTAGCAGCTAGTAATTAGATATGAATTTTCCTGAGCTGTTTAGAAATATCAAAAGAGAAAATCATCTAGTTTGTACTAGGAAGCAGCTGTGATTTAATTCTTTGAATCACAGATTTTCTGAAATAACACATCTCTGGTGGAACAACAAATCCACCAGAAAAGTTTTTAAGTTCTTTGTGCTCATTACATTTGTGTCTGAATATATATCTGTCTGCATTAGCTTCAAGCAATTCACACACATTTGATCACTCAAACACTTAGCCTTAGAAACTGCTCAAAACTTGAAAAAGTTTTGAGATTTACATTCAACCCCCTTCTGTAAATCTCATTGTTAGTCCACTGGGAATAACAATTTGTATCAGAGCAAGCTCTTAACATACAAAGAGTTTAAAGATCTATTCTGCTAACATCATGAGTGCACAGAAGAATCCTCCTGCTACCATGAGTAGGAAGGATATTGGAGTAAAGATCCCAGTCCTGGAAAAAGATAATTATCATCACTGGAAAGTGAAGATGCATTTACATCTTCTTTCTCAAGATGAAAGCTACATCAACTGTATTGAAAATGGTCCTCACATCCCTCACAAAGTAGCCACAGCTGCTACTGCAACAGTTGCTGTTGGACAGTCCATTCCCAAGCCAAAAGCAGAATGGACTATTGAAGACATGGAAGAAATCCGCAAGGATAAGAGAGCCATGAACATTTTATTTAATGGCTTAGATCAAGATATGTTTGACAATGTCATCAATAGCCAAACTGCAAAGGAAGTTTGGGATACTGTACAAATCATCTGTGAAGGTACTGAGCAGGTCAGAGAGAACAAGATGCAGCTTCTTATTCAACAGTATGAATATTTTCACTTTGAAGAAGGTGAATCATTAAATGATACCTTTAACAGGTTTCAGAAACTGTTGAATGGATTGAAGCTGTATGGTAAAGTGTACCAAGTCAAGGACTCCAACTTAAAATTTCTTAGGTTTCTGCCAAAGGAATGGAAGCCCATGACTGTCTCTTTGAGAAATTCTCAAGATTATAAGAACTTCACACTTGAAAGATTATATGGAATTCTGAAGACTTATGAACTTGAAATGGAGCAGGATGAGCTGTTGGAAAAGGGAAATAGAAAAGGAGGAACAGTTGCTCTTGTAGCTGACAGTGAGAAGATGGAAGCCAGGAATGAGGAGAAGACAATGCCAAGTCTCAAAATTGGCACAAGCAAATCAGAATCAAGCAAGGTTAAAGAGCAAGTTGCTGAGGATGAAGACAATTCCAGTCAGGATGAATCTGATGATATTGAAGAACATTTGGCCTTTCTGTCCAGGAGGTTTGCAAAAATGAAGTTCAGGAAAAACACAAAGTTCACTAAGCCAAACAAAAACATGGTGGACAAATCAAAGTTCAAATGTTACAACTGTGGCATTAGTGGACACTTTGCAAGTGAGTGTAGGAAGCCAAATTCTGAGAAAAAGAAATTTGAGCAAGTGTATTACAAAAAGAAGTATTTTGATTTGCTCAAACAAAAGGAAAGTGTTTTTCTCACTCAAGATGATTGGGCAGCAGATGGGGTAAATGAAGATGATGATGTGAAATATGTCAACCTAGCCCTGATGGCTAATTCTGATGAAAATGAAACTAGTTCATTAAGCAACCAGGTAATAACTACTGATCTCTCTCAGCTTTCTAAACATGAATGCAATGAAGCCATAAATGATATGACCAATGAATTATATCATTTGCGTGTTTCCCTTAAATCACTAGCAAAAGAAAAAACACTAGGATCAAGGAGAATAATGTGTTTTTAAGTGATAGGAATGCTGTGTTAGAGGATCAGGTAATTGAGCTTGAAAAGATAAAACTTAAATGCTTGACTGTTGAGAGTGAACTAGCAGAAGCTGTTAAGAAAGTAGAAATTCTTTCTACACAGTTAGAAAGTGAGCAAGAGGTAATCAAAGCCTGGAAAACATCTAGGGATGTTAGTGTTCAGATTGCAAAGGTTCAGGGAAGTGAATCATTCTGTGAGGATGCCTGGAAGAAAAACAAAAAGGAGTTAGAATTAATTGATGGATTGTCAACGGATGTGGAATCAACGGATGATGAAAGTTATCCGTTGAAGGAAGAAAAGGAGCATCCGTTGAAGGCTCATCAATTAAAACAGGCAAGTTCTTTTAAAAATAATCTCAATAAAAAGAATGATTCAACTCTCAAGAACTTTGTCAAAGAAGGAGCTAGCACATCCAGAGATGTCAGTAAGGTGAATATAGGACACATGACTTTAGATCAGCTAAAAGATAGGCTTAAGTTGGTTGAGGATAAGAAGGAAACTAAAAGAAAATCTAAAAGAAATGGGAAGGTAGGGATTAATAAACATAACAATTACACACCTGATAGGTATGCTCCTAGAAAAAGCTGTGTGCATTGTAAAAGTGTTAATCACCTATCTGATAATTGCAAATCTGTTAAAAATGCTCCCATGCCTTCAAATCCCTCCATGTCTAACATGTCTATGTCACCTCTGCATGCTATGCCTGTTATGTCTCACCAGAATCCCCATGCACATTTTGCAAACATGCCATATATTAACAATCCTTATTTTACTGCATTTAGTATGCCTCAAATGCCATACAATATGCCTATGTGGAATAATATGTTTGCACAACCTATGCCTTATCAAATTCAATCAAATGTGTTAAATGATTCTGTGACTAACCCTACACTTCAATCAACCACATCTGAGACCAAGGTTGACCCAAAGTTACCTAAGTCAAAAGATGTAGGAGGAATAAAGTCTAGGAAAAAGACTAACAAGGCTGGACCCAAGGAAACTTGGGTACCAAAATCAACTTGATTGATTTTGTTGTGTGCAGGGACAAAGAAGGGATCTATGGTACTTGGACAGTGGTTGTTCAAGACACATGACAGGAGATTTCACCCTGCTCACAGAGTTTAAGGAGAGAGCTGGCCCTAGCATAACCTTTGGAGATGACAGCAAAGGATTCACTATGGGATATGGCTTGATTTCAAAAGAAAATGTCATCATTGATGAAGTTGCATTGGTTGATGGTCTCAAACACAATTTATTGAGCATCAGTCAACTATGTGACAGAGGGAATACTGTTTCCTTCAATTCTGAAGCCTGTATTGTCATAAGTAAAAAGGACAATAAAGTGGTTCTAACTGGAGTTAGAAAAGGGAATGTGTACTTAGCTGATTTCAACTCTACAGATGCAGAATCAATTACTTGTCTTCTCAGCAAAGCAAGTCCAGTTGAAAGTTGGCTATGGCACAAGAAGCTGTCTCATTTGAATTTCAAGACAATGAATGATCTAGTCAAAAAGGACTTAGTTAGAGGAATGCCTCTAGTGGAATTCACAAGGGATGGACTGTGTGATACTTGTCAGAAAGGAAAGCAAAAAAAAGTATCATTCAGCAAGAAGCTTGAATCTGCAATTGATGAATCACTACAACTTCTACACATGGATCTTTTTGGACCAGTCAATGTATTGTCAATTTCAAGGAAAAGATACTGCCTAGTGATTGTAGATGATTTCTCAAAGTTTTCATGGGTTTATTTTCTTGGATCAAAGGATGAAGCTAGTGAAATCATCATCAATCATATCAAGCAAGTCAACAATCATCCTGATTTCAAAATAAGGAATATTAGGAGTGACAATGGAACTGAGTTCAAGAATTCAACCATGAAGTTGTTCTGTGAAGAAAGTGCGATCATGCATGAGTTCTCAGCTCCAAGGACTCCACAACAAAATGGTGTGGTGGAAAGGACTCAAATTTGACAACATTGAGATATACTGTGATGATAATGAAGATGAGAATGATGAATAAGGCATCTCAAGAAGAATTCAGAATCTGCCTTTGGATAATGCACAGAATGCTGCATCCGTTGAAAGTCATAATTCAGCTTCCGTTGAAAGAAGCAATGCAGTATCCGTTGAAAGACAAAGTGCATCATCCGTTGAAGTTCATAATGAAGCATCCGTTGATCACAGTCTGTCAACGGATAATCAATTCACTTCATCAGTTGATAGAGCTCCCAATTCCTTTCAAAGGATCAGCAACTCAGGGGGAGTTTCAACAAATCAACATTCTATCTCACATCATGACAATACTGAGGCAACCTCATCTAGGGCTAATATACCACCTCAAAGGAAATGGACCAAGAATCACCCTTTTGAACTAATCATTGGTGATGTTACATCAAAAGTACAAATTAGAAGGGCTACTCAAGATGAATGTCTGTAAAGTAGCTTTCTATCACAGGAGGAACCTAAGAGAGTGGAAGAAGCTCTATTGGATCCAGATTGGATTTTAGCAATGCAAGAGGAGCTAAACCAATTTGAGAGGAACAAAGTATAGAAGCTGGTACCCAAGCCAAAGAACAAGAGTTCTATTGACACAAAATGGGTATTCAGAAACAAGATGGATGAAAATGGCATTGTCATAAGGAATAAAGCCAGATTGGTTGCTAAAGGCTATTCTCAACAAGAGGAAATAGATTTTGATGAAACATTTGCTCCAGTTGCCAGACTTGAAGCCATCAGAATCTTTCTAGCCTATGCAGCTAATGCCAATTTCAAAGTCTATCAAATGGATGTCAAGAGTGCATTTCTAAATGGGGAATTGGAGGAAGAAGTTTATGTAAGCCAACCTCCAGGTTTTGAAGATCCAAATTTTCCAGACTATGTGTATTATCTGTTGAAAGCACTCTATGGACTAAAGCAAGCACCTAGAGCCTGTTATGAGACTTTGTCAAAGTTCCTTCTAGATAATCACTTCACAAGAGGTACTGTTGACAAAACTCTCTTCTTTAGAAATGTTAATGGCTCTAAGATACTTGTACAAATTTATGTAGATGATATTATATTTGGATCTACAGATGATAAGCTTTGTAAAAAGTTTGCTAAATTAATGCAAAGTAAATATGAAATGAGCATGATGGGAGAGCTTAATTACTTTCTTGGTTTACAAGTTAAACAAGTTAGTGGTGGAATTTTCATTAGTCAAACTAAATATATTTATGATCTTTTGAAGAAGTTTGACTTAATGGATTGTTCACCTGGAAAAACTCTCATGGCCACTGCCACTAAACTTGAATTAAACAAGCCTGAAAAGTCTGTGGATATTACAAGTTATAGAGGCATGGTTGGCTCACTTTTATATTTAACTGCTAGTAGACCTGATATAATGTTTTCTACATGTCTCTGTGCTAGATTTCAAGCTGACCCTAAAGAATCTCACTTGGTGGCTATTAAAAGAATTTTCAGATATCTCAAGGGGACTCCAAATCTAGGAATTTGGTACCCTAGAGAGTCTGGTTTTGATCTAATTGGCTACTCAGATGCAGATTATGTAGGTTGCAAAATAGACAGGAAAAGCACAACAGGCACCTGTCAATTTCTAGGGAACAAACTTGTATCATGGTTCAGCAAGAAGCAGAATTCTGTTTTCACATCAACAGCTGAAGCTGAGTACATTGCTGCTGGTAGTTGTTGTGCACAGATACTATGGATGAGGAATCAACTATTTGACTATGGTCTGACTGTTGACAGAATTCCAATATTCTGTGACAACACAAGTGCCATTGCCATTATTGAAAATCCAGTGCAGCACTCAAGAACCAAGCACATTGATATCAAGTACCACTTCATTAGGGAACATGTGATGAAAGGTACAGTGGAACTTCATTTTGTTCCAAGTGAAAAGCAGATTGCAGACATATTTACCAAGCCACTTGATGAATCAACATTCACAAGATTAGTAAGTGAGTTAGGTATGCTTAATTATTCATAATCTATGTCATCTATATAATCTGTCTTGAAGCCTGAAATAAATTTGCTGCAAGAACAAAGCTGGCTTTAATTAAGACTTATCCTATCAACGGATATTCTCTATCCGTTGAAAGCCAAAATTGTTCTATCAACGGATGATCATTATCGGTTGAAAGACAAATACATTTCTGGTAATTTTATCCTTCAACGGATAAAATGGTGTTGTTCATCAACGGATAACTATTTCCCTTATCCGTTGAGGTGTCACGTCAGTTACTATAAGTGAGTCACAGCCGTTGATTCTTTTACTCAACCGTTGATACAGATATACAGTGTTGTATGTATTTGTATTTAAGGTAGTTTTCAGAATTTCTACAGTTTTATTTATTCCTAAACGGCTGTAACTTACTTAAAAGTATCATTTAATCATTTTATTTACGTTTTAATTCAAGAAAGTATAAAAGCCCAATTGAACTCTTATTCTCACTTTACGCTTTCTTGCAATTCTTATTCTCTTTCTCTCTATATTCTCAAGTTTTTCTCTGCAACCTCTACTCACAACAATGGCACCAGTAGTCAAAATTATGTCTCAAACAGGATTTGTTTATGAAAAGAATAATTTCATAGCTTTGGTTGAAAAGAATGAAGCCCATTCTGATTATCACAAGATGATAGACTTCATCAAAAACTGCAAACTAAACTATGCAATGCTGGAAGCCCCAACCATCTACTGTGAGGTGATTGAGGAGATTTGGACAACTGCAGAGTTCAACTCCACAGATATGACTATTGCCTTCTCTATCAAAGGTAAGGACTATTGCATTAATTGTGATGATATACAATCTTGCTTTAAATTGCCTGAGAATAATGCCATGACACCACACACTGATAAAGATGTCTCTGCTATGCTAGATTCCATAGGCTATGCTTTTGATTCTGCTAGTTTAGGTAGTATTAGAAGGAAAGGCCTTAGGAAAGAATGGAGTTTTCTTCGAGATGCCTTTATTAAGGTTTTCTCTGGGAAGATTAGCAATTTTGATGCTATCACTTCATCTCTTGTTAATATGCTCTATATGCTAGTTTCTGATAGGTACTTTAATTTTAGCAACTGTGTTATGCTAGAATTAGGTTCCAGATTAGGTAACAAAGCTAATAGACCACATAACATCTACTATGCTAGATTATTTATGTTATTGGCTAACCATGTTGCTGAAGGTTTGGTTATATCCAATGAGAATAATAAACTCAAATGCGAGAAAAGGGTCCTTGCAGACCTTTTGAAAATGAACCTCAACAGCCAGGTGTCATTGGTATACTTGCCAATCATGAATGCACCACAGGTAAGTGAGGTAAATACTTCTATAACTCCTACTATTTTCAACCCCAATGTTTCTTTGCCTTCTAGTGTGGCTATGGAACCTGTGTCTTTGTCCAAACAGGCTCCTACCAAAGCCACCAAATCTAAAGTTTCCAAAGTTAAGTCAAAGAAACCTACCTCTGTTGTTTCTTAAAAGACAACAGTTGTAACAACTACCATAAACCCTAAAGGGAGTGAACAGGGTGTGAGTGGTGAGGGGAGGGGTGAACATCAAAAAGCCCCCCAGGATAAGGTGGGAGAGGTGAGTGGTACCCAAACCAGCCAAGCCACAGTCTCTCAAAAGACTGTGGTGGTTCAAAAGGAGTCCAACACATCCCTAGTTGCATCCTCCCAAAAGGGTGTAACTATTGAAAAAAGTCCCCAACCAGGAACATAGAACAAAAGAGGGAGGGACACTGAAGCCACACATTCACCATTTAAAGCCTTTTCAAGGAAGAAGAAGGCCAAGACCCTAGTTTCCACACAAGGGACACACACAACACTGATACATCCACCTGCATCTCTTGCATTTGCAGCATTACCAGCAAAATCTAAGTGTGCATGAGCTCAAGCAGGACATTGCTGATCTGAAATCCTAAAATGCTGAAAAATTGGATTCAGTTATACCCTATGGTACTATGCAAGATTTGTTGGGGAGACTGAAGAAAGCATCTGATGCTGACAAGAGGCTCGCCAGATTGGAAGATAGGGTTCAAATCATTGAAGACTCTATGGTCACCATTCTTCAGAATCAACAAACTTAAACAAATCTACTCATGCAGCTGGCACAAGCACAAGGCTTGACCCCTACCCTTGATGATAACAAAAAGGGGGAGAAGAAAGGGGAAGGGGAAGGAGAGCCATCTACAACAGTTCAGATTTCTCAAGTGCTAGTTCCTGTCATCACAACTTCTCCAACTATTCAAGTCAAAGGAAAGCTAGATGGAATTGATCTAATCCAGATAGCAGCAGCTGAATTGCAAGTCAAAGAACAAAGGAAGAAGATTGATGAAAAGATGCCAACTAATATTTGGTTCTACAACTTCTCAATCACAATCTGTGAAGCATAGCACAAAAGTGGAATCAATTATTATGGAACTCAAGCCAGTAGAGAGGCATAAGGATGGAGAAACTTCTTCCAAAGATCTGCAATCTATGGTTCTCAAGCCCAACAACAGATCCAATAAGGACTCTACAAAGAATTCTCTAAAAGAGGTGGATTTTCCTCTTCCAAAAGCTGATGAGGACAAGCTTTTAGGTAGAAGTATTGCATATCTCAAAGAGACCATGGATGAGGCTGTAAGGAGAAACATGGCTATTATCTTCAGAGAGGGAAAGAGCATATGTGTGATGCAAGGACATCCCAAATTCTCAATAGCCAAGAGGGAAGAAACCAAAAGGTTGAAGAAAGAAGCCAAACAACTAAAGGCTGACAAAAGAGCACAAACAAAGCTTGAAAAACTGCTAAAGTCAAGTCAGGCTGAAGAACAGAAAGAAATTGAAGACAAAGGTGAAGATGAAGCTATGGGGGACATGGTTGGTACTGAGATGGAGGAAAGAAGTAAGGAAGAATGGCAGAAAGGGAAAAGAAAGAAGGTCAATGCAAAGAGAAAGAAGGTAGATAAGACTGAAGAAACCTAATCAATATTCAAACCACTACCCTCTATTCCTGAACCCATTGTACCTGACCCCTTCATGAACATTAATGGTGAAACAATCATTCCCAAGGAGGAACCAATTGATTGGGACACCATCAAATTGCCCACCTTCCTAACCTATTCTCCACCATCAAAGAAGCAGAAAAGAAGAATCAAATCAACACCCTCCAAAGCCTCAATCAAATTCACACAGAAGCCTAAGCCTAAACCTCAAACCTCTAAAGATGATTATGTTCACATCTGTGACATAAAAGAATTTTCAGACATTGAACTCTATCTGGATGAGCTGGAGGATGTAAGGGGAATAGCTGCCTACAGACAGCTACCAGAAAAACTAGTGTTCAAATACAAAGGAGCTGGGGAAAGAACATGGCATCTTCACAGAATTCTGAATGAAGGCTACTCTACCTTGATCAGAGTCTACTCAGCCATACAAAGGGATTCTGGCTTTACCAGGACTGCCAAGACTGAGATTCTCAACAAGATTGCCAACATAAGGAAAACTTGGAGGGAGCCCAATGCTTTGCCTAGAACTTTACTTATTCAAGAAAGAGGAATTACAATTCACAAATCACCTCATTGGTTGATGGAGTTCAGAGACAACAAAGGAGTCAGAAGATTTTTCAGAATTGAAGATCAGCTAAAGATTGCCAGTAATGAAACTCTCAAGGATATGCAATCTAAGTTAGATATCAATGAAGAAGATGAAGCTGAATTCTTTAGACAACTTCAACTTCAAATAGAGGAGAATGACAGGAGGCTAGGAAAGAAAACCAGGGATCAAAGGAAAAGAAATTAATTTGCTCAGGCTAAAGGAGCACCCTTGGAAACAATGTAATTCTTCAATTCCATCTCAGCATATACATTTTTATAGCACTTTTGAATTTCTGCTTTATTACAGTTTATAAATTTGTTAAGTGTTTTGTTATCATCAAGCTAAACCCAAATTTATGCCTACAGTTCTAGTAGACATAAATAGGGGGAGATTGTTAGGAATATGTGTATTAGTTTGATGATAAGTTAAGCAAAACACTTAAGTAGAAATCTAGTGTTTGTAGTCTCAACGGATAAGACCATCTTGACTATCCGTTGAAAGAGTAGCTTTACTTAGCAATAAGTTTAGTATTGTAGCACATTTCACTCTCTGGTTTCAAGCTGTAATTCTTAGATGTTGTTAGGAAATAATCAGTCACGTTGACTACTAATAGATGTACAAATAGGAGGGCTAATTGTAAATATTTCATGCCTTGTAATTTTGTATAAGTGAAGAAGTGTCAACGGATATTGAAGACCTTCAACGGATAAGAAACAAAGCTTCAACGGATGTCTCTAATGCTTCAACGGATAATATCCATCAACGGATAAGTGATTCAACGGATAAAGACTTCAACTGATAATGCATCAACGGATAAAGCTTCAACGGATAAAGCCTCAACGGATAAGGCATAAACACATGAAAGCTTCAACGGATGCTTAGTTCATTAGCAGTTGATAGTGACAATTCACAAGCTGACAGAAGCACATGGGTTGACAAAGACATACTGGAATGTGGAAACCTCTAGGAGGAATCAAGAAAATGCAGCATTTCCATTCTGATGCAAACAAGGAAGTATTCAAAGATTTACAGATTATCCTAGATTGCATTGGATAGAGAAATGAAGAAGAAACATGTGAAGAATCTTTTCAATTGTATTTTACAGTTTGTCTTCACTTGTAAACTTGGTGATATATAAACCAAGTAGCAGCTAGTAATTAGATATGAATTTTCCTGAGCTGTTTAGAAATATCAAAAGAGAAAATTATCTAGTTTGTACTAGGAACCAGCTGTGATTTAATTCTTTGAATCACAGATTTTCTGAAATAACACATCTCTGGTGGAATAACAAATCCACCAGAAAAGTTTTTAAGTTCTTTGTGCTCATTACATTTGTGTCTGAATATATATCTGTCTGCATCAGCTTCAAGCAATTCACACACATTTGATCACTCAAACACTTAGCCTTAGAAACTGCTCAAAACTTGAAAAAGTTTTGAGATTTACATTCAACCCCCCTTCTGTAAATCTCATAGTTAGTCCACTGGGAATAACACTTACATTTACCATTAGTATACACCTTGCATAATTATTATCAAATATAAACCAACTCCATCCACTCAAGTATTTATTAACACATTTTAAAAGAAACTTCTAGAGCAAAATTTTACCTCTCAGTTGATCCAGTTGGTCTCTAACTTGTAGTAAATAGTATCATGATAGTAGACACAATGTAGGCACAATGGTCACCATATTTTAATATCTAAAATGTGGGAAACTAAAAAAATTGTATCTCGGGTTTTGTAATAGGAATGCCAAAGAAAAGCGCCATGCATTTGACTATTGTATGTATATAGACCTCTACTAAGTGGTATATTTTCCCTATTCTGCTACTGAAGATGTACATTGAGAGTGCAGCTGGAACAAGATCTGTTAAAAAATGAGATTAGGGAGAGGGTGGAGGGCCAGAATTAAGCATACCATCTTGATCTGGGCTTTGATAGATGCAATCAGTCGAGTACACTCCTCTATTTGCCTGCAGGTACAATTTATGACAAATTAAAAAAGGAATTGCAATGTTTGTTCAAGTTCAATATGCATGTGCTAACAGAAAAAGAAGTCAGCAAAAACCAGGGAAATTTTCAACTACCAAACAAAAGAAAAACGAGAAAATAAATTTGGGTGATTTGACCGTGGAAGAATCATTACTCCAAAGGTTCCCCAACCATGGAAAGGGGAAAAGCAATTGATCACACCAGTGAATGAGACTCGATACAATATTTCAAAATATTCCAATAGTCAAGTCTAAGCTAATCTTGTATAGGGAATAGAAACCCTAAAATGTATATTATATTATACTCCTAACCAAACATTAAAAAAAAATATATCCAAATATATACACTTTTTATCTCTACACCGAACACATCTAAACTAATTAATAACATGTATAGATAATTAGATATACTCCTTAATGCTCACTTCCGTTTCAATCAAATATTCATCAACAGGATAAGACAAATATAAGAGGGTCAACCTGGCCAATTTTTCTTCTCTTACTGAAATATAATTCAAAGCTTCAGTCCAAGTGAACTCCACATGAAATCCAAGTCCAACATCTACAAAAATGTGTCTTGTATCTGGCCTGTAAAGACACGTGATTAAAAGGCTATTGTAAAGTATCTAGCATCAACGAGTAAAGCATCTTTTAATGTCTAAGGCTCCAAACGTTCGCCATATACATCATCCATATAGAACTATAATGGAGCTATTGCAAATGGCTACTAAGGTATAAAAATTTCCTCAGTTCAAGTCAAAAGTTGAAGACGCCAAAAGATTAAAACTCATAACCCAAATTGAATTATTAGTTAATGTTATTTTTTATGTACGCACATATCTTCGGCATGTATTCATCTTTAGCAATTGAGGTTGCATCAAAAAGAAAAAGTTATGGCAGTATGGACAATTGGACATACACATCAGCTTGGACATAAACTTCAGAACCAAGGTTGACCAATGTCCTTAGACTGGTTACGCTATTCTTCTCCAAATTCTCAATATTCCTTTTGAGATCACAACTACATTTTGTAGAGTCAAGTAAAATCAATAACCAAACAAAATACCCAACTCTGATAATCACATTTAAGTCGAAGGAAAATAATATTAAAAAATCTGAAATAAAGGATACAAAGTCTTTTGTTGATCGAAGACCTTGTCCCTGCAAACAAAAAAGTGAGAAGTTAAACTACAAAAGTATTTCTTGGAAACATATGCCTGTGGACTCTTTAGTCACAAAGTTAAAATATCAAGATTCTTACAAAGTCAAAACAACACTGACTGTACACTTTTAGAACAAAAACAAAATATAAAAATTTTGGAAAATAAATATAAAGCATTAAAAGAACAGTAGATCATATCTTGCACTTAAACATAGGAACAAAACCTTCCACGTTATACTGGGGAACCTTTTAAATATTAATTGCCTAAAAAAGTAAGTATATTATAGTTTCTAGTGACTACAATAATAACCATGGTAGCAGGAAATTTAGTAAATAATCATGTAGTTTCTAGTGACTTAATTAATAACAATATAGTTACAAAAGGCACATTATATAAGAAAACATGAGTCTGATGTGTTTGTGCAGACGAGCTCAAGGGAGGATTATAATAAGAAATCATTGTTCATATGGTCATATGAAAAACTGAAATATAATAGCATATGGTGATAACATAGAATAAGACATAAACTTAACCTCATACATAATTAATTACAGTATGATATTTTGACGAAACACCGATACCGTACCTTTCAGCAATTGCGCGTACAAGATCAGGCTTCAAACGAAGATCGATGAATTCCTCAAATTTTTGTATCTTTTCTTGAGTATATGCATCCATCTTAACCCTACAAGAAGATGAAAATAAATAAGAAGTTAGTAACCAAGTAGAGAGAATACAGCTGTGAGTTGAAATTAGTAATGGAGTACATCCCTTATGAAACATTTGTTCCACACAAATCCTTTGCTCAAAACTAAATTATTGGTCCAGAAACAAAACCACAAATTTATTCAAAGATCATGTCATAGTTTAATTACAAAAAATAACCAATGAGCAGTTGTATGTACAGGTCTTTGCTTAGCTGAACAGGATTGATCACTAATGTTATATAACTACTGTATTGTTGTTGTCCACTATTTAGCACCATAATTTAAAATTTTTGTTGATATTTTCTCTTCTTAAGCGCAAGGGAATGTGTATATATCCAAAAAAACGTAATTTGCTTTTCTGCATAGTGCTAGACCAGGATACAGGTATTTCATATTTGGAAATTGTTTCTAAACAGATCGTGCCATGGGCTGGGAGATACAGCAAGCCCAGCAACATGACAAGAATGCTGGTTGGTGGTTCCCAATCCCAACTGTACAGGTAAGTAATTAATGGCTACAAATATGAAGTCTTGACTGCCGGTAGTGACTTTTCATCATTTTTATAGGACATACCAGAGTTATTATTTCAAATTATATGTTTCCTATTTCAACAAGTTTACTCTAGTGACAATCTAACTCTCGTACGGCTGATTTTTCCAAAAACAAATCTCATGTAACTACGAGACGAGTTTCTGAAAGATGATTTCTCTCTACTAAATGCTAATTGTTCAACATCAATTCTGTTAAATTATGCATGTATAGATCACCGAGGAGACAACAAGGGGCGCAGAATGAGAAGCAAATATAAAATATCATAAGCAAGAGCTGCAAATTTAGAACCTGACCCAACTCCTCTGTCATCAAAGGGTTATGCTACAAAAGACATTTAGTTTGTAGGGGAGCTTATATGATCACCTTATAGCACACAAGTGATCAATATACAACTTCTCGAGTGTTTTTTTTATCTGGTTTCAATAAATTAAAAAAATATAGTGTTTAAATAAGGCCGAAATGTATAGATCGAATGAGATGTAATAGGTGTGGATAGTATCATCAAATACATACTAATTCAGTGGGGACATTCATCGAACATATTGCGGGCATAATTAAACATGAACTGTTGGCCAGTAAATTATTTCGCTAGTGCAAGCTAATTAAAAAAGGATAATAAGATTAAGTTATACCCAGATAAAACAATAAGAGATACTGAGTTGCCGGAGCACAGGTTCTAAGCACTACCACTTTTAGCCGTTAATCCGTTATTGTCTTCCTTATTCGTATACTGTTCTGACAACAGGACATGCGACATAAAGTTAGCCCGTTGGGCGTTGGGTATCAAGGACAGGTGTTGCCCTGCTTATAGGCGCACTAGCCTCCAAAATAGAAGGTTCTCCGACTACCAAGTTTTTGGGTGGGGGCGTAAATGTCCTTTGAGATTAAAAATGGTTCAAAATATCACTTCTGAAAATAATGTCCCTTAAATGTCACCTCAAACCGGTACATAATGTAACGTTTATGCAAAACACCCAAAACGGAATTTCGTGTACCGTTTTAGCACTTTAATTTTTTTATAAATGGGCAAACGGAATTTCGTGTACCGTTTTATCACTTTTATTTTTTTTATATGGCAAAACGTTAGACAAAGTCCCGTTTTGGTATAAATGTAGCAAAACGTCATATAAAGTAACGTTTTTACCTTTATTTTTTTAAAAAAAAATAAACAAACATACTATATCTTGTAAATTATTAAATCATAAATTAATTAAAAAAATATTTAAAATTATTTTCTAAAACTTAAAAGGGGATTGTTAAACCCTAAAATGTTAAAAATTATTAAATTAAGTTACATCCTTAAATTTTATATTTCTTTAATTTAAAATTAATATTTCTGGTTCCTAGGACCCTAAACCCTAGATTAAATTAGGGTTTAGGATTTAGGGTTTAGGGCCCTAAATCCTAAATCATAAACCCTAAATCGGTGTGCCATTTATAATTTATTTTTAAATGTTTCTAAAACCCAAAAGGGGATTGGTGAACCCTAAATGTTAAAAATTGTTAAATTATGGTATCATTTATAAATTCTAAAAATATTAAATAAATAAAAATATCGAAAAATGTAATATTAAATGATGTTTCCGGACCCCTAAATAATACACCAAAACAAGCTTAAAATAAGAAAACAAACAGAAAATACAAAAAATACAAAACGTGACTTGAAGTCACGTTGATAAAAGGCAAAATGGAAGATGATGTTCTGTTTTGTATGTATTAAAAAACGGAACATTATATGACGTTATGAGTTGAGATTTTGGGCATTTCTCCCCGAAAATGACAATTTGGGCATTATTAACTCAAATAGTGGCAATCTGGGCCTTTGTTCACATTTTTGTTAGACATCTCGGAGACTACTTATGTTTTGCAATCAAAATCCTATCAAATATATTATTTTGTGAAATATGTTTTACGAATATCTTAAATTTGTTGAAGATCATGTAAGTTTAATAAGTATAATGTGTATGTTCTGAAATTTGAACAAATTTTAAGCAAAATAAACATGTTTCGTAGAATAAAACATTTTGTAATGTTCTACATGCACGTACATGTATGATGTTCAAGATTTTGAATAAAATAATGATCTTTGTATAACATAAGTCGCGCAAAAAAATACGTTTTGCAATGTTTTTATGCAAGATTTTAGTTGCAGAACATAAGTGGTCTCCGTGGTCTCCAACAAAAACGTGGTCTCCATACTATAAGTGTGTTTTTATTATTTTATAATTATTTGATTATTTTTTTTAATTTTTAATTTAGTTTTTAGTATTTGAAAAATTAGTATATAATATTTAATTATTAAAATTATTTTTTTTACTAATATTCAATTTATTTTAGTATTTAATATTCATGTTTTTACTGTTTTAAACCTTTAATTCATTTAATTTTTCTTTCAAATTAAACATCCAATTAATTTTGTAAGTTAATAATTTTTATTTTATTAAACAAGTACTAATATGGTAAAGTTAAAAATAAGAAGACAGAGGGCCTGATACTCTGTTTTGCAAGGGACAAGTGAGAAAAACCTAGGAGCATACTATTAGATTCATTCAATCAAAGCTTCTACGACTAAAGGCTGGATTAATAAGCAAAGAGGTAAATTTTCCTTTGGATTTCTTATTTATAACAACAGATTGTATTAATATTGGAGTATTTGTGAACACTCCTTTTATCCTTGATCAGTTCCGACCCTGAGAACTGAGGGGCCCTAGGCGAACTCAAATTATGGGGCCCTTATAAATTAATAAATCAAGTACAAAATATATATCGAAAGCTACAAATATACTAATAAGAGGAAAAACAAAATATTATGCAAACTAATCTTATTATATTACTTAAATATAACACGTCTTGCATTTTTTGATGCAAAAATATCAATCAAATTTACATAATCAAGTTTTTCAACCATATCCTTTTCTATTGATAACCTAGCTAATCCATTTAACCTTTCTTGAGACATAGTTGAACGGAGGTAGGATTTTATCAGCTTCAACT
Source organism: Apium graveolens (assembly GCF_009905375.1). Lineage (NCBI taxonomy): Eukaryota > Viridiplantae > Streptophyta > Magnoliopsida > Apiales > Apiaceae > Apium > Apium graveolens. The sequence continues at coordinate 292,637,675 of NC_133648.1, forward strand.
TTGAAAAACTCTGTTCTGCATAAACAACAGTAACCGGTATCGTTAGAAGAATCCTATAAGCAATCCAGACATTTGGGTAGCTACATTCCATCTTTTTGATGTATGTCAACACGTCTATAGCACTCTTTGTACCTTTTGGCAAATTTCGGCGCAACATACACAAGTCTTCATACAAATCATCACCATTAAGATCTGAACTCTCACCATAATTTATAATATTTGCAAGATTATCAAAAAAGGTCCTCAACTTTTCAGGCTCAATGGACTTTAACTTCTCAAAATTCTATAAAATTCCAAATTTTTCTTCAAAACTTTGTAATTGTTGAAACCTAATTAAAAAATACATATATTAAAAATGTATGACTAATATATCTCATAATTTTAAAATAAATCATATATATGTACCTGGTACCAAGTGATGAAATAGCTTGATCAATAATGTAGAGAAAATAATTATTCTTAAAATTCTCCTCAGCTGATTGTGTCACATCTTCACCCATGCTCTCATCAAATTGCCTTTTTCTATGAACCACACGCTTTTCCACAAATATTGGTTCAACTTCCATCTTATTGGCAATCTCAGTAGCTTCAACCATAGCTTCCTGAAATCCAACTTTTCTATAATTTTGAAGAAATGAAAGGAGACCTTTTAATTCTCGGATAGCAACATCAGTTTGCATGTCTTCACTTTGAAGAATTTTGCTAACATGATTAATTGCATATAACAATTGATACCAAATCACCATTCCTAACAAGAATTCAAAATTTTGAAGATTATAGATTGCCAATATTTCAACATCACTTCTTGTTTTGGCGTCTTCACTACTGTTGACCAAGTAGTTTAAACCTTCTTTAATTTGCGGAGCTTGATATCTTATTGCATTAACACTCTCAACCCAACTTTCCCAACGTGTTTCTGATAATGGCTTAACAGTTAGGCCTTGCACATGATCAGTAAAAACTTTCCATCTCTTTATAGATGCTGGAAATAATGAGTATATTTGCTGCAACACCCCAAAAAAAGACACAGCCTTGGAACAACAATGAGCCATATCAGATAGTATTAGATTTAAAGAGTGACAAGCACAAGGAGTGTAAAAGGCTTTCAGATTTTTCTCGAGTAGTCTAGTTTGCACACCTTTATTCTTTCCCTTCACATTAGACCCGTTGACATACCCCTGCCCTCTAATATTATCAATATCAAGCCCATGAACATTTAACGCCTCTACGAGTTCATTATACAATCCAAGTCTTGATGTATCATAGACCTTTAGAAAATTATTAAAAAATTCTTGAACTCTGATTGGACTTTCTGAGACATTCACACATCTTAAGACAAGAGACATTTGTTCATCATTACTTGCATCCGGGGTACAATCTAATATAACTGAAAAATATTTTGCATCTTTAACTCTATCAATGATTAAACCTTTGACCTCTTGGGCCAATAGTTGTATCATCTCATTCTGAATTTTGTGGCTCAAATAATGATAATGTGTCTCACCTTGTAAAATACGACGAGTATGTTCTTGCATAATAGGATCAAACTCAGCAAGTAGTTCTATCATTTGTAAAAAAATTCTATTATTATTTTCATATATTTTTTCACTATTACCCCGAAATGCCAAATTATTTCTCCCAAGTCTTTTCACAATAGCAAGAATTCTCTCTAACACTTGTTTCCGATGCTTCTTCTCTTGAGTGATTTTTTCTTGTACAGTTGAATCAATTGTGACACTCAACTTCAATCTTTTCTCCAATTCTACCCAACGTGCAATAGATTCAATGTGATGTGGATTTCGTTCATGACTTCTAAGACGTTGTGAGATGTTATGCCAATCATTAATGTCCTCTTCACCTAACCGACCCACCAAATTATTTGTGAAAAAAATGATAGAAAAAAAATTGTGACAAGAATTTCAATTTTTGGACAGCATGGTCAAAAATACCAGTGTAATACATATTTTAAAGTTGAAAATTATTTATATTCATTTTATAAATAAATAACTTATGTAATTAAAAAAAGTTTTCAAAAAATTTAAAATAAAAAATAATCACGGATACGCACTCTTGTGACGCGGATCACCGCTTCACAAAACATGAAATGCATTTTAATAATGCATCTCCCTGGCCAAGGATAACCTTCTACTACCAGCTATTTCTCTAATCCGTTGACGCAGGTATAGCCATAGTTCACCCCAAATATTGGACGCATCCTTGTCCCCCGGATAAGAAGCCCCTACCAGATTACATGACAAGTGATCCCAAGCTTTTGGGTGCAAAGTGCAGGATACTCCAGAATCTCCCAACGAGGACACCGTTGACTACAGAGACGGAGCTCCCAAAACACACACCAAAGTTTACCACACATCCCCAATGAGGACATTCATTGGCTACAGGAGGAGGCCTTCCGTCCAGGCATACCCCTGGAGGTCTCTGACCACAGACACCGCCTTCCTGTAGTTTCATTACATGAAGGAGTTCTTCAATAGAGTACCCGCAGCAAATGGGTTAGTAATAATAATCTCCTTCTTCCTTGAATCATCTAAAGAACCTTTCCAAGCAACTATGTTAGTGTCCCATTCTGGCAATCTATTTTTCATAGGGCGCACCCTTACCTTTTATAGCATAAGGGGTGCATCCTTGAAGTTTAAACCTCTTTCTGTTTGTTCCCAATATCGAGGGCGCGCCTTCGACTTTATAACACTCCTGATTTATCCCTCAAAGAGGGCGCGCCCTCTATCTTCAAGGAAAGTGGGCTCGCCCTACTTTTCCTTTGATCTTGACAATAATACCCTAATTTCATTCAATTGACCTGCTTTTGACCCGAATATCATTCACACCAAATTTTGAGCATAACAACTACCCCCAAATTCCATATGCTATTGAAAATGGGATTAAAATTTTCATTTTTCATTATCATCTGCCTAAAATTTGTGCAGATCTGTCATGTTTTTTTATACGGGGCGCGCCTTCATGAGGGCGCGTCCTTTGAATCTGAAACGGTTCTCCTCTTTCTCGAGGAACGTGACTGACGTGATTGATGGGTTGACATATTTCTCATATTGACGCGCCTTAAAGGACTTTTGTGACAGCCGGTTCTAGTCTAGTCCAAGCGTATATAGTTCTTTTTCAAATAGGGCGCTCCATCTTCCTTAATGCACGCCAAGTTTTTATTTTCCCCTTTTTATTCCAGCATTTAGTATCATAATAAAATATTTGGGGCGCGCCCTTTCTCAGGGCCGCCTTCTACTTTTGTCATTATCTCTCTTATTTTCTTCTTTTTGGACGCGCCCTCAACAAATTTTTCCTTTTATTTTGACAGCTGGAAGACGAGGGCGCGTCTTCTTCTTTTCACCCCTTTAAGGAACTTCTTTACAATCTCGGGATATATTCTCCTCCCAACGTTCACTTCAAACTACAGCTTCCAAACGCTCACCATACTCCCAAATTCTTAGATCGTGTGGCGCTCCTTATCCAAGACTTTAAGGAAGGCAAACTTATGGAAGACTCTTCAAATAGTTCTTCTTTGGATAACGTTCCTTTAGCTCAAAGAAAAGGAAAAAAGAAACTAATCTCGAAGGAAAGATCCTCATCCCCCATGGACACAGACATAGACGACTGGATTGAAGAATTGAATGCTAATAGGTATAGAGGTACCGAGATTGCGGTCAACGTGGGTGCAGGACCTTCGAAGGTTTCATACAAATCCATTTCTCCAAGTTTATCCCCTCAAAAGTCTCAGGGCGCGTCCGAAGAAAGCTCTTCATCTCTTCGTGATGAGATGAACTTTTTCAACGAAGACACTATTCAATTCTCCAATTTTCCTGAACCCTCGCCCAGTCCTTTCATTCGTCGGGATGTCTATGATAGCGAATTGTATTTTGACTGGAGCAAGTATGAGAAATTTACCGAAGCCGTAAAGAAATGTTTTAGGAAAGAACAGGGAAAATTGTTCAGTGTGGGGCTTTCATCCAACTATTCAGACGAGCAGTTGGATTGGCTAATGAAATTTTACGATATGGAAGGCATATGGGTGCGCCCTCTGAGCATGATGTGTCCTCATATATTTAATTATGGAAGAAACTTCAGCATCCTGGGAATGGTTACAAGCCCGAAGTTGGTCTCTCTAGGAGTGGGCGCGCCCTTACACCCCTATCTTAGGGATGTAATTGAATTATATGACTCGGCTCCTCTCCAACTATCACCACACACCTATAAGCTTGTGTTAGCTTTGTTCATTCTTTATATGGACTTAAATTTTCCCCAACCAACAATGGAAGAGGTGAGCCACTTCTTTAGTATTCACAAATATGACCATGGTTACTACTACTTAGTAGTTGATAAACAGCACAACAAGAAAGGTTTTTCCTCCGGGAAAGTTAACCATGAGAAAGTATGGAAAGAAAACTTCTTCTATTTATATGACGTTCCTAGAATCAGGATTCAGTTCAGCACAGAACCAAGTAAGGGTGCGCCCTAACTTTTATTCATTGTTTTCTTTTTCCTGTTACTTCATTCTTTCTCCTCTCTTTTCTTATGTATTTCACCTTTTTTACTTATTAGATAAACCTTCAGCACGGGATCTAGAGGGCGCGCCCAAAGGTAACTTAAAAACCCTTGTTACCAGATCCAACCTAATGCGAGTCGAAATTATTTTTGACTTGGTGGGGACAAAGTGTAAATACATGGAGTTCAGAAAAGGTGTCCCGGTCTCTCGCGTCGTAGAAATAGAAAGTGATGATAAAGCAGAGGAAGAAGAAGAGTATGAAGATAACACTACTCAAAACGAACCCCCACTAGGTTTGAATTGTATTTAAAGTTAGACTAAACACTTAATTAATTGTCATGGCATGCTCTTAGAGAGTTTTTTTTATGTTAGTCCAAGTACCATTATGAAGGCGCGTCCTTTCTAGGCCCGTCCCAATTGGTTTGTTTTTCACTTAATCAAGTAAACCTGTTTACACACTGTACGTTGTGCTGCATAATCCTATATTTATGCATACCTGTTGCTTTTACTTATCGAGTATCCATTTAATTTTTTACCAATTATAAAGCGGGGGCACGCCCTACCAAGGCGCTTCTTATCTTTTAGTGCACTAATCTTTTTCATGGTTTTACACAGATATGGCTCCTCCCAAGATTCCAAAGTCATTCGGGGCGCGTCCTGGTGATAAGCCCAAAGCCAGAGCACCAAAGAAGGACACTCCAAAAACTCAAACACCCATCCCAACTACTGCCCCTGTCTTCCAACCTAACCATGTTCTAAAAGGGACAGTGGTAGATCTATCTGAGAAAGAGGGCACGCCTAAAAGGCCCCGGATAGAGAGCGCGCCTATAAGTTCTTCTTCTGTGGCTCTTAGCTATCTTGGCCCCTTGAGATCTATTTATGTTACTGATGAGGTGGTTAAGCAGTGGCAAGCAATGAGTCTGGAGGAATCAACTAAGGCTTCAATCAAAGCTTCTTGTCAACTAATGTTCCATTCTACCCAAGCTGTAGATAAGATTCTGGAGGAGAGGGCGCACCTAGAAAGGCTGCAGGGGGATAACACTATCCTTCAAAATAATCTCCTTGATAAGGATTTTCTTTATTTGAAAGACATCAAAGCTAGAGACTCCCAGATATCTTTCTTGAAGGGTGAGCTTGAGAACCAAAGTTCTCAGCTCGACATAGCTAATAAAAAGGCTACATCCCTCCATACTAAATTAGAAGAAGCAAAGCTCAGGATTGAATATCTTGAAGGGTAACAAAAGGATGGCTGGTTAGATGAGAAGAGGAAGATTACTGACGATGCCTTTGTTCGTGGTTTTCACATCTACAGGGTTGGTTTTGTGGAAAATGACCCATATTACACCTTCGAGAAGTTTGGTGAGGAGACGGTTGCTGAGATGGTGAGTTTAAAAGGGAATATGCCACAAAATTAAAGAAATGAGGATAAAGATTGGGCTAGAAGAAGAAGAAGAAGGCGCGCCTACAGACGTGCCTGAGGTTGACCCTTCTGTTCCGCTTCAATCAATTCCCCCAACTGATGACACTCAGGGCGCGCCTTGATTTTCTGCTACCTTTAATTTTATTTATCCAACTCATATTAATACTCAAGGTGTCAGCCCTCTTTTGATGTTGTGCAAAGTTATAAGACTAATCTTTTGTTGCTATTTTCATTTCCTTTAATTTTTATGACAATTATTTTTATCCCAGTTTCTTCTTACCTTATAAAATTTCTAAGTCAAGTATATCAGGCACTTCTATTTTTAGGGCGCGCCAAAATCATGCGGCGCCATTGATTCTTATATTTTTTCTGTAAGTAAAATTTCCTAAGCTACTAATAGATGGGGCGCTTCCATCATCAGGGCGTGCCTTATGGTTTGATATCTTATTTATGAATCTTGAATTATATGTAAACATACAATTTTGAACATAACAGTTATTTTTAGTTGCCTTTGCAAAGAATTTTTGCTGAAATTTAAAGTACTCCCTTCATTGGGACGCGCCCTAATAAATGATTATGAGGTTTTACCAACCATGTTAGAATTTCATACAATTTTCTAAGGCACTTTTGTCAGGGCGATCCCACCCTCAGGGCACGCCTTCGTAGGTAAATGCTATCTCAAAATGCATAAACTCTTGAGGCTTAAAATAATTTCTAAATCATAATGTTAGACACGACATATCTTAATACTTTTGCTTTGTTCGAACTCGGCTACTTTATTTATTTCTTTTTAAAACATGTCTTTTGATGTATATATGCATTGACTTTTAAACTTTATAAGCTAAGCACTATCTGGGCGTTCCCTATCAGAGGAAGCGCCCTTTAAACTTTATTCAGGAATTTACAAGTGGATTTGTTGAGGCGCTTCCTCCCCTAGGGCGCGTCCTCAAAATTGGTTCACTATAGATTTTATAAGTGGATTTTGTTAAGACATTTCCACTATTAGAGCGCGCCTTGTAATTTAATTATTTCAATATAATTCTATAAGCAGGTCTTGAACAATATGTAGTTGAAATTTCTTTTCTTTATTGATAATGCGCTCTAGTGGAAAGTTTACACCAGTCCTATGGCTATTATGCTTTATGGGGAAATTATTTGAGAAATTTATCCTTCGGCTAGTTCCAAGACTCGTAGTCATATATATTACCCTATAGAGTAGGAAGAATTTATTTGTACTAGTCTATTACATAAAATCTATCATAGAAGTGAGGGGGCCGAGGTTGCGCCCTATTGATAATATTTTCACAAGTGCTCTGCATTCCAAGCTCGGGGAATGAGTTTTCCATCCAAATCCTCCAAATGTTAAGTTATTTTCCAAAGTATAGCTTTGACTTTGTACGATCCTTCCCAATTAGCTCTGAGCACTCCATGCTGAGTTATTTTGGTATTTGGCATAACTTTTCTCAGAATAAGGCCTCCTACCATATAAGGCATGGATTTCACCTTCTTATTGAAATATCTTGCAATCCTCTACTGATATGCAACAAGCTTTAACTGAGAATTCATTCTGGATTCATCTAATAAATCTAAGTGGAGCCTCTGGTTAACCTCCACGTCTTCTTCCATAAACAAATCTCTTTGAAATGATCCAACCCCCACTTCCATGGGAATCACAGCCTCATACGCGTAGGCTAGCATGAAAGGGGACTCGCCATTAGTTGATCTTGGAGTTGTGTTATAGGACCAAAGAACCATTGGAAACTGTTCTGGCCAATATCCTTTCTTTCCTTCCAACTTGGCCTTTAGAGTATGCTTAATGATCTTATTTATAGCTTCAGTTTGTCCATTAGGATGATAGACTGCAGAAAAGTCCTTCTTGATGTGCAAATCTTCATAAAGCTTCTTTAATTATTTTCTGTCAAACTGTTTCCCATTGTCTGATATGAGCTTATACGGAATCCCAAATCTGCAGGCTATGGAATCGAAGACAAAATAATTGATTTTCTTAGCTGTGATCGTGGCCAATGACATAGATTTCTCCCATTTTATAAAGTAATCCACAGCTACAACAGTAAATTTCACACCCCCTGGCCTTGGGGAGTTCTCCAATAAGGTTGATTCCCCACATGGCGAAAGGCCAAGGACTTACCAATGAAGTTATGGATGTTGCAGGGATGTTGGAATAATTGGCAAATCGTTGGCAATGATCGCATGCCCTAACAAACTTAAAAGCATCTTCTTTCATGGTTGGCCAGTAATACCCCTGTCTAAGAACTTTTAATACCAACGAACCACCCCCCGAGTGATTGCCACAAATTCCTTCATATATTTCTTTGAGAATATAATGTCCTTCTTCGAGATCTATATATCGCAAAATCGGTTGATTAAAACCTCTCTTATATAGCACCCCGTCATACTCAACATACCTCACAACTTGATAGCGAAGGCGTCGAGCCGGTAGCTTATCTTCCGGCAAATTTTCCGTGCAAATATAGTTGAGAATTGGGCTCATTCAAGTCTCCAGCAGGACCTCTTGCATCTGAAACACACTCATTTCTAAAATACTTGGAATTTCCTGAATCCCCAAGGGAATCTGTCCTAGCACCACACTGTCTATTTGCGAGCCCATTTTTTCCAAGGCATCCGCATTGCCATTCTCTTCTCTTGGAACACCCTCCATCCTGGCGCTACCAAATCTTTGGAGCAAGCGTTGCACACACCTCATGTACAACTCAGTTCGAGGACCCCAAGATTAAAACCCTCCATTAACTTGATTTACCACTACCTCCGAATCATTCCGACCTATCAAATTCACAACCCATACTTTCAAGGCTATCTTCAAACCATTAATTAGGGCTTTATATTTAGCGTCATTGTTTGTGACATAAAAAATTAAGTGAATGGCGCTCATCAAATGGTGCCCCTCCGGGGTAATCAGAACAACCCCGACTTCTGCTCCATTATTATTCGCAACCCTATCGACATGTAGAATCCACCAAGGGTATGGGAACTCTTCTCTTACCTTGTCATGGTTATTCTCCTGTAAGGAAGGTTCTGCCAACACTATAGCCTTTTCATCTACTTCAGAATCAAACTCAAGTATGAAGTCCGCCAATGTTTGTCCTTTGCTTGACATGCGGGGTAAATATTCCAAGTCAAACTGTCCCAACTCAACTTCTGACTTCAAAATTTGGCCTAATGACTCTGGCTTGTGTAAGATATGCCTCAGAGGATAGGCAGTACAAACTTCTATCCGATGAGCTTGGAAGTATGGCCTCAGTTTCCGTGCCGCAAGGACAAGGGCATATACTAATTTTTCCATGCTGGTGTATCTAGTCTCTACATCCAACAATCTCTTATTTACATAGTACACCGGAGACTGGCGGCCTTCTTTCTCTTTTACCAGTGCCGCACTGATGGAATATTCCTGAAACTGCTAAATAGAGAATCAATGTTTCCCCATCCTCTGGCTTTGCCAACATATGAGGATTCCCCAACTGTTCTTTGATTTTCCGAAAAGCTTACTCACAGTTCGAGGTCCATATGAAATCATTTCCCATCTCTTTAATTGCCTTAAATAATTTCTTGCATCTGTTCAAAGATTTTGAAACAAATCAATTCAATGTTGCAATCCTTCCCGTTAAATTATGTACCTGCTTAATGTTGGTGGGAGATTTTATGTCTAGTATAGCTTTGATTTTCGCGAGATTTGCCTCGATTCCTCGGTGGTTTACCATGAACCCCAAGAACTTCCCCGATTCTACACGGAACACACATTTCTGAGGATTCAACTTCATTCTATACTTCCTTAAAATATGAAACATTTCAGCAAGGTCTGCTATGTGATCTTCAGCCTCCTTAGATGTCACCAACATATCGTCCATATATACCTCCATCGTCTTCCCAATCTATCTCTTAAACATCTTGTTCACCAGCCTCTGATAAGTTTCCCCAGCATTGATTAGACCAAACGGCATCCCGATATAACAATAGAGACCTCTGTCCATGTGAACAATATGTGCTCTTGGTCAGGCTCATACATGAGAATTTAATTATAGCCAGACTATGCATCCATGAAACTTAACAAAACATGCCCCGTTGTAGCATCAATCAACTGATCAATTCTTGAAAAATGGAGCTATCATTTGGGAAAGCTTTATTTAGATCTGTGAAGTCCACACAAGTTCTCCACTTTCCATTGGGTTTTTTTACTAACACCGGATTTGCCAACCATTTCGAATAGAAAGATTCTATGATCAATCCGATATCCAAGAGTCTATCGACTTCTTCTGCCAAGGCTACAACCTTTTCTCCACTTATTGCCCTATGCTTTTGTCAAATCCCTTTATATTTGGGATCGATATTCAATCGATGGCGCATGACTTGCGGGTCAATCCCAACCATATCCGAGTGGCTTAATGCAAATACATCAAGATTTGCTAAGAGAAATATTGAAAGTCCTTTTTTCAGCCTTAGATTTAACTGAGAACCAATCTTCAGAACTTTGCCCGGATCCTTCTCGTCAATTCAGATTTCAATAGTATCCTCAGCCGGCCCCATTTTTTCCATAGCCATCGGAATCTGGGGATCCAAATCGAGCTGATTGTGATCTTCATCATTTTGTTTAGAAGGCGCACCCTCTAGAGGAGGAGCATCAACTTCTTTTTTGAAGGAAGGCGCGCCCTGCATAGCAGGGACATCAACTTCTTTAGGATTTTTAATGAGAGAAGGCGCGTCCTGTGATATAGGGGCATCGACTTCTTTTGAAACATTTGGTGACAAGGGCGCGCCCTGTGATATAGGGCCATCCACCTTGTATACAACCTATTCAAGATTTCACAAAACACCAGCTCTTCCTTCGAGTTGTTCTCCATTGAAGTTTTCTTGGATTATGTGGTTGTTTGGGGGCTCTTCTTCTTCCAACATTTTGATCGTGAGAGTATCTTCTAAGAACAACGTTACTGAAGGAAACTCGAAGTATTCATTCTCTTGCTCAACATAATAATGGACACGAATCTCCTCGATTGGTTGCTCGAAAGCCCCTCATAGCTTGTCGGTAACATTCCCGGGAGTAATATTGGGAACCTTTTATGATGCCAACCCCATTTGGGGTAGGGAATTTGATAGTCAGGTGGTGAATTGAAGTGATGACCCTCATTTCCCTGAGAAAAGGTCATCCCAACAACAGATTGTGGGATGACTCCTGATTCAAGACCTTAAATTCGCGTATCTTTATCATAGAGAGAGGACTTTCTCCCAGAGTACATGGCAACCGAATTAATCCAATGACTCTAACTCCTTCTCCAGAAAAACCATAGACCCAAGAATCCTCCGCTTACATATCTCGATCAAGAAAACCCATCTTCTTATAGGTGTTATAGTAAAGGATATTTGCCGAGCTCCCAATTTCCACGAAGGCTCCATAAATGTTTTTAGTTCCGATTTGGAGAGAAATGACCAGAGCATCACTGTGGGGTACCTACCTAGCATCCGCCTCCCTGAAGGTGATATCCATTGATTCTCCCTTAAATACTTTGGGTGTCCGAGTCTCCAACCTGTGGATGTCAATTAATGGTTAAAATTGGGCTGTACCTACCTAGCATACGCCTCCCTGAAGGTGATATCCATTGATTCTCCCTTAAATACTTTGGGTGGCCGAGTCTCCACCCTATGGATGTCAGTTAATGGTCGAAATTGGTCTTCCCTTATGTATCTTCCCAAGGCTCAATTACTGCATTCCATTCCGGGTTCTCCTCCATATATTGCTCGGATGCTGCCATCCCTGAAAAAATTGTTTTCTTCCAAAATCTCATTGTTGGATCCCTGAAGAGTACGACCTCCTTCCTCTTTTACTTTGTCAGAACCATTTTTATGCCTCCTTACTTCCTTAACCACCCATTCTCCAAGATAACCTTCCTTGATCAGAGCCTCTATTTCATCTTTTAGCTGTCGACATTCATGAGTGTTGTGCCCGGATGATTCTGTTAGTGTTTGTGCCCTAGATGCCAACACTATGATGTTTTAGTTTAAGACATTTAGATTATTAATGTTTATGTTCAATCGATTATTTCCTTTATAATTTATTAATTCATAATTTACTGTGATATAAATGTTAGATTAATAATTGTCCTTGGAATATGATATGCAATTCTATATCTCTAAGTACGTGACTTAGAAATGAGATTACGAGAATAGTATTAATATTTCTAAAGGTCCCTAGTCGAGTATTATTATTAAGGGACAATAATTATGCATTAAGACAAGTGTGTTTGTTGACTAATGATCACATCTCATTGATCGATCACATCTCATTGATCATAGGTATAATGATACTAAAGTCAAAGACACATGCATATGTATATGTACATGGTGCTGGACAGACCAGATGTGAGATTCCGTCATAAGTAATTCTCATAGTGAAAATGATGTAATGGTTCTTAGACCTGAAGTCATTATATTTCTATACAAGAATTAATATACATTGATGTTATTAAAAGTTATCCTTGACCGGTAATGATAAAAGTGGACATTGGGTATATTATGAATCGTATAAGAAATATGAATGATCTAGATCAGATTTAACCCTCCTATTTTAGGAGTGATATTATTGACCTCTTGTGTGAGCTAGACTATGAAATGCGGGGCCATTCTCAAATATTGATTTGATATGATAGTCTACTCATTGATCAAGGAAACTTGGATTAAACTATGACGAGGGTGACACATTACATGCCTCTGGTTTAATCTATAATATGTGATTAAAGGGATTATATTACATTGTACATTATTCACGAAAGGTTAAATGGATCACCGATTGAATTATTATTAATTGGATAACAATGATGTATTACTAGAAGCCGCTCATTGTTTACGATTTTAAATTAGATTTAAAATTTGTTGCCAATGTAATAATAACCTACATGGTCACACACAAAGAATGCTTGAAGGATTATTTAGTTTAAATTGGATTTAAATTATATTAAAGTATATCAAATTATTTATTATATTAATTAAGTATGACTTAATTAATTAGATAAATAATGATATTCGAATTTACTAATATTAATTATGAAATACATGTTTTAGTAATTAAGTGTGACTTAATTATATACAAAATAGGAATTTTGAATGAATAATAACTATTAATTAGTTAAGAGTTATGATTCATTTTTCTACTCTCTACATAATATCTCTTGTGGCTGATTTTTATTTTAAAAAAAAGACTTTTACTAAAACCCTAGCCACCAATAGAGAAGATGGAGAGAGCAAGAAGAAACGAGTTTGTGCTAGTACACATCCAATCCTTGAGTTCAAGCATTCGTGTGGATACAGATAGAACGTGGATCGCGAGAGCGGTATGCGTGTCGATTGAACAATCTTTGGATCTCCATTATTCAACCAATTTGTAAAGTTTCTTAAGATAAATTATCTGATCTACGAATTGAATATCTATTTTTTGCATGGATCCTGCAGTGGGTTTCGAAAATTCTGGTTTTTCACGTTTTTAATTACTGTTTCCGTTGCGTTCATGTGCTCGAAACCTTTCAATGGCATCCGAGCTACTTGCGAAAAGTGTTTAATTCATTTATGTGTTTACTGGTTTTATGATGATAACATATACAGTATTCCGTGACTGTTATGTATGTGATTTTGTATGTTTCACATGTTGTTATGTTTATATATGCGTATGTATGTATATGTTTTGAATATATGATATTCATGAGAGTTGTATAGTCATATTATGATTATATAATATGTATATATGATATATATATATATGTGTGTGTGTATGTTTTGTATTTGTTCTTATTATAAGAATCGTATTTGATACGATTCTGAATCGGATGCAGCGGATTTGCTGAAATCTGGGTCTGATATCCGATTTTGGCGAACGAGTATGCTATTTCATATGGAATCAAGCATCTGAACGAAACTGATAGCTAAAGCTATCAACGATTATTAAGGTGTTTGACGTCGTTTAGGCCCTGTAATCTGCGATTTAATGTTATCAAATTTAATTTTGAATTTTCTGATTTTTGCCATTTTTGTTTTTTATGATTAGATCATGATGGGTATGATATGTTAAGATCATATTATATGTTTTAACATGTTCTAATGTGTTAATTAAGCATGGTGGATGGTTATGGCTTATGACCTTAGGTAAATGGTTTTGGTTTTTTTAAATACGACATGGATGCCGTTTGATCTTGTAATTATTAAATCTTGAATGTAACTCGAGTTCTTATTGTAAGTACATTAGATTAGTTTTTTTTCATTCATGTAACGTACATGAAGACATGAAGATTTGAAGATCAAGGAATGGTAATCTCACATGTAGGTCATCCAAGGAAGTAATACAAGAAAGAAGACATGTAATAGTTAGCCTGTATTTATTTTCCACCTTGGATTGACCTAGATCTTTGTCATTATCTTGATAAAGATCACATAGGATGAAGTCATAACCAACCACATTTAATTTGTCGCACTTTACATATATATGCTCATATGATGAATGTATGTGTAGAGTAGTTTACAAAGATGCATGCTTAATTAGATTAATGATGTATGTATTAGATACGACACCCATGCCATGCTTGCTAAACAAGATAAAATCTGTAATAACTCAAGATTTTAAAAATGAACAAACGATTATGAGATTCTCGTATTTATGAAACACAGAATAAAATATAAATTTTCTTTATTTGTGACATGGGGCAATTTTGTCAAAAGTGAGCTCATTGAACTTGTAAGGTTGTGGGTTTTAACCGAGACCGTTGTTACTCCTTCACTACCTGAAAATAAAACCATTGACGAATATTGATTTGAAGTATTTTATTCAAGGAAAAATTGAGAATCTCTTTATGATGGGATCATGATCATTTTAAAATTAACAAAACCCTAACGTTAATATTAAGTTGATCAGATGCCTTCCAATGAGTCCAATGCGTTAACCCCTAGATCGACAAGGAGTGGGTTTGCCAAAGCGAAGTACTCTCATCTATCGTGGGAGATGTGTTGAAGTATATTGATACTTTTTGACTATTAGGTTTGACTTAACTAAGTTACTATAATAGGATTGTGAACTTAGAGGCGTTGAATTTGGCGATATTTATTAGATAAATATGAACAAATGTTGTTACACCAAGCTATCCAAGAGTTATATAGTTGATATAATTGACAAATATTGTCTACCTAAATAATCATATTTTAGGAGAAAAGCCAAAGCTGACCTAACGCATAGTGAAATATGAATCTTGGCTCACTAGAAAGGATATATAAGATATTTTTTCCGAATTAATAGTTAGGGCTATTGATTTGATTAAAATAGTGGGAGATATATATTATGAATATATATATATATATATGAATAATCACTTGAACATAACTTAATAATCATCAGTAGACTAAGTCATTTTATGCACTTTAATATTGTAGATATCAAATGACAAATAACACAAATAACTTCTCTATGTAATAGTCCTTGAGAAGGACAAGCTGACATAAAACAATTTCTTCAATTGACATGGGAACTTGAGGATTTTCCTCAGGTTCAAGGATGTAACTCAAACCCCTCCCTTATTTCTTCTAGCTAAGAATGAATCATGTGCTGAACAAAATGCTTACTAGAAGCAAATTGATTAAGCAACTGATATTTCATGTTTCATGCTTGTAATTATGAGTGATGAACTTTGGAAGCAACAAGAGCATAATGATGCTTATGATATGATTGAGCACCTTCAAAGGATGTTTGAAGGATAGGCTCGTCAGAAAGATTTGACAATAATAAGGCACCATACTTTTGCATTAATGGTAGAATAATATCCGGTTGGACCACATGTTCTAAAGGTGATAGGTATATGTACCTTGATATTTTAGGTTTTAAGAATAGTCTAGAGACTCAGCTTGATTTGATCAAACAATCTTCGAACAACTTCTATTCTTAGATTGTTAAGAACAAAAGGAATGAGATAGACAGAACACTCACTGAGTTGTTAAGCATGTTTAGAACTGCTGAAAATAACACGGTAAAGGTATGAATTACGTCCATATTGATGATGTACACATGGAATGCAAATGGGAAAGGAAAGTGGACATGCAAGGTGAAGATTTGATCTTATATGGTGACAAACCAAAGTCCAATCCCAAAGGGCTTTTGAAGCCTGATAGTGGTGTTGCTAAAGGAGATGATTGTCATATTTATGAAAATAACTGGATGATTGGAAGTTAAATTATCGAGTTTGTTTGGAAGATCTAAAGAAGAAGACTAGTAGTGGTCAAGTTTCAGGTATCGGGATAAAATTAGAGCAAAAGTTATTGCTCTAGTTGAAGGAACTCGATACCTAATTTTGCCCATAAGGCGAGATTGAGAACTTGATAAATTGTTATTATATGTCTGTCTTTAGCGGATACATTAAATCAATTTCTTGTCAGGACAAGAAAGGTTTTCATTTTAATTAAATAAACAATAGTTGTTTACTCTATTTTAATGATAAGGCTTATAATGTTGCACAATTAGTTAATAATTTGTATCTTCTAAGATGACTGAGATCAAACATTACCTCTAATATTATCGTTAAGTCATATTAATGAGAAACAAATTTCTGAGTTACATATAGATGGATACTTGGATAAGTTTGATTTTGAATCATACGGAAGATGCGACTAAAGCTTCTTTTACCTTATCAGGTGAAAGGGCCACCGCACGATTAGGACTTTTACATAATGATGTATAATACGTATGATGGCAAGGAGTGGCTTTTACTACTTCATAATATTTACTGTTGACTTTAGTAGGTATGGAAATGTATATCTTATGAAGAACAAATATGATTCTTTTGAAATGTTCAAAGAATATAAGGATGAAGTAGAAAAGCAAACAGAGGAAAGTATAAAAGTTCTACGATCAGATCGTGGAGGAGAATACCTAAGCCTCAATTTCAAAAGTTTTTTGAAGGAGTGTGATAGTGTATCATAACTTACTCCTTCTGGAACACCTCAATGGAATAGAGATTCTGAGAGGAGAAATCGTACCTTGTTGGACATAGTGCAATCGATTATGAGTCAAGCGGATCTTCCATTCAGTTTCTGGGGTTATGCTCTAGAAACAACTACATATACACTTAACCAAGTTCCGACTAAATCCGTTTAAAATACTCCGTATGAGATATAGACTGATAAACATCATAGCATGTCATTTATGAAAATTTGGGGAACATGAAGCGTTTGTAAAACGTTCAGCCTCTGAGAAGCTTGGACCAAAATTAGATAGATGCTATTTTGTAGGATACTCAAGCGAGACTAGAGTATAGATTTTATAATCCTTCCGAGAACAAAGTGTTTGTTTCTTAGGCCGCTGTATTTCTTGAGGGAGAACTACTTTCTAAGAAAATAAGTGGGAGGACAATGCATCTCGATGAAGATCGAGAACCACATGATAACATTGAATCAAAATTGGAATAAGATCGGGATGTACATTAAAATGTTGAAAGTAATCATGTTCAGGAAACACATGTTATTCGTAAATCTAGTAGGATTCACCATAAGTCTGGGAGAAATTATGGATTTTTTTGACTCAAAATGGTGATGTGATGCTTGCGGATAATGATAAAGCCTCTCACCTACCAAGATGCTATGAACCGTCCAGACTCCGAGAGATGGCGGAAGGCTATGAAATCTGAGATGGAATCCATGTATCAAAATAAAGTATTGACTTTAGTTGATCCACTCGAAGGGGTAAAACCTATAGGGTGCAAATGGGTATTCAAGAAGAAAACTGACATGGATGGTAAAGTACATACCTATAAGGTGCGACTAGTGGCAAAAGGTTTCAAATAAATTTATGGTATAGACTATAATGAGACTTTTTACCTGTTACTATGGTCAAGTCCATCAGGATTTTGTTAGCAATAGTTGCTTAATCTGACTATGAGATTTGGCAAATGGATGTCAAAATTGCTTTCTTATATGGGATTCTTGAAGAGGATGTATATATGATACAACCTGAGGGTTTTGTCGATCCAAAGTTTGTTAAGATGGTTTGTAAGTTGCTTCTATCTATTTATTGATTGAAGCAAGCCTCAAGGAGAATGAATATTCATTTTGATGAAACGGTCAAAGAGTTTGGCTTTATTCTAAACAAAGATGGACCATGTGTTTGCAAGAAGGTTAGTGGGAGCCATGTGACATTCCTAGTATTATATATAGATGACATATAACACATGGAGAATGACATACCTTCTCTACAGTCTGTTAAGACTTGGTTGAGAAATAGTTTCTTGATGAAAGACTTAGGCGATGCTACCTATATATTAGGGATCAAGATCTATAGAGATAGATTGAAGAGATTAATCGACCTAGTCGGAGTACATACATTGATAAAGCAAGAGACAAAGAAATGATATATTTCGATGTCTCATTGGATAGTGATCTCAAAAATAATCTCCCCCTAAATCATTAGATGATAAGGGCCGTTTGAGAAAGTTCCAGATGCATCATCAGTTGGATCTATATTATGTATAATGATATGTATTTATCCTAATGTTTCGTATGCTTTGAGCAAGACGATCGCATACCAGTCTAATTCAGGTGAGGGTCACTGGATATTTTTCAAGAATATTATTAAGTACTTAAGGAGGACTAAATATTTATTTTTGGTACATGGAGAAAATAGGGAACTAGATGTAAAGGGTTACACTGATGCTAGTTTCTGAACCTAATTTTTGGACAGACAATGATGATTATGTGTTTATGTCTATTTTGTGTTTTGTCTAAATATAAATGATGTTAGCTTGAATAGTTTACATCATGAACATTGATGATTCTATAATGGAAGCCGAATATATTATTGCTTTCGAAACATCCAAGGAGACAGTTTAGGCATGTCCTTAAGCGATAGCACCTTATTAATGAGATTAATGATCAAGGAGATATAAATATAAAGTGCATAGTAATGATAGTGTTGCAGACCCACTGACTAAGGATTTGTTGCAGAAGAAGCACGATGGTCATACTAGTTCCATGAGTATTAGATACATGGGTGATTGGCTCTAGTGCAAGTGGGATATTGTTAGTGTTTGTGCCCTAGAGACAACACTATGATTTTTTAGTTTAAGACATTTAGATTATTAATGTTTATGTTCAATCGATTATTCCCTTTATATTTTATTAATTCTTAATTTACTGCGATATAAATGTTAGATTAATAAATGTCCTTAAAATATGATATGCAATTCTATATCTCTAAGTACGTGACTTAGAATTGAGATTATGATAATAGTATCAATATTCCTAAAGGTCCCTAGTCGAGTATTATTAGGACGTTAACACGCGCTAATAATACACGCAAGTATACATGTTCGTAAGTAATATAGAATTAATTCTAGTTCGCTCCCACAGAGACTCTTTTAAGTTAAGTTCAATTTATGCGCTCACGCAACAATGTTATGGTTATCGTTCAATGCTAAGACGAGTAACAAATTGAGATGGTTTATAACTATGATTACCTAATAGAATATGCTGAAGAATATTAACTAAGAGATTAAAAGGTTGATTTACTTATATAACACAAACATGGGATTCTAACTTCATTAAATACTACATTCAATAGCCTTTTTTTGTTCTTAACCTTAGCATGCAATGGTGATGACACTAATAAGATAACACGAAACTAGTAATCGCCAACTTTCATTGCACGAATACCCTACTACCAGACATCCACAAAATAGATAGAAGCTGAATAGACACCAATTATATTGAGACCCTATATGTCTATAGAATTTGACAACAAAATGGTTTAATGTGCAAGTTATTTATCATGATTACATAGGGCAAGTAACATGGTTAAAATTACCTACGAATCATGCATTAACAATACATGAACCTATGCTAGCATGGCAAGTTCTAAACCCCTGTATTCACTTTCACTTCAATAGAGATTAACACGCTATCTTATAAGTTCACGATGCTCATAAGACGAATAAGCACAACCAATACTAGGATATCATACAATCACCACACACTAAGGTATCGAAACAAATTAACTAAAGAAATCCATAAATAAATCCGTTAGAACCCCACGATAATGATTAGCCCATAACCGAACTCATCATCATCGTGGGTTCCGATGAAAGCATGGTATAATAAACTAAGTCTTTATAAAATTGGATAATAAAAAAGTACGTTAAACAAGGGTATAGGTTCAACAAAACAAGAAAACTAACATCCAAGATTATAACTTAAAACAAAGAATCACAAGAATAAACTAGATCCTCTTCGCCTTGGTTGTATTTGTGATCCTCTTCGCCTTGGTTGTATTTGTGATCCTCCTGATGATTTGGTCAGCTCCTTGCCTAAAGAAGAATGGCTCATCCCACATGTACCACTTCACCTCATGAAGAAACTTCTTCCTTTGAGCAAAAGACAATTCTGGAGGCATAATATTGCTCACAAGGTAGTTCATAATGTCTGTGAACCACGGTTCTTCCTCTTGCACCCCAAACAACTGCTCATCAAGAAAAGACTCATTTATCAATGTCTTATCTTGTGTAGTCGTACTTGGACCCTCTAAATGAGAGAGATGATCAACAACTTGATTTTCAGTAACTTTCATGTCCTTGATCTCTAACTCAAATTCCTGAAGTAAAAGAACCCATCAAATCAATCTAGGTTTCGAGTCCTTCTTCGAGATGAGATAGCGAATAGCAGCGTGATCAGTGAAAATTGTCACCTTCGTCCCAAGTAAATAAGAACGGAACATCTCAAAATCGTAGATAATGGCTAAGAGTTCTTTCTTAGTGGTAGTATAGTTCAGTTGAGCACCATTGAGGGTCTTACTAGCATAGTAGACCACATGAAATATATTTTTCTTCCTTTTCCCAAGAACTGCTCCAACTGCATAGTCACTTGCATCGCACATCATTTCAAAAGGTTCATTCCAATCAGGTGCAGTTATGACAGGTGTCGTGATTAAACTCTTTTTTAAGATCTCAAAAGCAGCGAGGCACTCATCATCAAACTGGAAATGGACATCTTTCTCTAAAAGATTGCACAATGGTTTAGATATTTTATAAAAATCCTTGATAAAACGCCTATAGAAAACCGCATGACCAAGAAAGCTGCGGACTCCCTTAACATAAATTGGTGGGGGGAGATTTTCAATGACCCCCACCTTGGCTTTGTCCACCTCAAGACCTTTACTAGAGACCTTGTGCCCAAGAATGATGCCCTGTTGCACCATGAAATGACATTTCTCCCAGTTGAGAACCAGATTGGTCTCAACACACCTTTTAAAAACGGCGCAAAAAATTTGCAAGCACTTGTCAAAAGAATCACCGAACACCGAGAAATCGTCCATAAACACCTCCATATTCTGACCAATCATGTCAGAGAATATAACCATCATACATCTCTGAAATGTGGCAGATGCACCATACAACCCAAAAGAAACTCTTCTGAAGACAAAAGTACCCAACAGACAAGTAGAAGTAGTCTTTTCCTGATCTTCCGGAGTGATACAAATCTGATTATAACCCGAATAGCTATCCAGAAGACAATAGTATTCATGCCCAGCCAACCTGTCAAGCATCTGATCAATAAAAGGAAGAGGAAAGTGATCCTTCCTCGTGGCTTTGTTCAACTTCCTGTAATCCATGTAAACTCTCCACCCCGTGACTGTTCGAGTATGAATGAGCTCATTCTTCTCATTAGGAACAACTGTGATGCCTCATTTCTTCGGCACACACTGAACTGGACTCACCCAAGAACTGTCAGAAATAGGATAGATGATCCCTGCATCTAGCCACTTGAGAATTTCCTTCTTCACAACTTCTTTCATGATCTGATTAAGCCTTCTCTATTGCTCAACAGTTGTCTTGCTACCTTCCTCTAGCAGAATTTTATGCATACAATAAGAAGGGCTGATTTCCTTGATATGTGCTATAGTCCATCCAATTGCCGATTTAAACTCTCTCAGAATTCTCAAAAGCTTTTCCTCATCACTACCTAAAAGGTCAGATGCAATAATAACAGGCAAAGTAGATGCATCACCTAAAAAAGTATACCTTAAGTGTTCAGGCAATGGTTTAAGCTCGAGTGTATGAGCTTCCTCAATAGATGGCTTGAGGCGCTTTGGAGATTTGTTCAGCTCCTCCAATCCAAGAGATTCATAAGGCATATCCAGCCTTCACTTCCAAGGAGAAGCATTTAAATATTACAACTGCTCATCACCTTCGTCATCTTCACTATCTGAATTTCCCAACAAGGCTTTCTCTAAGGCATCAGATCTTAGCATTTGATCAAGTTCTGAAGTAACCACAGAATCGACCAACTCCAATTTTAAGCACTCCTTATTATCAGCAGGGAATTTCATGGTATTGAACACATTGAAAGTCACATTCTGATCCAGCACTCGCATAATGAGCTCACCCTTCTACACATCTATCAAGGTTCGGCCAGTAGCCAAGAAAGGTCTTCCCAAGATTATGGGAATCTTCTTATCCTCCTCGAAATCAAGAACAAAATCAGCAGGAAAGATGATTTTTTCCACCTTGACCAAGACATCCTCCACAATGCCTCGTAGATATGTAATAAAACGATCGGACAACTGCAAGGTCATATAAGTAGGCTTTGGATCAGGTAAGTCCAACTTCTTAAAGATGACAAAGGCATCAGATTGATGCTAGCTCCCAAGTCACATAAGCATTTGTCAAATGACACTTTTCCAATGGTACAAGGAATAGTAAAGCTTCCAGGATCTTTAAGTTTCGGAGGCATCTTCTGTTGTAGTACAACACTGCATTCCTCCGTGAGAGCAGCTGTCTCTATTTCATCAAGCTTCACTTTCCGAGAGAGAATACCTTTCATAAACTTCGCATAACTAGGCATATGTTCAAGAGCTTTAGTGAAAGGTATGTTGATATGAAATTTCTTGAACACCTCCAGAAACTTCCCAATTACTTATCCAACTTTTTCTTCTGCAGCCTCTTAGGAAAAGGAGGTGGAGGATAGCTCTGCTTCTCCCCTGTATTACTCTCGCGAGGAGTGTGTTACACAGTAATCTTCCTTGGTTCCACTTCTGCTTCCTTCCGCACTTCTTCCTCAACCATTGCTTCAGATTCTGGACTTTAAGCTTTTCTTGGCTTGCAACATTCCCAGACCTCAATGTAATTGCCTTAACCTGCTCTTTTGCTTCCTTCTTGCCTGGCACTTCAGTGTCACTAGGGAGTGTACCAGGTTGTCGATTCAGCAAGGTATTGGCAATCTGCCAATTTGATTCTCCAAGGTCTTGATAGACACCGCTTGGCTCTTGCACATGAGCCTTAACTCCTCCAGTTCAGATTTTTCATTAGATTGTTGCAGTTGGAGTTGTTGTCTCAGTGCATATTGTGCTTGCTGAAAACCAGGAGGGTTGTATTGCTTTGCAGCATACTGCTGATAAGGTTATTGCGCCGCATTCTAAGTATTGCTGTAGCTGAAGTTAGGATGATTGCGGTTGTTGGGATGATAGGTGGCTGGAACTAGCTGTTGCGCCCTCTGAAAGTTGCTCATGAACTGAGTTGATTCACTAGAAATAGCACACTGCTCTGTCTCATGCGCACCCGCACAAAGCTCCATCTCTTGCGCACCCGCACAAAGCTCACAAACACTAGTGATTTGATTTACTCCATAATTAGGCAAAGAATCCACGTTCATCGTCAAAGCCTTAAGCCGAGCATCTATAACCGCAGCTGCATCCACCTCCAGAATTCCTGCTACCTTGCCCCGAGGTAGTCCCTGAGTTGGGTTCTGGTATTCATTAGCAACCATCAGTTCAATCAACTCATAAGCTTCATCGTAGCTCTTAGCCCATAAGGCTCCACCTGATGCTGCATCAAGCATGGGTCTAGAAGTTGCACCCAAACCGTTGTAGAAACAGTTAATGATCATCTAGTCATGCATCCCATGGTGAGGATACTTTCGAAGCATCTCCTTATATCGCACCCAAGCCTCACACAACGACTCTCCAGACTGTTGCGCAAATTCAGTAAGAGCATTCCTGATTACAGCTGTCTTCGCTATAGGAAAGAACTTAGTAAGGAACTTTTGAGCAAGATCTTCCCATTTGGTGATAGAGCCTGGTGGTAGAGAATGCAACCAACACTTAGCTTTATCCCGCAGGGAGAATGGGAAAAGCCTTAGCTTAATAGCATCTTCAGACACATTGTTGAATTTGAAAGTATCGCAGATCTCGATAAAATCTCTAATATGCAAGTTGGGATCTTCCGTCGGAGAACCCCCAAACTGAACCGAGTTCTACATCATCTGAATCGTGCTAGCTTTGATTTCAAAAGTGTTAGATGAAATGGCCGGTCGGACAATGCTAGACTGAATATCATTAATCTTCGGCTGAGAGTAGTCCATCAAAGCCTCCGTACTCGCTTCTGGTTCTCCCATTGCAATAAGAGCTTCTTCTTCAACTTTCTCCTCTTCTAAAAGAACTTCTTCCTCTACAAAAACTTCTTCCTCCGCTTTATCCAGTGTTCTCTTTCGAGATCGAGAACGCCTTTGCATAAACGCTCTATAGAGTACCTGAAAAAGCAACCAGTGAACAAGTAAGTAAAATATCCGAGTCAATTAATTTTAAAGGACACTGATGTCAAGCATATAAACTAAAAATTAACACCGAGTCCCCGGCAGCGGCGCCAAAAACTTGTTAGGACGTTAACACGCGCTAATAATACACGCAAGTATACGCGTTCGCAAGTAATATAGAATTAATTCTAGTTTATTCCAACCGAGACTCTTTTAAGTTAAGTTCAATTTATGCGCTCATGTAACAATGTTATGGTTATCGCTCAATACTAAGACGAGTAACAAATTGAGATGGTTTATAACAATGATTAACTAAGAGATTATGCTGAAGAATATTAACTAAGCGATTAAAAGGTTGATTTACTTATATAACACAAATATATGATTCTAACTTCATTAAATACTTCATTCAATAGCCTTTTTTTGTTCTTAACCTTAGCATGCAATGGTGATGGCACTAATTAAATAACACGAAACTGATAATCGCCAACTTTCGTTGCACGAATACCCTATTATCAGACATCCACAAAATAAATAGAAGTTGAATAGACACCAATTATATTGGGACCCTATATGTCAATAGAATTTGACAACATAACGGTTTAATGCGCAAGTTATCTATCATAATTACATAGGGCAAGTAAGATGGTTAAAATTACCTACGAATCATGCATTAACAATACATGAACCTATGCTAGCATGGCAAGTTCTAAACCCCTCTATTCACTTTCGCTTCAATAGAGATTAACACGCTATCTTATAAGTTCGTGACAATCATAAGACGAATAAGCACAACCAATACTGGGATATCATACAATCACCACACACTAAGGTACCGAAACAAATTAACTATAGAAATCCATAAATAAATCCGTTAGAACCCAACAATAACGATTAGCCCATAACCGAACTCATCATCACCGTGGGTTCCGATGAAAGCATAGTATAATAAACTAAGTCTTTATAAAACTGAATAATAAACATAGTACGTTAAACAAGAGTATAGGTTCAACAAAACAAGAAAACTAGCATCCAAGATTACAACTTAAAATAAATAATCAAAAGAATAAACTAGATCCTCTTCGCCTTGGTTGTATTTGTACTCCTAGGTCTTCTCGTTGTCTACTCCTTAAGCTCCGTTATGAAAAACGTCTTTTAATTGTCTTTATATAGCAGCCCCAATTAGCATAGAAGTCCAGAAATCAATCTTATATTCAAAACATAATTCTTAAATACCGACCTGGCACGGGCGCGTGCTTCGCCAGCGTGGGCGCGCGCTTCGCCAGCGCGGGCGCGCTGCAACTCTGACATCCGGCACGCTACTTTAGCGCGGGCACGCTGACCTTCTGGAAAAAGTTTTTCTTCTTGTTTTTCTGGCTGGTTGGAGATGGAAATCCACGAGCTTTTATTCAAGACACCTTCCTAACACCATTTTAGCATCATTGCAATGCTAAACCTCCCGATTCCTCCAACTTTGCCTGAAATGCTAAAACACTACAAAACACATCAAAACACAACTAACTTGAGTAAAAAACACCATTCCAAGCCTTATAGGACGTTCTAAGTAGACATAAATGCCACTTAACAAATACTATTATTAAGGGACAATAATAATACATTAAGACTGGTGTGTTTGTTGACTGATGATCACATCTCATTGATCATAGGTATAGTGATACTAAAGTCAAAGACACATGAATATGTATATGTACATGGTGCTGGACAAACCCGATGTGAGATTCTACATGTCTGTTATGTCATAAGTAATTCTCATAGTGATAATTATGTAATGGTCCTTAGACCTGAAGTCATTATATTTCTATACGAGAATTAATATACATTGGTTCCATTAAAAGTTATCCTTGACCCGGTAATGATAAAAGTGGATATTGGTATATTATGAATTGTATAAGAAATATGAATGATCTAGATGAGATTTAACCCTCCTATTTTAGGAGTGATATTATTGGACTTTTGTGTGAGCTAGACTATGAAATACGTGGCCACGCTCAAATGTTGATTTGATATGATAGTCTACTCATTGATAAATGAAACTTGGATTAAACTATGATGAGGATGACACATTACATGCCTCTAGTTTAATCTATAATATGTGGTTAAAGGGATTATATTATATTGTACATTATTTACGAAAGGTTAAATCGATCACCGATTGAATTATTATTACTTGGATACAAATGATGTATTTCTAGATACCGCTCATTGTTTACGATTTTAAATTAGATTTAAAATTCGTTGCGAACGTAATAATAACCTATAGGTGTCACACACAAAGAATGCTTGAAGGATTATTTTATTTAAATTAGATTTAAATTATATTAAAGTAGTTCAAATTATTTTTAATATTAATTAACTATGACTTAATTAATTAGATAAATAATGATATTCGAATTTACTAATATTAATTATGAAACTCGGTTTTAAGTAATTAAGTGTTACTTAATTATTATACAAAATAGGAATTTTGAATTAATAATAACTCCTAATTAGTTAAGAGTTATAATTCATTTTTCTACTCTCTATATAATATCTCTTGTGGCTGATTTTTTTTTTAAAAAATAAAAAACCTTTACTAAAACCCTATCCACCAAGAGAGAAGATGGAGAGAGAAAGAAAAAATGAGTTTGTGCTAGTACACATCCAATCCTTGAGTTCAAGCATTCGTATGGATACCGATAGAGCGTAGATCGCGAGAGCGGGATGCGTGGTGATTGAACAATCTTTGGATATCCATTATTCAACCAATTTGTAAAGCTTCTTAAGGTAAACAATCTGATCTATGAATTAAATATCTATTTTTCGCATGGATCCTGCGGTGGGTTTTGAAAATTTGGTTTTTAACATTTTTAATTACTGTTTCCGTTGCGTTTATATGCTCGAAACCCTTCAGATTCATGGAATTCGCAGTATTTCTTCTTGTCTTTACTTTTCTAAGACGACAGAGCTTCTGGCTTCCTGAAAAGTCCTATGTTCTTGTTCACTTCAAAGATGTGTTCAATCGATGCAGCCAAAGGGGTGTATCCGCTAGTTCTGTTGTCAAAGCTCGAGGGAGGGCTCCATTCCCGCCGCATAGTTGCGGTGTTCACCCGATTTGGGTTTCGACTATTTCTATATCTCGGGCTCGGAGATTTGTCTCTATTTCTTGATCTACCCCTCTGGCTTGTTTGTGAAGCCGGCTAGACCTCTGCTAAAGATTGTTCTATGGCCCTAAATGATTCTGCTAAGGCAAAGACATCTTCAGAGTAGCTGGATCCTTCCTTTACAAATATTTCCATAAATATAAACCAACTCTTAGTCCTGCTATCAAATTTATTTTCAAAGCTTCGTCTGAAGCCCCTCTTACACTGGTAGACTCGACATTGAACCTTTTGAAGTAAGATGTCAGACTTTCATTCTCCCTCTGCTTGACATTGGCCAGAGTAGTGACCGACAGAGCGTACCTCATAACTGCTTGGAACTTATTTAAGAATAAGGTTTTCATCTGATCCCAGGAAGTGATTACCCTTGGTCCAAGATTTTGAAACCACTGCTGAGCGCTTTCCCTGAAAGTTGCTGCCAGGAGTCTACATCTGGCCATATCTGGGACCTGGTACACATCCATCTCTATGTTGAATCGCCCCAGGAACTCCACAGGATCTGGACTTTCATGGAACCGGAGATCGCTAGTTATGTTACGATATATGGTCGGTAGATGAGCCTCTCTTACAGCCGCAGAGAATAGCGAAGGAATCTCAGCTGTTGCCATTACCCTTCCTTCCTGGTGATTGAGCAGCTTCTTCAGATCATCCATATTAAAGGTCCCCATACCGGAAAAAGTCTACATATTGGGTTGCGGATCCTGAGGTTGAGGTGGAGGTGACATTACATGATTCCCGTCCGGAGGAGCCGGTTGTAGATTAGTATTCTGTGTATTGGTTTATCCTCTTCCCGGTATCACTGGCATCTCTTGGTTTTGCCCCTGATTCCTTCTGGATTTTCTACTTGTCCTCGGCCGCGTCTTTGAGGAATCTCATGATCATATGTCTAGATATTCCTACGACTGTCATCTCCCGTATAATTATCTCTTTCAGCTCGATCATACATGCGAGTATCCCAATAGCCACAATAGTTATTACGATGATTGTCGTCCAAGTATCTACCTCGACTTACGCATCTTCCTCTCCACTGGGCTCTTCTCCAGCGATCACTTTCATAGTCAAAACCGTACATATCCATCGATCCATGTAGAGGAGCTCTCTCATGGTTACGGTGCCACTCCTGATTCTCAGTGGGATTCAGGGGCACACGCATTGAACCACGGGGCATCGCATCTCCTTGGTTGGCATCTCTCTACCATTCTAAAAGTAACATCCTTAGATCATTATCTCCAAGATGGATCCCCAAACGATCCTTCAAGACAGCAAAACCTCGTTGCTCATTCGCCGGCATAGATTCCGCTTACCGCCGTTCCTCCAGAGTTCGCCAGATCGATGCTGGTTAGTGATTACTCGCCCATCAGTATCTTCATCAACAAGTTCAACGATCGGGGTTTTACCGTTAGAGTAATTCAGACGTCACGGCGTGATTGCCACACGCTCGCCTCCGGATTGGCCGCGGCCAACCGGAACATCTCTCCCAACCATGGGAGCCTTTCTAGATGCATGAGCATAGCGGTTATGATGAAGGCCTCTCCTCATTTTACATCGTTCCACCATGATGAACCTTGATTCAAAACCATTCAAGGCATCGCCCATGCGATAAAGCTGCTCCAACAAATCCGCGTCATTAATCAGCACTGGTGGTTGGCCCCCGATATTCGGGGTGGGGCGATCCACCGAATTAGGAACGTAGGGTTCATCATAACCCTGCTAAGAGCCTTCTTCAGAAATTTCTCCATCATAAGAACTTCCATCACGATATTGAGACATCTTTCCTCCTAGATGCAGATCTTGATTAGCCCCCCTCCTTCTAGTGCAAATTTATTGACGGAGGAATTTGGTAACAACAAAGTTTGAGGTTTTTAGCCGGAAATAATATATGTGACAGTGGTTCTTCGTCGAAAAATATGAACAGTGTTTGGTGGTTGTGATTATTTGTGGCTGATATTGCTTAGGGTTTGTTAGGAATATGTTGTGTACTTGATGATAAGTTAAACAAAACACTTAGTAGATTTAATTCAATGATTTCATAGCTTTCAAAAAATAATCACTTTTAACATCCGTTGAAAGAGTAGCTTATACATTAATAAGTTTAGTAGCACATTTCTGCATATTGTAATGCCTTGGAGAACTGGATGTTGTAGAATATTTTAAGTCATGTTGACTACTAGATTGATATGCAAGATAGGTTGGTCAATTGTAAATATTAGATGCCTTGTAATTTTGTATAAATAAAATGGAGTCAACTGCCATAAAGATAGTCTCAACGGATGTTCCACAAGGCTTTAATGGATAATCAACTAATGTCTCAACGGATGATCAACCAGACTCTCAATGGATGATCCAACAAAGTTTACATATTGGGTTGCGGATCCTGAGGTTGAGGTGGAGGTGACATTACATGATTCCCGTCCGGAGGAGCCGGTTGTAGATTAGTATTCTGTGTATTGGTTTATCCTCTTCCCGGTATCACTGGCATCTCTTGGTTTTGCCCCTGATTCCTTCTGGATTTTCTACTTGTCCTCGGCCGCGTCTTTGAGGAATCTCATGATCATATGTCTAGATATTCCTACGACTGTCATCTCCCGTATAATTATCTCTTTCAGCTCGATCATACATGCGAGTATCCCAATAGCCACAATAGTTATTACGATGATTGTCGTCCAAGTATCTACCTCGACTTACGCATCTTCCTCTCCACTGGGCTCTTCTCCAGCGATCACTTTCATAGTCAAAACCGTACATATCCATCGATCCATGTAGAGGAGCTCTCTCATGGTTACGGTGCCACTCCTGATTCTCAGTGGGATTCAGGGGCACACGCATTGAACCACGGGGCATCGCATCTCCTTGGTTGGCATCTCTCTACCATTCTAAAAGTAACATCCTTAGATCATTATCTCCAAGATGGATCCCCAAACGATCCTTCAAGACAGCAAAACC
Source organism: Apium graveolens (assembly GCF_009905375.1). NCBI lineage: Eukaryota > Viridiplantae > Streptophyta > Magnoliopsida > Apiales > Apiaceae > Apium > Apium graveolens. The sequence goes on from NC_133648.1 coordinate 292,668,273, forward strand.
TCGTTGCTCATTCGCCGGCATAGATTCCGCTTACCGCCGTTCCTCCAGAGTTCGCCAGATCGATGCTGGTTAGTGATTACTCGCCCATCAGTATCTTCATCAACAAGTTCAACGATCGGGGTTTTACCGTTAGAGTAATTCAGACGTCACGGCGTGATTGCCACACGCTCGCCTCCGGATTGGCCGCGGCCAACCGGAACATCTCTCCCAACCATGGGAGCCTTTCTAGATGCATGAGCATAGCGGTTATGATGAAGGCCTCTCCTCATTTTACATCGTTCCACCATGATGAACCTTGATTCAAAACCATTCAAGGCATCGCCCATGCGATAAAGCTGCTCCAACAAATCCGCGTCATTAATCAGCACTGGTGGTTGGCCCCCGATATTCGGGGTGGGGCGATCCACCGAATTAGGAACGTAGGGTTCATCATAACCCTGCTAAGAGCCTTCTTCAGAACTTTCTCCATCATAAGAACTTCCATCACGATATTGAGACATCTTTCCTCCTAGATGCAGATCTTGATTAGCCCCCCTCCTTCTAGTGCAAATTTATTGACGGAGGAATTTGGTAACAACAAAGTTTGAGGTTTTTAGCCGGAAATAATATATGTGACAGTGGTTCTTCGTCGAAAAATATGAACAGTGTTTGGTGGTTGTGATTATTTGTGGCTGATATTGCTTAGGGTTTGTTAGGAATATGTTGTGTACTTGATGATAAGTTAAACAAAACACTTAGTAGATTTAATTCAATGATTTCATAGCTTTCAAAAAATAATCACTTTTAACATCCGTTGAAAGAGTAGCTTATACATTAATAAGTTTAGTAGCACATTTCTGCATATTGTAATGCCTTGGAGAACTGGATGTTGTAGAATATTTTAAGTCATGTTGACTACTAGATTGATATGCAAGATAGGTTGGTCAATTGTAAATATTAGATGCCTTGTAATTTTGTATAAATAAAATGGAGTCAACTGCCATAAAGATAGTCTCAACGGATGTTCCACAAGGCTTTAATGGATAATCAACTAATGTCTCAACGGATGATCAACCAGACTCTCAATGGATGATCCAACAAAGTTTCAAAGGATGATCTAACTGACTTCCAACGGATGAACATATTCAAAAGAGCAGTTGATAGTGACTTGACAGTCACATGCATTGATTGTATGCAAAAGGAATGTGGCAGCCTATTTACAGGTTTTAGAGAACAAAGAAGCATTTCCATTTCCATGCTAAACTGAAGATATTCAAAGATGTTGGATTGAGAAATGAAGAAGAATGAGATTAGAATAGAAACATTTTGTCTTATTTGTTTATCTTTTTATCATGTAACTTGGTGATATATAAACCAAGTGCAGCAAGTAGAAAATTATCCAAGTAAGTAAGCAATTACAAGAGAAATAGATAAAGCTATATCTGAAAAGAATTTCTCTCTTCTTGGAAGTTCAACTTGTAAGCAGCTGTGTGCAAAGACATTGTATCACAGAGTTCTCAAATTAATATATATCTCTGGTGGATAAATTCAATCCACCAGAAAGTTTTTAAATACTTGTATTTGATTACTTTGTGTTTGATTTCTTCAATACTTTCATTTCACACTTTAACTAAATCAAACACTGATATACATTCATAGTAATATAGTTCTTAAAATTGAAAAGGTGTCTAGAATTACATTCAACCCCCCTTCTGTAATTCTTTGTTAAACTTTTTGGGAATAACAATTGGTATCAGAGCAAGCTCTTGAAGTACAAAGAGTTTAAAGATCACAACAACTAATAATGTTAACAAAAAAGATGTTGGAGTGAAGATTCCATTTCTAGACAAAGACAATTATCACCACTGGAAGGTGAAAATGCACATGCGTCTTCTTTCTCAAGATGAAGGATATGTGGACTTCATTGAGAAAGGTCCTCATGTTCCCATGAGAGCTGCTACATAAATTGAGCCATCCATCCCAAAGCCTAGAGCAGAATGGTCTGATCTAGATATTGAACAAGTTTACAAGGATAAGAAGGCCATTGATATTCTATTTAATGGTGTTGATGGTGACATGTTTGACAACATCATAAATTGTAAAACTGCTAAGTATGTCTGGGATACTATTCAAGTTATATGTGATGGAACTGAGCAGGTAAGGGAAAACAAAATGCAACTCTTGATTCAGTAATATGAGCATTTTCATAGTGAAGAAAGTGAGTTACTCACTGACATATTTAGTAGATTTCAAAAGCTACTAAATGCTCTAAAGCTGCATGGAAGAGTCTATTAGACAAAAGACTCAAAACTCAAATTCCTTAGATTTTTGCTAAAGGAATGGAAGCCTATGACTGTCTCATAAAGAAATTCTCAAGATTACAAGGAATTCACCTTGGACAGACTGTATGGGATTCTAAAGACCTATGAGCTTGTAATAGAGAAAAATGAGAAGCTAAAGAAAGGAAGAAAAAAAGGAGGGTCCATTGCATTGGTTGCTGAGCAAGAGAAAGATAAAGAGATAAAGGTTGAAGCTTTGGATTCTGCACCAAACCCTAGAGTTTGTGAAGGCAAGGGAAAATGGGTAGTAGCTGAACATGAAGATCATCTTAGTCAAGATGATATGGATGACTTAGATGAACACCTATCTTTTTTATTTAGAAGGTTTTCCAAGCTCAAATTCAAGAAGAATTTTAGAGCAACCAAGCCAAACAGAAACATGGCTGACAAGTCAAAATTCAAATGTTTCAAGTGTGGCTTGAGTGGTCATTTTGCACGTGAATGCAGAAAGCCTGATTCTGACAGAAAGAATTTTGAGCCTGTGGATTACAAAAAGAAGTATTTTGATTTTCTCAAACAAAAGGAAAGGGCCTTTCTAACTCAAGAAAATGACTGGGCTGCTGATGGATTAGATGAAGATGAGGATACAAGCTATGTCAATCTAGCCCTGATAGCCAAATCAGATGAAGCAGAAGTTAGTTCTTCAAGTAATCAGGTAATCACCACTAATCTAGCACATTTATCTAAAGCTGAGTGTAATGATGTTATAAATGACATGTCTACTGAATTATATCATCTGCGTGTTACACTCAAATCTCTCACTAAAGAAAATACTAAAATTAAAGAGAACAATCTGTTTTTAAGTGAAAGAAACAATGTGTTAGAAACTCAGTTTGTTGAGTTTGAGAAATTAAAGATAGAATGCAAGACTGCTAAAGAAGAACTAACTAAATCCCAAAAGAAAGATGAGATTTTAAGAAAGCAGCTTGTACGAGAACAAGAAGTAATCAAGGCATGAAAATCATCCAGAGATGTTCATGCTCAAATTAATAAAGTTCAAGGTATAGAATCCTTTGGTGGTGAAGCCTGGAAAAAGAGCAAAGAGAAACTTAATTCCAACTTGGAAGAAGGACTTTCAATGGATGTGGATTCGACGGATGATAAATGTTATCCGTCAAATAATCAAAAGAATTATTCATCGAAAGACAAGGAACCACATCCGTTGAGTGAAAGAAAGCCAGTTAGCAAATCTCAGCTAGCTAAGTTAAATTAGAAATATGGATCAGTTTCCAAGAACTTTGTTCCAGGAGAAACAATTCAGGTGAAAAAGAACAAGAGAGTCAATGTAGGTCATCTGTCAATCAAGCAATTGAATGATAGATTGGAGAAGATTGAGGTTAAAGCAGAATCTAAAAAGAAAAACAATAGGAATGTGAAAGTAGGAATTAACAAGCATAACAACTACACACCTGATAAATATGCACCTAAAAAAATCTGTGTGAGATGTGGTAGTGTTAATCATCTGTCTGTTAATTACAAACTTCCTATGCCTGCTCCCATGTCGGCACCTCCTTCATTTCCTAGCATGCCTACAATGCTTGTGAATGTTATTGTTAGGAATATGTTATGAACTTGATGATAAGTTGAACAAAACACCTTAGTCAATTTAATTTAGTGTTATTGTAGCTCTCGACGGATGTTCTTTAATAGTCCCGACGGATGATCTTTATCATCCCAAAGGATGACCTCTGAACATCCATCGAGAGTGTAGCTTATGTAAGAATAAGTATTGTAGCACATTTCTGCAAACAATAATGTTTTAGTTGAGTAGATGTTGTAGGATGCTTTGAGTCATGTTGACTACTAGATTGATATGCAGATTAGGTTGGCTAATTGTAAATATAAGATGTTTTGTAATTCTGTATAAGTGAAATAGTGTCAAGTGACAGAAAGACTCCCGACGGATGATCTACAAAGGCTTCAGACAGATAATCAACAAGCCGCCCGACGGATGACCAACATAGTCCCGAAGGATGATCATAAATTCTAAAGAGCAGTTGACAGTGAAAACACAGTCACATGCGTTGGGTGTTTACAAATGGAATGTGGTAGGCTAATTACAGGACTTAGAGAACAAAGAAGCATTCCCATTTCCATGCAATTAAGATATTCAAAGATTCTAGATAGAGTAATGTAGCAGCATGAAGTTAGACTATATTCAGTTTGTCTTATTGTCTTGCCTTACTATCATGTAACTTGGTGATATATAAACCAAGAGTAGCAAGTAGAACAACTAACTTAGTAAGCATTATTTTCAGAGAGATAGAAAAAGTTGTATCCGTTAAGAATCTCTTTGTAATTCTGTAAGTTCTCTTGTAAGCAGCTGTGTGCTATTTAAGCATTACAGAGTTCTCATCTTTATATATATCTCTGGTAGATAAGTTCAAATCCACCAGAAAGTTTTAAAGCCTTGTGTTTTATTGCTTTGTGTTTCAATTTCTATTGTACTTTTATTCCGAACTTCTTGCAAAATTAAACACAGTTATATATTAAGTAAGAACATTCTTAAAATCTAAAAAAGAAGCCAGAATTACATTCAACCCCCCTTCTATAATTATTGTTGCATTGTTTTGGAATAACAATTGGTATCAGAGCAAGCTCTTGAAGTACAAAGAGTGTAAAGATCACCACAATCAACAAGATGATCAGAAAGGATGCTGGAGTGAAAATTCCATTTCTGGACAAAGACAACTATCACCACTGGAAGGTGAAAATGCACCTACATCTTCTTTCTCAATAGGAATCTTATGTGGACTGCATTGAGAAAGGTCTTCATGTCTCTATGAGAGCTGCTACAGATAATGAACCATCAGTTCCAAAGCCTAGGCATGAATGGTCTGATCCAGACATTGAACAAGTCAGGAAAGATGAAAAGGCCATGAACATACTATTTAATAGTGTTGATGGTGATATATTTGACAACATCATAAACTGCAAAACAGTTAAAGAGGTTTGGGACATAATTCAAATTATTTGTGATGGTACTGAGCAAGTTAGGGAGAACAAGATGCAACTCTTAATTCATCAATATGAGCATTTTCACTATGAAGAAAGTGAGTCACTCACTGATATATTTAGTAGATTTCAAAAGCTACTGAATGCTTTCAAGTTGCATGGAAAGGTCTATCAAAGAAAAGACTCAAACCTTAAATTCCTTAGATCTCTACCAAAGGAATGGAAGCCCATGACAATCTCTTTAAGAAACTCTCAAGATTACAAGGAATTCACCTTGGAAAGACTGTATGGAATTCTAAAAACCTATGAGCTTGAAATAGAGCAAGATGAAAAGATGGAGAAAGGAAGGAAGAAAGAAGGATCCATTGCACTAGTTGCTGAGCAAGAAAAGGAAAAAGAGATGAAGGTTGAAGCTGTGGAATCTGTATCAAACTCAAGGGTTTGTGAAAGCAAGGGTAAAGGGCTGGTAGCTGAAAATGAAGAACAGTTGAGCCAAGATGACATGGATGACATAGATGAGCATCTTGCTTTTCTATCCAGGAGATTTTCCAAGCTCAAATTCAAGAAGAATTTTGGAGCAGCTAAGTCAAACAGGAACATGGTTGATAAGTCTAAATTCAAGTGTTTCAAGTATGGCTTGGCAGGTCATTTTGCTAGTGAGTGCAGAAAGCCTGACTCTAGTAAAAAGAAGTTTGAGCCTGTTGATTATAAGCAGAAATACTTTGAGTTGTTCAAGAAAAAGGAAAGGGCTTTCATTACACAAGAAAATGACTGGGCTGTAGATGGATTGGATAAGATGAAGAAATAAACTATGTCAACCTAGCCCTAATGGCCAAATTAGATGAAACATAAGTTAGTTCATCCAGTAATCAGGTAATCACCCCTAACCTAGCACATTTAACTAAGTCTGAGTGTAATGATGCCATCAATGACATGTCTATTGAGCTATATCATTTGCGTGTAACTCTTAAGTCTCTCACCAAGGAAAATGCTAAAATTAAATACAATAATTTGTTTTTAAGTGAGAGGAATAATGTGCTAGAGTCTCAATTCATTGAGTTTGAAAAATTGAGAATTGAATGTAAAACTGCCAAAGATGAATTAACTAAATCTTTAAAGAAAGAAGAGATTTTAAGAAAGCAACTTGAATGAGAACAAGAAGTAATTAAGGCATGGAAATCATCTAGAGATGTCCATGCTCAAATTACTAAAGTTCAAGGTATAGAATATTTTTGTGATGCAACCTGGAAAAAGAACAAAGAGAAGCTTGATTCCAATCTGGTTGAAGGACTTTCAACGGATGTGGATTCGACGAATGATGAAAATTAACCATCGAATAATCAAAAGGATTATCCGTCGAAAGAAAATGAGCCACATCCATTGATGTATGTAAGCCAGTTAGCAAAGCTAAGCTAGCTAAGTTGAATGATAAATATGGATCAGTTTCTAAAAACTTTGTTCCAGGAGAATCAAGTCAAGTGAGAAAAGAAAAGAGAGTCAATGTTGTTCATCTGTCTATCAAGCAATTGAATGACATATTAGAAAAGATTGAGGTTAAAACAAAATCGAAAAGGAAAAATAATAGAAATGGGAAAGTAGGAATCAACAAACATAACAACTACACACCTGATAAGTACGCACAAAGAAAAATCTGTGTTAAGTGTGGTAGTGTTAATCATTTATCTGTTAATTGCAAACTTGCTATGCCTACTCCTATGTCTGCACCTCCTTCATTTCCCAGCATGTCTACAATGCCTGTTAATGTTATGGCTACACAGAATATGAATGAACAATTTGTTAATATGTCATTTGCACCTAATCCTTATTATGTTGCATTTAATATGCCTCAAATGCCATTTAGCATGCCTAACTGGAATAACATGTTTGCACATAGCATGCCCTTTCCTGTTAATCAAAATGTGCATGACAATTCGGCTTCAGTGAATGGTTTCAAAGGTCCAACTCAAATGACTAAGGATAAATCTGAAATACCCAAGTCAAATGAGGTCAAACCTAAGAAACCAAAGAAAAAGGCTAACAAGGAAGGACCCAAGGACACTTGGGGTACTAAAATCAACTTGATTTGATTTTGATGTGTGCAAGGAAATAGACAGAATCTTTGGTATCTAGATAGTGGTTGCTCAAGGCACATTACTGGAGATTCTACCCTGCTCACTGAGTTCAAGGAAAGAGTTGGCCCAATTATCACTTTTGGAGATGACAGCAAGGGTTATACTACGGGATATGGATTGATTTCAAAGGATAATGTCATCATTGAGGAGGTTGCCCTAGTGGATGGACTCAAGCCCAATCTATTGAGTATCAGTCAGCTTTGTGATAAGGGCAACTCAATCTCTTTCAACTCTAAAGCCTATGTTTTGACCAAAAAAAAGAGCAACAAAGTGGTTCTTACTGGAGTGAGAAAATGAATTGTGTACTTAGCTGATTTTAACTCATCAAATGCAGAATCTGTAACTTGTCTTCTCAGTGAAGCAAGTCAAGATGAAAGTTGGTTGTGGCACAAGAAGCTGCCCATCTAAACTTCAAGACATGAATGAGCTAGTCAAGAAAGACTTAGTTAGAGGTATTCCTCAAGTGGAGTTTTCAAAGGATGGACTGTGTGATGCCTGTTAGAAAGGAAAGCAGATTAAAGCATCATTCAGAAAGAAGCTTGATTCAACTATTGAAGAACCTTTGCAACTATTGCACATTGATCTGCTTGGACTAGTTAATATGTTGTCCATCTCAAAGAAAAGATATTTCCTAGTAATTGTAGATGATTTCTCAAAGTTCTCTTGGACATGTTTCCTAAAATCCAAAGATGAAGCTAGTGAAATCATAATCAATCACATAAGTCAAGTTAACAATCATCCTGATTTCAAAGTTTAAAGAATCAGGAGTGACAATGGAACTGAGTTCAAGAATTCTTTGATGAGGGTTTTTGTGAAGAGAATGGGATCAGGCATGAGTTTTCAGCAGCAAGAACCCCAAAACAAAATGGAGTGGTGGAAATGAAGAACAGATCTCTTATCGAAGCAGCAAGAACAATGCTAGAAGAATCAAAGTTACCAACATATTTTTGGGCACAAGCTGTAAATACTGCATGCCACACTCAAAATATTTCTTTGGTTAATCGAGCAAAATGTATGACACCTTACCAATTGTTCAGGAATAGGAAGATAACATTAAACTTTCTTCATGTCTTTGGCTGTAAATGCTATATCTTAAGGAATCAAACTGATCAGCATGGAAAGTTTGATGCCAAAGTAGATGAAGGCATCTTTGTTGGATATGCAGTTGGAAAAGAATATAGAGTCTACAATCTCAGAACTAACATTGTTATGGAATCTGTACATGTTATATTTGATGATAAAAAGATTGAAGGGCTGCAAGATGGAGATTTCCATGAAAGCCTCAAATTTGACAATGTTGAGATGATTTGTTAAGATAGTGATGATGAAAGTGATCAAGAACCAATATCTAAGGATAATGCAAAAAAGTCTACAACTAATGAAGCACATAACTCAACATCCGTCGAAAGACCAAGTACATCATCCATTGAAAGACAATTTGCATCATCCGTCGAAAGGAAAAGAATAACATCCGTTGATCCGTCAATAGGAGTTGAAAGCCAAGCCAGATCACAATCAGCAAGAACCCCAGCTTCAAGTCAAAGATCCTGATAAGTGGCATTTTATACCACTTCGAACGTCTTATAATGGCTTGAATTGATGTCTTGAAATCAAGTATTTTGTGTATTAGATGCGTTTTTCCAGTGTTTTTGCATTTCAGGGTATAACTTGCAAATTTAGGGGGATTTCATCAAAATAAGCCTAGGAAAGTACTTGGAATCAGTTGCGGGGAGTTGTGCGAAGAAATCAGCAAAATCGGGACCATAAATTGGAATTTTCCAGAAGCTATCCAGGTGCCCTCCTGAGATGTGGGGCGACCGCCTGGAGGTGCAGGCGCCCATTTGGGACCTGGGGCGGTCGCCTGGGGTCGGAAGCCCGCTTGGGACCTGGGGCGGCCGCCTGGGGTCAGAATAATTAATTTTGGATTTTCTAATTAGACTTCTAGTGGGCTTCTGACAGCGCTGTTTCTTGTGGATTCTTATACAAGCAATCTTGGGTGACGTTTCACAATAATAAGCAACAAAGAACAAGTATCAATCAAGTAAGGAGTAAGGAGAGAAGATTAAGAAGACCGTTTTAGCACACCACAACAAAGAAGAGGAAGCATACGTTATCTTATGATTCGTTTATTCGTTGTAACAATGGATGCTAATTTTCTTTACTTTGAACCTTAATACTCTTGTGACGTACTCTGGTTTTAATAAGTATTTTTATTAGTTTATATTGTCGTGTTATTATCATGTTTTCATATGAATCCATGGTGACGATGAATTCTATCATGGGCTAATCGTGATCATGGGGTCATAGCGGATTTACTATGGATTTCTTTGGTTAATTGTTTAATACCTTGGTATGTGATGGTTGTATGATATCTAGCATAGGTTGTGCTTATTCGTCTTATGTGCGTCGCAAATATATAAGATAGCATGTTAATCTCTTGTGAAGCGACGGTAAATCTTGAGATTTAGAACTTGCCATGCTAGCATAGGTTCATATATTGTATGCATGATTAGTGGGTAACTCTAACCGTTTTACTTGCCCTGTGTAATCATAATGAATAACTTGCGCTTAAATCATTATATTATCAAATTCTGTAGACATATAGGGTCTCAACATAATTGATGCCTATTTAACTTCTATCTTAATTATGGATGCTTGGTAGAATGGTATTTATGCAACAAAAGTTGGCTTTTATCAGTTTCGTGCTGTTCAATTAATGTCATCACCGTTACATGCTAAGGGTAATAACAATGACTATTGAAGGACTTAGTAATGAAGTTATGATCTCATGTGTGTTTAATATTGTTAATTCAAGTGTTAATTTAAGTGTTTAATTTTTGTAGTTATTAATTAGCTAATCAACCTTAAGTGTTATTATCTTGACATTGAGAAGTAGTCATACATTGGTGAGTAAGTGTTTATTAAACATAATTAGTCTGAGTCTCTGTGGGAACGAACTAGAAATTATTCTATATTACTTGCGAACGCGTATACTTGCATGAATTATTAGCGCATGTTTTGTGCCTAACAAGTTTTGGCGCCGCTGCCGGGGAATCGGTGTTAAGTTGTTTAGTTTATGTACTTGCCATCAGTGGTCATTAGTACTCATTGATTAAAACTTGTTACTTATTGTTTCCAGTTGTGTTTCAGGTACTCTAGTGAGCGTTTATGCAAACACGCTCTCGCACTCGCAAGAGGACTATAGATACGGCTGAGGAGACAGATTCAGTTCTTGATATTTCGGAGAAGATAGATTTTAAAGATTCGGATAAAGAGAGTGAAAAGAAAGAACCGGTAATCATGGGTGATCGTATAGTTCCAGCAGATCCAGCTCTTATGGACTTTTCTCGGCCTAAAATTGATGACATTCAGTCAAGCATCATTCATCCGACTATTCAGGCAAATACTTTCGAAATCAAGCCGGGCACTATTCAGATGGTGCAGAATTCTGTTTCTTTCGAAGGTGCCGCGACTGAAGATCCCAACATGCACATCAGGAATTTTGTCGAGATCTGTAGTACTTTCAAATATAATGGTGTTACTGATGAGGATATCAAGCTGAGGCTATCAAGCTAAGGCTTTTCCCATTCTCTCTGAGGGATAAAGCTAAGGACTGGTTACATTCTTTACCAGTTGGGTCCATCACTACTTGGGAAGATCTTGCGTAAAAGTTTCTGGTCAAGTTTTATCCAATGGTCAAGACTGCAGCTATGAGGAGTGCTCTTACTCAGTTTGCGTAGCAACCAACATAATCTATGTGCGAAGCTTGGGAGCGCTATAAGAAGATGTTGAGAAAGTGTCCATATCATGGTATGCCTGACTGGATGGTGATCACTGGGTTCTACAATGGTTTAGGGGCCCAATCTCGGCCCATGCTCGATGCAGCTGTTGGAGGTACCTTGTGAGCCAAAAGCTATACTGAAGCCTATAATCTCATTGAAACTATGGCTGCAAATGAGCATCAAAACCCAACTCAAAGGATGATGCCTGGGAAGGTAGCATGTATTCTGGAAGTTGATGCAGCTACAGCTATTGCAGTACAGCTCCAAGCGCTGTCTATGAAGGTCGATTCTTTAGACAACTATGGAGTCAATCAGATAGATATTGTCTGTGAGATTTGTGCAGGTTCTCATGCTACGGATCAATGTTCTTTTGTTAATGAATCTTTTCAGTATGTGAAGAATTATCAGCGATCACAGCAGCCTGTGCCAGCTACTTATCATCCTATTAACAAAAATCATCCCAATCTCAGCTGGAGCAATACTCAGAATGTTGTTCAGCAACCATATCAGCAAGCTATAAGTAAGCAGTTTAATCCACCTGGATTCCACCAACCTCAGCAATATGCTCAAAGGCAATCATATCCTCAACAAGGAGGTGCTGCTCCACCTTCTAGTGCTGATTTCGAGGAGCTAAAGATGTTGTGCAAAAGTCAGGCTATTTCTATCAAGACCTTGGAGAATCAAATCGGTCAAATAGCCAATGTCGTGCTCAACCGTCAACCTGGCACACTTCCCAGTGATACTGAAGTGCCAGGCAGGAAGGAAGCTAAAGAGCAAGTCAAATCTATTACCTTAAGGTCTGGAAAAGTTGCTGAAGCTGAAAAAGCAAAAGATGGAGAAGCTGAAGTTAAAGATGGAGAAGAGAAGCAAAAGGAGAAAGAGGCGGAACCAAGAAAGACTACTGTTGAACACACTCTGCCTGAGGGTAATACAGGAGAGAAACAGCTCTATCCTCCACTACCTTTTCCTAAGCGATTGCAAGAAAAAAAAGCTGGATAAGCAATTTGGTAAGTTTCTGGAGGTGTTTAAGAAACTTCACATCAACATACCTTTCGATGATGCTCTGGAGCAAATGCCTAGTTATGCAAAATTCATGAAAGGTATTCTTTCAAGGAAGGTGAAACTGGATGATCTTGATACCGTTGCTCTAACGGAAGAGTGCAGTGCTGTGCTGCAACAAAAATTACCTCCAAAGCTTAAGGATCCAGGTAGCTTCACCATTCCTTGCACCATTGGCAAGTTATCATTCGACAAGTGCCTTTGCAATTTGGGAGCAAACATTAATCTGATGTCGTTGTCTATCTTCAAAAAGCAAAATTTTCCTGATCCAAATCCCACCTATATGTCTCTACAATTGGCTGATCGTTCTATTACATACCCACGAGGCATCGTGGAGGACGTGTTAGTAAGGGTGGATAAGCTCATCTTTCCTGCAGACTTTGTCATTCTGGATTTCGAGGAAGATAAGAAGATTCCCATAATCTTGGGAAGACCTTTCTTGGCTACAGGCCGTACCTTGATAGATGCGTAAAAAGGTGAACTTACTATGCGGGTGCAAGATCAGGATGTAACATTCAATGTATTTAATGCGATGAAATTCCCTAAAGAAGATGAGGAGTGCTTCAAGGTGGATTTGATTAATTCTGCGGTAACTTCAGAACTTGATCATGTGCTAAGGTCTGATGCCTTAGAAAAAGCCTTATTGGGAGAATTTGACAGTGAAGATGAGGAAGGCAATGAGCAACTACAATATCTAAATGCTTCTCCTTGGAAGCGAAAGCTAAACATGCCATTTGAATCTCTTGGCAATACTGATCTCAAGAATGCTGAGGGAAAGCTCAAACCATCTATTGAGGAGGCACCTACTTTGGATCTTAAACCATTGCATGAACACTTGAGGTATACTTTCTTAGGTGATGCATCTATTTTTCCTGTTATTATTGCATCTAACCTTTCAGGTAGCGATGAGGACAAGCTCTTGAGGATCTTAAGAGAGTTCAAATCGGCCATCGGATGGACTATAGCAGATATAAAAGGGATCAACCCTTTGTACTGCATGCATAAAATTCTGCTAGAAGAAGGTAGCAAGCCAACTATTAAGCAACAGCGAAGACTGAATCCTATCATCAAAGAAGTGGTGAAGAAGGAAATTCTAAAGTGGCTGGATACATGAATCATATATCCTATTTCTGACAGTTTTTGGGTGAGCCCTGTGCAATGTGTACCTAAATAAGGAGGTATTACTGTGGTAGCAAATGAGAAGAACGAGCTCATCCCCACTCGAACAGTCACAGGATGGAGGGTATGCATGGACTACAGAAAGTTGAACAAAGCCACAAGGAAGGATCACTTCCCTCTTCCATTTATTGATCAGATGCTTGACAGGTTGGCTGGTCATGAGTATTATTGTCTTCTGGATGGCTATTCAGTTTACAATCAGATTTTCATTGCACCAGAAGATCAAGAAAAGACTACTTTCACTTGTCCATTCGGCACGTTTGCCTTATGCAAGGTTTCTTTTGGCTTATGTGGTGCACCTGCCACTTTTCAGAGATGCATGATGGCTATATTCTCTGATATGATTGGAAATAATATCGAAGTGATCATGGACGACTTCTCCGTCTTTGGACATTCGTTTGATGAATGCTTGAATAATCTTCGTTTGGTGCTTAAAAGGTGTGTGGAAACTAATTTGGTGCTCAATTGGGAAAAATGTCACTTCATGATGCAACAAGGCATCAGTCTTGGGCATAAAGTATCTAGTAAAGGTCTTGAGGTGGATAAAGCCAAGGTGGGATGTTAGGAATATGTGTATTAGTTTGATGATAAGTCAAACAAAACACTTAAGTAGAAATCTAGTGTTTGTAGCCTCAATGGATAAGACCATCTTGGCTATCCGTTGAAGGAGTAGCTTTACTTAGCAATAAGTTTAGTATTGTAGCACATTTCATTCTCTGGATTCAAGTTAAAATTCTTAGATGTTGTAGGAAATTATCAGTCATGTTGACTACTAGTGGATATGCAAATAGGAGGGCTAATTGTAAATATTTCATGCCTTATAATTTTGTATAAGTGAAGAAGTATCAACTGATATTGAAGACCTTCAACGGATAAGAAACAAAGCTTCAACGGATGTCTCTAATGCTTCAACGGATAATATCCATCAACGGATGAGTGCTTCAACGGATAAAGACTTCAACTGATAATGCATCAACAGATAAAGCTTCAATGGATAAAGCCTCAACGAATAAGGCATCAACGGATGAAAGCTTCAACGGATGCTTAGTTCATTAGCAGTTGATAGTGACAATTCACAAGCTGACAGAGGCACATGGGTTGACAGAGACAAACTGGAATGTGGAAGCCTCTATGAGGAAGCAAGAAAATGCAGCATTTCCATTCTGATGCAAACAAAGAAGTATTCAAAGATCTACAGCCAAGCCTAAATTGCATTTGATAGAGAAATAAAGAAGAAACATGTGAAGAATCCTTTTAATTGTATTTTACAGTTTTGTCTTCACTTGTAAACTTGGTGATATATAAACCAAGTAGCAGCTAGTAATTAGATAAGAATTTCTCCTGAGCTGTTTAGAAATATCCAGAGAGAAAATCATCTAGTTTGTACTAGGAAGCAGCTGTGATTTAATTCTTTAAAATCACAGATTTTCTGAAATAACACATCTCTGGTGGAACAACAAATCCACCAGAAAAGTTTTTAAGTTCTTTGTGTTCTTTACATTTGTGTTTGAATATATATATCTGTCTGTATTAGCTTCAAGCAATTCACACACTTGTTCTCAAAAACACTTAGCCTTACAAACTGCTCAAAACTTGAAAAAGTTTTGAGATTTACATTCAACCCCCTTCTGTAAATCTCATTGTTAGTCCACTGGGAATAACAATTGGTATCAGAGCTTGCTCTTAACATACAAAGAGTTTAAAGATCCATTCTGCTAACATCATGAGTAAGAAGGATATTGGTGTAAAGATTCCAATCCTGGAAAGAGATAACTATCATCACTGGAAGGTGAAGATGCATTTACATCTTCTCTCTCAAGATGAAAGCTACATCAACTGCATTGAGAATGGTCCTCACATCCCACACAAGGTGGCAACAGCTGCTACTGCAACAGTTGCTGTTGGACAGTCTATTCCCAAGCCAAAGGCAGAATGGATGGTTGAAGATATTGAAGAGGTCCACAAGGACAAGAAAGCCATGAACATTCTGTTTAATGGCCTGGATCAAGATATGTTTGACAATATCATCAACAGCCAAACTGCTAAGGAAATTTGGGATAATGTGCAGCTTATCTGTGAAGGCACTGAGCAAGTTAGAGAAAACAAAATGCAGCTTCTCATACAACAGTATGAATATTTTCACTTTGAAGAAGGAGAATCATTGAATGATACCTTCAACAGATTTCAGAAAATGTTGAATGGATTGAAGCTGTATAGGAGAATTTACCATGTCAAGGATTCCAATTTAAAATTTCTAAGGTCTCTACCAAAGGAATGGAAGCCTATGACTGTTTCTCTAAGAAATTCTCAAGATTATAAGGACTTCACACTTGAAAGATTATATGGAATTTTGAAGACATATGAACTTGAGATGGAGCAAGATGAGCTGTTGGAAAAGGGAAAGAGAAAAGGAGGATTAGTTGCACTTGTAGCTGACAGTGAGAAGGTTGAAGCCAGGAATGAGGAAAAGACAATGCCAAGTCTCAAAATTGGCACAAGCAAATCAGAATCAAGCAAGGGTAAAGAGCAAGTAGCTGAGGATGAAGACAATTCCAGTCAGGATGACTCTGATGATATTGATGAACATCTGGCTTTTCTGTCCAGGAGGTTTGCAAAGATGAAGTTCAGGAAAAATACAAAATTCACTAAGCCAAACAAAAACATGGTGGACAAATCAAAGTTCAAATGTTACAACTGTGGCATTAGTGGACACTTTGCAAGTGAGGGTAGGAAGCCAACCTCTGATAAAAAGAAATTTGAGCAAGTTGATTACAAAAAGAAGTATTTTGATTTGCTCAAACAAAAGAAAAGAGCTTTTCTCACTCAAGATGATTGGGCAGCAGATGGGGTCAATGAAGAAGATGATATGGAATATGTCAACCTAGCCCTGATGGCTAATTCTGATGAAAATAAAACTAGTTCATCAAGCAACCAGGTAATTACTACTGATCTCTCTCAGCTTTCTAAACATGAATGCAATGAAGCCATAAATGATATGTCCAATGAATTATATCATTTGCGTGTTTCCCTTAAATCACTAGCTAAAGAAAACACTAGGATCAAAGAGAATAATGTGTTTTTAAGTGATAGGAATGCTGTGTTAGAGAATCAGGTAATTGAGCTTGAAAAGATTAAAGTTAAATGCTTGACTGTTGAAAGTGAACTAGAAGAAGCTGTTAAGAAACTAGAAATTCTTTCTAAACAGTTAGAAAGTGAGCAAGAGGTAATCAAGGCCTGGAAAACATCTAGGGATGTTAGCATTCAGATTGCCAAGGTTCAGGGAATTGAATCATTCTGTGAGGATGCCTGGAAGAAAAACAAAAAGGAGTTAGAATTAATTGATGGATTGTCAACGGATGTGGAATTAACGGATGATGAAAGTTATCCGTTGAAGGAAGAAAAGGAGCATCCGTTGAAGGCTCATCAATTAAAACAGGCAAGTAATTTTAAAAATAAAAATCTCAATAAGAAAAATGATTCAACTCTCAAGAACTTTGTCAAAGAAGGAGCTAGCACATCCAAAGATGTCAGTAAGGTGAATATAGGACACATGACTTTAGATCAGCTGAAAAATAGGCTTAAGTTGGTTGAGGATAAGAAGGAAACTAAAAGAAAATCTAAAAGAAATGGGAAGATAGGGATTAATAAATATAACAATTACACACCTGATAGGTATGCTCCTAGAAAAAGCTGTGTGCATTGTAAAAGTGTTAATCACCTATCTGATAATTGCAAATCTGTTAAAAATGCTCCCATGTCTTCAAATCCCTCCATGCCTAACATGTCTAAGTCACCTCTGCATGTCATGCCTGTTATGTCTCATCAGAATCCCCATGCACATTTTGCAAACATGCCATATATTAATAATCCTTATTTTACCAGCATTTAGTATGCCTCAAATGCCATACAATATGCCTATGTGGAATAACATGTTTGCACAATCTATGCCTTATCAATTTCAATCAAATGTGCTAAATGATTCTGTGACTAACCCTACACTTCAACCAACCACATCTGAGATCAAGGTTGACCCAAAGTTACCTAAGTCAAAAGATGCAGGAGGAATGAAGTCTAGGAAAAAGACTAACAAGGCTGGACCCAAGGAAACTTGGGTACCAAAATCAACTTGATTGATTTTGTTGTGTGCAGGGAAAAAGAAGGAATCTATGGTACTTGGACAGTGGTTGTTCAAGACACATGACATGAGATTTCACCCTGCTCACAGAGTTTAAGGAGAGAGCTGGCCCTAGCATAACCTTTGGAGATGACAGCAAAGGATTCACTATAGGATATGGCTTGATTTCAAAAGAAAATGTCATCATTGATGAAGTTACATTGGTTGATGGTCTCAAACACAACTTATTGAGCATCAGTTAACTATGTGACAGAGGGAATATTGTTTCCTTCAATTCTGAAGCCTGTATTGTCACAAGTAAAAAGGACAATAAAGTGGTTCTAACTGGAGTTAGAAAAGGGAATGTGTACTTAGCTGACTTCAACTCTACAGATGCAGAATCCATTACTTGTCTTTTCAGCAAAGCAAGTGCAGTTGAAAGTTGGCTATGACACAAAAAGCTGTCCCATTTGAATTTCAAGACAATGAATGATCTAGTCAAAAAGGACTTAGTTAGAGGAATGCCTCTAGTTGAATTCACAAGGGATGGACTGTGTGATGCTTGTCAGAAAGGAAAGCAAAAGAAAGTATCATTCAGTAAGAAGCTTGAATCTGCAATTGATGAACCATTACAACTGCTACACATGGATCTTTTTGGACCAATCAATGTATTGTCAATTTCAAGGAAAAGATATTGCCTAGTGATTGTTGATGATTTCTCTAAGTTCTCATGGGTCTATTTTCTTGGATCAAAGGATGAAGCTAGTGAAATCATTATCAATCATATCAAGCAAGTCAACAATCATCCTGATTTCAAAGTAAGGAATATTAGGAGTGACAATGGAACTGAGTTCAAGAATTCAACCATGAAGTTGTTCTGTGAAGAAAATGGGATCATGCATGAGTTCTCAGCTCCAAGGACTCCACAACAAAATGGTGTGGTGGAAAGGAAGAACAGATCACTAATTGAAGCTGCAAGGACAATGCTTGAAGAGTCGAAACTCCCAACTTACTTTTGGGCTGAGGCTGTTAACTGTGCATGTTACACTCAGAATATTTCTCTAATCAATCAGGCAAAAGGCATGACTCCCTATCAATTATTCAAGAGAAGAAAACCAACTTTAAACTTTCTGCATGTCTTTGGTTGCAAATGTTACATCTTAAGGAATCAATCTGATCACAAAGGGAAGTTTGATACAAAGGCTGATGAAGGAATATTTGTTGGCTATTCTGCTGGAAAATCATATAGGGTCTACAATCTAAGAACCAACATTGTCATGGAATCTGTGCATGTTGTGTTTGATGATAAAAAGATTGATGGACTAACAGATGAGGGACATCATGAAGGACTCAAATTTGACAACATTGAGATATATTGTGATGATAGTGAAGATGAGAATGATGAAGAAGGCATCTCAAGAAGAATTCAGAATCTGCCTTTGGATAATGCACAGAATGCTGCATCCGTTGAAAGACTAAGTGCATCATCCGTTGAAGTTCATAATGAAGCATCCGTTGATCACAGTCTGTCAACGGATAATCAATTCACTTCATCAGTTGATAGAGCTCCCAATTCCTTTCAAAGGATCAGCAACTCAGGGGGAGTTTCAACCAATCAATATTCTATCTCACATCATGACAATACTGAGGCAACCTCATCTAGAGCTAATCTACCACCTCAAAGGAAATGGACCAAGAATCACCCTTTTGAACTGATCATTGGTAATGCTACATCTAAAGTGCAAACTAGAAGGGCTACTCAAGATGAATGTCTGTATAGTAGCTTTCTATCACAGGAGGAACCTAAGAGAGTGGAAGAAGCTCTATTGGATCCAGATTGGATTTTAGCAATGCAAGAGGAGCTAAACCAATTTGAAAGGAACAAAGTATGGAAGTTGGTACCCAAGCCAAAGAACAAGAGTTCTATTGACACAAAATGGGTATTCAGAAATAAGATGGATGAAAATGGCATTGTCATAAGGAATAAAGCCAGATTGGTTGCTAAAGGTTATTCTCAACAAGAAGGAATAGATTTTGATGAAACATTTGCTCCAGTTGCCAGACTTGAGGCCATCAGAATCTTTCTAGCCTATGCAGCCCATGGCAATTTCAAAGTCTATCAAATGGATGTCAAGAGTGCATTTCTAAATGGGGAATTGGAGGAAGAAGTTTATGTAAGCCAACCTCCAGGATTTGAAGATCCAAACTTTCCAGACTATGTGTATTATCTGTTGAAAGCACTCTATGGACTAAAGCAAGCACCTAGAGCCTGGTATGAGACTTTGTCAAAATTCCTTCTAGATAATCACTTCACAAGAGGTACTGTTGACAAAACTCTCTTCTTTAGAAATGTTAATGGCTCTAAAATACTTGTTCAAATTTATGTAGATTATATTATATTTGGATCTACAGATGATAAGCTTTGTAAAAAGTTTGCTAAGTTAATGCAAAGTAAATATGAAATGAGCATGATGGGAGAGCTAACTTATTTTCTTGGTTTACAAGTTAAACAAGTTAGTGATGAAATTTTCATTAGTCATACTAAATATATCTATGATCTTTTAAAGAAGTTTGACTTAATGGATTGTTCATCTGCAAAAACTCCCATGGCCACTGCCACCAAGCTTGAATTAAACAAGGCTGAAAAGTATGTGGATATTTCAAGTTATAGAGGCATGGTTGGCTCACTTTTATATTTAACTGCTAGTAGACCTGATATAATATTTTCTACATGTCTCTGTGCTAGATTTCAAGCTGACCCTAAAGAATCTCACTTAGTGGCTATTAAAAGAATCTTCAGATATCTCAAAGGGACTCCAAATCTAGGAATTTGGTACCCTAGAGAGTCTGGTTTTGATCTAATTGGCTACTCAGATGCAGATTATGCAGGCTGTAAAATAGACAGGAAAAGCACAACTGGCACCTGTCAATTTCTAAGGAACAAGCTTGTGTCATGGTTCAGCAAGAAGCAAAATTCTGTTTCTACATCAACAACTGAAGCTGAGTACATTCCTGCTGGTAGTTGCTGTGTACAGATACTATGGATGAGGAATCAACTATTTGACTATGGTTTGACTATTGACAAAATTCCAATATTCTGTGACAACACAAGTGCCATTGCCATTACTGAAAATCCAGTGCAGCACTCAAGAACCAAGCACATTGATGTCAAGTACCACTTCATTAGGGAACATGTGATGAAAGGTACAGTGGAACTTCATTTTGTTCCAAGTGAAAAGCAGATTGCAGACATATTTACCAAGCCACTTGATGAATCAACATTCACAAGATTAGTAAGTGAGCTAGGTATGCTTAATTATTCATAAATTTATGTCCTCTATATAATCTGCATTGAAGCCTGAAATGAATTTGCTGCAAGAACAAAGTTGGCTTTAAGAAAGACCTATCCTATCAACGGATATTCCCTATCCTTTGAAAGCCAAAATTGTTCTATCAATGGATGTTCATTATCCGTTGAAAGACAAATACATTTCTGGTAATTTTATCCCTCAACGGATAAAATAGTGTTGGTCATCAACGGATAACTATTTACCTTATCCGTTGAAGTGTCACATCAGTTACTTTTAGTAAGTCACAGCCGTTGATTTCTTTACTTAACCGTTGATACAAATATACACTGTTGTATGTATTTGTTTTAAAGGCAGTTTAGAATTTCTACAGTTTTATTTATTCTTGAACGGCTATAATTTACTTAAAAGTATCATTTTATTTACGTTTTAATTCAAGAAAGTATAAAAGCCCATTGAACTCTTATTTTCACTTTACGCTTTCTTGCAATTTTCATTCTCCTTCTCTCCCAAAATTCTCAAGTTTTTCTCTGCAACCTCTACTCACAACAATGGCACCAGTAGTCAAAATTATGTCTCAAACAGGATTTGTTTATGAAAAAAATAATTTCGTAGCCTTGGTTGAAAAGAATGAAGCCCATTCTGATTATCACAAGATGATGGACTTCATCAAAAACTGTAAACTGAGATATGCAATGCTGGAAGCCCCAACCATCTACTGTGAGTTGATTGAGGAGATTTGGACAACTGCAGAGTTCAACTCCACATATATGACTATTGCCTTCTCTCTCAAAGGTAAGGATTATTGCATTAACTGTGATGATATACAGTCTTGCTTTAAGTTGCCTGAGAATAATGCCATAACACCACACACTGATAAAGATGTATCTGCTATGTTAGATTCCATAGGCTATGCTTTTGATTCTGCTAGTTTAGGTAGCATTAGAAGGAAAGGCCTTAGGAAAGAATGGAGTTTTCTTGGAGATGCCTTTATCAAGGTTTTTTCTGGGAAGATTAGCAATTTTGATGCCATAACTTCATCTCTTGTTAATATGCTCTATATGCTAGTTTCTGATAGGTACTTTAATTTTAGCAACTGTGTCATGCTAGAACTAGGTTCCAGATTAGGTAACAAAGCTAATAGACCACATAACATCTACTATGCTAGATTCTTTATGTTATTGGATAACCATGTTGCTGAAGGATTGGTCATATCAAATGAGAATAATAAACTCAAATGCTGGGCACAAGAGAAAAGGGTCGTTACAGACCTTGTGTGAATGAACCTCAACAGCCAGGTGCCATTGGTATATTTTCCAATCATGAATGCACCACAGGTAAGTGAGGTAAACACTTCTATAACTCCTACTATTTCCAACCCCATTGTTTCTTTGTCTTCCAGTGTGGCAATGGAATCTGTGTCTTTGTCCAAACAGGTTCCTACCAAAGCCACCAAAACCAAAGTTTCAAAACTCAAGTCAAAGAAAACTACCTCTGTTGTTTCTCAAAAGACAACAGTTGTAACAACTACCATAAACCCTGAAGGGAGTGAACAGGGTGTGAGTGGTGAGGGGAGGGGTGAACATCAAGAAACCCCCCAGGATAAGGTGGGAGAGGTGAGTGGTACCCAAGCTAGCCAAGCCACAGTCTCTCAAAAGACTGTGGTGGTTCAAAAGGAGTCAAACACATCCCTAGTTGTATCCTCCCAAAAGGGTGCAACTATTGAAAATAGTCCCCAACCAGGGACACAGACTAAAAGAGGGAGGGATACTGAAGCCACACATTCACCAATTAAAGCCTTTTCAAGGAAGAAGAAGGCCAAGACCCTAGTTTCCACACAAGGGGCACACACAGCACAGATACATCCACCTGTATCTGAGCCTTCTCAAATTCAGCTTGATGTGATTCCAGCAAATGTGGAGTCACAGCCCCATTCTCTCATAATAGAAACACACCAATCATCAAACTCTCCATCACCCTCTCTGGATGTGGATATAATATTCACATCAATTCCTGATTCTCCCTCATTAAAACTCAGGGAGGAGCCCCACTCAAAACCTGATGATCATCATCTTTTAGATGATTTGTTGGATCATCAGCCAATTCTTTCAGATGTAGTTGAAGAATCTGTGTCACCACACTTAAAATCAATTCACACAGATTCAACAATTATGTCACTTTCTATATCTACATCTTTTCCTTCTTCAACGGATATCTCTCATCCGTTGACAAGTGGTTGTTCTTCAACAGATAAGCTTAACAGCAGTTATCCGTTGATACCATCAGTTTCCACTTCAACGGATACTCCCTATCCGTTGATGGTCTCTACACACATAACAGAAACAATTCCAACTGTAAAGGACATGGTTACTGTACAATCACTTTTAGGTTTGAGGGAAGGGAGTGATCTTTTGAGTAAGAGGCTGGGTTGCTCCCAGGAAAAAGGAGAGGTTGAGAGTCACCATATGCATGCTATTTCTTCCAACATGGCAAAAGTGAGTGAGGGGAGTGCCACCTTAGAAGGTGAGGGTGAGGGTGTGAGGGTGTGTGTGAGCCAGGGGGAGCCCCTGATACAAGAACATAGAGAAAATGAGAGAAAGGCAGGTACAGAAGCTATAAGGGTGGATCCAGCCACTGCTAGTGAGTCAATGAAAGTGGATGATGCAGAAAAGGAAAGACAATTTCAGCAACATTACAAAGCTGTAATTGATAACATTTCCTTGGATGCTGATACTTTTACTCATCCTGTTTCAGCCTATCAATTATTGGCTGCTCAGGGCAATGTGGAGGCAGAACAGACTTTAAACATTGTGCACACTTCAGAATCTCTTCTCAGAGACAAAGTTGCTATTAACAGGCTGCCTTCTCAAGCTGGTGAGCCATCTGAAGAATTTGGAGTAAATTCTAATGATGATGACTCTGATTCTTTGAATGAGAGCATGAACTTAGGGGGAGTAGCAGGCCCAAGTTCTGTTCCAGATCTTCCTGAATGGGCATGGGCAAAAGCATCAACACCAGGAGAGTTTGGTGTCATTTTGGTTCGATAAGTCATGACAATTCAGAAGGCCCTTCAGGAGACTACAGATGCTGGTACTAAGGCAATTCTTCAAGCTCATCTGGAATCTCTGCATCTCTTACAGTTGCAGCACTTCAGACAGAATCTAAGTGTGGATGAGCTCAAGCAGGATATTGCTGATCTGAAATCCTACAATGCTGAGAAGTTGGATTCAGTCATACCTTATGGTACTATGCAAGATTTGTTGGGGAGACTGAGGAAAGAATCTGATGCTGATAAGAGACTGGCCAAATTGGAATCCAGAGTTCAGATCATTGAAGACTCTATGGTCACCATTCTTCAGAATCAACAAACTCAAACAAATCTACTCATGCAGCTGGCAAAAGCACAAGGCTTGACCCCTACCCTTGATGATAACAAAAAGGGGAGAATAAATGGGAAGGGGAAGGAGAGCCATCAACAACAGTTCAAATATCTCAAGTGCTAGTTCCTGCCATCACCACTTCTCCAATTATTCAAATCAAAGGAAAGCTTGATGGAATTGATCTAATCCAGATAGCAGCAGCTGAATTGCAAGTCAAAGAGCAAAGGAAGAAGATTGATGAAAAGATGCAACAAATTTTTGGTTCTACAACTTCTCAATCACAATCTGTGAAGCATAGCACAAAAGTGGAATCAATTATTATGGAGCTCAAGCCAGTAGGGAGGAATAAGGTTGGAGAGACTTCTTCCAAGAATCTGAAATCTATGGTTCTCAAGCCCAACAACAGATCCAATAAGGACTCTACAAAGAATCCTCTAAGCCTTGCTCAGATGAAAGGAGTGGATTTTCCTCTTCCAAAGCCTGATGAAGAAAAGCTTTTGGGTAGAAGTACCACAAAGCTCAAAGAGACCATGGATGTGGCTGTAAGGAGGAACATGGCTATTATCTTCAGAGAGGGAAAGAGCATATGTGTGATGCAAGGACATCCCAAATTCTCAATAGCCAAGAGGGAAGAAACCAGAAGGTTGAAGGAAGAAGCCAAACAGCTAAAGGCTGACAAAAGAGCACAAGCAAAGCTTGAAAAATAGCTAAAGTCAAGTCAGGCTGAAGAACAAAAAGAAATTGAAGACAAAAGTGAAGATGAAGCTATGGGGTACATGGTTGATACTGATATGGAAGAGAGAAGTAAGGAAAGAGAAGAATGGCAGAAAGGGAACAGAAAGAAGGCCAATACAAAGAGAAAGATGGTAGATAAGACTGAAGAAACCCAATCAAAATCCAAACCACTACCCTCTATTCCTGAACCCATTGTGCCTGACCCCTTCATGAACATTCATGGTGAAACAATCATTCCCAAGGAGGAACCAATTGATTGGGACACCATCAAATTGCCCACCTTCCTAACCTCTTCTCCACCATCAAAGAAGCAGAAAAGAAGAATCAAATCAACACCCTCTAAAGCCTCAATCAAATTCACACAGAAGCCTAAGCCTAAGCCTCAAGCCTCTAAGGATGATTATGTTCACATCTGTGATATAAAAGAATTTTCAGACATTGAACTCTATCTGGATGAGCTGGAGGAAGTAAGGGGAATAGCTGCCTACAGACAGTTACTAGAAAGACTAGTGTTCAAATACAAAGGAGATGGGGAAATAACTTGGCCTCTCTACAGGATTCTGAATAAAGGCTACTCTACCTTGGTTAGAGTCTACTCAGCCATACAAAGGGATTCTGGCTTTACTAGGACTGCCAAGACTGAGATTCTCAACAAGATTGCCAACATAAGGAAAACTTGGTGGGAGCCCAATGCCTTGCCTAGAACATTACTCATTCAAGAAAGAGGAATTACAGTTCACAAATCACCTCATTGGTTGATGGAGTTTAGAGACAACAAAGGAGTCAGAAGATTTTTCAGAGTTGAAGATCAGCTCAAGATTTCCAATAATGAAACTCTCAAGGATATGCAATCTAAGTTGGACATCAATGAAGAAGATGAAGCTGAATTCTACAGACAACTTCGACTTCAAATAGAGGAGAATGACAGGAGGCTAGGAAAGAAAACAAGGAATCAAAGGAAAAGAATCTAATCTGCTCAGGCTAAAGGAGCACCCTTGGAAACAATGTAATTCTTCAATTCCATCTCAGCATACACATTTTTGCAGCACTTTTGAATTTCTGCTTTATTTCAGTTTATATATTTGTCAAGTATTTTGTTATCATCAAGCTAAACCCAAATTTATGCCTACAGTTCTAGTAGACATAAATAGGGGGAGATTGTTAGGAATATGTGTATTAGTTTGATGATAAGTCAAACAAAACACTTAAGTAGAAATCTAGTGTTTGTAGCCTCAACGGATAAGACCATCTTGGCTATCCGTTGAAGGAGTAGCTTTACTTAGCAATAAGTTTAGTATTGTAGCACATTTCATTCTCTGGATTCAAGTTATAATTCTTAGATGTTGTAGGAAATTATCAGTCATGTTGACTACTAGTGGATATGCAAATAGGAGGGATAATTGTAAATATTTCATGCCTTGTAATTTTGTATAAGTGAAGAAGTATCAACTGATATTGAAGACCTTCAACGAATAAGAAACAAAGCTTCAACGGATGTCTCTAATGCTTCAACGGATAATATCCATCAACGGATGAGTGCTTCAACGGATAAAGACTTCAACTGATAATGCATCAACGGATAAAGCTTCAATGGATAAAGCCTCAACGGATAAGGCATCAACGGATGAAAGCTTCAACAGATGCTTAGTTCATTAGCAGTTGATAGTGACAATTCACAAGCTGACAGAGGCACATGGGTTGACAGAGACAAACTGGAATGTGGAAGCCTCTATGAGGAATCAAGAAAATGCAGCATTTCCATTCTGATGCAAACAAGGAAGTATTCAAAGATCTACAGCCAAGCCTAAATTGTATTTGATAGAGAAATGAAGAAGAAACATGTGAAGAATCTTTTTAATTGTATTTTACAGTTTTGTCTTCACTTGTAAACTTGGTGATATATAAACCAAGTAGCAGCTAGTAATTAGATAAGAATTTTTCCTGAGCTGTTTAGAAATATCTAGAGAGAAAATCATCTAGTTTGTACTAGGAAGCAACTGTGATTTAATTCTTTAAAATCACAGATTTTCTGAAATAACACATCTCTGGTGGAACAACAAATCTACCAGAAAAGTTTTTAAGTTCTTTGTGTTCTTTACATTTGTGTTTAAATATATATATCTGTATATATTAGCTTCAAGCAATTCACACACTTGTTCTCAAAAACACTTAGCCTTAGAAACTGCTCAAAACTTGAAAAAGTTTTTAGATTTACATTCAACCCCCCTTCTGTAAATCTCATTGTTAGTCCACTGGGAATAACATGGGAGTCATTGAAATTCTTCCGCCACCTATTTCTGTGAAAGGAAACCGTAGTTTTCTTGGTCATGCGGGTTTTTATCGGCATTTCATCATGGACTTCTCTAAGATATCTAAGTCGTTGTGCAACTTGCTCGAGAAAGATGTGCCTTTCAAATTTGATGATGAATGCTTGGCAGCATTCGAGACTCTCAAGAAGAGTTTAATAACTGCACCAGTTATTACGACACCTGATTGGACGGAACCTTTTGAGATGATGTGCGATGCGAGTGATTATGCAGTGGGAGTAGTTCTTGGGCAACGCAAGAATAATATTTTTCATGTGGTCTACTATGCTAGTAAGACACTTAATGGAGCTCAAATGAACTACACCACTACTGAGAAGGAGCTCTTGGCTATAGTTTTTGGTTTCGAAAATTTCGATCTTATCTACTTGGGACAAAGGTGACAGTATTCACTGATCACGCTGCCATTCTCTATCTGGTCTCAAAGAAGGATTCGAAGCCTAGACTTATTCCTTGGGTGCTCTTGCTACAGGAATTTGAGCTAGAGATCAAGGATCTAAAAGGTACTGAAAATCAAGTAGCTGACCATCTCTCTAGACTGGAGAATCCCGTTTCTACTTCACATGATAAGACATTGATCAACGAATCTTTTCCGGATGAGCAGTTGTTCGCAGTTCAGGAGGAAGAGCCATGGTTCACAGACATTGTGAACTATCTTGTTAGCAATATAATGCCTCCTAATATGAATGCGGCTCAAAAGAAGAAGTTTCTATATTAGGTAAAGTGGTACATGTGGGATGAACCATATTTGTTTAGACAAGGAGCTGACCAGATCATCAGGAGATGTATCCCATTATGTGAGACGGAGGGGATATTACGAGACTGTCATTCCACAGTTTATGGTGGACATAATAGTGGTGAAAAGACAGCAGCTCGTATTCTTCAAGCAGGTTTTTTCTGGCCTATGTTGTTTAAGGATGCACATCAGTTCATTTTAAGGTATGATCGTTGCCAAAGAGTTGGGAATCTTACTAGAAAGGATGAGATGCCTTTAAATGTGATGCTTGAAGTTGAGGTCTTCGATGTTTGGGGAATCGATTTCATGGGACCATTTATCTCATCCTGCAATAATCAGTACATCTTGCTAGCAGTCGATTATGTCTCGAAATGGGTAGAATTCAAGGCTCTACTGACGAATGATGCAAAGGTAGTGTTGAGTTTTCTTCATAAGCAGATATTCACAAGGTTTGGAATGCCACGAGTTATCATAAGTGATGAGGGGTCGCATTTCTGCAATCATAAGTTTACTTCTATGATGCAACGCTACAATGTGAATCATCGTATTGCTACTTCCTATCATCCGCAAACTAATGGTCAAGCTGAAGTGTCTAATAGAGAGATCAAGCGCATTCTAGAAAAAGTTGTTTGTCCGTCAAGGAAAGATTGGTCTTTGAAGCTCGATGAAGCTGTTTGGGCTTATAGAACAGCATACAAGACTCTACTTGGGATGTCCCCGTTTTAACTTGTCTATGGTAAGGGATTTCATTTACCTGCGGAGCTTGAGCATAAGGCTTATTGGGCACTTAAGAAGTTAAACCTTGATCTAGATTTAGCTGGGAAGAAGTGAATGCTTCAGTTAAATAAACTTGATAAATTTCAACTATAAGCGTACGAAAACAACAAAATATACAATGAAAAAGTGAAAAGGTGACACGACAGGAAGTTATCTCCTAAGTTATTTGTGCCGGGGCAACAAGTTCTTTTATTCAACTCTCATCCCCGACTTTTTCCTAGAAAGTTGAAATTAAGGTGGTATGAACCATTTATCGTCAAAACTGTGTTTCCACACGGAGCGTTGGAAAATTTTGAGAACGATCCGGGCTAAACATTCAAAGTTAATGGTCATAGATTAAAGCACTATTACGGGGACACGGCAAACCGGGAAGTGGTTAGTGCCGTTTTATTGTCAACTTGATCGAACTACTCTACGTCAAGCTAATGATGTAAAAGAAGCGCTTCTTGGGAGGCAACCCAAGATGTGAGACTATAGGAATCTTTAGAAGTTAGTACTCTATCCAACAAAACCCAAAAAAATCAGAAAAAATAAAGCATAAATTTTTTTTCCAGGAACCTACCAGGCGCCCGCCTGTAGGTTCCAGGCGCCCGCCTGCTAGTTCCAGGCAACCACCTGGAGGCCGACTGTTTGAATTTTTTTTCAGCCTTATAAAAAACCACAAAAAATAGAAAAAACACGAAAACAAAATACCACAGCATTACAACCCTATTACCCACGATTTCCATCTCCCAATCACCCACAAACCCCACTCCTACTCTAATTCTAACCTAAATCCTACCCTATATATACACACAACCTCTCCATATACACTCCCATATACTTTCAACTTACAAACCCTTTCCTACACACAAACACAACTCTACAACTCTTGTTCTCAGTTTCAATGGCCCCAAAGAGATCTCGAACTATCGATAGCAGCATCACCATTCCTACTGCTGATTCTTCAAGGGGTATTGCTGCGAGGCCCCGATTGGTGGATAGGACTACTGAGGAGGAGTATGTTAGGCTTCTGACTAAGCCGATTCTGAAGGAGAGGGGATTTTTTTCATCGGGGAGGGATGGTGAGTTATTACCGATGATTGCAGAGAAGGGTTAGATCACTTTTTACGAGTCGCCTGAGGCGGTCCCAATGAGTGTTATTTGCGAGTTCTATGCGAACGCCAAGGCCGACAAGAATGGGTACTCTGTTGTTCGTGGGCTTACTGTTGATTATCAGCCAGAGGCGATTCGCCGTGTTATTGGGCAGCGACAAAGGAAGCCCCATGAGGAAAATTGGAATGAGAAGAATCCCGAGGATTTTGACTCGGATTTGATTATTGCTACTCTCTGTCAACCGGGCACAGTGTGGAAGTTTAAGATGAGATCTAATGAGAATCGTTCTTTGCTGGCTGTTGCGATGAACAGGTATGCCCGTGCATGAAATGCCTTTATTTGTGCTAATACTTTGCCTTCTTCACATGCACATGAGGTTAAAGTTGAGAGAGCCAGGTTGTTATGGGGGATTCTGAATGAAGAGTATTATGTGGACCTTGGTGAGTTCATCTACCTAGGGATTTTGAAGTTTTTGAGGGGGAGGACGCATAATAACATCCCATATGCCTCTGTTGTCATGAAGCTGTGCAGGCAGTTGGAGTCCACTGGCCTTCTTATGAGCAGCTGCAGATGCCTGTTGCTCCTATAGATTCATCAACGCTGAATGCGATGCAGGAGTGGACGGGTGGAGAGCCCAAGGAGCATGGTTTGGGATATTGTCTTCCAAGAGAACGTCCAGCAGCTGGTGCTACGATGGCTAGGCCCAGTCAGTCTTATGGCGAGGCAGGTTCTTCTAGAGCCCCGGGAGGTGTTGGTTCAGGGATGGCTGATGTCCAGTACAGGAGGCTTTCCAGGAGGATGGATGCGATATATGAGTCACAGAGTAGGTTTGCGCATGAACTCACTCTAGCACTTGGGACTACTTTCAGAGGCCTTGGAGCTGACATCTTGTGGCCCGTTATTGGTGAGGACTCTGCTTATCCGCCTCCTGACACTCCAACCTCTGAGGGTGATGATTATGATTTCTCTGAGTAGGTATACCCTGTGTTCCTTTCTATTACCTTCACTGGGGACAATGAAGATTTTAAGTTTGGGGGTGGTAGTTAAGGAACATATTTGTGTGTGTGTCATGTAGTTGCATATTCATGATAGTTTAGTTCATATAGTTGCATATTTTTGCCATATAGTTTTTCTTATTTTATAGCTTTATTTATCATGTCATGTAGCTCATGCATAGTCCATGATCCCTTTTGTGTTGCTTTACCAATTGATATGTGATATTGATGCAAGTGTAGTGATAGCGGTAGAGGGATGTTGAATCTTGTTAGGTTGGCATGCATGCTAGAAACACTTATATTTCACTAAGTCTTAGAGTATGCTTAAGGACTAGAAAAAAAAAGAAAAAAAAAATTATGGTTTAATGCATAATTGATCACGAGTGAGCTCTTTGGTATTCGAGTTATTAAGTTCTTAGGGGACTTTGTGCCTAGTGACCTAAGGCTTTTATAGTCTGGGATACGTTAACCTAACGCTCTCTAAATGGATGCCATTGCATAAGTCTTTTATGGACCTCACTCATTGCACGATCAAATAAGCATTTATTTATTGTGTTGAATAAAAGCATGATTCCGTAATAAGCTCCAGTGATCTTGAAGTGTTATAAGTCATTTTGTGTCTATAATATATTTTTCGTATAATCTTGTGATTGCCTTGAGGATAATTGAGTTATGATAATTGATCTAGTTTCGAAGCATATCTATTAAGCATTCGCACACACCACGTTTCTAGTTGTATGTTAGCTTGCGTGATTTGATTGATCTTTAGTGGCCTAATTGTATTTGTTGAGATGTTATGTGTTGTTTGGTTTAGTCATTGCGATGGGGATCGCTGCATTTCATGTAGTTTACATTCATGCATGTTTTTATATTGTTTTTGAGTTTGTGGCGCATGAGGACAAGCATCGATTTAAGTTTGGGGGTGTGATAAGTGGCATTTTATACCACTTAGAACGTCTTATAATGGCTTGAATTGATGTCGTGAAATCAAGTATTCTGTGTATTTGATGCGTTTTTCTAGTATTTTTGCATTTTAGGGTATAACTTGCGAATTTAGGGGGATTCCATCAAAATAAGCCTAGGGAAGTACTTGGAATCACTTGCGGGGAGTTGTGCGAAGAAATCAGCAAAATCAGGACTACCTCAAGTGTTCAGGTAATGGCTTGAGCTCCAAGGTAGGTGCTTGCTCTATTGATGGTTTGAGCTTTCCTTCAGCATTCTTGAGGTCAGAAGTACCAAGAGATTCAAACGGCATATCCAGCTTTCGCTTCCAGGGAGAACCATTCAGATATTATAATTGCTCGTTGCCATCTTCATCATCACTGTCAAAATCCCCCACTAAGGCCTTTTCCAATGCATCAGACATTAGCATGCGATCGAGTTCTGAAGAAACCGCAGAATCAATCACATCCACTTTTAAGCACTCCTCATCTTCTGTAGGGAATTTCATTGCCTTGAACACGTTGAAGGTCACATCCTGATCTTGTACCCGCATAGTAAGTTCACCTTTCTGCACATCTATCAAGGTACGGCCGATAGCCAAGAAAGGTCTTCCCAAGATTATGGGAATCTTCTTATCTTCCTCAAAATCCAGAATAACAAAATCTGCAGGAAAGAAGAGCTTATCCACCTTGACTAGCACATCCTCCACTATGCCCCTTGGGTAAGTAATAGAACGATCAGCCAATTGTAGAGACATGTATGTGGGTTTTGGATCAGGCAAATCCAACTTTTTAAAGATCGACAACGGCATCAGATTGATGCTTGCTCCCAAATCACAAAGGCACTTGTCAAAAGTCAACTTGGCAATGGTGCAAGGAATGGTGAAGCTACCTAGATCTTTAAGCTTTGGAGGTAACTTTTGCTGCAGAACAGCGCTGCATTCTTCCGTGAGAGCAACGGTCTCAAGGTCATCCAGTTTCACGTTCCTTGAAAGAATACTCTTCATAAACTTCGCATAACTAGGCATTTGCTCCAGAGCCTCAGCGAAAGGTATATTGATGTGAAGTTTCTTGAACACCTCCAAAAACTTACCGAACTGTTTATCCAACTTTTGTTGCTGCAATCTCTTAGGAAAAGGTGGTGGAGGATAGAGTTGTTTCTCCCCTGTATTACCTTCAGGCAGAGTGTGTTCAACAGTAGTCTTCCTTGGTTCTACCGCTTTCTCCTTTTGCTTAGCTTCTTCATCCCTAATTTCAGCTTCTCCTTCTTTTGCCTTTTCAGCATCAGCAACTTTCCCAGACCTTAAGGTAATAGCCTTGACTTGCTCTTTAGCTTCCTTTCTGCCTGGTACTTCCGTGTCACTGGGGAGTGTGCCAGGTTGACGATTTAGCACTGCATTGGCTATTTGACCGATTTGATTTTCCAAGGTCTTGATAGCAACCGCCTGACTCTTGCATAACAGCTTAAGTTCATCAAAATCAGCACTAGTAGGTGCAGCTGCACTTCCCTGTTGAGGGTATGATTGCCTTTGAGCATACTGCTGTGGTTGCTGGAATCCAGGTGGATTAAACTGTTTACTCACACCATGCTGATATGGTGGCTGAATAGCATTCTGATTATTACCCCAGCTGAAATTTGGATGATTTCTGTTGTTAGGATGATAAGTAGCTGGCACAGGCTGCTGTTGTCTCTGATAATTATTCACATACTGAACAGATTCATTGACAAGAGAACATTGATCCGTAGCATGAGAACCTGCACAAAGCTCACAAACCATAGCTATTTAATTAACTCCATATGTAGCTAGAGAATCAACCTTCATCGACAGCGCCTGGAGCTGCGCTGCAATAGCGGTGGCTGTATCAACTTCCAGAATACCTGCTACCTTCCCAGGCATCATCCTCTGAGTTGGGTTTTGATGCTCATTTGCAGCCATAGTCTCGATAAGATTATAAGCCTCAGTATAGCTTTTAGCCCATAAGGCGCCTCCAGCTGCTGTATCGAGCATGGGCCGAGATTGGGCCCCCAAACCATTATAGAAACCAGTGATCACCATCCAATCGGGCATTCCATGATGTGGACACTTCCTCAACATTTCCTTGTAACGTTCCCAAGCTTCGCACATAGATTCTGTAGGTTGCTGCGCAAACTGAGTAAGAGCACTCCTCATAGCAGCAGTCTTTGCCATCGGATAAAACTTCACCAGAAACTTTTGTGCAAGATCTTGCCAAGTAGTGATGGACCCAGCTGGTTCAGAATGTAACCAGTCCTTAGCTTTGTCCCTCGGTGAGAATGGGAAAAGCCTCAGCTTGATAGCCTCATCAGTCACTCCATTATACTTGAAAGTGTTGCAGATCTCGACAAAATTCCTTATGTGCATGTTGGGGTCTTCAGTTGCAGCTCCTCCAAAAGAAACAGAATTCTGCACCATCTGAATTGTGCCCGGCTTAATTTCAAAGGTGTTAGCTTGAATAGCCGGATGAAGAATGCTTGACTGAATGTCATCAATTTTAGGCCGAGAAAAGTCCATAAGAGCTGGATCAGCCTGAACAATACGATCACCCGTGTTTACTGGTTCTTTCTGCTCAGTTCCCGAATCTGAATCTTCAAAATCTATCTTCTCCGGAATATCAAGAACTTCGTCTGTCTCCTCAGCTGTATCTAAATTCCTCTTGCGAGTACGAGAACGAGTTTGCATAAACGCTCGCGTAAGTACCTGAAACACAACCAGAAATAATAAGTAACAACTACGTCCTAATCACTGAGTCCTAATGACCAATGATGGTAAGTACATAAACTAAACAAATACGCCGAGTCCCCGGCAGCGGCGCCAAAAACTTGTTAGGGCGAAAACACGCGCTAATATTCACGCAAGTATACGCGTTCGCAAGTAATATAGAATACTGTCTAGTTCGTTCCCACAGAGACTCAGACTAATTATTGTTTAATTAAACTAACGCACCAACGTATAATTACTTCTCAATGTTAAGACACTAACACTTAGAA
The DNA here is from genome assembly GCF_009905375.1 of Apium graveolens. Classification (NCBI taxonomy): domain Eukaryota; kingdom Viridiplantae; phylum Streptophyta; class Magnoliopsida; order Apiales; family Apiaceae; genus Apium; species Apium graveolens. Next base: position 292,703,110 of record NC_133648.1, read on the forward strand.
TTGTTGACTAAATATTAACTACAATTAATTACTTAATTAATCACTTAATTAACACTTCGAATTAACAATATTAAAACACTCATGAGATCATAACCTCATTACTACTTCCTTCAATAGTTATTGTTATTACCTTTAGCATGTAACAGTGATGATATTAATCGAATAACACGAAACTGATAAAAGCCAACTTTCGTTGCACTCATACTATTCTACCAAGCATCCACAATTAAGATAGAAGTTGAATAGTCATCAATTATGTTGAGTTCCTATATATCTACAGAAATTGACAACACAACGAATTAAGCACAAGTTATTCCTTTTGATTACACAAGGCGAATAAAACTGTTAGAGTTACCCACTAATCATGCACATTATACATGAACCTATGCTAGCATGGCAAGTTCTAAATCTCAAGATCCACCGTCGCTTCACAAGAGATTAACACCCTATCTTATATGTTCGTGACGCACATAAGACGAATATGCACAACCAATACTAGATATCATACAATCATCATACACTAAAGCATTAAACAATTAACTAAAGAATTCCATAGTAAATCCATTGCGACCCCATGATCACGATTAGCCCATAATAGCACTTATCGTCATCATGGGTTCATATGAAATCATGATAAACAAACACAAGAAAATAATAACTAAACTAATTATATTAAATTGGAGTACGTCAAAAGAGTAATTAAGTTCAAAGTAAGAAAGCTAGCATCCAACGTTACAATGAAATAAGAATCACAAGAAAGTATGCTTCCTCTTCGTTGTTGTGTGCTAAAACGGTCTTCTTCCTTATCTCCTTCGCTCCTTGCTTAATACCACGATCCTCTCCCGTGAAAACGTCTCCAAATCTACTTATATAATAGTCCCATAAAACTCAGATTACATAGAAGTTGGAAGCCAAACAGAAGTAGAAGTCTAAAATATTTTATCTTTTTTCCCGACCCTGAGCGGTATGCTGAGCGGGCGCTCAGCTTTCTGCGCGGCCGCTCAGCATAGCTGAGCGGGCGCTCAGGACCCTACTGGAAAAATCCTGAGTTTGCTCCATTTCTTCACCGTAATCTGCCCCTTTCTTTCCTCTCGCAATGGTGAACACATGCCAAGGTTTATTCTTGATGATTACTCCTCCGAAATGCAACTAATACCCTGAAATGCATAAACACTAGAAAAATGCATCAAATACACAAAATACTTGATTTTAAGGCACCAATTTAAGCCATTTTATGATGTTCTAAGTGGTATAAAATGCCACTTATCAGGTACAAAACAGGGATGGTTGATCGAAGCACCATTCGATGCTTTAACTGCAATGAGTTGGGACAGTTTGCCACAGAATGCAGGAAGCCAAAACAAGTTAGGAAGAAATCTTATGATTTTAATCAGAAGAGTAAATCTGAAAGGGCTTACCTGGCAAAGGGAAGAAGCTGGGATGATACTGACAGTGAAGATGAAGAAGTTGGGAATCTTGCTCTCATGGCTAGTGATGCAAACACCTCATCGTCAAGAAAAGAGGTAAAATTTACTGATGCTGAATTAGTTTATCATCTAGGAGGTTCCTTAGATCGTGCTCGTCGTGATAATGAAATGTTAAATCAACAAATCAAAGACCTTGAGAAAGAGGTCAATGAACTAAGACTTGTGCACATTAATCAAGACAAATTAAAAGAACAAGTATCTTCTCTAGAGAATAGAGTTGACTGTTATAGATAACTCGAAACTATTCTCAAAGACAAGATCACCGGTCTTGAGACTAAGGTTAAAGCATACTTTAATTCTTGTTCGAAGTCTAAAGAGTTTTACAATAAGCAAGTTGTTAATCAAACATCTGGAATAGGTTTTGATTACAATGTTGCTATTGGAAAATTAGGCATAAACTCCCCTCCTCATGTCTGTGCTAAAGGTAGGGAAGTACCACATGTGCTTAAGGGTGTTGATGAACCCCTCTATAAAGAATCAATTATTGAACTATTTGATGAGACCTCATTTATTATTCAAGAAGAAATCCGTGCTGAAGATCTTGCTAACGAGAAAGCTGTTTCCAAGTCAAGTGTGTCAAAGGTTCCAGTCAAAGTTGTGAAAGCAACTGAGACTAACTCAGACACACATGAGTTGGATAACACAAATGCCATATCTACCATGCATAAGTTGCCTATTGTTAATCCCTCTCATAAAGCATGTGGTTTTCCTGATTGTATGTCTTGTGCTTTTAATTTGATGTATGCTTATTTTAATGGTAAGCATGTTTCTAATGATAAGACTACTCATCGTCAGCATGTGAATAATAGGAAGCATGATAGGTCTAAGACTGCTAGTCCTCCTAAAGCTAGAAAGGAGACATTTGTGCCTAAGCCTAAACAGAAATTTGTCAAGACTGTTTACAAGGTCAAATGTCCAGTCATTGAGAAAGTTGAGAACATTAAAGTTAAGAATGTTGTTTTGCCTGATAAAGGCCAATTTTACAAGTATGTCGGACCCAACCAAGCTTGGGTTCCAAAGAAGGTCTAATCCATTTATATTGCAGGGCATTAAACAGGTACAACCGGTAGTGTGGATTCTTGACAGCGGATCGTCAAGACATATGACCGGAGATAGAGCCCTGCTATCAAATGTGGTTGAGAAAGCTGGCCCTGTGGTTACCTTTGAAGATAACAACAAAGGTCTAATTGAGGGATATGACTGTTTGCTTGCTGGTAATGTTATCATTGAAAATGTGTATGTTGTGCAAGGACTTGAACACAATCTGCTTAGTATTATTCAATTCTGTGACAACGGCTACAATGTTTTATTCAACAAGCTGAATTGTCAGATTCTGCACAAGAAAAGTGAAAAACCCTCCTTGATGGGAATCCAGAAAGGAAATCTGTTCGTAGCTGACATGAACTCTGGAAGCAATCCTGAAGTCAATTGTTTCTATTCAAAGGCATCGTCAGATGAGAGTTGGCTATGGCACAAGAGACTTTCCCATCTCAATTTCAAAATAATGAATTCTCTTGTCAAAAGAGAATTGGTCAGAGGTCTGCCTCAGCTGGAATTCTCCCCAGAAGGACTGTGTGAGGCTTGCCAGAAAGGAAAGTCAAAGAAGGCAAGTCACAGAGGCACTGCCACATCCTCCATAACTGGTGTTCAGCAATTATTGTACATGGATTTATTTGGACCAGTTAATGTTCTTTCGATGTCAAAGAAGTGTTACTGTCTTGTGATAGTTGATGACTATTCCAAGTATACGTGGGTTTTATTCCTTCACTCCAAGGATGAAACACCACAAGTTATGATTGATCATATCAAGTTGATCGAGTTAGATTCTAATGTCCCTGTTAGAGCTATAAGGTCAGATAATGGAACAGAATTCAAGAATTCACTTCTCAATGGATTCTGTACAGACAAAGGGATTACCAGACAATTTTCAGCTCCTAGAACCCCTCAGCAAAATGGAGTGGTAGAAAGGAAGAATCGTACATTGATTGAAGCTGCAAGAACTATGTTAAGTGAATTTATGTATTTGGTGCCAGATGCTTTTATGTATTTGGTGCCAGATGCTTCGTGCTCAAGGATGGAGATGATCATCGTGGTAAATTCGAGGTAAAGGCATATGAGGGTATTTTTGTTGGATATGAAAGAAGATCATACAGGGTGTATATCATTGATCAACACAAAGTAACTGAAAGTGTCAATATTACATTTGATGACACTAAACTCCCTAGTATCCAAACTGAAGATCCTTCTAAGAAACTAAAGTTTGATGATATGTCAGATTCAGAATCAGAACATGATCAAGAACCTGAGGTTGTTGCTGGTGAAGAACCTGTTAATCATGATGATACTCAAGGTAATGGTGATGGAAGCATTGGCAACAATGGAGATACCACTGCTACTGACGAAGAATCATCAAGTCAACCTGACAACAACTCAGGGGGAGATGCTGAAGGATCAACTAGTAGGACACAACATCCCAATATGTTTCGAGGCGAATCATCAAGATCAAATCTTCCAAGACAGACTGTTTGGAATAAAGCTCATCCTTTTGAGTTGATTATTGGTGATCCAGATGTTGGAGTCAGAACTAGACGTGCTACTCAAAATGAATGTTTATTCTCAGGATTTCTTTCTGAGATGGAACCTAAGAAGATTGAAGAAGCACTGACTGATCCAGATTGGGTGATTGCTATGCAAGATGAACTCAGTCAGTTTGAACATCAACAAGTCTGGAAACTGGTACCTAGACCTACACACAAGAAAGCTGTTGGTACTCGGTGGATATTCAGGAATAAACTAGATGAAGATGGTGTGGTTACAAGAAACAAAGCAAGACTGGTAGCTAAAGGTTATTCTCAAGCTGAAGGCATTGATTATGATGAAACCTATGCTCCAGTGGCTAGACTAGAGGCCGTCAGGATATTTCTGGCATTTGCAGCATTCTCTAACTTTAAAGTTTATCAAATGGATGTCAAGAGTGCCTTTCTGAAGGGAAAGCTGGATGAAGAGGTGTATGTAGAGCAACCTCCTAGTTTTGAAGATCCAGATCACTTGGATTTTGTCTACTTTCTTTTCAAGGCTATCTATGGTCTCAAACAGTCTCCGAGAAAATGGTATGACACTCTCTCTGAATTTCTTATTAAAAATAGCTTTATTAGAGGTGTCATAGACAAAACTCTCTTTTCTAAAAAGCATAAGAATGATACTATATTAGTCCAAAGTCTATGTGGATGATATAATATTTGGGTCTACTAATGATAATCTCTGTAAGAGATTTGCTAAGTTAATGTACAGCAAATTTGAAATGAGCATGATGGGAGAGCTGAAGTTCTTTCTTGGATTACAAGTAAATCAAAGGTTAGATGGAACGTTTATTTGTCAATCCAAGTATCTCAAGGAACTCCTCAAAAAGTACAATCTAGAGGATTCTACATCAACAAGGACTCCGTCAACTACAGCTGTCAAGCTTGGACCATGTGAAAACTCCATTAAGGTAGATGTCACAAGCTACAGAGGTATGATTGGCTCGTTACTCTATCTTACTGCAAGTAGACCAGATATTATGTATGCTACATGCTTATATGCAAGGTTCCAAGCGGATCCTAGAGATATTCATCTCGTTGCTGTTAAACGAATCTTGAGATATCTTAAGGGAACACCAAATCTAGGTATTTGGTACCCTAAAGAATCTGGTTTTAACCTTGTTGGATATACAGATTCAGATTATGCAGGAAGTGTTGTTGATAGGAAAAGCACCTCAGGGAGTTGTCAATTCCTAGGTAGCAGACTAGTCTCATGGTACAACAAGAAACATCAAACAGTTTCCAATTCAACGGCCGAGGCTGAATATATTGCTGCTGGAAGCTGCTGTGCTCAGATCTTGTGGATTAGGAATCAGCTACGGGACTATGGCTCTGTATTGAACAAAATACCTATTCAATGTGACAATACAAGTGCAATAGCCATCACCAACAACCCTGTGCAGCATACAAGGACCAAGCATATTGACATCAGGTATCATTTTATTAGAGAGCATGTTATGAATGGTACTGTTGAACTATTTTTTGTTCCAAAAAAAAAGAACAAATAGCAGATATTTTCACTAAACCTCTTGATGAATCCACATTTACCAGATTAGTTGGTAAATTGGGTATGTTGAATAGCTTTAGTGATTAAACTTGTTAATATCTGAAATCTGTTCTTGAATGAATTTATAAATGAATTTTTCATAAATGAAAAATTCATTTGCAAATTTATTTTATCATATTTTCCATAATTCTTGCTTATTTTTATGTAAGTTTTATTATCTTACCTTATTTATTTATTCTACTTGTTAATTTTAATATTTCAGAATATTTTATTTTCTCTAAAAATATTTTTCTATGAATTTTATTTGCTAAAATTCAATAGAAATCTATTTTTGGAATAAAAGATAATTATTTCTGAAATATTTTTTTTGTTTGTATATATATTCTATAACTGTAAGTGTATAATTGTTTTATTACTAAAATGACAATCGGCAAGACAATTAAAATTGTCTTGCTGAAAGTCATTTCAGTATATATATGTGTTTAATTTTATGTTCAGATTAATTTTATACTGGCAAGACAATCGGTATGACTATCAATAGTCTTGCCAGTAATAAAATTTATATCAGATTTATTTGTTTTTATTTTGTACTGGTATGACAATCGGTATGACTATCAGATTGTCATACCAGTTATATTTTTAGTATTTATTTTTTATTTCCGTTTGCTTGGTATGACAATTGGGAAGACAATCGGTATGACTTTCCTCGATTGTCATACCAGTTGTCCTACTTAAGTTTTTTTTTGTTTTATGATTGTAATCAGTTCATTTGTTTTTTTTCAATTCCAACAGTCGTGTATTGTGTTTCTCTCTCTCTTCGATCTAATTGCCATTGTTGTCTTCTTGCTCGAGTTTTTACTCAGCACACTTTACTGTTATATATATACATATTCGTGTGTATACATACAGTAAGGAATTGCTGTCGATTTTTTTTTATTAAAACTATTTTCACTTCGTTTTTTTGTTCCCTTCAAAATCAGTTTGTGTTTGTTTGTTTTTGGGTGTTTTTATTTAATTAATATTGTGTCTTGTGAGTTTGTAGATCCTATATTGTGAGTTAAGAACATTAACGAGATACATTACTTTCTAAATTTTTTGGATATAATTAATTTAATTCGAATTATTAAATTTTTTTAATTCGAATTTTCTTAATATTATTCTTAAAATTCTGAAAGTGTGTGTTTTATTATAATTTTTAATGGCTCTCAATTTCCAAATTGTCTCGCATAATCTAGTTGGTTATTTTAATCCAGAAAAGTGTGATGTGGAAAAATTTAAGCCGTGGATTAGATTTTTAAATGACCATTCGATTGTTAACTCTGCTATTAAATCAAATGTGCTATTAAATGTCGATCTGCTCAGACTGATTTGAACAACCTCTACTGTGGCCGATGATTTTAAATATTTTTCATTCACCGTGGCAAACACACAGTATGTAGTTGATGAAACAGTCATCAATCGAGCGTTAAATTTTCCAATGGACAATTTCTGTAATTTACCCTCTGAAAATGATATTTCAAACTTTTTCCATGCTATTCACTATCAGGGGGTGATTAATTTAACCAAGTTGTCTAAATCCAATTTGGTTTCTGAATGGGATATTTTCTTCGATACACTTTCTAAAGTGTTTGCCAACTGCACTAAATCCAACTTTCACAACATCACTTCCACTCTGCAGTATATTGGTCTTGCGGTTGTTTTTAATCAAAGGATCAATTTTGGAAAACTACTTTTACCCATTCTTCTGAGACGTCTCACTACTGCTTTACGTGATCATTCTACAAATCGTAGGGTTTCTTGCTATTACGTTCGCTTTCTCATGCTTATAGCAGAACATCTGCTCACACCTGAGCATAATGCTCTTTTTGCTAACTCATCAGTAACTAACCCCCTCCAGTAAGCAAAAAGATGTACACACGCCAAAACACAACCTTTAAATTCATGCAAGTTCCAGTACTTGTATCTGCTTTCATGGCCACTTACATTCTTTTACCAATTTTCAATCTTCCCGGTCATGAACAGCAAGCTCAACCTCCAGTGGTTCAAGCCACCCAGGCTCAAACATCAGATGCTCTTCCACTGCAGGTAATAATTCCTCACTCTCAAACTATTCCTACTTTTGTTGAAAGACCCCCAGTGGTTGATAGGGCTGACCATGAAGTTGTAGAACCGCAGCTTCAATCCCAGGTCATAGAGCCAAACACAGAGTCACAACCTATCTCAACCTCTCCCCCACTGTCTAAAATGTTACCGAGAAGGTTAGTAGGAAGTAGTATGTTGTTGGATGTGAATGAACCCTCAGCTCTGCCTCCTCCCAAGAAAAGAAGAACATTTCCTGAGGCATCTGAAAGCCCATCCTTGTCCTCCCAACAAGACATGGACTTTGATATGGCCAGTGAACAGTTACTAGAGACATTCTCTCAACAGGATGAATCTATTGAAATTCGCCATAGGGCCATGGCATCCTGTACTGAGTCAAGCACACTTCCATTACTCACAATGGAAGCATACAGACCAATAGATGATACTCAGGACACAGAGCGAAGAGTGCACATTGAGTCGGTTACAGTGCCTGCCATAGTTACGGCAGAAGAGCAGTCACATGCTTCTGAGGGAAAATCTGACTCTCAGCCACCTTTAATAGAGTCATTTTCTCCCCTCCCAGATCCAACACCTCTGGCTCCCTCACGGGATTCTCCACTCGCAGATTTATCTAGAGAAAGTGGAGGGCAACTCGGTCAATCTATCCCTGAAGCAATTCAGACATCTATTTCACATGAAAAGATAGGTTTGACTGAGGATCGGGACTCGCGAATTCCCATTGCACCACCACTGACCTCTCTTGAAGAGGCTAGGGTGATCTCAAATGCAGGTACAGAAGAACAGCAACACGATGGCTCCTCACGAGCACTTATATTGAGAGATACACAAGCACGTGAGTTGAGTGAACGAAACAGGAGAGATACTCAGGTGAGCGCACACACAGACACAAACACTGAAAATCTGTTAGCTCAAATTGCTGCTCTGAAAGAACAACTTGCAAAAATTCAGGATGAGGCTCAATCATTCAAAGCACAAGTGGTTGAACGGTCTTCTTCTTCCACCTCTGTCAATAATCAGCTGGCTCTCATCAGGACTGAGATATCATATTTGAAGACCTCGGTTGTACCAAAGCTTAACTCAATCCAGGCATCTCCAACTTTATCAGCTGAAGACATTTCAAACTTCTGCTCTCTCCATACAAGAATGACTTCTCTTGAAGACTTGGTTGAAATGAATCATTCGCTGGACTCCTCCAGATTTCTAAAGATAGAAACGGGCATGGAACATCTCAATGAAGGGATGAAGCACTTGTACTTTATGATAAAAAAATTTCACTGCCCTAATGAAGAACAAAGGACTTTCTTTGAAGGGCCGTCTGGTGGAGGCTCAGGCTCTGGAGGTGATGGAGGTCATGGAGGGTCTAGAGGAAAGTCTGTAGAGGATTCCTCAGCTAAGGGGGAGAAGAAAGGGAGAAGTGGAAAGGGAAAAGAAAAAGATTCTTCTGCTAGAGACACAGGGAAGGCTGATGATGTCTACTATAGTGGAGAACAGGATGACTTTGATATTTTTGACATTCCCACTGAACCAGTCTTGAAAGATAAAGATGGTTTCTTTGAAGCTGAAGAGGAAAGTGATTTTGGAGAATGGGAGGAGGAAGCTCAAGTGGATCCTGTTTTTGAGAAAGAGTTTCAGCAGCAGCAGTCAGAGTTGAAAAGAAAAGAAGCTGAACTCAAAAAGGTATCCTAGACCATTGACATGAGGAAAAACATTGAACGAACAGAAACTCTTGAAAAGCAATGTCCTCATGACATTAAAGCTAAAGAAAGGAGAAGAGATGGCAAACTGAAGATTGGTGAAAAATGGGATGAAGCTAGGAGAGTACTTGATATACCTCAGCTGAGCACAAACAATGATAGGCAGTTTCTACATCTTCTTGACAAGCTGGAGATCTCTAATCCAAACAATGACGTGTACATGGATGCTATCAAGATTGAAGTCTCAAGGATCACAGCTGCCTGTGATAGATCTCTAAATGAAATGACCATATTTGTATATTGTCAGAGCGAAGGATCTTTCAAGGTATCACTTCATCTGTTTGAGAATCGTTCTTTATCAGAGATTTGGGTTCTTCTCAACAAAGTCAAAAGAAGCTCAGAATTGAATGAAGTTCTTCGAGAAAGGCTCAAAGAGTTTTCCAGCAGGGCTAGTCCTCAAGTGGTCAACAATCCTCATCAGGTAAGATTCTTTAAGTCTGACTGTCTTCAAATCTGCCAGCTCGATTCACAATCTCTTAAAGACTACTCTGCTAAGCATCTTGTCTGGATGGAACATCACTTAAGAACTGCTGGATATTCATCCATGTTGAAAACTCAAGCAGCTGATCTGATTCAAGCTTATTGTGAAAAGAATATTAAAAGGTACAATCAGTTCGAGAATAAGCTAAAGTCAGTTGGAGTTCAACCAGTCAGACCAGCCAGCTTCACTTCTGAAAAGGATCGTGTCTTTGACAAGGAGTTGCTTCAAGATTTGGAAGAAGGTGAATTCGGAAGGGAAGACAACTGAATTCAATTAGCTCAAAACTTAATGTAATATGCTTAGAGCTTTATGAATCAAGATAGACTAGTGTAGTTATATGTTCAGTCTAGAGGAACATCTATCTTGTATTCACTTGTAAATTTCTTTTGGAATCTGGAAAATGTTAAATATAATCCAGAACTTTTCTGCTATTTACTTTGCATTACTGTTTATATCTTTTTCTTATTTGTTAGTTGAGTTATCCTCTAGGTATTTGTTGTTATTGTCTAACAAACAAATAGGGGGAGATTGAAAGGCATATGCCATAGCCTATTTATTTATTCGAGGATTTAACTCAACTCAAATGAAGATGTAACAAGTAAATAGTGGTTCTATCGTCAGAGAGATCTCTCAAAGTAACATATGTCAAATGATTAAGTAACATTGTTCATCTACAGACTTGAGGACTTAATTCACTGGAAGAAGTTCAAGAAATTGATCAAGCCTCAGTGATATAAATCAAGATTGTGGAGTTAATCAAGTGACAGAGATCTCGTCAGGGTATCAATTAATTACAAGGATTTAATCTGAAGAAAATCAAGACATGAAGAAACAACACAGATGTTAGTCATTCATGAACCAGACAGTACATCGAGTGTCAACATTGATGTGGTGAAATGGCTTCATAAGTTTCAGTGATTTTCAGAAGATTGTCAGAAGAGTGGTTGATGTTCAAGATTAGTATTGATTCTCTATTAATTAATTAAGTCATATAATTTAATTAAGAAAATAAATTATATCTGCAAAGATTAATTTATTGATTAATTGAATTAATTGGTTAATTAATTCTGAATTAATATTATGCATTCTTCAGAAATGATTTTGAATTAATATTCAAAATTAAATCAGCAAGACAAATATTTGAACTGGTATGACAATTGGATTGTCATACCGAAAGTCTTTCCAAGCCTTTTTAGATAGTCCTACCGAAAGTTCTACCAGTTCAATCGATTATCCTACCGAAAGTTCTACCAGTTCAATCGATTGTCCTACCGAAAGTTCTACCAGTTAAAAAGATTGTCTTGCTGAGCTAACAGGATTTTCTTGCCAATTAAAATCATAGGTTGATTGAATATAAAAGAGCAGCAGCTGATTTTCAACAGATAGAGCATTGAATATCAAAAACACAAAAGAACACAGAACAAAGAAACAGCAGAGAACTTATTGCAATTTCTCAGAACATTAATTTCTAGTATTCATTGTTAAATCTAAACCACTAGAAATCATTTTCTTGTTCTTGTGTAACTATCTAGCGGATCAAAATCCCTAGAACTTAATCTCAAATTGCATTTAGCATTTGATCCTTTTTATTTCAAAAATAGAAAAAGTTCATGTCGAATTTATTCTAGATTTGGAATAATTTATTTGAGATTAATCCCTTGTAAACGATACCGTTGTTGTAACACCTTTCAAGTTTAATAATAGTTTTATTTAACTTGAATTTTGTTTCACTTTTTTATTTCCCATTTTATTCGATTAAACGGTATAGTTTGTATTCAACCCCCCTCGTTCTACAAACATATTGGGACCTAACAGTGTAATTCAAGAATGGCTTCATTTTACAAGCCTACAAGCTAGGAAGTACAATGCATATCTCTTCTACTATTCATCTCATCAAATTACTATGCTTCTTAACATAATTACTATTTGATCACCAATCCTTGATTGCATTTTGTGCTAATTGATTTGCATGGTTTGCATGGGGGTTGCATGGGTTTATTTCATTTATTCATTCACTTATGTACTTACCTGGTCGCTTCCTCGTAATTGTGGTAAATTCTCGTAAGTGATTCGCGGGGTAATCATTTCTTATAAATCCTTATATTTTTTATAATCTTGTGTTTGGGTTCTATTCATAGAATTTTAAATCCTCTATCGTAATGTGATTCTCGTACTCCTGGATAGTTCGGTGAATAAGTTCATTTTAAAATATTGTTTTTTAGAAAACTAACGACTTTTACATACACTCATTTGGTACGTATAATCATAATATCAACTCGGAAACTTAAATTAAATACTCGTCCATGGTGTGGTCGCAATTTTTTTTATTAAACCTAAAGATTACTGTTCATAAGGGTCTTTTACCGATGTCAAAAATTCGGATTTTTACAATGTATGTGTTCACTCACGTGGTAGAAAACTTGTTAAATAATGTACACAGGTCGACCCTAAGTTATAAGTGTCCTATGCAGCCTTAATTTTTTTTGCCCCTGTAATAAAATCTGGCATCTTGTTTGAGCATTTAGCAAAAAAAATTAATCAACTATAATGTCCATATCTTCATATTGTAAAAGTTTGCTGACAAGCTCAATTGAAAACAAGATATTATGCCAAGTAATCTTACTAAACAAAAACTCAAACGTTAGAATTTAATTCTTTCTGAGTAAAATATGAGTTTTTCTACGTGTCTTAGGATCATCTCTTGTTTCAATTAAGTGAATGAGAGCATTTTTATTTTCCAAATATATGATAGCCAATTACAATTACACTTTCGATGCTACTTTTCTAGTTACTTTCTCTCGCGAAATAATGAATCTTCGGAAATACCCTCGCGAAAGGTAACATAATTGAATAAATTTGATGGAAACACACTAAATGTAAAAATAATAAATTGATGGTAGCAAGTGGTTGTTTTTTAATGCTAGAATTTCAAGTGGTCTGCTAGTCAAATTATAAATAACCGAATTGCACTTTAGCATCATGATGGTACTATGATTGGGGATTCAGTTGAGGTCTCTAAAGCCTTGACTATTATTCAATTGATGGGGTCGGAATTGGGTTTGGAGCTTAATATAGGGAAGACATAAGTTTTTTGGCCTTTTTCTGACCCCACGTATTTCTTGAGATGGACTTTCTTCCTCCTGATATTGGCAGGCCTCAAGTAGGGGGTCAAACTTCGTGGTGGTTCTATAAGCATGGACGGGGAGTTTGTAGAAGAATTTGCTAATAAGAAAGTGATAAAGTGTGTGGAGTTTATGGGTGCTTTGGAGAAACTTAATGATACTCAATGTGAGCTTATCTTATTTGGGTTTGTATGAGACTAAGTAAATTCTATTATGCTTTGCGCATCTGCCCACCATAATGTTTTGAAGAAGCTTCTGCTCGGTTTAATACTGTATTGAGGAAGATATTGAACAATATTGTAACGTCGGAAGGGCCTGGATTTGGTGACCTTTAATGGCGGTTGACGACTTTGCCTATTCGTTTAGGTGGTATGGGTGTGTATACTGCAGGAGATGCTTGACTATTTGCATATGTTGCTTCTCGTATCCAATCTATTGACTTGCAATCATATTTTTATGAGGATGTGAGACGATTCCAATCGGAGATCATTTTATTTTAGCACAAGAATCACTGCAAATTATGCTCTCTGGTGTAGATTTGGTTTAATCATCCACTAAAGGGTCTGTCCCCCCAAAAATAATACATTATTTGGCAGACCTTTAATTTAGTGCTATTTGCGAGAATCTACCTAAATTTAATTTTTCCAGAGAGAAAAAACTGCATTTTTCCAGTTCTTGGGAGCCTCACATACTCAGGATTTCCTATTAGTCACGCCCATTGAGGGATTAGGACACAGTATGACGTCTATGGAGTATCAGATGATATTGCGGTACAGGCTCATGATTCTTTTGTTTTCAAATGGAGCTCAGTGTCCGTTGTGCATGTGTCGGATGGATGTATTATTTGGAGAGCACGCGGTTCATTGTCAGAAACAACCAGGGTTTAAATATCGACATGATTTGGTAAGAGATGTGTTATATGATGTATTATGGAGAGCTGGGATTACAGTTAAAAATGAAGCACTTGTTAACTTTCTTATTCCTACCGGTTAAGTTAGATCAACTCTTAGACCAGCTAATGTGTTAGTTTACAGTTGGAATGAAGGAAAACATACTTTGTTGATCTAACAGGAGTTTCTACTTTGGATGCATTTGGTAATGGACGGTTTGTAGTTGGTGAGGCAGCTAAAAAAGTAGCAGAGGCAAATGTGCATAAATATGATCAGACATGCAAAATAATCAACACATGTTCATCACTTTTGTTTTTGACACATTTGAATTTTTGGCATCTGATACTGTTGAGTTTCTTAGGAGAGTGCAAAAAATCATGAATAAAAATGTTATGATTACAGGCTCAGTTGAATATGTTTTTTGTAGGATAAGATTTGTTATTCAATGAGATATTCCGGCGGAACGTGTTGCTCGTTTACCTCGTACACTTGTATAATTTTTTTTAAAAAAAAATTTAGACAAAAAATATAAAAATCAAAAACTTAAAAAAATACATGTTGCACATATTATAAACAAGTACACCCTCTGTCCCATTGAATTCTATATATTACTTTTCGACACGTTTTTCAATGCTCCTTTAAAGCATAACTCCACAATATCTTATTAATTTTTTTTCTGAATAAAAGTTTCATGTTTAAACTATTATTCAAAAAAACTAAAAAAACATTATGAAAATATATTTTATAGAAGTCTCGAAATACGTGTAAACAGTAAATGTATAAAAATTAACGGGACAGAGGGATTATATAAATATAAGAGGGATTATATAAATATAAGAGTGATACTATATGTTAAAAAAATCTCAAAATAAATACCAAAATGACATGTAGGGTGTACACCTGGTTCATTGAAAACAACCAAAATGTTAACCTTATTTTGAAAAATTTCAAACTCCGGAATTACTCGAATATAAATACATTTTGACAGGGAAAAAAATGGTTCTTTGCGTTTACGTGAAGGCCATGGTTTGTCCTAATTTGTGTAAAACGGGTGGGGTAACTACTTGATTTGTAAAGAGGAATAATGAAGACCCTTAAAATTTACTAAAGCAACAGACAGAGAGAATAAAAACATATGTTTACTTTACTTGAGCATCTAGTTATCCCATTTCGTATTTTTACCATTTAATTTCCTTTGACAAAGGCATTCGTAGTCATGTAGCTTCACTATGTTTAAGGTTGCACAGCTTTCACAACGAAAAAAACGTGTCGGATCTTTTAATACAGCGTCAAATAGGTTAAATTTGATCTTACAAAACAGAAATCTATAGTTTATATTTTTCACTTTAATGAGTATAACTCAATTTCGTAAGCCATTTAAATTTAATATTCCTTTAATTTATTTAATTAAAAATTACCAACTTCGTTAGTGTAAAACTTATAAAGATATTAAAGTTGTTTAACTAAATTTAAAACAATGCTAACTCTCCCAAATTAGTTATATCATATTGTATTCTAAATTATATATATATATATATATGTCTAAAAACCGTGCAATACACAAATTACTTTTAATATTACATAATCTTTTTAAATTTAATTTGAAGTAAAAATTTTAAGTTATGAAACTTATTTATTTGAAATTTTAATAATATGATCTGATAATATTTATTAATACACAAATAGGTATATAATTTAGTGATACTACATTTTTAAAAAAATAGTGTAATGATTAAAATTTATATTTTTATTGATATTTATAGGCGTGTTTACGAAATATTATTATATTTAATTAAAAAGTGAATTTTAGTTGATATCAATAGTATATGAATTGTCATTAGTCTTTTAACCGACCAAATCTAACTACGTTAGTTTAATATGTTTAAAGCTGAATTAATGATAAAATTTTATGCCTCAAATGACAAAAATATTATGTTAGTTTGAGGCATGAACCAGATCCAGCTAATTATACTTACTTTTTTGTTTAATTTTATTTTAGCTCGGGGTGATTATTATTTTATTTTAGAACTAATGAATAATATGTATTATTTTGTTTTAGTTTGATAACATTATATCGACCCCACAACTTTTTTTTCAAAATTTTATTTTGTTATAGACCGGTTCAATAATATAATATTTTTAGCGGGATCGATAATATTTATTATTTTATTTTAGCCCGATTCTTCGAATGCAACTAATTATAAGCAGTTTTTTTAAAAATTTTATTTAAAATTGGATCAATAGTATAATTTTGGTTAGCTCGGCCGGGTAAAATTTATATATTATTTTTGTTTTGACGAAAGCCATTAGACATTATAATTTTTTTATGAATATTATCTATTTATTAGAGTGTTTTATTTTAAATATTACTATATTTATAGTGACCGGGTCAACTACAAACCAAATTTTCATTATTTCATCTTCAATATAATAATATAGGTAATATAAAAGATAGATAGATTAATAGATAAATAATCAACATATATTAAAAGGAATTGTCCATAATAATTTTAGATAAAGATTTGTTTTATTTGGATAAAATAAAAAAGACAACATGTTTTACTTAAAAAAAGTATAAATTAAAAATATTTGCCTAAAATATTTGTAGAGTAAGAGTTATTTTAGTTGGTGAAAATAAAAAAGGCAACTTATTTTAGTTGCCTAAAATATTAAGTTTTTTTTAAAAAGGGAAATTATGTAATTGAAGGAAGGACAGTAAAGTTTTGTATTTAATATAATAATATAGATAAATAAATAATTCGACTTCAAAAATCAAATAATTTTTTTCTTTTGTTTATGTAATTGAATTATAAGATAATACTTATTTTAGGTATATTTGTATTTACATTAATATTAAAAAATATATAAAATAAATATTTTTTACTGTAAACCCGTACAAAATATATCTTCGACAACTAGTGATTAAAGGGGCAAATAGTTTTGACTTTTGCATTGTTTTAAAACAGATGGTGATGCTAGGTTGTTCTTCTAAAATAATTAAAAATTTATTGATTATTGATTACTAAAGTAAGGAGCTTAACAAAGTCTTTAAATAAAATAAATATTAAATAAAATATACAATTAAATAGCTGAAAAAAGGTAATTTATTAGTTCTTAGTGGTTATAATATTATTTTTCAATTTCACTAAATAAATTTCTCCGTGATATTTGAGAAGTTGTTTTAATTGATAAAAATAAAAAAGGTAAGGTGTTGTAGTTGAAAACGAATATTATTTATTTTTCTATTATAATTCGACTATTAAGGCTAATAAAATTTTTAAGTAAAATAAGGTTAATTCTATAAATTCAGCTTGTACTACCAAAACTTTTAATATTTCGTCATTTTATATAATAGTAAAAGATAGATAGATAAAAGTTTCTTATATTATAATATTGTATATATAGATAGTATAGATATGGGAATAATATGGTATATATAAATAAATACATTATAATAGTTAGACAGACAAAGTTTCCAATGAAAACATGTTTAGAAGAAGTTTGACACGTATATATTTTAATTACAAAAAATAGGAAAATAGTTAAGTCATCATAAATAAGGTATAAATAATAATGTTTTTAAATAATTAGGAAATAGATATGTGTTAGTATCCATTTTAGGCCCCAAAATCTAAAAAATAAAAATTGTGTGACAAAGCCCGGTTTTAATTTAAATAGCTTTTGTAAAATAGTTGAGACTGGTGTTTTTAGTTAGAACAGATTTTTAAAATAATTTGGCTCACAAACTAACCCAATTGTTGATTTGCTCGGTAATTTTTTTTGACCAACAGGCCATGTATAACATGACTTATTTTGTTCAAGTTTTCTATTTGTGCTAGAGTCAACCATGAATGTGTATCAATGTCTTTTTTAATTTGTGTTTTATTTCATACTTATAATAAAAAAAATATTAATATTTTATAAAAAAATTTAAGTACCTGTTTTATATAACAAGTATCGTACCAAAATTTTTAATATTTCGTCTTTTTTATATAATATTAATAAATTTAGATAGTTTAAAGCTTGTGTGAGGCACATAATTTTTGTTAATGTTGTATAATTTAATTTAATGTGAACTAAATTTTTTAAATATTATATTAATATTTGAATATAATTTATAGTACTTTTTTAGTTAACATGAATAACTACCTGATTATTAATAATTATAATTATAATAATTAATAATTTTAATAATTATCATTATCAGAATTCATGCAGTGTCAATGTATAGAAGGGCAGGTACACAAATTTTTTATTTTGATGCGTGGCCAGAAGCTTAGGGATTGACTTAGTTTATAGGAGGAGTTTGTAAATTTGATTGAATTTTTATCCTAGTAATGCAATTGAAATTAGAGACATATAAGCCGGTAGCAGGATTGTACAAAATATGATTTTTTTTTCTATTAAAATTGATTTTTCTAAAATAATTTAAATATAATTTATATAAATTTATAAGTAAGGGTAAATAGATAAATTTAAGATGTAAAAAAAACAGGTAGCTAGCCAAAATTTTTAATAGTAGTAGAAATAATTCAAATTTTAATAATTGTCATTATCAGAATTCATGCTCTGTCAATGTATAGAAGGGCAGGTGCATAAAGTTTTTATTTTGATGTCAGGCCAGGAGTTTAGGGAGCTCTGACTTAGTTTTTAGGAGGAGTTTGTAAATTTGATCTAACTTTTACCCATGATCGTGCAATTGAAATTAGAGACATATAAAATATGATTTCTTTTCAATTATAATTGACTTTTTATAAAATAATTTAAATATAATTTGTATAAATTTATAAGTAAGGGTAAATAGGTAAATTTAAGGTGTACAAAAAAAAGTACCCTACCAAATTTTTTAATATTTCGTCTTTTATTTCGTTAATAGATAGATAGTTTGCTTAATAATGATGAACTCCTTTATTTATATTAGTTTTATTATAAAAGTGCTAAGTTCAGATTTGTAACAATGTTAATAAAATATTAATTTCAAATTATTATATTACGGCTTATTATCTAAAAATAAATTTTGATATATAATTTGAGATCTCTTGAATTATTTATATAAACTAGCATAATAATCCGTGCGAGGCACGGGTTATTTTCGAGAGTCAAATTTTGAAGAAATATAGATAAAATTTCTCTCTACTCCATGTTACCTTTCTAATGCTTCCTCACTTTTAGGAGTGAATATCTCTCAACTATTATTATATTATATTTTTTTATTGGTTATTTTATATTTAATGAATGAATATAAACAGTGTACGTTTAAAATGAAACGATTAAACTTAATCTGTAGAATGTCGTTAGTATGTTTACAAATAAAAAGCAACAAATTAACATATATGTTGAATACAGAGTTGACCAAAATCTTGAATTTTATTTAAATAAACTATATGTACTGCTCTATATTATTACTCAGTTAACTACTAACTTACAATTAACTTACTCAATTTAAATGCATAACTGAAGTCAGAATGACTTGAAATCATCATATACAATAAAGTAAAATTTACATTATTGTTAATATTAAAGTTGATTTTAATGAAAAATATTAGTTTTTGAAAATTCAACGTATGTATGTATGAGAAAATGTTAGTTTTTTTATTTACACTAGTGTTAACAAAGTAAGATTAAGTTATATGTATGTGTGTGTTAGCATGTAAATTATTATATGTTACATTTCTTAGTAAATTATGATGGTTTCAATTATTTATATGCTAAATATCTGATTTATGTACATGTATAATCATTATTAACATCTAGTGAGATAATTGATTACTTAAATAACATGCATTTATAATTATTCAAAAATTAAAATTATGTATGAAATAAATTACTATAATTTATACATGTTATTCACATTATCACTGACAAACAATCCATATCTATTTTTTACGCAACCGTGTATCAATCATGGTTGTAACATAAAAATGAATTATATATTTTTAAGACTTATCATTGATATTCATGATTTTTTTCAAGAATTCGAAAGAAAAATTGTATTTATATCGTTATTTAAACCGTTTTTAAGTTTTTTTCATTACGACTCTAATATTTCTTCATATAATAATTTGATAACATTTTATACTGTTCTTCTAAAATTAAAAAATTTCAGTACGATAAAGTTTTATAAATATTAGTTGAACTGGTTAATTCCTTCAAATTATTGAATAATATATATTTTTTTCCTTAAATAATATAAAATGCAATGAATCAAATGCTATAATATAGTATAGATATAAATTTTAATTGAATAATTCAAAATATTAAAATAATTCAAAATATTTGTACAATATTATCTTGACCAATGAATATTGTTGATCTAAAATAATTCTTTTTAAAAAGTTAGTTTTTTTAAGTGAAAAAATGAAAAATAAATCGATTTAATATATAATCGTAGTTTTAACGAATCTAGTGAGATCTTATTTCAAATTTCAAATATTCTTAAAATTGGGACAAATCCCAAAAATAATAATGCGTTACTAGTGAAGTTAGTAATTTTAATATAAATAATTAATTGACTTGATCCCATAAAGATCTCAAACACATTAATTTATATTAACATAAGATATTAAAAAAATTCACATTATTGGTAAGATATTCTCGCGGAGCTTGTAGTTTAAATTTACTAAACGTAAAATGTGACGATGTTTTTCGGCCGGGTCATGTAGTCAAATTTCGAGTATTTTTTGAACAATGGACCAAGTTCTAAAATGCATTGACTCATTATAATTCGAACTTATCTAAATATCTAATACCAATCTAGATTATTTATATATAGGCGATTCTATTTTCAATATTTTCAAAAAAATTATATATGTACATTTTAATTACTTTTTATAATAAAAAATATGTTAAAAATATATGAGATATATTTTAAACAAAAAATGATTAATAAATAAGATAATAATCCATTTATGTATTATGCCTAACTTTATATCAGGAATTCAGTTCTTTAATTTTTGCCGAATTCAAGTAGTTATCTTTAAAGTTAAATAAAATATTCCTTTAACACACTTACATATTATGTATAATATATGATAAAAGGTACATGTGACAATATGGTATAGTGGTACGAGGTTGTATAGAATAATGAAGCAACTCGAGTTCAATTCCAACAAAACACAACTTTTATATAAATATTAAAAATAGGGATAGTTTAATTTTTTTAATAAGACTTTTTAATCTCAACATATTATCCCTTGTTGTGCTATTATAGGATCTAACCATGTGAAGATTTAATCAAAATATAATAATAGGAAAAATTTCATTCAAATCAAGTTGTGCATAATATTGATTTTATAATAATTTTATTTACTTATATAATTAAAGGTAGAAATTGAACGAATATATTTTGTTATAAAGTAATTCATTCTAAATAATAAAATTATTTGAAAATTTACTTATTTTTACATGATATTTATATATTCACAGGGTTGGATTAATAATTTAATAGTTAAATATTATCAAATTTAAGCCCCACAAATTACAATATACTTTAGATTATATACCCAAGAGTATTACATTAAAAAAGCTCATAATATCATTTATTAGTAACTATTTTAGATGGTGCCCTGTACGCGGTTCGGATCGGTTTTGGGGTAAAAGTCGAATCAAACCGCGAAGAGCGGTTTTAAATAATTGTCATCCGCAACCGCATTTACGGTTGCGAATTTGCGATTATTGCGGATCGGTTTGCGGTTCAACCACTTATTTTAAAATAAATAATAATTTGCAAAGAAGTAAATTCGAAATATTAATAAATTGAAGTTTAACTTACGTGATAAATTACATTCAAAAATAAAATATAAACTAATGCTCCGTGTGGAGTAAATATATTAAAAACATACAAAAATGTGGATGCGAGAGAAAAGAAAAAAGAAAAGGATAACAAAAATTACATGTTGATTATATTTTTCATTTGTTTGGTTATATCTTATAATGATTGTGAATTTTATGAACGAATTTTTAACATTAACCTAAGATTAGTTGATAAATGTGTATACTTATTAATTTTTATGATATCAACTACATTTTTTGAAATATATTTTATTATAAAAATATGTTGCGAGTTGCGGTTGCAGTTGCGATTTTGCGATTTTCAAAAATTTAAAACCGCATCCAAACCGCGAATGAGCGGTTTTTAAAATTTAAATCCACAACCACTCCGCGTTTCGCGATTATCTGCATATGCGGTTCGGTTGCGAGCGGTTCAGCGGTAGGATGCGGTTGATCGGTTTGTTTGTACAGCCCTAGGTAAGTGCAGGGGTGTACGCGGTTCGGATCGGATCGGTTTTGGGGTAAAAGTCGAACCAAACAGCAAAGAGCGGTTTTAAAAAATTGTCATCCGCAACCGCATTTGCGGTTGCGGTTAACCGCGTCATTTGCGGTTGCGAATTTGCGGTTATTGCGGATCGGTTTGCAATTCAACCACTTATTTTAAAATAATTAATAATTTGCAAAGATGTAAATTCGAAATATTAATAAATTGAAGTTTAAGTTACGTGATAAATTACATTCAAAAATAAAATATAAACTAATGCTCCATGTGGAGTAAATATATTAAAAACATACAAAAATGTGGAGGCGAGAGAAAAGAAAAAAAAAGAAAAGGATAACAAAAATTACATGTTGATTATATTTTTTATTTGTTTGGTTATATATCTTATAATGATTGTGAATTTTATGAACGAATTTTTAACATTAACCTAAGATTAGTTGATAAATGTGTATACTTATTAATTTTTATGATATCAACTACATTTTTTGAAATATATTTTATTATAAATATAAGTTGCGAGTTGCGGTTACGATTTTGCGATTTTCAAAATTTTAAACTGCATCCAAACCGCGAATGAGCGGTTTTTAAAATTTAAATCCACAACCAATCCGCGTTTCGCGATTATCCGCAAATGCGGTTCGGTTGCGAGCGGTTCAACGGTGGGATGCGGTTGAGCGGTTTATTTGTACAGCCCTAGGTAAGTGTAGGGGTGTACGCGGTTCAGATCGGATCAGTTTTGGGGTAAAAGTCGAACCAAACCGCGAATAGCGGTTTTAAAAAATTGTTATCCGCAACCGCAAATGCGATTAACCGCGTCATTTGCGGTTGCGAATTTGCGGTTATTGCGGATCGGTTTGTGGTTCAACCATTTATTTTAAAATAATTAATAATTTGCAAAGAAGTAAATTCGAAATATTAATAAATTGAAGTTTAAGTTACGTGATAAATTACATTCAAAAATAAAATATAAACTAATGCTCCGTGTGGAGTAAATATATTAAAAACATACAAAAATGTGGAGGCGAGAGAAAAGAAAAAAGAAAAGGATAACAAAAATTACATGTTGATTATATTTTTCATTTGTTTGGTTATATATTTTATAATGGTTGTGAATTTTATGAACGAATTTTTAACATTAACCTAAGATTAGTTGATAAATGCGTATACTTATTAATTTTTATGATATCAACTACATTTTTTGAAATATATTTTATTATAAATATATGTTGCGAGTTGCGGTTGCGGTTGCGATTTTGCGATTTTCAAAAATTTAAAACCGCATCCAAACCGCGAATGAGCGGTTTTTAAAATTTAAATCCACAACCAATCCGCGTTTCGCGATTATCCAGAAATGCGGTTCGGTTGCGAGCGGTTCAGTGGTTGGATGCGGTTGAGCGATTTGTTTGTACAACCCTAGGTAAGTGTAGGGGTGTACGCGGTTCGGATCGGATCGGTTTTGGGGTAAAAGTCGAACCAAACCGCGAAGAGCGGTTTTAAAAAATTGTCATCCGCAACCGCATTTGCGGTTGCGGTTAACCGCGTCATTTGCGTTTGCGTATTTGCGGTTATTGCGGATCGGTTTGCAGTTCAACCACTTATTTTAAAATAATTAATAATTTGCAAAGATGTAAATTCGAAATATTAATAAATTGAACTTTAAGTTACGTGATAAATTACATTCAAAAATAAAATATAAACTAATGCTCCGTGTGGAGTAAATATATTAAAAACATACAAAAATGTGGAGGCGAGAGAAAAGAAAAAAGAAAAGGATAAAAAAAATTACATGTTGATTATATTTTTCATTTGTTTGGTTATATATCTTATAATGATTGTGAATTTTATGAACGAATTTTTAACATTAACCTAAGATTAGTTGATAAATGTGTATACTTATTAATTTTGATGATATCAACTACATTTTTTGAAATATATTTTATTATAAATATAAGTTGCGAGTTGCGGTTACGATTTTGCGATTTTCAAAATTTTAAACCGCATCCAAACCGCGAATGAGCGGTTTTTAAAATTTAAATTCACAACCAATCCGCGTTTCGCGATTATCCGCAAATGCGGTTCGGTTGCGAGCGGTTCAGCGGTTGGATGCGGTTAAGCGGTTTGTTTGTACAGCCCTAGGTAAGTGTAGGGGTGTACGCGGTTCGGATCAGATCGGTTTTGGGGTAAAAGTCGAACCAAACCGCGAATAGCGGTTTTAAAAAATTGTCAAATGCGGTTGCGGTTAACCGCGTCATTTGCGGTTGCGAATTTCCGGTTATTGCGGATCGGTTTGCGGTTCAACCACTTATTTTAAAATAATTAATAATTTGCAAAGAAGTAAATTCGAAATATTAATAAATTGAAGTTTAAGTTACGTGATAAATTACATTCAAAAATAAAATATAAACTAATGCTCCGTGTGGAGTAAATATATTAAAAACATACAAAAATGTGGAGGCGAGAGAAAAGAAAAAAAAAAGAAAAGGATAACAAAAATTACATGTTGATTATATTTTTTATTTGTTTGGTTATATATTTTATTGTAATGATTGTGAATTTTATGAACGAATTTTTAACATTAACCTAAGATTAGTTGATAAATGTGTATACTTATTAATTTTTATGATATCAACTACATTTTTTGAAATGTATTTTATTATAAATATATGTTGCGAGTTGCGGTTGCGGTTGCGGTTGCGATTTTGCGATTTTAAAGAATTTAAAACCGCATCCAAACCGCGAATGAGCGGTTTTTAAAATTTAAATCCACAACCAATCCGCGTTTCGCGATTATCCGCAAATACGGTTCGGTTGCGAGCGGTTCAGTGGTTTGATGCAGTTGAGCGATTTGTTTGTACAGCCCGAGGTAAGTGTAATATGAAAAAGTAAAGTTGACACCTTGTACTTGAGGTTTTTGATCTATAAATACCAGCAGTCTAGTACTACATGTTGTCCAGTACTCCAGTCCCAAGTTGTAAATATACATTTAAGTTTGAGCATATCAGAGAAACATGAAGAATGCTCGTAGAGAAAACGAAACACCGTCTCTGATGGACACGAGCGAGATCAGCCAGCGGTCTTTCTTTCAAGCCATCATTGCAGAGTTTCTTGCTACACTTTTGTTTCTTTATGTCACAATTGCTACAGTCATTGGCCACAAGAAGCAGGCTACATCTTGTGATGGTGTCGGAATTCTCGGCATTGCCTGGGCCTTCGGTGGCACCATATTCGTTCTTGTCTACTGCACTGCCAATATTTCAGGTTCTTACAATGCATTCATCCTTCTAAATTTTCAGGCCTTAATTCTGTATAGGTTTAGTATATTTTTAGCCATATATTAATAGCATTAATATAGAAAGCATAATCAGAACGAAACTCTGATAGACGACAGTAATTAATGATTAAGAGATATACTTATGAATTCGATATCCTCTGACCTAGCTCTGTTTATATTTGCAGGTGGACACATTAATCCTGCGGTGACATTTGGGTTGCTGGTAGCAAGGAAAGTGAGCTTAGTGAAGGCATTAGCGTACATGATAGCACAATGCTTAGGAGCAATATGTGGCGCAGGGTTAGTGAAGGCTATAATGGAGCATCCATATGACATGCTAGGTGGTGGTGCCAACTCAGTTTCAGCAGGTTACTCAAAGGCTTCTGCATTAGGTGCTGAGATTATAGGCACTTTCATCCTCTTACTCACCGTCTTCTCCGCCACCGACGAACAAAACAATGCACAAAAGCCCTTTATATCGGTACGTACGTTTACATGATTTAATGCTCATTCCTTTTTAATAACCCCCAACTTTCTAGTCAATATAATGCAGTTCTGTAAATTCACTTGCGCACTTTTTAGATTATGGATGAGTGCTACTAGCATTCCTGTTGAGTACTGTTGCATACATGATGAAAAGAATCAATGTAAAATAAATTAATGTATTCTTTGCAAGGATTCCTATGCACTTTACGTAATAAGGTATATTTTGTACTAGTTCATTTCAGAAGTGTGCGTTATACTATATAGTTTACTTGGCAAATACTGTAACTAGCTTCAAGTTGAAGCTAACTCCAAAAAAATTACTCCACAGTATTTAGACTAACAGATATGATATTGGTGTTGTATGAACAGGCTTTGCTTCCTTTGCCTATAGGATTCGCAGTGTTCATAGTGCACTTAGCTACGATTCCGATCACCGGAACTAGCATTAATCCAGCCAGGAGTTTTGGTCCTGCTGTTATCTACAACAATCACAAAGTCTGGAATGATCATGTATGTGGCCTTATTGTTTATTCCCCTGCCTGCATTCATGAAAATGAAAACTAATACTATAATATTTATCCAACCACTTGCTTTCTACTTGTTCATAATCATCACCATGGTGTCTGAAATGAGACTTGCACTAGCACAAAACCTTGTTAACAATTTCATAAATTTTATGTCAGAATAAAATTAATATTATGTTAAAACATAGATATATACTCATGCATGTGCAGTGGATATTCTGGGTTGGCCCATTTTTGGGAGCTCTAGCAGCAGCACTTGTCTACCAGTTCATTTTGAAAAAAGCCCCCGTCCCGGAGTAGCTGATGATGATCCATGTCAACTCCAACTACAATTCTTATGAATTTTTTTAAAACCAAATATATATATATATATGTGCTTCCTTGGATATATATTTAGTTCGTGTGTTTATCTTAAAATTCCATATCTTTCTCTATATTATTTTTGTTGCTTGGAGTTTGATTCTTGTTTATGCTGCTTCCGTGTAAGCCAATATACCAGTTGTACGGTTGTACTCACCTTAATAAAGAAAAGGCAAATTTCTTTAATCCTATCAAATGCAACTTCAGATAGCGTCAGTACATTTGTTAACAGATTGTAATCACAATTAAAATAATCCAGGTCTTGTGAGGGTAGCTTAAAGGATAAACGGTTAGGGGCCCAAAATTATAAGGGGTTCCAAAATTTAAAAAATTTGTAATTATTGAGCCGGAACGTTTTAAATTGGCAAGTTTTCATTCATCTTCACTTTCATTCTGTCATTAAAATCACATTAAATTCAAAGTTTCTAGCATTCTCTCGTTTTTCGATTTCTCTCCTCCAGTAATTTATTCTCAAACTTATCTCTGTACCCATCATTAAATCTAAATATTTCTCGAGAAAATCAATTTGTGTTAATAAAATTAATTTAAATTATTAACATATATTTTAAAAGGTCCAGTTATATTATTTTCCCCTTAGTTCTCCAAAAAGTTGAGGATCCAATCCGATTTAAAGATGTATAAGTTTGTTGAATCATAAATGAATATCGGTCTCTCTTTTACTAAAATTAGCATCTCAAATCCCAAACTAAACCAACAAAGCCCAACACCCAAGTCTATACTATTTTTGGTATAGCTGTATTAAATATACGATCATTCTAGGACTTGTTAGCTATAGGCCCATCAAAACCTACTAGACGAAGGTCCAAGAGGACGAAGACCCAATATAAATGAACGGTCAAGGCCCACAAGGCTTTCAACTTTACCGTTGGGAGATAGAATAACGCCTCCACTGTTTCAGCCTCCAACGTTTGTCCGTATATTCAGCATAACGGACGAACATTAATTGCACAGGTTTAACGAATATAAATACACAGTGAAAAGTAAGAAACGAGGGACAATGATTTAACTTTCAAACTCTCTCTGTTTTCTTGTATTCTCTAACCTATTTCTACATCCAGATTACCGATTCTCACATCGTAGGTGAATCGGGGGGACAATCCTTCGCATTCTCTTCCTTTTCAAGTCTAAACTGAAGACTGTTCTTGGACGACCGAAGGACGTTCTTGTACCCGAAGGACTCTAGGCATAACATTTGGCGCCGTCTGTGGGAAATACGAGAATCGTTACAAGATATTGGGAGAATGACAAACAAAAGCAATGATCAAACACCACCAGATTTCTCTCCTTGTGATGGAGGACAAATATCAAAACAGTCGTTAGTTGACGCTGATGGGGTACTCAAACTGACTCCCGAAGAAGAGACTTTGCTGCTAAAGATTTGGGCTGACAAACTGACCGCGGACAAGAGCAAGGCTAAACAAAATGAACAAGCGAAAAAAGAGGCAGAGGCCAGGGCGAAATGAAGGGAGGCCAATGCACTCTAATTGAAAGCTCTACAGCTCTAGAGAGAAGAAGTCGAGCTATAGGAGAAAGCGCTTCGTGAAGCACTAGAGGCCGATGATACGGTGGTAGTCATCAAACCGAGAAAAGATCGAAAAGGGTATAACGATGAAGATGAGTCTGACTTAAATTCAAACCCAAAAGGAAGTGAATGAAGACCTGTTATTCCTCTAATTCGAACGAAGAACCCGATGGGTCCCGAATTAGGTTGAGTAGGCTGGAGAAAGCTATGTTCAGCGACAGAAGGATTGACCGAGAGTCGATTGTGACAGAGGAGATTGAGTAGTATCGACCTCCCCCGGGCGATGAGAGGTAGTTCCCAAAGATTAGCGAGTTCAACGGAAAGGGCGACCCAGAAGACCACTGGATGGGCCATAACGACATCATGCTTTGTAAGATGTTCAAAACTTACTTGAAGGGATCAGCTTCGTTGTGGTACAAGTCCCTCAAAACAAGGTCCATCGGTTCGTATGAACAGTTGAAGAGGAAATTTCTTAAGTATTTTTCCCATCTATGTTGGAAGGCGAAGGATACCGAAGCACTGATACATTGCAGGCAGAGGTTGAACGAAGAACTCGGGGATTATCTGGCTCGGTTTAAGAAAGAAGCTAGAATGGTCACCAACTTGGACAAAGTCAAAGCAATGGGTTTCCTCATGGCGGGACTAGACCCCTACAAAGGAAAAAAGCTTCGCTCTTCTCTTTATGAAATCCCCCCAAGTCCCTCAATGATATTTATTAGAGGGGAAAAATATCCGGAAAAATGGAAAGCATTGGGGGTTACAAAAACTCCCGAAGGGATGATCGTTCCAAGTGAACAAAAAAGTACGATTACTCGAGGTTTGCCAGTGACTGAATGGATAATAGAAATGAGGGGAAGAAAGAGACAGACCGTGGTGCCGAACGACATCGAGATAGAGATTCCATTATGTTTACTCCCTTGAACGCACTAATCTCCAAAATTCTCCACAAGATCAAAGGGAAGACAGGGTTCGTTCGGCCAGCCAAAATGAAAGTCCCAAATCACAAGAAGAATCTTGATAAGTACTGTGATTACCATAGAGACAAAGGGCACAATACTGGTGAATGCTACCAACTCAAAAAGCTTTCAAATGAATGATAAAAAAAAAACAAACTAAATTAGTTCATCCGAGATCTGAGGGACATACTGAGGCCGAAGGACAATCAGGAAGAACTTGAGGCCGAAGATCCCGAAAGGAGGAACATAATAAGGGGCAAAGTGAAGACCATTTCGGGGGCAACATATTAGATAGTGATAGTAAGAAAGCAAAGAAAAGGTATGTGAGGAAAGTGTACAACCTCTACCAATTCAGCTCGGCGAAGCCCCACATGCCGATGACATTCAGCACCGAGGATTAGGAAGATGTCATTCATCCACACGAGGACCCCCTCATCATCAATCCTCTCATCAAGAAAAACAAAATTTGTAAATTATTGGTTGGCACTGGTACCTCAGCCAACATCTTGTTTCACAAGAAATATTGTAAGATGAATGTGGCGGGTGAACAACTGGAACCTTACGACAAAACTCCCCTATATGCCTTCGGTGGACACCCAATCCAGTTCGAAGGTACGATGACTCTCCATGTCCTCCTGCGTAAACTGTCGTATACTGTTGAAAATAAAAGTGAAGTTTTATGTGGTTCGGATTGAGAGTCTGTATAATGCGATCATGGGGAGACCTTTCTTGTCCACTTATGTAGCAATGGAATCTATACTTCACCTCAAACTGAAGTTCCCAACGGAGAAGGGGGTAGGAGAAATTTGGGGTGACCAAAAGACCGCCAAAATTATCATGCTGGAAGACTTGGAGATGGATCAGACTTATGAAGGATCGGATAAAACCGGGAAGAGGAAAAGGACCGAAGCCGAACCAAGTGGTAGCCAACAGATCCTTAATATTGAACTGGAAAAATTTGGGGCAAACCTTTTAAGTCCGATAGCCAAACCGGCAGCTGAGGTTGAAAAGGTCAAATTATATGCTCGGGTAAAATGATGCACATCGGGAAGAACATGGAGAAAGATCTAAAAGAGAAGGTCATCGCAGTTATCCGACAATACCATGATGTGTTCGCCTGGGGGCCAGAGGACATGCCCGGTCTGGATCCCAAGACGGCTAAGCATTGCCTTAATGTGCAGTACGAGGTCAAACATGTCAAGCAGAAGAAGAGAACTTTTGCAGCCGAACGACAGATTGTTACAGAGTCCGAAGTAGAGAAGTTACTAGAGGCCAAGTTTATAGAGGAAATCGAGTATCCCGAATGGATGGCTAATGTGGTGGTGGTCAAAAAATCCAACGGGAAGTGGAGAATGTGCGTATATTACACGGATCTCTACAAGGATTGCCCGAAAGACCATTACCCTCTTCCTAGCATCGACCAACTGAAAAGTGTCACGGCTGAATACCAGGTACTTAGTTTCGATCCATTTTCTGGATATTATCAAATTGTTATGAACAATGAAGATGTGCCAAAGACAGCATTCGTAACTCCGAAGGGAACCTATGCATACATCAAAATGCCCTTCGGACTTAAGCACGCTGGAGCCACATTCAACGAATGGTGAACAAAGTATTTAAGGAACAGATTGGCCGAAATATGGAAGCCTATGTCGACGACATGATTGTGAAGTCCTTATTCAGAGATCATGTCGAAGATCTGAGAGAGTGTTTCGAGACATTTTGAAAGAATAATATGATAATTATTCCAAATAAATGTACATTCAGAGCAGAAAGCGGGAAATTTCCGGGTTACATGGTCAGTGCCCGAGGGATAGAGATGAATCTGGAAGAAATCCAGGTTGTCATTGATATGGAAGCTCTGAGGTGTATCCGAGATATCCAGAAGCTAACAGGGTGATTGGCAGCCCTTCGACGCTTCATCTCAAGGTCGGACGAGAAAACACTACCTTTCTTCGTCGTGCTCAAGGGGTCGAAGCATTTTGAGTGGGGGCCGAATGCCAGAAGGCATTCGAAGAAGTAGAAGAATATCTCCCCAAGGACCCACTCTTAATGAGACCTGATCAAAAAAAAACCCCTCAGGTCTATCTGGCCGTGTCCGACCGAACTCTTAGAGTTATTCTGGTAAAGAATCACGAAGGAAATCAACATCATGTCTTCTATGTCTCCCATGTGTTGAAGGATGCAGAAACAATGTATCCCAATTCCAAGAAGTTCGCATATGGGCTGGTCACGACCTCCCGAAAATTGTGACATTACTTTCAAGGCCGAACGGTGCAAATACTCACCGATCAACCACTAAAGAAAATTTTTACAAGGCCGGAGGCTTCGGGCAGGGTCGTAGGTTGGTCTATCGAGCTTGGTGAATATGAGCTTGAGTACGTGTATCGAACAGAAATAAAGGCCCTTGCGCTGGCAGACTTTATGGTTGAATGCACTTTTTCAGGGCCGAAGGACCTTACACCTGAGGAACAACTCATTCGGACTCCTGGGAAATGAAAGCTTTTTAAGGATAGTTCGGTCGCTGGGAAGAAGTGTGGAGCAAGAGTGATCTTATCCGGTCCCGATGGGTTTGAAATCTCCCAAGCCATCCAGTTCAACTTTCCAGTCACCAATAATGAGGCATAAAATGAGGCTCATTTGGTCGGGATGGAACTAGCCCGAAGCATTGAAAACCACTTAAGGGTATTTAGTGACTCTATGCCAGTGGTCAAGCACTTCTCGAGGGAGTATAAGAAAAGAGATCCCCGAATGAAGGCTTACGCTACAAAGGTAGGAGAAACCTCCCTAGAAGTTGAAACTTTTGAATTAAGTCAGAAAGAAGGGAGAACAATAGTCGGGAAGATGCCCAATCCAGGCTAGCTTCGGCTGAAACACAGAGCTTAATTGGCACTATTTAACTAACCGAAGCCAAGACACCTTCGATTGAGATAAAAGATTTCCTAAAAAAACACCAAGGGGCCAACTGGATGACCCCCATTTGAAATTATTTGAAAAGGGAATCCTCCCCAATGACCGAAGGAAAGCTCTAAAAATTAAATATAGAGCGGCAAGCTACATCATTATTAACGGGAAGCTATATCGTTGATCCGTCACTCAGCCTCTATTAAGGTATTTGGATCCGGAAGAGCAGCAACAAGCTTTAGAAGCAGTGCACGATGGTATTTGCAGAGAACATCTGACCAATCGGTCTTTAGCCTTTAAGATCCTTCAACAAGGATTCTTTTGGCCAAATCTGCGAGCAGATGCGAGCGAATATGCTAAGAAGTGCAAACAGTGCTAACCATTCGCGAAAGTCCCGAAGCAGCCTCTAGAAGAAATGGCTTCGGTCCTTATCCTCATACCTTTTGTAATGTGGGACATAAACATTATGGAAATTTTACCTACCACCACGAGATAGGAGAAATACTGTATCATCACAATTGATTACATGATAAAATGGGTTGAAGAAAAACCATTTTCTGCCATAACCGAAAAAGCAGCAAAAAAGTTCTTTCTCGAGGAAATCATTTTGAGGTTCGGAATCCCGAAAGAATGTGTTTCAACAACGGAACCCAATTCCTGGGAAACAAGTTCAGGAAGTTCCTCCATCACTTCGGGGTCCAACAAAAGTTTAGTTCGGTAGCTCACCAACAAGGAAATGGGCAGTCGAAGCAGCCAATACAATTATTTTTCAAGGAATCAAGAAGAGATTGGGTGAAGCCAAGGGAAAATCGGCAGAAGAGTTATCATGGGTCTTATGGGATTATCGGACCGCGCCAAGATCTTCTACAGGAAAAACTCCTTTCAGATTGGCCTATAGAACAGATGCCTTGGTACCAGTTGAAGTGGGTTTGGAATCTTACCGAACGGAGGTTTATAATATGGAAGTCAACAACTTTGGCCTAAGGGCGAACGTGGACCTGCTAGAAGAAGGATGAGAAGCAACCCACCAAAGGGATGTAAAATATCTACAACAAGCCGTACAACACTATGATCGGATATAAAGAAAAGGTCATTCGGAATTGGTGGCTTCGTCCTAAGAGATATAGCTACATTTATGCCAACGAAGAAAGGAAAACTTCATCCAAAATCGGAAAGGACTTACAAAGTGATAGAGGTCATTCGCCCAGGTACTTATAGGCTGGAAACACTCACTGGAGAAATAATCAAGAACACTTGGCATGCAAGTCACCTTCAGAAATTCTATCATTAAGAATATTTCTTATATTTTCTCATTTTATTTTACTTTTAATCCTAATAATTGCAAGATGTGTAAAAAATGAATGATCAATAAGTATATACTTCTTTCCTACCATTGCTTGGGAATTAAAATTTGAGAATTATAAGAACACGTTGAGCGGATGAATGAGTATTATCTAAGGGGTGACCCCAAAGAAGATAAACCCTTCATCCGCCCCATTTAATTATTTACACCAAGGGGTAAAGGAACATTATTTTGGGGCAATCCTTCAAAAATAATGTCATTCACCTTACTATTATTATCCTTCGTCCTATTATAAAGACAAATTGTATCTACAGCAGCAGAAAAAAACGAATAAAAAATATCCAGGGGCAATCCTGAAAGGGATATTACCCTTCATCCTCTAGTTCAAACTTTTACTAATAATTTGCAAGTCATTTATATAAACGAAGGGAAAAATAAGGCCTTATTTAGGGGCGATCCCAAAAAAGATAAGCCCTTCGCCCTTCAAGATAAAATCACGAGTGAACACCTTTTCAGGGACGATCTCGAAGAACAAGGTTCCTTCGCTCGCCCTAAACCTATCTCAGAGGATTACTGTTTATGATGGTTTTCAAGTCTTAAGGACACAACGCATACCCTTCGGATTAAATGAATCGAGCTCATGCTCATCCAAAGGAAAAGCCATTATCCCCTCAACACTTGGGGCATATACTGATAAGGCAATAAAAATATGATGAAGCTGAAGATGCAATACTAAATGCATAAAAACTGCTAGGGCAAAAAGTGAAGCCGAAGATGCGGTGCAAGATGCAATAATATAAGACAAAAACGAAAAATGCTAAGGAAAAATTAATGGAGCCAAAGATGCAAATTAAAATACAGTTGAATAAAGAAAGGGCACGATGGCCTTTAAATAAAGTATGCCCGAAGCCAGACAAAGTTAAAATCCAGAAGGAAACATTATACACATATAAAGAAAAATAAATTACAAGTCCTATTCTAGGACTGGAGCTCAGGGTCCGAGAGATATTCATCTTCACCGGAGGAGACTACCAAGGGCTCCACCTCGTTGGTTCGGCCGATGGGATCTCCAAGCGACTCATCTAAGAGTTGCTTGTAGTCCCATCCAAGCTCATGTGCCTTTACATGGTCGGCACCGAATTGGAAGCATCGCTCCTCAGTCAAATCCAGCGTCTTCTGCTTTTTTCGAAGCTCCCTCCGCGCCTTCTTCAACTGGGTGTTCCTTCCTTCGACCCATCTGTTGGCCTTCGCCAAATCCTCCTCTAGCAGCCGTTTGTCTCCAATCAACACCTTTTCCTGGCCGTCCAGGGTCTCATTTTACAATTGGACCATTCAGAGCTCCTCCTCGACCGCAGTAGTCCTTCTCTCAAGCTCCATGACCCTGGTCATTCGGCCCTGCATATCCTGCACCTTGTCCGCAACAACAGCGGTCCAAGGGGTAGCCTAAAACAAGACAAGGAAGAAAGCTTAGTCAGGATGAACGAAAAGGAATTATAAAGAGTATAATCAGAAGAAGAATGAAATAAGGAAAAATACTGACGAAGGAGATAAAAGACATCGACTTCATGCACGCCTCCGTTGGAGTAGCTGCGGCATAGAGCGAACAGTTATCCGGAAGCTGGAGTCCTCGGCAGAGGTCCGGAGCAACTTCCTTTATCTCATCCATTGCTGGGTAGACAATATGGTCACTCGTTAGCACCCCCCAGTTAGGGACGTACGTCTGAATAACCCCGTCTCGTCCCCTTTGCCTCTTAGTACCTTGCTCTGAATCCTCTTGGCCGCCTTGACCCTCTTCCTCAATCTCGACCGAAGCAGGAGTTTCTTGTCGGCCAGCTCTTACTTCCTTCTCCACTTCCTTCTGAGAAGAATCGCTCTCCTTCTGCTTAGAAGCTTCCTCGGCGGCCTTCTTCGCGACCGCCTTTATCCTCTTCCTCTCTAGAAGAGCTTCCTGTTAGATCCCAATTAGTTTGTAGAAGGGGGGGTTGAATGCAAACAATACCGTTTCGTCGAATAAAATGCGGAATAAAATTGTGAAACAAAATTCAAGTTAAATAAAACTTTTATTAAACTTGAAAGGTGTTACAACTACGGTATCGGTTACAAGGGATTAATCTCAAATCAATTATTACAAATCTAGAATAAATTCGACATGAACTTTTTCTATATTTGTAATTAAAAGATCAAATGCTAAATGCGATTTGAGATTAAGTTCTAGGGATTTTAATCCGCTAGATTGATACACAAGAACAAGAGAGTGATTTCTAGTTGATTGGATTTAACTTTACAAGCTAGAAATTGTAATCTTGAATTAGTAGATAAGATGAAATATTTGGCTGCTTTTTCTCTGTTTTGTTCTTGGCTTCTGTTTGATTGCTTTTCTGTGTTGTGTTAGTTAATTGGATGTTTTTTCTGCTTTTTAATCAACACAGCCGAGATTAATGAACTGGTATGACAATCCTTTGTCCAATAATACTTTCGGTGTGACAATTTTTAGAGCTAGCAAGACAATTAAAATGAACTAGCAAGACTTTCGGTATGACTATTGATTGTCATACCGATTGTCATATTAGTTCAAATGAAATTGTTTTACTGAATTAATAAGTGATTTTAATCTAAATAATAATTCTATCAAGACAATCAACTGAATTAGCATGACTTTCGGTATGACTATCAATTGTCATACCGATTGTCATACTAGTACAATCAATTGTCTTTTTAGAATTAAAACAGATTTTAACCAATTAAAATTCTGTAAATCCTTAATATTAATTCTAAATTAATTAATCAATTTAATTCAATTAATCAATAAATTAATCCTTGTAGATATAATTTATTTTCTTAATTAAATTATATGACTTAATTAATTAATAGAGAATTAATACTAACCCTGAGCAGCATCTATTCTTCTGACAATCTTCTGAAAGTCACTGAGACTTATGAATCAATTCCGCCACTTCAATGCTGACACTCGATGTACTGTCTGGTTCATGAGTGACTAACTTTCTTGACGTTTCTTCATGTCTTGACTTTGATGTTCTGATTGAATCCTTGTAATAAATGATACCTTGACGAGATCTCTGTCATTTGATTAAATCCACGATCTTGATTTATATCACTGAGGCATGATCAAATTCTTGAACTTCTTCCAGTGAATCTTCAAGTCTGCAGATGAACAATGTTTCTTTATTCTTTGACAGATGTTACTTTGTGAGATCTCTCTGATGATAGATCCACTATTTACTTATTACATTCTTATTTGAGTTGAGTTAAATACTCGAATAAACGAGTAGGCTATGACATATGCCTTTCAATCTCCCCCTATTTGCTTGTTAGACAATAACAACAAATACCTAGAGGATAACTCAACTAACAAATAAGAAAAAGATATAAACAGTAATGTAAAGTAAATAGCAGAAAAGTTCTGGATTATATTTTACATTTTCCAGATTCCAAATGAAATTTACAAGTGAATACAAGATAGATGTTCCTCTAGCCTGAACATATAACTACATTAGACTATCTTGATTCATAACGCTCTAATCATATTACATTGAGTTTTGAGCTAATTGACTTCAGTTGTCTTCTCTCTTGACTTCACCTTCTTCTAAATCTTGAAGCAATTCCTTGTCAAAGACACGATCCTTTTCTGAAGTGAAGCTTGCAGGTCTGACTGGTTGAACTCCAACTGACTTCAGCTTATTCTTGAGTTGATTGTACCTTTTAACATTCTTTTCACAATAAGCTTGAATCAAGTCAGCAGCTTGAGTCTTCAACATGGATGAATATCCAGCAGTTCTCAAATGATGTTCCATCCAGACCAGATGCTTAGCTGAGTAGTCTTTAAGAGATTGTACATCTAGCTGACAGATTTGAAGACAATCAGACTTAAAGAATCTCACCTGATGAGGATTGTTGACCACTTGAGGACTAGCCTTGCTGGCAAACTCTTTAAGCCTTTCTCGAAGAACTTCATTCAATTCTGAGCTTCTTTTGACTTTGTTTAAAAGAACCCAAATCTCTGACAAAGAACGATTCTCAAATAGATGAAGTGACACCTTGAATGATCCTTCACTCTGACAATATACAAAAATGCTCATCTCATTTAGGGATCTATCAAAAGCAGCTGTGATCCTTGAGACTTCAGTCTTGATAGCATTCATGTACATGTCATTGTTAGGATTTGAGATTTCCAGCTTGTCAAGAAGATGTAAGAACTGCCTATCATTGTTAGTGCTCAGCTGAGGCATATCAAGTACTCTCCTAGCTTCATCCCATTTTTCACCAATCTTTAGTCTGACATCTCTTCTCCTTTCTTGAGCCTTAATGTCATGAAGACGTTGCTTTTGAAGAGTTTCTGTTCTTTGTATGTCTTTCCTCCTGTCAATGATCTGAGAGACCTTCTTGAGTTCAGCTTCTTTTCTTAGCATCTCTGACTGCTCTTTCTGAAATTCTTTCTCAAACCTAGGATCCACTGTATCTTCCTCTTCCCAATCTTCAAAATCACTTTCCTCTTCAGCTTCAAATAACCCATCTTTATCTTCCTGAACTGGTTCAGTGGGAATGTCAAAAATGTCAAAGTCATCCTGTTCTCCACTGTAGTAGACATCATCAGCCTTTCCTTTGTTTCCAGCAGAGGTATCTTTTTCCTTTCCTTTGGCACTACTCCCTTTCTTCTCCCCCTTAGTTGAGGGATCCTCTACTGACTTTCCTTTGGAACCTCCATCACCTCTAGAGCCTGATCCTCCACCAGACGGTCCTTCAAAATAAGCTCTTTATTCTTCATTAGGGCAATGAGAATTCTTGATCATGTAATATAGGTGCTTCATCCCTTCATTGAGATGTTCCATGCCCGTCTCTATCTTTAGAAATCTTGAGGAGTCCAGTGAATGATTCATCTCAACGAGGTCTTCAAGAGAAGTCATTCTTGTATGTAGAGAGCAGAAGTTGGATATGTCATCAGCTGATAAATTTGGAGTGTCCTGAATAGAATTGAGCTTTGGTATTACAGTGGTCTTTAGATCTGAGATGTCATTCCTTATGATTGCAAGCTGATTGTTGACAGAGGTGGAAGAAGAAGACCGTTCAACCACTTGTGCTTTGAATGCTTGAGCTTCAGCTTGGCTTTTAGCAAGTTCTTCTTTTAGGGCAGCAATCTGAGCTAACGGGTTTACAGTATCAGTGTCTGTGTGTGCTCTCACCTGAATTTCACTCGTGTTTGGTTCACTCATCTCACGTGCATGTGTTTCTCTCAATATAATTGCTCGTGAGGAGTCTTCCAGTTGCTGTTCTTCTGTACCTGCATTAAAAATCACCCTAGCCTCTTCAAGAGAGGTCAGTGGTGGCGCAATGGGAATTCGCGAGTCCCGATCCTCAGTCAAACCTATCAAATCTTTTGGAATAGATGTCTGAATTGCTTCAGGGATAGATTGACCGAGTTGCCCTTCACTTTCTCCAGATAAATCTGCGAGTGGAGAATCCCATAAGGGAGCCAGAGGTGTTGGATCTGGGAGGGGAGAAAATGACTCTATTAAAGATGGCGGAGAGTCAGATTTTCCCTCTGAAGCATGTGACTGCTCTTCTGCCGTAACTATGGCAGGCACTGTAACCGACTCTACGTGCACTCCTCGCTGTGTGTCCTGAGTATGATCTGGGGAAGTGTATGGTTCCATTGTGAGTAATGGAATTGTGCTTGACTCAGTACAAGATGCCATGGCCCTATGGAGAATTTCAATAGATGCATCCTGTTGAGAGAATGCCTCTAGTAACTGTTCATTGGCCATTTCAAAGTCCATGTCCTGTTGAGAGGACAAGGATGGGCTTTCAGATGCCTCAAAATATGTTCTTCTTTTCTTAGGAGGAGGCAGAGCTGAGGGTTCACTCATATTTAACAATGTACTACTTCCTAGTAATCTCCTGGGTAACATTTTAGACAGTGGGGGAGAGGTTGAGATAGAATGAGACTCTGTGTTTGGCTCTATGACCTGGGATTGAAGCTGTAGTTCTACAACTTCATGGTCAGCCCTATCAACCACTGGGGGTCTTTCAACAGAAGTAGGAAGAGAGTGAGAGTGAGGAATTACTACCTGTAATGGAAGAGTCTGGGTGGCTTGAACCACTGGAGGTTGAGGTTGCTGTTCATGGCCGGGAAGATTGAAAATAGGTAAGGGAATATAATTGGCCATGAAAGCAGATACAAGTACTGGAACTTGCATAAATTTGAAGGTTGTGTCTTGGCGAGTGTAAATCTTTTTGCTAACTGGAGGGGGTTCGGTTACCGCAGAGTTAGCAAAAAGGGCTTTGTGTTCAGGGGTGAGTAGATGATCTGCTATAAGCATGAGAAAACGAGCATAGTAACATGATACCCTACGATTTGTAGAATGATCACGTAAAGCAGAAGTTAGACGTCTCAAGAGAATGGGAAAAAGTAGTTTGCCAAAATTGATCCTTTGATTGAAAATAACCGCAAGACCAATATACTGCAGAGTGGAAGTGATGTTATGAAAATTGGATTTTGTGCAGTTGGCAAACACTTTGGAAAGTGTATCGAAGAAAATATCCCATTCAGACACCAAATTTGATTTAGAAAGTTTGGTTAAATTGATCACCCCCTGATAGTGAATAGCATTGAAAAAATTTGTGATATCATTTTCAGAGGGTAAATTACAGAAATTGTCTAGTGGAAAATTTAACGCACGATTGACGACTGTTTCATCAACTACATACTGTGTGTTTGCGACAGTGAATGAAAAAGATTTTGAATCATCGGCCACAGTAGAAGTTGTGCAAATCAGTCTAAGTAGATCGACGTTTAAAATCACATTTGATTTAATAGCAGAGCTAACAATCGAATGGTCATTTAAAAATCTAATCCATGGCTTAAATTTTTCAACATCACATTTTTCCGGATTAAAATAACCAACTTGATTATGCGCGACAATTTGGAAATTGAGAGCCATTTAAAATAATAATAAGACACACGCTTTTCAGAATTTTAAGAATAATATTAAGAAAATTCGAATTAATTAAATTAATTTAATAATTCGAATTAAATTAATTATAATCGAAAAATTTAGACAGAAATGTATCTCGTTAAAATTCCTAACTCACAAACACAGTTTTGACAAACCAAAAGACACAAATCAGAAATTGAAAATAAAAATAAAAAGTTCAAAATCAACAAACACAAATTGAATTTGAAGGGGCAAACTGATTTTTATTAGTTTTTGTTTTTATTTAAGAAAAATCCAACAGCACCTCTGTATATATATACTTGTATGTATATATCACAAAGTGATGAATCAGTTTGCTGAGTAAAAACTCGAGCAAGGAAGGAATCAGATTGATGGTTTTAGTTCGAAGAGAGAGAAGAGAGAAAATGAGGAAGAAACTGTTCGAAATTTTTTTTGAAGTGATTAACTGTTGAAATGGTTTAAAACAATACACACACACGCTTTTATATTACAGCTGGTATGACAATCCGGGATTGTCATACCGATTGTCATACCAGGCAAAAAGAAAGAAAAACAATAGAATAAGTATTAAAATTATAACTGGTATGACAATCTGATAGTCATACCGATTGTCATACCAGTATAATAATAAAATGAAATATATATATAATGTTTATAACTGGCAAGACAATCCAATAGTCATACCGATTGTCTTGCCAGTATAAAACTATACTGAAGAATATAATAAACATAATTTAAACTGAAATGACTTTCAGCAAGACAATTTCAATTGTCTTGCCGATTGTCATATCAGCATTAAACACAGAATTAATATGAAAATAAGTATATATATATATATATATAAGTACTGAAATGATTTTCAGCAAGACAATTTCAATTGTCTTGCCGATTGTCATTTCAGTAAAAAGACAATCAAATATGTACAGACTCTAATTAAATATACTGAAACAAAGACAATATATCAGAATTTATTATTTTTATTCCAAAAATAGATTTCTATTGAATTTTAGCAAATAAAAATTCATAGAAAATTATTTTTAGAGGAAATAGAATATTCTGAGATATTTTAAATTAACAAGAAGGGAAAATAAAAATAAAAATAGATAAGATAATATATATATTACATAGAAATAAGCAAGAAATATGATAAAATGATAAAATAAATTTGCAAATGAATTTTTCATTTATGAAAAATTCATTTGTAAATTTATTCAAGAACAGATCCCAGATATTAATTAAATTAATCACTAAAACTATTCAACATGCCCAATTTACCAACTAATCTGGTAAATGTGGATTCGTCAAGTGGTTTAGTGAAAATATCTGCTATTTGTTCTTCTGTTGGAACAAAAAATAGTTCAACAGTACCATTCATGACGTGCTCTCTAATAAAATGATACCTGATGTCAATGTGCTTTGTCCTCGAGTGCTGCACAGGGTTGTTGGTGATGGCTATTGCACTTGTATTGTCACATAAAATAGGAATCTTGTTCAATACAGAGCCATAGTCTCGTAGTTGGTTCCTAATCCACAAGATCTGAGCACAGCAGCTTCCAGCAGCAATATATTCAGCCTCGGCCGTTGAGTTGGAAACTGTTTGTTGTTTCTTGCTGTACCATGAGACTAGCCTGCTTCCTAGGAATTGACAACTTCCTGAGGTGCTTTTCCTATCAACAACACTTCCTGCATAATCTGAATCTGTATATCCGACAAGGTTAAAACCAGATTCTTTAGGGTACCAAATACCTAGATTTGGTGTTCCCTTAAGATATCTTAAGATTCGTTTAACAGCAACGAGATGAATATCTCTAGGATCCGCTTGGAACCTTGCACATAAACATGTAGCATACATAATATCTGGTCTACTTGCAGTAAGATAGAGTAACGAGCCAATCATACCTCTATAGCTTGTGACATCTACCTTAATGGAGTTTTCACATAGTCCAAGCTTGACAGCTGTAGTTGATGGAGTCCTTGCTGATGCAGAATCCTCTAGATTGTACTTTTTGAGGAGTTCCTTGAGATACTTGGATTGACAAATAAATGTTCCATCTAACCTTTGATTTACTTGTAATCCAAGAAAGAACTTCAGCTCTCCCATCATGCTCATTTCAAACTTGCTGTGCATTAACTTAGCAAATCTCTTACAGAGATTATCATTAGTAGACCCAAATATTATATCATCTACATAGACTTGGACTAATATAGTATCATTCTTATGTTTTTTAGAAAAGAGAGTTTTGTCTATGACACCTCTAATAAAGCTATTTTCAATAAGAAATTCAGAGAGAGTGTCATACCATTTTCTTGGAGACTGTTTTAGCCCATAGATAGCCTTGAAAAGAAAGAAGACAAAATCCAAATGATCTGGATCTTCAAAACCAGGAGGTTGCTCTACATATACCTCTTCATCCAGCTTTCCATTCAGAAAGGCGCTCTTGACATCCATTTGATAAACTTTAAAGTTTGAAAATGCTGCGAATGCCAGAAATATCCTGATGGCCTCAAGTCTAGCCACTGGAGCATAGGTTTCATCATAATCAATACCTTCAGCTTGAGAATACCCTTTAGCTACCAGTCTTGCCTTGTTTCTTGTAACCACACCATCTTCATCTAGTTTATTCCTGAATACCCACCTAGTACCAACAGCTTTCTTGTGTACAGGCCTAGGTACCAGTTTCCAGACTTGTTGACTTTCAAACTGATTGAGTTCATCTTGCATAGCAATCACCCAATCTGGATTAGACAGTGCTTCTTCAATTTTCTTAGGTTCCATCTCAGAAAGAAATCCTGAGAATAGACACTCATTTTGAGTAGCACGTCTAGTTCTGACTCCAACATCTGGATCACCAATAATCAACTCAAAAGGGTGAGATTTATTCCAGACTGTCTGTCTTGGAAGATGTGATCTTGATGATTCGCCTTGAAATTCATTGTGATGTTGTGTCCTACTAGATGATCCTTCAGCATCTCCCCCTGAGTTGTTGCCATGTTGGCTTGAAGATTCTCCGTCAGTAGCAGTGGTATCTCCATTGTTGCCAAAGTTTCCATCACTATTACCTTGAGTATCATTAGGATTAACAGGTTCTTCACCAGCAACAACCTCAGGTTCTTGACCATGTTCTGATTCTGAATCTGACGTATCATCAAACTTCAGTTTCTCAGAAGGATCTTCAGTTTGGATACTAAGGAGTTTAGTGTCATCAAATGTAACATTGACACTTTCAGTTACTTTGTGTTGATCAATGATATACACTCTATATGATCTTCTTCCATATCCAACAAAAATACCCTCATATGCCTTTGCCTCGAACTTACCACGACGATCATCTCCATCCTTGAGCACGAAGCATCTGGCACCAAATACATGAAAGTATTTGATAGAAGGTTTCTGTTCATTCAAAATCTCATAAGGAGTTTTCATGAAGTCTTTGTTGATTAGAGTTCGATTCTGAGTATAACATGCAGTATTGACAGCTTCAGCCCAAAAGTATATTGGAAGACCTGATTCATTTAACATCGTTCTTGCAGCTTCAATCAATGTACGATTCTTCCTTTCTACCACTCCATTTTGCTGAGGGGTTCTAGGAGCTGAAAATTGTCTGGTAATCCCTTTGTCTGTACAGAATCCATTGAGAAGTGTATTCTTGAATTCTGTCCCATTATCTGACCTTATTGCTCTAACAGGGACGTTAGAATCTAACTCAATCATCTTGATATGATCAATCACAACTTGTGGTGTTTCATCCTTAGAGTGAAGAAATAAAACCCACGTATACTTGGAATAGTCATCAACTATCACAAGACAATAACACTTCTTTGACATAGAAAGGATATTAACTGGACCAAATAAATCCATGTGCAATAATTGCAGAACACCAGTTATGGAAGATGTGTCAGTGCCTTTGTGACTTGCTTTCTTTGACTTTCCTTTCTGGCAAGCCTCACATAGTCCTTCTGGAGAGAATTCCAGCTGAGGCAGACCTCTTACCAATTCTCTTTTGACAAGAGAATTCATTGTTTTGAAATTGAGATGGGAAAGTCTCTTGTGCCATAGCCAACTCTCATCTGACGATGCCTTTGCATAGAAACAATTGACTTCAAGATTGCTTCCAGAGTTCATGTCAGCTACGAACAGATTTCCTTTCCGGATTCCCATTAAGGAGGGTTTTTCACTTTTCTTGTGCAGAATCTGACACTTCAGCTTGTCGATTAAAACATTGTAGCCGTTGTCACAGAACTGACTAATGCTAAGCAGATTGTGTTCAAGTCCTTGCACAACATATACATTTTCAATGATAACATTTCCAGCTTGCAAACAG
Organism: Apium graveolens; assembly: GCF_009905375.1. Lineage (NCBI taxonomy): Eukaryota > Viridiplantae > Streptophyta > Magnoliopsida > Apiales > Apiaceae > Apium > Apium graveolens. The sequence continues at coordinate 292,747,945 of NC_133648.1, forward strand.
CCATATCCCTCCGTTAAACCTTTGCTGTTATCTCCAAAGGTAACCACTGGGCCAGCTTTCTCAACCACATTTGATAGCAGGGCTCTATCTCCGGTCATATGTCTTGACGATCCGCTGTCAAGAATCCACACTACCGGTTGTACCTGTTTAATGCCCTCTTTTCTTGACGATGAGGTGCTTGCATTACTAGCCATGAGAGCAAGATTCCCAACTTCTTCATCTTCACTGTCAGTATCATCCCAGCTTCTTCCCTTTGCCAGGTACGCCCTTTCAGATTTACTCTTCTGATTAGAATCATAAGAGTTCTTCCTAGCTTGTTTTGGCTTCCTGCATTCTGTGGCAAAGTGTCCCAACTCATTACAGTTGAAGCATCGAATGATGCTTCGATCAACCATCCCTATTTTATACCCACCACTGCTGGTGTTAGAGGATGAAGATCCACCTTTCTGGAATCTGTTGTAGTTGGACTTGTACTTGAACTTGGGATTCCTTTTGAATCTGACATTTGAGAATCTCTTGACAATCAGGGCCATTGACTCATCCTCCAATTGCTCCAGTTCTTCCAAGGAATAATAATCATCTCCTGATTGATTTGTAGTAGGAGAATCAAATTCTGCTACTATCACATTATCTTCAACCTTGGAAGACTGTACCATTCTTTCTGACTGTTGAGATTGTTGTTGATATTGTGGTTGTTGTTGTTGTTCATCAGCTACTAGAGCAGTAGACGTGCTGACCACTCTTCCTTTCCCGTAAACTTCCTTCTGCTGAATCTGCTCCAGCTCATAAGTCTTTAACACACCATAGAGCCTTTCCAAAGAAATCTCACTCAGATCTCTTGCTTCTCTTATGGCAGTGATTCTATGTTCGAGATGAGTTGGCAGTGTTAAAAGGAACTTTTTGTTGACCTCCCTGATGGAATAGTATTTACCATTAATATTCAGGTTGTTGATCAATGCATTGTACCTCTAAAACACTTCAGTGATTCCTTCTCCTGGATTTGATTTGAAATATTCATATTCAGAGGTTAGGATTTCTAGTTTGTTCTCCCTAACTTCCTCTGTGCCTTCATTAATAATCTCAATAGTTTCCCAGATATGTTTGGAATCTTTACAATTCATCACATGTCTATTCATCAGGGGATTAAGGGAATCTACTAAGATTAATTGAAGGCTAGCATCCAGGGAAGCTTCTTCTATTTCAGCAGGAGAGAAGTCCTCAGGATCCTTCACATAAGTTCTCGCTTTGGTGATCACCACATCATTTTCTATTACCTCTGGTTCCATAACCATAGGAATTTTTGGACCCTTCTTCAACACTTGCAAATATTTGGGATTAGCAACCTGTAAAAACAGTAGCATCTTCTTCTTCCACATAACATAATTCTCTTTATCGAAAAGTGGAATTTTAACGGTTCCAACTTTTTGTGTAGTCATTATGAATTTTTTGAGTGAATAAAAAATTCAAGAAGTGAAAGAAACACAAAAGTCTAGGATCTAGATTTGTACGTTAATCAGAAGGCTCTGATACCAATTGTTAGGTCTCAATTAGTTTGTAGAAGGGGGGGTTGAATGCAAACAATACCGTTTCGTCGAATAAAATGCGGAATAAAATTGTGAAACAAAATTCAAGTTAAATAAAATTTTTATTAAACTTGAAAGGTGTTACAACTACGGTATCGGTTACAAGGGATTAATCTCAAATCAATTATTACAAATCTAGAATAAATTCGACATGAACTTTTTCTATATTTGTAATTAAAAGATCAAATGCTAAATGCGATTTGAGATTAAGTTCTAGGGATTTTAATCCGCTAGATTGATACACAAGAACAAGAGAGTGATTTCTAGTTGATTGGATTTAACTTTACAAGCTAGAAATTGTAATCTTGAATTAGCAGATAAGATGAAATATTTGGCTGCTTTTTCTCTGTTTTGTTCTTGGCTTCTGTTTGATTGCTTTTCTGTGTTGTGTTAGTTAATTGGATGCTTCTTCTGCTTTTTAATCAACACATCCGAGATTAATGAACTGGTATGACAATCCTTTGTCCAATAATACTTTCGGTGTGACAATTTTTAGAGCTAGCAAGACAATTAAAATGAACTAGCAAGACTTTCGGTATGACTATTGATTGTCATACCGATTGTCATATTAGTTCAAATGAAATTGTTTTACTGAATTAATAAGTAATTTTAATCTAAATAATAATTCTATCAAGACAATCAACTGAATTAGCATGACTTTCGGTATGACTATCAATTGTCATACCGATTGTCATACTAGTACAATCAGTTGTCTTTTTAGAATTAAAACAGATTTTAACCAATTAAAATTCTGTAAATCCTTAATATTAATTCTAAATTAATTAATCAATTTAATTCAATTAATCAATAAATTAATCCTTGTAGATATAATTTATTTTCTTAATTAAATTATATGACTTAATTAATTAATAGAGAATTAATACTAACCCTGAGCAGCATCCATTCTTCTGACAATCTTCTGAAAGTCACTGAGACTTATGAATCAATTCCGCCACTTCAATGCTGACACTCGATGTACTGTCTGGTTCATGAGTGACTAACTTTCTTGACGTTTCTTCATGTCTTGACTTTGATGTTCTGATTGAATCCTTGTAATAAATGATACCTTGACGAGATCTCTGTCATTTGATTAAATCCACGATCTTGATTTATATCACTGAGGCATGATCAAATTCTTGAACTTCTTCCAGTGAATCTTCAAGTCTGCAGATGAACAATGTTTCTTTATTCTTTGACAGATGTTACTTTGTGAGATCTCTCTGATGATAGATCAACTATTTACTTATTACATTCTTATTTGAGTTGAGTTAAATACTCGAATAAACGAGTAGGCTATGACATATGCCTTTCACTTCCATTAAAGACACTGCAAATAAAATTGAAGGATGCTTAGGAAAAATTAATTAAATCGCAACAAAAAATAAAGTACATATAAGAACAGATAAAGAACAGACAAAGATATTTTACCCCCACCCCACAAACCGTATAGCCAATCCAGGCTTCGGTACTCCTATGACGAGAGCTTCGCCACCTTAGCATCGACCAAGGCAGTGTAAAGCTCTTTCTCCTCCTCGCCCAAGTTGGGGATGAGGAGCATTGTGGGATCGACCTCTCTCCAAGTCAAAAACTTGCCAAGCTTCGGACCGCTGATGAAACACCAGTGTGTGTGGGTTGTTTTATTGTTAAAATTTATGGTGGTCAAGTCCGGGCGACTGCCTTGCGGGCGATGGTGTAGAAGCATAGACTCTTCAGTTCTTTCGGAAGTCATAGTGGAACCAAAAGAGTCATTTGAGAGGCTCCACCCTCGCTTGTAGACATCAATTCTGGAAGCAGTTGATGTAAATGAACCTATTGGGGTCCATCTGCCCAGAGCGATGCCCATCTAAAAGAATATGTGCCTTAAAATCTTTAGCAACAGGACCCGGGAGCCACACTTAAAGTCAGCTTCGGAGATACCAACTGCCCGATCTCCGTATCCCTTCGGAACCCCCAGAGTGTCGAAGATCATCTCTTGTACTCATTGTACATCACTTTCACCTTCGCCTTCGACAATTTATATTGGTTATTGGCCGCCGGGAACAAAGCAATGGACCCAAATAACCTCCGCCCCGTTTGTTCGGGCTGAGAAGTGAAGGTCCCCGCTAGAGTGTTTGGTCGGTCCATGTTCCTGTATTCTGAATAAGAAGACTAATTAGTCCTTGTACTCGAACGAATAAACAAAAGAAAACTAAAGAGAAAGAACGGCCCGAGAACATATCCCAGACCGAATGAACGACTCTTAGAATAAAGAATAAAAGGTGCCCCGGGTCGGCTCCCGAAGGATGTTTAAGGAAAGATCCCCCAAAGGAAGTTCTTGCCCAAGAACACCCAGCATGTCATCTTTAAACCCAACATGCAAAAACCGGGACACCAAGGGTTGGTTCCCGAAGGATGTTCAAAGGCAAGAATACCCCGAAGGAGGTTCTTTCTCAAGAACATATTGCATACCTTCTTTAAACTCAGATTGTGCCCGAAAAAGAAGAAAAAGTAACCGAGAAAGAAAATAACAAACCCAAAGACAACAATCCTAGAAAACCAGGCCACTATACTACTCCCAAAAACCCAACGCATAGAGAAGCTAAAAAAATGCATGCAATACAAAACTATAAGCGTTCTAAAGATACTTCATGATTTTAAGATGCTCTTCGAGAGAAATAGGGTGGTCTTGAAAGATGGAACTAACACGGCTCGTCTTGAATTTGCCGGAAACTTGGGAGTGTTTTTTTGCTAGTGCTTAAACTTATGATACTTGGGTGAGAAATGAAAATAAGAAACGGCTGGGGTGTTTATATAGGCGCACAAAAAATGATTGTGTGCCAAAAAACCGTCCCTGTCCGTTTTTGAAATCAACGGCCCAGATGGAAACATTTGAGATTCTATGGCCACGATGGGATCATGGGTAAACGTGACGGACAACTGTCCACTTTAATAGGCACCGAGTTCCCCACTATGTCCACTACACCAAAAACAGCCTGTTGTAACCAAAAAAAATGTTACAACAGGGCCCTTTTAACGTTACCAAAGGCCAAAAACAGCCTAAGGTAACATAAAATTTAAGTTAGTTTTTTCGGTGATAGATTAGGGTACCTAATCTAACATAAACGTCGCCTATTGTAACATGGCCTTTTCTGTTACCCTAGGCCCCTAAGGTAACAAAAGTCCAAATATAACGTAAAACATATGTTACATTAGAGAGACACGGAATTTTCAAAATGACATGAAATACTGATGTGGCATGCAACATGGCATGGAATGTGGCAGTGTGGGGCCCACATTGATGACGTGATATGTAGTGACGTGGCATGTGGGTCCCACTTTTATGGTGTATTTAAGAATCTATAGTAACACTTTCAGTAGCTAATGTAACATTTGTAAGCAAGCTACTGGAACATTTTACACTATCTACGGTAATAGTTTATGAAGCTAATGTAACACTTTGACAAATAAGAAATTGAAAATGTGCTATTGGTATTTAAGCAACCCCAAATTAAATAAAATATCCAAAACAACAAACATCCTTCCAAAACATCCAACCATCCAATAACCATCCTATTAAAACATCCAACCCCCTACTAAAACATCTAACATCCAACAAAAGTGAAACTACATTAACAAAAGTTAAACTAGTTCACGACTTAATATATAGTGTTATACGCTTATAAACTTGAAAAACACTGGTACTAGAAGCTGATGCGGCCAGTTATTGGTGTACCATCATCATTGTCACTTGTAACAATCACGCACAAGTCCTGGATGCCAATTCTTATATCCGGGTTGGATTCCGCAAGTCTTTTAAGAACAACTGCCATGTTTTGTTGTACCTTTAGCTCGACACCTTCTTCAACTTTCTTTACTTTCTCCTGGAATTCGGACTCAACTTTCTTCACTTTGTCCTCCAATTCAGAAGTAAGGCCTTCCTTTATCTTTGCGGTCAGCTCTTTGACATACATACATGTTTGCACGTTATTCTGCATGTTTGGCCTAATGCATCTCCCTTTGAGCCAATTCGGATTGTGCCTTGTACCAACTTCATCCCAAGCAGCATCTCCAATGCTGAGTTTTTTGTTAATGTTTTCCTATATATAAAACAAATATAAAAAAGAGAACTGGTCATCAAAAATAAGATAGCAAAACATACAACTAATCTGTAGTAAACTAGGAAACGAGGAAATAAAATACATACAATTTTCTTTTTGATTATTTCTGGATTGGTCTTGTACACACGTCCTTCAACTCGCTCCCGAGTTTTAATAAAAACCTCTGCATCACAAGGTCCACGCTCAATTGCCGCCTTTTTTCTAGCAAAAAGAAAGAACATGACAAAATGAGTAACATATTGGTAGTACTTAGGACATATACAATGAAATACTGAAATTGAGCAAGAAAAAACCTCTGCATCAGACGGTTCAATGCCAGGCTCAACTACTGCCTTAGTTTTCTACCAAAAAGAACGAACAGGATAAAATGAGCAAAATTGTGGCACTACTTAGACATATATAGTGAAATTAAACAAGACAGACAAGCAAACAGAGAAATTATACAAATTACTAGGTATACCATCTTATTCCGATGTTGGGCAAAACTTTTCGGACCAAGAGTATGAGTCTCAACATACACATTACGACTTGTTATATTTGTATTTGCTCTCTTCTACAAAAATAATGAAAATTTAAATTATCATGATACCGAGACAACCTAAATGCTTAACATCACAGAACTATACCTGAACACTCTCATCATTCCAATATTCCAGGAGCATTTTAAAAGTCTCCAGTGGAATGTCATCTGGTCTGTTTACCAATCTCAGTTCATCGTTCTCATAGGGTATAAAATGATCTGCCTTAATTCGACTCTTGTACGTCTTCTAACATGAATGAATTGTCTCGATCACCCAATTTTCCAACTCATCGGGAATTATATATCAGGCCTTGCAAACATTAATGAGAATAAATTAAAAAAATAGTTCTCCCTAATTAGTTTTTCATAAATTATCTTTATAATTATAAATGATAATGGACCTATAAAACTAATTATAAATGATAATTAAAACTGAACATAATTTGTCCCTACCTTGACAGAAATAAAAAGTAAAGATAAACAATGATATATAGTCATAAATACCTTGACGTAATTCCACAAAGTCTCCCTCAACTGTATAAGGACATGGCGCCAAGTAACATAAGTTAGCGACACGCATCGCTTAGCAAGCGTTCCAATGAAGCTACTTAATTTCGATAATATTTTATCATTTTCTGCAATAGGCTGGTAATCATCATTCATCCCGATGACAATTCTCTACTCCAAGCTTCTCATATGAACTCTGTCCATCCTAGTTTTTCGAAAATTACAACTGCATTTTTTGAAATTTTTGTATAATAACCAGAAAGTAGGACCAAATTTAAAATTTAAAATGTAAAGAAAGAGAATAGGCTAACCTAGCTCATCACCTTTCTCACCGCCTTCCTCAGCGCCTTCCTCAAAATCAATATCCGGGATTATATTCTCATCGACAATATTCTTACTTGCACTAACAACTACTTTTTCCTTTTCAGTTATTTCTTGTTGAGCTTTTCCCTTTTCAGCCTGTTCCTTTTGTCGTTTTCGCATAGCCCAAAAAGCGGCCATTGAAACTTTGCCGTCATTTGCTTCTGGTAAGTCAACTATAGGAGCTGGAGATGTTACAGTTAAAGATCGACATGTGTCCTCCTTCTCGCTTGCGTCCTGAGTTGCAGGCTTGGCTGAATTGGCTTGGGAACGTGTTGTTGGTCCATGTCCCATTAATAGTTTTTTCTTGTTTGTCTTCTTTTTACCCTGCAAAATAAAATTTATTACGTCCCAATAATCGAATTATAATGCAGAAACTTAAAAAAATAAAGAACTATGGCTACGACAAACCTTTGGTGAGTCACTAATGCTTCACCTTCACTAACCACATCGTGTCCTGCATCCTTTCTTGGATCATAATCTTCACTTCCATCTTGGGATTTCTCATTTCCCTTGCATCTTTTTAATCCAGCTGACAGTGTAGGCAACTTCAGAGCATATAGAACTTCATTATTCATCTTCACTCTTACTGCCCTCTCTCTTTCATAGTCTGTTAGACGTGGTAGAGGGGGTAGAATGGTCCTCTCACTCTACATATAAAAATTAAAAAGTCTGTCACATATCTTTATTCGGAAAGTACTATTTTATATGTTATTGAGAATTTACTATAGGAACATATCTAACCTGAACCTCATTTTCTCCCATTATTTCTGTTACATGTGGTTTGCGTAAATCCAATTTCCTTTTGGCAGCTGAAGGCTTACAAGTCACAGGTCTCTCATTGCATTCTTCCAATTTATGAAGTCGTGGTGACTTTCAAGTTGCTTCTAGTGGCCCTTTCTTATCTGAAACCAACTTTATTTTTTTGTAATGTTGCTGTTGTAGCTGTAGTTGATGAGTCGTCATGAATTGGCGCTTTGGTGGTTTTTTAGCTACAAAAAATGAGGTAGTTACACAAGAGTTTAAAGTTAAAGTTCATATAATGTAAACTACTGGAAAATACATTGCAAACAAGATCATATTTTTGCAAAAAAAAGATGCATGTACCTGCAAATAGATTAGTTCTTGGCCTCATGACCACATGGGGCTGCATTTTTGGCATTGGCTTTACAGTCATGTCAATGACATTATCGACATAAAAATCAATATGATCTCCACTGTGTGTTTGGTCAACCAATCGATTAAGCTCCACATCACTAGTAAACAACTTCCAATCACCCTCTGGACCAGCATAAATTCCTCCGATTTCTGAATACTCAAGGTCATCTTTTACGTGCTCCATTAGGACTGTATATGAGAATTTTTCAGTGTCGACAGCCCATATAATAGTCTCTTCCCCATGAACATAGTGTGTACCCTGAAATTCACCTTGATGGTGGAATCTGAGATGAACTACTTTTTCCATCCTATAAAAAAATAAGAAAACAAATATATTAAAGTACGAAAAGAGAGTGCACAAGGTTCAAATTTGATTAAATAAAATGGCAAGTCATAAATCACAAAGGATAAAAAGCACTTAAATGGATAGAAATAAACTTCCTGGACTTAACTTAATTAATTTGACTTCATTAACATTACAATAAAGATTAAGTTCAACAATTACAGTACACAAATAAACATTAATATGCAAGCAGCCCTTTGATCACATTAAAAAGTACAATTTAATGAAAATCTACAAATTTAACTTTTTGCATAAACATTTTAGGCAGGGGCTTGGACTACGTCCGTCTCGATAAGGACTTGTCTGGTTGGAACATCATCCCTTGACCAAATCTCCTCGTCTTCATTTTCCATTTCTGCACCAAGGTGTGCATCATGTATAGCTAATTCATCTTGTTATTAATCATCTTCTACATCACACCAGTCTCGCGGAAGTTTCTTGATGACATTGTACATCATATTTTCAACTGGATCTTCTACATAGAATACCTTTTGTACTTGTGAAGCCATGACATATGGATCAAATTTCTGGCATTTTCGATTAAAATTCACTCGAGTCAGCCCATACAAGTCCTTTTCTTCTTGGTACCTACAACACTTAAATAAAGTGCATAGAATTCCCCCCAATAATCAAGTGTTATTATCTCTTCAATTACTCCATTGTAATTGACTTCTCCAATAATTGGGTTCTGATCTTTTGAACTTGCAAAACTGGTCGTCACAACCGTTAAAAATACACCACTATTTTGTGTTGTGCATCTAGCATCCCTGTTCTTTGTATGGTATCTGTAACCATTGATTACATACCCACCATATCTCTTAGCTGGTCGATTAGGGCCCATTGCAAGAACTTCTAATTCCTTTGAAATATTCCTCTTTTTGGCAACCTCTTCTTTCATCCACTTCCAGAAGTCTTCTGTATGCTCTCTAGCCCTTTTATAACTTTTTGACTTTGATTGACCATCAACCATAGATTGATGCTTCATCATCAACTTCTCTACTTCTTTATTTCCAGAATTGAATAAAATATAACGATGCATTTCTGTCCACTGAGATACCTTTATATGTATGGCTTTTCCGTCTTTATTTTTTCGTGTACCAATATGGTATTCCAACTTTTCTGGACAACCTTCAAATTTTCTAGATTGGACTGTATTTGATCCGGCATTGCTACCTAAGAATCTTGAACAAAATATCAAGCATTCTTCTGCAAGGTAACCCTCAGCGAGAGAACCCTCTAGTTTACTTCTGTTCCTCACATAATTTTTAAGTTTGCAAAAATAACGCTCAACTCCCCACATGGAACGAAGGTGTGCTAGTCCCCCATAAGCTAATTCACTACATAAGTGGACCAACAGATTGACCATTATATCAAAGAATGCCTGTGTAAATACAGTCTCAAATTGATAAAGAATTTCCACAATTTCTTGTTTCAGCCTGTTCATCTCACTTAAGTCGATCACTTTGCTCCAAACACTTCTCAAAAATGCCCCTAATCTAATTAAAGAGATGGAAACCACAGGTTTAAGTGATTTTTTAACCGCAAACTGCAATAAATGATGCAACACAAAATGTGCATCATGACTCTTATAGCCTGATATTTTTCTCTCCTTGGTATGCACAAACCGAGCGATATTGGATGCACTACCATAGGGCAACTTGGCATTTTTCAGTATCTTGTAAAATCGATCTTTCTCATCGTTCGTCATGTCAAATATGGCAGCTCTGATTTCTAGGTATTTACCATCACTTGATTTAATAGGATGAAGCTCCTTCCTGATGCCAAGTTCTCGAGATCTAAACTAGCATTGACATGGTCTTTTGATTTTCCAGGAATATTCAATATAGTGCCAATTATGCTCTCACAAATGTTAATCTCGATATGCATAACATCGAGGTTATGCCGATGTAAATTCTGGCAACAATACGGCAAACTGAAAAATATCGACTTTTTCTTGAATGGGGAATCAACTCTCTACACCTTTTTTTTCCTACCTCCTTCTTCTTCTTTCCAAACTCATTTTGAAAATTTGACAATAACTCTTCGATGTCCATTCCAGATAAAGTTGTAGGAGGCTCTCCCAGTTCAATTTGACCACTGAACTTTTTTTATCGAACCTCCATTTGTGTCCTTCACACAGAAATTTTCTATGGCTCATGTAGCATACTTTTCTGCTATGTTTTAGGTACATTGAAGATGTCTCGTAATTACATACAGGACATCCTAAATACCCCTTCGTACTCCATCCGGATAACATTGCATAGCCCGGGAAATCGCTGATTGTCCATAAAAGACTTGCACGTAAGGTAAATGTCTGACCAGTAGAAGCATCGTATGTTTCCGCACCTTCATTCCACAACTCGTTCAACACGGAGATTAGGGGTTGCATGTACACATCAATGCTATTTTTAGGGGATTCTGGACCAGATATAAGAGTTGAAAGAATAAGGTTCTCTGGCTTCATACATAACCAAGGAGGGAGGTTGTAATTTACCAGAATTATTGGCCAAGTACTATGATTAATATTCATCGAACGGAAATGATTGAATCCGTCAGCTGCTAGGCCTAGTCTGATGTTCCTATTTTCTAAGGAGATTTGAGGATAAAGAGCATCCATTTTCTTCCAAGCTTCCGCATCAACAGGATGCCTAAGTTTTCCATCCTTTTAACGTCCTAGTGCATGCCATACCATCAGTTTTGAATAATCTTTGCACATGAATAATCTCTATAACCTTGGCCGTAGTGGGAAATATCGCATCACATTTGTCGGGACTTTGCGAGGTATCTTATACGCTTCATCGTCATCCGTGTTCGACTTTTCAACTACAACCCACCTTGAAAGACCACAAGTTCTACATTTTTCTTCCTTTTCAGTTTCACCCCAATATAGCATACAATTATTTGGACAGGCGTGAATCCTTTTATAATCATGACCCAAATCTCTAATTATATTCTTCGCAGCACTAAAAGATAAGGGAATATTTGCCTCTGGAAATGCTTCTTTGATCAGCTCTAATATTTCCCCAAACCCTGACTCCGTAATTCCATGAACACACTTCAAGGAATAAAGTCGGACAATAAAACTTAATCTAGAAAAGTTTTTACAACCTGGATACAAGGGAAGTTTTCCTTCTTCCAGATGGCTATAAAATTTCCTAGCATCTGCATTTGGTCTATTAGCACGATGCAACATCTCTTCTAGATTATCTCCGAAATCTATATCGTTACCTAAGTTACGACCACTATCCTCGGTACTTATAGAATTTGGGATGCCGACTCGTGAAAATTCTACGATCCAGTTTGCATACAATGGATCAGGACCACTGCAGATAAGATGATCGAAGACAACATCTTGACAATGCCACTTGATGTTCTTACAGTTTTTGCAAGGGCATGTCATTTCATCGCCTACAGCCATTTTGGGAAAGGCATGCTTAATAAATAGGTTAAATGGCGTTTTGGTCACTGAAGTGACCGCTAACTTTCACTTGGATCATCGAACTCAAAAAGTTATCAATGAGGTCACTGAAGAAATAAAAGTGTTCAACTTAATCATTGCACACGTTAAAAATTTCACGAACATTAAATCCCGTTGACTATAGACGGCTCTTCGTTAAATATTTACAAGTCAGAAGCCACATCAGATAATTGACCCGCCCAATCCTAAAACCACCCAACAAATTAAACCCGACCCAATTAAAACCCACAGCCCTTTTAACCTTTATCCCAAAATTAAAACCCTTTATCCCAAAATTAAAACCCCTCTTTACAACCGACTGTACGATCTAAACCCTAATCGCAAGAATGGTTCGAACTCGATCGGGTGTTGAGGTTCGTTTAAATCTACTAATCGATGAAATCGATACCGATGATACCGATTACCTGTTTGCATCAGATAGAGACAACAATGAAACGGAGAAGGGTAATGAAGCTGAATCAAATTTTGAAGATGCAAATCAGACTACCGATAAAGAAGCAATGTAATTAATGTTATATCTGAACTTTTTACAGTTAATTAGGGCTAAATATTCTTGCTTTGAATATATAATTTTATATGGTCATATTTGCAGTTAGGGTTCTTAATTTGTTTATATTTAACAGGAAAAACTTGTACAATGTGACAGTCTATTATGAAGGTTATTTTGTTCATGTTCCGTTTTCCTCCTACACAAGTAATGTCAAAAAGGTTTATAAGGAAATCGACTTTGAAAACCTTAGTATTAATGATTTAAAGACCACATTTGGTGCTATTTTTGGTGAGTATGATTCCCTTTATTTTAAAACTCCTGCATTGAAGATTTATGTACCGAATGCTGAAAGTAAGCCAATATTGATTGAATTAAGTAAGGAATGTGCTTATAATATTGTGCTTTATGTGTATCATGTGAGTCCTGCCCCTGAATCTGATGAAGAAATGGATAATTATAAATGTAGTGATGATGAGTATGTAGAAATTAGGAAAGCTTTTAGAGAAGAAAAAAGAAAAATGGATGAATTGGAGAGGGAAGCTAATTTACATGAAATGTCAGGGATGGAATATGATGATTCTACTGGATTAGATGAGGGTTTTTATCCTAGTAGTGAGGAGAGTGATGATGAGTTCTATTTTGCTAACCCTCCCCCAGATAAACAGAACATGAAGTGTATAGATGGGGTCTTTAATGTTAACACATCTCCCAACAATATTAAATTTAAAGTTGGGATGGTATTTGGTAGTAAGAGTGACTTTAAGCAAGCTGTGAGGTCATGTTCAATGGCTAATGGTAGACCTTACAAGTTCCTACATGATGACTTAAAAAGGGTCCAAGTTGGGTGTGCACGTGGGTGTCCTTTTAGAATGTGGGTAAGTTATAATAAAGAAAAGGATGTGTGGCACTTAAAGTCAATAATAGATGAACATAACTGTGTGTGGAATTATAAAAACAAGCTAGTCACTTCCAAGTATCTTGTAGATCTGTATGGGGATAAAATTAGGAAAAATCCAAACTGGAAAATTGGAGAGATGCAGGAAGAGTTTAAAAGGGTACTCAAGGTAGATGTGTGTGATTCTAAATGCTCCAGAGTTAGGAAGCAAGCTCTTTGTGGTATTGAGGAGAAAATGAAAGAACATTATGCCAAAATTAGGAAATTTACAGGTGAGGTTTTAAGGAGTAACAAAGACAACACAGTTAAGATCTCTACTACAAGGTTGCAAGAAGGAGATATAAACAGATTTAGAAGAATATATATGTGTTATGTAACCTTGAAGAATGGGTGGAAAAATTCTTGCAGACCAGTTCTAGGCCTTGATGGGTGCTTCTTGAAGACAGTGACTGGTGGCCAATTGCTTTCTGCAGTAGGGAGAGATGCGGAAAATTGTATTTACCCTGTAGAAATGGTAGTATTTGAAAGTGAAAACTATGAGTCATGGAAGTGGTTTCTGGAGCTGTTAATAACTGATCTTGATCTGGAAGATGGACATAGGAAGACACTCATTTCTGACCAACAGAAGGTACTTATTTCCCAACTTGTACAACTTTCAATTAATTTTCATCTTGATCTAAATCATGTATTGTTTATATGTCAGGGGCTGGACAAGACAATCAGGGAATTGTTACCACAGGTGGAGCATAGATTTTGCACCAGACACCTATCTGCCAACTTGAAGAACAAACATCCAAGTAATTTGGTCATGAGTGCATTTTTTGAGGCATCAACAGCAACTCACCCCCAGTGGTAAGAAGGTAAGAGTTAGCTATGAGGGTAGAGTTATGCACTGTGGTCTGTGCAGAGAAGTTGGCCACAAAAGGGGTGAATGTCCAAATAAAGATAAGTTCCCAGAGAATTCAAAGAAGAGGAACAGGGGAAAGAAGACACAGAATGAACAAACTGCAGAAGATGAAGTTGTGGAAGAACTGGAAAGGCAGGGGAGAGAGGAAACAACAGGTGAAAATGATATGATGGATGAGATCTTGAGAGAACGGGAACAAACACAAAGACTCGATGAATTGGAGGCCTCAATCCAGAAATCACAGCCTAAGGAAACTACCAGCAATGTCATGAAATTTGTAAGTTACATCAGTTTATGTCGATAAATGTTTAAGATAAGTTTATATCAATGGTTTGTTTAATACATTTTTTATTTATATTGTAGATGCCAAATCCGGGGTTGAGGAAGCATATGGGACAAGTGACCACCGGCAACACTCCACCTGCTAGCACTCCACCTGTGACCACTCCAACTGTGACTAATCCACCAGTTAGCAACAAACCTCCAACAAGTGCAGTGGGACAAGTGAAAAAATCAACTCTAAGAAAGAGAGTAGCAGGACTTCCACACCCAAGAAAAAAGTAGATGGATTATTTATGCCAAAGTTAGAACCATTTGAGTAATTTTAAGATAGTGCGTTTAACTTTAAACTCTTGTCATTTGAGTTCTTTTGTGACATTGAACTACTATTTATGTAGTATAACTCTATGTACGTACTATGGATTGATCTTGTGGTATTAATATATAACTTTGGCACTGTGTTTATTTCGAACATCTCAATGTTATACTATCACATAAACATAAACATTTCATTCATTAAAACATAAACAATAACATCCATAACATTGCATTCAACTAATTCTTACATAAACATTACATCATTAATATTACTTAAAGAACATAACCACAAAACAAACTAAGATAACAAAGCATAGCATCTTCTTCATTCTGAAATGAGCTTTTTCCTTCACCATTTTTGTTACGTCGTCCATCTTTTTTTGCATTGCCATATGCTCTTCATCAATTACTAACATTTTTCTTTCTACGAAACTCAACTCTTACTTGATTTTATCCAATTCGACATCTTTCATCTTCAATTTTTCCTTCAATCCAAGTATAACTTCTCGGGCTCTATCAGTGTTGGGTGGATCAGCCCACAAAAAAAATTGCACTTCTTGCAGGGATCCCTATAGTTCTTGCAGCCAAAAAACCTCCGACCTGGATCTTGAGTACCTTCTTTCCAATCTTCTTGAAGGGGTGATACAATATCACACTTACATTTAATATTATCATATCCATGATCGACACCGAAGTTGTTTTTATGGATTTTATACGAGTTAAATGAATTGTTCACATATGAGGTTGAGGCTGTGGAGCTTTTGGAAGTGGACATGGTAGAAAGAAGGGTAAAAGGAAGAACCCTAATTGCAAGAAAATAAATTGAAGAAGAAGAGAAGTAGTGATTATGGGTTATGGGTTTTAATTTACGGGTTTTAAATGGTCTTGGCGGGTACAACGGTCACATGACGTGGAAGCCATGTCACTTGCTGATTCAGCTTTCCGTCCAAAACTTAACGACACTAACGGGTAGTGACTTGATTGAAAATTTTTATGAGTGTGATTAGTTGACTGACAGTTTTTTGAGTTCGATGACCCAAGTGAAAGTTAGTGGCCACTTTAGTGACCAAAATGCCATTTAACCCCTTAATAAATGCCTTGATCCCCTTGATATACCCTTCACTAAACTTTGGAAGGTTTATCCAAATTTCATGCATGTCGTCCATCACTACAATTAAGAAAGTTCAGAATGTCATAATGGACAACATTTATTTTATGCATACTCATTTAAACCTAGTACATTTGAGTTTTTACTTTTTTATTTATAAGAATTAGGTAGTTCTCCCCGTAGTAAATATAAACCTTCTTTATTTAAATAGTACTCGGTCAAAACGCAGAGTGGATACAAAAACAGATCTAAGACCTATTTGTTTATTTCTATTTTAACAGTCTTAAACTCTACCGAAATCATCCAAATACTATTTTAACAGTCCTAAACTCTACCCAAAGCATCCAAACACTAACTCGGTCATTTGTG
Source organism: Apium graveolens (assembly GCF_009905375.1). Lineage (NCBI taxonomy): Eukaryota > Viridiplantae > Streptophyta > Magnoliopsida > Apiales > Apiaceae > Apium > Apium graveolens. The sequence continues at coordinate 292,764,357 of NC_133648.1, forward strand.
CAAAAACAATACTCGGTCAAAATGCATGGTGCACACAACCAAATATCTACAAGCAATTAGGAAAGAAATTGAGAAGGTACAACACAATAGATAATTTTCACCAAATAAATCCACATACACAAACACGCGCCATAATCACAACCGCAAACATGCAAACACACACACAAACACACCACACACACACACAGAAAGAGAAGGCAGAGAGAGAGAGAGAGAGAGAGAGAGAGAGAGAGAGAGAGAGAGAGAGAGAGAGAGAGAGAGAGAGAGAGAGAGAGAAGGCACACAGGGAGAGGGCAAATTGACAAATACTTTAACTGAATGAAGACTAGAAGCCCTAAATGTAATGGAAGCCCTAATTGAATGAACACCTTCACTAGAAGCCCTAATTAGACCCTAATTCAACTAAAGAACCTGAAGCCCTAATTAGAAAGTCCTAATTTAACTACTAGAGATTTGATATGTTGTGATTGGCGGTGAAATTTAGCAGAGGGGTGAGAGAGGTGAGAGTGAGTGAGAGGAAGTGAAGTACTCAGATATGGAAAGAGCGGGGGGAGAGGGAATTTTTGTCCGAAAACTTCATGACTGAAATTTGGAACCCAAATTTTGGGTTGGAGCCCAACATACTGTCCAGCTATGCAAGTCCCAAATTAAATTTTTTATTTTTATTTTAATAAATTTTAATCATAAAATTTGTTAAAAATAATAGAAATATAATTATTTATATATTTTATTATCTTTATAATTTAAATATTTATAATATTTCTTATTATATATTTTTGCAACATATATATGATTATTCATACAACACTCTTGTAAGATTAAATTCATATTAATATTTAATCTTAAAATTTATTATATTTATATTTTGATACTCTAAGGTAACACTTTGACAAAAATGTTGCAAGCTGCAACACTTTCTACCTAATGTAACATCACATTTTTGGCTAAAGTAACACAAAAATCACAATATTACATTAGACCATCTGTAGCATAGCTAATGAAACATATTTGTATAACATATTTTTGGAGGGGGTTTCGATAGGTCATATTTGGTGTAGTGTGTCGCCACGTGTCTAGACGAACTAAAGTAAAAACAGAAGGAACGTCTTAGGGTTTTCACCCCAAAATGGGTCAAGATTGATGTATATCAATCGACCGATGGACCGGACGAAAGACAGTGACATGTTAGCTATACGCCCATTAAGGCCCGCCAAACGAAGGCCCAAGAGGATGAAGGACCAGTATGAACGAAGGGCTAAGGTCCACCAGGCTTTCAACTTTACCGTTGGGAGACAAAATAAAAACTCCTCCACCGTTTCAGCCTCCAACATTCGTCTGTATATTCAGCATAACGGACGAGCATTAATTGTACAGGTTTAAAGAGTATAAATACACAGTGAAAAGTAAGAAACAAGAGACAATAATGTACACTCTCAAACTATCTCTGCTTTCTTATATTCTCAAACCTATTTCTATATCCAGATTACTGATTCTTACACCGGAGGTGAATCAGGGGGACAATCCCTTGCATTCTCTTCCTTTATATGTCTAAAACGAATACTGTTCTTGGACGATCGAAGGACGTTCTTGTACCCGAAGGAATCTGGGTGTAACATGACTTTATTCTAATACCTTAAAATTTTAGAGTAAGATCTCGATATGATCATATATTTAACAAGCTAATATGCATGCTTACTATCAAAATACAACTAAATTTAGTAAGAGAAGAAAAGTACTATTAACCAATGATGACAGATCCAGCCAGCGTAGAGTGGGTATCAGCCCCTCCTTGCATGCATTGAGATAGGAGAGTAAATTTTAAACGATTAGTTTATAATATGAACTTCATATAGTGCTTGTTGCCCCTCCGTAAAATATATCTATGTTAGTTTCCTTTGTATATATAATGTGATCCGGCTTACGGGTGCAGAAGGATTCTTAACATTTTTTTAAAAAAATTATTCTTAACATTTTTATTTGACCCCTTTTTACCATTTTCTATAATAACATGTCTATTCTATTTATTATTTGTAGGTCCACACTTAAATCTACATTCCTAAAGTTTGTCCTCGTATTTTTCTTTTCCTCTAAATTTTGTGTGCAACAACAACAAAAATAATCTATTAAAATGGAGAGAATATCGCACCAAGTACGGCCGAGGAGCGAACCAAATCCTAATTTTTTTATTTTTATTGATTTTGATTAATTTTAGTTTAGATTATACCAATTTACGCTATGTTCCCATTGTAAAACTCTATTAGGAGTGCGTCGAAAGAGTAATAATCATGGAGATATAATCACATTCGACCAACAACTAGCAAAGTCCTCTTTAATAAGTAAATATATGCCCAAACAGAAGGGTCTTATCTAAACATTGAACACCACATGACTAACTTCTCGTGACTGACAGTGAGCATATGATGAGCGTTGAACTCAACAAATTATGACGTATATTACTACATCACCACATCTTAGGGAATTAATTAACTATGTTCCATAACCTTCTCGTAAGTGGCCTTCATCAACTAGCCCGGGGGCTTTAGAGCCAAATTTAATTCACATAAGTTTCTTACTCTTTATGAACTAGGTCATACAAATTCCCTCTCAGGGCCGGGCCGGCTCGACATACACATATTGCAAATAGTGCGACCTCACTAGGTTCATCGGGATTAGGGGCTCAAATTATATTTATCTATGTATACATATGATTATATATTATATCACATATGTATCATATTAAATGATTTGATTTTGAGTATAGAGAATAATATGTTGATTTTTTTTATTTTTAGCATATCATCAATTACTTTACTTTTAAAATTGCTTTTAAAAAATGCAAAAAGAAGTCATTTCAAATGAGATTTGTGTTTAGAAGTAATACTTCAGTTTTTACTTGATTTTCTAAAATTAAGGTCATCGGTATAATAAATTTTGCTTTTAAATTACACTTCAATTTATGAAAAATGTTTACCTTTATTTTTTCATTTTAATCTTTTTAAAGTAGCCCAAAAAATATTCTCACATTATTCCTATAAAATTTCAGGACCGACCTTATTCCCTACGTATGGGACACATCTATTCTATATATAAAAAGAGAATAGGGGGATAATTTGATGAGATTAAAAAGTCACATTGAAAAGACTAAAATACCCTTATTTTTAATATTTATGTAAAAGATGTGGTTTGTGAAAATCGAACCCAGGTTATTTTATTCACATATATAACATCATACCACTACACCATATTATCAAATGTGCTTTTTATAATACACATAATATGTAACTGTGCTAAATGAATATTTTATTTAACTTTGAAGGTAGTTACTTGAATTCCAAAACAATTGATCGTTAATTGAATATTTGAACACTTAATTTTAAAGAACTTAATTTCAGATATAAAATTAGGCATAGTACATAAATGAATTATTATCTTATTTATTAATCATTTTTTTAGTTTGAAAATATATCTTATATATTTTTAACATATTTTTTATTATAAAAAGTAATTAAAATGCACATATATAATTTTTTTTAAAATATATTGAAAATAGAATTGCTTATCTGTAAATAATTTATATTACTATTACATATTTAGATAAGTTCGAATTATAATGAGTCAATACATTTTAGTTTATTTCGAATTTGAAATCAAAACTTGTTATTGTTAAAAAATACTCAAATTTTGACTACATGACCCGACCGAAAAACATTGTCACATTCTACCTTTAGTAAATTTAAATTACAAGCTCGCAGAGAATATCTTATCAATAATGTGAAATATTTTAATAGCTTATCTTAATATAAATTAATGTATTTGAGGTCTTGATAGGAACAAGTCAATTGATATTAAAATTACTAAATTCACTGATAGCGTAATTGTTTTTGGGAGTTGTCCCGGTTTTAAAAATATCGAAATTTGATATAAGATCTCATGAGATTTGTTAAAACTACGATGATATATTAAATATATTTATTTTTCATTTTTCACTTGAAAAAAACTAGCATTTTAAAAAGAATTTTTTTAGATAAGTAATATTCATTGATCAAGAAAATATTGTACAAATATTTTGAATTATTTAAATATTTTAAATTATACAAATAAAAGTTATATATTTACTATATTGTAGCATTTGATTTAAGGGAATTTACCAAAATACTATTTTTTTATGAAAATATTTGTAAAAATACGGACAAAGGTTGCATATGTGGTTGCATATGAGGTTGAACAGTTGCATATGAGGTTGATCCGTATTTTGCAAATATTTTCTGCAATTTGGGTATTTATGCGAAAATTTCTTGATTCAATGCATTTTATACTATTTAAAGGGAAATATATATTTTTTCAATAATTTGAAGGAATTAACCGGTTCAACTAATACTTCTAAAACTTTATCGAATTGAAAAATATTTAATTTTAGGATAATAGTATACAATGTTATCAAATTATTATACGAAGAAATATTAAGTCATAATTAAAGAAACTTAAAAACAGTTTAAATAACGATATAATTTCAATTTTTCTTTCGAGTTCTTGAAAAAAATAATGAATATTAATAATTAATCTTTAATTTATAATTTAATTTCATGTTACATCCATGATTGGTACTGCATTACGTAAAAAATAGTTATGGATTGTTTGTCAGTGATAATGTAAATACCATATATAAGTTATTGCAATTTATTTATTATATAATTTTAATTTTTGAATAATTATAAATGCATGATATTTAAGTAATCAACTATCTCAGTAAATGTTAATAATGAATATAAATGTACATAAATCATATATTTAGCATATAAATAATTAAAATCATCATAATTTACTAAGACATGTAGCATATGATAATTTACATGTTGACGCATACACATATATTTTAATCTTACCTTTTAAACAGTAATGTAAATAAAAAATAACATTTTTTCATACATACATACGTTAAATTTCAAAAGGTAACATTTTTCATTAAAATCAACTTTTATATTGACAATATTGTAAATTTTACATTATTGTATATTATGATTGCAAGCCATTCTGACTTCAGTTATGCATTTTTTATCTTTTTAAATTGCGTAAGTTAATTGTAAGTTAGTCGTGAATTCAGCAGTACATGTAATTTATTTAAATAAAAATCAAAATTTTTGGTCAACTTTATATTGAACATATATGTTAATTTTTAGTTTTTTTTTGTAAACATAGTGACACATTCTATAGAATAAGTTTAATCGTTTCATTTTAAACGTACATCGACTATCCAGTTTATATTCATTCATTAAATACAAATTATACAACACAACAAAGAATATATATATATATATAATTATTTTTTTGCTTAATGAGCTATATTTGAAACGTTGTCTAATTTGGTAATGTATTGTATGAAAATAATACATGTCGATAAAGAATCAACTTGTATTTAATATAAGTTAAATATTGTACAACATTTACAAATAAGAAAAACAACTAAGAACATTACAATTGCATGACACATAAAAAAATTTAGAAAATTACCCGTGCCTCGCACGGGTTATTATGCTAGTTAATGCCTAACTATCAAACGAGAAATATATTTTGAGATCTTGAAGTTACCCTTTCGCCGTACAATTTTAGCTTATACACATTTATGTTAAAACATTGTCATCCGCTATTAATTCACTATTGAGTTCGATAAACCTCCAAATTTGTGTTCTTAATTACGAATTTTCTCCAATAACATGAAAAAAATGAAATTTATCCCCTTAGTATTACTTTGTAATAAGGGGTAAAGTGAGAAACAGATTAATCAAAAATTCTTTTGATTATATCGGTTACGAAATATTTTATGTTCAGTTATTACATTTCAGTATAAATTAGAACAACACCAATGGTTGGTACCCCTCAAAGGGGGCCAACTTCGTCATATAATCAAAAATATTATATTTTAAATTCTCTCTCTTTCATATCATTTTTAGCATCATTCTTTCAAAAAATACTCTAATGATTGGCATCCCAAGATGTTAACTTTATTAATTCAATAAAAAAATAATTAATAGAAATATATTAGAGAAATAATATTTTATGCACCATTGACACCATATTGGGACCACAAATGAAATTGACACCCTCATCTTGGGATGCTAACTTTTGACAAACCAAGTTAGCATCCCATGTCAACTCATTTGGCACCCAATGACTAGGAGTGAATATGGGTCGGGTTGACCGGGTTCGGAGGAAAAAATAACCCAACCCAATTAGTTCGGTTTATAAAAATTTTAACCCATTAACCTGAAAAATTATTTTTAATCCAACCCTATTATTCATATATTGGGTCGGATCGGGTTGGATTGGGCTATACTTTTATCATTTTATGTGAACACTCAACTGAATAAACTTTCGATAATAAATTAAAAATCATAATCTAAAGTTCGACTACTAATACCGCAAATGTCAAATATTACTGTAGTTCGTAATGTCAACTTCGCATAAGTCATTAATTTAAAATTTAAAATACACAGAAATTTTAAATTTAGTTTCAGATGACAAAACATCTGAAAAATAAAGTATACAGTACAATTATCTTTAACAAATGTTTTTTCTGAATGTATAAATTAAGATTAAAATTTACTAGTTCATATTTTATAGTTTGTCGGTCAAACATTTAAACTTATACTATCATATTAGATTAGGATGGACTAGGTTAAAAAAAATATGTGCTGATATAAGTTAACATGTAATGGACTTGGATTGATTTAAATATGTAATGGACTAAACATATAATGAGAATGTAACACAATTATATAATGGGTTGGGTTGGGTTGGGGTAAGGGTTTAATATTTTTAAATCTTGACCCAACTCACTATATTCGGGTTTTAAAAAAATGAAGTCATTAATATTTTGGTTTCGAACAGTTCTGGTTAGTGTTGAGAAACTCACTAACAAGTATAGCAACATAGAGACAAGTGTATAAAGAATTTAACAAGTTTAGGCCAAGACCACAGTTAACAAAACAAAACATGCAGGTAAACAAAATCAGTAACTGAAATAACATAGAGAGAAAGGAAGATGTACCCGAAACCATAGCTTTCAACAGTGACTGAAATAAAGGTTTACAGATACAAAATGCCAAGAAAATAATCACAGCTGAGTCACCAGGCCTTGCTCGAAGTCCTGGCTGCTCTTGAAGAGATTATTGCCCCCTACCTGCTGCGTTTGGGATGTACGCAATATCTCCACCAGGATAAAACAGCTCGGAGTTTATGTTAACAGCAGCAACAAAACCTCCACTTCGACCAGCACCTCAGTCGCCGGAAAAAATCAGCACTTCAGGACTTATGGGAGAGAAATGCAGAGAGGTTGAAGAGAAGAGATGAGAATGTAGTGTGTTGTATATATTTATTCATTCAGTTTAGCCTCTATTTATAGGAGAGGAAAAATGAAACTGTCAACACACTTAATGTCTGAATTAAACTGCTTCATTAATAAAAAATAAAAACTGATCAGATTTTGAATCCATTAATGAAAAAAAATCAAAACTGATCAGCTTTTGAATTTAAATTATTTGTAACAGCTTTTCACATTAACACCCACATTATTATCAGAACTTAAGTTAAGTTCTGATTTAACTCATCAGTACTTAAGTTCTGATTCGACTCATCAGTACTTAAGTTCTGATTCTGATATCAGAACTTGTTAAGTTCTGATTTTATTCATCAGTTCTTAAGTTCTGATTCTAATATCAGAACTTGTTACAGATCAGATTATTTGCAGGTTCAATATATTTAGACTACTTAGCCTATTTCAGAACCCAGCCCAATAATCCAATCACCGATAAATAAATTCGAATTAAAATAATTCTCAAATAAATAAAATCCTCGCCCAGGTCGCCTCGCGTATGCGAGACGCCGAGACATTCGCCCAAATCGCCCTTCGACCCGACCCGGTCCGGTCCGGTGCGGTGCGGTGCGGTGCGTGGCGGGGCGGGCGCGCGCGTGTGTGTGTGTGGGCGCGTGAAGCACACAACAACACAATGGACCATCACACACCTTAGTAGTTGTATACTACTCATGTGGGTAATACCATATAAAGCACACAACCCCCTTTATTTATTTCAATGTGGGACAAACATTCTCAAATTTTCCAAGCTTTTCCAAGCTACTTTCAACTCTCATTTCATATGGATTTCATTAAAAAAATTCTTAAAACCATACATGAAAATTTAAGTTCAAATATCATTGAACAATTTCCAATCATTAGATTTTAGGATTAACATCAAGAACATAATTAAATTAAGCTCTAAAATCCTAATTTTCTAACAATCCCCCACAAATCCATACAGAAATGTGATCAATTTCCCATCATGACTTGTTTTTCAGAGTCGGTACCCTTCCGGGTTTGAACCATCCTAATTCCTCTACTTCAATGGCTATCGGACTCAGATGGAATGTTTCACCTTGAATCTTAATCCGTTTAGTATAACCATATTCCATAGACGACGACAAGTCAAAGGTTATGGTGCCAATCTACGACTTTGAGACATTAATGGTCATGTCTCGATCCTGTTCGTCGAATGCTTCAAGGATTAACCCTATCCTCTAATTGCGACCACACAATTACATTCACTTAGATGGGCATCTCCAGAGATATACTGCCTCTATCTCGTCAAATGACTTGATCCCATTCAGAGTTTTAACACTCTTGCTTTTCTGGCAGTGTCAGTATCTTCTAGGTTTACAGGGGATAGACTCAGATACTATAGTATCATCTATGTAGCAAAGGTACTACCAACTCATCCTTACAGCTTGTTATTACCCATTGAATACACTTCAAGGGATCTCCTCTCATGTGTATTGGGTTCCCACTGTTGATGAATTATGATGGGTTGACAATCCCATCCCCAACCTTGACTTAAGGACCACTGCAGGTTCCAGTCCTTTAGTAAGAGGATCAGCTATATTATTCTGAGTTCCTATGAACTCTATAGCTATGATCCTATCAGTCACTAAACCCCTTATAGACTTGAGTCTAACTTGGATGTGTCTCTTAGTTTTAGCATTATGCTTTTTACTGCTAATCTTGTCGATAGTTGTTCGACTATCACAGTGAATAGCAATAGCAGGAAGCGGTCTGCTTACTACAGGTATTGCAGACAAAAGTCCGTGTAACCATTCAGCCTCCGTCCCTGTGGCATCAAGTGCACACAACTCAGCCTCAAAAGTAGACCGAGTAACAATAGTCTGTCTGCTTGACTTCCAGGATATTGCTCCACCAGCCAAGGTGAACACGTATCCAGTCACTCCATTGGAACCAGACTTCTTAGCTATCCAACTTGCATCACTGTACCCTTCAAGCACACCAGGAAATCTCCTGTAGTGTAAACTAAGGTACATTGTGTCTTTTAGATATCTAAGTATTCTATCAAGAGCATCCCAATGAGTTCTGTTTGGACAGCTTGTATATCTCGCCAATTTAGACACAGAATATGAAATATCTGGTCTAGTACAGTTAGCAAGATACTGCAAGCTCCCAATAATCTGAGAATACCTTAACTGAGACACAGGCACTCCTGAAGTATTCTTGACAAGGGCAACTTTCGAATCATAAGGTGTACTAGCGATTCTACACTGTGAATAATCATATTTCTCAAGTATAGATTTCTCTATATAATGAGATTGAGTCAAGGTTATTCCTTCAGTGGACTGAATCAATTTGATTCCAAGAATCACACTTGCCTCACCCATATCCTTCATTTCAAAATGCCTTTTCAAGAATTCTTTAGTCTCGTTAATAATCTCAATATTGGTTCCAAACAGTAAAATGTCATCCACATATAGGCACAAAATAACACACTCATTACCTTTAACTTTAGTGTAGACACACTTATCACTTTCATTAATCTTATAACTGAAAGGCAATATAGTTTCATCAAACTTTTTATGCCAGTCTCTGGGAGCTTGTTTCAAGCCATAGATGGACTTGATCAACTTATATACTTTCCTTTCATTGCCTGATGCAACAAATCCATCAGGCTGATCCATATAAATCTCTTCCTCAAGTTCACCATGAAGAAAAGCCGTCTTTACATCCATCTGATGGATGATAAGACCATGGACTGAAGCCAATGCTATAAGCATTCGGATTGTTACCATTCTTGCAACCGGAGAATATGTATCAAAATAATCAATTCCTTCCTTTTGCTTAAAACCCTTAGCTACCAGTCTAGCTTTGTACTTATCTATTGAGCCGTCAGGGTTCAACTTCCTTTTAAAGACCCATTTGCACCCAATAGTAGAACACCCAGGAGGGAGATCAACCAACTCCCATGTTCCATTAGAAACAATAGAGTCAATTTCACTCTTGACAGCGCCCTTCCAGTGCCTTGACTCAGAAGAATCCATAGCTTGCCGGAAAGTTAAAGGTTCATCCTCGATATTGTAAGTGATGAAATCACCTCCAAAATCCTTGACTACCTTTGCACGCTTACTCCTCCTTGGTTCCTCTAGTTCCTTAGGAATAGAGCTACTACTAGGTTCCGCCCCCACATTTGTCATCTTTTCCACATGATCAGGAATAGAACTTGATGTGTGAGTAGGATCTTCCTCAGAAGTCGTTTCAGGTATTCCAGTCTTCATAGGGTAGACATCCTCAAAGAATGTCGCATCTCGAAATTCAACTATCGTGTTTGCCACTATACCATCTACGTCAGATTTTAACACTAAAAATCTCATAGCTGTAGTGGTCTCAAGATAGCCCAGAAAGATACAGTCAACAGTATTTGGACCTAGTTTCTTTCTCTTGTGTTCAGGAACAAGCACCTTAGCAAGGCACCCCCACACACGAAGATACTTAAGACTAGTCATCCTGCCTTTCCATAACTCCAAGGGTGTTTTATCCATGTGTTTCAGAGGGACTCTATTCAAAATATGGCAAGCCGTATTTAGAGCCTCTCCCCACATGTATTTAGGCAACCCAGAGTTAATAAGCATACTATTAATCATATCTTTAAATGTTCTGTTCTTTCGCTCAGCAACCCCATTAGACTCAGGTGTGTATGGTGGAGTAACTTCATGAACTATACCATTGTTTGCACAAAATTCATTAAAAGCATTACTCGTATACTCACCACCTCTATCAGATCTCAACCTTTTAAGTATCTTACTAGTTTGTTTTTCTACTTCAGTTTTATATATAATGAATTTACTAAGTGCTTCATCCTTATGTCTAAGTAAATAAACATAACAATATCTACTACTATCATCTATAAAAGTAATGAAGTATCTAAACTGGTCCTTGGTCAACACACCACCAAATTCACAAATATCAGTGTGAACTAAATCTAACAAGTCTGAATCCCTAACAACGTTATGAAAAGGTTTCCTTATCTGTTTAGCAGACACACATACTTGACATTTAGAATTATTTTCTATGGTATATTTTGGAATCAACTCTAAGTTCATCATGTTCTTAAGAGCACCAAAGTTTAAATGACCTAGTCTAGCATGCCATATATTTGAGGATTCGATACAGTTAACAGTAGGAATAACATTATTAATCAAATTTCCCAAAACGGGATCCGCATTAATAACAAATAAACCATTTGACAAGTAACCCTTGCCAAAGAATGTACCAGTGTGAATAAGAACTACTTTATTACACTTAAACGAAATTTCAAAACCACTAGAAACTAAACAGCTTCCACTTATTATATTTCTACGCATGTTGGGAACATGATGCACTCTCGTCAGAGATAGAATACGTCCTGAAGGGAACTTCAGATCCACGTTTCCAACTCCATGTACTTGAGCAACACTAGCATTCCCCATCTTCACAGTCAAGCTATGACTCTGTTGATAAGATACAAATAAACTAATATCAGCACAAATATGTACATTAGCTCCAGTATCTATCAACCATTCATTTGACAGATAGGTAGAAAATATCACAGGGTTGTAGGATACATACCGGTCAACGTTGGTTTCAGAAGCCATAGCCTCACTAACAACCATGTTCACTACAGGCCCATTTGCGGTTCCAAGCACAACATTTGCTTGTGCTACCTCGGTTTTCTTCGCTTTCTTCGTAGGGCAGTCCTTACTCCAGTGCCCAACCTGCCCACAAGACCAGCATGGTTTGTTTGCCTTGGGTTTCTTGGCCTTGTCCTTGTCACTCTTAGGTTTATTACTATTAGCTTTCTTAGCAAAAGCCTTCCTCTTTTGTCCTACAGTTGCTATGTTTACCTTCGAGGTACCGTGTTCAGTTGGCATCACATGTCCCTGTTTGGACTTGTGTTGTTCTTGTACCGAGATGTCCAGCATAAAGTTGGTCCAGGTGATCTCTCCTTTCTGTCTTTTCAGGGAGAGAGAGAACTCTTCCCAAGACTTCGGGAGTTTTTCAATCACACTCATCACCTTGAACTTCTCCGGGAGATTCATTCCAGACTCCTTCAAAGCATGCACTATCATCTCGAACTCATGCACCTGCTCAGTCATGGACTTATTGTCCACCAGCTTGAACTCGAGGAACCTTGCCACAGAATACTTTTCTAGACCTTGTGAGTCAGTATTATGTGTCTGGTCCAGCTTCTCCCATAAGAGTTTTGCAGAGTAGGCATCAGAAGAATAGACATCAAACAAAGTGTTTGTTAGTGCCGCAAGAATGGCCGCCCTAGCCACTCCATCCTTCTCAGCCCACTTCGCAAAAGCCTTAACTGTGTCAGCCTTCTCTTGATCCACTACTGGTTTCTCATATTCCATAACCGGCCACAGACCCTTTATAGTCAACCACAGCTTCATCCTTTTCTGCCAGCGAGAAAAGCCAATGCCACCGTTGAATTTCTCCGGTAAACCGGTTAGTTCAACAGCCTGTGGGAAACTATAGGTGGTCCAATCAATGGCCCCAACAGTTGCACCCGAACCGAAACCACCACCAACGATAACCTCACTTTCGTTAACCATTATGCTAAATTCTATATAACTAATAATCTCTTCAAGAATGTTGAGAAACTCACTAACAAGTATAGCAACATAGAGGCAAGTGTATAAAGAATTTAACAAGTTTAGGCCAAGACCACAGTTAACAAAATAAAACATGCAGGTAAACAAAATCAGTAACTGAAATAACATAGAGAGAAAGAAAGATGTACCCGAAACCATAGCTTTCAACAGTGACTGAAATAAAGGTTTACAGATACAAAATGCCAAGAAAATAATCACAGCTGAGTCACCAGGCCTTGCTCGAAGTCCTGGCTGCTCTTGAAGAGATTATTGCCCCCTACCTGCTGCGTTTGGGATGTACGCAATATCTCCACCAGGATAAAACAGCTCGGAGTTTATGTTAACAGCAGCAACAAAACCTCCACTTCGACCAGCACCTCAGTCGCCGGAAAAAATCAGCACTTCAGGACTTATGGGAGAGAAATGCAGAGAGGTTGAAGAGAAGAGATGAGAATGTAGTGTGTTGTATATATTTATTCATTCAGTTTAGCCTCTATTTATAGGAGAGGAAAAATGAAACTGTCAACACACTTAATGTCTGAATTAAACTGCTTCATTAATAAAAAATAAAAACTGATCAGATTTTGAATCCATTAATGAAAAAAAATCAAAACTGATCAGCTTTTGAATTTAAATTATTTGTAACAGCTTTTCACATTAACACCCACATTATTATCAGAACTTAAGTTAAGTTCTGATTTAACTCATCAGTACTTAAGTTCTGATTCGACTCATCAGTACTTAAGTTCTGATTCTGATATCAGAATTTGTTAAGTTCTGATTTTATTCATCAGTTCTTAAGTTCTGATTCTAATATCAGAACTTGTTACAGATCAGATTATTTGCAGGTTCAATATATTTAGACTACTTAGCCTATTTCAGAACCCAGCCCAATAATCCAATCACCGATAAATAAATTCGAATTAAAATAATTCTCAAATAAATAAAATCCTCGCCCATGTCGCCTCGCGTACGCGAGACGCCGAGACATTCGCCCAAATCGCCCTTCGACCCGACCCGGTCCGGTGTGTGGCGGGGCGGGCGCGCGCGTGTGTGTGTGCGCGCGTGAAGCACACAACAACATAATGGACCATCACACACCTTAGTAGTTGTATACTACTCATGTGGGTAATACCATATAAAGCACACAACCCCCTTTATTTATTTCAATGTGGGACAAACATTCTCAAATTTTCCAAGCTTTTCCAAGCTACTTTCAACTCTCATTTCATATGGATTTCATTAAGAAAATTCTTAAAACCATACATGAAAATTTAAGTTCAAATATCATTGAACAATTTCCAATCATTAGATTTTAGGATTAACATCAAGAACATAATTAAATTAAGCTCTAAAATCCTAATTTTCTAACAGTTAGTCGGCCAAAAAATAGGGTGGATTAAATCGGTTTTTCGGGTTGATCGGGTTTTTGTTCAGCCCTACCAATGACATCCCTCAACTCCAATGAAGTGCTAATAAGTATTTCAAACCATGTCATGTTACGTGGCGTTAGCTCTCGGTAAGAGCTGTTTTTATTGCGTAATAGAAGGCAATAATTGTTTGTTGTTATGAATCCGGACCTCATTCTTGTTTAGACTGTTTTCATGTATAAAAGTTAACGTGAAATCTAAAATAAATTTGAAAATACGATCTACAATGATGACATTGCTTTACATGAAATATAGGTCTGAGGACAAATTAGGCAACTGAGCATGCAGATAGTATGGCAGAAATTTGAAATGGTTTAGGGTGTATTGTACAAGTATAACAAAACAGAGTAAAGCATCATGAAATCCTGGGACGAAATGAATATAAAAAAGCTGTCATGTGAATGGTATTATTTGCAAGAGTCCCGCGAAATGCCAAAGTTAAGTAGGCGCCAGCTTTTTCTTATGTTATGTAGCCGTTAATTCTGGGTGTTCATTATGTATTCATTTTTTCCAGCTTACGCACACGCCAACATATAGACAGCCCCACTTCTCTCTCGGCTCTCTTTGCAGCTTAGCTTTCTAACTCCTAAATTCCGACCTACATTTGACAAGATGTGCTCCAATAGGTGGTATTCGGTTTTCTTTTTTCAAATATGACTTATCTATATTATTAGGTTCGAATTATGCAAACAACAAAATATTTATAATATTATTTTACACTACTCAAATTCTCAACCCCTCCGACAACAAAAAGTTATATTATTATTTATACATTATCCAAAATTCCAGGTTCGAATCTCGCCAAAAATAAATATTAATATTATTATTTATTAAATTATTAAGATTATTGATTCATATCTCATCAATTATTTCCTACTTCCTCCGTCCCAACCATTTGTTTACATTTGGTTTGGTCTTGAAAAATTTTGAAAGGGACATCCCAAAAAGGAAAGTGTAAAAAATGGTTGGGAGGGAGGAAGTATTTAATATTAACTAAAAGAAATTTATTAAAATTTTCAATAATATAGCTATATTAAAGAAACTGGTTGTAAAGTTAGTATTATTCTAAATGAGTATGTGTTTTAAAAGATTTTGAGCCGATCCAATCAAGTACACAAGATGATATATGATAAAATTTTTAACTACTTGAATTATCCCACCATGCAATGATACATGTTTTAGTTAAATTAAAAATAGAATAGTGATATATTTCCCTTATTTGTAAATATAGTCAATCTTGTAATGTTGGCTATATTTGTCGAACCATTACATATCTGTAAAAGAATTTCTATTTATTTATTACCATATTGAAATAATATATTTATTTATAAAAACAAAAAAAAAATAATATATTATTTTTAAAATATAGTTAACCCAATACCATCAAAGTTAAATGTGTTACATGTTCAACAAATTTTATGTACAAATTTTATTATACATGTCCAATTTAGCCAAAGAATTATAGCCACCAATGGAGATGCTCTTACCCAAAAGTTTAGTTTCTGAAATAAATAGAGGAAAACCGATGGATTAAAATAAAAAAATATTTTATATTTTTATAATTTAAACTAAAAATAAATAATTATATTATATTGAATAAATTTTTTAATATAAAACTCGTAACTCGTAACTGTAACAATCTTTTTTCTTCGGTTTGTGCGTAATTATAGTTTGATCATAATTTTAAAATTATTACTAAATCAAAGATCATAATTATACTTGGCCATGAAAGATAAATTTGAAAAAAAAAATAGCATTTCAATTTTTCTTAAATTAATTTTTTTTTGTTTCAAACGGGTGGTAAACTTATTTATTGGGCTCAACTCTAACACTTTACTTCATTATTTATAAAATATTTGGAAATGGTAATGTTTTATGTTATGTTTCTACTTTCTTGTAGCTGATTATAGATATATTTTGTAGTTAGTGCTAACAAACTAAAAAACAATTACAAGACGCAAAGAAACAGTCAAGGTGAGCTTTCTAAGCAACTTTTAATATTTCCCCTCTTTTCTTGAGACTTGTTATTAACAAATAGCTCGGACATCTGTCTTCACACTTGATTAAGTAAAGTTGGTGGCCTTTTAAGTAAGGTTGATTTAATCAATTACAAAACCCTTGTTGATCATCATATGATCTTATGGGAACATTCGATATTATAGAAACGATTCGAAACGGTACATATCAGCATAATATCTACTATAAATTATCGAAATTTTCTCTGAGATTTTTTTTTGTTATAAGAACATTAAGCATTGCTGCTCAATATTTAAAAGAAGTATGAACTATGCTATATATATATATATAGATACGTAAATGTATTCACTGAACTCCTGATCAAATATATATTGTATTAATTCGAAATATTTTATATTTTTGATGATACATCTTAGACAAATTAATATGCTAACAAATACTCTACGTAATTAGTTAGTAGAATAGTATCAAGCATTTACTTGGCATAAACTAAAAGTGAAAAGTCCTCAAATTTGGGTGAAAACTATATCTAGAGTACTAAAAGCAAAAACAGCATAAAATTTTCCTGACAAAGTTGTTAGTTATATAGTTCTATAAATACACTATATGAATACAAGTTTCATCGCATTTTATGTGTTATAATTTAGATACCGTTCTTGAAATGGGTCTCAGTATATTATATGAATGCAAAGTTCATCACATTCTACGTGTTTTAAATTTTGGCACCGTTCTAAAAATTGGTCTCAGTGTCGGCTTAGGTACAAAATCGGTCTAGAGAAGACTGCCTAAATGTCTTAAAAATTAGTTTAGAGGACGGTCTAGGCGGTATTTAGGTGATATGCAGCACCAAAACACCCCGAGACGGGACTCGATTATGCATTTTTTTAATAAAATTGGTCAAAATTGATATTAAAAAAATGGGGTAGGCGGTCAAAATCGAGTTTAATCAGTCAATAATTAGGCGGAATTAATTGGGGAAAAAAGCCCAAATTAATGGAAAAATTGTAAAATAAAATAATTTATTAATAGAAAATGAAGCTAATATATGAAATGAGAATATTTACATACTAGATTTGATATTAAAATGTGGGTATTTATATTTTACTTATATAAAAAAATTAATATTAAATAATTATAAAATATATATTAATTTTTAAATAAAACCGATTAATGATTCAATTAATCATTTCGATTAATTTCCGCCTGGCCGATTAGGTGCTAGGCGGTATCCCAACCGTCCTGATCCGATTAAGCAATTTTTTTCAACATTGATTTTAAATAGTTAATTTTATAACTTATATACGTTATAAATTAATTCTGACAAATTTTGAAATGAATGAGAATCAAATTTCAAGATTTGAGACAACAACCAACAAACTTTTATGACTATAGAAATAGAGTATCGAAAAATGTTAGAGATTTTAAAACTGTTTTTGAAACGATTTCTATAGGATAACGTGTTAATTAACAATGAATCACTTTCTTATAAATTAACTAAATCACACGTGTATTAATATGAGTTTTATCAATTAAAATATATTAAGTATAATTTGAAAATAAATTTAGGATTTATTTTAAGACGTTGCTCTAGCTATAAGCTCTTAATTATTTATTTTGTTATCATGACAAAGCCTACTTGAATGTCATTAATGCCCTGCGGTTCCAACATATATTACTCCTATTAATAATTAAACTCGTGGTTCATACATTAAATTTCTTGATTAATATAATCAATAAACTAATTTTATCAAACCATAACTAAAATTTACATCCGTGCTTTGCGCTTGACATATAGAAATGTGTTGTCAAAGCAAATGGACAACAAACACCAACTATTTGCAGTCTGTTAAACTTAGAATTAAATTTTGTTTAGGCAAAAAAAAACATATAATTGGATTCAAGTATTGATTATCCTGCAATAACATTTTATAGTACATTTAAAATGTAGTCTTTATAATAAGAATTATTATAATAATAAAAATATATATATATAATTTCGTAAGACATTAGAGAAATTATCTTATAAAATGACGTAATAAAAAATTTATGGTGAAGTTATATTTGTTGGGAAAAATGAAAAGCATGGGGGGCAATTTGCGAAACTAAACGGCGCAATCCATTGGGGCCGCGTGAAGCGTGTCTCCCACCCACCACCGGCCCCTATACAGTCTACAATCTGTTGACGGAGGAATTTGGTATCAACAAAGTTTGAGGTTCTTCGCCGGAATCAAGATCTACGATGGTGGTCCCTCGCCTGAAAAGTGAGCGGAGTGTGGTGGTTGTGATAAATTGGGGGCTGAGATTGCTTAGGGTTGGTGGTGGCTCCTTATGGCTCTCGCTTCCGACCCCTCACAATTTGCCTACGTATCCCTATTTATAGGGAATCAAGCCCACGTAGTTCTTGGGGAATAAGAAATCTAATGGGCTTAGACTTCTTATTCCCAGGCCCGGTCCAGAATCCATCTTCCGCTAGCTTTAGGAATGTCCAACTATGAGGCCCAACCGCGAAGGCCCAAGGCTCGTTTGTAATCGCAGGACTTCACGGATAATGCATCTCCCTGCGCAAGGATAACATTCCGCTACAGCTATCTCCCTTGAATTACGAACGCAGGTATAGCCACGGTTCACCCCAAATGCCAGACGCGTCCCTGTCCCCCGAATGAGGATAACCCACCAGATAGCAGGACAGGTGATCCCAAGCTCTTGGGTGCAAAGTGCAGGATGACTCCAAAGTTCTCCAATGAGGACACCCATTGAATACAAGAACAGAGTTCCCAAAGCACACACCAAAGTTAACCCCGCATCCCCAACGAGGACACCCGTTGAATACAGGAGGAGGCCTTCAATCATCAGGCATACCCCTGGAGGCCTTCAAGCTTTTCACGGACATCCCCCTCCTTGACCGTCTCAAGGAGGGAATTCTTCAAAGAGTACCTGCAACAAATATATTAGTGAAAATAATTCTCCATTGCTCCTTCCACGCTTGTCTTGCTTTAAACTTACTCATGATCATGCATTCTTCACACATAGGACGCGTCCTGAACGATTGGGCGCGTCCTGACGCTACGAACTCCACATATTGCTATATCTTCCAAGTATCTCTATTTGCTTTGTCTTGAATGAGAACAAGCTCAACCATCCCAAAGTGTGCATCTCCAGGAGGCAGGACGCGTCCTCCCCTTGTAAAATACACATATTTTCCTTGCTTGGCAACCTTATTACCTGTACAGCTCATCCCATTATTTTTACTTATCAGGGCGCGTCCTGCACCTTGGGCGCGTACTGCGCCTTGGGCGCGTCCTCCTCCTTTCAATATCTTCCTGCTCATCTCTTTACATGACAACCCAAAATACAGCCTACACAATCATGGACGCATCCTACATATACAGGGCGCGTCTTCGCTTCATACAATGTAGACCAAAACCTAATTATTCATCTTCTTGCCCCAATTCAATTCCAATTGACCCGTATTTGACCCGAGATGATCCAATACCAAATTTTGGCTATAACAACTACCCCCCGAATTCCATATAAAGTTGGAAACAAAATTGGAATTCTAATATCTACATCCAAGCAAAAATTTGTATCATCCTCCACTCGTATGAGTATGCGTCTTCTACATCTTCCTCTATGAGGGCGCATTCTCAATTAAGGCCGCGTCTTCGGAATCTTATCCTCCTTATTGACCATGACGGCGCGCTCTCACTCTTTGCCGCGTTCACAATTGTCATTCACATTTCTTCCCGCCTTCACCTATGAATACCCCTTCTCTTCCTGATAACTTTAACCTTGGTTTGTCTAGAGAGGTTTACCACTTATGTACCATATCTCTAAGCTTACATGAGCTAACTCGGTATAAGAAACAAGAGAATTTGTACAAAAGTGTGCATCTCACATACCTTGGAAAAGCACAATCCATTAACAAAGGTTTGAGGGTTCTCTAACTTTTTCATCCCAATATTGGTCTCCCATGAGCGCGCCTTAAACTGAAAGGGTCATCATATGAGGGCGCACTCTAAGGAAAGCGCGGCCAGAATAAAACACTAGCTCTCTGATCTTCAAGTAATAAATAATCTTTGACGCAAGGAGGACATGCCTTGTTGGTGATAGTGATCCTTCCACCGATGACACAATACCATTCTATATTTAATTTCCTGCTTCTTTCCAAATCATGACTCCAAACCGCTGATCTCATCTTTTCCACAAATAGCGTGATTCATTTATTCAAATCAAAGTCAAAACTTTTACAATCTTCTTCAATCATCTATTTTTAGAGGGCGCGCCCTTTAAAGAGGCGACGTCTTCCTCAAATAATTAACATCATTAGAGGGTGCGTCCTCTTTACGAGGAGCGTCTTGCTCGATGAGAGGAGCGTCCACGTCGACAAGAGTATCATTCTTGGAGGGCGCGTCCTCTATGAGAGGAGCGTCCACCTCCACAAGGGGAATCACCCTTGGAAGGCGCGTCTTCTCTAAGAGGAGCGTCTACTTCGACAAGCTAACATCCTTGGAGGGCGCGTCCTCTCTAAGAGGAGCGACTTATCTCGACAAGGTCTTCATCCTTGGAGGGCGCGTCCTCTGTCAGAGACGCATCCTCCTCGACAAGGGTATTCATCCTTGGAGGGCGCGTCCTCTGTCAGAGACGCATCCACCTCGACAAGGGAAATCATCCTTGGAGGGCGCGTCCTCTGTCGGAGACGCATCCACCTCGACAAGGGAAATCATCCTTGGAGGGCGCGTCCTCTGTCGGAGACGCATCCACCTCGACAAGGGAAATCATTCTTTAAGGGAGCTACCTCTGTAAGAGGTGCGTCTATCTCGACAAGCTAACATCCTTGGAGGGCGCGTCCTCTCTAAGAGGAGCGGCTTATCTCGACAAGGTCTTCATCCTTGGAGGGTGTGTCCTCTCTAAGAGGAGTGGCTTATCTCGACAAGGTCTTCATCCTTGGAGGGCGCGTCCTCTCTAAGAGGAGCGTCTTATCTCGACAAGGGTATTCATCCTTGGAGGGCGCGTCTTCTGTCAGAGACGCATCCACCTCGACAAGGGAAATCATCCTTGGAGGGCGCGTCCTCTGTCGGAGACGCATCCACCTCGACAAGGGAAATCATTCTTTAAGGGAGCTACCTCTGTAAGAGGCGCGTCTACCTCGACAAGCTAACGTCCTTGGAGGGTGCGTCCTCTGTAAGAGGAGCATCTACCTCGACAAGGGTCTTCTACAAAATCTTCATGTAACAAAACTAAATCAAAGATCAATATTTTTAGAAGGCTTTTATCTTCAACAAAGCTCAAGCGATGCAGAAACTATCTCTTGTTGAAACATCTCCCAACGAGCATCTCACGAAGTGGCATCTGATAAAGGGTATCTCACTCTCAGAGACATTTTCTTAAAGTTGAGCGTTTCCTTAAACATGAGTATTTTTCCGACCTTAAGCATCTCTCTTATTTTTAGGAAAAGCCATGTACCTTACTCATGTGGCAATATGTAACACCACAGAACTAATGAGAGGTAACCTACCCCCCGAGCGTGCACCTTGTCAAAAGTACTTTGTAGCCTCATCTTCCTCATCTGAACTAATGCAACTCCCACATTCCCTTTTTGCTAAAGACAACCAGATGACCTTGGTAGTCATATCGAAAGAAGAAGCCTTAACATATGAGCCAAATATGCTCAGGGCGCGTCCTGAAAACTCACTCAGATTATTGAGGATGTGAGGGCGCGTCGCTGAAACTAAACTCTCGACATACTAGGAAGATCATTGTACTTCATTTGCTTCTGTATAAATCATGTATGTAATATCGAGGAAGATCACATGGGTATTTCAATAAAGGCGCGCCTTGAGAGAGATAGCCTTGGAGAGTTTACTTATAACTGTTGAGGATATAACATTATATCCTTAGATGAAGGAGCTCATTCATGTCCTGGGGCCTCACCTTGACAATCAAGGGGCGCGTCCTAGGATTCATGGTACCTCTACTCTGATAGATTCTTTTCTCTTGAAGTTCCAATATTAAGATTCTCCTTGTGGTCAATAAAGTTCACCTCACCATCAATATTTTTTTTTAGGGCGCGCCTTAAGGAAAGGGCGCGTCTTGAAAGATGAGGAATTAGTTCCAGTCGAGCCATTCTTCAAGTAGTGACTATAACTCATCTGATTATCATGACATCTTCATTGAAAACTTCCATAGACTTTTTCTTCTGAGGGCGCGCCCTGGGAGGGCAATTCTCCACTGAATATTTCACATGCAGAGGGCGCGCCTTAATATATTGTGACGCAGCACTTGGTAACTCATGAGATTTTTTCCTGATAAGATTTCTTACCTACAATAAACACAATTAATATGGAACTTGGAATGTTACCTGGAGGACGCGTCCTAGAGGGACGGACGTGTCCAGTCGGTGAATTTTCCTGGAATTTGCTGAAAATCATATGGGCCCCAAATATTTTAATCAAGGCGCGTCCTAAGAGTTTGTGGGGGATTTTCTCCATGCCAAATCTCTTTCCCAATCCTCTTCCTGCACAAGTCCCAAAAACAAGTAATGTAAAATACAACGAAACTAGTTGAGTGTTACCTTGATGGATCTTGTTAAAGGCGATGACTAGCTCATGATAGTAATGCCTTCTTCTTGGAGTGTTCTCCTCCCGATCGTCCTCAGATTTGCGCCTGATTAAGTCTTCTAAACTGAATAGTGTTCTTAAATCTTCTAAATCAAATAGAATTGTTCAGTCTTCTCGTTGGAGTAGGATTCTCCAATCTTCTAAATGGAATAGGATTCTCCAATCTTCTAATTAGAACATGATTCTCCCATCTTCTAGATAGAATAGAATTCTTCAATCTTCTAAATAGAATAGGATTCTTCAATCTTCTATACCAAATAGGTTTCTCCCAATCTTCTTAATGGAATGGGTTTCTTGCAATCTTCTAAGATAAATAGGATTTTTTGGTAAAAATTCGTAGCTGCTGTTTTCCTCTGTTTCCGGGCTGCTCAACTTGGATTGTCCTATCCATATCATCTCTGAATTAAAGAGAATTCAATAAGCTTCACGTAGGCTGTAAGATCGTTCAAATCTGACTTACGGAACTCGAGATACGGCCCAAACAGTGTAAGCAAATCGCTTAACCCACCAAATCCGAATTTTTCATCCAATTTTGCTCCTTTGTGGCCATGGTTGTAAACTTCAACCCTCATGGCTGGAAATCATCATCCATGGATCTCCCTCGTGGCCGTGGATACTACATTCAAATCTCCTTCGACCCCCCTGGCCAAAAATATTTATTTTACGGATCTCCTTCGTGGCCGTTGTATGCAACTCCTCCGTGGCTATCCTTCAATTCTTGCGTCAAAGAACCTTCATCGTGACGAGACATCTCTTCCTCCTGAGATTATGATCTTGATGAGCAGCCCTCCTTCTAGCGCCAATTTGTTGACGGAGGAATTTGGTATCAACAAAGTTTGAGGTTCTTCGCCGGAATCAAGATCTACGATGGTGGTCCCTCGCCTGAAAAGTGAGCGGAGTGTGGTGGTTGTGATAAATTGGGGGCTGAGATTGCTTAGGGTTGGTGGTGGCTCCTTATGGCTCTCGCTTCCGACCCCTCACAATTTGCCTACGTATCCCTATTTATAGGGAATCAAGCCCACGTAGTTCTTGGGGAATAAGAAATCTAATGGGCTTAGACTTCTTATTCCCAGGCCCGGTCCAGAATCCATCTTCCGCTAGCTTTAGGAATGTCCAACTATGAGGCCCAACCGCAAAGGCCCAAGGCTCGTTTGTAATCGCAGGACTTCACGGATAATGCATCTCCCTGCGCAAGGATAACATTCCGCTACAGCTATCTCCCTTGAATTACGAACGCAGGTATAGCCACGGTTCACCCCAAATGCCAGACGCGTCCCTGTCCCCCGAATGAGGATAACCCACCAGATAGCAGGACAGGTGATCCCAAGCTCTTGGGTGCAAAGTGCAGGATGACTCCAAAGTTCTCCAATGAGGACACCCATTGAATACAAGAACAGAGTTCCCAAAGCACACACCAAAGTTAACCCCGCATCCCCAACGAGGACACCCGTTGAATACAGGAGGAGGCCTTCAATCATCAGGCATACCCCTGGAGGCCTTCAAGCTTTTCACGGACATCCCCCTCCTTGACCGTCTCAAGGAGGGAATTCTTCAAAGAGTACCTGCAACAAATATATTAGTGAAAATAATTCTCCATTGCTCCTTCCACGCTTGTCTTGCTTTAAACTTACTCATGATCATGCATTCTTCACACATAGGACGCGTCCTGAACGATTGGGCGCGTCCTGACGCTACGAACTCCACATATTGCTATATCTTCCAAGTATCTCTATTTGCTTTGTCTTGAATGAGAACAAGCTCAACCATCCCAAAGTGTGCATCTCCAGGAGGCAGGACGCGTCCTCCCCTTGTAAAATACACATATTTTCCTTGCTTGGCAACCTTATTACCTGTACAGCTCATCCCATTATTTTTACTTATCAGGGCGCGTCCTGCACCTTGGGCGCGTACTGCGCCTTGGGCGCGTCCTCCTCCTTTCAATATCTTCCTGCTCATCTCTTTACATGACAACCCAAAATACAGCCTACACAATCATGGACGCATCCTACATATACAGGGCGCGTCTTCGCTTCATACAATGTAGACCAAAACCTAATTATTCATCTTCTTGCCCCAATTCAATTCCAATTGACCCGTATTTGACCCGAGATGATCCAATACCAAATTTTGGCTATAACACAATCCATGCACAACCAGCTGCACCGGTCTTCCTTTTTCCTCTAAAATATACATATACTACTTCAAATTCATTAATATATTTATTATAAATATTACATAAAATAATTGCATTTCACTACCAAGTTCTCAATGCAGCTATATATATTTATAGCCTCACTCATCTCTTCCATCTTCATCTACTAGTTGCAAGTAAGTAACCCACGATCTTCTCAATCCTCAAAACAGTTCCCGCATATATATATATATATATATATATTATTCACTCCAAAAAATGAAAATGCAGATAAAGAAATCGAATGCAGCTGGTAGAGCTTGGAACATCTTACGAATAGCCCTTTTGTGGGCAAGGAAAGGTGGTGTTCTAAGAAGACGACTCATGCTTAATTTCCCCAAGTACATTAAAAGTGTTCGCCATCATCACAATGGTGACACACTCAGATACGGAGAACGGCAGCTGTCGTTTGATAACACTCCGGTTATTCATGTCAGGATGCATCGACCTTCTTCCTTGCGATTCAAGTTACCTCATATTCCCTGCATCAATCCTGCACCTGATTTCGACTTTGATTTTGACAACGGAAACGATATTGATGGGTTTTACTACGATGATATTGCGAGAAAGAGTTTTTTAAAGAGTGCGGATGATAATGAAAAAGACGAAGAAGAAGAAGAAGAATACTTTGGTCGTGGTGGTGATGATGATGGGGTATATGCAGATGATGAAAGGGAGGAACAAGCTGCTAGAAATGACATTGATATGAAAGCTGATGAGTTCATAGCCAAGTTCTATAAACAGATGAAGCTGCAGAGACAGATTTCATATCTTCAATATCATGACACAAGCATATCCTCGATCGGTTGACCAAAATTGTGACTAATTTCAACAACAAAATTTCTTCTTTTCAATATATACACAGTACAACAGATTGGTTGGAGAGGCATTTTCCTCAGTTTTGTATATATATACCAGAGGTTATCTATTACTACTGTAATCAATTTCTCCTTGAATAAAAGTGTTTATTTAAATTGTGGTACAACTTTTGCAGAAAAACGATAATGCCCTGAACATGAGAATCAACAGATCAAGAATCAATAGAAACATAGATCAGATTCCGCTATACTAGAGAACAACTCAAAAATCACCACAATATCAATATCTAAATATGTTTCGACCAACCATATAGAAAAAAGCATGGTAAAAAAAACATGTAGAAAAAAGAAAGAAAAATCATGCAACCCAGATTTGTCGTGATGCATATGATCTCCAAAATATAATTTACTTCAAATATTAAATAAACTTTCAAAGTAATACACAAGTTCCCACGCGAATACATGTAGCATTTTGGACAATTCAGATATCAGATATTATACAAAAGTTTCCACGTTGTAGGATTTGTGGACTTGGACTAATCTTTTACCAACACAAATTTGAGCGGTGCAAACGGGCAGAGTCACCCAGCCGATCCCGAATCGAACACGAGTTTGTTCACGAATAATCGAGCTGAGCCGAACTCGAGCTGAGCCGAACTCGAGCCGAGTCGAGTTGTTCACTTATAATTTATGTATATATTTCAACCGACCAATAATAAAATATAATTTATAATTTTATAAGTTGTGTCGAGATCAAATAGTAGCGTTATCTTATAATTATATACGCACACTCACCTACATGACTTGTTTCATAATCTATATGATTTTATTTTTCGCGGCAAGTCTTAATAATATATTCAATCTTATTTTTAAATTATTGAGATATTCGAAAATTTATTATATTTTGATGTGTTACTTAAATTTGGTTTACGTAAATAACAAGTTATTTAATGGTATTTATGAAAATATGAATAACTGGAGATAAATATATAATGATAACAAATGTTTGGCTCGGCCAATTTATTTATCCGATCTCATTTTCTAGTTCAAGACCGGCTCGTTGAGCCGGGTTCACTTGAACAAACCGATCCCGAGTTTTGTTCACGAACAAATATGTTCATTTAGGCCATCTCCAACAGTTTTGATCCAAAATACCAAATTTGGATCACCGATTGATCCAAACTCTGATCCAAATTTCTGACGAACTCCAACAGCATGATACAAATTTTGAAATTATCTTTTTTCATATTATAATACACAAATATTATATTAAACTCTTCATTTTTAAATTTAATTTTTTAACCATTATCAACTATTTATATTATATTTGATAAATTACTTAATTCAAAGACAAAATTTTGACATACATAAAAATAATTTAAAAAATATATACTTAATTTACGAAAAACACATTAATTTCATTAATTAAGATATAAAACATCATTAACATTCATTAATTAATCATAAATTAATTTTAAATCTAATTACTAAAATATATTAATAAAAAAATTATTTTATATTAAACTAAATTTGGATAAATGAATAGTGGTGATCCAAATTTAGATCTGTACTATTCACTGATCACTATTTGGTAGATCTGGCAAATCAGATAATCGGATCGATTCCACTTTCAAATTATGATATAGCTGGAGGTCATTCGAATCGGATCGGATGTGATTCGGTTCAGGTCTAATTCAAATCAAAAGCGGATGAAATTCGGATAAAAATCGGACAAAATTGGATTCGGATTAGGGGTGTAATCGAGCCGAGTCGAGCCGAATACTGCCAGACTCGGCTCGAGCTCGATTAAAATAGTTCAGGCTCGAGATGGAGCTCGACCGAGCCTTTAATTTCAAGTTCGAAGCTCGGCTCGTAAAAGGTTCGGTAGGCTCGAGTTCGGCTCGAAAGATCGAATAATTCACTAAATGTTAACAAAAAATCAAAATATGATCGGTTTGACTCGAGTTCGGCTCTAGTTTGACTCGATAATAAATAAATAATATATAAAAATATTAAATATTTATGTAAAAATATATTTATAAAAAAAAATTGAGGCGCGATAAGGCTCTCGAACCTTACGAGCCGGATAATTTGAAGCTCGAGCTCGGCTCGGTTAAAATTCGAAAAGCTCGAGCTCGAGCTCGAGTTCGGCTCGATTATTTTCGAGCCGAATTCGAATTTTTTATGAGTCGAGCTCGAATAGCACACGAACAGTTTGACTCGTTTACACCCCTAGTTCGGATTAAATTCGGTTCAGATATTTCAGATCATAACTTATCTATTTTTTCATGTTTTGAGACTTAAAAAAAAATATTTTTATTAAATGTAGTACTTTTAATATAATATAATGTACTTTTACATTAATTTATAATTAAATTATTAGATTATCACAAATACAAGATACATTTAAATATGAATTTTACTTATTTCAGATTATATTCAGTTCGGATATTATACGAATCGATTTTGTTTGGTTCCAATTTATAATCAGATCTAGTATTTCAGATCATTTTCGGTTAAATTTTCGGTTCGGGTAATATTCAGATCGGTTTAATTTGGTTTTCGGATAATTATCGGATTATATAATTCGGATCTCGGATCGGATCTCGGATCTATAGATTTCGGTTCGATTTTTCGGATCCAAACCGATTTTGTCAGGGCTATACAGAATTCCGGTTTGGAACTGTACTCGGACCGGACCGGGTCTACCAGTCCAAGACCCGGACCGGACCAAACATACCCGGTCCGGTCCCCAGTCCTTATAATTGAAAAAATCCGGTCTTGGGTCCAGTCCGGTCCAAGACCTGAAAAAATCC
Organism: Apium graveolens; assembly: GCF_009905375.1. NCBI lineage: Eukaryota > Viridiplantae > Streptophyta > Magnoliopsida > Apiales > Apiaceae > Apium > Apium graveolens. The sequence goes on from NC_133648.1 coordinate 292,793,172, forward strand.
GGTCCAGACCTGAATGGACCTGAATTCATATATATAATTATTTATCTTTACTTTATGTCTTATAAAATCATATATAAATATCAAACATTCACCTATATCATCTTTTATTGATCCAAATTAATAGATAATAAATTAATATAATAAAATAAATCGATACTATGCTTTAAATTAATAATTTCGTACTTTATGTGATAAAACATTGATATTCATACACTTAAAAAATAATATTTACTTTTAAAATAATAAAATATGCACTTACTTTTAAATTTTTATTGACGTACCAAGTAACAAACTTTTTAATCTCTATAAATTTAAAAGAAAAATAAAATAAATTTTTTTAAATAAATTTTTTTTAATATAAATATTAATTAAACCAGTCGAAACCGGTCCGGTTCCGGTCCAAACCGGGTTTTTCCGGACCGGTCCGGTCCCAAGACCAGATAGAGTCGGTCCGGTCCTCGATCCTTAATTTTGAAAAATTCTGGTCTTAGGTCCGGTCCGGGTCGATCGGTCCGGTTTTTGACCTTTATGCAGCCCTAACTGTTGGAAGAGAATTTGAGTTAATCTGCCCCAAATAGGGGTGTAATCGAGCCGAGCCGAGTCGAATACTGTCAGGCTCGGCTCGAGCTCGATTAAAATAGCTCGAGCTCGAACTCGACCGAGCCTTTAATTTCAAGTTCGAAGCTCGGCTCGTAAAAGGTTCGGTAGGCTCGAGTTCGGCTCGAAAGCTCGAATAATTCACTCAATGTTAACAAAAATTCAAAATATGATCAGTTCGACTCGAGTTCGGCTCTATTTCGACTCGATAATAAATAAATAATATATAAAAATATTAAATATTTATGTAAAAATATATTTATAATATAAGAAATAAAAATAATTGAGTCTCGATAATACTCGCGAACCTTACGAGCCGGATAATTTGAAGCTCGAGCTCGTTAAAATTCGAAAAGCTCGAGTTCGAGCTCGACTCGATTATTTTCGAGCCGAATTCAAATTTTTTTACGAGCCGAGCTCGAATAGCTCACGATAGGGGTGAGTGCTGTGCGGGCGGTGCGGTTTTTTACTCAAACCGCAAAACAAACCGCATGTGCGGTTTAATCAAATTTCCAAACCGCAATCGCACTGCGTACCCTCAAAAACCGCATATACCACACCACAAAAAATGCGGTGCGGTTCACTGCGATTTATACATTACAAGTTCGAAAATTTTAAATAAATACAAAATTTAAATTAATTAAATTTCCGAATAATATAACAAAGTCGCCAATATTCTTCAATAATACAAATTAGAAATTCTACACTGTAAAGTTTAACGTAGAAGCTTGGTTCGGCAATTAAATGAGTTCACTATTAAATAGTTGGCTTTGTACCATGTGTTTCATTATTTTTGAAGAAACACGAATAGGATGATCACCATGCAACAATTGGTCTTGCAGAAACAAGATGATCACTAAGTAAGTAATCCTAATTTGTTAAATGGAATCAAACTTAATAAATGGAATTATGAAATATAACTATTATATATATATATATATTAAATATTGCGGTGCGGTGCGATTTGAACCGCATTTCAGAAATTTAAAACCACAACCTGCACCGCACCGCGCGGTTTATTAAAAATTCAAACCGCAACCGCACCACAAAAATTAAAAACCGCGTTTTGCGATGCGGATTGGTGCGATGCAGGCGATAATTGCGGTTTGTGCGGTTTTCTGCTCACCCCTAGCTCACCTCACGAACTAGGGGTGAGCGCGGTGCGGGCGGTGTGGTTTTTCCTCAAACCGCAAACCAAACCGCACATGCGGTTTGCTCAAATTTCCAAACCGCAACTGCACCGCGTACCCTCGAAAACCGCATAAACCACACCACGAAAATGCGGTGCGGTGTGGTGCGGTTCACTGCCGTTTATACTTTACAAGTTCAAAAAATTTAAATAAATACAAAACTTAAATTTAATCAAATTTCCGAAAATAGTCTTAGTCAATCAGAATGCAACATCTTAGTTCACTAGTATAAATACTTGGATTTTGGTTTTCCTAGTGAAGAAATACAAACAAGAGATTGTGTAGTCTCTTTTTTATTTGTCAGAAGATCGTGTGATCCATTTGAATTCATTAATGAATTTAACATATAATTCTAACTCAATAAGGATGCTATGGTCATCTGGTGAAATTCATTTTAACTAAGAACATAAAATGATTGTTTATGTTACCCGATAAGAATATAAGTGTGTGTATATATGCGGTTTGAACCGTATTTCAGAAATTTAAAACCACAACCTGCACCGCGTGATTTATTAAAAATTCAAACCGCAACCACACCACGAAAATTAAAAATCACGTTTTGCGGTGTGGTTTGGTGCGGTGCGGGCGGTTTTTGCGGTTTTCTGCTCACCCCTATCACGAACAGTTTGACTCGTTTACACCCTTACCCCAAATTTGGATTTTGGATAATTGTTGGAGTTACATCCCTACAAAATTCAACTGTTACTACTACATTAATGTATATTATTTTCAAATATAGGTGCCCATAACAAGTTTTTTGAAAATGAACCACCTCATTGGTGTCAACAAGCTTAGATGACAAGTGCCAAAATGTTAGTACCACGGATTGCAACTTGATGTCGAGTACAGCAGGACAGTGATGCATTAAAGTTAAAACATTTGAACAAAATAATCAATCATTGCCCATATACAGCTCATTCACTAATCTACATTGCCTGATTGCCAGCCATCCAACTTTTGTAAACACAATGTGAAATAGATTTATCAAAAATGAAGGTTCGGTTCAAATCAGATGAACAAAACTCGTTTTGTTGCACATGTGCTAGCACTGAAATCTGTAGTGTTTTGCAGGATCTCTTTAAGGCTCGGTGATCAAATTTTTCATCGTATACATTCTGTAAGGAAAAGTTTCCAAAATCGTTGTGGATAATTTCAGTCTATTATATCCCAGGTCCTACATCAAAAGTAAAAGATGGTATAAGTTACAAGTCGGACTTTGGATAAACCACATCAAAAGTTTAAATAAGAAGGATCCAACTCTGTACATTCCTATCTTGCAAACTTCGAAAAAAGATGGACTAGACAGGGCCCAAACTACCAAATTGAGCAGGCAACAGATTGTTCTCACATAAATAAAAGGAAGTTACCTCGTAAGCATATTGAGCAATGAGCTTTGGCAGTTAGTTATACACTTCCATTCTGTTGTTGGCTAAGATAATCCCCTAACTGGCCTGTTGCAGCCAATACAAGACCTACACAAACATTTGAGTGTTAAGAAAACTATACAAAGCTGGTGAAGAAAGATAATGCAGGTTATTATCAAAGTTACTACGTAAAACATAAAGCAAACAAATAATTTCTATATAAAATCTTGAGACTTGAACTAAAGCTCTATGCATACATCTGTCTAATTGAAACCATTTTTATCTTCCATGCGTCCAACTTGAAAAACCAGAGTTTAATAAAATTAAAAAGAATATTATCTTATCAAAAGGATTATATGAAAAGATGCACATTTTACAATAAATTCATATATAATGGTAGTGGAACTGATAAATTGGGCTCATTTTGTCCAGTCCAACGTTTGTTATGTATACAAACTTTTAATTACAATGTATATTAAATGCAATTATACACCCAATCATCTTCCAAAGTCTGGAGCTGCAGGGAAATTGTTTAAAAGAATATGTTTAGAAATTTAAATAATAATGAAAATTCCCAAAGCAAAGACTCCATATTCATGGATGGCGTACTTTAAGAAGAATACCAATGATGGAAAGAAATCAACAGAAAAGCATCTATACAATAATTAGCTCCGCGTCAATTCCCCTATCCCAGTTTTTATACCAGAAAAATCACAATCATACCAAAAACTAAATATGTTATTTAGCATGATTATCAAACTGAAATAATAAATCCATCCACGCTGTACCTAGAAATGGAGCTGAAGGCCTTCCAGGGCGTGACTTGAACTCTGGATGGAATTGCACCCCCACATAGAATGGATGATTAGGAAGTTCAACGATCTAAGATGTAAAGGTGGGAAATATTAACTTTAGCATGCAAAAGAAAATACTCAGCCTCGAGTTAGAATTATATCAGCCTCTAAATAAATTTAACAGCTCAAGAAGGCAAAAAACTGATTCCGATTATTAAAATTTTAACACGAAGTACTGATATGATGAATCTCAATCACAAGAAAAAAAAGTCTACATATGACAAACCTCCATTCGCTGACCACTTTCATCCTTCCCCACAAATTTTAAACCAGCATTTTCTAACATGTCAACCATCTCAGGATTTACCTGCACCACACATACCAAATTCAATATAAAGACAAGATCATATGATAATCTACACAGAAAAATACTAGTATTAATTAACCTCATATCTATGCCGATGCCGCTCATCAACATACTCAGGATTATGATACCTAGCAACAAATGAAAATTAGAATTTCAGTACAGCTCTAATTATAAAGAACATGTAACAAAAGAAATTATATGAGCTTAAATATGGGCATGCTTTGCAATCCAGACCAGCATCAACCAACTTTTTAGTTGTAACATTCTCATACATTTAATTAGTTGGAACATGCAAGATATCCTATGGCACTAATTAACCGCGACTAATAACATACAGCTTTGCAGTGATGCATTCAGAGCTCTGGAATAACGTTCGACGAGCACCAAGTCTCATTGTACTTCCCATGTGTGTTCTTGAGCCCTAAATGTCCGGTTAAAAGAAGTCATCAAAAGAATGTAAAAGGCATCTGTCAATGTCATAACCGTCAAGTATCGTCATGAATGGGCATGTACCTCTGGCATAAAAATTACAACAGGATCTGGTGTCTGAGCATCAAATTCCGAACTGTTTGCGCTTTCCAGACCCAACACCTACAAGATGCAGAAGCAATGCAGTTAATCTTAATTCTATATTATCTTTGAGTGAACGTGCTACATAAATAAATATACACATTAAACTCTAACTTACAGATCGAGCAAACTCAATAACAGAAATCTGCATTCCTAAGCAGATCCCAAGATATGGAACTTTATTTTCTCTGGCATAATTAGCAGCCAGTATCATTCCTTTCACCCCACGATCCCCAAATCCACCAGGAACTAACACACATGCTGCACTCTGAAGACACGGATAAAATAACAGTTCAGATCATTAAGAAAATATAATATTTGGGACCTTAACAGCCACCGAACAACACAGCCTTCCCCCACTAATGTCAGAACAATAATGTCTCGTACTCTTGTCCTATTAAGTCTAGTTGTACAAGTTATAAACATTGGAAAACTACAAATCAGCAATTCGAAGGATTATTTACACTTTGCAAACTTTACAGGCTCCACTTCATTATAAATTTGGTATCTGTCCGAAATATACTAATACATACAGTTTTAATTTTTTTTAATTACAACGAGCAAACTGTATAACTAGATACAGAAACTAAAAGTCCAAAAGCTCACCTTTAGAGTCTTCCATGCTGCAGCATGTTGTTCTGGTGTCTGAGTGAGAATAATTAGAAAGTCAGAAATCAATCACATACTAAAAACTGTAACAAAAATATAAAAATCAAGTATCTAGCAAATACTACTAAATTCCTATACCAGTTTGGCACTCTCATCTTCGAGGTCAGAAGCTGCAATCCAATCAACGGACGGCTTCAATGAACAAGCAGTGCATGCATGTAGAAGTGCCTGTCTCAGAATAAATAGAAAAACAGCTAGGTGAAACTAAACAACGTTTTCTAATATATAAATGGAACATATACGCTGAACAACGTATATGCATCAACAGCATAAATTATTCTATAAAAACATCAATATCAAAGCTAACAGTTATATGTATAGCTTTGAGGCACAAATTTTAACATTTTACGTATTAACTTATAATAACTAGTTAAAATATGAAACCACTTAAAAAGTATAAGTTTAATAAAAAGATTGCATCATAATATTCCAGTGTTAAGCATTGTTATTACGAAGGTCGACTAGTCAACACTAAGATAATCGAGCGTCTAGGCTTTTTAAAGCCCCACTACGTGCCGTAATAACACCTTGACAGGAAACTTGGCACCGTGACAACCATGATTATGGTGCACTGTCGACCTATGTGTTATATTTAGAAAGAGATGAATAAGTTTGCTTGAATTTCATTATAACTTATGTGTTTATTTGCTTGGACAAATTTCATATTTGGCATTTGAATGTTATTATGTAATAACTATGCTTAATTTGAACTTTGTTTTCAATCACTTATAATTTTAATTGTTAAATTAATGTGATTAGTTATTTATATACTAAATCTAGTAAAAAAATGTATATAAACAACCTTTCGACTTTTTACGACTACTCAAGCGACTAGTCAACTAGTCTTCTTGAAGGTACTCGAGCATCAAGGCTCGACTTGGCGCTGTGATAACCATGATGGTAAGGGTACAATTGTAAAAAAAGACGATGCTTCAGGTTGTACACATCTACTTGTGCATTATCCATTGTATGCTCTATAAAGTCGATCACTACTTTCGTATACACTTTATGTTATAAAATATATCAATTTAAACCCATCAAAGTTGCAAGAGATATATAATAATTTAGAAAATAAGCCGGCCACAGTTCGATTTGCATACAAATTTGTGGGAGATATCTCAAGAAATGAGAAGAAAACAACTTTAACTCTTTAAGAGTATGGAGTATGCTGATAAATCAATGTGAAATCAGATTATAGATCTGGTATGTAAATTTTGGAAATTGAAATGGACCTTTACAACAGACAAGTAAGAATCTGTAAGGCCAACATATTTCCCAACCATTGCTATCCTCACCTGCAAATAGAGGTTATCATCAAATCAGTTTGTTAAATAAGTAACTCAAAGACACCACTCTACATGATTGATTTCATACTAACAGAATCTTTGAGTCCATCAACTTTCTGAGCCCTGTTGGTCCACTCTTGTAAATTAGGTGGAGTAGCTACACTGAAACAGAAATTTCATCATTAGTTGAATATTGTGCAATCTACATGAGAGTCGTAGATTGTGAATCAACAAGTATCAATGTATCATGTTACCAAATATAAAAAAAGCTTACTTATGCAAGTCCAACTGCGTTAAAATGGCATTATGAGCATTTTGGTTCTGCAACAGAAATACAAACTTAGGAACATCAAAGAACTTCAAAATATGTTAAAAGGCACAAAGCATATAGCACAAGATAATCAGATACTAAAAACGTAAATATGTATAACCTACCTGAAGTAAAAGTGGGATGTGCCAAATGTTTGGAACATCATGAATATTAAGGATATTAGCTACCTGTAAAGATTGAAGATCATGGCCAATTTAACTTTGGAAAATGAAGCATACTTGAGAAGATAGAAAGTTAAAGCAATTTTATGATCAGGAACAAGAATGGTAACGGCTAGATTCAGTAACTTACAGGAACATGGCAAAATTGTGAAAGTTTTTTCTTTGTAGCCTCCAGTAATGGCTGCATCAACATGGGACATAAAACAAACTCATATAAGTATCAAGACACCACAATTAGAATAATTAAAACCCATAACACTGATGTAAGCAAATAGTGATGTTGTGCACTAAATAACAGAATGAAACAAACAGCTATTACAGCACTAAATGAAAGCCCCTTGCTCTACACATCCACTGTTCCACATACATACCACTGCCGATGTTCATCAAATCCCCGTGTGAAAAACTTTCTAGTTTGAATTTGGTTAAAGCCAGATAAAATTGTTTACCAAATATTTTTAATTTTTCTTTTAAAAATCAACAATGCTACATTCAGAAAGGTGTAATACCTTAATCAAGTTTGTTAAGGCTAGGATGATGTATGAAAGAAGAGTTGCATTTAATTAAAAGTTACATGGGTCTAAACCCTTTCAATATGAAATAAATGGAAGTAAACAAACTACTCAATAATAGGACATACCTCGGCAGAACGACATGCTAGAAAATGAGGAGTCAAGCCTAGTGCTCTTAGTTCCCGTACACTGTGTTGTGTAGGTTTAGTTTTCTGCGAACCATACGCATGTGGAAATATATTAAATAATTAATTACTTTAGGACATCTTAGTGACTCAACATCATACATAGGTTATATTTGAGATCAATGCTTTGGAGTATTACTTGCTCTCCTACAACACCCAGTACAGGTACTAGGCTCACATGAATGAGGCAGAAATTATCTTCTCCTGAAGAAAAAGATTAAAGTGTAACATGAATATAGTCAGTATCAACAAACAAAAACCAGGGAGATGACTGCTACTTGATTGAAAGCAGTGATAAAAAATGAAAGGGTATTAGTTCTGCAAGCCTTTTTAGTATGCAAACAATGCATGATTCTGCACAGCCTAATCGAGATAGAGAAGAACTATGAACATAACGCATGAGGTATAAATTTTTTAAATCTATACCTATTTATATTAGAAGTACTGGAGGAAAACGATCGTTAAAAAATATATATCTTTAAGACAGTTCACAGCTCATATTAGTCATATCTAATCATTTCCATAGTATTCAAATTTACAAGTATAGCCAAACTCATTAAGAATTAAAATAAAAACCACTAGCATATCTCAAGAACCAACTAGATGTCAGACAATGACCTATTCAAATAATATTTCACCATGCTGAAGACCATTAAGCAAGAAGGGAAAGAGGAAACCTGTAGGATAACAAAGTTGCACCCAGTTCTAAATGAAAAACCAACAAAAGCTTACCAAGTGAGAAATACAATTGTCGCAGAGCTTCTATGAAGGGCATCGATTCAATATCACCTAATAATTAAGTAAAAAAAGATGTCATATCTCATGAATGAGCTAGAAATTTGGTACAACTTAAAACATTGGTACGTCAAGTATGCTAACTTTAAAAAAGCTCATACAGCCATACCTACAGTACCACCCAATTCTATCACACAAACATCAGCTGAACCCTCTTTTCCATCCACAGGAATAGCAGACACTGACTCGATCCAATTCTTTATTGCATCTGTAATATGTGGGACCACCTAGAATTCAATTTAACATGCAAGAGCACAATGAGCAGCACTATCTTCGAAATGCTCGAAACATGAAATTTCAAATATGTATACATGCAGCACCTGGACAGTTTTTCCAAGATAATCGCCTCTACGTTCCTTGTCAAGGACAGACTATGAGAAACCAAAAGGAACTAATTAGAACTATAAAATTTAGAAAATCACATACATAACTTTCATGTGATGGAGGATTTCGGCACCTGATAAATTTTTCCGGTGGTAATGTTATTGTCTCTAGTAAGTCTTACATCCAAAAAGCGTTCATAGTTACCCAAATCCAAATCAACCTATTGGACCAGCAAAATGACACATTAAATATTATTGCTAAAGCTTGACCGAAAATAGTAAAGCATGAAAACCTATGGCTCACAATGTATCAAATTTCAATTCTGAGTGCACATAACCAGGAAAATATAAAAACATACAGACAACTCTTAAGTGTTAAGCACTTCTATAGTTTATACTAATACAAAGAACAATATGAAAAGTTTTAAAATGTCTTGTAACTATCCAACAAGTGTCATTTTCTTGGATTTATTCGAAACAACTTTTATATATGTTGAATATGTGATTTGAGGCAATTTGACCACCCCGTCATGTCTATCATGTAGCGTAGGTATGAGTGGACACCTTTTATCCTTTATTCAGTGATTAAGAGTAGACTTAAATCATAACTATAAATCGAAGTATTTAGCAAAAAAACTATAAAGTGAAGTTAATATACAAGAAGAAATATGAAGGGTAATATAACCGTAAACAGGTTCTGTTATTTCTGGAATACGTTCAAAAAATATAGTCAATTTTGATCACTGCATAACCACGACTCACAGAAAACAAAAAATAACTATTATTGGATTTTTAACAAAAGAATAAAATTAAATAAATGATGCAAGATAGACATCAATTACTGGAATCTGCTTCCCTGTAGTAGTAAGGTGATTCAAACTTAATAATGCTTATCAAAAAAATGAAAAGAGAACCTCTCCACCATCATCAAGAACGAAAACTTCCCCATGCTCAAAAGGAGACATGGTACCAGCATCTGTGTTCAAGTACGGATCTGTAATAACAAGAAAACACATCACTACAAGACAAACAAGTACACAAAAGATATACCACCCTACAAGTATATAATATGCAAAAAAACACAGTCTATATCAAGTTATACCACAATAATAACAAGTAGACCTTAGAAAATCATAAATCTCTAGCTAAAGTCGAGCAACACACATTAAAATAAAGAAGTGTGTATATATAGATATATATATATATAACATACAAAAACATAGTCTAGATCATGTTAAACCCAAATAACATAAACATAATTTTATAAGCCAATAAAGTGTACTACCAGCACCAATATATAGTCGCAGAAACAGGCCGCCACATAGTGCCCATACATCATGTCACAATACATGAACCACCAAGACATCAAATATCTATAAAAACATACATAATGGCGGAAGCAAACGGGTTAACCCTTGAACTTCAAAATATAGTAAAGAACATTTCTTATTTTAATCCTGCGATAATTCCTTTTCCGCCAGGCTATTAATAATCCTCGATGTGCCACTTAACAATACATATATTATACGATGACTGTCACAACATGCTATTTTCAATTGTCCAATCAATCCAACAAAAAAGACTTTGACAAAGAACTAAAAAAACCAGTGCAAAGTTTATAACTTAATGCCTCAAGACAAAACAGAACTTCATAAAAAACAAAAAATTCTAAAAAAGTGTATGAAGTTAAAAATGTAAATAAACATAAATATACCAATTTTGATAGAGGTAACACGAAGGCCACAAGCTTTAAGAACAACACCAACACTACTAGCAGTAACGCCCTTGCCGAGTCCACTCACTACACCACCCGTAACTAACACGTACTTCATGTCTTTGCTGTTTTCTTCTTGTTGTTGAGAAGCAACAGTTGTGAATGAAAGAGTTTTTGCAAGTGGTTTAGAGAAGAATGATACAGGGGTGAGGCTAAATGCACGCCAAATGTTTGATTTTATGTCCAAGCGGGAAATCAGCATAATAATAATAATTAAAACGGGGCAAATGGGCTTGACGGCGGTCGGGAGGCGGGCGGGCTTGTGTTTGGAATTTATAAGGAGTGTTAAGGAAGAGGATGTTTTACAGGGGTGTTCTTGTCCAAACTCTTTTAAGAAGGTCCTTTGGTTTAGAAAATTTGGTATCATGTATGAATTTTGTTTATTTCAAACTCATACGTGATATTTGGTTCATGATTTTTATTAGCTGATATATGTGAAACCCACCAGGAATCAAATTTGATATCTAGGGAGAGAGGTGGGTATGAAAAAAGGGTATGGAATATCAGATTTTTTTTATTATTCATTTCTAATTCTACGATTAAATACAATTTATGAACAAATATTTTAAATTTGAAATATTATTTAATTTTAAATAAAGTCATAATAATATTTATTTAATGCCAATTCGTAAGATTTAATTTATTAAAAAATAATAAATTATTGTTTAATTGTTTAAATTATATTTTTCTAATTAAATACTTTTTCTAAGTAAAATTTTATTTGTAAATTATGTAAGAAATTACTTTCAATGTACAATGTATACTTACACATAATATAAGAATCAAAACTAAGATCTCAATTATATTTATAATAAAATAGATTCATTTCAGCAACGAACCAAACACATAATATCAAAAATCATTCCTCATCCCGATACCAGTCTAACCCGATTCCTGATTCCAAGTTCACACCGACTTCTGAACCAAACGACCCCTAGTTTTTTCTTCACATACTTTCTCGTCTTTTCTTTTTTCTTTTACACTTTTTTTTGTAAAATTACAGGAAATGTTATTATCCTGGAAATAGAAGAGCTCATAAACATGTGAAAATAGGTAAATAAGTTTTTAAAATAATTAAAATTAAATTGAATTTTAAAATAATTATGGTTCATAAACTGACTAAATTAAAGATGACGTGAGATAACAAATGATCAAATTTAATTCGTGGGCGCATATATATAAATGTGATATTAATTTTTAAGAATCAAGCCTAAATTCTAATAATAAACAAATCACATTACATAATTATGTTAAGACAAACTGTAGCCTTGAAGGAGTTGCCCATTAGATGAGGATTTTACAATACTTTTTTATGAGATTCTTTGTTTTAGATAGCAATGATGTTATTCATTCAGAAGTCATGTGGACTTAGTGGGTAATCTAAAATAGGGTGGCTAATTATAAATACTCGATGTCATGTAATTCTGATTAAGTGAAAGTAAGCTACCAACTGCTAAGTGAAGATACAACATCAATCGCTATCAACATCAACCCACCAACAGTTGATCAAATGACTGTCAACGGCTAAGACAAATCACATAGCCGGTCATAGCGACTGGACATTGGTCAAATCTCGAGTTTGACAAAGTACATGGACTGATGGGAATCTCAGTAAAGAAAATGTAAGCCAAGATAAATTTTACAAGTGATCTTAAATTTTGAAGAAGAAGAAAAATTCCATTTCCATGCATGACAAATTTGAGGGATATTCGAAGCAATATATCAAGATATAATCTAGGCTCATTTTTCAAGTCTCACAGAAAAGAAAATGAAGAAACAATCTTGTTGTACCTCGAAGATTATTTTATGTATTATCTAAAAAGTATTGTAACTTGGTGATTTATAAATCAAGTAGTAGCAGATGTTTCATGCAAGAAATAGGTTTTATATTTTCAGAGAGCTAGAGAGAGAGAGGGAGAGAGAGAGAGAGATCCTTCTCTGAGTGAAACACTGTAAACCGCAGATGTAAGATTACTTTTGTAATGTAACATATTATTTCTTCAAATAAACCTCAGGTGAAAAGTCGAAAAATAAACCACCTAAAAATTTTGAATATCGGTGTTCATATTTCATCTCCCAAGTACAGATTATTTTGAAAATTAAACTAAGTTGATTGTTAGTGGATAACAATTAATATCAGAGCAAGCCTTCAACAAACAGAAGGTCTAAAGGTCTTAAAGTTGATTCAATCAACAATTATGAAGAAGGAGGTAGAAGTCCAGATTCCAGATTTGAACAAATAATTTCTAGATCTGTCTCTCATGGAAGAAGATGATGATTCAGAAATAATCTCATGAAGCAATCAGGTACAACTGATCTCTCTAAGTTTAGTAAGGGTGAATGTCAAGAAACTATCAATGATATATCTTCTGAATTGTACAACTTGCTTGTCACTCTGAAATCTCTTAAAAAGGAAAATAATAGGATTAAAATGCTAATTTCTTGTTATTTGAGAGAAATAACTTATTAGAAACTCAGTTTCTTGATTATGAGAATGATAAGAATGATTGCCTGGATGCTAAAGATGATTTGCTGAGGATATTAAAGAGAGAAAAAAATCTAAAGAGGCAATTGAATCTTGAACAAGAGGTAATTTCTAAATGGAAGGAATGTAGGGGTGTAGCAAACAAATTCACAGATCTTAAAAGTGTTGACTCTTTCTGCGAGGATGCTTGGAAAAGGGAGAAAAAGAAATTTGAACAAGATAATTCTACTGATAACTATGCATCAACAAATAATAATTATCCATTGAAGAAACATAAATTAAGGGAAAAAAATTATTTATTGAAAGAAAGTACCAGTACTTGCAAACTGGATATGTTAATTGAAGATGATGAACCAGTGAGCAAGAGCTCTTTGAAGAGAGAAGGCAGCAAAACCAAAACAGTTGAGTAGAGCAACATAGGATATTTGTCCAACATGAAATTGAAGGATAAGCTTCAATCTAGAATGGGAATCAAGAGGAAGATGAACAAAATGAAAAAATAGGAATTAACAAGCACAACGACTACACCCCTAACAAATTTGTTGCAAGAAAATCATGTGTCAAGTGTGGTGTTGTTAATCATTTATATACTATATGTAAAACTATTTCCATGCATGTCATGTCTATTCCTCCTATACCTATGTTAGGTAATGAATTACACACAAGGGGGGGTGAATGTGTTTTTGTGTTTTTATGTTTTTCTTGAAGTATTTATGGTTTGAACAAAGTAAATGTAAATCTTGCAGTGATATGTGTTAATACTGAAATTTAACAAGCAATAATAGAGAACACAGATCTTTCAAAACTCATAAAATTTTATATTAAAATTAAAAATATTTTGCTACAAAATTTCTAGCCTCTTTGTAAATAAAGAGCTTAACTTCTTCCTTGAGAGAATACAAGATTTTCTTATCTAAATTACTACAACTAACAAAGGACTAGTGTTAACTTTATATCATAGTTAACTACTGGTTTACACAGTGTATAATAAGAGATGCTATTCACTTTAGTAAACTGTCACTTATCATTTCCATTTTAGGAAAAGTATATCTTCCATTTCTTGCTTAGCATATCTTTGCATACTGTGTTAACTTTGATCTTCCTTTGTCAGTTAATCTTTATCCTTGATCTTGCACACTCTTCAAGCTGCTTTTTGTAGACTTGTCAATCCAACTGGTTGGATTGTTTGTTGATTGTTAATATTGGATATTGAACTAGTATGCAATTTGTACTTTGAGATTTTACCTCAAGATCTCCAGTTAGGCATATAGAGAACTTGACATCTCGATAAGTATATTGACTTATCGAGATCCTCTAATCACTCTATTTTTTATTTGACTTGTATAGTTCTCTGAGTTCTCTATAAGAGAATTTGGCTTGTCGAGATCTCTACACTTCATGTCTTCACTTTGGCTTATAGACATCTCTGAGTTCTCTAGTGATATTTGACTTATCGATATCTCAAAGTTCTCTAGTCAAATTTAACTTGTCGATAACTTGGAGTTCTCTTGTGAATTTTTACTTGTCGATATCTCTGAGTTCTCTAGTGAAATTTGACTTGTCGATAACTCAGAGTTCTCTAGTGAATTTTGACTTGTCGATATCTCTGACTTCTCTAGTGAAATTTGACTTGTCGATAACTCAGAGTTCTCTAGTAAATTTTGACTTATCGATAACTCTGAGTTCTCTAGTGAAGAAATGACTTGTCGATATCTCCAATCTTCATTTCTTCAATTTGGCTTGTTGATATCTCTGAGTTCTCTAGTAGCTTTCATGAGTTCTTTATAAGTCATTCTGGAGTTCTCAAATGATTTCTCGAATGACTTCTCTATAACACTAAATCTGTGACTTGTAGAGATCTTGACTTAGAACATTTTTCTCAAAATAGATTTATTCAACTCCAAACTTCTTCATAATTCTTCTGAGGCATGATCTTCTTGATCTTCTTCCAGATAGAATTCTTAGACTTGATACTATTTACAGAAAAAGACTCCAGTCTACTCTTGATCATTTTTACAGACTTTAAATGTTACAATACAAAATACAAACTAAGATTACAATACAACTTACTTAGGGTTGTCAATTTGACTTAGTCTTGTTAAAGTACAGGCATGTCTTGCACAAGAATCTCCCCCAATTTGTGAGAAGATTGCTTAACACAAATTCATGTCTGTTAACAAGACTAACCCCAAGTTATAATAGAAAATAAGACTAATATAAAAATTGACATAATTACATCAATTGTACATTAGATGATTTTGAGCTTGAGTATTTACAAGCATCAGACAAAGATTGGAACTTCTGATTCTTTTCTCATGAGGTCTTTTAAATATACAAGAATTTTAAGTCCTCTATGATTGGAGTCCCTGTTAGAACTTCTATCAAATTGAGTATGTCTTGCTTTGGATAACCATCTAACATTTCAATTTTGATTCTTGAAAATGAGCCAGCTTTTATATTTAGAAATCTTCCATCTTTGGAGATTCTGCTCATCCCTCTTGCTTTGAGTTCTTCTGATCTTTTGATATACATATCAATCTCCTCATCATACCTCCTCTTTTTCTCCTCATATTCTGCTTTACTCCTTGCTCTTCTTTCCTCCCTTGCAATCAACCATTCAACTAGAACATATCTCCATGCTCTTGTAGCAAAATCCTTGTCCTTCAGCAAACTTATCACTCTTTTGATTTCTGTTGGAGAGAGAGTGTCCATCAAATTGCTGCCAAGAAAAGTGAAGGTCCCATCTTGAAAGTAGATTCTCACTTGCTTTAGAGTGACAACCTAGACTCTAACTATTTCCTTAGCCAGTTGTTGAAAATAGTCTTCATCTGAACAACACCAGTTTAAGGTTAAAATTTTCTTGAGAGAGGTTTGGCTTGTGGTGATTGGTATTTTTAAAAAAGAGTTAACAATTTGTCTGTATAGAAATTTGGGCTTAGAGGTTTGAGGTGGTTTGATGTTTGAGATTATTGACTCTGGGTGTTGAGCTAAAGGTTGAGCTAGTTTTGTTTGGATTTTTAGGGTTTGTTGTGGTTCTGAGCCATCATGCTTTTTATTGCTCCTTCTCTCACTTCCTCTTTTCTTCTCATCATCCTTCTTTTCATCCTCCTTTTTCTCTCCTTGACTCTTGTCCTTGCCACCAGTTGCTTTAGAGGCTTGACTTGGATTTGAGCCAGAAGACTTTTGTTTGTCATCCTTCTGCTCATCATCATCCTTATCTTTCCTTAAATTATATTGAGTATTTAGAAACATGGTGTCAGGATTTACAAGATATATGTCCAAGATATTTATCATCTCCACATCCTCATGCTTCTTGTTCCTTTTGTGCTTTAGATCAGACTGCAAGGTCATGATCAGCCTCATGTTTGATTTGATATAATGTTTAGGAACAATGAGATGTCTTCCTTGACGGGTTGTTGGACAAATATAAACTACTCCTTTGTGTGGATATAGACAGGCTTCTGGAAAAGCTGTTATCTGTGCCTTTTTTAGCTCTTGGAGAAGTTGAGTGTCTTCTTGAATAACTGGATTCACTCTGTCAATCATCACATCCAGTTCAGATGCTCTTAAAGTTTAAAGATATGGAATAGTCACCTGGAGACACCCGTCCACACCACCATCATTGATGTTCATGACAATCCTTTTCTCTAGAAAATTATCAACTTTCACCACCACTGCCCTTATGAAATTTATGTTCTTGCTCAAAGCTTTCTTGCAGGCCATATAGTTGTTCTGAAGAGACACTCTCAGTGCTGCAAGAAGGTCATTAAATTCCTGAACTTGATTGGGTCCTTCTGCAGCCCTTTGAAGTCTTTCCTTTCCAACATCAATTTGAGCACTTGAGCTTTGACCAATTTGAATAGGCTCTTTAGCTTTAGATTTAGCATCCCTGGATTGTTGAATCCTAGCCTCAATCTCCCCCTTAGTCTTGGTGACAGGCATGAGTAGGGGAGTTGGAATTTTTGGCCTTATCTATTTAGGAAGTGATGACAGTGGGATGTTGAGCTTCCCCATGATGGCTCCCAAAATAACAGAATTTTGCATTTGGAGATGTTTATGAGAGTCCACCAGGGTCTTGATGTCTCACTGTTTACTTTGGACTAGAGAAGTCAAGGCTTGAACCTGAGCAGTAAAAGAGACATTTGAAGCTTGCAAGTATGAGACTTGTTTTTGATGAGACTGGATTTGAGTATTTGTTGAAGATGAACTGGTAGAGGCTGAGGAGCCAAAAGTTGCTTCCACAACTTGTTTGATTCCATCCATAAGCAAGGCAGAAGGCTCAAATATGCTCTGGTGAAGCTATTCCAGTTTGACCTTTGAGTCATTTGTATTTGTGATTTTCTTCTTTCATGAAGAGAAATGAAGGATTGTTTTAGATTTTTGACCTCCTTTTCAATGGTAGTCAGATCCATCCTTGACATTTAGTCAGCAAAGTGCTTGAACTTGGATATAATCTGTACTTGAGATGGTATAATCTCATCCATTTTCTCCTTCACCGGCTTCCTTATCTTATCTTCATGATCAGTCATCTTGAGTTCTAGAGCTTTACCAAATAGGTGAAAAGCCTTGAGTTGAGCTTTGTAGACCTCAGTTACTGCATCATAAACATCCTGTGGAGTCAAGACCTTGGCATTGCTTCTAAGAATAGTGACATATTTGTTAGAAATATGTTGTGAACTTGATGATAAATCACACAAAATACCTTAGTAGATTTAACTTAGTGAACTTTGTAGCACTCGACGGATGATCAAATATAGTCCGGGCGGATGATTCAATATAGTCCCGACGGATGATGATTTGACATCCATCGAGTGAGTAGTTTATGTAACAATAAGCTTTGTAGCACATTTATGCAAACAACTTTGTGTAGATTCTGTAGTAGCATATGAGTCATGTTAACTACTAGTAGATATGCAGAATAGGTTGATTAATTGTAAATATAAGATGTCTTGTAATTCTGCATAAGTGAAATGGAGTCAAGTGTCAAATAGCTACCCGACGGATGATCAATTCAAATATCTGTTGACAGTGACAATACAGTCACATGCGTTGGGTGTTTGCAAAAGGAATGTGGTAGCCTGTTTAACAGGAAATTGAGAACAAGGAAGCATTACCATTTCCATGCTATTATGAGGATATTCCAAGATGCTGGAATAAAGTACTGAAGTAGCATGGAATTAGACTTGATAGGTTTTGTTTTATTATCCTGTCTTATTACCATGTAAACTTGGTTATATATAAACCAAGTGTAGCTAGTAGAACAAACAACTAAGCAAACACATTTTAGAAGAGAGATAGAAGAAGCTGTAACTGTTAAGAATTTCTCTGTAGTTTGTTTGTTTACTTGTAAAGCAGCTGTGAGCCAATTTGAGCTTTACAGAGTTCTCAAATCGATATATATATATATATATATATATATATATATATATATATATATATATATGGTGGATACATTCAAATCTACCAGAAATTTTTAAAGACTTGTGTTTTTATTACCTTGTGTTTGATTTACTTACTTCCTTATTCCGCACTTTGCAAATCAAAACACTTATATATATATTGAGTTAGAACATTTTTATAAATCTCGAAAATAAGCCAAAATTAAATTCAACCCCCTACTGTAATTATTGTTGTATTGTTAGGGAATAACAATTGGTATCATAGCAAGCTCTTGAAGTACAAAGAGTGTTAAGATCACAACAAACAACAAGATGAACAAGAAGGATGTTGAAGTTGAAATTCCTTTTCTGGATAAAGACAATTATCACCACTGGAAGGTGAAAATGCATCTACATCTTCTTTCTGAAGATGAGGCCTATGTGGACTGCATAGAGAGAGGTCTTCATGTACCAATGAGAGCTGCAACAGGCAATGAACCATCTGTTCCCAAGCCTAGGAATGAATGGTTAGATCCTGATATTGAACAAGTCAGGAAAGACAAGAAGGCCATGAATATATTGTTCAATGGAGTTGATGGTGATATGATTGATAACATCATTAACTTCAAAACAACCAAGGAGGTTTGGGACACTATCCAGATTATTTGTGATGGTACTCAGTAAGTAGGGGAGAATAAGATGCAGCTACTAATTCAGCAATATGAGCACTTCCATTGTGAAGATAGTGAGTCTCTCACTGATATCTTTAGTAGGTTTCAAAAACTACTAAATGCTCTGAAGTTGCATGGAAGAGTCTATCAGACAAAAGACTCTAACCTCAAGTTCCTTAGATCTCTTCCAAAGGAGTGGAAACCAATGACAGTCTCATTGAGAAATTCTCAGGATTACAAGGAGTTTACCTTGGAGAGACTGTATGGCATCCTGAAGACTTATGAGCTTGAAATAGAGCAAGATGGGAGGATGGAGAAAGGAAGGAAGAAAGGAGGGTCCATAGTGCTGGTTGCTGAGTTAGAGAAAGAGAAAGAGATGAAGGTAGAAGTTGTTGAGTCTACTTCAAAGGTCAGTGAGAACAAGGGAAAAGGGCTGATAGCTGAAAATGAAGATCATTTGAGCCAAGATGACATGGATGATATTGATGAGCATTTAGCATTCCTTTCCAGAAGATTTGCCAAGCTCAAGTTCAAAAAGAACTTTGGAGCAGCCAAGCTAAGTAGAAACATGGTGGATAAATCCAAATTCAAATGTTTCAAATGTGGCTTGGCAGGACATTTTGCCAGTGAATGTAGAAAGTCAGATTCCATCAAAAGAAGTTTGAGCATGTTGATTACAAACAAAAATATTTTAAGTTGCTCAAGCAAAAAGAAAGGGCTTTCATTACACAAGAAAATGACTGGGTAGCAGATGGATTGGATGAAGATGAGGATGTAAGCTATGTCAATCTAGCCCTGATAGCCAAGTCTGATGAAACAGGAACAAGTTCTTCAAGTAATCAGGTAATCACCACTAACCTAGCTCATTTATCTAAAGCTGAGTGTAATGATGTTATCAATGACATATCTACAGAATTATATCACTTACGTGTTACACTTAAGTCCCTCACTAAAGAAAATGCTAAAATTAAAGAAAATAATTTGTTGAAAAATTATGAGGAATAATGTGCTAGAGTCTCAGTTTATTGAATTTGAAAAATTGAGAATTGAGTGTAAGATTGCTAAGGATGAATTAACTAAGTCCTTGAAGAAAGAAGAGATTTTAAAGAAGCAGCTTGAACGAGAACAGGAAGTGATTAAATCATGGAAATCATCCAGAGATGTTCATGCTCAAATCACTAAAGTTCAAGGTATTGAGTCCTTCTGTGATGCAGCCTGGAAAAAGAGTAAGGAGAAGATGAAATCCAATTTGGTTGAAGGATTGCTAACAGATGTGGACTCGACGGATGATGAGAATCATCCGTCGGATAATCAAAGGATTATCCGTTCAAGAACAAGAAACCAACTCTGAATTTTCTTCATGTCTTTGGCTGCAAATGTTTTATCTTGAGGAATCAAACTGATCAACATGAGAAGTTTGATGCTAAAGCAGATGA
Source organism: Apium graveolens (assembly GCF_009905375.1). NCBI lineage: Eukaryota > Viridiplantae > Streptophyta > Magnoliopsida > Apiales > Apiaceae > Apium > Apium graveolens. The sequence goes on from NC_133648.1 coordinate 292,814,060, forward strand.
AGGAATTTTTGTTGGATATTATGTGGGAAAAGCATATAGAGTCTACAATCTTAGAACCAACATTGTTATGGAATCAATACATGTTGTTTTTGATGATAAAAAGATTGAATGACTGCAAGATGAAGATTCTCATGAAAGCCTCAAATTTGGTAATGTGGAGATGGTTAGTGATGACAGTGATGATGAATGTGATCAAGAAACAGTGAATAAGGATAATGCAGAAAAATCTATAACTAATGAAGCACATAATTCAACATCTGTCGAGTTGCAAAATGTTTCATCCGTCGGGAGACAATCTGCCTTATCCGTCGGGAGATAATTAGCTTCATCCGTCGGAACACAAAGTGCACCATCCGTCAGGTCATTAAGAGAAGCTGAAAGTCAGAATAGGTCACTTACAAAAAGTTCCCCTTTCTCAAATCAAAGATTTACAAACTCAGGGGGAGTTTCTATTAATCAAAACCCAGTCACACATCAAGACAACAATGAGGCCTTTTCATCTAGAGCTAATCTACCTCAACAAAGAAAATGGACTAATGATCACCCCTTTGAGCTCATCATTGGTGATGCATCTTCTAGAGTTCAAACAAGGAGAGCAACTCAAGAAGAATGTCTATATAGCAGCTTCCTATCTAAGGAAGAACCAAAGAAGGTAGAAGAAGCTTTATTGGATCCTGATTGGATTTTAGCTATGCAGGAGGAGCTAAACCAATTTGAAAGGAATAAAGTATGGAAGCTGGTACCCAAGCCCAAAGGAAAGTGTTAGATATATTTGATAATGTCATGTCTAATATGGTTTATGTTTAGATCTTACTTAAACAGGAAAAATCAGTACTTAACTGAAATCAGCACTTATACTGAAGCCAGAACTTAAGTGATCAGTACTTAAGGTTCAGGAGATATTTATCAGGAGATAATATTAGGACTTAAAGGATACTTTCATATAAGGAAGGCGTCTGATTGAAAGGAAAGAAGATCAAGACAAACGTAAGAAGAGATATGCATGGAGAAGGAATTCTGTGAAGAATGGAATACTTGGAAGTAAAGATAACTGATTGATATATTTTAGGAAGCAGAATTATATTCCATATCAATTAGCGATTATCTTGTAACTGTGTGATATATAAACACAGACATAGGATTTACACTATAAGTGTTATCATTATCGAGAATATTATTCATTGTAACCCTAGCAGCTCTCGTGATATTTGTTCATCACTGAGAGAGGATAATTCTACATTGTAACAGAGTTTAATAAAGTTTGTTTTCTGTTACTTGTGTTCTTTGAATTTGATTTGATTATGCTATACACTGTATTCAATCCCCTTCTACAGTGTGTGTGACCTAACAAGTGGTATCAGAGCCTATCTGTTAACACACAAACAGTTTAAGATCCAAAAACAATCATGTCTGAAGCAGAAACTCCAACCAAGCCCACCAAAACTGAAGAACCCCCAAAGACTCAGATCCATAGTCGATATGAGGCTATTAGAGTTCCCATACTGAAACCATCTGAATATCCCATATGGAAGGTGAGGATGACTATGTTTCTGGAAGCTACAGATCCAGAATATCTTGACAGAATCAATGAAGGACCTCACAAGCCAACAAAGCTCGCTGTTGTAGTTGCAGGTGAAGCAGCAAAGTCTGTACCAAAGGAGAAGAGTGATTACACTGCTGAAGATATAGCATCAATTTCTAAGGATGCTAAGGTACGACACTTGCTGTATAGTGCCATTGATAATGTAATGTCAAACAGGGTAATTAACTGCAAGATTGCAAAGGAGATATGGGATGCCTTAGAGACAAGGTGCCAGGGAACTGATTCGATTAAGAAGAACAGGAAGACAATACTCACTCAAGAGTATGAACACTTTGACTCAAAGCCTAATGAGTCATTGACTGATTTATATGACAGATTTGTCAAACTCTTGAATGATTTGTCACTAGTTGATAAGGAGTATGATCTTGAAGATTCAAACCTTAAATTCCTGTTAGCTCTTCCTAAAAGTTGGGATTTGAAGGCAACAATTATAAGAGACAACTATAATCTTGATGAAATTTATGGGATGCTTAAGACTCATGAACTTGAGATGGAACAAAGAAGCAAGAGGAAAGGAGGAAAGTTGATAAGTGGCATTTTATACCACTTAGAACGTCTTAAAATGGCTTAAATTGGTGTCTTGAAATCAAGTATTTTGTGTATTTGATGCGTTTTTCTAGTGTTTATGTATTTCAGGGTATTAGTTGCATTTCGGAGGAGGAATCATCAAGAATAAGCCTTGGCATGTGTTCACCATTGAGAGAGGAAAAGAACGGGCAGATTACGGCGAAGAAACGGAGCAAGCATGGAATTTTTCCAGTAGGGTCCTGCGCGCCCGCGCAGCAATGCTGAGCGGCCGCGCAGCAGCCTTATGCGCCCGTGCAGAAATGCTGAGCGGCCGCGCAGGGTCGGGGAAAAAGCTGAATTATTTTAGACTTCTACTTCTGTTTGGCTTCCAACTTCTATGTAATCTGAGTTTTATGGGACTATTATATAAGTAGATTTGAGACGTTTTCATAGAGAATAAGAAGGAGATTATGTTTTAGATTGTGTTTTGCAAGAAGTGAAGGAGATAAGGAAGAAGACCGATTTAGCACACTGCAGCGAAGAGGAAGCATATATTCTTGTGATTCTTGTTTCGTTGTAACGTTGGATGCTAGTTTTCTTGCTTTGACTTATTTACTCTTGTGACATACTCTGTTTTAATATAATTAGTTTAGTTATTATTTTCTTGTGTTGTTTATCATGATTTCATATGAACCCATGATGGCGATAAGTTCTATTATGGGCTAATCGTGATCATGGGGTTACAACGGATTTATTATGGAATTCTTTAGTTAATTGTTTAATACTTTAGTGTGTGATGATTGTATGATATCTAGTATTGGTTGTGCGTATTCGTCTTATGTGCGTCGCGAACATATAAGATAGGGTGTTAATCTCTTGTGAAGCGACGGTGGATCTTGAGATTTAGAACTTGCCATGCTAGCATAGGTTCATGTACGTTGTACATGATTAGTGGGTAATTCTAACAGTTTTATTTGCCCTATGTAATCAAAAGGAATAACTTGTGCTTAAATCGTTGTGTTGTCAATTTCTGTAGACATATAGGAACTCAACATAATTGATGACTATTCAACTTCTATCTTAATTGTGGATGCTTGGTAGAATGGTATTAGTACAATGAAAGTTGGCTTTTATCAGTTTCGTGTTATTCGATTAATGTCATCACTGTCACATGCTAAAGGTAATAACAATGGCTATAGAAGGAAGTAATAATGAAGTTGTGATCTCATGAGTGTTTTATTATTGATAAATTGAAGTGTTAGTTAAGTGGTTAATTAAGTAGTTAATTATAGTTAATATTTAATCAACAATTTTAAGTGTTATTATCTTAACATTGAGAAGTAATCATACATTGGTGAGTGAGTTTAATTAGACAATAACTTAGTCTGAGTCTCTGAGGGAACGAACTAGAAAGTATTCTATATTACTTGCGAACGCGTATACTTGCGTGAATATTAGTGGATGTTTTCGCTCTAACAAGTTTTTGGCGCCGCTGCCGGGGACTCGGCGTATTTGTTTAGTTTATGTACTTACCATCATTGGTCATTAGGACTCAGTGATTAGGACGTAGTAGTTAATTACTCTTTTCGGTTGTGTTTCAGGTACTTTAGCAAGCGTTTATGCAAACTCGTTCTCGTGCTCGCAAGAGGACCTTAGATACAGCTGAGGAGAAAGACGAAGTTCTTGATACTCCGGAGAAGTTAGATTTTGAGGATTCGAATTCAGGAATTGAGCAGAAAGAACCAGTAATCATGGGAGATCGTATTGTTCAAGCTGATCCAGCTCTTATGGATTTTTCTCGGCCTAAAATTGATGACATTCAGTCAAGCATCCTTCATCCGGCTATTCAAGCTAACACCTTTGAAATCAAGCCGGGCACTATTCAGATGGTGCAGAATTCTGTTTCTTTTGGAGGAGCGGCAACTGAAGACCCCAACATGCACATAAGGAATTTTGTCGAGATCTGCAGCACTTTTAAGTATAATGGCGTGACTGATGAGGCTATCAAGTTGAGGCTTTTTCCATTCTCACTGAGGGATAAGGCTAAAGACTGGTTACATTCTGAACCAGCTGGGTCAATCACTACGTGGCAAGATCTTGCGCAAAAGTTTCTGGTGAAGTTTTATCCAATGGCAAAGACTGCTGCTATGAGGAGTGCTCTTACTCAGTTTGCGCAGCAACCTACAGAATCTATGTGCGAGGCTTGGGAACGCTACAAGGAAATGTTGAGAAAATGTCCACATCATGGAATGCCGGATTGGATGGTAATCACTGGTTTTTATAATGGTTTGGGGGCCCAATCTCGGCCCATGCTCGATGCAGCAGCTGGAGGCGCCTTATGGGCTAAAAGCTATACTGAGGCGTATAATCTTATCGAGACGATGGCTGCAAATGAGCATCAAAACCCAACTCAGAGGATGACGTCAGGCAAGGTAGCAGGTATTCTGGAAGTTGATGCAGCCACCGCTATTGCAGCCCAGCTCCAAGCGCTATCAATAAAGGTTGATTCTTTGGCTACGTATGGAGTTAATCAAATAGCTATGGTTTGTGAGCTTTGTGCAGGTTCTCATGCTACGGATCAGTGTTCTCTTGTCAACGAATCTGTTCAGTATGTGAATAATTATCAGCGACAACAGCAACCTGTGCCAGCGACCTATCATCCTGACAACAGAAATCATCCAAATTTCAGCTGGGGGAATAATCAGAATGCTATTCAGCCAACATATCAGCAAGGAGTAAGTAAACAGTTTAACCCACCTGGATTCCAGCAACCACAGCAGTATGCTGCAAGGCAATCATATCCTCAACAGGGAAGTGCAGCTGTACCTACTAGTGCTGATTTTGAGGAACTTAAGCTGTTGTGCAAGAGTCAGGCGGTTTCTATCAAGACCTTGGAAAATCAAATCGGTCAATTAGCCAATGCAGTGCTCAATCGTCAACCTGGCACTCTTCCCAGTGACACGGAAGTACCAGGCAGGAAGGAAGCTAAAGAGCAAGTCAAGGCTATTACCTTAAGGTCTGGAAAAGTAGCTGATGCTGAAAAGGCAAAAGAAGTCGAAGCTGAAGTTAGAGATGAAGAATCTAAGCAAAAGGAGAAAGCGGCGGAACCAAAGAAGACTACTGTTGAACACACTCTGCCTGAGGCTAATACAGGGGAGAAACAGCTCTATCCTCCACCACCTTTTCTTAAGAGATTGCAGCAACAAAAGCTGGATAGACAGTTCGGGAAGTTTCTGGAGGTGTTCAAGAAACTTCACATCAATATACCTTTCGCTGAGGCGCTGGAACAAATGCCTAGTTATGCGAAGTTTATGAAGACTATTCTTTCAAGGAAGGTGAAACTGGATGACCTTGAAACCGTTGCTCTCACGGAAGAATGTAGCGCAGTTCTGCAACAAAAGTTACCACCAAAACTGAAAGATCCAGGAAGCTTCACCATTCCTTGCACCATTGGCAATCTAACTTTTGACAAGTGCCTTTGTGATTTGGGAGCAAGCATTAATCTGATGCAGTTGTCGATCTTTAAAAAGCTGGATCTGCCTGATCCAAAACCCACATACATGTCGCTACAATTGGCGGACCGTTCCATTACTTACCCAAGGGGCATAGTTGAGGATGTGCTCGTCAAGGTGGATAAGCTCTTCTTTCCTGCAGATTTTGTTATTCTGGATTTTGAGGAAGATAAGAAGATTCCCATAATCTTGGGGAGGCCTTTCTTGGCTACTGGCCGTACCTTGATAGATGTGCAAAAAGGGGAACTTACTATGCGGGTCCAAGATCAGGATGTGACCTTCAACGTATTCAAGGCAATGAAATTCCCTACAGAAGATGAAGAGTGCTTAAAAGTGGATGTGATTGATTCTGCGGTTACTTCGGAACTCGATCACATGCTAATGTCTAATGCATTGGAAAAGGCCTTAGTGGGGGATTTTGACAGCGATGATGAAGATAGCAACGATCAATTACAATATCTGAACGCTTCTCCATGGAAGCGAAAGCTCGACATACCATTTGAATCTCTTGGTACTTCTGACCTTAAGAATGCTGAAGGGAAGCTCAAACCATCAATAGAGGAAGAACCTACCTTGGAGCTCAAACCATTACCTGAACACTTGAGGTATGCTTTTTTAGGTGATTCATCTACGTTACCTGTTATTATTTCAGCTAACCTTTCAGGTAGTGAGGAAGACAAGCTCTTAAGGATTTTGAGAGAATTCAAATCGGCTATAGGATGGACCATAGCAGACATCAAGGGGATAAGTCCTTCATATTGTATGCATAAAATTCTGTTAGAGGAAGGTAGTAAGCCAACTGTGGAACAGCAGCGAAGACTGAACCCGATCATGAAGGAGGTGGTGAAGAAAGAAATTCTGAAATGGCTAGATGCAGGCATCATTTATCCTATTTCTGACAGCTCGTGGGTGAGCCCCGTGCAATGTGTACCTAAGAAAGGAGGTATCACTGTGGTCGCAAATGAAAAGAATGAGCTCATCCCTACTCGAACAGTTACAGGATGGAGAGTATGCATAGATTATAGAAAATTGAACAGAGCCACAAGGAAGGATCACTTCCCCCTCCCATTCATTGATTAAATGCTTGACAGATTGGCGGGACATGAGTATTTTTGTCTTATGGATGGTTATTCCGGGTATAATCAGATTTGTATTGCACCAGAGGATCAGGAAAAGACTACCTTCACTTGTCCATTTGGCACATTTGCTTTTCGTAGAGTTTCGTTTGGGTTATGTGGCGCCCCAGCCACCTTTCAGAGATGTATGATGGCTATATTCTCTGACATGATTGGAAATAACGTCGAAGTGTTCATGGATGACTTCTCCATCTTTGGACACTCATATGATGAATGTTTGAATAATCTGCGCGCCGTACTCAAAAGATGCGTGGAAACTAATTTGGTGCTTAATTGGGAGAAATGTCATTTTATGGTACGTGAAGGCATTATCCTTGGGCATAAGGTCTCTAGCAAAGGTCTGGAGGTGGACAAGGCCAAGGTGGGAGTCATTGAAAATCTTCCCCCACCTAATTCGGTGAAAGGAATCCGTAGTTTTCTCGGTCATACGGGTTTTTATCGGCGATTCATCAAGGACTTTTCAAAGATATCTAAGCCGTTGTGCAATTTACTTGAGAAAGATGTGCCTTTCAAATTTGATGATGAATGTTTGGCAGCATTCGAGACTCTCAAGGAGAGTTTGATCACGACACCAGTTATTACAGCACCAGATTGGACAGAACCGTTTGAGATGATGTGTGATGCGAGTGACTATGCGGTAGGTGCAGTTCTGGGACAGCGCAAGAAAAATCTCTTCCATGTGGTCTACTATGCGAGTAAGACTTTAAATGGGGCCCAATTGAACTACACCACTACTGAGAAGGAGCTTTTGGCTATAGTCTTTGGCTTTGAGAAATTTCGATCTTATCTGCTTGGTACGAAAGTGACAGTATTCACTGATCATGCAGCTATTCGCTATCTGGTTTCTAAGAAGGATTCGAAGCCGAGACTCATTCGTTGGGTGCTTTTCCTTCAAGAATTTGAGTTAGAGATCAAAGATAGAAAAGGTACCGAGAATCAAGTAGCTGACCATCTCTCTAGGTTGGAGAATCCCGATTCTACTTCACAAGATAAGACGTTAATCAATGAATCTTTTCCGGATGAGCAGTTGTTTGCAATTCAGGAGGAAGAACCATGGTTTGCAGATATTGTAAACTATCTTGTCAGCAATATAATGCCGCTTAATTTGACATCCGCTCAAAAGAAGAAGTTTCTGCATGAGGTGAAGTGGTATATGTGGGATGAACCATATTTGTTTAGACAGGGAGCTGACCAGATCATCAGGAGATGTATCCCGTTCTGTGAGACGGAGGGGATATTACGAGACTGCCATTCCATGGTTTATGGTGGACACTATGGAGGTGAGAAGACGGCAGCTCGTATTCTGTAAGCAGGTTTTTTCTGGCCTACTTTTTTCAAGGATGCTCATCAGTTTGTTTTAAGGTGTGATCGTTGCCAAAGAGTGGGAAATTTGTCAAGAAAGGATGAGATGCCATTAAATATGATGCTTAAAGTCGAGGTCTTTGATGTGTGGGGAATCGATTTCATGGGGCCTTTTATCTCGTCTTGCAATAATCAGTACATCTTGCTGGAAGTCGATTATGTCTCAAAATGGGTCGAAGTTAAAGCTTTACCGACAAATGATGCAAAGGTAGTACTAAATTTTCTTCATAAGCAAATTTTCACAAGGTTTGGAACGCCTCGGGTAATCATAAGTGATGAAGGATCGCATTTTTGCAACCGTAAGTTCACTTCTATGATGCAGCGTTATAATGTGAATCATCGAGTAGCTACTGCCTATCATCCGCAAACAAATGGTCAAGCGGAAGTGTCTAACAGAGAGATAAAGCGCATTCTAGAGAAGGTCGTTTGTCCGTCAAGGAAGGATTGGTCTTTAAAGCTCGATGAAGCTGTTTGGGCTTACAGAACAGCATACAAAACTCCACTTGGGATGTCACCGTTTCAGTTGGTGTACGGTAAGGGATGTCATCTACCGGCGGAACTTGAGCATAAGGCCTACTGGGCATTGAAGAAATTGAACCTGGATTTAGATGCAGCTGGTAAGAAAAGAATGCTTCAGCTTAATGAACTTGATGAATTTCGACTTCAAGCGTACGAGAATAACAAAATGTATAAGGAAAAGGTGAAGAGGTGGCACGATAGGAAGCTATATCCTAAGTTATTTGTGCCAGGGCAACAAGTTCTGTTATTCAACTCTCGGCTCCGACTTTTTCCTGGGAAGTTGAAATCAAGGTGGTCTGGACCTTTTATTGTCAAAACTGTGTTTCCACATGGAGCGGTGGAAATTTTTGAGAATGATTCGGACCAAGCATTCAAGGTTAACGGTCAGCGGTTGAAGCACTACTATGGGGACATGGCAAACCGAGAGGTGGTTAGTGCCATTTTGTTGACTACTTGAGAAAGGTACGGAACGTCAAGCTAATGACGAAAAAGAAGCGCTGCGTGGGAGGCAACCCATGAATTGTTGTTACAGGAACCCTTAGAAGTTAATAACCTATCCAAAAACACAAAAAAATCAGAAAACAGGGGCTGAAATTTTTTTTTCCAGAGACCCTCTGCGCGCCCGCGCAGCTATGCTGAGCGGCCGCGCAGCTTGCTGCGCGCCCGCGCAGAAATGCTGAGCGGCCGCGCAGGGGTCGAGTTCCAGAAATTTTTTTACAGTTCAGAAAAAAAAACAAAAAAAAAAAAACAAAAACACAAAAACCCATCACAGCCCATAAACCCACGAATTCTTTTCCCATTACCCCATGATTTTATCCCTCAACCCCACTCCTAATCTAATTTAACCTACTCCACACCCTATATATACATACACCTATCCTACATATCTCCCACAAACTTCCTACACTTAAACCCTCTCATAAACATCAAAAATCAGTTCTTACACACTTTTATTCACAAATCAATGGCACCCAAGAGAGCACACACTATTGACAACAGCAGCACAGTTCCTACTGCTGATTCATCAAGGGGTACTGCTGCAAGGCCTCGGTTAACTGACAGAGCTGCGGAGGAGGAGTACACTAGGCTGTTGGGGAAGCCGATTCTGAAGGAGAGGGGGTTTTTACCATCAGGGAGGGATGGTGAGTTGTTGCCCATGATTGCAGATAAGGGGTGGATAGCTTTTTGTGAGTCACCCGAAGCAGTACCGATAAGTGTTGTTCGCGAGTTCTACGCGAATGCGAAGGCTGAAAAGAATGGGTTTTCTGTAGTCCGTGGGCTGACGGTTGATTATCATCCTGCGGCGATTCGCCGTATGATTGGACAGCGAGAGAGGAAGCCCGAGGAGGAGAACTGGAATGAAAAGACTGCTGAGGATTTTGACTTGGATTTGATTTGTGCGACTCTCTGTCGACCGGGCACAGTTTGGAACCGCAGTCCAGCCAATAATGAGTATCGTCACTTTCCGGCGATCGCCATGAACATGTATGCCCGTGCATGGAATGCATTTATATGTGCTAATATTTTGCCTTCTTCACATGCACACGAGGTCACAGTTGAGAGAGCACAGTTGTTGTGGGGAATTCTGAATGAGGAATACTATGTGGACCTTGGTGAGTTTATCTACCAAGGAATTCTGAAGTTTTTGAGGGGAGCAAAGCATATAAACATCCCTTATGCATCCACGGTTACGAAGCTATGCCGAGCAGTAAGAGTGAACTGGCCGGCTCATGAGCAGTTGTAGTTGCCAGCAGCTCCGATAGATTCTGGCACTCTGAATGGGATGCAGGAGTGGACCGGTGGTGAGCCTGAGGAGCATGGGCTGGGTTATCGTCTTCCAGGAGGACATCCAGCACGAGGTGCTACTATGGCTAGGCCAGGGCGTGGTGAGGCTGGTTCTTCGAGAGCTCAGGAGGGTGCTGGGATGGGTGATGCCCAGTATAGGAGGCTTTCACGACGGATGGATGCCATGTATGAGACGCAGAGCAGGTTTGCTTAGGAGCTCACTCTTGCGTTAGGGACTGCTTTTCGAGGCCTTGGAGCTGATATCCAGTGGCCAGTTTTTGGTGAGGACTCTGCATACCCGCCGCCTGATACTCCACCCACTGAGGGTGATGATGATGATGACTCCGAGTAGGTATACCCTGTGTTCCTTTCTACTACCTTCACTGGGGACAGTGAAGATTTTAAGTTTGGGGGTGGTAGTTAAGGAATAGTTTGTGTGTGTCATATAGCTGCATATTCATGATAGTTAGTTCATATAGTTGCATAATTTTTGCTATATAGTTTTTTTTATATAGCTTTATTTGTTTGTCATATCATATAGCTCATGCATATACTATGATCCCTTTTGCAATGATTTATCGACTGAATTGTGATATTGATGCGAGTGTAGTGATAGCATTAAAGTGATATTAAGTTGTGTAGGTTGATATGCATGCTAGAAGCATTTGTATTTTCACTAAGTCTTAGAGAATGCTTAAGGGCTAGATTGTTGTTATGATCTGATTATTTTCGAGGATAATCTATTTATTATGCTTAGAATTTGATAATAGGTTCTTAGTGGTAAAGGCATGAAAAAGAAAAAAAAATGGAGTAAAAATGGAATTTGTTGCTAGTTGTGGCTAGGCGTCAAATGGCTAGTAGCCGGCTCGCATGTTATGCGAGTAGTCTAGGGTTGAGCAAGATGGAGCGAAACGCACTTGCTCAGAAAAAAAAAATTTTTTTTTTTGCATAATTGATCAAGAGTGGGCTCTTTGGTATTCGAGTTATTAATTTCTTAGGGGACTTTGTGCCTAGTGACCTAAGGCTTTTAGAGTCTGGGATCCGCTAACCTAACGCTCGTTACATGGATACCATTGTATAAGTCTTTTGTGGACCTCACTCATTGCACGGTCAAATAAGCATTTGAGTTGTAAATAAAAAGCATGATTCCGTAGTAAGCTCCAGAGTTCTTGTAGTGTTGTATATCACTTTGTGCCTAGAATTTTTATTATTTGTATAATCGTAGGATTGCCTTGAGGATAGTCTAGTCATAGTAATTGGTCTAGTTCCGAAGCATATCTGTTAAGCATTTGCACACACCACGTTTCTGGCTGTATGTCCGTTTGCATGAGTTTATTGATCTTTAGTGTCTAACTGCATTCGTTGAGACGTGACAATTTGGTTGGTTAATTGTAGTAAGGGGGATCGTTGCATTTTCATATAGATTGCATTCATGCATATTTTTATTTGTTTTGAGTCTGTGACGCTTGAGGACAAGCATCGATTTAAGTTTGGGGGTGTGATAAGTGGCATTTTATACCACTTAGAACGTCTTAAAATGGCTTAAATTGGTGTCTTGAAATCAAGTATTTTGTGTATTTGATGCGTTTTTCTAGTGTTTATGCATTTCAGGGTATTAGTTGCATTTCGGAGGAGGAATCATCAAGAATAAGCCTTGGCATGTGTTCACCATTGAGAGAGGAAAAGAACGGGCAGATTACGGCGAAGAAACGGAGCAAGCATGGAATTTTTCCAGTAGGGTCCTGCGCGCCCGCGCAGCAATGCTGAGCGGCCGCGCAGCAGCCTTGCGCGCCCGCGCAGAAATGCTGAGCGACCGCGCAGGGTCGGGGAAAAAGCTGAATTATTTTAGACTTCTACTTCTGTTTGGCTTCCAACTTCTATGTAATCTGAGTTTTATGGGACTATTATATAAGTAGATTTGAGACGTTTTCATAGAGAATAAGAAGGAGATTATGTTTTAGATTGTGTTTTGCAAGAAGCGAAGGAGATAAGGAAGAAGACCGATTTAGCACACTGCAGCGAAGAGGAAGCATATATTCTTGTGATTCTTGTTTCGTTGTAACGTTGGATGCTAGTTTTCTTGCTTTGACTTATTTACTCTTGTGACGTACTCTGTTTTAATATAATTAGTTTAGTTATTATTTTCTTGTGTTGTTTATCATGATTTCATATGAACCCATGATGGCGATAAGTTCTATTATGGGCTAATCGTGATCATGGGGTTGCAATGGATTTATTATGGAATTCTTTAGTTAATTGTTTAATACTTTAATGTGTGATGATTGCATGATATCTAGTATTGGTTGTGCGTATTCGTCTTATGTGCGTCGCGAACATATAAGATAGGGTGTTAATCTCTTGTGAAGCGACGGTGGATCTTGAGACTTAGAACTTGCCATGCTAGCATAGGTTCATGTACGTTGTGCATGATTAGTGGGTAATTCTAACAGTTTTATTTGCCCTATGTAATCAAAAGGAATAACTTGTGCTTAAATCGTTGTGTTGTCAATTTCTGTAGACATATAGGAACTCAACATAATTGATGACTATTCAACTTCTATCTTAATTGTGGATGCTTGGTAGAATGGTATTAGTACAATGAAAGTTGGCTTTTATCAGTTTCGTGTTATTCGATTAATGTCATCACTGTCACATGCTAAAGGTAATAACAATGGCTATAGAAGGAAGTAATAATGAAGTTGTGATCTCATAAGTGTTTTATTATTGATAAATTAAAGTGTTAGTTAAGTGGTTAATTAAGTAGTTAATTATAGTTAATATTTAAGCAACAATTTTAAGTGTTATTATCTTAACATTGAGAAGTAATCATACATTGGTGAGTGAGTTTAATTAGACAATAACTTAGTCTGAGTCTCTGAGGGAACGAACTAGAAAGTATTCTATATTACTTGCGAACGCATATACTTGCGTGAATATTAGTGCATGTTTTCGCTCTAACAAAAGTCAAGGACAGTTGCTCTTAAGGCTGAAGAAGAATCCTCCAAGGCAGCTACCTCAAGGAAAGGAAAGGGAAAATCGCTCATCATAAAGTCTGATACTGAGTCATCAAGTTCTGATAGTGATGATGACTCAGAAACTAAAAGCTTGCCTGAGATGGATGCTGATGAAGAGATGATGAAGCTGTGTGCTCTTATGGTGAAAGGAATCACAAGGATTGCATACAGGAAATTCAGAAAGGGAAAGAGGTTTTCTAGGAAAGGTGCAAGTTCTGATAAGAAGAGTTTCAGAAAATCTGAAGGCAAAGGAGGGAAGTCTGACAAAGGAGATTACACAAATGTCAAATGCTATAACTGTGGAGAGAAAGGCCACCTATCTCCTGATTGCAAGAAAGTGAAGAGTGACAAGGGCAAGGCTCTTGTCACAAAGAAGAAAAGCTGGACAGACACTTCAGATTCCGAAAGTGAGGTGAACTATGCCTTGATGACAAATGCTGATAGCAGTCCTGAAGCTGCTGAGTTAAAGGTACCTCAAACTACTTATGCCTTTCATACTGATGACATTAATGAGTTGAGAAGATATCTTAAAACCAAGTTCATTAGTTATAGAGATCAAACTTTAACATGTGAGATTAACTTCTGAAAATCTTGCTTGTAAAAAGAGGAATGATTATTTAGAAAAAGAGTTAGTCATGTTCCATCAAACTCAGAAAGATAGAGATGATGCTTTCTATGTTAGGGATGAAGTACTTAAAATGAATGAATCTTTAAAGACTGAGTTAGAAAAGGAAAGAGAGATTATCAGGACTTTGACTAACTCTGGCAGAACAACTCAGAATTTGTTAAGTAGTGGAAACTGGAAAGAAGGCTTACGTTATGGAGATGATAAGAATGATAAAGGAACTGTAGAAATTAAGCCTACAGTTGTTAAACAAAAGCCAAAGTTAAAACCTGTTAAGTTTGTAGCTGTAAAGTCTAATACTGAGAAATCAGAAGTTAAAGAGGAATTAACTTCTGACAAACTAAAACAGGAAAAGACAACTGAAGTAAACGTAGGCTTAATGACAAAGAAGCAGCTTAAGCATAAGCTGAAAGAAGTTAAGAATGTAAACAAGGTAAAGTCACCTAGCAAAAATAGGAATGGAAAGGAAGGTGTAAATAAAAGCAATGATTATAAGCCTGTTCCTAATGCTCCTAGAAAAACATGTCATAACTATGGAAGTTCTAACCATCTGGCTTCTTTTTGCAGGAAGAATAAGAACATAAACTCCTTACCTTCAAAGTCAGGAGTTAAGAGTCACTCTGTTAGATATAGGCCACAAAATCCTTGTTTTCATTGTGGTAGTTTATGACATTCCATTTATACTTGTAAGGAATATCATAGTTTGTACTATAATTATTATCAAATAAAACCTTCTTTAAAGAAAGTTAGCATTGTTCCTTCTAGTTTAAGTTCTGATACAAAGTCTGATAGTGTAAATGCTGATAAGAAAAATGTTAACATAAACTCTGATGCTAAATCCGCTGCAAATGTTAACAAACCTAATAAGGCCAAAGGATCCAAGCAAGTCTAGGTCCTTAAAACTAATCATTAGTGATCTTTGTGATTGTAGGGCAACGGGAAAAATATCCTAGTTCTGGACAATGGATGCTCAGGACATATGACTGGAAATAAAGCCCTGCTATCAGACTTTGTGGAGAAGGCTGGCCCAAGTGTTTCTTATGGAGATGGCAATATTGGAAAAATACTGGGATATGGCAATATCAATCTTGGGAATGTCATCATTAAAGAAGTAGCTCTGATCTCAGGACTTAAACACAATCTGCTGAGTGTTAGTCAAATCTGTGACATAGGTTATCATGTGGATTTCTTTGAAGAACATTGTGAAGTTGTAAGCAAATCTACACGCAAAGTTGTTCTGAAAGGATACAAGCATGGTAACATTTATGAAGCCAAGCTTTCAACAAGTACTGATGGGTCTGCAATCTATCTGGTGAGTAGAGCATCAATTGAAGAAAGCTGGAATTGGCACAAGAAACTCTCTCATTTAAATTTCAACAATATAAATGAACTAGTCAAGAAAGATCTTGTGAGAGGACTGCCAAAATCAGTATTTGCTCCTGATGGCCTTTGTGATTCATGTGAGAAGGCTAAACAAAGAAAATCTTCATTCAAGAGCAAGACTGAATCATCAATTCTTGAGCCTTATCACCTACTTCATGTAGATCTATTTGGTCCAGTGAATGTCATGTCTATTGCAAAGAAGAAATATGCTATGGTCATAGTGGATGAGTTCACCAGATACACATGGGTGTATTTCTTGCACACAAAAAGTGAAACTGCATCTATCTTGATTGATTATATCAAGCAACTGGATAAATTGGTCAAAGATTCTGTGAAGATCATAAGAAGTGATAATGGCACTGAGTTCAAGAATTTGACAATGGAAGAGTTCTGCAAAGACCATGGAATCAAGCAGGAATTTTTTGCTCCTAGAACTCCACAGCAAAATGGAGTTGTTGAAATAAAGAATAGAATTCTTATTGAAGCTGCACGAACTATGCTTGATGAAGGAAAGCTACCAACCTATTTTTGGGATGAAGCTATGCAAACTGCTTGTTTTACTCACCCTAAACAGTTATCCAAATTTGATTTAAAAGATGATGAAGGAATTTTTGTTGGTATCCACTTTCCACAAAAGCCTTCAGAGTCTATAATTTAAGAACAAGGGTTGTCATGGAATCTATCAATATCTCCTTTGATGATAAGAAGATTACTGGACTTGAAGATTTCAATGATCATGATCAGCTGAGATTTGAAATTAAAGACTTAAATTCTGATACTGAAAATCCTGACAGTCTAAATCCTGATACTGCAAACTCTGATGGGTTAAATTCTGATGTTATTGAAACTGTGGTGACTACACCAAAGGAAGATGCACCTGTGTAGGGGGAGCATACTGAAGATACAACCACATATCAAGAAGCATCAGAACATACAACTGGCTCTTCAAGTTCTGACTCATCAAGTTCTGATAAGCCAAGTTCTGATGATTCTGAAAACTCAATTTCTGAAGGATCCAACTCAGAGAGCATAGTTTCAGGGGGAGCATCAGAAAATGTTGATGAAGATAGCATGGATTGTAATAACCCCAATTTTTGAAAATTTTTGAAACCCTTATGAATAGTGATTTTGCAGATTATGCTGAATGAGAAAACTTTTCATGCCACACTATGTAGGGGTTCTGTTATAGATCTTCTGGGATATTATTAGTACTCTATGTGGTATATAAGTGTATGTAAAGATCGTCAGAATCCAATTCCGAATACTTTGTTTTTTCCCAGAAACCCACCAGATACAGAAAGAAGTGAGTATAAGGTAACAGGATAAATAAGATTTAAATTCAAGGATTTTAAGGGGGGATCATAAAAAGGAATATAAAATATTGAGGAAGGTTTAGGGGAACCCAAGTGATAAGATCCCGGATATGATTCCTCAAACGATAAACAAGAACGAAAGTTAAGCGAACCGTATAACAGATCAGCGGTCATCAGGCAAGCAATTAGGAGTTAATCAAGGAGGTTAGGGATGATGATGTCATCAAACCAACAAGAATAAGACAAGTGTAACAAGATGACCTAAGCTTGATGACCTAAGCATGACAAGTGGGAAGGATTGGTTGGTTGATTGTGAGCCACACATTTTTCACCATGGTAAAAAATTAATTTAATTCCAAGACAAAAGGAAGCAACCAACCAACAAATATCATAACACAAATACAAATTGAAAGTTGACTTTCCCATTTCAAGAAGAAAGCTCTCGGCTAAAACAAACCCAGCAACTTCAAACTGCCATATCTCCTTCAATTCTCACTCAAATGTTGTGTTCTATATCTCGTTGGAAAGATATTGAGATGGCCTACAACTCTTATTCACAAGTCTCTTCCAAATAAGCATGGTAAGACCCTCATTTTTACAGTTCTTTAAATCGGACTTTTAGAAACTTCAAAGCCTAACTTTCTGTTCTTGATTTCTTTGGAAAGATCAAGCTTGTAGGAGGCTCCATAAGGCTTCCTAGTAACTTTCCACCCTCCAAGAAAGGTATAAATCTTCACACCCTTTAGTAATAAGTTTGAATGTTGAAGTTTGGAGATGGTTTGGATGGATGAGTAGTAATTTGAATGATAAGCATGATTCGAGCTTAATTGTTAAGTAGTTTAGTTGAATTTGGAGATGTTATAATATATGATTGGATTGATATCCTTGAGCTTATTATGACTGAAATCAGCAGCATTGATGTGTATCTTGAGTTGTTGTTGATTGGTAGTTGGGTTGATATGATTTGGAATGGTAAAAAATTTGGAAATCGCGTAAACATAGCCGTCGTAATGTCCGATTTACTTTAGACTCGCGAAGGCAGTTGGTAAGACACTCGCGAAGGAACCGCCTTAAAACTCGTAATGGTTAATTTATTAAAAATGGTGGAGCCGAGGGTACTCGAGCGACTTAAGAGAATCAGTAAGCGCAAAGCGAGCGTTAGAGTCTAATTTGGTTAAAGTATAGATTTACAAGTGACTTCGGTTTAATTCCAACTTATATGTTGTTTATAGGTTACCAGACTCGTCCCGAGCCATTTGTAACCCCCTGTCGCTCAGGCAAGTTTTCTACCCGTATAACTGTTGTTGTGATGTATATGTGTATATGCATGATCTTGCGATAAATGCATATTTGTTATTAGCAAATTCTTGCGATATATTGTAGCATGTGATATGGTATATATGCATGCATGTTTCATATTCTTGAATTATATATATCTGTTGGTTCAATGCTTATAGTTGCATAATACCTATGCTAGAAATAAGCAGTAGTTGCGTATACCCTTAGTATAGGGGACCCAGGGTGAACATATTTCTAAACCGGGAGTCGATGTTCCCGAGTATATTATATATATATTTTTTTTATATATATATGGTTATAGTTTTCAAAACTATTAATCGAATAAGGTTTATTCAATAACTTTAACTTTTATTTTATTTAATGAATATTATTACGAATATTAATTCGAGGGCTTATGACTCCTTTTATTTTATTTAATGAATATTATTTGAATATTCATTCGAGGGCTTATGACTCCTTTATATTATTTAATGAATATTATTTGAATATTCATTCGAGGGCTTATGACTCCTTTTATTTTATTTAATGAATATTATTTGAATATTCATTCGAGGGCTTATGACTTCTTTATATTATTTAATGAATATTATTTGAATATTCATTCGAGGGCTTATGACTCCTTTATATTATTTATTGAATATTATTTGAATATTCATTCGAGGGCTTATGACTCAGTTTATATTATTTAATGAATATTATTTGAATATTCATTTGAGGATCTATGACTCCGATTATTTGTTGAAATATATTCTTTATTTTATTAAAGAATAAGGTGTCGATAATCAAACTTATCTTTGATTATTCAAATAAAGATAGTACTTTCGTATAAGTATATCTTTGGTTATTTAATACTCATTTCAAGTATAAGTCTTACAACTTCTACTTCAATTATTTATATAAAGATTATTCTTTATGGGAATATTATTTAAATAATAATATTCAGACATTTTCTAAATATATTGGGACTGATTTACTTCATTAAATCAACATTACTCCAAACACTCTTTAAAGTGTTTTCGAGTCTTCAAAATGATTTTTAAAAGTTAGAGCGGATCCCAAAACTCATTTTTATATTTAAGATCTTCCTTTTAAAGGAGATTTAAATACTCGCTCAAAACCTGAGGGATCCGGCTCTGTGGTGTATTTTATATTCGCAACGAGGTTGCTGTTTTGGTAAATGAATTGATTACTTACCCAACGTTCGGGAAGTGAGTCCATCTATCGAGTCGGCATAAGCAACATGGGCTCAGTGGGCGTCCATGATAGTGTAAGTGGCTCAGTGGGAGTCCATCAAATGCGTAAGTGGCTGAGTGGCAGTCCAGCATAAGGTCCTATTGCGACCAGGGTGATGACCAGTGGGGAATTCATCCATCTACTAGTAGAAAAGGTTACTTATTGGAATCTTTGCCTGATCAGCAAGATATCAGGTTTATGCCAAGGTTTTCTCCTTTCCAAATTCATTGGATATTGCAACTCTGTTTATAATTTTCATAACAGAGGTTTTCAAGGAGTGTATGAAATGTATATATATAGGTGTATATATATCGGGATTTAATGAAGTATCTCGTAACTTCATTATTTATAATGATATTCAAAGATTGAATCTATTCAAATCTTGTCTTGTACTCTCATCTATGTGATGAACTTTTGAACTGATTATAACTTGAACGATGGTAGTTCAAGTAATATTTGGAAAAGATATAAGTATATTGGGGTATCTTGTAACTTCATATTTTCAACTTATATCTAGTTAATGATTATCTTATGCATATCAAAGATTTTCAGAAAAACGTTGAGACAAGGGTAGATATATGAGATCACCTTGCAACGATATTTTTATACAGTTATAAACTGGAACTCTGTGTATATTATGCATGAAAGAGGACTTCCAAGATTTTGAAAAGTATATATGTATATATACTGAATATTTTGCGACTTCATCGTATTAAGATATCAAACTTGGTTCATTTCTTTTAACCAAAACTTTCATGAGTACTATGAGAAGACTCATATATTGTTAATCATTATACATATTATTTTGGTGGGCTTGCTGCTCACCCTTGCTTTCTTTTTTCATCACACAACAACAGATAGAAAAGATGAATAGGACCAAGCTCCCGATTCGCAAGCGGTTAGAAAATGTTCCACAGTCTTCTGGAAGCGTTGATGCCGCCGTAGCTGAGGTAGGAGCTACCAATAGGCTACGTTTTCAACTATTGATGAACCAGACTTATGTATAATATGAATTGTAATAATGGCAAGGAATATGTAAATTTATTCAGAACCTTTTTAAGGTGTAACGGTTTATAATTGTGGAATATAAGGACTTGTGTTATTTTTGAGTGTTCATCTCTGAGACTATAACTTGTGGTGTGTGTATTTATTGTGGGGTCACAGTACAGAGTAGTTGATTATTTATTAAGATTGGGTGTTATTAAGGGAAATGGAACTCGTGACAACCCGGATCCCCGACCCCGGATTTGGGGGTGTTACATGGATCATGGGGGAGCATCCAGTTCTAGAGAAAACCTTCCATCTGCAAGGAAGTGGACTAAATCACATACACCTGACTTAATTATTGGAAATCCTGATGCAGGTGTCAGAACTAGAATATCTACTTCAAGTGAATGTCTCTATTATTCTTTTCTTTCTCAGACTGAACCAAAGAAAGTGGAAGAAGCTCTTCAAGATGCTGATTGGGTGCAAGCAATGCAGGAAGAGTTAAATGAATTTGAAAGAAACAAAGTCTGGACCCTAGTGCCAAGACCAAAGAACAGATCTGTTGTTGGTACAAAGTGGGTGTTCAGAAACAAAACTGATACTGATGGCATAATTACAAGGAATAAAGCAAGGCTGGTTGCAAAATGATATTCTCAACAGGAGGGAATTGATTATGATGAAACATTTGCACCAGTTGCTAGATTGGAAGCCATAAGGATATTTTTGGCTTATGCTGCTCACAAAAAGTTTACTGTCTTTCAAATGGATGTGAAAAGTGCTTTTCTCAATGGAGAGTTGGAAGAGGAAGTATATGTTGAACAACCTCCAGGCTTTGTAGATTCCAAATTTCCAAATCATGACTACAGGCTTGATAAAGCACTTTATGGCCTTAAGCAAGCTCCAAGAGCATGGTATGAGACTTTAGCTCAGTTTCTTATGGAAAGTGGATTTAATAGAGGAACTATTGACAAAACTCTGTTCTACCTCAACCATGGAAAGGACTTACTTTTGGTTCAGATATATGTTGATGATATCATCTTTGGTTATACAAATGACAAACTTTGCAAGAAGTTTGCCAAACTAATGCAGTCAAGATATCAAATGAGTATAATGGGAGAACTTAGCTATTTTCTGGGCCTTCAAGTCAAGCAGAATGAAGAAGGCACTATTTGTCAAACCAAGTACACCAGAAATTTCTGAATAAATTTGGAATGCAAGATTGTTCCAGTGCATCCACTCTCATGGCCACTGCAACAAAATTGGATAAGTATACTGGTAAATCAGTAGATATTACTGATTATAGAGGTATGATTGGCTCTCTACTCTATCTAACTGCTAGTAAACCTGATATCATGTATGCTACCTGTCTTTGTGCGAGATTTTAAGCAGATCCAAGAGAACCTCACTTAACAGCTGTGAAAAGAATTTTCAAGTATCTTAAGGGAACAGCTGATCTAGGATTGTGGTATCCTAGAGAATCAGACTTTCACCTAATAGGTTACTTAGATGCAGATTTAGCAGGGTGCAAAATTGACAGGAAAAGCATAAGTGGAAGCTGCCAATTTCTTGGAGGCAGATTGGTTTCTTGGTTTAGCAAGAAACAAAAGTCAATTTCCACATCAACTGCAGAAGCAGAGTACATTGCTGCAGGAAGCTGTTGTGCACAGATTCTTTGGATGAAGAATCATTTACTGGATTATGGATTAACATATTTTAAAATCCCTATATACTGTGATAATCAAAGTGCTATTACTATGACAGGTAATCCTGTTCAACACTCAATAACAAAGCACATCAGCATAAGGTACCACTTCATAAGGGAACATGTGGATGAAGGTACAGTGGAATTGTACTTTATTCCAATAGATCAACAACTGGCAGATATCTTCACAAAACCACTGTGTGAAGCTACTTTTACAAGATTGGTAAATGAACTTGGAATGGTTTCAGGTTCTTTTTCTAAATTTGTCTAGTTTTTGTTCTGATACATCAGACTTTATGATCAGTATTTACAGATATTATCATCTTTGTGTAGTCCGTGCTTAATTGAAAGTTGCTTAAGTACTGATTGTTGTCTGATGTGAATTTCTAAACTCTGACAGTGATATGAATGTTTCTGTGATTATTCAATCCAATGAGGATAAATATGCTAGATGTTGACCTAGTAGTCTTTAATATACTAACAAATCCCATATTTGAAGTAATTGTTTATGTGCAAATCTGTTGACACAAGCAAATTATGATATTGAGCTTAGTTAAGTTTACTTTATCTATCTTATTACTAAGTCAAAAACTAGAATAATGCTTCTCATCTGTTAAGTTCTGATGTTAGTTAATCTGGTAAATGTACTAAGTGCTGATAAGCCTCACTTATCAAAAGAAAAGGAAAAGAAAAAGAAATAAAAATCAGGTACTCCTTTGAGATCTAGAGCAAAAACTGTGAAAGGGAAGACCCAAATACATTGCTGGTATTAAGTAATATGCATCAGAAAAGCAAAAATAAATATTTTTCTTGGTGACTTTTCACACTCTATGATTATTGGAGAAATACTATGATAATAGCATAAATTCTGATAAGCAGTCGTGACTCACTTACACTGAGAAGCCACTGTAAAATGGAATTTCAAAAGATGCATAAAATGAGCACAAAACAGTTGAGGTGGACTCATGCATGAACTCATTCTAAAGTAGACTTCAGAATCATGACAGATTTTGAGCAAAGTTCTTAGTTATGCCTTATTTTTAAGATGTACTGAAGTGAATCAGACTTTAATCTTTATCTGATATTTAGCTTACTGCACACACATACACTCCATATGAATGATGAAAATTACTGTGGTGATAAATGGTGTTTTAGATGAACGTTTAAGTGTCAGTTACATAAATTCTGAGGACAAGTTATGATGAAAGTTCTGATGATTAAGTTCTGAAGAAACGAAATCAAAATTTGTGTGAAGAACTACAGAAATAGGCATTCATTTTTCGAGTTCAGAAATCATGTTCTGATGACTGTTAAGTTCTGATATAAGTCTAAGTTCTAATATTACACTCTGATTCTTTACTTGACTTATTTGTGGTTAAAATCTGAAACAGTCTTATTTAAAATCAGAATATGTTTGGGTGAGATATTAACAGTCAATATAATTTGGGTTAGTGGTACACGTCTATGCACAGTAATTTTTACTTGTTTCATGTGCGCATTAAATCCTGTTTTACACTTCCAATGGCTGTTTTTATTCTCATCAGTCTAGGGAGATGAGGTAGAATTATTTCTACCTATAACCATTCAATTTTCTTTGCGTCTCTTGGCATTCTATTGACTATTTAAACCAACACTTCATTCCAGCCAGCACATCTCTCATTTTCTCACAAACTTACCCTCTTCACCACAAATGGCTGAGTTTGGATGGTTTTAAAATTATGGCACTGAGACTGTACATGTTTTTCAAAATGGAATTCCAACTTCATACCATATCAACAACATTCCTCATAATCTCTGGATTCAATTTCCAGAGATCATTAAACGTGACCTGTTGACAGTCCAAAGAGATCTACATCTCTGTCATCTCCGACATCAGGAGTGAATCATTCGTCTTGCTGTTCTTTTTATTGAGAGTAGGAAGAAGAAATAATTTATGCTCCCTGTTTCTCTTTACCGTCAGCTTTTTCTGGCTTCTTAGCTTAGGAAAAAAGCTGTTGATGTTAGGATTTGTAGCTTAGGACAATCTTGTACTTTTCAACATGTAATTTGAATTTCATGAAATATATTTGCTAAATATATTAATGAAATTTTATATTTATGCAAGATTTTGTCTCTGAGTCGTTTGATATTCTGATAACATGTTAAATCCTGATACTAACCATATTCTGATGACCTTCAAGCTCTGATACAAATCAAGTTCTGATTCCGACGTGAGAGGATTTATTTACTTGATTTATTTTTGGTTATTCTCTCATTTGTCATATTTTTACAGAATATTGGTCATGCAGTGATAAAAATTTATTAAGTGGGAACAATTTAAAATTTTAAAATAAAACTGAACTACCTTAATTAATGAGATTACTTGGTAAGTGGAACGGTTTTTCCTTGAAAAACTGCATGTGATAAGTAATGATTACTGAATACACGTGCCCATTAATTATCTTTTACTGCTGCATGTCTGACAGGTGTCCCAACGGTTACTTTTTCTACCGTGTATAAGTAAAAGAGAGAAAAGATTGTACAATCTTTTATTTACTTTCACATTATATCTCTCTCTCTCTCTCTTTACTTCTATTCTCTCTCATCTATTGACGATTTTTCATACAGACATTTTCTCAAACACCTTACAGGCAACTTTCTTTCTCACAAATTCTCATGGCACCCAAGGACATAATCTTCGATGGAGCAACGTTTGTTCCCAATAACTTCTCTGCTATTCTTAGCAAGTCAGAAGCACCCTCTGAACTTCATTTCATTCAGGACTTTCTTGCTAGTTCTGATATTGGGTATGCTTTGACTCAACCCGAAGCAGTTTCTGGTACTCAAGTACTGGAGTTCTGGAGAAGCGGTGTGTATGATGATGGTGGTGCTCAAGGGTCCCCAAGTATCATTTTTTCATCTGGGGAGGATGAGTATGTTGTGACTTTGTCTACGGTTTGACAAGCACTGCAGCTACCTGAGAACTTTGTTTACTCTACTTTTGACGAGCCAGTTCTTCAAAACATGATGGCCAGTCTGGGATATGAAAGAACATTGGCAAAGCTGGGCCAGTTGAAGAGATCTTTCATTAGGAGGGAATGGAGTTTCTTTTTTGATTGCATAACTAAAGCCTTTGCAAACAAATGTTCCAATTTTTATCCAATTCCTATATTCAGCCAACAAATTGGATATGCTCTCATAAATCAAACTGATTTTGACTATGCAAGTGTTGTCTTAGGTTTTATTGGGGACAGAATGAATGAAGATAGATCTACTGTTTATTTTGCTAGATTCTGTTAGTTTATTTATAGTTTCTGTTGTGATAATAAGCCCCAAGGTTATGGTGAATTAACTTCATCATTCAAAATAGCTAAAAGAGCTTTTACTGACTTATTATCTACTGATTATAAGAAGGCTGTGTTCAGACCCCTCTTAATTCCTTTATCTGTCAAACAAGCCTTAATAACCTATGATCCTTTTAAGTACACTGCATTATATCCTGATGTTCAACCATCTGAACCTCATACATCAGCACCTACCACCTCTACTCAACCACCAAAAACTTCTCAACCTCAACCATCAGACCCTACTGTAATAACCCCAAAATTTTGAACTTTTTGTAACCCTTATGAATAGTGTTTTTGCTGATATTTCTGAATAAGAAAACTTTTCATGCCACTCTATGTAGGGGTTCTTATATGGATATTTTGAGATTTTATTGGTACTCTATATGATATATAAGTGTATGTAAAGATCGTCAGAATCCAAATTCGAACACTATGATTTTTCCCGAAAATCCACCAAATACCGAAAGAATTGAGTATAAGGTAACAAAATAAAAAGGATTTAAATTAAAAGATTATAAGAGAGGATCATAAAAGGAATTTAATGTATTGAGGAAGGTTAAGGGAACCCAAGTAATAAGATCCCGGTTATGATCCCTCAAACGATAAACGAAAACGAAAGTTAAGCGAACCGTATAACAGATCAGCGGTCATTAGCCAAGTAATTAGAAGCTAATCAAAGAGGTTAGTGATGATGAGGTCATCAAACCAATAAGAAGAGGGCAAGTAAGGGATGATGACATAACAAGGTGACATAAGCATGACATAAGGGGGAAGGAGGTGTGGTTGATTTAAAACCACACAAAGTTCATGGTTAAAAAGGTAATTAACCAAAATCAAGCTAAAAACAACCAACCAACAATCATTTCACCCAAAACACAAAATCATTTCTTTCTTCAACAAAGGAGCTCTCGGCTTTTTCTTCTTTTCAAAGAAAGAAAAATCAAAATCCTAGTTCCAAGCTTTGTTAAATCACAAGGTAATTATCCAAGACTCCTTATGCATAGCTATGGCTATCCTATAAGTTTAAGCCTCCAATTCATTCTCAATCTCTTCCAAGAAATCAATGAAGAAGATAATAAATAGTGATTTCAAGATTTTTAACTTGATTTTCTTTGTTTTTCCTTTAAGATCCAAGCATCCCTAAGATATCTCAAGGCTTCTTAAGGCTTCCTAGCTACTCAAATCACTTCAAGGAAGGTATAACATCTCCAAACCCTAACTTTACTTTGTATATTAGGATGGTTTTGATTGTTATGGTAAAAGAGAATCTTGATGCTTGTATGTTTAGAGTTTGGGAGGGAGTTGTAGTGAATTGGATGTTGAAATCTTGTTGATTAGTTAAAGGACTTAAGTATAGTTTTAAATTCAAGTTTAAGAATAAGTATAAATTATTAATGTTAAGTTGTTGGGGCTGTTATGATGAAGTATGGAGGGAGTTTTGATTGGGTTGTGATTGTGGATTGATTGTGGGTTGGATTGGAGTGTTTTAAATTGGGAAATCGCGTAAACATAGCCGTCGTAATGTCCGATTTACTTTAGGCTGTTTTGTTCTTAACATTAGGACCCGAGAACTCCCTGCTAGGTTTTGACCATTGCATATTAGATAGTTCATGTTACGAGCTTCGTTTTGATATGTGGTTCGTTTGATTCCGATGTACGGTTTAGGAGAAACGGCCGTTTTAAGTAACGACGTTTCGCGAACTAACCATTACCCCTCGCCTTACTTTGAAACATAGGTTAAAGACCTTAAAGGACTAATTGGAGCATGAACCATTTATGTAAAGTGTAATAGGCAGTTGGTAAGACACTCGCGAAAGAATCGCCTTAAAACTCCTAATGGTTAATTTATTAAAAATGGTGGAGCCGAGGGTACTCGAGCGACTTAAGTGAATCGTTAAGCGCGAAGCGAGCGTTAGAGTCTAAATTGGTTAAAGTATAGAATTATAAGTGACTTTGGTTTAATTCCAACTTATATGTTGTTTATAGGTTACCAGACTCGTCCCAAGCCAATTGTAACCCCCAGTCGCTCAGGCAAGTTTTCTGCCCGTTATACTGTTGTTGTGATGTAAATATGTGTATATGCATTATCTTGTGATAAGTGCATGTTTGTTATTAGCAAATCTTGCGATATATTGGAGCATGTGATATGGTATATATGCATGTCTGTTTCGTAATCTTGTTATATATTGTTTATTCAATTACTTATAAGTTGCATAATACCTATGCTAGAGATAAGCAGTAGTTGCGTATACCCTTAGTATAGGGGACCCAAAGGTGAACATATTTCTAAACCGGGAGTCGATGTTCCCGAGTATAATATATATATATTTATATTTATATATATATCAATAGTTTTTAAAACTATTAATCGAATAAGGTTTATTCGATAAGTTTATATTATTTAATGAATATTATTTTGAATATTCATTCGAGGACTTATGACTCCTTTTATTTTATTTTATTTAATGAATATTATTTCGAATATTCATTCGAGGGCTTATGACTCAGTTTATATTATTTAATGCATATTATTTGAATATTCATTTGAGGACCTATGACTCCCATTATTTGCTGAGATATATACTTTATTTTATTAAAGAATAATGTTTCGATAATCAAACTTATTTTCGATTATTCAAATAAAGATCGTACTTTCGTATAAGCATAACTTTGGTTATTTATTATTCATTTCAAGTATCAGTTTTTAAAACATTTACTTCAATTATTTTTATAAGGATTATCCTTATGGGAATATTATTTAAATAATAATATTCAGATATTTTCTAATATATTGGGACTGATTTATTTTATTAAATCAGCATTACTCCAAACATTCTTAAAAATGTTTTCGAGTCTTCAAAATGTTTTTTAAAATTTAGAGCGGATCCCAAAACTCATTTTTATATTTAAGATCTTCCTTTCAAGGGGATTTAAATACTCGCTCAAAACCTGAGGAATCCGGCTATGTGGTGTATTTTATATTCGCAACTTGGTTGCTGTTTTGAGACATCAATTTGATTACTTGCCCAATGTTCGGGAAGTAATTCCATCTGATTGAGTCGGCATAAGCGACAGGCCGGGGTACGGTCTATGAAGGTGTAAGTGGCTGGGTAATAGTCCATCCACGCGTGAGTGGCCGGGTAACGGTCTAGCGCGAGGTCCGAATGCGACCAGGGTGATGACCGGCGAGGAATTCATCCATCTACAGTAGAAAAGGTCACTTATTGGTATCTTTGCCTGATCAGCAAGATATCGGGTTTATGCCACAATTCTTTTCCTTTCCAAAAATTCATTGGATATTACAAACTCTGTTCATACTTTACATGATAGAGGTCTTCAGGAAATGTATAAAGAGATATATATGCGGATATATATATCGGGACTTAATGAAGTATCTCATAACTTCATTTCATTCAATAATATTTCAAAGATTTAATCTATTCAAATCTTGTCTTGTAGTCTTATCTATGTGATGAACTGTTGAAAGCTCATTATACTTTGAACAGTGGTAGTTCAAGTAGCTTTATAAATGATATAAGTATAGTGAAGTATTTGGTAACTTCATCCCTTGTTTTTGCTTATATCTAGTAAGTAATTATCTTACACTTGATAAAGGATTTTAGTAAGTTATTCATTTAGATACTTGCATTATTGTTTACACTATATATTATCTTGCGAGCTGTAATGCTCACTCTTGCTTTATTTCTTCATCACACAACAACAGTTAGGAAAGATGGCCAGACTCAAGCAGACCCAGCGCAAGAGCGTGGGAAGCGCCCCGCGCCTTCCCGTTGAGATCATAGCTGCTATAGCTGCAGAGGTAGATCTATCTGTAGATCAGACCTTCTACTTTTGGGAACCAAATATTGTATAATTATAACTTGTGGGAGATAATGGCAATTAACTGTAAACTTATCAAGTAATCATTTTGGGTTGTAATAACTTTTAAATTATGGATTCAAGGACTTGTACTTATTTCAATTTAATCTCTGAGACTATAACAGGTTGTGGTGTGTGTTAGTGTGGGGTCACATCATGAGATTCTTTATTATTAATTAAGTTAAGTGATATTGTGGGGAGAAAGACTGTGACGACCCGGATCCCCGACCCCGGATCTGGGGGTGTTACAGAAATGGTATCAGAGCTAAGCGTTATAAACCTCAGAGATGATGCGACGATATAATAATAAACTCACAAAGATAATAAGAACTCTTGCCAAGTTCATGGTCGGACTACTTAAAGTAGCGCTGACAGTTAAAACCCTTACGGGAACCCTTATAAGTATCATGATAGTAACTTAGCTCGTTTAATGTGTAGGCGCATGAGATAGAGGACCCTGAGATGTTCGAGCATGAGCATGATGAGGCACTGCTAGATGCCGAGGATCAGGAGGAGCCTGAGATGGAGGAGGATGAGGAGGACCCCTCAGAGGAGTCAGAGACAGAGGTCATTGCTATTTCAGATGAGGAGGACCCGGATGAGGTCCCAGTAGCTGAGGAGCGTATCGGAGCTATGGTAGTGTACACTGGTACCCCTTTACCCACACTCCCGGTGGTCACAGCTCCTACCCCTCCACCACTATCTTGGATCCCCTATGATGACAGCTCAGAGACCCATACTTCCGAGCCTAGGCAGACCGAGGAGGCACCCCCAGCGGCTCCGGATTCACCACCTCTCGACCCTGCCCATAGGTAGTCTTTGTTAGCCCACGGCTATGTTCAGGATGTACTGAGGACCCGAGTGGCTGTTGCTGAGGCCCGGCTGGATGAGGCCAGGAGGGAGTTGGATGCGGAGTGGGCGGGTAGGCGTACCCGAGCTTATGAGACTAGGGCTGCTATACCCCGATCCTTGAGGAGGGAGCTGACGGGGATAGAGCTCACGTCCCGAGCGAGACTCAGATCGCTTCAGGGGGACAGGCATGGTAGGATCTCCAGACGGCAGGTCGACTATATCTTCCGTCGTGTGATGGAAAGGGTATGGGAGCTGACCCGCTCCGGTGTGTGATTCAGGACTGATGATGGGATAGTCTAGTTGTCTAGTTAGTCGAGGCCTTAGTAAGAGCCAATTTTCTGGGATAGTTGACTTGTATATAACATCCCTTTTTCTGACTAGACAGATAGACTATTGTGTATCACTTTTGGGACAGATGGCTGTAGCACTGTTGTACTTTTGACCAGATCAAACTATGTATTTCTCGCATTATGTATATATTTGTTTCCTTTCAGTTCAGTTCCTTAGTGACGAGATCACTGTTTTTATCATTGTTATTACTGCACTTCTTATTAGAACTGTCATAATATAATAGAATTGCGAGATACATTCTCCCCATTATAGAACTGTGCAAGGCACAATGTTGTGTATGATTGTGACCTAATATTGAATTTCCCAAATATTTATCAGTATCATGCCGCCAAGAAAGATTGGAACTAGGGCGAACCCTGGATCTGAGGACCAGGGAAGCCATAACCAGGATGATAGGAACCAGGAACACAGTGAAGAGGAAGATGAGGATTATGTTGAACATGATGACTCCCTGTATGAAGAGGAGGAGGAAACATATGATGTTGAGGGATTTGAGATAGAGGCTGAAGAAGGAGAAACTGAGGTTGAACAACCAGTACCAAACCCAGGCATGGATCCCATGGGCTAGTTCATGTAACTACTAAGGTAGAACTTGGAACGTCAACCCAACCCACCCCCTCAAGGAAATAACAATGCTGTGGCAAACTCTTTCAGGGCTTTTAAGTCCCTTAAGCCCCCTGAGTTCCACGGATCAGCCGACCCAGTTGAGGCAAGGGCATGGCTAAAGGAAATGGAGAAATCCTTTGAGATTCTGAGTACCGATGAGGCACAGAAGACTGTATTTGCTACCTACCTTCTGAAAGGAGAGGCCAACTACTGGTGGGAGGCTAAGAAAAACATGGAGACAGATGCTATCATAACCTGGGAGAGGTTCAGTCAGTTGTTTTTGGGAAAGTATTTCCCGAGGTTTATGGAGAACCAGATGGAGCTCAAGTTCTTGGAGCTAAAGCAGAATAACTTATCCGTAGCAGAGTACGAAGCAAAATTTACTGAGTTATCAAAGTTTGTGCCAGAGTTTGTGAGCACCGAGGAAAAGAAAGCTAGGAGGTTTCAGCAGGGACTGAAACCGTGGATTCAGAATAGGGTGGCAATCCTTGAGCTTACTGATTATGCCACTCTGGTGCAAAAGGCAACAATTGTAGAAGCCAGAAGTGAACAGATGCAGAAGGAAAGAGAGAAGAAGGGAATAAAGAGGAAAAGTATGAGCATGGGTGGAGGTTCCGCAGGAGGGAGCTTCCCAACTAGATTTAATCGAGGAGCAGTGTCCCTACCGGGAAAGAGTACTGGGTTTAAGCGGCCAATGGGTGTGAATGTGAGCCAGAGCGGCCAAAAGTCAGGAAGGTCCTATTCCAACCAGTCTCGACCCCCATTACCAGCCTGTAACACTTGTGGTAGGATGCATTCTGAGGAATGTAAGGGGAAGCCAGTAACCTGCTTTAAGTGTGATCGAGAGGGTCACTAATCTAACAAGTGTACTTCGCAACCCCCTAGTGTCAGCCCGACCACCATCTGTTATCAGTGTGGAAGACCAGGCCACATGAGAAGGGAATGCACAGGGAATAAACCAGCAGCTTCAGGAGAAAGCATGGCTGCTTCTAATAAGCCACCTACTGCGAGGACTTTCAACATGACAGTCCAGGATGCTATGAAAGACTCAGATGTCATAGCAGGTACCCTTTCTCTAAATTCAGCTAGTGCAAATGTTTTATTTGATTCAGGAGTAACTAAATCTTTTATATCAAGAGACTTTGCGCGTAAATTAAGACTCAAGGCTGAACCCTTGATAGAACCCTTACAAGTAGAAATAGCCAATCATGAAGTTATTCCTGTTAACAAGATTCACCCCGCCTGTGAGTTAGGCATAGGGGAACAATCTTTTAGTGTTGATCTGATTCCTTTTAAATTAGGGGAGTTCGATGTAATTTTGGGAATGGACTGGATATCTAGCAATGATGCTCAGATAGACTGTAAGGGGAAGAAAGTTAAGTTAAATGTCCCAGGAAAGAAAGAAGTCATATTTAGAGGAAAGAGGCAGACGTAGAAATTTTTGACTATGGCCCAGGCCAAAAGGATGTTACGAAAAGGAAATGAGGCTTACCTAGCCTATGTGGTGGACACGCAGAAGGAGGTGCCCAACTTACAAGATATTCCGGTAGTCAAAGAATTTGAAGATGTATTCCCACAAGACCTTCCGGGATTACCACCCGATAGAGTGATTGAATTTGCTATTGAGTTGGCTCCAGGGACGGCGCCAGTTTCAAAGGCACCTTACCGGTTAGCCCCATTAGAAATGAAGGAATTAGCTACCCAATTGCAGGAACTCTTGGATAAGGGTATGACCAGACCCAGTGTGTCTCCGTGGGGAGCACCAGTGTTATTTGTTAAGAAAAAGGATGAGAGCATGAGGCTATGCATCGACTATCGAGAGTTGAATAAGCTAACCATAAAGAACAGGTACCCGTTACCTAGAATAGACGATCTGTTCGACCAGCTAAAGGATGCTGTTTATTTTTCCAAGATTGACCTGAGAACTGGATATCACCAGCTAAAGATTAAACCCGAAGATATTTCCAAGATCGCGTTCCGTACCAGGTATGGGCACTATGAGTTCTTGGTAATGTCCTTTGGATTAACCAACGCCCCAGCGGCTTTCATGGATTTAATGAACAGACTATTTAAGAAGTACTTGGACAAGTGTCTGATAGTTTTTATCGATGATATTTTAATCTACTCAAGGACTGAGGCAGAACATGCAGAGCATTTGAGGATAGCTCTAGGAATACTCAGAGAGGAACAGTTATTTGCCAAATTCTCGAAGTGTGAATTCTGGTGGAATGAAGTACAGTTTTTAGGTCATGTGATCAATAAAGAAGAAGTATTGGTCGACCCCTCCAAGATAGAGGCGGTCTCAAATTGGGAAAGGCCAACCACACCCACAGAGGTAAGGAGTTTCATAGGATTGGCCGGCTACTATCGTAGATTTATACATGACTTTACGAAGATCGCAGCCCCTTTGACACGACTTACTCGTAAGACAGAGAAGTTTGAATGGACGGAAAAATGCGAGAACAGTTTTCAGGAATTAAAAAAGAGGTTGGTAATAGCCGCGGTGTTGGCATTGCCAGACAGAAAAGGAGATTTTGTGATATATAGTGACGCGTCACACAAAGGATTAAGGTGTGTGTTTATGCAACACGGTAAAGTGATTGCGTATGCGTCGAGACATCTGAAGGAATACGAGATTAGATATCCTACTCATGACCTTGAGCTCACAACAATAGTTTTTGCCCTAAAAATTTGGAGGCACTACTTGTATGGAGAGAAGTGCGAGATTTTCACAGACCATAAGAGCCTCAAGTACATATTTACGCAGAAAGAGCTCAACATGCGCTAGAGGAGATGGTTAGAGCTAATCAAGGACTATGATTGTGAGATTCTCTATCATCCGGGGAAAGCCAATGTGGTGGCTGATGCCCTTAGTAGAAAGGAAAGACTTAGAATGATAATGACTTCGGAAGAATTGATAAAGGATTTCGAGAAAATGGAAATAGAAGTAAAGGTAACCGGAACCGGAACTGAAAAACTGTTTGAGATCTCAATGCAGCCAGAGTTATTGGAAAAGATCAGATTGTGCCAAGAGAAAGTAATGAATGAAGGCAGAGAGTCAATGACTGGAGAAGAGATCCATACTGAGAAAGATGATAAAGGGATAATGAGGTACTCCTACCGGATTTGGGTTCCAAACGTTCGAGAGCTTAAAGACGAGATTTTGGATGAAAGCCATAGTTCAAGGTATTCCATTCACCCGGGAAGCACCAAAATGTATAGGGATTTGAAAGAGTATTACTGGTGGCCCAACATGAAGAGGGACGTAGCAGAATGGGTAAGCAAATGTTTGACTTGCCAAAGAGTAAAGGCAGAGCACCAGAGACCCAGTGGACTTTTACGACCCCTGGAGATTCCCGAATGGAAATGGGAACAGATAGCCATGGATTTTGTTGTCGGTTTACCAAGGACGAAAGCCAACCATGATGCCATATGGGTGATTATAGATCGACTGACAAAGTCAGCTCATTTTATTCCTATCAATGAGAGATACACAGTCGATAGACTGGTGGACATCTACCTTAAGGAAATAGTGACGCGGCATGGAGTCCCAGCGTCCATTGTCTCAGACCGAGACCCCAGGTTCAACTCCAGATTTTGGAGGAGCTTTCAAGAATGTGCGGGGACCAAGTTAAATATGAGTACCGCTTACCATCCCCAGATGGATGGGCAGAGTGAAAGGACCATCCAGACACTAGAGGATATGTTGAGAGTCTGTGCAATAGACTTTAAAGGAAGTTTGGATGATCACTTGCCGTTGATCGAGTTTTCTTATAACAATAGCTTTCATGCTAGCATCGGAATGCCGCCTTATGAGGCCCAGTACGGAAGAAGGTGTCGATCTCCTTTATACTGGGATGAAGTAGGGGAACGGAAGATGCTCGGACCCGAAGTGGTCCAAAGGACCAAAGACATAGTAGATCTTATCAGAGGGCGGCTGGTAGCAGCCCAAGACAGACAGAAGAAATATGCAGACCTAGCCCGAAAGGACAAGGAGTATGAAGTAGGGGACTTAGTACTACTAAAAGTATCCCCTTGGAAGGGGTTAATGAGATTCGAAAAGAAAGGAAAACTAAGCCCAAGATACATTGGACCTTTTGAGATACTAAGACGGATTGGGAAGTTGGCTTACGAGCTAGCCTTACCCCCGAACCTACAATAAGTTCATAATGTGTTCCATGTGTCAATGCTAAGGAAGTATCATCGGGATGCCAGCCACATAGTGGAGTACGAGCATGTGGATATACAACCAGATCTGACTTACGTGGAGAAACCAGTAAAGATTATGGATAAGAAGGAGCAGGTGCTTCGGAACAAAGTGATCAAGCTAGTCAGAGTGCTATGGCAGAATTATAATGTGGAAGAATCAACTTGGGAGCTACAGAGCGCAATGCTAGAAAAGTACCCCCAATTTTTTTCTATTTGATTTCGGGACGGAATCCTTTTAAGGAGGGGAGACTGTAATAACCCCAAAATTTTGAACTTTTTGTAACCCTTATGAATAGTGTTTTTGCTGATATTTCTGAACAAGAAAACTTTTCATGCCACTCTATATAGGGGTTCTTATATGGATATTTTGAGATTTATTGGTACTCTATATGATATATAAGTGTATGTAAAGATCGTCAGAATCCAAATTCGAACACTATGATTTTTCCCGAAAATCCACCAAATACCGAAAGAATTGAGTATAAGGTAACAGGATAAAAAGGATTTAAATTAAAGGATTATAAGAGAGGATCATAAAAGAAATTTAATGTATTGAGAAAGGTTAAGGGAACCCAAGTAATAAGATCCCGGTTATGATCCCTCAAACGATAAACGAAAATGAAAGTTAAGCGAACCGTATAACAGATCAGCAGTCATTAGCCAAGTAATTAGAAGCTAATCAAAGAGGTTAGTGATGATGAGGTCATCAAACCAATAAGAAGAGGGCAAGTAAGGGATGGTGACATAACAAGGTGACATAAGCATGACATAAGGGGGAAGGAGGTGTGGTTGATTTAAAACCACACAAAGTTCATGGTTAAAAAGGTAATTAACCAAAATCAAGCTAAAAACAACCAACCAACAATCATTTCACCCAAAACACAAAATCATTTCTTTCTTCAACAAAGGAGCTCTCGGCTTTTTCTTCTTTTCAAAGAAAGAAAAATCAAAATCCTAGTTCCAAGCTTTGTTAAATCACAAGGTAATTATCCAAGACTCCTTATGCATAGTTATGGCTATCCTATAAGTTTAAGCCTCCAATTCATTCTCAATCTCTCCCAAGAAATCAATGAAGAAGATAATGAATAGTGATTTCAAGATTTTTAACTTGATTTTCTTTGTTTTTCCTTTAAGATCCAAGCATCCCTAAGATATCTCAAGGCTTCTTAAGGCTTCCTAGCTACTCAAATCACTTCAAGGAAGGTATAACATCTCCAAACCCTAACTTTACTTTGTATATTAGGATGGTTTTTATTGTTATGGTAAAAGAGAAGCTTGATGCTTGTATGTTTAGAGTTTGGGAGGGAGTTGTAGTGAATTGGATGTTGAAATCTTGTTGATTAGTTAAAGGACTTAAGTATAGTTTTAAATTCAAGTTTAAGAATAAGTATAAATTGTTAATGTTGAGTTGTTGGGGCTTTTATGATGAAGTATGGAGGGAGTTTTGATTGGGTTGTGATTGTGGATTGATTGTGGGTTGAATTTGAGTGTTTTAAATTGGGAAATCGCGTAAACATAGCCGTCGTAATGTCCGATTTACTTTAGGCTGTTTTGTTCTTAACATTAGGACCCGAGAACTCCTGCTAGATTTTGACCATTTCCATGATTAGATAGTTCATGTTACGAGCTTCTTTTTGATATGTGGTTCGTTTGATTCCGATGTACGGTTTAGGAGAAACGGCCGTTTTAAGTAACGACGTTTCGCGAACAAACCATTACCCCTCGCCTTACTTTGAAACATAGGTTAAAGACCTTAAATGACTAATTGGAGTATGAACCATTTATGTAAAGTGTAATAGGTAGTTGGTAAGACACTTGCGAAAGAATCGCCTTAAAACTCGTAATGGTTAATTTATTAAAAATGGTGGAGCCGAGGGTACTCGAGCGACTTAAGTGAATCGTTAAGCGCGAAGCGAGCGTTAGAGTCTAAATTGGTTAAAGTATAGAATTATAAGTGACTTTGCTTAATTCCAACTTATATGTTGTTTATAGGTTACCAGACTCGTCCCAAGCCAATTGTAACCCCCAGTCGCTCGGGCAAGTTTTCTACCCGTTATACTGTTGTTGTGATGTAAATATGTGTATATGCATTATCTTGTGATAAGTGCATGTTTGTTATTCACAAATCTTGCGATATATTGGAGCATGTGATATGGTATATATGCATGTCTGTTTCGTAATCTTGTTATATATTGTTGATTCAATTACTTATAAGTTGCATAATACCTATGCTAGAGATAAGCAGTAGTTGCGTATACCCTTAGTATAGGGGACCCAAAGGTGAACATATTTCTAAACCGGGAGTCGATGTTCCCGAGTATAATATATATATATATTTATATATATATGAATAGTTTTTAAAAATATTAATCGAATAAGGTTTATTCGATAAGTTTATATTATTTAATGAATATTATTTTGAATATTAATTCGAGGACTTATGACTCCTTTTATTTTATTTTATTTAATGAATATTATTTCGAATATTCATTCGAGGGCTTATGACTCAGTTTATATTATTTAATGAATATTATTTGAATATTCATTTGAGGACCTATGACTCCGATTATTTGCTGAGATATATACTTTATTTTATTAAAGAATAATGTTTCGATAATCAAACTTATTTTCGAATATTCAAATAAAGATCGTACTTTCGTATAAGCATATCTTTGGTTATTTATTATTCATTTCAAGTATGAGTTTTTAAAACTTTTACTTCAATTATTTTTATAAGGATTATCCTTATGGGAATATTATTTAAATAATAATATTCAGATATTTTCTAATAGATTGGAACTGATTTATTTTATTAAATCAGCATCACTCCAAACATTCTTAAAAATGTTTTCGAGTCTTCAAAATGATTTTTAAAAGTTAGAGCGGATCCCAAAACTCATTTTTATATTTAAGATCTTCCTTTCAAGGGGATTTAAATACTCGCTCAAAACCTGAGGAATCCGGCTCTGTGGTGTATTTTATATTCGCAACGTGGTTGCTGTTTTGAGACATAAATTTGATTACTTGCCCAATGTTCGGGAAGTAAGTCCATCTGATTGAGTCGGCATAAGCAACAGGCCGGGGTACGGTCTATGAAGGTGTAAGTGGCTGGCTAACAGTCCATCCACGCGTGAGTGGCCGGGTAACAGTCTAGCGCGAGGTCCGAATGCGACCAGGGTGATGATTGGCGAGGAATTCATCCATCTACAGTAGAAAAGGTTACTTATTGGTATCTTTGCCTGATCAGCAAGATATCGGGTTTATGCCACAATTCTTTTCCTTTCCAAAAATTCATTGGATGTTACAAACTCTGTTCATACTTTACATGATAGAGGCCTTCAGGAAATGTATAAAGAGATATATATGCGGATATATATATCGGGACTTAATGAAGTATCTCATAACTTCATTTCATTGAATAATATTTCAAAGATTTAATCTATTCAAATCTTGTCTTGTAGTCTCATCTATGTGATGAACTGTTGAAAGCTCATTATACTTTGAACAGTGGTAGTTCAAGTAGCTTTATAAATGATATAAGTATAGTGAAGTATTTGGTAATTTCATCCCTTGTTTATGCTTATATCCAGTAAGTAATTATCTTACACTTGATAAAGGATTTTAGTAAGTTATCCATTTAGATACTTGCATTATTGTTTACACTATATATTATCTTGCGAGCTGTAATGCTCACTCTTGCTTTATTTCTTCATCACACAACAACAGTTAGGAAAGATGGCCAGACTCAAGCAGACCCAGCGCAAGAGCGTGGAAAGTGCCCCGCGCCTTCCCGTTGAGATCATAGCTGCTATAGCTGCAGAGGTAGATCTATCTGTAGATCAGACCTTCTACTTTTGGGAACCAAATATTGTATAATTATAACTTGTGGCAGATAATGGCAATTAACTGTAAACTTATCAAGTAATCATTTTGGGTTGTAATAACTTTTAAATTATGGATTCAAGGACTTGTACTTATTTCAATTTCATCTCTGAGACTATAACGGGTTGTGGTGTGTGTTAGTGTGGGGTCACAGCATGAGATTATTTATTAATATTGTGGAGAGAAAGACCGTGACGACCCGGATCCCCGACCCCGGATCTGGGGGTGTTACACCTATAGTGTAGCCTTCATCTTCCAAATCTAAGAGGACTAAGAAAGTACCTCAGACTCAACAGAAGAGAAGGAGATTCATTCTGCGAGATGAATCAGATGCTGAGGAATAGGTTCATGTATCAGAACCTGTTGTTCAAGAAGCTGAGAAGGTCTCTTCTCAGAAGGATGATGATATTGGGAGTTCTATGCCTCTAAAAAGGCTTAGAAAGCATAATTCTGATGATAAAGCTCCTACAGTCACCTTAAAAGCTAAAAGATTCAAAATATTGGAAAAAAGGCATAAAGATTCTGGTAAAGGAATGAAAGCAGCAGCTAAGGAAGGGGATCAGGAATCTCTGATCTCACAAGACCCTGTTGAAGCTCACAATTCTCCTAGTGCTGATTCAGATCCTCATGCTACTCACCACTCACCACTATATGAGCCAGAATCCACTCACATTCCTACACCTCCAGTATCTCCTATAAATGCTGATACCCAGGGGCCAAGTGATGAAATTGACAGTCATAACTTGGAAGTGCCTCAAGTTTTGCATCTAGAAGTCCAACAACTCAAGTCACTCCACCAATAACACCAATTCCTGATGCTGATTTTCATCCAGAATTGCCTACAACACCTTCTCTGCATCTAGATACTGAAGATCAGATTTTAGGTGAGCATCAGAATATGGATGTTGATCAGAACTTAGTTGGAGATCAGCCTTTAGATGATGATGTGGAAGCCTCCATAGCTTCTCATACTATTCTTGTATCAGAATATGCTGAAGATGTTGACTTTGTAAGTTCTGATGCTGCAAATATTGATCTACTGGTAATGCTACTACAAATTTAGATGTTGATGCAGCTGGTCCTTCTGGACATGCACCTCTGCAAGCTCCTTTAAAGGCTGAAATAGTTAAAAAGTTTGTTACAGGGAAAGCACCAGTACCTTGGAGTGAAACTCCTAGAGGTCAGGAGTGGACTAAGGAGTGGAACTCAGTTACCTTTGTTCCTACAGAAAAGATTCTTGCTGATCATTTGGAAAAAGCTGATGAGTTGTTAGTCAATGAAGATTTCAAGACACAGCTAAGAGTTACTGCACTTACTATAAGGCACCTTCAAGGTCAATAGTCTGTAACTCAGGCCAAAGTGGACAAGATTCAAGAATCCTTAATGCAGCAAGATACACTGGTCAAGCTGGACAAGAAAAGGTTTTTCAAACCTTCCTTTGACCAAATTACCAACATTGAGAAAACCCAAGAGAAGCAACAATCTCAGATTGATGAAATTTTGAAAAATCAAGCTTCTCAGCTATCTCAACTCAATGAGATCCAATCCTCAGTGGAATTGCTTCTCTCTCTTCTTTTACCTGCTGATGCCAAAAAGGAGGAGAAAGTAATTAAGTCCAAATGCAAACCTGATAAGACACTGAAGAAAAAGGATGATGGTAATGACCCGGGAAACTCTGGAATTAGTGGAGGTCGTGGTCAAGGTGGAGGTCTCTCATCAAGTAGAGCTGGAACTACAAGTCATAGAACAAGTTCTGATACTGGGAGAAGAATAACTTCTGATACTGGTAAAATGATAAGTTCTGATGAACTTTTGGATCTTGATGAAGAAATTTCAAGACAGTTATTACTGAAAGAAAATCCAGGAATGGACTTTGAGAGTCTAATGGAAGAAGAAGCTAGACTTAAGTTAGAAAAGGTCAACTCCAAATCTGAAGCTTCTGTTGTTAAAAAGAAACTTCCTACGGCTAAAGGCATTGTGATAAAAGAAAGACAAATCCTGTGGCAACCAAAGCCAAATCATAATTGCAGATAGATCCAAGGTCTAAGGGCAAAGAAAAAGTTGGTGAACCTGTAAAGGTTTATGTGCCTCCTATGGATGAAGAAATTTCTGTTGAAGATGCTGATCTTACTCTGACTTCAAGGAAAATTTCTAAAACAACCTCTGACATGGCTCAAGTTGTTCAGAATCAAGATATAGTTAGTTCTGATATAACAATGAAGCAAGCAACCTCTAACATAGCTCAAGTTGATTTGATATCGGAAGATAAGTCAAAGGAAACCTATGACATTGCTCATGTTAAATCCTCAAAGTTACTCCTACCAGGATTCACTAAAGCCAAACAGACTCAACCTTTGAAGATTGCATCAAGTGGTTTTGAAGCAAGAGTGGTTACTGGAAAGGAAGCAAGAGATAAATCTGGATTGGGTAGTGCTGATGAAAGAAGAGTGCAGAACACAACCAATGATCCAACTTCCTTAAGTGAACCAGGTATTGGAGCAACTCCTGAAAGATTGAATCAACTAGAATCTGTACAGATGGTCTACCATACCTTCTTGAAAGAACACATCTTGTTATATTTCATGACAGATGGAAGGGTTTACCATATAAGGGAAAATGCTATACCACTGAAGTATTTTGAGGAACTAGAACATGTTTTATTCTTACTTCAAGTGAATGACTGAATAACAGAAAGTGCTGCAAACTATTTGAAGACTCAAATTCAGAGACAAAAAAGGCTTTATTCTGTAAAGTCTGACAGCATATATTGTCCCAAGTACAGAGATCACAAGGGTGATATTGTTGATATGAAGCCTAATACTGCAATGATCAGAACATATCTTGGTATTAAGGGACTTGAATTCAATCTAGAGTCTGACAAAGCCTATGTCATAAGACTAGATCAGGAGTTGAGAAAAGCAAAAATTAATGATCTCAGATATGCTATCTTCCAAACTGGTGAAGATACTGCAGAACTCAAAGATGCAAAAAGGAGGATGATTGATGAACTCATATATGCTGAGAGATGTTTGTTAAAGAACTATCTCAGAACAACTCCTGACATCGAAGAGATCAGAAAGTGAAGCCAAGTCAAGATCTACAACTGCTCAAATTTTGATATGTATACAGAATGAAGTTGTTATCAGAAGTTAAAGTTGGTAAAGCTTTAAGGACTGTAAGTTGTAGTTATCTAGTCAAATTCTCATGCATTTGTACTTAATGTTTTTGACATCATCAAATATCTGTTAAACTTGTATATTATGCTAATTTACAAGTTGGGGGAGATTGTTAGATATATTTGATAATGTCATGTCTAATATGATTTAAGTTTAGATCTTACTTAAACAGGAAAAATCAGTACTTAACTGAAATCAACACTTATACTGAAGTCAGAACTTAAGTGATCAGTACTTAAGGTTCAGGAGATATTTATCAGCAGATAATATCAGGACTTAAAGGATACTTTCAGATAAGGAAGGCGGCTAATTGATATGAAAGAAGATCAAGACAAACGTAAGAAGAGATATGCATGAAAAAGGAATTATATGAAGAATGGAATACTTGGAAGAAAAGATAACTAATTGATATATTTTAGAAAGCAAAATTATATTCCATATCAATTAGCGATTATCTTGTAACTATGTGATATATAAACACAGACATAGGGTTTACACTATAAGTGTTATTATTATCGAGAATATTATTCATTGTAACCCTAATAGCTCTCGTGATATTTGTTCATCACTGAGAGAGGACAATTCTACATTATAATAGAGTTTAATAAAGTTTGTTTTCTGTTACTTGTGTTCTTTGAATTTGATTTGATTGTGTTATACACTGTATTCAACCCCCTTCTACAGTGTGTGTGACCTAACAAAAAGAATCCAATTGACACCAAATGGGTATTCAAGAACAAGATGGATGAAAATGGCATAGTAGTAAGGAACAAAGCTATATTGGTTGCTAAGGGCTATTGCCAACAAAAATGAATAGGTTTTGATGAAACTTTTGCTCCTGTTACAAGACTTGAAGCCATCAGAATTTTTTTAGCCTATGCAGCTCATGCCAATCTCAAGGTCTATCAAATGGATGTCAAAAGTGCTTTTCTGAATGGAGATTTGGAGGAGGAAGTCTATGTTAGTCAGCCTCCTGGTTTTGAAGATCCAAATTTCCCAAATCATGTCTACTATCTTTTGAAAGCACTTTATGGACTGAAACAAGCACCTAGAGCCTGGTATGACACTGTATCAAAGTTTCTTTTGGAAAACTACTTCACAAGAGATACTGTTGATAAAACTTTATTCTTTAGAAATGTTAATGGCTCTAGTATACTTGTTCAAATTTATGTAGATGATATTATTTTTGGCTCTATAGATGAAAAAGTTTGCAAAAAGTTTGCCAAATTGATGCAAAGTAAGTATGAAATGAGCATGATGGGAGAACTAACTTACTTTCTTGGTTTACAAGTTAAGCAAGTTAGTGATGGAATATTCATTAGTCAAACTAAATACATTCATGATCTTTTAAAGAAGTTTGATCTAATGGATTGCACATCTGCAAAAACTCCCATGACCACTGCAACTAAGCTTGAATTTAACACTACTGAAAAGTCTGTGGATATTTCAAGCTATAGGGGCATGGTTTGCTCACTTCTGTACTTAACAGCTAGTAGGCGAGATATACTGTTTGCTACTTGTCTTTGTGCTAGATTACAGGCTGATTCTAGAGAATCTCACTTAGTAGCTATTAAGAGAATTTTTAGATATCTCAAGGGAACACCAAAACTTGGCATTTGGTACCCTAGAGATTCTGGTTTTGATCTAACTTGTTATTCAGATGCAGATTATGCAGGTTGTAGAATAGGCAAAAAAAGTACAACATGAACCTGTCAATTTCTAGGGAACAAGCTTGTGTCCTGGTTCAGTAAAAACCAAAATTCAGTTTCTACGTTACAGCTGAAGCTGAATATATTGTTGCTGATAGTTGGTGTGCACATATTTTGTGGATGAAAAATTAATTGTTGGACTATGGTCTACAAGTGGATAGAATTCCCATTTTCTGTGATAACACTAGTGCAATTGCCATCACTGAAAATCCAGTGCAGCATTCAAGAACAAAGCACATAGACATCAAGTACCACTTCATCAGGGAACATGTGATGAACGATACTGTGGAACTTTATTTTGTTCCTAGTGAAAAGCAACTTGCAGACATATTTACCAAGCCACTTGATGAATCCACCTTTCCAAGGTTGGTAAGTGAGTTAGGTATGCTTAATTATTTTTGAATCATTTCAGATATTT
Organism: Apium graveolens; assembly: GCF_009905375.1. Taxonomy (NCBI): domain Eukaryota; kingdom Viridiplantae; phylum Streptophyta; class Magnoliopsida; order Apiales; family Apiaceae; genus Apium; species Apium graveolens. The sequence goes on from NC_133648.1 coordinate 292,858,448, forward strand.
TGCAAGTTATTATGCAGCTAGAAATTTAATTAATTTTTCTACTTTGGATGAAATTTTGGCTAAGTCAAAATTTACATCCCGACGGATTTTCATTATCCATCGAGTTTGATCATCCGTCGGAATATTAATTGTTAATAAAAATCAAATATTTTTCTGGAATATTTTATAACTCGACGGATAACTGATTTATCCTCATCCGTCAAATTTCCTCAATCATAGCCGTTAAATCTCTGAACACTATCCACGAGTATACTTACAGTTTGTAAGCATGACACGACGGATAAGTGACATAATTTTTACAGTTTATTCATTTTTAAACGGCTATTTTGGGAAAATTTTATTGGTCACTTTATTTTACTTTATTATTTTTTGTCAGTTTATTTCTGAGATAGTATAAAAGCTAAATTCATTTTCATCCTATTCTTTTATCATTATCAATATTCAATTGCTCTAACTTCTTTCTTCCTCAAAAGCAATCACTCTCTCTACAAATTTCAATCTCTAACCATGGCACCAGTCATCAAAATCATGTCTCAAATCGGGTACATCTATGAAAAGAACAACTTCACAGCTCTAGTGAACAAGGAGATTCAACAGTCTGGAAGTTACCACAAAATGATGGATTTTGTGAAAGGCTACAAACTCAACTATGCTATGTTAGAATCTCCCACCATCTACTGTGAGGTTGTAGAGGAGATATGGACAACTGCAGTGTACAACTCAACTGATAAGACCATCACATTCACTCTTAAAGGTAAGCAGTTTTGCATTAATAGTGATATTATCAAAGCATGCTTTATGATTCCTGATAATACTGTTACTACCCCACACACAGACACTGATATAGTTAACATGCTCAATTCCATGGGCTATGCACTCACTACCTCTAAATTAAGTGAAATTAGAAGGTTGGGTCATAGGAAAAAATGGAGTTATCTGTGTGATGTGGTAACTAAAGTGTTTTCTGGTATGATTAGTAACTTTGACTCTATCAACATATCCATGCTTAACATGCTAGTTACTGATAAGTACTTTAATTTCAATGACTTGGTCTTGTTTGAGTTAGGCTTTAAGTTAGGAGAACTCAATAAGAGAGGTAAAAGTGTCTATTATGCTAGATTTTTCATGATGCTTGCTAACCATCTCATTGAGAATATTGTGATTGAGAACCCAACCAACAAGCTGAATTGTTGGGTTCAAGAAAGAAGAATAATTACAGATCTTAACAGAGCAGACCACCACAAAGAGGTGCCCCTCTTCTATTTCCCAGTTATGGAGGGACCTCAGATAAGTGAGGTAATTTCCATTATCTCCAATCTTCCAACCTCACACATTTCTTTGCCTTCAAATCTAGCCATGACATCTGTGTCAATGACCAAACAGATGCCTACCCAAGCTACTAAATCACAAACTTCAAAATCCAAATCTAAGAAAGTCCCCTCTGGTTTCTTTTACAAGAAACCAATTATAAAATCCACTAAACAAAAGGAGGGGAGTGTGAAGGTGGGTGAGAAAGGTGAGGGACAGGGTAAAAATCAAAGAAGCCCTAAGAATAAGGCTGGTGAGAAGAGTATACCCAAACCTAGCCACACCACAGTTTCCCAACAAACTGTGGTTGTTAATAAGGAAATAAGCTCATTACTAGTTTCATCCTCCCAAAAGGATGTCACTATTGAAACAAGCTCCCAACCAGGAGCACATGCCAAAAAGGGTAGGGACACTAGCTCACCACAAACTTATGCTAGAAAGAAAATATCAAAAACCCTTGGGGATGCACAGGGCACACACACAGTGCAAACTGGTGCTAAAGACCCAGTCACTGCACCATCTCAAAGTTAGATTGATGTGTCTCTAATAAATATGGAGTCATAGCTAAAATCTCTCATAATTGAAGCACCTGATACACCAAATTCTCCCACACACTCACTGGATGTTGACATGATAAATACATCACTTCCAAATTCTCCATCGTTAACTCTCTTGGAGAAGCCAAAAATCCAAGAAAGTGAGCATCTTCTTTTAGATGATTTGTTGGCTCACTTGCCATTTCTTTCTGAGTCTGTTGAGACATCTGTGCCAAAATTCTCATCAATCTGCACAGAGTCTATAATAGTCTCTACTCCAAACTCATTCATTTCTTATATCTCGATGGATATTCATCATCCGTCGAGTAGTGATTGTATCCCGACGGATAAGCTTGACAACAGTCATCCATCAGATAGCCATACTACTGTCCCGATGGATATTCTCCATCCATCGGGTGTCTCTGCATAACTTAAAATTTCTTCAATTCTCACCGGTGTAGAAGACTTAGTAGTAATACAATTACTCTTAGGACTGAGTGAATGGAGTGAATAGAGTGAGAGTCTAGGTTGCTCCCAGGAAAAAGGAGAGAAAAAGAGTGAACGAATGCAGTCCATTTCTTTAGGACTGGCAAAAGTGATTGAGAGGAGTCCCACCTTAGATGGTGAAGGTGAGGGTGTGAGGGCGGGGAGCCAAAGGGAGCCTTTGATGCAAAAAGAGAGAGAGAAATTGAGAAAAATACAGGTACAGGAGATATAAGGATGGACATCATTGCTAGTGAGTCAATGAATGCCAATGATGCAAACATAGAAACTATCTCAGCAAAATCAAGCTGTTATAAGTTCCATCTCTTTGGATGCTGAGGTATTTACTCATCCTGTTCTAGCATATCAAATTCTGGCTAGACATGACAATAAAAATGCAGAAAGAATACTAAACCTGGTGCACACCACCCAATCAATGCAAAGAGCTAAGGATGTCATCACATCTATGCCACCTAGAGTTGATGATGATAATGACTATGGGACTGGGGAATCTGCTGATTTCTTTCGAGATGATGGTGAAAATGAGGAGCTCATGGACATAGGGGGAGAAGCATACACCAGCTCTAGATCTGGCCTTCCTTCATGGGCATTCTCTATGGACTGTGATCTTCAACATTTTAAGGTCACTCTCATTCATCAAATTTAGGAAATACACAATGCTATTCAATCTACCACAGATGCAAACACCAGGAAGCTCTTACAAACACATCTAAATTTTCTGCAACTGCATCAAATTCAAGGCCTCCAACACAACCAGGATATGACTTCTATCAAGACAGAGATCAATAAAGTAAAGAAGGATATTTCTGAAAGATGCCAAACTTCCAGAAGCCACAATGATTGATATTAAAAGGCAGCTAAGGAAGAACACTGATCTTGCCACCAAGGTGGATTCCTTGGATAAAAGAATGACTGCTATGGAAGCCTCTCTAACAGCTATACATCTACATTAAGCACAACAAACAGACTTGCTTCAAAAGCTAGTGGCAGCACAAACCTCTTCTTCTACTCAACTTGCTGATAACAAAAATGGGGAGAAAGAAAGTGCTATTGTCCTAATCAGTCAAGAGGAATCAAGGAGTGAGGGGGAGCAGAAAGTGCTAAACATCCAAGTCAGCAAAGTGATTGTGCCAGAAATTGCTTTATAAAGCCACCAGCCATGGACAATATTGAAATCATAAATCTGGCAGCAGCAAAACTGAACACAGATGACAAACTGCTAAAGATTGATGTAGCAGCAACTAAGAATGAGTTGAAAGAAAAGTGGATAAAGATAGATGCAGAGATTCAACAAAAGTTTGGGCCAATTCAGAAGCCAGACAAAACATTCATTCATCACTCTCAAGTCAAGAACATTTTTGTGAATGAAATGAGTATAAATTATCTGGAAAAGGCCAAACATCTTGCATCAAATCTCCAAAAGCAGATTTCATCATGAAGCCTAAAAGAAATTATTCAAAGTTTTCAGACAAGAATCCTATGGATACTGTGTATGAGACACCTAAGCCTGATGAAAAGAAGCTGCTGGCTAGGTCAATTGCCTTCTACAAAGATCCAGCTGATTTAGCACTCAAAAGAAGATTAGCCAAGATTTACAGAAATGGTAAGGAAATTTGTGTGGTGGCTGGACACCTCATATTTGTGGAAGCTAAGAAGGAAGAGAAAGAAAGAATTAGGCAAGAAAAGAAGCTAGTTGCTATGGATGCTAAAATGCTTAAAAAGAAGAAGAAGCAAGCTGTTATCTTGGCCAAGCTTCAAGCTGTAAAACCAACAACAAAAATTCCTGCACAACCAACTGTAATTATTGAACCTAAGGATCAGGAAGTGCAAGAAGAACCACATCAGAAAAGAAGATTCAGATATAAGCTCCACTCCAAAAGAAAATTGGACTTTAATGATGAGGAAAAGGAAGACCAAATTCCCAAAAAGCCTACAACTACAACTCAGACATCAAAACCCTCAGTGGTATTTGAAGAATTCAAGGTGGTTGATCCAACAAGGATATTCATGGTGAGCCAATTGTTCCTAAGGATGAGCCAGTAGACTGGAATAGTTTGCCAATTCCTGAGCTAAATTTACCTATCTTCAAAACAAAGAAGACAAAGACAAGAGCTAGCAAGAAAGTGAATCCAGTGATTCTCAAATCCAAGACCTTAGTCAAATCTAAATCCACAGTCAATAAAGAAGATATGTTGTACATCTGTGACATCACAGTGTTTTCTGACATTAACCTCTACTTAGATGAATTTGAAGAAGTTAGAGGAATTGATGCTCAAAGACATCTCCCTGAAAGACTGGTATTCAAATACAAGGGAGGAAAAGAGATCATATGACCACTTCACAGGATTCTTCTAGAAAGCCAATCTGTGCTAATAAAGATCTACTCATCTTTTAAGAAGAACTTTAGATACAATGTGACTGCTAGAAGATTAGTTCTAAAGAAGATTGAGGAGCTGAGCAGTAATAGAGCCAAAGATGCACTTCCAAAAACTCTATCTATTCCCTTCACAGGAAAGATAGTGCATTTGAGGCCTTATTGATTGATGGATTTCAGGGATGAAAAAGGAGTTAGAAGATTTTTCAGATTGGAGGACCAATTGAGTATCTCTAGCAATGAGACTCTGTTGGAAATGCAAGGAATGCTAAATCTCTCAGAAGCTGATGAACTTGAATTCCATAGACAACTCCAAAACCAGATAGAAGAGAACAACAGGAGGCTAGGGAAGAAACCTAGACAATCAAGGAAATAGACTTAGCTGCTCAGTCTAGAGGAGCATCTTGATAATGATTGTGAGCTATTCTTCGTATACTTTGCATTGTTCAATTTTTAGTAAATTTGCAACACTTATCAGTTTTATCTACTATTTTCAATTTGTATTTTTAGAGTATTTTGTTATCATCAAGTTTCTCTTAATTTATGGCTACAATTCCAGTAGACATAAATTGGGGGAGTTTGTTAGGAATATGTTGTGAACTTGATGATAAATCACACAAAATACCTTAGTAGATTTAACTTAGTGAACTTTGTAGAACTCGACAGATGATCAAATATAGTCCCAACGGATGATTCAATATAGTCCCGACGGATGATGATTTGACATCCATCGAGTGAGTAGCTTATGTAACAATAAGCTTTGTAGCACATTTCTGTAAACAACTTTGTGTAGATTCTGTAGTAGCATATGAGTCATGTTGACTACTAGTAGATATGCAGAATAGGTTGATTAATTGTAAATATAAGATGTCTTGTAATTCTGTATAAGTGAAATTGAGTCAAGTGTCAAATAGCTACCCGACGGATGATCAACAAAGCTACCCGACGGATGATCAACAAGCTACCCGACGAATAACAAGAATGTACCCGACAGATGATCAATTCAAATAACTGTTGACAGTGGCAACACAGTCAGATGCGTTGGGTATTTGCAAAAGGAATGTGGCAGCCTATTTAATAGGAAATTGAGAACAAAGAAGCATTACCATTTCCATGCTATTATGCAGATATTCAAAGATGCTGGAATAGAGTAATGAAGCAACATGAAGTTAGACTTGATAGGTTTTGTTTTATTATCCTATCTTATTACCATATAAACTTGGTAATATATAAACCAAGTGTAGCTAGTAGAACAAACAACTAAGCAGATACATTTTAGAAGAGAGAGAGAGAGAAAAAAAGTTGTAACTGTTAAGAATTTCTCTGTAGTTTGTTTATTCACTTGTAAAGCAGCTGTAAGCCAATTTGAGCTTCACAGAGTTCTCAAATCGATATATATATATATATATATATATATATATATATATATATATCTGGTGGATACATTCAAATCTACCAGAAAGTTTTAAAGACTTGTGTTTTTATTACCTTGTGTTTGATTTACTTAATTCCTTATTCCGCACTTTGCAAATCAAAACACTCATATATATATTGAGTTAAAACATTTTTATAAATCTCGAAAAGAATCCAGAATTACATTCAACCCCCCTTCTGTAATTCTCGTTGTATTGTTAGGGAATAATAATATTCATCCCTAAACCTGGCCAAGACTTGATCCATCTCCAATCCAAAGTTCTCAAACAGCCATGCATCTACATTACCATCTTGTTCTGCATCATTTATAATTTTCTCTTTTTGTTTCTCAACTTTTTCATTGTATGTTAGCATAATAGCTTGATAGTCTTGATTGCTCATGTTTGAAGTGAGTAGATGCTGTGAGATATTTGCCAATCCAGAGATCTGCTTAACAAGAAGATCATCTACAGAAATACGTTGAGATTCACATTCTTGCAGCCATTAAGAGAGAATGTGTTGTTGTTGAGGTTGTGAGGTTGAAGGTTGAGCTGTTGAGGGATCAGAACCACCTATGACTGAAGTCACAATTTTATTCACAGATTGCTCTATATTTTTGACCAGTTGTTCCACACTTGTAGTGGGAACCTCCAATTGAATTGGAGGGGATTTGACTGGGTTACTGTCATGTGCACCAATCTCAAACCCTTGTGCTTCTTGCAAAGCACTGTCACATGAATGTGATAAGCTTGCCTCTCCCATAGCAGGGTCATTAGCAATTGTACTCCTAGCATCAACTGTTAATGCAATTTCTTCTAGGGTTGTGAGGGGAGTTATTCCTATATGAGGAACCTCCAACTGAATTGGAGAGGATTTAGATAGCTCCCCCTCAGGAGTACTACCCTCAAATCTGACAGTCTGTGAAGACTGATTTGCACATGAAGATGTATTTAAGATCTCCATGGGGTCTTCAGTAAAAACTGATGAATCCCCCATGGTTTTGATGGTGTCATCAAGATCTACCCCAGCTAGTAGCCTCCCACCATCTGATTGTAGTGTCTGGGTGGTGAGCAAGGTTTCTTGAACCAAGTCACTTGATTTATCTTGCACTTGAGAATTGGATTCAAGTGTTATAGGTGGAGAAAAAAATTGTGAAATTAGAAGTTGTTGTGCAGAAGTGAGTGTTGGCAGCTCCCCCTGAATGGATGAGGGAGCTTCTATAGATGTGCCCTCACTGTGTGTGCCATCTTTATTTCTTCTACCATACACTTCGATTTGATCAAGTGCAGGCTGTGCAGGCTCTATACATGATGCATTGGGGTGAATGCTCTTTTCAATAGACACACCCTGTTGAGAGGATGTATCTAGAGTCTATTTAGTCCCCATTTTTACAACTGCATCCTTTTGGGAGGATACAGAGGTGGCTTGAGTGGTCAACTCAGATTTCTTACTCTTCTTTGTTCTCTTGACCAATGGTGACTCAGCTTTTGTTTGTTCCTCATCACACTCATTCATAAATGTCAAGGTTATCTCCTTTCTCTTCTTTTTACTCACTTTACCCTTTTGAGAGGATGAATTGGTTGGTTTCCTAGATGTTATTGGTAGAGAAGGAATAGGCTCAACATGGGTAGGTTCCTGTAGGTGTGCCTGTGTTTGTGCTTCCACAGGCTCAAGAACCATTGTTGCACTAGGTTGACTTGCACTAGTTCTCATGTCTGGCATAGAATAAGGGTAAGTCTTAAATCTTTCAATCATGAAAGGTGTTAACTTAAGACTTACTGGAACCTTATTCTTAGTAAGAAGTGATCCAAATAGAATTTTGGATACTTGCTTACAATTGCCAAGTAATGACCTATTTACTCCTTCTAGCATATGTATGTCATTAATTTTATAGTTTAAAGCTGACATAATAAATCTAGGTAGAAAAATTTCCTTGCCTCTTGACTCCAATGGAATTGTTAGCCTGGTGCTCAATTCCTCCAGTATGTAGTGTCCTACATTAATCTGTTTGTTGTGGGCCATTGAGTAGACCAGCTTCTGGACAACACTTGATATATTGTCAAACCCTGACTTCCTGCAGGTGAAGGCCCTTATTACTGAGTCAAAAAGAAAGGACCATTCCCTCCTTAAATGCTTCTTGTTCATGCTGGCCAAGTTGATCTTCTCAGAATAATTGATGAAGTCCATGAATTCATACAACTCATCCTAAGTTGGAGCCTCCACCAGTTTGTCAGTAGGGATTCCTAATGCCATATTGATATCATCCTCAAGGATCTCCACCTGTTTCCCTTTGATTGTGCAGTTTATCACAATTGTTGCAGCCTGGTTCTCATGCACAACTGTCCTTGTTGTTGCTGTGTTCTAAAAGTCCCCTAACACATCCAAGTACAACACATGATTAGCCGTAAGAGCTCCTACAAAGTAGGTCTCATATAGAAACTTGACAAAACATTGAAAAATTTCAGGTTCTTGGTTTGCATCCAGAAATGCAAGGAAGTTAGTCTCCTTTGGGATGAAGGGTACAATATTGTTGGCTGCCATTGATATGAGTATGAAGTTTAGTGGGTAAAAGAAATTAGCAAGAAATGAGTGAAAACGAGAGAGAAATTGGTTTTGGATTGAAAAGCTAGGTCACTTGAGATCTCGAAAGTTATAAGTATGTATATGTATCGAGATATCTGGGTATTTATAGTAAAAGCAAATGACTTGTCGAGAACTCAAAAATAGATATTTGGAATTAGTCTATCAAGAAGTCATTTTAAGAAATGAAAGACATATCGATAAGTCATTTTATTTATTCTTGTAGAGAACTAAAAATAAGCTTATCGAGATGTCAAATAAATACTTAGTTTATCAAAAATGGACTGAATTTGATTACAATTTTTATTTGAATAAATCAAAATAAAGTCAGAATGAATTTGCCAAAAGTATTTGACTAAAATAATTTATGAAATTAAATTATTTCAGTTCTGAGTTATTATAAGTCTAAAAAGATACTTGTAGAGAACTCTATAAGTTTACACTACTAGAGAACTCTACAATGACTTATCGGTAAGTCATAATAATGCTTATCGAGAAGTCACTCAAGAAGTCAATAAATTGACTTATCGAGAACTCACTCAAGAAGTCTTAAAATGACTTGTCGATAAGTCAGTTAGACTTATCGAAAACTCAGTTCTCTATATACTTTTGATCAGTTTAAGTCCGCCTTGTGTTAATTTTACATATTAAATATGTAAATTAACAACTTAGCAGTTTACTTAGAATTTGAAAAATTCCAAGTTAAAATTTTGTTTTTGAAAAATAAATATGCAGAAATTTCTGAAATATTTATAATTCAAATTTTCTAATTAAATCAAATTAATTTTGATTTACTAGAAATTAATTTACTGCAACACATTAGCTGAGTTCTTGCCTTAGGATGAAGAATTAAACATTCCAATTTCACCTACAAGTCTAGTGAAAGTTGCTTCATCCAAAGGTTTAGTAAAAATGTCAGCTAATTATTTTTCTGTTGGAACAAAAATGAGCTCAATGGTACCATTTGTAGCATGTTCTCTAATAAAATAATACCTTACATCAATGTGCTTTGTTCTAGAATGATTAGCTGGATTAGCTACTATAGATATAGCACTAGTATTATCACACATGATAGGAATTTTGTGTAACACTAGGTCATAATCCATTAGCTGATTTCTAATCCAAAGCACTTGAGCACAACAACTTCCTGCAGCTATTTATTCAGCCTCTGCTGTAGAAGTTGATATAGATTTTTATTTCTTGCTATACCAGGATACAAGTATTTGTCCAAGAAATTGACAGCTTCCACCAGTACTCTTTCGGTCAACCCTGCATCCAGCAAAATCTGCATCTGTGTAACCAACAGCTTCAAAACTAGTTCCCTTAGGATACCACGACAACCAAGTTTGGGGTCCCCTTCAAATATCTGAAAATCCTCTTTACAGCCATCAAATGTGATTCTTTTGGATTGGCTTGAAATCTTGCAAACAGTCATGTAGCTAACATGATGTCTGGTCTGTTTGCAGTTAAATAAAGCAATGATCCAATCATCCCTCTATAGCTTGAAATATCTACACTTTTGCCCTTTTTATCTTCATCTAACTTTGTTGCTGTAGACATATGTGTAGATGCAGGTGAACAATCAATCATGCCAAACTTTTTCAATAGATCTTTGACATATTTAGTTTGGCTGATGAAGATTCCATCACTTCTTTGACTTACTTGATGTCCAAGGAAATAACTTAATTCTCCCATCATACTCATTTCATATTCACTCTGCATAAGCTTAGAGAATCTCTGACAAAGCTTTTCATTTGTAGAGCCAAAGATGATATTATCCACATAAATCTGAACAAGGATCATATCATCACCATGCTTTTTGTAAAAGAGAGTGTTTTCTATAGTACCTCTAGTAAAACCATGTTTAAGCAGGAATTCTGACAATGTATCATACCAAGCTCTAGGTGCCTGCTTTAGTCCATATAGAGCCTTAAGTAACTTGTACACAAAATATGGAAATTATGGATCTTCAAATCTAGATGGTTGTTGCACATAAACTTCTTCTTCTAGCTCACCATTTAGGAAGGCACTCTTGACATCCATTTGATACACTTTAAAATTTGAATGTGCAGCAAATGCTAGAAAAATCCTTATTATTTCAAGTCTTGCAACTGGAGCAAAAGTTTCATCATAATCAATTTCTTCTTCCTGTGAGTAGCCTTTAGCAATCAACCTTGCCTTGTTTTTGGTAACTATACCATTTTCATCCATCTTGTTCCTAAAAACCCATTTTGTTCCAATTATACTTCTCTTTTTTGGTGCAGGAACTAACTCCCAAACTTTGTTCCTTTCAAACGGATTCAACTCTTCCTGCATGGCAGATATCCAATCAGGATCCATTAGAGCTTCTTCAGTTTTCTTAGGCTCTACTTGAGACAGAAAACATGCATGTAGGCATTCATTAGCAGTTGCACTTCTAGTTCTCACACCAGAAGCAGGATCACAAATAATTGCTTCTCTAGTGTGACTTATATCCCATTTCCTTGTGTGAGTTTGTTGACTTGTGCCTTCATCAATTGTATGACTTGTAGATCCTTCTTCTCTTTCTCCCCCTAAGTTTGTGCTATCAAATTCAGGAGCTTCCATTCCCATGATTTTCCTGTTCAGTAGTCTCTTCATTCAACATCTGTTGTGCATAGACTTCATCTTCACCAGCAGAATCACTATCAATATTGAGGTTTTCAAATGCAAGGGCTTCAGCTTCATTTTCATCAAGGCATTCCAAGCCTGGACACTTGTCATAATCAAAAGTCATATATGTGCTTTCCATAATCTTCTTTTGATCAATCACATAGACCATGTAGGCAGTCCTCTCCAATGAATATCCCAAAAAAATTGCTTCAAAGACCTTTGAGTCAAATTTCCCACATATTCAGAGTTGTCTTTTAAAATGTGAAACTTGCTTCCAAACACATGAAGATGCTTTACAGTAGGCTTTCTCTTAGACATGATTGAGTAAGGTGATTTTTCATGGGCTTTGTTAATAAGATATCTATTTTGAGTATAGCATGTAGTGTTAACAGCTTCCTCCCAGAAACTTGTTGGCAACTTGGCATCTTGCAACATTATTCTAGCAGCTTCAACTAATGTTTTGTTCTTTCTTTCAACTACTCCATTTTGTTGAGGTGTTCTAGCAGCTGAGAATTCTTGAACAATGCCTTTGCTTTTACAGAATTCACTCAATGTTGCATTCCTGAATTCTGTTCCATTATCACTTCTCAATCTTTTTACACAATTATGATCTTCATCTTATTTTTCTATCTTCTTGATGTGCTCAATTATGATGTATGGGGTCTCATCTTTAGAGTGCATGAATTCTACCCAAGTGTATCTTGAGAAATCATCTACCATCACAAGTGCATATTTGTTCCTTGAAATTGATAAGACATTTACTGGCCTAAACAAGTCCATGTGAATAAGCTGCAATGGTGCACTTATAGAATTCATAGTTTTTGACTTGTGACTTTATCTTTTCATTTTTCCTTTCTGACAAGCTTCACAGACTTCAACTTGAGCAAACTCCAGATTAAGCATGTCTCTTACTAACTCCTTTTTGACCAAGGTGTTGATTGCCTTGAAATTCAAGTGAGACAACTTTTTATGCCATAGCTTGCTTTGTTCTTCTGATGCCTTAGTGTAGAAGCAACAAATACCATCCTTATTTGTTGAGTCCAAGTCTGCAACAAACAAGCTTTCTTTTCTTGCTCCTTTCAGAGCAACTTCACCAGTTTTTTTGCTGATAAAAGTGCATTCTTCTTTGTTGAATAAAACTTCAAAACCTTTGCCTACAAATTGGCTAACACTAAGAAGATTCACTTCAAGACCAGCTACCAGTGCTACATCATCAATGATAATATTTCCAGAAATAATCTTTCCATATCCCATTATGAATCCTTTGTTGTTATCTCCAAAGGTCACCAAAGGGCCAACCTTCTCTTCAAACTGTGATAGCAGGGCCTTATCATCTGTCATATGTTTGGAACACCCACTGTCTATGATCCATATGACCTTCTTTATTTTTCCCTACACACAATGAGTTTTAAGTGTGTTTAGCAACCCAAGCAGTGTTGGGCACTTTCTTCTTGTTAACTGATTTAGCAGAAGTAGAATGAGTTATTTCAGATAAAATATAATTCAATGATTGTTGTGCATTTTTTTATCTGTTGTAGACTCAATTTTTGTTTTTTAAGGTCTACTCTCAGTTTGTGGCAACTTTTTATCACTTTCAAGTTGCAAGGAATGCAATCAAACTTGTCACAGAATGAGTAGGGATCATTTACATCTGCTTCATTATATATGCAGGTTCCTTCAACTGGCTTGCTAACAACCTTTTTACAAAGGTGAGTTAGGTGATTCACAGAGCCACATTTCTCATATTTCTTTCTTGGAGCATCTGCAACATAAGCAAAATTTTTGCTTTTGTTTATCCCAATTTTCCCAATTCTATTTTTCTTCTTCTTTCTTGCATCTTGAGTTTTGGTTTCTTTGACAGGTATTTTGGAACCTTGATTGTCCATGAGCTTCTCTTCAGCTTTGGAAGCTTGAGTTGCTTCTGCATTTTTCTTCTCATTGTCTTCATCATCAATTTCTTGCTTGATAATCAACTCTTCTTCACTGAAGTTAACTTCACATGCCTTAAACATAGGTGAAACAACCTTTTTCAGCATTGCTGGAACATTTTCATTTTCTGTTGCTTTTTCTTTGTCACCTATATTTTTCATCCTGCTGTTCAAGACATCATAATCAAGACCAATAGCAATATTTGCACATGGCTTATTTTTCTCATGATATTGTCCAACCAACTCAGATGCATTCTTGAAGGACTTCAACTTTACTTAATTCTTTTCCAGCTTCTCTCTTAACACTACTTCAATTTCATTTGCACACTTGAGCTTGTTCTTCAGATATGCATTCTCTTGTCTCACAAATTCAAGCTCTACCAACGACAATTTAGCTTCTTGTTTCTCATTTTCAAGCTTCTCATTTATCTTTGTCAGTCTGTTAACCTCTTTATTAGCAGCAACCATACTTGTATGAATATGAAACATTTCTGTGCTCATCTTTTCTACAGTTTCCTTATATTGACTCACATTTAAATCAATGGTAGTGAGAGTTGGTACCTGTGATTTTGATGAGGATGATTCTCCTTGATCCAAGGCCATTAGTGCATAATTTCCAACTTCTTCATCTTTATCATTATCAGAATCATCCAAACTTTTTCCCTCTACAATATAAGCTTTGCTTTGTTGTTTCTTCAGAAGAGCTTCATACTTTGCTTGCAGTTCAAGATAAGCTTTGTCTTTCTTTGCTTTCTTGGGTTTCCTGCATTCTGTAACAAAATGGCCTAGTTCATCACAGTTGAAACACCTTATCTTTGATCTGTCAACAAATCCAGTTTTGTAACCATTCTTGCTATCCGATGTGTACTTCCCTTTTCCTTTCCAGTTTGAATGATTTTCCTTTACCCTTGAAGAATCTTGGCTTCTTTACTCTAATGTTAGAGAACTTTCTTGCCATATAGGCCATTGATGATCAAGCTCATCAAGTTCGTCCAGGGTGTAGAACTCATCTCCTTCCAATTCTAGAATGACTTGTTCTTGTGAATCATTGTTTTTTGCTCACTTGCTGAGGCAACTAGAGTCTGGGATCTTGGTTCATCATTAGAGGTCTGACTTTCATTGACAATTAGAGCACTTGAACCATCCACAATATGCTCTTGACCGGTTCTTAATGATTACCTTTGAATCATCTATATTTCATATATTTTTAGAATTCCATATAGAACTTCCAGTGTTATTCTGCTCAAGTCTCTCCCTTCTCTGATTGCTGAAATTTTCTGTTCCAAATGATCAGGGAGTGTACGCAAAAATTTCAAAGTTCACTTTTTCAGCTTCATAGCATTTGTCATGGAGCTGCAAGTCATTTATCAGCTTATTAAACCTTTCAAACACATCAGTGATACTTTCTTTTGGCCTAGCCATGAAACCCTCATACTATGAAATCGGTATCCTTCTTTGATTAGATCTAACATCCTCAGTTCCTTCACAGAATATTTCAATATTTTCCCAGATCTGGCAGTGTCACAGTTGAAAATGTTGTATATTACATTGTCAAATGACTCTATCAATATCAGCTGTAAGCACTATCCAGGGAAATTTCTCTTTCTCAGGCTCAGTGTACTCAGAAGGATCTTTTGGAGCATAATGAGATGGAATGACCATATCACCATCTGTAGATTCCTCAATTCTAACCATAGGAGTAAAGGGCCCATTCTTGAGAATCTGAATGTAGAGTAGATTGGCCATCCCGATAAACAACAATATTTTCTTTTTCCAAAGAGTGTATTTAGCTTTGTCAAAAGTAGGAATTTTGATGCTACTGATTTTCTGTGTATTCATTCTTCCAAGATCTTGAATCTGTTTACTTTCAGATATTTCTCTGATACCACTTGTTAGGTAATAAATTACACACAGGGGGGAATGTGTTTTTGTATTTTTCTAATTTTCTTGAAGTATTTATGGTTTGAACAAAGTAAATATAAATCTTGCAGTGATATGTGTTAATACTAAAATTTAACAAGTAATAACAGAGAACACAGATCTTTCAAAACTCACTTAATTTTATATTAAAATTAAGAATGTTTTGCTATAAAATTTCTAGGCTCTTTGTAAATAAAGAGCTTAGCTTCTTACTTGAGAGAATACAAGATTTTCTTATATAAATTGTTACAACTAACAAAGGACCAGTGTTAACTTTATATCATAGTTAACTACTGGTTTACACAGTGTATAATAAGAGATGCTATTCACTTTAGTAATCTGTCACTTATCATTTCCATTTTAGGAAAAGTATATCTTCCATTTCTGTATTAGCATATCTTTGCATACTGTGCTAACTTTGATCTTCCTTTGTTAGTAAATCTTCACCCTTGATCTTGCACACTCTTCAAGCTGCTTTTTTGAGACTTGTCAATCCAACTGGTTGGATTGTTTGTTGATTGTTAATCTTGGATATTGAACTGGTATGCAATTTATACTTTGAGATTTTACCTCGAGATCTCCAGTTAGGCATATAAAGAACTTGAAATCTCGATAAGTATATTGGCTTATCGAGATCTCTAATAACTTTATTTTTTATTTGATTTGTAGAGGTCTCTGAGTTCTCTATAAGAGAATTTGGCTTGTCGAGATCTCTCCACTTCATGTATTCACTTTGGCTTATAGACATCTCTGAGTTCTCTAATGATATTTGACCATCGATATCTCAGAGTTCTCTAGTCAAATTTGACTTGTCGATAACTCAGAGTTCTCTAGTGAATTTTGTCTTGTCCATATCTCTGAGTTCTCTAGTGAAATTTGAATTGTCGATAACTCAGAGTTCTCTAGTAAATTTTGACTTGTCGATATCTCTGAGTTCTCTAGTGAAATTTGACTTATCGATAACTCAGAGTTTTCTAGTGAATTTTGACTTGTCGATAACTCTGAGTTCTCTAGTGAAGAAATGACTTGTCGATATCTCCAATCTTCATATCTTCAATTTGGCTTGTCGATATCTCTGAGTTCTCTAGTAGCTTTCCTGAGTTCTCTATAAGTCATTCTGGAGTTCTCGAATGACTTCTCTATAACACTAAATCTGTGACTTGTAAAGATCTTGACTTAGAACATTTTTCTCAAAATAGATTTATTCAACTTCAAGCTTCTTCATAATTCTTCTGAGGCATGATCTTCTTCCAGATAGATTTCTTAGGCTTGATAGTGTTTACAGAAAAAGACTCCAGTCTGCCTTGATCATTTTTATAGACTTTAAATGTTACAATACAAAATGCAAACTAAGATTACAATATGTTAGGTCACACTATCACTGTAGAGGGGGTGAATACAGTGTTTATTACAATCAAATCGAACTTCAAGAACTTAAATAACAGAAAACAAACTTTATTGAAACAATAAACTCTGTTACAATCTGGAACTGTTATCTCTCAGTGATGAACAAAATATCACGAGAGCTGCTAGGGTTAAGTTAATAATATTCTCGATTATGATAACACTTATAGTGTAAACCCTATGTCTGTGTTTATATATTACACAGTTACAAGATAATCACTAATTGATATGGAATATAATTCTGCTTCCTAATATATATCAATCAGATATCTTTTCTTCCAAGTATTCCATTCTTTATGGAATTCCTTCTTCATGCATATCTCTTCTTATGTTTATCTTGATCTTCTTAACTTTAATCAGCTGCTGTCCTTATCTGATCGTCCTTCAGCACTTAAGTTCTGATATCTATCTCCTGATGCTTATCTCCTGATGACATAAGTACTGATATCTCTTAAGTCCTGATGTCCAGTATAAGTACTGATCAGTTAAGTACTGATTTGTCCTGTTCAAATAAGATCTGAAATCTAAACATAAAACATATTAGCCATGACATTATCAAATATATCTAACAATCTCCCCCAACTTGTAAATTAGCAAAATATAAAAGTTTAACAGATATTTGATGATGTCAAAAACATTAAGTACAAATGCATGAGAATTTAGACAAGATAACTACAACTTACAGTCCTTAAAGCTTTTACCAATTCAACTTCTGATAACAACTTTAGTCTGTATACACATCAGAATTTAAGCAGTTGTAGATCTTCGACTTGGCTTCATCATTTTCTGATCTCTCTGATGTCAGGAGTTGTTCTGAGATAATTCTTCAACAAACATTTCTCAGCATATCTAAGTTCATCAATCATTCTCCGTTTGACATCTTTAAGCTCTGCAGTATCTTCACCAGTTTGAAATATTGCAGCTCTGAGATCATTAATCTTTGCTTTTCTCAACTCCTGATCTAGTCTTATGACATAGGCTTTGTCAGACTCTAGATTAAACTCAAGCCCCTTAATACCAAGATATGTTCTGATCTGTGCAGTATTAGGCTTCATATCAACAATATCACCATTGTGATTTCTGTACTTTGGAACATATATGCTGTCAAACTTAACAGAATAAAGTCTTTTCTGTCTCTGAATCTGTTCTTTCAAATAGTTTGCAGCAGTCCCTGTCAATCTGTCATCCACTTGAAGTAAGAATAATACATGCTCCAATTCTTCAAAATACTTCAATGGAATGGCATTTTGTCTTATATGATATACCCTACCATCTGTCATGAAATACAACAAGATGTGTTCCTTCAAGTAGGTATGGTAAACCATTTGTACAGATTCCAGTTGATTCAATCTTTCAGGAGTTGCTCCAATACCTGGTTCACTCAAGGAAGTTGGATCATTGGTAGTGTTATGTACTCTTCTTTCATCAGCACTTCCCAATCCAGTTTTATCCCTTGCTTCCTTTCCAGTAACTACTCTAGCTTCAAAATGACTTGCAGTAGTCTTCAAAGGTTGAGTTTGTTTTGCTTTAGTGAATCCTGGTAGGAGTGTTTTTGATCTTCCTTCTGATATCAAGTTAACTTGAGCTGTGTCAGAGGTTACTTGCTTCTTTTGAATATCAGAACTTTTAATTTCTTGACTCTGAACAACTTGAGCCATGTCAGAGGTTGTTTTAAGAACTTTTCTTGAAGTCAGAGCAAGATTATCTTTGTCATCAGTAATTTCTTCATCTTCAGGAGGTACATAAACTTTAACAGGTTCACCAACCTTTTCTTTACCCTTGGATCTTGGATCTATCTTTGGTTGTGATTTAGCAAATGTTGCTTCAGTTTGTGCCTTTTCTTTAATCACAATACCTTTCAGTTTTGGAAGTGACTTTTTACCAGAAGCTTCAGATTTAGATGTGGCTTTCTTTGATTTAAGTCTAGCTTCTTCTTCCTTTAAACTTTCCAAGTCCATTCCTGGATTTTCTTGAAGAAATAACTGTCTTGACATTTCTTCATCAAGATCTAGAAGTTCATCAGAATTTATTCTTTTACCAGTATCAGAACTTAATTTCTTCCCAGTATCAGAACTTATCCCGTGACTTGCAATTTCAGCATTTCTTGATGAGAATTTTTTACCTTGACTATGACCTCCACCCATTCCAGAGTTTCCTTGGTCATCTTTTTCATCATCCTTTCCTTGCAGTGTCTTGTCATCCTTGCATTTGGACTTAATTACTTTCTCCCCCTTTTTGGCATCATCAGGAAGTAGAAGAAAGATAAGCAATTCCACTGAAGATTGGATTTCAGTCAATTGTGATTGCTGAGAAGCTTGATTTTGCAGAATTTGATCAATCTGTGCTTGTTGACGATCTTGAGTCTTCGCAATATAAGCAATCCTGTCAATAGAAGGTTGAAAGAACTTTTTCTTATCAAGTTTCCAAACTTGTTCCTGCTTGATTAAGTTCTCCTGAATCTGGTGTATGTCTGCATGAGTGGTTGAATGAAGACCTTGGAGATGTTTAGTACTCAATGCAGTGACACGAAGCTGGGTTTTGAAATCATCAGAATTTAACATTTCATCAGCTTTAGTCAAGTGCTCAGTAAGATGTAACGCAGATGGAATACATGAAACTGAGTTCCATTCCTTAGTCCACTCCTGACCTGCAGGAGTTTCACTCCAAGGCACTGGTGGTTCCTCTGTAACAAACTTCTTTACTTGTTCAGACTTATAAAGAGGAATATGTCCTGAAGGACCTGCTGCATCAGTATCTGCAGTTGGAGCAGCATCACCAGTATCTCCAGCATGTGCAGCATCAAAACTTATAGAATCAGTATCATCTGATATAATAACAGTGTGAGTAGCAATGGAGACTTCAGCATCCTCTAATTGCTGATCTGATGCTAAGTTCTGATCAACAGCCATATCCTGATGCTCACCTAAAGTCTGATCATCAGTGTCTAGATGCAGAGAAGGTGACTTAGATAATTCCGGAGTTTGAATAACATCAGTAACAGGTGTTAGCAAAAGATTTGTTGCTGTTGGAGCTTCTAAGAGAATTACTCCAGGCACACCTAAGTGCTGATCAGCATTATCAGCACTTGTGCCTTGATTACCAAGAGACACAGAAGGGGAATTAGCCTTGTCAGATACTGTTTCCTGAGTTGGAGTGGATGGAGAAGAAGTAACTGGATCAAATTCTTTTTCTTGTGAGATCAGAGATTCCTGATCCCCTTCCTTAGCTGCTTCCTCCTCATCAGCTGAAACTGGCCTTTGTGCCCTCTGTTTCTTGTATTTCTTGTTTGATTTGGATTCTTTTGGAGTTTCAGGAACAATCATTCGTCTAAGCCTTTTGAGAAGCTTAGAACCCCTAATATCAGAATCCTTCTGAGAAGTTGCTTTCTCAGCTTCATTTACAACAGGTTCTGAAGAAAGAATCTGTTCCTCAGAATCTGATTCATCTCTCAAAGTAATCCTCCTCTTCTTCTGAGGTGTTTGAGAAATAGTCTTTGTTCTCTTTGACTTAGAAGATGTAGGCTTCACATAGGACTTGAGATATGTTCTGAGAGATGGTTGAGAGGTTTGAGGTGGCTGAGTAGAGGTGGTAGGTGCTGATGAACCAGGTTCTGATGTTTGAACATCAGGATAAAGTGCAGTGTACTTCACAGGATCATAGGTGATTAAGGCTTGTTTGACAGATAAAGGTATTAAGAGGGGTCTTAACACAGCCTTTTTATTATCAGAAGATAATAAATCAGTAAAAGCTCTCTTAGCTATTCTGAAAGATGGAATTAGATCACCAAAATTTTGGGGCCGATTTGTTGGCTGAATATGGGAATTGCATCAAAATTTGAACATTTGTTGGCGAAAGCTTTGGTAATGCAATCAAAGAAGAAACTCCATTCCCTCCTTATGGAAGATCTCTTCAACTATCCAAGCTTGGTCAATGTTCCTTCATAGCCCAGACTAACCATCATGTTTTGAAGAACTGAGTCATCAACAGTAGAATAAACACAGTCCTCAGGTAGCTGTAATGCCTGTCTAACTGTAGACAAAGTCACAACATACTCATCTTCCCCTGATGAAAATATTATACTTGGGGACCCTTGAGCACCACCATTGTCATATACTCCACTCCTCCAAAACTCCAGTACTTGAACTCCAGAAATGGATGTAGGCTCAGTTAGAGCAAACCCAATATCAGAACTAGTGAGAAAGTCCTGAATGAAATGAAGTTCAGAGGGTGCCTCTGTAGTGTTGAGTATCGCAGAGAAGTTATTAGGAACAAACTTTGCTCCATCAAAGAGAATGTCCTTGGGTGCCATTATGTTTGAAAAGAAATCGGTAACCTGTAATGTGTTTGAGAAAATGCCTCTCAAAAGAAAATCGTCAGTAGATGAGAGAGTTGAAAAGTAAAGAGAGATAAAATATAAAGGTAAATAAAAGATTTGACAATCTTTGCTCTCTTTTACTTATACACAAAAAGTAACCGTTGAGGACACATGGCAGACATGCATTTAAAAGTAGTGGTAAATACCTTGACAACTGTTATACATAAAGAAGGCAAAAAGTAATGGGCACGGTAAATAAGGAATAATTACCACCCACTTGCAGTTTTTCAAGGAAAAACCGTTCCACTTACCTAGATTCCATTAATCAAGGTGAATCAGTTTAATTTAAAATTAAAACCGTTCCCACTAATTCAAATATTTTACTCTGCAATATCAATATTCTGAAAAAAAAAACTGTGTGTGAGAATGAGTAATATCAATCAGTTAAGTAAGTACTGATAAAACATTATCAGAACTTAAAGTCAGACACAATTTAGACGATCATCAGAATATTTATCAGGATTTATCAATGCGTATCAAAATTTCTCAGAGACAAGATCATAAGATAAAAACA
The DNA here is from genome assembly GCF_009905375.1 of Apium graveolens. Taxonomy (NCBI): domain Eukaryota; kingdom Viridiplantae; phylum Streptophyta; class Magnoliopsida; order Apiales; family Apiaceae; genus Apium; species Apium graveolens. The sequence goes on from NC_133648.1 coordinate 292,879,935, forward strand.
AATTCCATTAATATATCAAAATAATACATTTGATGAAATTGAAATTACATCAGAACTTTTACAATCTTGTCCTAAGCTTCTAAATCTAACATCAACAGCCTTAGTCCTAGCTAAGAAGCCTGATAAAGCTGAGGATGAAGAAGAACAGGAAGAAGACGAGATTAAGTCATCTTCCTCTTCCTATCTTCGACAAACAAGATAGCGAGTCGAATGATTCGCTCTTGCTGACGGATAGCTTCCCGCCTTTCCTCCTCCAATCGATCAAGATGAAGCTGGTAGTCCATCTCGAAGAACAGAAGTCGGTTCAGCACCGCCTGTGGGACAGAGCCCCATATCTCTTCAGGAATGGCAGTTACATGCCACTCCTGCTGCCAGTCGGCGCAGCTTAGCTCCATATGAAAATTTTGGTAATTCAAAAACATGTTGAATCGGACCATGATGTTTTTGAAAAAGAATATGAAGTTAAGATTGGGAGAAAAATGGATGGAAAGGGTAATGTGAAGTGGCTTTTTATATAGGCAAGAGAATGCCAGGAGACGCGAAGATATTTAATGCTGACAGATATAGTTAAGTCTACCTCGTCTCCCTAGACTTGAAAAAGAATAACAGTCATTGGAAAAGGAATGTGCACATGTAACAAGAGTGAATTGTTCAAGGACGAGTGCCATTAGTCCTAACCATAGACTATTAATCTTCCACTTCAACATATCCTAAAGTAATCTGAGACTGGTACCAAATTTTACTCACAGATAAGTCAAGTAAAGGGTTAGACTGAAAAATCAGAACTTAGACCTATACCAGAACTTAACAGTCATCAGAACATAATGTCTTAACTCGAACAAGGAATATCTATCTTAGTAAGTTTTCATACAAGTTCTGAGTTATAGTCTTCAGAACTTAATCATCAGAACATATAACTAGAATGTGTCCTCAGTATTTGTGCAAGGTGACACAGTGACTGTTTGTCTAAAAGAACATAGACCACCACAAAAATTTCATCATTCATATGGAGTGATTTGTGTGTGCATTAAGCTAAATAACTAATAAAGAGTAAAGTCTGATTTACTTCAGTACATCTTAGAAATAAGTCATAATTAAAATTTTGCTAAAGAGCTGTCATTATCCTGAAACCTACTGATAAATGAGTTCATGCATGAGTCCACCTCAACTGTTTTTGTGCTAATTTTATGCATCTTTTTAAATTCTATTTTACAGTGGCTTCTCAGTGTAAGTGAGTTACGACTGCTTATCAGAATTTATGCTATTATCAGAGTATTTCTCCAGTAATCATAGAGTGTGAAAAGTCACCAAGAAAATATTTTGCTTTTCTAATGCATATTTACTTAATACCAGCTATGCACTTGGGTCGTCCCAGTCACATTTTTACTCTAGATCTCAAAGGAGTACCTGATATTCTTCTTTGATTTTTTTTTTTTTTGATAAGTGAGGTTTATCAGCACTTAGTACATTCAGCAGTTTTACTTGAATCAGAACTTAACAGATGAGTAGCATTTATTCTAATTTGTGACTTAGTAATAAGATGAATAAAGTAAACTAAACTAAGCTCAAGTATCAGAATTTACTTGTGTCATTAGATTTCCACAGAAATAATTACTTCTTTCATGGGATCATTTGTTTATTGAAGACTAGTAGGTCAGTATCTAACACAATTATCCTCATAGGATTGAATGATTACTTAAACAGATATATCACTTATTAGAGTTAAGAGATATATATCAGACAACAGTCAGTACTTAAAAACATTTATCAATTAAGCACAGAATACACAAAGAGATTAATTCTGTAAATACTGATCATAAAGTCTGATAACATAGAACAAGTTTAAGCAGATTTAGAGAAAGAACCTGAAATCATTCCAAGTTCATTTACCAATCTTGTAAAGGTAGCTTCACACAGTGGTTTTGTGAAGATATCTGCTACTTGTTGATCTGTGGGAACAAAATGCAATTCCACTGTACCTTCATCCACATGTTCCCTGATGAAATGGTACCTGATGCTGATGTGCTTTGTCATAGAGTGTTGAACTGGATTACCTGTCATAGCAATAGCACTTTGATTATCACAGTAAATAGGGATTTTGAAATATGTTAACCCATAATCCAGTAACTGATTCTTCATCCAAAGAATCTGTGCACAGCAGCTTCCTGCAGCAATATACTCTGCTTCTGCAGTTGATGTGGAAATTGACTTTTGTTTCTTACTATACCAAGAAACCAATCTGCCTCCAAGAAATTGGCAGCTTCCACTTATGCTTTTCCTGTCTATTTTGCAACCTGCAAAATCTGCATCTGAGTAACCTATTAATTTAAAATCTGATTCTCTAGGATACCATAGTCCTAGATCAGCTGTTCCTTTAAGATACTTAAAGATTCTTTTTACAGCTGTTAAGTGAGGTTCTCTTGGATCTGCTTGAAATCTTGCACAAAGACAGGTAGCAAACATGATATCTGGTCTACTAGCAGTTAGATAGAGAAGTGAGCCAATCATACCTCTGTAATCAGTAATATCTACTGAATTACCAGTATCCTTATCCAGTTTTGTTGCAGTGGCCATGGGAGTGGATGCACTTGAACAGTCTTGCATTCCAAATTTCTTCAGCAAGTTTCTGGTGTACTTAGATTGACAAATAAAAGTGCCTTCTTCACTCTGCTTGACTTGAAGGCCCATAAAATAACTAAGTTCTCCCATCATACTCATCTGATATCTTGACTGCATTAGTTTGGCAAACTTTTTGCAAAGTTTGTCATTTGGAGACCCAAAAATGATATCATCAACATAAATCTGGACCAAAAGTAAGTCCTTGCCATGGTTGAGATAGAACAGTGTTTTGTCAATAGTTCCTCTGTTGAATCCACTTTCCAGAAGAAACTGAGCTAAAGTCTCATACCATGCTCTAGGAGCTTGCTTAAGTCCATAAAGTGCTTTATCAAGCCTGTAGACATAATCTGAATGTTTGGAATCTACAAAGCCTGGAGGTTGTTCAACATATACTTCCTCCTCCAATTTTCCATTGAGAAAAGCACTTTTCACATCCATTTGAAAGACAGTAAACTTTTTGTGAGCAGCATATGCCATGAATATCCTTATGGCTTCTAACCTAGCAACTGGTGCAAATGTTTCATCATAGTCAATTCCTTCCTGTTGAGAATATCCTTTTGCAACCAGCCTTGCCTTGTTCCTTGTAATTATGCCATCACTATCAGTTTTATTTCTGAATACCCATTTTGTACCAACAACAGATCTATTCTTAGGTCTTGGCACTAAGGTCCAGACTTTGTTTCTTTCAAATTCATTTAACTCTTCCTGCATTGCTTGCACCCAATCAGCATCTTGAAGAGCTTCTTCCACTTTCTTTGGCTCAGACTGAGAGAGAAAAGAATTGTAAAGACATTCATTAGAAGTACCTGTTCTAGTTCTGACACCTGCATCAGGATTTCCAATTATCAAATCAGGTGTATGTGATTTTGTCCACTTCCTTGCAGATGGAAGGTTTTCTCTAGAATTGGATGCTCCCCCATGATTCATGCTGTCTTCGTTTTCATTTTCTGATGCTCCCCCTGAAACTATGCTCTCTGAGTTGGATCCTTCAGCATTTAGATTTTCAGCACTGTCAGTAATTGGCTTATCAGAACTTGACGAATCAGAACTTGAAGAGCCAGTTGTGTGTTCTGATGCTTCTTGAGATGTGATAATATCTTGAGTATGCTCCCCCTGCATTGGTGCATCTTCCTTTGACGTAGTCACCACAGTTTCAATAACATCAGAGTTTAATCTATCAGAGTTTACAGTATCAGGACTTAGACTGTCAGGACTTAAGGTATCAGAATATGAATCTTCATTTTCAAATCTCAGCTGATCATGATCAATGCAATCTTCAAGTCCAGTGATCTTCTTGTCATCAAAAGAGACATTGATAGATTCCATGACCACTTTTGTTCTCAAATTATAGACTTTGAAGGCTTTTGTGGAAAGTGGATATCCAACAAATATTCCCTCATCAGCTTTTAGATCAAACTTGGATAGCTGTTCAGGATGAGTCTTGAGAACAAAACACTTACATCCAAATATATGAAAGTATTTCAGATTTGGCTTCTTGTTCTTCACCATCTCATATGGTGTTTTTCCCTGCTTGTTAATGAGTGTTGCATTTTGAGTAAAACAAGCAGTCTGCACAGCTTCAGCCCAGAAATAGGTTGGAAGCTTTGCTTCTTCAAGCATTGTTCGTGCAGCTTCAATGAGAGTTCTATTCTTCCTTTCAACAACTCCATTTTGCTGTGGAGTTCCAGGAGCAGAAAATTCCTGCTTTATTCCATGATTTTTGCAGAACTCTTCCATTATCAGATTCTTGAATTCAGTGCCATTATCACTCCTCAAAATTTTCACAGAATCTTTGATCAATTTATCCAGATGTTTGACATGATCAATCAGGATAGATGCAGTTTCACTTTTTGTGTGCAAGAAATACACCCATGTGTATCTGGTGAACTCATCTACTATGACCAATGCATATTTCTTCTTTGCAATAGACATGACATTCACTGGACCAAATAGATCAACATGAAGTTGATAATAAGGATCAAGAATTGATGATTCAGTCTTGCTCTTGAATGAAGATTTTCTTTGTTTGGCCTTTTGACATGAGTCACAAAGACCATCAGAAGCAAACACTGATTTTGGCAGTCCTCTCACAAGATCTTTCTTGATCAGTTCATTTATCTTGTTGAAGTTTAAATGAGAGAGTTTCTTGTGCCAATTCCAGCTTTCTTCAATTGAGGCTCTACTTATCAAACAGATTGCAGAACCATCAGAACTTGTTGAAAGCTTAGCTTCATAAATGTTACCACGCCTGAATCCCTTCAGAACAACTTTTCCTTTCGATTTACTAACTATTTCACAATGTTCTGCAAAGAAATCAACATGATAACCTCTGTCACAAATTTGACTTATACTCAGTAAGTTGTGTTTAAGTCCTGAGACCAGAGCTACATCTTTAATGATGACATTCCCAAGATTGATATTGCCATATCCCAAGGTTTTTCCAATGTTGCCATCTCCATAAGAAACACTTGGGCCAGCTTTCTCCACAAAGTCTGATAGCAGGGCCTTATTTCCAGTCATATGTCCTGAACATCCACTGTCCAGAACTAAAATATTTTTCCTGTTGCCCTGCAATCAAAAAGACCACTAATTATTAGTTTTAAGGACCCAGACTTGCTTGGATCCTTTGGCCTTTTTAGGTTTGTTAACATTTGCAGCGGATTTAGCATCAAATTTATGTTAACAGTTTTCTTATCAGAACTTATACTACCAGACTTTGAATCAGAACTTACACTAGAAGGAACAACAGAAACTTTCTTTAAAGAAGGTTTTATTTGATAATAATCATAGTACAAACTATGATATTCCTTACAAGTATAAATGGAATGCCATAAACTACCACAATGAAAACAAGGATTTTGTGGTTTGTATCTAACAGATTGACTCTTAACTCCTGATTTTGAAGATAAGGAGTTAATATTCTTATTCTTCCTGCAAAAAGAAGCCAGATGGTTAGAACTTCCACAGTTATGACATGCTTTCCTAGGAGCATCAGGAACAGATTTATAGTTATTGCTTTTATTCACACCTTCCTTTCCATTCCTGTTTTTCCTAGGTGATTTTACCTTGTTTGCATTCTTAACATCTTTCAGCTTATGCTTAAGCTGCTTCTTTGTCATTAAGCCTATGTTAACTTCAGCTGTCTTTTCCTGTTTTAGTTTGTCAGAAGCTAATTCCTTTTTAACTTCTGATTTCTCATTTTCAGATTTTTCAGTTACAAACTTAACAGGTTTTAACTTCGGTTTTTGCTTATCAACAGGCTTAATTTCTACAGTTCCTTTTTCATTTTTATTTTCTCCATAACCTAAGCCCTGTTTCCAGTTTCCACTGCTCAGCAAATTTTGAGTTGTTTTGCCAGAGTTAGTCCAAGTCCTAATAATCTCTCTCTCCTTTTTCTAACTCAGTTTTTAGAGATTCATTCATTTTTAGCACTTCATCCCTAACATAAAAAGCATCATCTCTATCCTTCTGAGTTTGATGGAACATGACTAACTCTTTTTCTAAGAAATCGTTTCTTTTCCTAAAAGCAAGATTTTCAGAAGTTAATCTTTCACATGTTAAAGTTTGATCTCTATAACTAACAAACATGGTTTTAAGATATCTTCTCAACTCATTAATATCATCAGTATGAAAAGCATAAGTAGTCTGAGGTACCTTTGTTTCAGCAGCTTCAGAACTGCTCTCAGAACTTGATTTATCAGCATTTGCCATCAATGCATAGTTCTCCTCACTTTCAGAGTCTGAGGTGTCTGTCCAGCTTTTCTGCTTTGTGATAAGAGCTTTGCCTTTGTCACTCTTGGTCTTCTTGCAATCAGGAGATATGTGGCCTTTCTCACCACAATTATAACATTTAACATTGGTGTAATCTCCTCTGTCAGACTTTCCTCCTCTTCCTTCAGATCTTCTGAAATTCTTCTTATCAGAACTTATGCCTTTCCTGGAAAACTTCTTTCCCTTTCTGAACTTCCTGTATGCAATCTTTGTGATTCCTTTCACCATAAGAGCACACAGCTTCATCATCTCCTCATCAGCATCAGTCTCAGGCAAGCTTTCAGAATCTGAGTCATCATCACTCTCAGAACTTGATGACTCAGTATCAGACTTTATGAAAAGAGCTTTACCCTTGTCTTTCTTTGAGGAAGGTGCTTTGGGGGATTCCTCTTCAGCCTTGAGAGCAACTGTCCTTGACTTTCCTCCTTTCCTCTTGCTTCTTTGTTCCATCACAAGTTCATGAGTCTTGAGCATTCCATAGATTTCATCAAGAGTTGTTTCATCAAGATTGTAGTTGTCTCTTATTGTTGTTGCCTTCAAATCCCAGCATTCAGGAAGAGCTAACAGGAATTTTAGGTTGGTATCTTCAAGATCATACTCTTTATCAACCAATGACAAATCATTCAAAAGTTTGACAAATCTATCATATAAATCATTCAATGACTCATTAGATTTTGAGTCAAAATGTTCATACTCTTGAGTGAGTATTGTCTTCCTGTTTTTCTTAACTGTTTCAGTTCCTTGACACCTTGTCTCCAGTGTATCCCATATCTCCTTGGCAGTCTTGCAGTTTATTACCCTGTTTGACATTACATTATCAATGGCACTATGCAGTAAGTGTCGTACCTTGGCATCCTTAGCAATAGATGCTATATCTTCAGCAGTGTAATCACTCTTTTCCTTTGGTACAGTCATTGCTGCTTCACCTGCAACTACAACAGCGAGCTTGGAGGCCCTTCCTTGATTCTATCAAGATATTCTGGATCTGTTGCTTCCAGAAACATGGTCATCCTTACCTTCCATATGGGATATTCAGATGGTCTCAATATGGGAACTCTAATAGTCTCATATCGACTCTGAATTGATGTCTTTGATGATTCCTCAGTTTTGGTAGGCTTAGTTGGAGTTTCTGTGTCAGACATGATTGTGTTTGGATCTTTAACTGTATGTGTGTTTACAGAATGCTCTGATACCAATTGTTAGGTCACACTATCACTGTAGAGGGGGTGAATACAGTGTTTATTACAATCAAATCGAACTTCAAGAACTTAAATAACAGAAAACAAACTTTATTGAAACAATAAACTCTGTTACAATCTGGAACTGTTATCTCTCAGTGATGAACAAAATATCACGAGAGCTGCTAGGGTTAAGTTAATAATATTCTCGATTATGATAACACTTATAGTGTAAACCCTATGTCTGTGTTTATATATTACACAGTTACAAGATAATCACTAATTGATATGGAATATAATTCTGCTTCCTAATATATATCAATCAGATATCTTTTCTTCCAAGTATTCCATTCTTTATGGAATTCCTTCTTCATGCATATCTCTTCTTATGTTTATCTTGATCTTCTTAACTTTAATCAGCTGCTGTCCTTATCTGATCGTCCTTCAGCACTTAAGTTCTGATATCTAACTCCTGATGATTATCTCCTGATGACATAAGTACTGATATCTCTTAAGTCCTGATGTCCAGTATAAGTACTGATCAGTTAAGTACTGATTTGTCCTGTTCAAATAAGATCTGAAATCTAAACATAAAACATATTAGCCATGACATTATCAAATATATCTAACACAATACAACTTACTTAGGGTTGTCAATTTGACTTAGTCTTGTTAAAGTACATGCATGTCTTGCACAACAACCTATGTGTGTCATGCTAAATATGCCCAGTGTGTTTAGTCAGAATAGGTATAACATGTCAATCAATTCTAATCCTTACTACTCTGCATTTAATATGTCGTCGAGTATGTAAGGTATGAATAACATGTTTGCATCTTTCTCTAGTAAGATTCACTCTCAAGCTCTCTCATCTGACTATAACACCGATACTTTTGCTCAAAGATCAACACCTAGAGTAAAAGTGGACTTGAATATAACTGTAACGACCGAGAAAATTACGCTTGTATTATATTATAATAAAGGTAAATTATGTGTATTATTATGTGATTAAATGTGTTGAGTCATTAAACCCTAATTGCTATGTGCTACGTGTTGTTTGTTTTGATCCGAATGTGATTTGGATATTTATTGAGTATTTCATCGTAAGTTATATGTTTTATATCAAAACCCGTACAACTCAAACAGTATTTTAAAAGCCCGTATTTTAAATAAAATCATTGGCCCTGTTTTGCCAAAAACGACCTATACCACATCGCTATTCTGAACCCCTAGACGTTTTACAAATTTACCTTTTTCGCGAAAAATGACTTTTCCGGACCCCTTCGGGTACCAAAAGCCCCACAAAAATCACATTTTTATTTTTATATGATCATGAAATTATCATACATCATTTTCTTTGCATTTTTGTAATATTCATAATTTTTGGGAATTTTTATCATTAATTTTTTATTTATTGGATATTTAAAAATTCATTATTAATACCCAAAAATTATAAAAAATTGGGGCCAAATATTTTTATTAGGTGTGTAATTAGCCCCTTAATTTTATTTAGGGGTATTATTTTCCATAATAAAAATAGCTGATTTATTATTAATTAATTAGTTAATTATTATTAAAAATTCTGAAAATCAAGAACAAGGAGTTGTTGGTGAAAAACAAGCAGGGAATTAAATCTCAGATTTCATAGTGATTCTGTTATCCGATTTGATCATGTGAGTAACCAAAACGATCCTCTTGATCTCTACTTTCTATTCGTATAATCAATTTCATGTTTCAGTCTTGTGATTTTCAATTCGTTTTTCTAGGGTTTATGCTAGAATTAGGGGTTTAGGATTCTGGAATCGTTTGATGATTTTGATGATTTGTATAGCTTATTCATAACCTTAGGAATAATTTGGTGTAATAAATTAGTTCGTATAACCCCGGGAAGATAGTTCCCGAGTTATTGTTTTTTTTCTAAACTTTGAAATTCGTTTTTGATAAATTATGAATGTTTTGATTGCTGTGGACTACTGGGAGTGAATATAGAAGTTCGTAGCTTCGATTTGATATAGGTATTGTGGAGTATGGATTCGATTTTAGGGGGGAGTAATTTTCCGATGAACTCGACGGAAAAAGCTTGAAATCCGCCAGAGTTCATCAGAGAAGAACGTCTGGACGTCGTGAACGGGGCGGAGGGACGACTGTTGCAGGGAGGAATTGTTCTGGGGGAAGAAACGAAAGAAACGGTTGTATTTTCGTTGAAAGTGGGAACTCGCCGGAAATGCCTGCCGGCGCCGGAATCTGGGCCGGCCGACGACTGTTCTTGATCAACCCAGTTGTCGACCCGTTGACCCGATGCCATGACCCGGTTTCGATCTGTTAAAACTCAAAATCATTCCCCAAATTCTGTTTTTGATTTTCTATAATTTAGTTTTAATTTTTATAAAACAGAAAAATCAGTTTTTGAATTCTAAAAATCAAATAAAAATTAGTTTTAAATTCTGAAAATTATTATTATTAATTTCTAAATTGTTTTATTAATTTAGAAATTCAAAAATAATTATTTATTTAATCATTTAATTATTTATTTAATAATTTAGTTATTTATCTATTATTCAATAATTAAGTAATTAATTACTAAATAAGGTTAAAATAATCGAATAATATGATAATAACTCGTTAATGAGTCGAATAATGTGAGTAACTCGTAGTGATACGAGTAGTCGATCGATGTGTTGAAATATTATTCGAATGATAATTTATTTATTCGAAGAGTGTCGTAATAATTATTTGTATCGATTATTTATCTATAAATAGTCGTACTAATCGGATAATTGATAATAAATTGTAAATAATTATAATAAATTGTAATTAATCCTAATAATTAAGGATTAATTATTTTAAAATGCAATAATTATTTAAAAATATAATTAAGGATTATTTAATTATAATTAATTATTTATAATTAATTATTAATTAATTAAATCTTGTTTAATTCATTATAATTAAACCGTTAGTCCGATTTGAGTGAAACGAAGACCCTTAGACTCAGAAAAATGAATCGAAAATAATTTTAAGTCATAATTTCTTTCGAAAGAGAGTTGTCTTATGATAGTCAATTGTTTATACGCCCTAATATAGGTAGAATCGAGTCAAATAAATCCCGAAAAATTATAAATAAAATCAAATAGGGTTAGTTAATACAGGTTTGAGTCTAGTATCGATTCTAAAAATATTTATAAGTCCAAAAATCAATTATGTGCTTTATGTGCTATGTGATTTACATGATTATATGAACCTTATGTGCTATATAATTATATATGTATATACGTGAGTCAGATATAAATGCATGGGTATATTATTAGGGTTACGTGGTATCGATTCGAGATACGCGTATGTAGTAAGCTATCTAAACGACCATCTTTCCATGATAGATTCTATATACGCAAGGCGAATCAAACACGAAACGGAAGGTGGTGAGTCATACGAGGTTAAGTACGCGCAAGACAAGTTTTTCCCCTATTCTAAATCCGGAATAGTGAATTATACCCCATTTTTCATATCAGTTACACTTTGATAATTCTTGTTTATATACACGCTTACACAATTATTGATTCTTATTTCTATTTCATTTCGATTCTTGATTTCTCCCAATTTATTGAATCCTCTATTCATATTCCAATAATTTTATCCTTGTTATATATACTCTGATATATCCTGATGTTGGGATACATCAAAAACATTCCGATTATTCCGGATGCTAAGCTTTGGATTATGTTACGGGCTGGGTTTTACCCAGACCTTTAACTAATAGGCCATAGTTGCCTGAGTACTCCTTATGTTGGTTGGGTCTATGCAGTTGGGTATAGATCCACACTATATGCTGACTGATCAGCGGGTTATAGTGAATATGTTGGTTCTTGTTTCCAGTCTTGTTCATTTGGCACTCGCCAGTATTGGCAAATTGTTATTCATTATAGAAATAGATGGTTGTTCAAACCAACAGCTTACCGATCCATTTATTCTTATCCTTTACAATATATATATATATATTGTTGTAGGCTTGTTGAGCAATTTTGGCTCATCCCCTTTTATTGTTATTCCTATTGTTTTTCAGTTAAGGTAGAGAATGAAACCCATCAGAACCCGCATAGTCAAGAAGCGAGTCAAGCAGCGGGATCCTCTTATACCAAGAGTGTTCATCCCTATCCCAGAAGAGAGTTTTGAGCTACCAGGTTAGGTGTAATAGGATAAGTAATAGCGATGAGTTAAATAAAAGTTGTTTACTATGAGATGTAAATAGAAGAAAGTTTTATAACAAAGAGAGTTCTTGAGACAGATTGTTTTTAAACTGGTTTGTAAAAAAGTTAGTGTGTCGTTTTTATTTTCGAATCATAACCTTAAAAGATCGTGAGTAGTAGTAGTTTGGGGTAATTATTTTATTTATATTCCACTTGTGCAAGATTAGTAATTAGTTAATATTAGTAATGCCCCAAATCTATACCCCGGGTTTGGAGGGTGTTACAGTTGGCATCAAAGCATAGGTTTTGACCCTTGAAAATAAGAACATTAGAATTAAGATAAGATAGGAAGATCATATAGGATAGAAGTAAGAATGTTAAGATTGTTTGTTTATGTGATTAGTTGTTATGATATATAGGATTGTGATTTGATTGTTCTTGCGTTATTATTGTTGTGTATATTAGATGGCTTCTTCAGCGTCATCTGCGGAGCGGACTGAGTCATACGCAGTAGCAGCACCAGTACTAGCCCCAACATCACTGCAGGTTTTTCCTCCATTACCACCACCTCCACCTCTACCACAGGGTCCAGCACCAGAGCATTTGTCGGTACCCCCTGCACTAGAGGTACCAGACTTTGTTGATTATTTCCCTTATTTTGAGCCGGAGATACCTGACTTTCCACCTTTGGAGTTTCCGATGTTTGATGTTCCTGATATGGTTGATATTCCACAGTGGGAGGACTTGGAGCCACAGGTTCCCGTGCCACATCCTGAGATTCCAGAGATTCCCCAGATGGAGCCAGAGTTAGAGCCACCTGTATATGCACCCCAGGAGCAGTCTGTTTTGTTTCCTGCACCGCTAGCTATTTATGCCCCTATGCCCGGGGTATACCAGTTCCCGCAGCCAGAGTTTATGGATGAGGTAGTGGTGGATCAGCCATTATCATTGCCTTCTCGAGGTTCCCGTAAAGATCTTCGCGAGCATCGCACGGTTCCATATCAGCGGTACCAGTCAGAGAAAGAGGAGAGGGTCAGATGGCAAGATCAGTGTAGGGAGATTTTTGGGTCATTTGAGACACAGGAGGACGGTCCAGTTCGAGCACTATGACCAGACTACATCTTGAGGGAGAGACTATGCCAGATCCATAGGGCTGGTTCTCAGGAGCTTACTGACTTGAGGCAGCAGGACATACGTACAGAGGCAGCATATCGCAGGACGATGAGACTTACAGAGGCAGTGTTAGAGGCTTTGCAGGAGGAGCTGAGCCGTGTGCCACCTGGATTCTGATCTCAGCAGACAGTGGAGTGTTGTATCTTGTATATTATCTGTAGATAGATGCAGCGTAGTATTGTATGACTAGTTTATATGAGTGTAGCTACTAGTTTTGACTGGTAGCAGTAGCAGTACGACTGCCATATTATAGACTTTTGTATCAAGTATTGACACCTGCAGCTGGTGTCCTACTTATATATATATAAGATGAACCTTTTCATGTTTTCTTTATTTAATTTTTCCAGTCATTTAAGCATTTACATTTATTTTATCGTATTACCATTGCATATTTTAAAAATGTTGTTTTTATTTACAATCATGTTGTACCCTTTATTTTTCAAAATTTTTAATTATTTCAAAATGATTTATTTAAACATCACACTGTTTTACTCACTTATTTTAGATATTTGATAAATTGTTTTCTTCCCTATATCAACTATTTTAATGCTATTTTAATATTATAAAGACTGTTTCTATTCCATAACACCTGTTTAGTAAATTGTTATTAAAAGAACCCATTGTTTTATTATCAGAAAATGGCACCTAAAAGAAAAGCGAGACCAGACTCATCTAACAGAAATAACGAGGGTCAGAACGATAACAATCATATGGATCAGATGATTCATCTTAAGCAACAGCAGATGCTGATGATGCAACATCAACAGCAGCAGTTTCAACAACAAATGCTACAACAAGCAGCTCATCCAGAACATCAAGTACCACCAACAACACCTGCAGTTACTTTCAAGCAATTCCATTCGGTAAAGCCTCCGGAATTTTCCGGTTCCACAGATCTTACAAAGGCGAGAGTTTGGATGAAGGAGTTGGAAAAGGCTTTTACGTTGGTTAAACTTGAAGAAGAACAGAAGACGGATTTTGCCAGCTATTTTCTGAAAGGTGAAGCCAATTATTGTTGGGAATCAAAGAAAGCTTTGGAAGGTGAAGGTGTGGTAACCTGGGATAGATTCACTGATCTTTTCCTGGAGAAATATTTTCCTCGCTACATGAAGAATCAGATGGAGATCAAGTTCCTGGAACTGAAGCAAGACAACTTATCGGTCGCGGATTATGAAACTAAGTTCACTGAATTGGCCAGCTTTGTTCCTGAGCAAGTGGATACGGATGAAAAGCGGGCCAAGAGATTCCAACAGGGATTGAAGCCATGGATTCGTAGCAGAGTAGCAGTATTTGAGCTGACGACTTATACGGCTATTGTTCAGAAGGCTATGATCATTGAAGGTGAGAGTGAAGCAGCTCAGAAAGAGAAGGGACCAGGAAATTCCCAGAACCGTTTCAACAGAAGGTCGGGATTTCAAGCCTGGGGAAAGGTAAATTTCAGGAGACTAGAACAGGGAAACCAGAGGACGGGTAATCGACTTCCAGCCCCAAATCAGCAAAGACTTATCCGACCGCCTATACCTGATTGCAGAACATGTGGTAAAAAGCATACTGGGATTTGCAACAAGCCAAATGTCATGTGTTTCAAGTGCAAGCAGAGGGGACACTACTCTAGATAATGTCCGATGGGGAAAACAGAGATCACTTATTTCCAGTACGGAAGAAAAGGACATCTTGCCAAGGACTGCAAGGAGTTACAATGACCGCTAACATTCCAAGGGTTTTAACATTACCTCCACCTCCACTACCACCACAAAATCAGCACAGGGCAAGGACTTTCAACATGTCAATGAAGAAAGCTGTACAGAATCCGAATGTGGTTGCAGGTACGCTCCCTGTGAATTCCGTAAATGCTCAAGTATTGATTGATTTAGGAGCTACAAGATCTTTTATTTCTGAAGGTTTTATTACTAAGATAGATTGTGAGGTTCAGTGGTTAGATGAAGTGCTAGTCATAAAATTAGCAAATGATGATCAGGTTGCGGTAGATCGAGTATGCCCAGGTTGTGATATTGAAATAGGGAGATGTCATTTCTCATTTGACTTGATATCTTTCAGGTTAGGAGAATTTGATGTTATTTTAGGAATGGATTGGTTAGCTAGTAATAATTCTCAGACTGATTGCGCAAATAAGAAAGTGAAATTGTAAACCGAAGAAAATACAACGGTAACATTTAAAGGTGAAAAGCAAAAGCAGAGATTCTTAACAATAATGCGGACGAAACGATTGCTACATCAAGGATGTCAAACCTATTTAGCCTACGTATTGGAGACCGAAAAAGAAAGCCCGAAGATTGAAGATATTCCTGTAGTTTGTGAGTTTCCCGACGTCTTTCCAGATGAACTTCCAGGACTACCTCCGGATCGAGAAATCGAGTTCACTATTTATTTGGCACCAGGGACTGAACAAATTTCAAAAGCTCTATATCGAATGGCACCAGTTGAAATGAAGGAATTAGCAAAGCAATTACAGGATCTTCTCGACAAAGGAATCATAAGGCCGAGTGCATCCCCATGGGGCGCACCAGTATTGTTCGTAAAAAAGAAGGACGGTAGCATGCGACTATGTATTGATTATCGTGAGCCGAACAAGTTAACTATCAAGAATAAATATCCTTTGCCTCGCATCGACGACTTATTTGATCAACTGAAAGGAGCGGCGTGGTTTTCGAAAATCGAATTACGATCAGGCTATCATCAGTTAAAGATCAAGACAGAAGACATTTCAAAGACTGCATTCAGAACGAGATATGGGCACTACAAATTTCTTGTGATGGCATTTGGATTGACTAATGCACCTGCAACATTTATGGATTTGATGAATCAAGTATTCAAGAAGTACCTGGATAAGTTTATCATTGTATTTATTGATGAAATCTTGATTTATTCGAAGACGGAAGAAGAACATGCAGCGCACTTAAGAATGACATTAGAGACGTTACCAAAGGAACAACTTTATGTGAAATTTTCGAAATGTGAATTTTTGTTGAAGGAAGTGCAATTTTTAGGACACATCATTAGTATTGAAGGAATTCAAGTGGATCCAGTGAAGATTGAAGCTATTTTAAATTGGGAAAGACCGAAGACTCCAACGGAAGTCAGAAGTTTCTTGGGATTAGCAGTTTATTACAGAAGATTTGTTAAGGATTTTGCAAAGATAGCCACACCATTGATGAAGTTGACACGAAAGAATGAAAAGTTCGAATGGAACAAGAAATGCGAAGCAAGTTTCCAAGAATTGAAGAATCGATTGGTAACCGCACCTGTGCTTGTTTTACCTGATAATCAAGGAGACTTTGTCATATACAGCGATGCTTCATATCGAGGACTTGGATGTGTTCTGATGCAACATGGCAACGTGATCGCATATGCTTCTAGACAACTAAAGCCGCATGAACAGAAATATCCGATGCACGATCTTGAACTAGCAGCAATTGTATTCGCACTGAAACTCTGGAGACACTATCTATACGGAGAAAAATGTGAGATTTACACGGACCATAAAAGCTTGAAATATATTTTCACACAGAAGGAACTCAACATGCGACAGCGACGCTGGCTAGAGTTAATCAAGGATTACGACGTTTCGATCAATTATCATCCATGCAAAGCTAATGTAGTAGCAGATATGTTAAGTCGAAAGGAACGATTGAACCTGTTAACATCTTCAGAAGACTTAATCAAGGAATTCGATAAATAGGAAATTGAAGTTCATGTGCCAGAAATCTCTACTGAAATGATTTACGCCATGACCTTTCAGCCAGAATTATTGGAAAAGATAAGAAGGTGTCAAGAAGAAGTAATGGATTAGGAAAATGACAATTTGACAGGAGAAGAGATTACCAGTCAGAAGGATACCAAAGGAATATTTCGAGTTGCTTCGAGAATCTGGATACCTAATGTACCGGAATTGAAAGTGGAAGTTTTATAATACGCTCATAGCTCAAGATATTCAATTCATCCCGGAAGTACCAAGATGTATAGAGATCTGAAGGAAAACTTTTGGTGGCCAGATATGAAGAAAGAAATAGCGGAATGGGTTAGTAAGTTTTATACATGCCAAAGAGTTAAAGTTGAACATCAACGCCCGAGAGGATTACTACAACCCCTAGATATTCCAGAATTGAAATGGGAACACTTAGCTATGGATTTTGTAGTGGGACTTTCAAGGACGAAAGCAAATCATGATGCAATTTGGGTTATCATTGATCGATTAACGAAGTCAGCACATTTCCTTCTGATCAACGAAAGGTTTTTACTGGACAAGTTAGTACACTTATATCTCAAGGAAATCGTAATGCGTCATGGAGTACCTGTATCTATAGTTTCATATCGAGATCCCCGTTTTAAATCAAGATTTTGGAGACAATTCCAAGAATGTCTAGGAACCAAGTTGAACATGAGTACTGCTTACCATCCACAAACGGACGGGCAAAGTGAAAGGACTATTCAGACAATTGAAGATATGCTACGTGTATGCGCGATAGACTTGAAGACAATTGGGACGAGCACTTACTGCTAGTGGAATTTTCATACAATAACAGCTATCAAGCGAGTATCGAAATGCCACCTTACGAAGCTTTATATGGAAAAAAATATAGATCACCTACATGTTGGGATGAAGTTGGAGAGCGTAAAATTCTAGGTCCAGAACTGATTCAGCAAACCAGGGAAAAAGTGGAACTCATCCGAAAGCGACTTGAAGCAGCGCAAAATCGACAACGTAAATATGAAGATCTATCTAGAAAAGATGTGGACTATCAAGAAGGGGAACATGTAATGCTAAAGGTATCGCCATGGAAGGGATTAACTAGGTTTGGCAACAAAGGCAAATTAAAACCTCGCTATGTTGGACCATTCGAAATTTTGAATAAAGTCGGAAAAGTGGCGTACAAATTAGCTTTACCACCTCATATGCAACATATTCATAATGTATTTCACGTGTCCATGCTTAAGAAGTATAACCCTGATACAAGACATGTAATAGAATATGAGCCAATAGAACTTCAGGCAGATTTGTCATATGTAGAGCAGCCGATAAGAATTCTAGATCGGCAAGAGAGGGTATTAAGGAATAAATCTGTACCGTTAGTAAGAGTTTTATGGAGAAACCCAGTAGTTGAGGAATTAACCTGAGAGCTTGAGAGTGATATGTTAGAAAAGTATCCTCAGTTATTTCCATAGCGTGATTCTGAGGACAGAATCCTGTTAAGGGGGGGGGGGGAAGAATGTAACGACCGTGAAAATTACGCTTGTATTATATTATAATAAAGGTAAATTATGTGTATTATTATGTGATTAAATGTGTTGAGTCATTAAACCCTAATTGCTATGTGCTACGTGTTGCTGTTTTGATCCGAATGTGATTTGGATATTTATTGAGTATTTTATCGTAAGTTATATATTTTATATCAAAACCCGTACAGCTCAAACAATGTTTTAAAAGCCCGTATTTCAAACAAAATCATTGGCCCTGTTTTGCCAAAAATGACCTATACCACATCGCTATTCTGAACCCCTAGACGTTTTACAAATTTACCTTTTTCGCGAAAAATGACTTTTTTAGACCCCTTCGGGTACCGAAAGCCCCACAAAATCACATTTTTATTTTTATATGATCATGAAATTATCATACATCATTTTCTTTGCATTTTTGTAATATTCATAATTTTTGGGAATTTTTAGGATTAATTTTGTATTTATTGGATATTTAAAAATTCATTATTAATACCCAAAAATTATAAAAAATAGGGGCCAAATATTTTTATTAGGTGTGTAATTAGCCCCTTAATTTTATTTAGGGGTATTATTTTCCATAATATAAATAGCTGATTTATTATTAATTAATTAGTTAATTATTATTAAAAATTCTGAAAATCAAGAACAAGGAGTTGTTGGTAAAGAACAAGCAGGGAATTAAATCTCAGATTTCATAGTGATTCCGTTATCTGATTTGATCATGTGAGTAACCAAAACGATCCTCTTGATCTCTACTTTCTATTCGTATAATCAATTTCATGTTTCAGTCTTGTGATTTTCAATTCATTTTTCTAGGGTTTATGCTAGAATTAGGGGTTTAGGATTTTGGAATCGTTTGATGATTTTGATGATTTGTATAGCTTATTCATAACCTTAGGAATGATTTGGTGTAATAAATTAGTTCGTATAACCCCGGGAAGATAGTTCCCGAGTTATTGTTTTTTTTCTAAACTTTGAAATTCGTTTTTGATAAATTATGAATGTTTTGATTGCTGTGGACTACTGGGAGTGAATATAGAAGTTCGTAGCTTCGATTTGATATAGGTATTACAGAGTATGG
Source organism: Apium graveolens (assembly GCF_009905375.1). Classification (NCBI taxonomy): domain Eukaryota; kingdom Viridiplantae; phylum Streptophyta; class Magnoliopsida; order Apiales; family Apiaceae; genus Apium; species Apium graveolens. The sequence goes on from NC_133648.1 coordinate 292,899,177, forward strand.
ATTCGATTTTAGGGGGGGGAGTAATTTTCCGATGAACTCGACGGAAAAAGCTTGAAATCCGCCGGAGTTCATTGGAGAAGAACGTCTGGACGTCGTGAACGGGGCGGAGGGACGACTGTTGCAGGGAGGAATTGTTCTGGGGGAAGAAACGAAAGAAACGGCTATATTTTCGTTGAAAGTGGGAGCTCGCCGAAAACGCCTGTCGGCGCCGGAATCTGGGCTGGCCGACGGCTGTTCTTGATCAACCCAGTTGTCGACCCGTTGTCCCGATGCCATGACCCGGTTTCGATCTGTTAAAACTCAAGATCATTCCCCAAGTTCTGTTTTTGATTTTCTATAATTTAGTTTTAATTTTTATAAAACAGAATAATTAGTTTTTGAATTCTAAAAATCAAATAAAAATTAGTTTTAAATTCTGAAAATTATTATTATTAATTTCTAAATTGTTTTATTAATTTAGAAATTCGAAAATAATTATTTATTTAATCATTTAATTTGTTATGGATAAAAAACCAAGGTTATTACTTGCTGTATTTAATACTAAGATTCGGGAGCTCAAGGCCTTTAATGGCTGCTCTCGTGTTTCGTGACTCAATCTGCCTTTACGAGATGCCTACGTATCTCTGTGAATTAGAGAATCAAGCCAAAAAACGTAGTTCTGATTGGTGGGGGTGAGACCCCTTATATAGATGTTGGGAGTCCTTGAATTGGACTTGGTATAGGAGACTTGGTGGGCAAGTCTCATAATTAGAATGGACTTTGGAGTCCTAGGTAGTAGGAATCTGATTCCTTATCTTTTTAGGTCCCCTTGAGGCTAATCTCCAAGGATTTATATCCTTATCGGGACTCTTTTCAACATCTGATTTGTCCCTTATTAATTAATTACGAAATTAATTAATAATCAGGGCTTTTGGGCCTTTTTTATTCCATCAGGCCTGATCTGGTCCATCAGGCTTAACCTTTCTGGTCTGAGTATCATATATCTTTTTATTGGGCCTAGCAGCCCACAGTTTGTACAATTAATGCAGTATTTAATTATACAATCATAATTTATTTATCCCTATCATTTGCCCCCCAACTTTTGGGAAACATTGATTAGGTTTCGCAGAAGTTAAGTCTATTTGTTCCATTACAGGGTTTCGTTTTTCCGTAAAGTGTGGAGCGACCTACACATTTACAACGAATTTTTCCTTTTATTCAGGAATTATCTTAATTTCCAGGAATTTTTCCCTTATTTCTGGGATTTTTCCCTTATTTTCTGGATTTTCCCCTAATTTTCTGGAATTTTTCCCTAATTTTCTGGGATTTTCCCTAATTTTCTGGGATTTTTCCCTAATTTTCTGGAATTTTCTGGGATTTTTCTTTATTTTACAGGAATTTTCCCTTAATTTCTGGGATTTTTCCTTAATTTACAGGAATTTTCCCTTAATTTCGGGGATTTTTCCCTAATCTACAGGAATTTTCCCTTAATTTCGGGGATTTTTCCTTAATCTACAGGAATTTTCCCTTAATTTCTGGGATTTTTTCCTTAATTTATAGAAATTTTCCCTTAATTTCTGGGATTTTTTCCTTAATTTACAGGAATTTTCCCTTAATTTCTGGGATTTTTTCCTTAATTTACAGGAATTTTCCATCAATTTCGGGGATTTTTCCCTAATTTACAGGAATTTTCCCTTAGTTTTTGGGATTTTTTCCTTAATTTACAGGAATTTTCCCTTCATTTCTGGGATTTTTTCCTTAATTTACTGGTACTCACAGGTATTTTTCCCTAATTTTTCAAGAATATTAAAAATAATTATTGAAAATTATTTTTTAATTTTCCTGATTTTCTGGGAATTTTTGCTTTATTTTTCCCTATTTTTTGGAATTTTTCAGCAATTTTTTTAATTTCAGCCCATTTTCTGATTAATTAAATAATCAGAAAATTGGTTTTTATTGCATAATGCATCCTAGGCGTTGTTGATCCCCGCCTAGGAGACGTCCTTCCAACAGCACCTAGGAATATTGTCTCCTGGGCGTTGTTGGAGGATCCATACTTCCTAGGCGTTGTTGACCCCCGCCTAGGAGACGTCCTTCCAATAGCGCCTAGGAATATTGTCTCCTGGGCGTTGTTGGAGGTTTCATACTTCCTAGGCGTTGTTGACCCCCGCCTAGGAGACGTCCTTCCAACAGTGCCTAGGAATATTGTCTCCTGGGCGTTGTTGGAGGTTCCATACTTCCTAGGCGTTGTTGACCCCCGCCTAGGAGATGTCCTTCCAACAGCACCTAGGAATATTGTCTCCTGGGCGTTGTTGGAGGTTCCATACTTCCTAGGCGTTGTTGACCCCCGCCTAGGAGACGTCCTTCCAACAGTGCCTAGGAATATTGTCTCCTGGGCGTTGTTGGAGGTTCCATACTTCCTAGGCGTTGTTGACCCCCGCCTAGGAGACGTCCTTCCAACAGCACCTAGGAATATTGTCTCCTAGGCGTTGTTGGAGGTTCCATACTTCCTAGGCGTTATTGACCCCCGCCTAGGAGACGTCCTTCCAACAGCACCTAGGAATATTGTCTCCTGGGCGTTGTTGGAGGTTTCATACTTCCTAGGCGTTGTTGACCCCCGCCTAGGAGACGTCCTTCCAACAGCACCTAGGAATATTGTCTCCTAGGCGTTGTTGGAGGTTCCATACTTCCTAGGCGTTGTTGACCCCCGCCTAGGAGACGTCCTTCCAACAGCACCTAGGAATATTGTCTCCTGGGCGTTGTTGGAGGTTCCATACTTCCTAGGCGTTGTTGACCCCCCGCCTAGGAGACATCTTTTGAACAACGCCTAGGAACTATGCTTCCTAGGCGTGGTTTTAGCCTCCTTAATCTTCACTAGTCTTTTTCTCCGTAAGACGATTCCCGGTCTTTTCCACCAGCGTTTTTTTTTGATTTATTTATTTATTTAATTGTTTTCTCTCTTTTTTTTTTTTTTTTTTTTTTTTTTTTTTTTTTCTTCTCTTTTTTTTTATCACCTCCTTTTTTTCTAAAATTATGAACTCTTGTCATAATTTATTGTGTCAACGGACATACTTAATTTTTGTGCAATCGTGCATAATATAACTAATTGGATAGAAAAAAAATTATTTTCTATTATTTCCAATTAATTCTATTTTTTAAATTCCTTAATTTTTAAGGAATTTATATATCAAATTACGAATTTACTCGTAATTTTTGTTGTCATCAGACATTAATTTATGCATTCGTGCATTAAAAAATATTCTCTATTCTGAGAATTTTGTCTTCCTTTTTCTAATAATCTAATAATTATTTCCTCCCTTTTTTCTTTTAATAAGAAAAGGGTACCTTCATTCGACCATATATTCTAGGCGTGGGTTACCCCGCCTAGGAGACGGTATTGTAACGTCGGTTAGGAATGGTGCTTCCTGGGCGTTGTTGGGGTTCAAGCCTAACAATCCTCGTATTTTACCCATATCCATGTTATCAACTCATAATCTGAGTTTGTACGTATCGAGGCTTTAAGGTCTTCTGATGAGTGACCTCGCGGCCTTGCATGGCTTTATATGCCTGTTATGGCTCTTTATTTTACTTTTATCTTTTTCGGTCCTTTATGGACTTTGAACATTTTCAGTGTGCCTCCTAATTGTCCTTCGGGACTCTTTTTGTGATCTTTCGGGATCTTCTATCTTTATGCAATTATCTTTTATTTTCGGCGATTTGTCTTTATTGAATAGAAATTTGTTTCATCGACCTTATTTCTACCTGTTAGATGCATTCACGCTATGGGGCTTTGTATATTGCAAGCCCAAAAAGGTCGAGGCATCTTTGGGGCTAAAAGCCTTCTTTTTGCACGTATCAAACTTTTACTTATGTCACTTGAACTCTTCAGGTACAAGATATTCTGGTATATAATCGTTACCCGAGTTTAATTTAACTTCAATTGAATGATTGCAACACCAACGAGCCTCTAATCGGACAACACTTGGGCTCTTCAGGCCTTTAGCAACTTTTATTTTCATTTCTTTGCGTACTATTTTAGTACTCGGCACATATTCTGTGCTTGCCACATATTTACTTTTTTATCATACACAATAATCCTTCAAGTTTATGACATAGCAAGGCTTTGGCATTTTCTCACCATTCATGGTTTTCGACTTGTTGGATTTTTGTCCTAGAACGCACTTGAATCAAAATGGCCCTTCACGATTAGGGGCTAGCTTTCCTTTTCTTTAACTCTGGATGCCCCAACCTTTCCCTAAGACTAAGTCTCCTTCTTGAAAGCAATTTTCTTTAACCGTTCTACTGTAGTAAATGGAGGCTCTTCACTGAGGGGCTTTAGCTTCATCCATGACCTCATAAATTAGGTCGAGGGCTAGCCTCATGCCTTCTTTGTTAGTCTCTGGCTTGCAAGCTTCAACTTTTGGTTATACATATGTAATTTCCAGCAGCACCACTACCTTAGCTCCATAAGCCAGCATGACTGAGGTTGTTTCGGTTGTGAACTTGAAGGTAGTTTGGTAAGCCCATAAAATAGGCAACAATTCGTCCACCAACGTGTTCCTCGAGGGTTCGACCCTTAATAAGTTCGACCTATATGTAGTAAATCTTCAGATTTTGAGCATGCCAAGCCCGAGGTACTTCTTCTCCATCCATGGTTTCCAGCTTGTAATATCCTCTTCCTTGAATACTCTTAATCTTGTATGGTCCTTCCCAATCCGGGGCGAGCTTTCCTTTCTTCCCTATACCAGGAAACCTTCCTTAGGACCAAATCTCCTTGCTTGAAGAATCTCTCTTTTACCCTTAGGTTGTAGTAGAACGAAGCCTTTTTCTGATATTCTACTATCTTTGCATGCGCTTTATCTCGCACTTCATCAATTAGATCCAGGGCTAACCTCTGCCCTTCCTCATTTTCTTTTTCATCAAAAGCCTGAATCCTTGGAGAGGAATGTGATATCTCTACAGGAACTACTGCTTCTACCCCATATGCCAACATGAAAGGAGTTGCATCTGTCGTGACTCTACAGGTAGTCCTATAGGCCCATAATATGGGAAGTATCTCATCCACCCAATTATTTCTTGACTTTTCGATCCTCTTCTTTAGTCCATCCAGGATTATCCGATTTGCTACCTCCGCTTGCCCATTGGCTTGCGGGTGAGCCACAGAGGTGAACCGTAACTCAATTTCATTTTCTTCGCAATACTTCTTGAATTCCTCATTGTTGAATTGTGTTCCATTGTCAGTGACGAGGATACGGGGAATTCCATATCGGCACATAATGTTTTCCCACAGGAATTGTGCAACCTGCTTAGTTGTGATTTTGGCCAAGGGTTTGGCTTCGATCCACTTGGTGAAATAATCAATGGCTACAATCAGAAATTTCCTTTGTGCCGTGGCCATAGGAAAAGGCCCTAGAATATCCATCCCCCACATGGCAAAGGGAATAGGCGAGTTGATAGAGGTCAGCATCTCGGGGGGTTGTCTAACAACTGGTGCATGCTTCTGACAGCGATCACACTTCTTCACATATTCTTTGGCATCAGCCATCATTTCTGGCCAATAGAAGCCTAAACGAGTTATCTTATGAGCCAAGGCCCTGCCCCCCAAGTGTTGTCCACAAATACCTTCATGCACTTCTTCAAGAGCCAAGCGTGCCTCATCGGGCCTGAGACACCTCAAGTAGGGAACCACGAAAGATCTTTTGTAAAGAATCTCATCTATCAAAGAGTACCGTAGTGCCCGAACAGTTAACTTCCGTGCTTCAGTTGCATCACTTGGCAACCAACCGGTCTGAATGTGAGCCTTGATGGGATCAATCCATGACGTCCCCAAGCCTATGGGAGCCACCAGCTTAACATCTATGCTTCGTGTCTTCAAAACACGGAAGTACACACTTCCTGAACTTTCTTCAATCTCAGACGAAGCGAACTTTGATAGCGCATCTGCCTTAACATTTTCTTCCCTTGGAATGTGTTCAACATGGCACTCATTAAATTGGGTCATCACAGCCCTTACTAGGCGGACATACTTAGCCATCGTATCATCCCTTACCTCGAATTCTCCCTTTACCTGGGATATGATCAGCTTCGAGTCTCCACGGACCTTTAAGTTTTTGACTCTAAGTGTCCCAGCTAGACCAAGGCCAGCTATTAGGGCTTCATACTCTGCCTCATTGTTTGTGGTTGGGAAGTCTAGCTTCATGGCATACTCAATTAAGAATCCATCAGGGCTTTGCAAAACCAACCCTGCTCCACTGGAATTTGTTTTTGATGCTCCATCAAAATAGAGAACCCAATATTCTTTCTCCTTGTCCCCATTGTCGACTCCCTTGTCTTGAGGTATGGTATCTTCCTGCCCCCCGACTTCTTGGTTGGGTATGGTACATTCCACCAGGAAGTCAGCTAGTGTCTGGGCTTTTATGGTCGTGCGTGGCTTATACTTGAGATCGAACTCTCCCAACTCTATTTCCCACTTAATCAGTCTCCCACTTGCCTTGGGACTGTGAATGATATTTCTCAGTGGCTGATTTGTTAGCACTTCAATTTGGTGAGCTTGAAAATAAGGACGCAGCTTTCTTGAAGCCATTACCAAGGCTAAAGCGAATTTCTCAATGGCTGAATAATTCAACTCAGCACCATGCAAAATTTTGCTGACATAGTATACGGGTTTCTGGACTTTCAGTTCCTCCTTAACCAACACGGCGCTCAAGGCGCTCTCTGAAACAGCCAAGTACAAGAATAAAACTTCATTCAGAACTGGCTTGGCCAACAACGGGGCCTGGCCCATATACTTCTTTAACTCTTCAAATGCCTTCTGATTTTCCTCACTCCATACAAAGTCTTTGATGTTCTTCAGTGACTTAAAAAATGACAAGCACTTGTCTCCTGACTTGGAGATGAATCGTCCTAACGCAGCAACCCTTCCTGTGAGCTTCTGAACATCCTTGACAGTTTTGGGGGGTTCCATGTCCAGGATTTCCTTTATTTTATCGGGATTTGCCTCAATTCCCCTCTTTGAGACCATCAATCCCAAGAATTTTCCAGATCCTACTCCGAAAGCACACTTCGTCGGATTCAACATCATCTTGTGGTACCTCAGGACCTCAAAAGCTTCCCTTAAATGGGCTATATGATCAGTCTTTACTAGACTCTTGACTAACATGTCATCAACATAGACTTCCATAGTCTTACCAATAAGATCCTTAAAAATTCTATTTACCAACCTTTGATAGGTGGCTCCTGCATTCTTGAGACCAAACGCCACAACAAGATAACAATAAACACCAAAGTCAGTGATAAATGATACCTTTGGAATGTCATCCTTATGCATTTTGATCTGGTTGTATCCGCTAAACCCATCCATGAAACTCAGCATCTCATGTCCAGCGGTGGCATCAATCAAAGTATCAATTCTAGGCAGCGGAAAACAGTCTTTGGGGCATGCATCATTCAGATCGGTGAAGTCTATACACATCCTCCAATTTCCATTAGCCTTCTTCACCATTACAGGGTTTGCTAACCACTCCGGAAATTGAATCTCCTCAATGAATCCAGCCTCTAAGAGCTTTTCCACTTCCTGTTTTATAGCCTCTTGTCTTTCCGGGGCAAAATTTCTTTTCTTTTGTTTCACTGTCTTCCAGCTTGGATCCACGTTTAGCTTGTGAGTAATTAACTCCGGGTCTATGCCTGGCATATCAGCTGCTGACCATGCAAACACATCACTATTTTCTTGCAAAAATTTCACTAACTTCCCTCTAAGGGGCTCCTCTAATGTGGCTCCAATGAAAGTCATCCTCTCAGGATTCTTGGGGTCTAAAGGAACCGAAACCAATTCTTTTGCTGGCCTTCCTCTATTCTCATCATTTTCTCGAACATCCATATCTTCAATAGGAAGAACCTGCCCCCCGACTCCATCTGCCCTCAAAGAGGCCACATAACAGCTTCTAGCCATTTTTTGATCTCCTCTCTCTTCTCCAATCCCGTTTCGGGTGGGAAACTTCATGACTGAATGGTAGGAAGAGGGGACTGCCTTGAAGGCATGTATCCCTGTTCTCCCCATGATAGCATTATAAGTTGAACTAGCCTTTACCACCACGAAATCCAGCATCTGCATTGCTTGCCTTGGCTCCGTACCTATGGTGGTTGGCAATTTGATTATCCCTTCCACAGGTCATTCTACTTCAGCAAATCCATATATCGGCATGTCGGTTGGTGTCAACTGGGAGTTGTTATACCCTATCCTTAGAAAGGTGTCGTGGAGCAAGATATCCACAGAAGCACCATTATCCACAAGGACCCTCTTAACCGGGCTATTTCCTATTATCGGTGTTATGACGAGCGGGTCGTCATGGGGAAACTTCACGCCCTCTAGGTCGGAATCATCAAAAGCCAATGTTACTTCCGTCCTGGCCCTCTTCGGGGCTTCGCCAACAATATGCATAACCTCCCTGGTGTATGCCTTTCTGGAATTTTTGGACAATCCAGCAGCAGTTGGACCTCCAAAGATCGTGTTTATCACAGGTCCTCGAGGGCGTCGTGGTCCTCCAAAAATTGCATTTATAACCGGCCCTCTAGGTTGGGGATTCCACCCCTGATCGTCTTGGTCCCTCCTACGATCTTCAAAGTTCTTCCTTCCATTATTGTTTCTGTCCCCTCCATCTCCAGTATACTTGTTCAACCTTCCTTTTCGAATCAAAAACTCAATTTCATCTTTCAATTGCCTACACTCATCGGTGTCATGGCCAACATCCTTGTGAAACCTGCAATACTTGCTCTTATCTAGCTTGGCGGGATCAGCCTTCAAGGGCTTAGGTCAGCGAATATCTCTATCTTTCTCAATCTCCATCAAAATCTGACTTCTAGGAGCACTTAGCTTAGCGTATTCAGTGAACTTTTGCCCAAGTCCTCCCTTTTTGGGGGTTGAATCAGGGTTTTGTTCGGTTCTAGGATATTTGTCCTTAGCGATATACTCCAGATCAGTTTTTCGCTTCTTGCCTCCAGTGGGCTCATTACTTACTACGGTCTTCCTCATGCTTTCTTCAACCTTGATATACTTCCCTGCCCTCTCTTGGAGTTGCAACATGTTTTCAGGGGGTCGTTTGGCCAAGGACATCTTGAAAAACTCATCCCTAGTTCCTTGTTGCAGTGCTATCATGGCTACCTTATCATCAAGGTCTGGGACTTTTAAAGCCTCCTTTGTAAAACGATTCAGGTAATCCCTCAAGGATTCCTTAGCTCCCTGCACAAGACTCATAAGAGATGCTGAACTTTTCTCATGGACTCTTCCACTGATGAATTGCTTAATAAAAGCCTGACTTAATTCTCTGAATGATCCAATAGAGTTTGGGGGAAAGCGACTGTACCATCTTTGAGCCATACCCGACAGGGTTTGAGGGAAGGCCCGACACTTTATAGTATCATTCACGGGTTGCAGCAGCAGTGCATTAGAGAATGTCCTAACATGATTAGCGGGGTCACCCGTGCCATCATAGGCTTTGATAGTGGGCATCTTGAATTTTCTTGAAATATGGGCATTCATTATTTCGTCTGTGAAAGGTGGAGTTGGATCATCAGGATCTCCAAGGGGAAGGAGATTGCTTGGATCAGTTCTTGGGACAGCAGCCCTTCTTCTTACCGGACCATCCAGGTCTATGATAGGAGGAGGATTTCTCCCCCTAGGAGGTATGTGGGGTCTGGTGGCCTGGTGAGCTTCCAAATCACGCCTCAGCCTTTGGATTTCAGCCTCATGAGCCCTGATCCTTTCCTGCACTTCTTGGGGATTCGCCCCTGGGGTGCTTTGGGGGCGTTGCCTTCCATCGGCCATTGGCTCTTTTACAGGACGCTTGCTTCTCGGGGCCACTTCATCATCCGAAGATTCGGAGTCTCTCTCAATGTATGGACCAGAAAATTCCCGATCCTCAGGGATAGGACCCAAACCTCGTATATAGGGGGGCGACCGCCCTCGTGCTTCGCTTCGCCCAGCATATCCGCTTCCTCCAACCTCAGGGTGAAGGGGCATCCCATAAGGGGGGTTAGTAGTAACAATAGTTGAATATTCATACCCGACGGGTCGAGAATTCACAGGTATATGTATTTGTTGAACTTGAGGATTCGTACCTTGAATAGTCGGGGGAGTTGTCCCTTGTGGCTGAGGATGAGTTGCCCCTGTCTGGGCTTCCCCCTGAGTTGATGCATAAGTTGAATGGGGAGGAACCTCCACGGTTGATGAAATCACCTGGGTTGTCTCTGATGGTGTTCCTTCCTCTAGAGCTCCAATTGTTCTCCGTGTTCTCGCCATGGTTGTTGTTGCGTTTCCCACAGACGGCGCCAAATGTTATGGATAAAAAACCAAGGTTATTACTTGCTGTATTTAATACTAAGATTCGGGAGCTCAAGGCCTTTAATGGCTGCTCTCGTGTTTCGTGACTCAATCTGCCTTTACGAGATGCCTACGTATCTCTGTGAATTAGAGAATCAAGCCAAAAAACGTAGTTCTGATTGGTGGGGGTGAGACCCCTTATATAGATGTTGGGAGTCCTTGAATTGGACTTGGTATAGGAGACTTGGTGGGCAAGTCTCATAATTAGAATGGACTTTGGAGTCCTAGGTAGTAGGAATCTGATTCCTTATCTTTTTAGGTCCCCTTGAGGCTAATCTCCAAGGATTTATATCCTTATCGGGACTCTTTTCAACATCTGATTTGTCCCTTATTAATTAATTACGAAATTAATTAATAATCAGGGCTTTTGGGCCTTTTTTATTCCATCAGGCCTGATCTGGTCCATCAGGCTTAACCTTTCTGGTCTGAGTATCATATATCTTTTTATTGGGCCTAGCAGCCCACAGTTTGTACAATTAATGCAGTATTTAATTATACAATCATAATTTATTTATCCCTATCATAATTATTTATTTAATAATTTAGTTATTTATCTATTATTCAATAATTAAGTAATTAATTACTAAATAAGGTTAAAAATAATAGAATAATATGATAATAACTCGTTAATGAGTCGAATAATGTGAGTAACTTGTAGTGATACGAGTAGTCGATCAATGTGTTGAATTATTATTCGAATGATAATTTATTTATTCGAAGAGTGTCGTAATAATTATTTGTATCGATTATTTATCTATAAATAGTCGTACTAATCGGATAATTGATAATAATTTGTAAATAATTATAATAAATTGTAATTAATCCTAATAATTAAGGATTAATTATTTTAAAATGCAATAATTATTAAATAATTATTTAAAAATATAATTAAGAATTATTTAATTATAATTAATTATTAATTAATTAAATCTTGTTTAATTCATAATAATTAAACTGTTAGTCCGATTTGAGTAAAACGAAGACCCTTAGACTCAGAAAAATGAATCGAATCCAATAAAAATAATTGTAAGTCATAATTTCTTCCGAAAGAGAGTCGTCTTATGATAATTAATTGTTTATAGGCCCTAATATAGGTAGAATCGAGTCAAATAAATCCCAAAAAATTATAAATAAAATCAAATGGGGTTAGTTAATACAGGTATGAGTCTAGTATCGATTCTAAAAATATTTATAAGTCCAAAAATCAATTATGTGCTTTATGTGCTATGTGATTTACATGATTATATGAACCTTATGTGCTATATAATTATATATGTATATACTCGAGTCAGATATAAACGCATGGGTAGATTATTAGGGTTACGTGGTATTTCGAGATATATGTATGTAGTAAGTTATCTAAACGACCATCTTTCCATGATAGATTTTATATACGCAGAGCGAATCAAACAGGAAACGGAAGGTGGTGAGTCATACGAGGTTAAGTACGCGCAAGACAAGTTTTTCCCCTATTCTAAATCCGGAATAGTGAATTATACCCCATTTTTCATATCAGTTACACTTTGATAATTTTTGTTCATATACACGGTTACACAATTATTGATTCTTGTTTCTATTTCATTTCGATTCTTGATTTCTCCCAATTTATTGAATCCTCTATTCATATTCTAATAATTTTATCCTTGTTATATATACTCTGATATATCCTGATATTGGGATACATCAAAAGCATTCCGATTGTTCCGGATGCTAAGCTTTGGACTGGATGGTTATGTTACGGGCTGGATTTTACCCAGACCTTTAATTAATATGCCATAGTTGCCTGAGTACTCCTTATGTTGGTTGGGTCTATGCAGTTGGGTATAGATCCGCACTGTATCCTGACTGATCAGTGGGTTATAGTGCATATGTTGGTTCTTGTTTCCAGTCTTGTTCATTTGGCACTCGCCAGTATTGGCAGATTGTTATTTTTTTACAGAAACACATGGTTGTTCAAACCAACAGCTTACCGATCCATTTATTCTTATCCTTTACACTATATATATATTGTTGCAGGCTTGTTGAGCAATTTTGGCTCATCCCCTTTTATTGTTATTCCCATTGTTTTTCAGTTAAGGTAGAGAATGAAACCCATCAGAACCCGCATAGTCAAGAAGCGAGTCAAGCATCGGGACCCTCTTATACCAAGAGTGTTCATTCCTATCCCAGAAGAGAGTTTTGAGCTACCATATCAGGTGTAACAGGTTAAGTAATAGTGATGAGTGGAATAAAAGTTATTTACTATGAGATGTAAATAGAATAAAGTTTTGTAACAAAGAAAGTACTTGAGACAAATTGTTTTTAAACTGGTTTGTAATAAAGTTAGTGTGACGTTCTTGTTTTCGAATCTTAACCTTAAAAGATCCTGAGTAGTAGTAGTTCGGGGTAATTATTTTATTATTCCGCTTGTTAAAAGCGCATATAAATTGCATTTCAGAAATTGTTTTAAAATTATGAAATTTATGTTTTTATCAAGTTCGGGATATTTATAAATTTTTAAGATTATTTTGGTATGGTTTTGATTAATGTTTATTCGTGGATTGTGCCATTAAAATGGATTAAAATAGCGTGCGAGGCTTCCAATCGGTTGAAACAAAATAATAAAATGACACTTATCTAATAAAATTGGACACGTGTCGTGTGTTGGTGAGGCAGGAGGCCAAGCAGTTGTTTTTGTTTTGGGGAAAAAAATTAATTTCCCTTTATTTCTTGGCCGTGTCTGTTATTCCCTAACAATACAACAAGAATTATAGAAGGGGGGGGGGGTTGAATGTAATTATAGCTTCTTTTTCAAGATTTTAAAACAGTTTTTACTTGATAATATATGTGTTTGATTTGCAGAGTGCGGAATAAATGATTTATATGAATCAAAACACAAAGTAATAAAAATACAAGCTTTTAAAACTTTGTGGTGGATTTGAAAGTATCCACCATATATATATATATATATATATCAAATGAGAACCCTGTGAAGCTCGAATGGCTCACAACTGCTTACAAGTAGAACAACTAAACTTACAGAGAAATGCTACAGAGTATAGCTTGAAAATGTTTCTCTGAAAATGTGTGTGCTTAGTTAGTTGCTTACTTATTGCTCTACTAGCTACACTTGGTTTATATATCACCAAGTTTACATGACAATAGGACAAGATAATAAAACAAAACATATCTAGTCTAACTCCATGCTACTGCACTACTCTATTCCAGCATCTTTGTATATTTTCATAATAGCATGGAAATGGTATTGCTTCTTTGTTCTCAATTCCCTGTTAAACAGGCCACCACATTCCTTTTACAAACACTCGACGCATGTGACTGTGTTGTCACTGTCAATAATTATTTGAATTTGATCATCCGTCGGGTACATGCTTGTCATCCGTCGGGTGGCTTTGTTGATCATCCATCGGGTAGCTTTGTTGATCATCCGTCGGGCAGCTATTTGTCACTTGACTCCATTTTACTTATGCAGAATTACAAGACATCTCATATTTACAATTAATTAACCTATTCTGCATATCTACTAGTAGTCAACATGACTCATATGCTCCTATAGAATCTACACAAAGTTGTTTACAAAAATGTGCTACAATACTTATTATTACATAAGCTACTCACTCGATGGATGTCAAATCATCATCCATCAGGACTATATTTTATCATCCGTCGAGTGCTACAAAATTCACTAAGTTAAATCTACAAAGGTGTTTTGATTAATTTATCATCAAGTTCACAAAATTTTCCTAAAAATCTCCCCCAATTTATGTCTACTGGAATCGTAGCCATAAATTAAGAGAAACTTGATGATAACAAAACATCCAAAATATACAGAATAGAAATAGTAGATAAAACTGACAAGTGCTATAATATTTACTGAAAATTGAACAATGCAAAGTATACAAAGAAGTTGCTCACAATCATTATCAAGATGCTCCTCTAGTCTGAGCAGATAAGTCTATTTTCTTGATTATCTGTATTTCTTCCCAAGCCTCCTATTGCTCTCTTCTATCTGATTTTGGAGTTGTCTGTGGAACTCAAGTTCATCAGCTTCTGAGAGATCTAGCATTTCCTGCATTTCCAATAGAGTCTCATTGCTAGAGATACTCAACTGGTCCTCCAATCTGAAGAATCTTCTTACTCCCTTTTCATCTCTGAATTCCATCATCCAATTGGGCCTCAATACACTCTTTTTCCTGTGAAGGGAATTGACAGAGCTTTTGGTAGTGCATCTTTGGCTCTATTACTCCTCAGCTCCTCAATCTTTTTTAGAACTAATCTTCTTGCAGTCATATTGAATCCAAAGTTCTTTTTGAAAGATGAGTAGATCTTTATTAGAACAACTTGGATTTCTAGAAGAATCCTGTGAAGTGGCCATATTATCTCTTTTCCTTCCTTGTATTTAAACACCAGCCTTTCAGGGAGATGTTTGTGAGCATCAATTTCTCTTACTTCTTCCAAATCATCTAAGTAGAGATTTATGTTAGAGAATTCCTTGATGTCACAAATGTATAACAAATCTCCCTTGTTGATTGTAGATTGAGATTTGGTTAGGGTCTTGGATCTGAGAGTCAAAGGCTTCACTTTCTTGCTTGCTCTTGTCTTTGTCTTGTTAAAGATAAGGAAATTTAGCTCAGGAATCGGCAAACTATCCCAGTCTACTGGCTCATCCTTAGGAATAATGGGATCACATGAATGTTCCTAGTTGGATCTACCACCTTGAATTCTTCAAATACCACTGAGTGTTTTGATGTCTGAGTTGAAGTTGTAGCCTTTTTGGGAATATAGTCTTCCATTTCCTCATCACTAAAGTCCAATTTTCTTTTGGAGTGGAGCTTGTATCTGAATCTTCTTTTCTGTTGTGGTTCATCTTGTACTTTTTGATCTTGAGGTTCAGCAATTACAGATGGTTGTGCAGAAATCTAAGTTGTGGTCTTCACAACTTGAAGTTTGGCTAAGATAGCAGCTTGCTTCTTCTTTCGTTTGAGCTTCTTAGCATCCAGAGTAGCTTGCTTCTTTTCTTCCCTTATTCTTTTCTTCTCTTTCTTTTTAGCTTCCAAAAACATAGGGTGTCCAGCCACCACACAAATTTCCTTACCATTTCTGTAAATCTTAGCTAATCTTCTTTTGAGTGCTGAATCTACTGAATCTTTGTAAAATGCAATTGACCTAGCCAACAGCTTCTTCTCATCTGGCCTAGGTGTCTTATACACAATATCCATAGGATTTTTGTCTGAGAACTTTGAGTAGTTCCTTTAAGGCTTCATGATTAGATCTGCTTTTGGAGATTTGATGCAAGATGTTTGGCCTTTTTCCAGATAATTCATACTCATTTCATTCACAAAAATATTCTTGACTTGAGAGTGATGAACGAATGTTTTTTCTAGCTTCTGAATTGGTCCAAATTTTTGTTGAATTTCTGCATCTATTTTCCTCCATTTTTCTTTTAACTCCTTCTCAGCTGCTGCTACATCAATCTTTAGCAGTTTGTCATCTGTGTTTAGTTTTGCTGCTGCCAGATTTATTATGTCAATACTTTGTCCATGGTTGGTGGCTTTGTAAAAGCAATTATTGGCACAATTACTTTGCTGACTTGGATGTTTAGCACTTTCTACTCCCCCTCACTCCTTGATCCCTCTTGACTGATTGGGACAATAGTGCTTTCTTTCTCCCCCTTTTTGTTATCAGCAAGTAGAGTAGAGGAAGAGGTTTGTGCTGCCACTAGCTTTTGAAGCAAGTCTGTTTGCTATGCTTTATGTAGATGAATAACTGATGAGGATCAAGGAATGAATATGTTAATTTGGAATTGGTTATGCGTACTTGTGGTGATGCTCAATTGGAGAGGATGCAAACATGGGTTATGAAGTTTACTTGGACAACAAGGAATAAAGGAGCGGTGCATGAAGTTGGACAAGAAGCTGATTATTATATAATTATTAATTATAATTTTGCTTGCAAGTTTTTACCTTTCACTTGAAAGGGTTTTTCTTGTTTTAAGCACTTAGGATTTTATTTTCCTATTTGGATTTGGTTTTTGTCTTTTTTCTATTCGGGTTTGGTTTTTAAATTTGTTTCCTGGAAGGATTTAGATATTGGCTAATTCAAGCTGATATTGAATTTCTCTTGGAATCCTATTGGGTTTGGGTTATTGTCTAAGCCTATAAATACCCCTCTCATGTAATCTTTTAAGGGAGACGATGGATGATATAAAACTTGTGTTTTGAGATAAACTATGAGTAGTTTTTCTTTTCTCTAAACTTCAATTACTAGATTATTTTGAAGATTAGATTCGAATTACTTAGTTTCTGGATTGATCTAAGCAATTTGAGATTCAAAGTTCACGATCAATCCAGAAACGTGAACCACCAGCTTCATAGTCTATGTCATCACCAGCTATAGAAGGCATAGCTGTGATGACATCCTTTGTGCTTTGCATGGATTGAGTGGTGTGCACCAAATTCAACATCCTTTCTGTATTTTCATTGCCCTGTCCAGCCAAAAGTTGATATGCTGGAACAGGATGAGTAAATGTCTCAACATCCAATGAGGTGGAATCTATTACAGCTTGACTATGCTGAGATAGTTCCTCTCTATTTGCTTCATTGACATTCATTGACTCACTAACAATGATGTCCACCCTTATTTCTCCTATACCTGCATTTTTCTCACGATCACCCTGTTCTTGCATCAAGGGCTCCCCTTGGCTACCCACCCTCACACCCTCACCTTCACCATCTAAGGTGGTACTCCTCTCACTCACTTTTTCCAGTCCTGAAGAAATGGACTGCATTTATTCACTCATTTTCTCTCCTTTTTCCTGGGAGCAACCCAGACTCTCACTCAATTCACTCCCTTCACTCAGTTCTAAGAGTGATTGCACTACCACTAAGTCTTCTGCACTTATAAGAACTGAAGAAATTTGAAGTTGTGCAGAGACACCCGACGGATGATGAATATCCATCGGGACAGTAGTATGGCTATCCGACGGATGACTGTTTTTAGGCTTATCCGTCGGGATACAATCACTACTCGACGAATGATGAATATCCATCGGAATAGAAGAAATGAATGAGTTTGGAGTGGAGACTATTGTAGACTCTGTGCAGATTGATGAAAATTTAGGCACAGATATCTGAACAGACTCAGAAAGAAATGACAAGTGAGCCAACAAATCATCTAAAAGATGATGCTCACTTGCTTGGATTTTTGGCTTCTCCACAAGAGTTAAAGATGGAGAATTTGGAAGTGATGTATTGATCATGTCAACATCCAGTGAGTGTGTGGGTAAATTTGGTGTTTCAGGTGCTTCAATTGTTAAAGATTTTGGCTGTGATTCCACATTTATTAAAGTCACATCAATCTGACTTTGAGAGGGTGTAATGACTGGGTCTTTAGCTCCAGTTTGCACTGTGTGCATTCCCTATGCATCCCCAGTTGGTTTACATTTCTTCTTTTTGGCATAAGTTTGGGGTGAGTTAGTGTCCCTTACCCTTTTGGCATGTGCTATTGGCTGAGAGCTTTGTTCAATTGTCACATCCTTTTGGGAGGATGCAACTAGTAATGAGCTTAAGTCCTTTTTAAGCACTGTAGTTTGTTGAGAAGCTGCAGTGTGGCTAGGCTGGGAAACACTCACCTCTCTAACCTTATCCTTAGGGTTTCTTTGATTTTCACCCTGTCCCTTACCTTTCTTACCCTCCTTCATACTCCCCTCTTTGGTTTTAGTGGATTTTGCAACTGGTTTCTTTTGAAAGAAATCAGAGGGGGATTTCTTAGACTTGGATTTTGAAATTTGTGGTTTAGTAGCTTGGGTAGGCATCTGTTGGGTCATTGACACAGATGCCATTGCTACACTTGAAGGCAAAGAAATATGTGAGGTTAGAAGAGTTGAGACAGTAGAACTTACCTCACTTACCTGAGGTCCCTCCATGATTGGAAAATAAAGGAGATGCACCTCTTTGTGGTGATTTGTCCTGTTGAGATCTGCAATGATCCTCCTTTCTTGAACTCAACAATTCAGCTTGTTGGTTGGGTTCTCAATTACAATGTTGTCAATGAGGTGGTTAGCAAGCATCATAAAAAATCTAGCATAGTAGACACTTTTACCTCTCTTATTCAGTTCTCCTAACTTATAACCTAACTCAAACAAGACCAAGTCACTGAAATTAAAGTACTTATCAGTAACTAGCATGTAAAGCATGTTAAACATAGAAATGTTAACAGAATCTAAGTTACTAATCTTACCAGAGAATACCTTAGTTACCACATCACATAAAAAGCTCCATTCTTTTCTAAGACCTAACCTCCTAATTTTACTTAACTTAGAAGTGGAAAGTGCATAGCCCATGGAATTTAACATGTTAACTATATTTGTGTCTCTGTGTGGAACAATAGCCGTATTATCAGGAATTTTAAAGCATGCTTTGATAATGTCACTATTAATGCAAAATTGTTTACCTTTGAGAGTGAAAGTGATGGTCTTGTCAGTAGAGTTGTATACTGTAGTTGTTCATATCTCCTCTACAACCTCACAGTAGATTGTGGGAGATTCCAGCATCGCATAATTGAGTTTACAGCTTTTCACAAAGTCCATCATTTTGTGAAACTCTCCAGACTGTTGAATCTCCTTGTTTACAAGAGCTGTGAAGTTGTTCTTTTCATAGATATATCCAGTTTGAGATATGATTTTGACGACTGGTGCCATTGTTAGAGACTGAGTAATTTGCAGAGAGAATATTTGCTTTGGAGAAGAAAGGAAGTTAGAGCAATTGAATTGAAAATGATAAAAGAGTAGAGTAAAAATGAATTCTGCTTTTATACTATCTCAGAAATAAACGGACAAAAATAATAAAGAGAAATAAAGTAACCAATCAAAATAGCCCAAAATAGCCGTTTAAAAATAAATAAACTGTAAAAATTCTGTCACTTATCCGTCGTGTCATGCTTACAAACTGTAAGTATACTCAATGGATAATGTTCATAATTTTAAAGGCTAAGATTGAGACAATTCGACGGATGAGGATAAATCAGTTATCCGTCGAGTTATAAAATACTCCAGAAAAATAATTGATTTTTTTATTAACAAGTAGTATTCCGACGGATGATCAAACTCGATGGATGATGACCATCCGTCGGGATTTAAATTTTGACTTAGCCAAAATTTTATCCAAAACAGAAAAATCAATTAAGTTTCTGCTACATAACAACTTGCAAAAATATCTGAAATGAATCAAGAATAATTGAGCATACCTAACTCACTTACCAACCTTGAAAAGGTGGATTCATCAAGTGGCTTGGTGAATATGTCTGCAAGCTGCTTCACTTGGAACAAAATGAAGTTCCACAGTACCATTCATCACATGTTCCCTTATGAAGTGGTACTTGATGTCTATGTGCTTTATTCTTGAATGCTGCACTGGATTTTCAGTAATGGCAAATGCACTTGTGTTATCACAGAAAATGGGAATTCTATCCACTTGTAGACCATAGTCCAACAATTGGTTTTTCATCCCCAAAATCTATGCACAGTAACTACCAGCAGCAATATATTCAGCTTCAGCTATAGAAGTAGAAATTGAATTTTGCTTTTTACTGAAGCAGGACACAAGTTTGTTCCCTAGAAATTGACAGGTTCTTGTGCTTTTTTTTTGTCTATTTTACAACCTGCATAATCTGCATCTGAATAACCAATAGATCAAAACCAGAATCTCTAGGATACCAAATGCCAAGTTTTGGTGTACCCTTGAGATATTTGAAAATCCTCTTAATAGCTACTAAGTGAGATTCTCTAGGATCAGCCTGAAATTTAGCACAAAGATAAGTAGCAAACATTATATCTGTCCTACTAGCTGTTAAGTACAGAAGTGAGCCAACAATTCGCCTATAGCTTGAAATATCCACAGACTTTTCAGTAATGTTTAATTCAAGCTTAGTTGCAATGGCCATGAGAGTTTTTGCAGATGTGCAATCCATTAGATCAAACTTCTTTAAAAGATCATGAATGTATTTAGTTTGACTAATGAATATTCCATCACTAACTTGCTTAACTTGTAAACCAAGAAAGTAAGTTAGTTCTCCCATCATGCTCATTTCATACTTACTTTGCATTAATTTGGCAAACTTTTTGCAAAGTTTTTCATCTGTAGAGCCAAATATAATATGTTCTCCCATCATGCTCATTTCATACTTACTTTGCATTAATTTGGCAAACTTTTTGCAAAGTTTTTCATCTGTAGAGCCAAATATAATATCATCTACATAGATTTGAACAAGTATACTAGGGCCATTAACATTTTTGAAGAATAAAGTTTTATCAAGAGTAACTTTTGTGAAGTGATTTTCCAAAAGAAACTTTGATAAAGTGTCATACCAGGATCTAGGTGCTTGCTTCAGTCCATAAAGTATAACGACTCATATATTTTATTATTTAAATGTGTACTTCTTGAATAATTAATTAAATAAAATATGTATTTGGGTTTTGTCAACGAGTTATTGTTTTGTAATTCTGTATATGTGTGTGGTTAGTTACTGGGTTATATGATTTTGTTTCACTTTTAAAAGTGAATTTAATATAATTTTATTTGCATAAATATCTGGAATGTCTTTAAAATTAATTTTATGGCTTTATAATTACAATAATTATTTTTGGGATTTTATAAAATTTAGAAATCAATATTTCATCAATTATTTAACCCTATATGATTTTCTGATAGCATTTATTTGTGAAATCTTTATTTAATTTCAGAATCTTTCAAAAATTATGAAACTTATATTTATTGAAGTTTGGAATATTCTGAGAATTTGAAAATTATTTTGGGAATTTTTGGTATTAATTTCACCCGTGCGTCGATTCGTTTAAATGTTAAATGCGGGTATAAATTGCATTTCAGAAATTGTTTTAAAAATTTGAAATTTATGTTTTTATAAACTTCGGGATATATGTAACATTTTAAGGGTATTTTCGTAAATTTTGGAAATTATTTTATTTGCACCTCGGTCCGATAATTTCGAATATTGAAGCAAATCAGGCCTCGGAACTTTCGTAATTATCTCGAAACACACGTGTCGCTCATTCAGAAACTCAGAGCCACGCGTCCTACATCAATTTGGACAGCAGAATATAAATATAAAATAACTAAATAGGAAACATGGGCATAAAAACAAAAGCACGCACAGGGGTGGGGGGACTGTATCCTCTTGCCGGAATTTGTGTTGCTTCTGTGCTCTCCTCTCTTGATTTGATTACATGTTCTCTCCTCTCTCAATTTAACTCTCTCTTCTTCCCTGATATCCTCCATCGTGGGTAAGTTCTGGATGTCTGGATTTTTCCGATCACAGTTCTAATTCTCAGTTTGCTCCGTTGATTGATGTATATATACACGCGTATGTATGCGTATATATGCATGCTCAGTATTTGGTGTTATTACCGTGGCCTGTAGTTTGCTGTTGCTGGAATTGTACCGCCGTTTTGCCGCCTTTCGCTGATTTCCGGCGAGATGGCGGTGATGCCGCGTGGGTGCACACATGGCTGTCATGTTTCCTTTATTTTTGTTACTGCCCTGGTTGTATCGATCGAATAATTCGATTTATTCGACTTGTTTTTGAAATACTGAAAGAAATTGTGATGATTATTCGGATACTTATTTTAATTATTCGAAATTGTTTTAATTGGTGAAGATTCGCGTTGGAAACCCGACTTATACGGGCACCCACGAATTTTTATCACCGTCAACGATGATTTTCGATGAGTTGACGGTGGACCGTGATGAATTAATTCTCAGTCCTAATATTTTAAGTAAATAAAATTAGTTTTATATTTTTATTCTAGATCGAATTAGTTAATTAGTAAATATTATAATGAAACGATTAGAGTGATTGTGATTATTAAGATTGTATTGAAATTTTGATTGCGTAATTGATTGCGGTTTTTATTGAATGATTTGGATTATAAATGAGGGTTGTTGGATTAATTGGTTGGATTGTTTGACTGTTGTGATTAACGTCGAATTTGCTTCGACGGGTTAGCCGATAAATAAAGGAGGTGTTGCCCAATTTCCGAGAAATCGAACTACGGAAATAGGGGAGCGTATCCAGTAATTATCGAGCTGTCAAATGAGTATATATAAACACATATATATGTTTTATACGAAATCTGATTGTATGTTGTGGTGAACTGTTTTGCCAAAAGTAATAACCCTAATTTTATAAAATAACGAGTATATGTATTTTTCTGAAAATGAACACCGAACCAATTTTTGAGAACGTGAACCCTAATTGTTGTGTGTGTTGATATAATACGAATAATTACAAGTTGGGATTGTTATCGTGTGGGTAGGTTTGGTATCGAGGATATGTCAAGCATAACTGGGTGTCTAACATAGAGTAGTTCGACTCTGTAGGTGTTAGTCGAAGGACTCGAGAATTGACATTGGACTAAAGATAACCTAGTGGACAGTCGATGAGCTCAGTAGGGTTCCCATCGAAGAACTTGAGTGTGGAAGTCGAATCCAAGGTGAACTAGTGGTTAGATGATAAAGCCTGAGCGTTCGAGTCAGCTCAAAGTCGTTCAATAATAGTTGTAAAGCTCTGCAAGGAAAGTACCCCTGACCATTCTTTTATGGTTCAGTATATATGAATAGCTATATGTTTTATTCTCGTAATGGAACATAAACGTTTTAAGTTACATATCCCCTGTAGTTATAAATCACTGTTTTCAATTTGTTTTAGGGAAAAGTAACTTCAAAAGGTACCTATCTCGAATGAAATGATTTGCGAACTGGATTTTATATGTGTGCTGGTAAAATGAATGATTTTGAAATGAGATAGGTACAAGTGTTTTGAAAATTGGATAAAACGGTCAGATATGGGATACATTGGGGCCAGGGGGCCTATTGAGGTAGCATAAGAGGCTAATTCGGTTGCGTGCACTATATAACTGATTAGTCCAGCAGGTCAGAGACCTAGCTAGTCTCTGAGTTCCGGAACAGGTTTATGGGATGGCAGTTGGAGCCGTCTGGTGTTGATAGCCTGATCAGCTGTCTTCACATATCCATACGTATCTGATTTGGATTTTCGGTTCCCGTAACGGAACAAGTGATTTATACAGTGGATTTGGAAATGAAAATGGCATGCTAGAATTAAACTCTGGTATTTGTACACAACACACTACTATGTTTGTTTTGTTGAAAGCATGCTAGATTTGATATCCAGATTATAAATGTTTATCAAGTTTTGCAAACTAGCTATAATCTCTGTTTCTATCATTGTTTTATTATAAATTGCTTTACTTGTTATTCATATAGTGGTAATACTGAGCAACTGGTTGCTCATCCTTGCAAAATGTTTTTATATATGTATTACAGATGCCTAGGAGATTCTTCCGTGATAGTCGGGCAGAGTTCCAGTTCTCTCCGTGTCAGGCTCCTCTGAGTTGGTTGTGTTGGACCAAGGATGGTCTGTTGAGTTGATGTGTTAAGTTAGCTACATCAGGATGGTTTGTTGTACGTCAGTTTTAAAGTAGTTGTAAATTAAATCCTACTTAAACCTGACAAAGGTCTTGGTAAAGGGGTCGTGGTTATATTTTATTAATGATTTGGATTACATTATGTTAACTATTATTGTTGTCAGTGACGTCAACTCCTGATCCCGGGGTTGAGGACGTCACAGTTGGTATCAGAGCTATAGGTTTGAGTCCCTGATTTAGGTTAAGAGTAGAGTCAAAAGAGTGCGAGAAGGTTTATGTATAGACGTGAGTCAGCAACTTGGTCAGATGAGGGAGTCTATAAGTTTAGACAAGGGTTTCAGAGACGTAACCCTAACGTCTATTGAGGATTGACGGGAACTGCCCTAGTTTAGAGTACGTCTCCTTCGTATAGGTATTATTAGTAATGTTCAATAGAGATTTCTAGTTTCCCTCTCGAGAATTCAAGTCCGATTGAGAGAATTCAGCTTTCGAGCAGACCTTTGGTGTGTCCGCTGAAGAGACGCCAATGTTATTTCTAAATATCATATTCTCTATGTCAAGGAATGTTATTGGACCTATTGTGTGACCTTGGTGAGTTCAGATAGTATGATAAAAGTCAATGGCTGCTAGGAAGGCCAAGTTTTATAGTGAATGTGGCTCAGAATAAGAGGTTGTATCTTTGAATCCTTATACTTCTTTCTTGAAACGTATTTTGTTTCCAGATTCATTGTTTCTTATCCTATAAGTTGCTTACTTTTCCTATGAGAAAGTTGAGAACTCAGAATAAGTCACTTAGGGTTCTGTTGGTTCAATTATAAATCAGATTGTCTCCCTCCTTATTTGTAAATCTCTATTTAAACATTGTTTCTTTTCTCGGAAATTATATCGGTTGATTGGGGCAAACAATGCATATGAGTTGACCATTTATCTGTGTGACAAAAGGGTCCGGTGGGATGCCACCGGAGTATGTGTTGTGAGCTATGTGGTACTAAGACTGACCATCTTATGTACTTGTATGGTTGCTCTTAGTCATACCTATGTCTTCTTCTCTTGTCCTCCCTGTATTATTAATTCCTTGACTTTGAAAGTTTATTTGAAGTCCCAAGACAATGAATTGTCAGTAGCTTTTGTAATTAGACAGTCCTGGTTATTGAAAGTAAACAAGAGTTGACTATCTAGAGGAATAGGAGTTTTACATTGGGTTGCAGTTTTAGGAAAGTTAACTTAGTGAAAGATGGGTCAACTGTAAGAGATAAGAAGTCGCCTTGGGAAAGATGGTTGACTTAAACTCGGACTAGTGCGTTAGCCAAGTTTGTAATTCTTAAGATTTACTTGACTTACCAGTTTACCCTTTTTTTTGGGGGGGGGTGCTTAGTATAGCCCGTCTAGCATTGCCGTATATGAGATTTGTTAATGTTGTATTTTAATGATGCTGGAAGGTTGTTCGGTTGTTGTTGTATTGAGAGGGCATACTATAATGTTTAGTACCTTATATTCCAGTTTTTCTGTACTGTTGTTGATTCTGCTACTGTTATGGTTACTATTGTTGCTAGTGCTATTAATCTATATCTCTTTTATAAATGGACCCTGATATTAAAGACATTGGTATTTGATTGGGCAGCATTTTCCTGGTACAGGTGCACCATTTAAACGGTGATATTTTCTGTCAAACATTTTTGTTATGTTTTGAATAGGCTCATCTCTATAGTTCAGGAAAATGCCACCCAAGAAGGTTACCCAATCTAAAGAGAATAGTAGTAGTTTTATTATGGGTCCAGTTATAAATGAAATTCTGGATTTGTTGCGCCAGCAACAACAACAATAGTAGTAGCTAATCCAACAGATTCAGCGGTAATAACATCGACAAAGAGAGCCAAATCAAACTACTAGTTTTAAATCCTTTCAGTCTGTTAAGCCCCTAGAGTTCAAGGGCGAAGTGGGTACTGTTGTTTCCAGAAATTGGCTTAAAAAAATAGAAAAGGCATTTACCCTCACGTAAGCGATGATCTTAACACAGATTATGCAAGCTACTTCTTGAAAAAAAATGAAACAAAGTATTGGTGGAAGTGAAATAGAGCGCTAGAAGGAGAAGGCCCTGTTCCATGGGCTAGGTTTACCGAATTGTTTTTTTTGGAGAAGTATTTTTCCTGACTGTGTGCAGAGTCAAATGGAGATTGAGTTTCTAGAATTGAAGTAAGACGATAGAAGTGTAGCTAAGTATGAGGCTAAGTTCTCAGAGTTGGCTAGGGTTGTACCAGATTATGTATGCTCTGAAGCTCAGAATGCAAGGAGGTTTCAACAAGGATTGAAGCTTAAAATTCTTAGTGGAGTGGTGGCACTACAACTTAAGACGTATCCTTTCGTAGTTCAAGCCGCCTTAGTAATTGAATTTGATCAAAATTTAACCGCTAGAGAAAAAGAAGATAAGAAGTGAAAGATAGATGATATGGAAGAAGCATCAGGTTAAGAAGGATCCAGCCAGAAGTCTCAGAAAAAGGTTGGAAGGAGTGAGAATAAAGAATTCATAAGAAAAAGTATTTCTTTAAATAGGATTAGTAACACCTCAGTCAGCTCTAATCGATCCAAGTATGTTAAGTCGCCTATATCGGAGTGTAAGCAATGTGGTAAGAGGCATGATGGAAGGTGTAAGGTAAATACTGAATGTTTCAGGTGTGGACAGAAAGGACACTACCCGTCAGAATGTAAGGTGGAAAATCCATGAGTCACCTGTTACAACTGTGGCAAGGTGGGGCATGTTTCCAAGAACTGTAGAAGTGCTTCCCGAGAAAGCATGGGAGGTAGTGCATCAAAAGGTTTGACGTCAAATACAACCAAGGCTAAGGCTTATACTAGGAGTAAAAGATTAGTTGCTCAAGACCCTCATAAAGAATTAGGGCAATGATTGATTACCAGAAGAAGCCAATAGTAAGGTGCGTTTCTAGGTGCGGAAGCGATATAAGAAGTTTTTCCAATTATGCGAGGAAATGAGTAATAAGCTAGGGAGAAAAGGTAGATCCACCATGTGTAAAGATACGAAGAAGAAAATACTTAAGCTGGGGGAAGTTTGAGTAATAAATAGATGCCCTGGAGTTTTGGAGGCCATTGGAATGAAATAATTAGTTCGATAATTGTAAAAGTTATTGGAAGGAGGAAAATTAACATACCAGTGATGTTGTTAGAAAAGAGGGATGGAATTGTGAGGTTATGTACTGATTATTGGGAGTTTAACAAAATGATGAAGAAGAATAAGTAACCCTATTAAGAATTGATTACTTATATGACTTAATTCAAGGAGTGTGTTGTTTCTCGGAGATTGACTAAAGATCCAGTCTGAAGACATATCAAAGATTGCGATTAGAATGAGTTATGAGCATTGCAAGTTCTGGTAAAAATATGTGGAGTAACAAGTGTATCAGTTGTCTATAAGGAATTAAGGAACATGGTGTATAAGGAGTATTTGGGTGGTGTAATTATATTTATTGATAACATCCTCACCCATTCAAGAACTAAGAAATGCCAAGTTGAACACCTAAAGAAATGTCTGTGAAAGGTTGAAAAGTAGCAATTGTATACTGAGCTTCAAAAGTATGAAAATCTGATCAAAATTGATTATGAGCAATGGTTGTTTGAGTAACTACCAACCAAGCAGGGTCCATTTAGGGACAAATGTCTTGAGTAGAAAAGAAGGATTGAATGTGAATAAGATCACGGAGAGAAAGTTGGAGTTCGAATACCTGAAGGTGATAAGAAGTGAATATATGGGATTACTTTTCAGCCTTAACGGATGAAAATGAGTGAGAGGTGTTCAAATGTTTAGAAACTAAGTTGAAAATGAGTACTGCCTATCATCTTTAGACGAAGGGTCAAAGTGAGAAGATGATTCGGATAATATAAGATATGTGGAAAGTATATATATGTTGTGTTTAAAAAGGAAACCGAGGTAATCACCTACCATATATTGAGTTTTCTATGCTAATAGTTATCATGTTAATAAGAGAATGTTACTTTGTGAAGCCTTGAATGGACATAAGCGTGGGTCCTCACTCTATTGAGAGAAAGTGGGGTAGAGATATTGTTAAGTCCTGAGCTGATTCAGTACATGGTGTTGATTCAGAAAAGTGTTGAAACAGCTTGAGAGAGACCAAGAAAGAAAGCGGATTTGCATCGAAAGAATATGAATATATAGAATTAGGATTGTGGTAGTTTCACCTTGAAAGAGATTGGTTAAGTTTGAATAAAAGGGACAAGTAGAGTCCTAAATAGATGGAGCCGTTCGAGATATTGGGAAATATAGGTAAAAATGCCCATAAATTGATGTTACCGCCGCTGTGGCAGTGTATATATGATGTGTCCCACGTGTCAATATCAAAACGATATATATCTGATTTGAACTAAGTCATTGATTAGGAGCCAATGGGCTCTCATCCATATTTATTCAGCGTGGAATGATCGATCCAAGTCCTAGATCGCTAAGAGCGAGTCCATATAAATGAGTTTATATCCATAGTGAGTATGCTTTGAAAAAAAATCCTCGAATAGAAGAGTCTACCTAGAAGTTAAAGTCAGATATTCTTGACAAATATCCTCACTTGTTTAGTTAGACCAGATTCTGAGGACATAATCTTTTTAAGGGGGGAAGGATATAATGACTCGTATATTTTATTATTTAAATGTGTACTTCTTGAATAATTAATTAAATAAAATATGTATATGGGTTCTGTCAACGGGTTATTGTTTGGTTATTATGTATATGTGATTACTAGTGTGTGGGATTGAAGTGTGTGGTTAGTTACTGGGTTATATGATTTTGTTTCACTTTTAAAAGTGAATTTAACATAATTTTAATTGCATAAATATCTGGAATTTCTTTAAAATTATTTTTATGGTTTTATAATTACAATAATTATTTTTGGGATTTTATAAAATTTAGAAATCAATATTTTATCAATTATTTAACCCTGTATTATTTTCTGATCGCATTTATTTGTTAAATCTTTATTTTTTCCAGAATCTTTCAAAAAATTATGAAACTTATATTTATTCAAGTTTGGAATATTCTGAGAATTTTAAAATTATTTTGGGAATTTTTGGTATTAATTTCACCCGTGCGTCGATTCGTTTAAATGTTAAATGCGGGTATAAATTGCGTTTCAGAAATTAATCTAAAATTTTGAAATTTATGTTTTTATAAACTTCGGGATATATGTAACATTTTTAGGGTATTTTCGTAAATTTTGGAAATTGTTTTATGTGCACCTCGGTCCGATAATTTCGAATATTGAAGCAAATCAGGCCTCAGAACTTTCATAATTATCTCGAAACACACGTGTCGCTCATTCAGAAACTCAGAGCCACACGTCCTACATCAATTTGGATAGCAGAATATAAATATAAAATAACTAAATAGGAAACAGGGGCATAAAAACAAAAGCACGCGCAGGGGTGGGGGGACTGTATCCTCTCGCCGAAATTTTTGTTGCTTCTCTGCTCTCCTATCTTAATTTGATTACCTGTTCTCTCCTCTCTCAATTTAACTCTCTCTTCTTCCCTGATATCCTCCGTCGTGGGTAAGTTCTGGCTGCCTGGATTTTTCCGATCAATGTTCTAATTCTCAGTTTGCTCCGTTGATTGATGCATGTATATACACGCGTATGTATGCGTATATATACATGCTCGGTATTTGGTGTTATTACCGTGGCCTATAGTTTGCTGTTGTCGCAATTGTACCACCGTTTTGCCGCCTTTCGCTGATTTCCGGTGAGATGGCGGTGATGCCGCGTGGGTGCACACGTGGCTATCATGTTTCTTTTATTTTTGTTACCGCCTGGTTGTATTGATCGGATAATTTGATTTATTCAATTTATTTTTGAAATACTGAAAGAAATTGTGATGATTATTCGGATATTTATTTTAATTATTCAAAATTGTTTTAATTGGTGAAGATTCACGTTGGAAACCCGACTTATACGGGCATCCACGAATTTTTATCACGGTCAACGATGATTTTCGATGAGTTGACGGTGGACCATGATGAATTAATCCTTAGTCCTAATATTTGAAGCAAATAAAATTAATTTTATATTTTTATTCTAGATCGAATTAGTTAATTAGTAAATATTGTAATGAAACATTTAGAGTGATTGTGATTATTAAGATTGTATTTAAATTTTGATTGCGTAATTGATTACGGTTGTTGTTGAGTGGTTTAGATTATAAATGGGGTTGTTGGATTAATTGGTTGGATTGTTTGATTGTTGTGATTGACGTCGGATTTGCTTCGACGGATTAGCCGATAAATAAAGGAGGTGCTGCCCAATTTCCGAGAAATCGAACTACGAAAATACGGGAGTGTATCCAGTAATTATCGGGCTGTTGAATGAGTATATATAAACACATATATATGTTTTATACGAAATCTGATTGTATGTTATGGTGAACTGTTTTGCCAAAAGTAATAACCCTAATTTTGTAAAATGACGAGTATATGTATTTTTCCGAAAATGAACACCGAACCAATTTTTGAGAACGTGAACCCTAATTGTTGTGTGTGTGTTGTTATAATAAGAATAATTACGAGTCAGGATTGTTATCGTTTGGGCTGGTTTGGTATCGAGGATATGTCAAGCATAACTGGGTGTCTAGCATAGAGTAGTTCGACTCTGTAGATGTTAGTCGAAGGACTCGAGAATTGACGTTGGACTAAAGATAACCTAGTGGACAGTCGACGAGCTCAGTAGGGTTCCCATCGAAGAACCTGAGTGTGGAAGTCAAATCCAAGGTGATCTAGTGGTTAGATGATAAATCCTGAGCGTTCGAGTCAGCTCAAAGTCGATCAGTAATAGTTGTAAAGCTCTGCAAAGCAAGTACCCGTGACCATTCTTTTATAGTTCAGTATATATAAATAGATAAATGTTTTATTCTCGTAATGGAACATAAATGTTTTAAGTTACGTATCCACTGTATTTATAAATCACTGTTTTCAATTTATTTTTGGCAAAACTAACTTCGAAAGGTACCTATCTCGAATAAAATGATTTGCGAACTGGATTTTATATGTGTGCTGGTAAAACGAATGATTTTGAAATGAGATAGGTACAAGTATATTGAAAACTGGATAAAACGGTCAGATATGGGATACATTGGGACCAGGGGGCCTATTTGTAATGCCCCCAAATCCGGGGTCTACCTGTTTAATCAATAATTAAATACCAACAGAAGATATTTATCATAAATGACCCCAAACTAATCCAAGATCTTTTAAGGTTACAGTTCTAGAAACAAGAATTCCAAATTCCATCAATAAATTTTTCACTTACTTTTAAAACTCTTTTCAATAAATTCCAACTCAAAACTAAACCCACTAGTATAACTTCGAAATGAAGTATACTAGGCTCAAATAAAATACACAACTATAATATAATATAATATAAACAACTTTACACAATAAAACTTACACTAGTTCGTAAACCCTGGACCAACCACCTTCCAAAAGCTTCTTCTTTGCTTCCTCGAATTACGCAGCTAAACAACGCAAGCTAATTGTTAGGTCACACACACTGTAGAAAGGGGTTGAATACAGTGTTTACTATAGTCAAATCGAATTAAAGAACACAAATAACAGAACACATATTTTATTCAACACAATAAACTCTGTTACAATATTGAACTGTCCTCTCTCAGTGATGAACAAATTATCACGAGAGCTGCTAGGGTTACAAAGAATAATAACTTCGATTAAGATAACACATATAGTGTAAACCCTATGTCTGTGTTTATATACTACACAATTACAAGATAAGTTCTAATTGATATTGAATATAATTCTGCATCCTAAAATATATCAATCAGATATCTTCTCTTCCAAGTATTCTATTCTTCATAGAATTCTTCTCCATGCATATTTCTTACTATCTTAGTCTCGATCTTCTTTCCTTTCAATCAGCCGCCTGTCTTATCTGAAAGTCTCCTTAAGTCCTGATATTATCTCCTGATAAATATCTTCTGATAACTTAAGTTCTGATATCTTAAGTTCTGTCTTCAGTATAAGTGCTGATTTCCAGTTAAGTACTGATTTGTCCTGTTAAGTAAGATCTGAAAACTAAACACAAATCATATTAGTCATGACATCACAAATATATCTAACAATCTCCCCCAACTTGTAAATTAGCATAATATACAAGTTTAACAGATATTTGATGATGTCAAAAACATTAAGTACAAATGCATGAGAATTTGACTAGATAACTACAACTCACAGTCCTTTTAGCTTTACCATCCTTAAAGTCTGATTTCAGCTTCAGTCTGTATATTTTTCAGAATTTAAGCAGTTGTAGATCTTTAACTTGGCTTCAATTTCTGATCTCTTTGATGTCAGGAGTTGTTCTGAGATAGTTCTTCAATAAACATCTCTCAACATATTCAAGTTCATTGACCATCCTCCTTTTAGCATTTATCAATTCAGCTGTATCTTCACCAGTTTGAAAAATAGCTGCTCTGAGATCATTTATCTTAGCTTTTCTTATCTCCTGATCTAGTCTGATCAGATATGCCTTGTCAGACTCTAGATTGAATTCCATAGCCTTATAACCCAGAAAAGTAGTTATGATCTTAGCAGAGTTAGGCTTCATTTTGACAATATCACCTTTGTGATCTCTGTACTTGGGACAGTATCTGCTGTCAGACTTTACAGAATAAAGCTTCTTCTGTCTTTGAATTGGTGACTTTAAATAACCTGCAACACTATCTGTTAATCTATTTTTCACTTGAAGTAGGAATAGAACATGTTCCAGTTCCTCAAAATACTTCAGTGGTATAGCATTCTGCCTGATATGGTATACCCTTCTATCTGTCAAAAAATATAACAAGATATGTTCTTTCAAAAAGGTATGGTAAACCATTTGTACAGATTCAAGTCGATTCAATCTTTCAGGAGTTGCTCCAACGCCTGGTTCACTCAAGGAAGTTGGATCGTTGGTAGTGTTATGTACTCTTTTTTCATCAGAACTACCCAATCAGAATTTATCTCTTGCTTCCTTTCCTGTGTTGTGAATATGTTGTGCACTTGATGATTACCTAAACAAAACATCTAAGTAGATTTTACTTAGTGAAATAATGTAGCACTCGACGGATAAGAATTATAGTCCCGACGGATAACTCAGTTTAAGTACCGACGGATGAGTAATTTATTATCCATCGAGTGAGTAGCTTATATGATGATAAGTTTGTAGCACAGTGTTGTATGCACCTTTGTATAGAATCTGTAGTAGCATATAAGTCATGTTGACTTTAACGAGATATGCAGAATAGGTTGATTAACTGTACATAAGCAATATCTTGTAATTCTGTATAAGTGAAATGAAGTCAAGTGCCAAAATAGCTATCAACAGATGCTTAACAAAGCTTCGACGGATGAACAAATGACTTTCAACGGATGTTCAAAATAGCAGTCGACGGATGACCAATTAAGTCATCGACGGATGATCTGAAAGTCGACGGATGATAATATCAAGATTCAAACATCAGTTGAACAGTGAAAGCTGACACACAGCCGTCGAGATTGGATACAAACACTGTGGAAGCCTATTAACTGGGTCATAGAGGACGAAAAGCAACAAAGATCAAGACTGTTAGATTTTATATTTATTCAGTTCTTTTGACTTTGTAATCTTGGTAATATATATAAAATAACTAAGAAAACTAAGTGAGCTTAGAAACAAACACAGAGAAATCTTTGTAAGCACTATCTTTAGCATTTCCTGTGTTTTTAGTTGTTCTATCTTGTAAAAGCAGCTGTGAGCATTTCTACACACAGAGTTCTCTCGATATATTAATATATATCTCTGGTGGAATTGTTTAAATCCACCAGAAAGTTTTTAAAGACTCTTGTTTTTAATTACTCTTGTTTTGATTCATTAAAGTTTATATTCCGCATTGTGCTAATCAAAACAGATATATCTATAATCGAGTTGAACATTTTTATTTCAAGAAAAAGATAAAGAATTCCATTCAACCCCCCCTTCTGTAATTCTTGCTATATTGTTAAGGGACTAACAATTGGTATCAGAGCAAGCTCTTAATCTACAAAGAGTTTAAAGATCAAGACAATTCAGCAAGATGAACAAGAAAGATGTTGGAGTCAAGATTCCTTTTCTGGATAAAGATAATTACCATCATTGGAAGGTAAATATGCATCTTCATATGCTCTCTCAAGATGAGGCCTATGTGGACTGCATAGAAAGAGGCCCTCATATTCCAATGAGAGCTGCAACAGGAAATGAACCATCAGTTCCAAAGCCAAGGCATGAATGGTCTGATCCTGATCTTGAACAAGTCAGGAAAGATAAAAAGGCCATGAACATTCTGTTCAATGGTGTTGATGCAGATATGTTTGATAACATCATCAACTGCAAGACTGCCAAGGAAGTTTGGGACACAATACAGATAATCTGTGATGGTACTGAGCAAGTAAGAGAAAATAAAATGCAGCTCCTGATTCAGCAATATGAGCATTTTCACAATGAAGAAAGTGAGTCACTCACTGACATTTTTAGTAGATTCCAAAAGCTACTAAATGCTCTTAAATTGCATGAAAGAGTCTATCAGACTAAAGACTCCAATCTGAAATTTCTAAGATCTCTTCCAAAGGAATGGAAACCAATGACAGTCTCATTGAGAAACTCACAAGATTATAAGGAGTTTACTTTGGAGAGACTGTATGGGATTCTGAAGACCTATGAGCTTGAAATAGAGCAGGATGAAAGAATGGAGAGAGGAAAGAAGAAAGGAGGATCCATTGCACTAGTTGCTGAACTGGAAAAGGAGAAGGAAGTGAAGATGGAAGCTGAGGAATCAACTTCAAAGGCCTGTGAAAGCAAGGGTAAAGGGCTAGCTGCAGAAAGTGAAGATTCTTTGAGTCAAGATGACATGGAGGACATTGATGAGCACCTAGCATTCTTTTCAAGAAGATTTGTCAAGCTCAAGTTCAAGAAGAACTTTAGAGCTGCCAAGCCAAATAGAAAGATGGTGGATAAGTCAAAATTCAAGTGTTTCAAATGTGGCTTGGCAGGGCATTTTTCAAATGAGTGTAGAAAGTCAGATTCTAGTAAGAAGAGATTTGAGTCTGTGGATTATAAGTAAAAATACTTTGATCTACTCAAACAGAAGGAAAGGGCTTTTATTACACAAGAGAATGACTGGGCAGCTGATGGTTTGGATGAAGATGAGGAGATCAACTATGTCAATCTAGCCCTTATGGCCAAGTCTGATGAAACAGAGACAAGTTCCTCAAGGAATCAGGTAATTACTACAAACCTTGCACATTTATCTAAAGCTGAGTGTAATGATGCAATAAATGACATGTCTACAGAATTGTATCATTTGCGTGTTACACTTAAGTCCCTCACTAAAGAAAATGCTAAAATCAAAGAAAACAACTTGTTTTTGAGTGAGAGGAAGAATGTGCTTGAGTCTCAGTTTGTTAAGTTTGAGAAACTAAAAATTGAGTATAGAATTGCTAAGGAGGAATTAACCGAGTTCTTGAAAAAGGAAGAAATTTTAAAGAAGCAGCTTGATCGTGAACATGAGGTGATTAAAGCATGGAAAACATCCAGAGATGTTCATGCTCAAATCACCAAGGTTCAAGGAATTGAGTCCTTTTGTGATGAAGCCTGGAAAAAGAATAAGGAGAAACTAGAACCTATTTTGGTAGATGGATTGCTGACAGATGTAGAATCGACGGATGATGAGGACTATCTGTCGGATAACAAAATGTGTTATCCGTCGAATGATAAAAATCCTCATCCGTCGGCTGTGAATAAACCCATTAGTAAAGCCAAATTAACCAAGCTAAATGAAAAGTATGGGTCTGTTTCCAAGAACTTTGTTTCAGGGGAGTCAAGTCAAGCGAAGAAAGGGAAGAAGGCTAATGTTGGTCACATGACTGTCAAACAGTTGAGTGACAGACTTGAGAAGATAGAGGTAAAAACAAAAACTAAAAGGAAAAACAATAGGAATGGTAAAGTAGGGATTAACAAACATAACAACTACACACCTGACAAATATGCTCGTAGAAAAATCTGTGTCAAATATGGTAGTGTAAATCATTTGTCTGTTAATTGCAAATCTGCCATGCCTACTCCCATGTCTGTTCAGCCTCAATTCTCTAACATGAATGCCATGCCTCCTATGCCTGTTAATGCTATGCCTACACAGAACATGAATGCACAGTTTGCTAATATGCCATTTGCACCTAATCCATATTATGCTGCATACAATATGCCTCAAATGCCATTTAGCATGCCTTACTGGAATAACATGTTTGCACCAAGCATGCCATTTCCTGTTAGCCATAACATGCATAATAATTCTGTAGCATCTAGTGGTTTCAAAGGCCCAACCCAAATGACTAAGGAAGAATCTGAAATTCCTAAGTCAAATGAGTTAAAACCTAAGAAACAGAAGAAGAAAGCTAACAAGGCAGGACCCAAGGAAACTTGGGTACCAAAATCAACTTGATTTGATTTTGATGTGTGCAGGGAAACAGAAGGAATCTTTGGTACTTGGATAGTGGTTGTTCAAGACACATGACTGGTGATTCTACCCTGCTCACAGAGTTTGAAGAGAGAGCTGGCCCAAGTATCACTTTTGGAGATGACAGCAAAGGTTATACTGTGGGATATGGCCTGATTTCAAAGGACAATGTCATCATTGAAGAGGTTGCCTTAGTGGATGGTCTCAAACACAATCTGTTGAGTATCAGCCAGCTTTGTGATAAAGGCAACTCAGTAACCTTCAACAAAGAAACCTGTGTTGTGATTAATAATCAAAACAACAAAGTGGTTCTCACTGGTGTGAGAAGAGGAAATGTGTATCTAGCTGACTTCAACTCAAATAAAGCAGAATCTGTAACTTGTCTTCTCAGTAAAGCAAGTCAAGATGAAAGTTGGCTATGGCACAAGAAGCTATCCCATTTGAACTTCAAGACCATGAATGAGCTGGTAAAGAAAGAGCTAGTTAGAGGCATTCCTTTGGTGGAGTTTACAAAGGATGGACTGTGTGATGCCTGCCAAAAAGGGAAGCAAATTAAAGCATCATTCAGGAAGAAACTTGATTCAGCAATTGAAGAACCTCTGCAACTGCTTCACATGGATTTGTTTGGACCAGTCAATGTTTTGTCAATCTCAAAGAAAAGATTTTGCCTAGTAATTGTAGATGATTTCTCAAAGTTCTCTTGGACCTATTTCCTAAAGTCCAAAGATGAAGCTAGTGAAATCATCATCAATCACATAAGGCAAGTT
This sequence comes from Apium graveolens, assembly GCF_009905375.1. NCBI lineage: Eukaryota > Viridiplantae > Streptophyta > Magnoliopsida > Apiales > Apiaceae > Apium > Apium graveolens. The sequence continues at coordinate 292,936,279 of NC_133648.1, forward strand.
AACAATCATCCCGATTTCAAAGTTAGAAGAATCAGGAGTGACAATGGAACTGAGTTCAAGAACTATGTCATGAGAGTATTCTGTGAGGAAAATGGGATCCTGCATGAGTTTTCAGCAGCAAGGACTCCACAACAGAATGGAGTAGTGGAAAGAAAGAATAGATCTCTTATTGAAGCTGCAAGGATAATGCTTGAAGAATCAAAATTATCAACATATTTCTGGGCTGAAGCTGTCAACACTGCATGCTACACTCAGAACATCTCTCTGATTAATCAAGCAAAATGCAAGACACCTTATCAATTGTTCAAGAACAAGAAGCCAACTCTGAACTTTCTTCATGTCTTTGGCTGTAAATGCTATATTCTGAGAAATCAAATTGATCAAAATGGGAAGTTTGATGCTAAAGCAGATGAAGGAACTTTTGTTGGATATGCTGTTGGTAAAGCATATAGAGTCTACAATCTAAGAACCAACATTGTTGTTGAATCTATACATGTTGTGTTTGATGATGAAAAGATTGAAGGACTAAAAGATGGAGATTACCATGAGAGCCTCAAATTCGACAATGTTGAGATGGTCAGTGAAGAAAGTGATGATGAAAGTGATCAAGAAACAGTGTCTAAGGATAATGCAGACAAATTTACTACAAATGAAGCACAAAACTCAACATCCGTCGAGTTACATAATGCTTCATCCGTCGGAAGGCAATCTGTATTATCCGTCGGAAGACAACCTGCCTCATCCGTCGGTACTCAAAATTCACCATCCGTCGGGTTATCAAAAGGAGCAGGAAGTCAAGGCAGATCACCCATAGAAAGCACCCCAATTTCAAATCAAAGATCCATAAACTCAGGGGGAGTTTCTAGCAATCAAAACTCAATCACACATCAAGACAACATTGAGGTCTCTTTATCTAGGGCTAATCTACCTCAACCAAGAAAATGGACAAAAGATCACCCCTTTGAACTGATTATTGGTGATGTTTCTTCCAGAGTTCAAACCAGGAGAGCAACTCAAGAAGAATGTCTATACAGCAGCTTCCTGTCTAAGGAAGAACCAAAGAAGGTAGAAGAAGCCTTATTAGATCCTGATTGGATTTTAGCTATGCAGGAGGAGCTAAACCAATTTGAAAGGAATAAAGTATGGAAGCTGGTACCCAAGCCTAAAGGAAAGAATCCAATAGACACCAAATGGGTATTGAGAAACAAGATGGATGAAAATGGCATAGTAGTAAGGAACAAAGCAAGATTGGTTGCTAAAGGCTATTGTCAGCAAGAAGGGATAGATTTTGATGAAACATTTGCTCCTGTTGCAAGACTTGAAGCCATTAGAATCTTCTAAGCCTATGCAGCCCATGCCAATTTCAAGGTCTATCAAATGGATGTCAAAAGTGCCTTTCTGAATGGAGATTTGGAGGAAGAAGTGTATGTAAGTCAACTTCCTGGCTTTGAAGATCCAAATTTCCCAGAGTATGTCTACTATCTATTGAAAGCACTTTATGGACTGAAGCAAGCACCTAGAGCCTGGTATGACACTTTATCAAAGTTCCTTTTGGAAAATCACTTCATAAGAGGTACTGTAGATAAAACTTTATTTTTCAAAAATGTGAATGGCTCTAGCATACTTGTTCAAATTTATGTAGATGATATTCTTTTTGGCTCTACAGATGAGAAACTTTGTAAAAAGTTTGCCAAACTGATGAAAAGCAAGTATGAAATGAGTATGATGGGAGAACTAACTTACTTTCTTGGTTTACAAGTTAAGCAAGTTAGTGATGGAATATTCATTAGTCAAACTAAATATATTTTTGATCTTTTAAAGAAGTTTGATCTAATGGATTGCACATCTGCAAAAACTCCCATGGCCACTGCAACTAAGCTTGAACTAAACACTACTGAAAAGTCTGTGGATATTTCAAGTTATAGAGGCATGGTTGGCTCACTTCTGTACTTAACAGCCTGTAGGCCAGATAAAATGTTTGCTACATGTTTGTGTGCTAGATTTCAGGCTGATCCTAGAGAGTCTCATTTGATAGCTATTAAAAGAATTTTCAGATATCTCAAAGGAACACCAAACCTTGGCATTTGGTATCCTAGAGATTCTGGTTTTGATCTAACTGGTTATTCAGATGCAGATTATGCAGGTTGCAGAATTGATAGAAAAAGCACAACAGGAACCTGTCAATTTTTAGGAGACAAGCTTGTGTCCTGGTTCAGTAAAAAGCAAAATTCAGTTTCTACTTCTAGAGCTGAAGCTGAATATATTGCTGCTGGCAGTTGCTGTGCACAGATTTTATGGATGAAAAATCAATTGGTAGACTATGGTTTGCAAGTTGAAAGGATTCCTATTTTCTGTGACAACACAAGTGCAATTGCCATCACTGAAAATCCAGTGCAACATTCAAGGACAAAGCATATAGACATCAAGTACCATTTCATAAGGGAACATGTAATGAATGGTACTGTAGAGTTACATTTTATTCCAAGTGAGAAGCAACTTGCAGATATTTTTACCAAGCCACTGGATGAATCCACCTTTTCTAGGTTGGTAAGTGAGTTAGGTATGCTTAATTACTCTTGAATTTATCTGAATTATTCTTGCAAGTTGAAAAGAAGCCAGAAATTTAGTTGATTTTTAGTCTTGGATGAAATTTTGGCTGAGTCAAAATTTGTCTCTCGACGGATGACCATTATCCATCGGGTTGAGTCATCCGTCGATATACAAATTGTAAATAAAAATCAATTACTTTTCTGGAATATTTTAAAGCTCGACGGATAACATTTATCCTCATCCATCGAAGTGTCTAAATCTTAACCGTTAATTCCCTGAACATTATCCATCGAGTATACTTACAGTTTATAAGCATTACAAGACGGATAATGGGTGGAATTTTTAAAGTTTATTTTGAAACGGTAATTTTAGGCAGTTTCTATTGGGTAATTTATTTCTCTTTATTATTTTTATCCGTTGAGTTTGAGCAAAGTATAAAAGCCTATTTCATTCTAATCACTTTCTTTTATCATTCTCAAATTCAACTGTCTTATTTCATTCTCTCTCAAGCAAAAATCCTCTTTCTCTTCAAGCTTTTCTTCCCTAACAATGGCACCCGTAGTAAAGATCATGTCACAGTCTGGGTTCATCTATGAGAAGAACAACTTCACCGCCTTGGTAAATAAGGGGATTCAGCAATCTGAAGACTATCATAAGATGATGGACTTCGTGAAGAACTGCAAATTAAGTTTTGCTATGCTGGAATCACCCAAAATTTATTGTGAAGTTGTTGAGGAGATGTGGACAACAGCAATCTACAACTCTACTGACAAAACCATCACTCTGACCATCAAAGGTAATGTTTTCTGTATCAATAGTGATGTCATAAAAGCATGTTTCAAGATTCCTGATGACAATGTTACTGCACCATACACTGACACTGATATTGTCTATATGCTAAATTCCATGCATTATGCACTTCCTACTGCAAAACTAAGTGAAATTAGAAGACTAGGTCTTAGGAAGGAATGGAGTTACTTGTGTGATGTAGTAACTAAGGTCTTTTCTGGAAAAATCAGTAATTTTGATTCTGTGAACATTTCCATGCTTAACATGCTATACATGCTAGTTACAGACAAATATTACAACTTAAGTGATCTGGTTGTGTATGAGTTAGGTTACAAACTAGGTGACTTAGCCAAAAGAGGAAAGAATATTTACTATGCTAGATTTTTTATGCTTTTGGCTAACCATCTTTGTGAAGAGATTGTACTTGAGAACCCAACCAACAAATTAGCGTGTTGGGTTCAAGAGAGAAGAATCATTGCAGATTTGAACAGAGCCAACCATCACAAGGATGTGCCAATGTTCTATTTTCCTGTAATGCTGGCACCTCAGGTAAGTGAGGTAAGTTCATCTACACTCTCAACTATTCCAATCCCTTCTATTTCTTTGACTTCAGGCATAGCTATGGCAACTGTGACAATGACCAAACAGTTGCCTACCAAAGCTGCCAAAACAACTGCAATTCTTAAATCCAAATCAAAGAAAACCCCCTCTGGTATCTCTTAAAAGGTACCAGTTGGAAATTCTACCAAACACAAAGAGGGGAGTGTGAAGGAGGGTAAGATAGGTGAGGGAAGGGGTGAACATCAAAGAAACCCCAAGGATAAGGTTGGAAAGATAAGTGAATCCCAGCCTAGCCACACTACAGTTTCCCAACAAACTGCAGTGCTTAAAAAGGACAGAAGCTCACTTCTAGCTACATCCTCCCAAAAGGATGTGGCTATTGAACAAAGCTCTCATCCAAGAGCACATGCCAAGAGGGTTAGGGACACAAGCCTACACCAAACTTACACTAGAAAGAAGAAATCCAAAACAATTGGGGATGCACAGGACACACACTTAGTGCAAACTGGTGCTAAAGACACAGTCCCTGCACCTTCTCAAATTCAGATTGATGTGGCTCCAATAAATGTGGAGTCACAGCCAAAATCTCTCTTGATAGAATCCACTGAAACACAATACTGACCAACCAACTCACTGGAAGTGGACATGATAAACACTTCAATTCCTGATTCCCCTTCTTTAACTCTGTTGGGGAAGCCAAAATCTAGTGCAAGTGAGCATCATCTTTTAGATGATTTGTTGGCTCACTTGCCAATTCTTTCTGATTCTATTGTGACATCTGTGCCTCAAATAACTTCAATCAACACAGAGTCAACAATAGTTTCTCTTCCCACCTCATTCATTTCTACTCTCTCGATGGATATTGCTCATCCGTCGAGTAGTGATTGTATCCCGACGGATAAGCTTAACAGCAGTTATCCGTCGGATAGCTTTACCACTCACCCGATGGATATTATTTATCCGTCGAGTGTCTCTGCACAACTTCAAACTTCAATAATTTCAAGTGCAGAAGATTTGGTGGTAATAAAATCACTCTTAGGATTGAGAGAGGAGAGTGTATTGAGTGAGAGGCTGGGTTGCTCCCTGGCAAAAGGAGAGGAAAAGAGTGAATCTCAGCAATCCATTTATTCAGGATTGGTAAAAGTGAGTGAGAGGAGTCCCACCTTAGTAGGTGAAGGTGAGGGTGTGAGGGTGGGGAGCCAGGGTGAGACCCTGATGCAACAAACGAGAGAACATGAGAGAAAAGCAGGTACTGGAGCAATAAAGATGGAGCCAGCCATTGCTAGTGAGTCAATGATTGTGGATGATGCTGAAAAGGAAAGACATTTTCAGCAACATTACAAAGCTGTAATTGATAACATTTCCTTGGATGCTGACACTTTTACTCACCCTGTTTCAGCCTATCAACTGTTGGCTGCTCAGGTCAATGTGGAGGCAGAGCAGACTTTACACTTAGTGCATACCACAGAATCTCTTCAAAGAGATAAAGCTGCTGTCAACAGGATGCCTCCTCAAGCTGGAGAGCAATCTGAAGAATTTGGAGTAAATTCTGATGATGATGACTCTAGTTCTTTGAATGGAAGCATGAACTTAGGGGGAGCTGAAGGCCAAAGTTCTGCTTTAAGTTTACCTGAATGGGCATGGGCAAAGGACTTTACACCAGGACAATTTGAGGTGTCTTTGGTAAGACAAGTAACAACTATTCAGCAAGCCCTTCAGGAAGTTTCAGATGCTGGTACCAAGGCTGTTCTTAAAGCTCATCTTGACTCCTTGCACTTAATGAAGATCCAACACTCCAGACAGAATACCAGTGTGGATGAATTGAAAAAGGAGATAGCTGACTTAAAGACATACAACTCTGAGAAACTGGATTCAATAATGCCATATGGTACCATGCATGATTTATTACAAAGGTTGAGAAGAGAATCAGATTCTGAAAAGAAGATAGCCAAGCTGGAGACCAGAGTTCAAGTTATTGAGAATTCAGTAGCCCTACTTCTTCAAAATCAACAGACTCAAACAAATCTTCTCATGCAACTGGCTAAAGCACAAGGTCAAACTCCTTCACTTGATGATAACAAAAAGGGGGAGAAAGAATCAAGTAAGGGGGAGAAAGGACCAACTAAGGGGGAGAACATTGTAGTTCAAATCAGCAAAGTAATTGTACCTTCAATTACTATCTCCAAGCCACCAGTTGCAGATGGTATAGATCTTATAAATGCAGCAGCAGCAAGTTTGAAAGATGCTGATAAAGAAGAGTTGACTCTGATCAACTGGAAAAAGATTGATGAGGAAATACAGGGAAAGTTTCAATTAGTCAAGGAACCAGATCAGTCAGCAATCCATCACTCTCATGTCAAGCCAATCAATGTGAATGAGATGAGCATGAACTATCTGGAGAAAGGACAATCTTCCTGCATCAAGACTACAAAGGCTGAGATGATTCTTAAACCAAGGGCAAACTATCCAAAGTCATCTTTGAAGAACCCTATGGATACTGTGTATGAGACACCCAAGCCTGATGAAAAGAAGCTTCTATCAAGATCTATTCTTCTCTACAAAGATCCAGCTGATTCAGCCTCAAGAGAGAGAATTGTAAAGATATTCAGAAATGGGAAGGAAATTTGTGTGGTAGCTGGACATCCACAATTTGCTCAAGCAAAGGAAGAAGAAAAAGCCAGATTGAAGCAGGAAAAGAGGCAAGCTGCTCTAGATGCAAAAAAGTCTAAACAAAAGAAAGAACAATTTGCTATCTTGACCAAGCTACAGGCTATGAACTCTTCTCAACAAATTCCCTCTCAACCAACTCAAGCTACTGGATCAAAGAAGAAGATTGAAGAACAGAAGAAATCTCCAAGAAAGAAAGAATTGGCTAAAAGAACAAAAAGAAAGTTGGATATTGTTAACAAGGAATTGGAAGATCAATTTCCAATGGAATCCACTAAAGCTGAAACTCAAGCATCAAAGCCCTCTGTGAAATTTGAAGACATAAGGATGGTAGACCCCTACAGGAACATACATGGAGAGCCTATTATGCCAAAGGATGAGCCAATAGAGTGGGATAAATTACCAATTCCTGACTTCAACTTGCCAATTCTCACCAAGCCAAGAAGGACAAAATCAAGGGCAGTCAAGAAAGTGAAGCTGTCACCTCTCAAATCCAAGGCAGTAGTCAAAGCTCAACCCAAGATCAACAAGGAAGACTACTTGTACTTGTGTGACATCAAGGAATTTTTAGACCTAAACCTTTATCTGGAGGAGCTGGATGAGGTAAGGGCAATTGATGCATACAGAAACCTACCTGAAAGGTTGGTATTCAAATACAAAGGAGGAAGGGAGATTCAGTGGCCTTTTCACAGGATACTTCAAGAAAGCCAAGCTGTGTTGATCAAAGTCTATTCATCCTTCAAGAAAAACTTTGGGTTTAATGTAACTGCAAGAAGATTAGTATTGAAGAAGATTGAAAAGCTAAGGAGTGTTAGAGCCAAAGATGCACTACCCAAAACTCTTATCATCCCATACACAGGGAGAAGAGTGCATCTAAGGCCCTACTGGCTGATGGAATTCATGGATGACAAGGGTGTGAGAGGATTCTTTAGACTAGAAGACCAATTGAGTATCTCTAGCAATGAGACTCTTTTGGAAATGCAAGAAATGTTAGATCTCTCAGAATCTGATGAATTAGAATTCCACAGACAGCTCCAGAATCAAATTGAAGAAAACACCAGAAAGCTTCGAAGAAGATCCAGACCTTCAAGAAACTAGAAAAATCGGCTCAGGCTAGAGGAGCATCCTGAATTGACTGTGAGCCAAACCTTGTATACCTTGTTTAAATTGAAGCACTTTCAGTTTTATCTACTTATCTTTAAAGATATATGTTTAGGATGTTTTGTTATCATCAAGTGTCTCTTAATTTATGGCTACAATTCCAGTAGACATAAATTGGGGGAGATTGTTGTGAATATGTTGTGCACTTGATGATTACCTAAACAAAACAACTAAGTAGATTTTACTTAGTGAAATAATGTAGCACTCGACGGATAAGAATTATAGTCCCGACGGATAACTCAGTTTAAGTACCGACGAATGAGTAATTTATTATCCATCAAGTGAGTAGCTTATATGATGATAAGTTTGTAGTACAGTGTTGTATGCACCTTTGTATAGAATCTGTAGTAGCATATAAGTCATGTTGACTTTAACTAGATATGCAGAATAGGTTGATTAACTGTACATAAACAATGTCTTGTAATTCTGTATAAGTGAAATGAAGTCAAGTGCCAAAATAGCTATCAACGGATGCTTAACAAAGCTTCGACGGATGATCAAATGACTTTCAACGGATGTTCAAAATAGCAGTCGACGGATGATCAATTAAGTCATCGACGGATGATCTGAAAGTCGACGGATGATAATATCAAGATTCAAACATCAGTTGAACAGTGAAAGCTGACACACAGCCGTCGAGATTGGATACAAACACTGTGGAAGCCTATTAACTGGGTCATAGAGGACGAAAAGCAGCAAAGATCAAGACTGTTAGATTTTATATTTATTCAGTTCTTTTGACTTTGTAATCTTGGTAATATATATAAACCAAGAGAGTAGCAAATATAAAATAACTAAGAAAACTAAGTGAGCTTAGAAACAAACACAGAGAAATCTTTATAAGTATCTTTAGCATTTCCTGTGTTCTTAGTTGTTCTATCTTGTAAAAGCAGCTGTGAGCATTTCTGCACACAGAGTTCTCTCGATATATTAATATATATCTCTGGTGGAATTGTTTAAATCCACCAGAAAGTTTTTAAAGACTCTTGTTTTTAATTACTCTTGTTTTGATTCATTAAAGTTTATATTCCGCATTGTGCTAATCAAAACAGATATATCTATAATCGAGTTGAACATTTTTATTTCAAGAAAAAGATAAAGAATTCCATTCAACCCCCCTTCTGTAATTCTTGCTATATTGTTAAGGGACTAACATCCTGTAACAACTCTTGCTTCAAAACCACTTGTTGCAGTCTTCAAAGGTTGAGTCTGTTTAGCTTTGGTGAATCCTGGTAGGAGTATCTTTGAAGGTTTAACATGAGCAATGTCAGAGGTTTCCTTTTCCTTATCTTCTGATATCAAGCCAACTTGAGCTATGTCAGAGGTTGCTTGCTTCACTGTCATATCAGAACTTACTACATCTTGACTCTGAACAACATTAGCCATGTCAGAGGTTGTTTGAAAAATCTTCTTTGAAATCAGAGTAAGACTAGAATCTTCTTCATCATCAGTTATTTCTTCATCCATGACTGGCATATAAACCTTACAGGTTCATCAACTTTTTCTTTGCCCTTGGACCTTGGATCAATTTCCACTTGTGATTTGGCTTTGGTTGCCTCGGAATTTGTTCTTTCCTTTATCAAAATACCCTTAGGCTTTGGAAATTTCTTTTCAACAACAAAAGCTTTAGATTTTGTCTTGACACCTTCTGCTTTGAGTCTAGCTTCTTCTTCCTTTAGACTCTCAAAGTCCATTCCTGGATTTTCTTTAAGAAATAACTCCTTTGAAATTTCTTCATCAAGTTCCAGATGTTCAGCAGAACTTATCCTTTTACCAGTATCAGAACTTATTCTTCTCCCAGTATCAGAACTTGTTCCTTGACTTGTAATTCTAGCTTTACTTGATGAAAATCCTTTACCTTGACCTTGACCTCTACCCTTATCAGATTTTCCCTGGTCATTATTTCCATCATCCTTTCCCTTCAGTGTCTGAATAAATGTGCATTTGGACTTAATCACTTTCTCCCCCTTTTTGGCATCAGCAGGTAAAAGAAGAGACACAAGCAATTCCACTGAGGATTGGATCTCATTGAGTTTAGTTTGCTGAGAAGCTTGATTCTTTAGAATTTCAGAAATCTGAGCTTGTTGCTTCTCCTGAGTTTTCTCAATGTTGGCAATTCTGTCAAAGACAGGCTTGAAAAATTTGTTTTTTCAAGTTTGACATTCATATCTTGCTGGATCAAGGTTTCTTGAATTTTATTCACCTTGGCATGAGTTGTTGAGTGTTGACCTTGAAGGTGCCTAGTACTCAATGCAGTAACTCTCAGTTGTGCCTTGAAATCATCATTTAACAGCATTTCATCAGCTTATTCCAGATGCTCGGCAAGAATCTTTTCAGAAGGAACAAAACTAACTGTGTTCCATTCCTTAGTCCACTCCTTTCCTCTAGGAGTTTCACTCCAAGGTACTGGTGCTTCCATAACAAACTTCTTGATTAGATCAGCTTTATTAACTTTTTGTTGAGGTGCATGTCCTGATGGACCAGCTGCATCAGCATCTAGATTAGTAGTAGCTTCACCAGTAATATCTTTATTGGCAGCATCAGAACTTGCTGATCCTGCAGGATCAGCATCCTCTGATAAAATAGCAGTATGTGAGGCTATAGAGGCTTCAACATCATCCTCTAAATTCTGATCTGCAGCCAGGTTCTGATCAACATCCAAAATTGGTGTTGTTGGGGGAGTGAATTGAGTTGGTGGAGCTTCTAAGTACAAAACCTCAGGCACAATCAAGTTATGAATATCAATTTCAGCACTTGTACCTGGGTTTTCATTATGTACTTGTTCAATTATAGGTGACACAGGAGGTGTAGGCACTCTGTCTTGAGCAGTTTCTGGTTGTGCAGAAGGAAGTGATTCAATAACAATTGGTTCTGTTGAGATCAGAGATTCCTGATCCCCTTCCTTAGCTGCTTCGACTACATCCCCTGAATCTGACTCAACTATGTCCTTGTGAGCTCTCTGTTTCTTTAATTTCTTCAAAGGTGGAGACGCTGTAGGAGTTTTATCATCATAATTTAACTTTCTAAGCCTTTTGAGGGGCCTAGAACTCCCAGTTACAGTATCTTTATGAGAAGAGACCTTCCCAGCTTCTACAACAACAAGTTCTGATATTGGAACCTGTTCCTCAGTTGTTTTCTCAAAACATCAAAATTTAATCAAAACATTCATCACAAAATAAAATGAAAAATCGATGAAGTAAAGATTAATAAATTGCATTTAAACATGCACAGTCACATAATTTGAGAAACAAAGAACAAATCTTGCAATTAAAGAAAATTTCATTGATATATCAGATGAGTACATTTCATGAAATTTATCAATTACATGAAAAAATTACAAGATAGTCCTATTCTACGATTCTTAACATCAACAACCTTAGTTCTAGTCTAAGAAGCCTGACCAAGCTGATGGTGAAGAGAAATGGATGGATGACAATTAATTCTTCTTCCTACTTTCAAAAAAGAGAATAACAAGACGAATGATTTGCTCCTGCTGTTTAAGAATACGAAGATGAACTTCTCTTTGGAAAGACAACAAATCATTTTTAATGTTCTCTGGAAGTTGAATCCAGATGACAAATGGAATGTTGTTGATAGGATATGAAGTCGGAATTCCATTTCGAGAGATAGTCACAGTTTATGTTCCATAACAGTAATACCAACTAAAAATGTGCCATTATTTGAGAGAAATGAACATATGTGGTTTTACTGATGAATTATCAGTCATTTAAATAGGCAATGGAATACTAAGGGATGCGAGGACTGGTTAAAAATTACAATTAAAAATAATGACCCCTCGACTCCCTAGACTGATGTGTAATAATAAAAGTCAGTAAAAGATCTAAAGCCAGATTTAATGGGCACGGGAAATAATAACAATTACTGTGCGCATGCAAGTTTTCAAGACATACACGCTAACCACTAACCCATAATGATTATGACTGTTTTATCTCACATTAACCAATATTCTGTAAAAATATTATCGTTCAAGTAATGACCAAAAATAAACCAAGTAAATAAATACTACCACGTCAGCATCAGAACTTGATCATTATCAGAATTTAAAAGTCATCAGAATATGGCTTCTTAACTCGAAAAGTGAATGTTTATTCCTGTAATTCTTCACACAAATACTGATATGGTTACATCAGAACTTAATCATCAGAACTTCCATCAGAACTTGTCCTCAGAATTTATGCAATCTGACACATAAACTGTTCATCTAAAACAACATTTATCACCACAGTAATTTTCATCATTCATATGGAGTGTAAGTGTGTGCATTAAGCTAAATATCAGACAAAGAGTAAAGTCTGATTCACTTTAGTACATCTTAGAAATAAGGCATAACTAAAAACTCTGCTCAAAATCTGTCATTATTCTGAAGTCTACTATAGAATGAGTTCATGCATGAGTCTACCTCAACTGTTTTGTGCTCATTTTATGCATCTTTTGAAATTCCTTTTTACAGTGGCTTCTCAGTGTAAGTGAGTCACGATTGCTTAACAGAATTTATGCTACTATCAGAGTATTTCTCCAGTAATCATAGAGTGTGAAAAGTCACCAAGAAAATTTTATTTTGCTTTTCTAATGCATATTACTTAATACCAGCAATGTACTTGGGTCTTCCCTTCCACATTTTTACTCTAGATCTCAAAAGAGTACCTGATATTTATTTCTTTTCTTTTTCTTTTTCTTTTGATAAGTGAGGCTTATCAGCACTTAGTACATCCATCAGATTTACAAACATCAGAACTTATCAGATAAGAAGCACTATTCTAGTTTTTGACTTAGTAATAAGATACATAAAGTAAACTTTAACTAAGCTCAATATCAGAATTTGCTTGTGTTAAAAGATTTCCACATAAACAATTACTTCATACATGGGATCTTTAGTATATTAAAGACTACTCGGTCAGCATCTAGTACAGTTATCCTCATTGGATTGAATAGTCACAGAAATATTCATATCACTATCAGAGTTTAGAAATTCACATCAGACAACAATCATCACTTAAGCAAATTTCAATTTAAGCACAGAATACACAAAGATAGTAATATTTGTAAATACTGATCATAAAATCTGATGTATCAGAACATAAACTAAGCAGATTTAGAAAAAGAACTTGAAACCATTCCAAGTTCATTTACTAGTCTTGTAAAAGTAACTTCACATAGTGGTTTTGTGAAGATATCTACTAGTTGTTGATCTGTTGGAACAAAATGCAATTCCACTGTACCTTCATCCACATGTTCCCTTATGAAGTGGTACCTAATGCTGATGTGCTTTGTCATTGAGTGTTGAACTGGATTACCTGTCATAGAAATAGCACTTTGATTATCACAGTAAATAGGGATTTTAGAAAATTCTAAGCCATAATCCAGTTAATGATTCTTCATCCAAAGAATTTGTGTACAACAGCTTCCCGCAGTAATGTATTCAGCTTCTGCAGTTGATGTGGAAATTGACTTCTGTTTCTTGCTAAACCAAGAAACCAATCTGCCTCCAAGAAATTGGCAGCTTCTACTTGTGCTTTTCCTGTCAATTTTGCATCCTGCAAAATCTGCATCTGAGTAACCTATTAGCTTAAAGTCTGATTCTGTAGGATACCACAATCCCAGATCAGTTGTACCCTTAAGGTATTTGAAAATTCTTTTCACAGCTGTCAAGTGAGGTTCTCCTTGATCTGTTTGAAATCTTGCACAGAGACAGGTAACATACATGATATCAGGTCTACTTACAGCTAGATAGAGTAGAGAGCCAATCATACCTCTGTAATCAGTAATATCTACTGATTTACCAATATCCTTATCCAACTTTGTTGCAGTGGCCATATGAGTGGATGCACTTGAACAATCTTGCATTCCAAACTTTTTCAACTAATTTCTGGTGTACTTAGATTGACAAATAAAAGTTCCTTCTTCATTCTGCTTGACTTGAAGGCCCAAAAAATAGTTAAGTTCTCCCATCATACTCATTCAATATCTTGACTGCATCAGCTTGACAAACTTCTTACAAAGTCTGTCATTTGTAGAACCAAAAATGATATCATAAACATATATTTACACCAAAAGTAAGTCATTTCCATGGTTGGGGTAGAACAGTGTTTTGTCAATAGTCCCTCTGTTAAATCCACTTTCCAGAAGAAACTGAGCTAATGTCTCATACCATGCTCTTGGAGCTTGCTTAAGGCCATAAAGTGCTTTATCAAGCCTGTAGACATGATTGGGAAATTTAAGATCTACAAAGCCTGGAGGTTGTTCAACATATACTTCCTCTTCCAATTCTCCATTAAGAAAAGCACTTTTCACATCCATTTGAAAGACTTTAAACTTCTTGTGAGCAACATAAGAAAAAAAATATCCTTATGACTTCCAATCTAGCAACTGGTGCAAATATTTTATCATAATCAATTCCCTCCTGTTGAGAGTATCCTTTTGCAACTAGCCTTGCTTTATTCCTTGTAACTATGCCATCACTGTTAGTTTTGTTTCTGAACACCCACTTTGTACCAACAACAGACCTGTTCTTTGGTCTTGGCACTAGGGTCCAGACTTTATTTTTTTTAAATTCACTTAACTCTTCCTGCATTGCTTGCACCCAATCAGCATCTTGAAGAGCTTCTTCCACTTTCTTTGGTTCAGTCTGAGATAGAAAAGAATGATAGAGACATTCATTTGATGTAGCTGTTCTAGTTCTGATACCTGCATCAGGATTTCCAATAATTAAGTTAGGTGTATGTGCTTTAGTCCACTTCCTTGCAGATGGAAGGTTATCTCTAGAACTGGATGCTCCCCCATGATCCATGCTATCTCCATCAACATTTTCTGATGCTCCCCCTGAAATTATGCTCTCTGAGTTGGATCCTTCAGAATTTAAGTTTCCAGAAATATCAGAACTTGGCTCATCAGAACTTGAAGAGCCTGTTGTAGGTTCTGATGCTTCTTGAGATGTGGTTGGATCTTCAATATGCTCCCCCTGCACAGGTGCATTTTCCTTAGGCGTAGTCACCACAGTTTCAATAACATCAGAGTTTAATCCATCAGAGTTTGCAGTATCAGGATTTAGACTATCAGGATTCAGACTGTCAGGATTTACAGAATCAGAATTTAAAATTTCATTTTCGAATCTCAGCTGATCATGATCATTGAAATCTTCAAGTCCAGTAATCTTTTTATCATCAAAAGAGTCATTGATAGATTCCATGACAACCCTTGTTCTTAAATTTTAGACTCTGAAGGCTTTTGTTAGTCCCTTAACAATGTAGCAAGAATTACAGAAGGGGGGTTGAATGGAATTCTTGAACCTTTTTCTTGAAATAAAAATGTTTAACTCGATTATAGATATATTTGTTTTGATTAGCACAATGTGGAATGTAAACTTGAATGGATCAAAACATAAGTAATTAAAAGCAAGAGTCTTTTAAAAACTTTCTGGTGGATTTAAACAATTCTACCAGAGATATATATAATATATCAAGAGGACTCTCTGTGCAAAAATGCTCACAGCTGCTTACAAAAATAGAACTGCTGAGAATACAGGAAATGCTAAAAATTATGCTTACAAAGATTTCTCTGTTTTTGTGTTTCTCAGCTTCTCAATTCTTTTTCTATTTGCTACTCTCTTGGTTTATATAATACCAAGATTACAAAGTCAAAAGGACTGAACAAATATAAAATCTAACAGTCTTAATCTTTGCTGCTTTTCGTCCTCTATTACCCAGTTAATGGGCTTCCACAATGTGTTTGTATACAACTCGACGGTTGTGTGTCAGCTTTCACTGTTCAACTGATGTTTGAATTCTTGATATGATCATCCGTCGACTTTCAGATCATCCGTCGATGACTTAATTGATCATCCGTCGACTGCTATATTAAACATTCGTTGATAGTCATTTGATCATCCGTCGAAGGCTTTGTTAATCATCCCTCGATAGCTATTTTGGCACTTAACATCATTTCACTTATACAGAATTACAAGACATTACTTATGTACAATTAATCAACCTATTCTGCATATCTAGTTAAAGTCAACATGACTTATATGCTACTACAGATTCTATACAAAGGTGTATACATCATTGTGCTACAAACTTACTATTACATAAGCTACTCACTCGATGGATAATATGTTAATCATCCGTCGGGACTATAATTCTTATCCGTCGAGTGCTACATTATTTCACTAAGTAAAATCTACTTAGATGTTTTGTTTAAGTGATCATCAAGTACACAACATATTCACAACAATCTCCCCTAATTTATGTCTACTGGAATTGTAGCCATAAATTCAGAGATACTTGATGATAACAAAACATCCTAAACATATATCTTTAAAGATAAGTAGATAAAATTGAAAGTGCTTCAATTAAACAAAATGTACAAGGTTTGGCTCACAGTCAGTTCAAGATGCTCCTCTATCCTGAGCAGGTTTTTCTAGTTCCTTGAAGGTCTGGATCTTCTTCCAAGCTTTCTGTTATTTTCTTCAATTTGATTCTGGAGCTGCCTGTGGAATTTTAGTTCATCAGATTCTAAGAGATCTAGCATTTCTTGCATCTCCAAGAGAGTCTCATTGCTAGAGATACTCAATTGGTCTTCTAGTCTGAAGAATCTTCTCACACCCTTGTCATCCATGAATTCCATCAGCCAGTAGGGCCTTAGATGCACTCTTCTCCCTGTGTATGGGATGATTAGAGTCTTTGGGAGTGCATCTTTAGCTCTAACACTCCTCAGCTCTTCAATATTCTTCAATACTAGTCTTCTTGCAGTTACATTGAACCCAAAGTTTTTCTTGAAGGATGAATAGACTTTGATCAACACAGCTTGGCTTTCTTGAAGTATCCTGTGAAGAGGCCACTGAATCTCCCTTCCTCCTTTGTACTTGAACACCAACCTTTCAGGTAGGTTTCTGTATGCATCAATTGCCCTTACTTCATCCAGTTCCTCCAGATAAAGTTTTAGATCTGAGAATTCTTTGATGTCACATAAGTACAAGTAGTCTCCCCTATTGACCTTGGATTGAGCTTTAACTACTAACTTGGATTTGAGAGGTGACAACTTCACTTTCTTGACTGCCCTTGATTTTATCCTTTTTGGCTTGGTAAGGATTGGCAAGTTGAAGTCAGGAATTGGTAATTTATCCCACTCTATTGGTTCATCCTTTGGCACAATAGGCTCTCCATGTATGTTCCTGTAGGGGTCCACCACCCTTATGTCCTCAAATACCACAGAGGGCTTTGATGCTTGAGTTTTAGCTGGTGTGGATTTCTTAGGAAATTGGTCTTCCAATTCCTTGTCAACAACATCCAGTTTCCTTTTTGTTCTTCTAGCCAATTCTTTCTTTCTTGGGGATTTCTTCTGTTTCTTCTTCTTTGATTCAGCAGCTTCAGATGGTTGAGAGGGAATTTGTTGAGAAGAGTTTACAGCCTATAGCTTGGCCAAGATGACAATCTGCTCTTTCTTTTGTTTAGATTTCTTAGCATCTAGAGCAGCTTGCCTCTTTTCCTTCTTTAATCTTGCTTTCTCTTCTTTCTTTGCTTGAGCAAATTATGGATGTCCAGATACCACACAAATTTCCTTTCCATTTCTGAATATCTGAGCAATTCTCCTTTTTGAGGCTGAATCAGCTGGATCTTTATAGAAGACAATGGATCTTGACAGATGCTTCTTTTCATCAGGCTTGGGTGTTTCATACACAGTGTCCAAGGGATTCTTTAAAGATGACTTTGGATAATTTGCCCTTGGTTTGAGAATTATTTCAGCCTTTTATGATTTGATGCAGGAAGATTGTCCTTTCTCCAGATAGTTCATGCTCATCTCATTCATACTGATTGGCTTGACATGAGAGTGATGGATGGATGACTTAACTGGCTCCTCAACTAGTTTAAACTTTCTCTGAATTTCCTCATCAATCTTTTCCCAGTTGATTAAACTCAACTTTCCTTTTTCAGTAACTTTCAAATTTGCTGCTGCTGCTTCAATTAGATCTATACCATCTGCAACTGGTGGCTTGGAGATAGTAATTGAAGGTACAATTACTTTGCTGATTTGTACTTGAAGTTTCTCCCCCTCTGTTGGTCCTTTCTCCCCCTTACTTGATTCTCTCTCCCCCTTTTTGTTATCATCAAGTTGAGGAGTTAGGCCTTGTGCTTTAGCCAGTTGCATGAGAAGATTTGTCTGAGTCTGTTGATTTTGAAGAAGAATAGCCACTGAATCTTCAATAACTTGAACTCTGTTTTCTAGCTTGGCTAGCTTCTTTTCAGAGTCTGATTCTCTCCTCAATCTCAGTAGTAGATCTTGCATGGTACCATATGGCATTACTGAATCCAGCTTCTCAGAGTTATAGGTCTTCAAGTCAGCTATATCTCTTTTCAATTCATCCACACTGAGATTCTGTCTTAAGTGCTGGATCTTCATTAGATGTAAGGAGTCTAGGTGAGCTTGAGGAACAACCTTGGTACCAGCATCTGAAGTTTCCTGAACGGCCTGTTGAATAGCCATTACTTGTTTGACCAAAGACACCTCAAATTGTCCTGGTGTAGATTCCTTTGCCCATGCCCATTCAGGTAAACTTAAAGCAGAACTTGGGCCTTCAGCTCCCCCTAAGTTCATGCTTCCATCCAAAGAACCAGAGTCATCATCATCAGAATTTACTCCAAATTCTTCAGATGGCTCTCCAGCTTGAGAAGGCATCCTATTAACAACAACTTTATCTCTTTGAAGAGATTCTGAGGTGTGTACTAGATTCAAAGTCTGTTCTGCCTCCATATTGCCCTGAGCAGCCAACAATTGATAGGCTGACACAGGATGAGTAAAAGTGTCAGCATCCAAGGAAATGTTATCAATTTCAGCTTTATAATGTTGCTGAGATTGTCTTTCCTTTTCAGCATCATCCACAATCATTAACTCACTAGCAATGGCTGGATCCATCCTTATTTCTCCTGTACCTGCCTTTCTCTCATATTCTCTCTTTTGTTGCATCAGGGTCTCACCCTGGCTCCCCACCCTCACACTCTCACCTTCACCTACTAAGGTGGGACTCCTCTCACTCACTTTTACCAATCCTGAATAAATGGATTGCTGAGATTCACTCTTTTCCTCTCCTTTTGCCTGGGAGCAACCCAGCCTCTCACTCAATGCACTCTCCTCTCTCAGTCCTAAGAGTGACTGTATTACCACTAAATCTTCTGCACTTGAAATAATTGAAGTTTGAAGTTGTGCAGAGACACTCGACGGATAAATGATATCCGTTGGGTGAGTGGTAAAGCTATCCGACAGATAATTGCTGTTAAGCTTATCCGTTGGGATACAATCACTACTCGACGGATGAGCAATATCCATCGAGAGAGTAAAAATGAATGAGGTGGGAAGAGAAGCTATTGTTGACTCTGTGTTAATTGAAGTTATTTGAGGCACAGATGTCACAACAGTATCTGAAAGAATTGGCAAGTGAGCCAACAAATCATCTAAAAGATGATGCTCACTTGCACTAGATTTTGGCTTCCCCAACAGAGTTAAAGAAGGGGAATCAGGAATTAGAGTGTTTATCATATCCACTTCCAGTGAGTTAGTTGGTGAGTATGGTGTTTCAGTGGCTTCTATTATAAGAGATTTTGGCTGTGACTCCACATTTATTGGAGCCACATCAATCTGAATTTGAGAAGGTGCAGGGACTGTGTCTTTAGCACCAGTTTGCACTGTGTGTGTGCCCTGTGCATCCCCAGTTGTTTTGGATTTCTTCTTTCTAGTGTAAGTTTGGGGTGAGCTTGTGTCCCTAACCCTTTTGGCCTGTGCTCTTGGATGAGAGCTTTGTTTAATAGCCACATCCTTTTGGGAGGATGCAGCTAGAAGTGAGCTTTTGTCCTTTTTAAGCACTGCAGTTTGTTGGGAAACTGCAGTGTGGCTAGGCTGGGATTCACTCAACTCTCCAACCTTATCCTTGGGGTTTCTTTGATGTTCACCCCTTCCCTCACCTATCTGACCCTCCTTCACACTCCCCTCTTTGGCTTTGGTAGATTTTTCAACTGGTACCTTTTGAGAGATACCAGAGGGGGTTTTTTTTGATTTGGATGTGGAAATTATAGTTGTTTTGGCAGCTTTGGTAGGCAACTATTTGGTCATTGTCACAATTGCCATAGCTATGCTTGAACTCAAAGAAATAGAGGAGATTGGAATAGTTGAGGGTATGGATGAACTTACCTCACTTACCTGTGGTGTCTGCATTACAGGAGAGTAGAACATTGGCACATCCCTATGATGGTTGGCTCTGTTCAAATCTGCAATGATTCTTCTCTCTTGAACCCAACAAGCTAATTTGTTGTTTGGGTTCTCAAGTACAAACTCTTGACAAAGATGGTTAGCCAATATCATGAAAAATCTAGCATAATATACATTCTTTCTCCTTTTGGCTAACTCACCTAGTTTAAACCTAACTCATACAAGACAAGGTCACTGAAATTGTAAAATTTATCTGTATCTAGCATGTATAGCATATTAAGCATGAAAATGTTCACATAATCAAAATTACTGACTATTCCAGAGAAAACTTTAGTCACAACATCACACATGAAACTCCATTCCTTCCTAAGACCTAGTCTTCTAATCTCACTTAGCTTATTAGTAGGAAGTGCATAATGCATGGAATTAAGCATATTGATAATATCAGTGTCAGTGTGTGGTGAAGTTACATTATATGGAAAAACTTAACTTGCAGTTCTTCACGAAGTCCATCATCTTGTGATAGTCTTCTGATTACTGAATGCCCTTGTTGACCAAAGCCATGAAGTTGTTCTTCTCGTAAATGAACCCAGTCTGAGACATAATCTTTACTACAGGTGCCATTGTTAGAGAAGAAAAGCTTGAAGAGAAAGAGGATTTTTGCTTGAGAGAGAATGAAATAAACGCAGTTGAATTTGAGAATGATAAAAAAAATGATTAGAATGAATTGAGCTTTTATACTTTACTCAAAAACAATGGATAAAAATAATAAAGAGAAGTAAATTACCCAATAAAAATTGCCTAAATTAGCTATTTAAAAATAAACTGTAAAAATTCCACCCATTATCCATCGTGTAATGCTTACAAACTGTAAGTATACTCGATGGATAATGTACAGGGAATTAACGGTTAAGATTTAGACACTTCGACGGATGAGGATAAACTGTTATCCGTCGAGTTTTAAAAGATTCCAGAAAAGTAATTGATTTTTATTTGCACATTGTATCTCGACGGATGACTTAACTCAATGGATAATGATCATCCGTCGAGATGCAAATTTTGACTTAGCCAAAATTTCATTCATGACCAAGAAAAAAAAATCAGTTAAATTTCTGGCTACTTTTTAACTTGCAAAATAACTCAGATAGATTCAACAGTAATTAAGCATACCTAACTCACTTACCAACCTAGAAAAGGTGGATTCATCCAGTGGCTTGGTAAATATATCTGCAAGTTGCTTCTCACTCGGAACAAAATGTAGTTCTACAGTACCATTCATTACATGTTCCCTTATGAAATGGTACTTGATATCTATGTGCTTTGTCCTTGAATGTTGCACTGGATTTTCAGTGATGGCAATTGCACTTGTGTTATCACAGAAAATAGGAATCCTCTCAACTTGCAAACCATAGTCTAGCAATTGATTTTTCATCCATAAAATCTGTGCACAGCAACTGCCAGCAGCAATATATTCAGCTTCAGCTGTAGAAGTAGAAACTGAATTTTGCTTTTTACTGAACCAGGACACAAACTTGTTTCCTAGAAATTGACAAGTTCCAGTTGTGCTTTTTCTGTCAATTCTGCAACCTGCATAGTCTGCATCTGAATAACCAGTTAGATCAAAACCAGAATCTCTAGGATACCAAATGCCAAGTTTTGGTGTTCCTTTGAGATATCTGAAAATTCTCTTAATAGCTATCAAGTGAGACTCTCTAGGATCAACCTGAAATCTAGCACATAAACATGTAGCAAACATTATATCTGGCCTACTAGCTGTTAAGTACAGAAGTGAACCAATCATGCCTCTATAGCTTGGAATATCCACAGACTTTTCAGTAGTGTTTAGTTCAAGCTTAGTTGCAGTGGCCATGGGAGTTTTTGCAGATTTGCAATCCATTAGATCAAACTTCTTTAAAAGATCAAAAATATATTTAGTTTGACTAATGAATATTCCATCACTAACTTGCTTAACTTGTAAACCAAGAAAGTAAGTTAGTTCTCCCATCATACTCATTTCATACTTACTTTGCATTAGTTTGGCAAACTTTTTACAAAGTTTCTCATCTGTAGAGCCAAAGATAATATCATCTACATAAATTTGAAGAAGTATGCTAGAGCCATTAACATTTCTGAAAAATAAAGTTTTATCTACAGTACCTTTTTTGAAGTGATTTTCCAAAAGGAACTTTGATAAAGTGTCATACCAGGCTCTAGGTGCTTGCTTCAGTCCATAAAGTGCTTTCAGTAGATAATAGACATACTCTGGAAAATTTGGATCTTCAAAGCCAGGAGGTTGACTAACATACACTTCTTCCTCCAAATCTCCATTCAGAAAGGCACTTTTGACATCCATTTGATAGACCTTGAAATTGGCATGGGCTGCATAGGCTAAGAAGATTCTGATGGCTTCAAGTCTTGCAACAGGAGCAAATGTTTTATCAAAATCTATTCCTTCTTGCTGGCAATAGCCTTTAGCAACCAATCTGGCTTTGTTCCTTACTACTATGCCATTTTCATCCATCTTGTTTCTGAATACCCATTTGGTGTCTATTGGATTCTTTCCTTTAGGCTTGGGTACTAGCTTCCATACTTTATTCCTTTCAAATTGATTTAGCTCCTCCTGCATAGCTAAAATCCAATCAGGATCTAACAAGGCTTCTTCTACCTTCTTTGGTTCTTCCTTTGACAGAAAACTGTTGTATAGACATTCCTCTTGAGTTGCTCTCCTGGTTTGAACTCTAGAAGAAACATCACCAATAATCAGTTCAAAGGGGTGATCTTTTGTCCATTTCCTTGGTTGAGGTAGATTAGCTCTAGATGAAGAGGCCTCAATGTTGTCTTGATGTGTGATTGAGTTATGATTGCTAGAAACTCCCCCTGAGTTTGTGGATCTTTGATTTGAGAAAGGGGTACTTTCTATGGGTGATCTGCCTTGACTTCCTGCTCCTTTTGATAACCCGACGGATGGTGAATCTTTAGTACCGACGGATGAGGCAGGTTGTCTACCGACGGATAACACAGATTGCCTTCCGACGGATGAAGCATTTTGCAACTCGACGGATGTTGAGTTTTGTGCTTCATTGGTGGTAGATTTGTCTGCATTATCCTTAGACACTGTTTCTTGATCACTCTCATCATCACTTTTATCACTAACCATCTCAACATTGTCGAATTTGAGGCTCTCATGGTAATCTCCATCTTTCAGTCCTTCAATCTTTTTATCATCAAACACAACATGTATAGATTCCACAACAATGTTGGTTCTTAGATTGTAGACTCTATATGCTTTACCAACAGTATATCCAACAAAAATTCCTTCATCTGCTTTGGCATCAAACTTCCCATTTTGATCAGTTTGATTTCTTAGAATATAGCATTTACAGCCAAAGACATGAAGAAAGTTTAGAGTTGGCTTCTTCTTCTTGAACAATTGATAAGGTGTCATGCATCTTGCTTGATTAATTAGAGAGATGTTCTGAGTGTAGCATGCAGTGTTTACAGCTTCAGCCAAGAAATATGTTGGTAATTTTGATTCTTCAAGCATTATCCTTGCAGCTTCAATAAGAGATCTATTCTTTCTTTCCACTACTCCATTCTGTTGTGGAGTCCTTGCTGCTGAAAACTCATGCAAGGTCCCATTTTCCTCACAAAATGCTCTCATGACATAGTTCTTGAACTCAGTTCCATTGTCACTCCTGATTCTCCTAACTTTGAAATCAGGATGATTGTTAAGTTGCCTTATGTGATTGATGATGATTTCACTAGCCTCATCTTTAGACTTTAGGAAATATGTCTAAGAGAACTTTGAGAAATCATCTACAATTACTAGGCAAAATCTTTTCTTTGAAATTGACAATACATTGACTGGTCCAAACAAATCCATGTGAAGCAGTTGCAGAGGCTCTTCAATTGCTGAATCAAGTTTCTTCCTGAATGATGCTTTGATCTGCTTCCCTTTTTGGCAGGCATCACACAGTCCATCCTTTGTAAACTCCACTAGAGGAATGCCTCTTACTAGCTCTTTCTTTATCAGTTTATTCATGGTCTTGAAGTTTAAATGGGATAGCTTCTTGTGCCATAGCCAACTTTCATCTTGACTTGCTTTACTGAGAAGACAAGTTACAGATTCTGCTTTAGTTGAGTTGAAGTCAGCTAGATACACATTTCCTCTTCTCACACCAGTGAGAACCACTTTGTTGTTTTGATTGTTAGTCACAACACAGGCTTCTTTGTTGAAGGTTACTGAGTTACCTTTGTCACAAAGCTGGATGATACTCACAGATTGTGTTTGAGACCATCCACTAAGGCAACCTCTTCAATGATGACATTGTCCTTTGAAATCAAGCCATATCCCACAGTATAACTTTTGCTGTCATCTCCAAAAGTAATACTTGGGCCAGCTCTCTCCTTAAACTCTGTGAGCAGGGTAGAATCACCAGTCATGTGTCTTGAACAACCACTATCCAAGTACCAAAGATTCTTTCTGTTTCCCTGCACACATCAAAATCAAATCAAGTTGATTTTGGTACCCAAGTTTCCTTGGGTCCTGCCTTGTTAGCTTTCTTCTTCTGTTTCTTAGGCCTTATCTCATTTGACTTAGGAATTTCAGATTCTTCCTTAGTCAATTGGGTTGTACCTTTGAAACCACTAAATGCAACAGAATTATCATGCATGATATGGCTAACAGGAAATGGCATGCTTGGTGCAAATATGTTATTCCAGTAAGGCATGCTTAATGGCATTTGAGGCATTTTGTATGCAGCATAATATGGATTAGGTGCAAATGGCATATTAGCAAACTGTGCATTCAAGTTCTGTGTAGGCATAGCATTAATAGGCATGGCATTCATGTTAGGAAATTGAGGCTGAACAGACATGGGAGTAGGCATGGCAAATTTGCAATTAACAGACAAATGATTTACACTACCACACTTGACACAGATTTTTCTAGGAGCATATTTATCAGGTGTGTAGTTATTGTGTTTGTTAATCCCTACTTTACCATTCCTATTGTTTTTCTTTTTAGTCTCTATTTTTACCTCTATTTTCTCAAGTCTGTCACTCAACTATTTGACAGTCATGTGACCAACATTAGCCTTTTTCCCTTTCTTAGCTTGACTTGACTCTCCTGAAACAAAGTTCTTGGAAACAGACCCATACTTTTCATTTAGCTTGATTAATTTGGCTTTGCTAATGGGTTTGCTTACAGCCGATGGATGAGGATTTTTATCATTCGACGGATAACACTTTTTGTTATCCGACGGATAGTCCTCATCATCCATCGAGTCTATATCTTTCAGCAACCCATCTACCAAAATAGGTTCTAGTTTCTCCTTATTCTTTTACCAGGCTTCATGACAAAAGGACTCAATTCCTTGAACCTTGGTGATTTGAGCATGAACATCTCTGGATGTTTTCCATGTTTTAATCACCTCTTGTTCATGATCGAGCTGCTACTTCAAAATTTCTTCCTTTTTCAAGGACTCAGTTAATTCCTCCTTGGCAATCTTACACTCAATTTTTAGTTTCTCAAACTCAACAAACTGAGACTCAAGCACATTATTCCTCTCACTTAAAAATAAGTTGTTTTCTTTGATTTTAGCATTTTCTTTAGTGAGAGACTTAAGTGTAACACGCAAATGATACAATTCTGTAGACATGTCATTTATGGCATCATTACACTCAGCTTTAGATAAATGTGCAAGGTTAGTAGTGATTACCTGATTGCTTGAGGAACTTGTCTCTGTTTCATCAGACTTGGCCATTAGGGCTAGATTGACATAGCTGACATCTTCATCTTCATCCAAACCATCAGCTGCCCAGTCATTCTCTTGTGTAATAAAAGCCCTTTCCTTTTGTTTGAGTAGATCAAAGTATTTTTGCTTGTAATCTATAGACTCAAACCTTTTCTTACTGGAATCTGACTTTCTACACTCATTTGCAAAATGCCCTGCCAAGCCACATTTGAAACATTTGAATTTTGACTTATCCACCATGTTTCTATTTGGCTTGGCTGCTCCAAAGTTCTTTTTGAACTTGAGCTTGGCAAATCTTCTTGAAAGGAATGCTAGGTGCTCATCAATGTCCTACATGTCATCTTGGCTCAATGAATCTTCACTTTCTGCAGCTAGCCCCTTACCCTTGCTTTCACAGACCTTTGAAGTTGATTCCACAGCTTCCATCTTCACTTCTTTCTCCTTTTCCAGATCAGCAACTAGTGCAATGGATCCTCCTTTCTTCTTTCCTCTCTCCATTCTTTCATCCTGCTCTATCTCAAGCTCATAGGTTTTCAGAATGCCATACAGTCTCTCTAAAGTAAACTCCTTATAATCTTGTGAGTTTCTCAAAGAGACTGTCATTGGTTTCCATTCCTTTGGAAGAGATCTGAGAAATTTCAGATTGGAGTCTTTAGTCTGGTAGACTCTTCCATGCAACTTAAGAGCATTTAGTAGTTTTTGGAATCTACTAAAAATGTCAGTGAGTGACTCACTTTCTTCATTGTGAAAATGCTCATATTGTTGAATCAGGAGCTGCATTTTATTTTCTCTAACTTGCTCAGTACCATCACAGATTATCTGTATTGTGTCCCAAACTTCCTTAGCAGTCTTGCAGTTGATGATGTTATCAAACATGTCTGCATCAACACCATTGAACAGAATGTTCATGGCCTTTTTATCTTTCCTGACTTGTTCAATGTTAGGATCAGACCATTCATGCCTTGGCTTTGGAATAGATGGCTCATTTCCTGTTGTAGCTCTCATTGGAACATGAGGGCCTCTTTCTATGCAGTCCACATAGGCCTCATCTTGAGAGAGCATGTGAAAATGCATCTTTACCTTCCAATGATGGTAATTATCTTTATCAAGAAAAGGAATCTTGACTCCAACATCTTTCTTGTTCATCTTGCTGAATTGTTTTGATCTTTAAACTCTTTGTAGATTAAGAGCTTGCCCTGATACCAATTGTTAGTCCCTTAACAATGTAGCAAGAATTACAGAAGGGGGTTTGAATGGAATTCTTGAACCTTTTTCTTGAAATAAAAATGTTCAACTCGATTATAGATATATTTGTTTTGATTAGCACAATGCGGAATGTAAACTTGAATGGATCAAAACATAAGTAATTAAAAGCAAGAGTCTTTTAAAAACTTTCTGGTGGATTTAAACAATTCCACCAGAGATATATATAATATATCGAGAGGACTCTGTGTGCAAAAATGCTCACAGCTGCTTATAAAAATAGAACTGCTGAGAATACAGGAAATGCTAAAAATTATGCTTACAAAGATTTCTCTGTTTTTGTGTTTCTCAGCTTCTCAATTCTTTTTCTATTTGCTACTCTCTTGGTTTATATAATACCAAGATTACAAAGTCAAAAGGACTGAACAAATATAAAATCTAACAGTCTTAATCTTTGCTGCTTTTCGTCCTCTATTACCCAGTTAATGGGCTTCCACAATGTGTTTGTATACAACTCGACGGCTGTGTGTCAGCTTTCACTGTTCAACTGATGTTTGAATTCTTGATATGATCATCCGTCGACTTTCAGATCATCTGTCGATGACTTAATTGATCATCCGTCGACTGCTATGTTAAACATCCGTTGATAGTCATTTGATCATCCGTCGAAGGCTTTGTTAATCATCCGTCGGTAGCTATTTTGGCACTTGACTTCATTTCACTTATACAGAATTACAAGACATTACTTATGTACAATTAATCAACCTATTCTGCATATCTAGTTAAAGTCAACATGACTTATATGCTACTACAGATTCTATACAAAGGTGTATACATCACTGTACTACAAACTTACTATTACATAAGCTACTCACTCGATGGATAATAAGTTAATCATCCGTCGGGACTATAATTCTTATCCGTCGAGTGCTACATTATTTCACTAAGTAAAATCTACTTAGATGTTTTGTTTAAGTGATCATCAAGTACACAACATATTCACAACAGCTTTCGTGGAAAGTGGATATCTAACAAAAATTCCTTCATCAGCTTTTAGATCAAATTTGGATAGTTGTTCAGGATGAGTCTTAAGAATAAAACACTTGCATCCAAATACATGAAAATACTTCAGATTTGGCTTCTTTTTCTTCACCATCTCATATGGTGTTTTTCCATGCTTGTTGATAAGTGTTGCATTCTGAGTAAAACAAGGAGTCTGCACAGCTTCAGCCCAAAAATAGGTTGGTAACTTTGCTTCAACAAGCATAGTTCGTGCAGCTTCAATAAGAGTTCTATTCTTTCTTTCAACAACTCCATTTTGCTGTGGAGTTCCAGGAGCAGAGAATTCCTGATTTATTCCATGATTTTTGCAGAACTCTTCCATAATCAAATTCTTGAACTCAGTGCCATTATCACTCCTTATGATTTTCACAGAGTCTTTGACCAATTTATCCAGTTGTTTGACATGATCAATCAAGATAGATGCAGTTTCACTTTTTGTGTGCAAGAAATACACCCATGTGTATCTGGTGAACTCATCCACTATGACCATAGCATATTTCTTCTTTGCAATAGACATGACATTCACTGGACCAAATAGATCAACATGAAGTAGGTGATGAGGCTCAAGAATTGATGATTCAGTCTTGCTCTTGAATGAAGATTTTCTTTGTTTTGCCTTCTGACATGAATCACAAAGGCCATCAGGAGCAAATACTGATTTTGACAGTCCTCTCACAAGATCTTTCTTGACTAGTTCATTTATATTGTTGAAATTTAAATGAGAGAGTTTCTTGTGCCAATTCCAGCTTTCTTCATTTGATGTTCTACTTAACAGAGAGATTGCAGAACCATCAGTACTTATTGAAAGCTTGGCTTCATAAATGTTACCATGCCTGTATCCTTTCAGAACAACTTTGCCTGTAGATTTGCTTACAACTTCACAGTGTTCTTCAAAGAAATCCACATGATAACCTCTGTCACAGATTTGACTCACACTCAGCAGATTATGTTTAAGTCCTGAGACCAGAGCTACTTTTTTAATGATGACATTCCCATCCAAAGATTGATATTGTCATATCCCAGAATTTTTCCAATGTTGCCATCTCCCTAAAAAACACCTGGGCCAGCTTTCTCCACAAAGTCTGATAGCAGGGCTTTATTTTCAGTCATATGTCATGAACATCCACTGTCCAGAACTAGGATGCTCTTCCTGTTGCTCTGCAATCACAAAGACCAATAATGATTAGTTTTAAGGACCCATACTTGCTTGGATCCTTTGGCCTTATTAAGTTTGTTAATATTTGCAGCGGATTTAGCATCAGAGTTTATGTTAACAGTTTTCTTATCAGAATTTATAATATCAGACTTTGCATCAGAACTTACACTAGAAGGAATAATGCTAACTTTCTTTAAAGAAGGTTTTATTTGATAATAATCATAGTACAAAATATGATATTCCTTACAAGTATAAATGTAATGCCATAAACTACCACAATGAAAACAAGGATTTTGTGGCTTATATCTAACCGACTGACTCTTAACTCCTGACTTTGAGGGTAAAGAGTTTATGTTCTTATTCTTCCTGCAAAAAGAAGCCAGATGGTTAGAATTTCCACAGTTATGACATGTTTTTCTAGGAGCATTAGGAACAGGCTTATAATTGTTACTTTTATTCACACCTTCCTTTCCATTCCTATTTTTCCTAGATGGCTTTACCTTGTTAACATTTTTAACCAGTTTCAGCTTATGCTTAAGCTGCTTCTTTGTCATTAAGCCTATGTTAACTTTAGTTGGCTGATCCTGTTTAGGTTTGTCAGAAGTTAATTTCTCCTCAACTTCTGATTTCTCAATATCAGACTTTGTAGTTACAAACTTAACAGGATTTACCTTTGGTTTTTGTTTAACAACTATAGGCTCAGTTTCCACAGTTCCCTTACTATTCTTTTCATCTCCATAACCTAAGCCCTCTTTCCAGTTTCCATTACTAAGAATATCCTGAGTTGCTCTACCAGAGTTAGTCCAAGTCCTGATAATCTCTCTCTCCTTTTCTAACTCAGTTTTTAGAGATTTATTCAATTTTAGCAATTCATCTCTAACATAAAAAACATCATCTCTATCTTTCTGAGTTTGATGGAACATAACTAACTCCTTATCTAAATAGTCATTCCTTTTCTTAAAAACCAAATTTTCAGAAGTTAACCTTTCACATGTTAAAGTTTGATCTCTATAACTAATGAATAGGGTTTTAAGATAAGACAACTCAGTAATATTATCAGTATCAAAAGCAAGAGTCGATAGAGGTACCTTCAATTCAGCAGTTTCAGGACTACTATCAGAATTTTCCATTAAGGCATAGTTTACCTCTTTTTCAGAATCTGAAGTGTCTGAATGTTTTTTCTTGCAATCAGGAGATATATAGCCTTTGTCAGACTTTCCTCCTTTGACTTCATTCTTTTTTAACACTTTCTTTTTAGGACTTCCACTTTTCCTGTAAAGCTTCTTCTCCGAGTCTTGTGATTTTGATTGATCAGACATGATTGTTTTTGGATCTTTACTGTTTGTGTGTTAACAGATCTGCTCTGATACCACTTGTTAGGTCACACACACTGTAGAAGGGGGTTGAATACAGTGTTTACTACAATCAAATCGAATTAAAGAACACAAGTAACAGAACACAGATTTTATTCAACACAATAAACTCTGTTACAATATGGAACTGTCCTCTCTCAGTGATGAACAAATTATCACGAGAGCTGCTAGGGTTACAAAGAATAATAACTTCGATTAAGATAACATATATAGTGTAAACCCTATGTCTGTGTTTATATACTACACAGTTACAAGATAAGTTCTAATTGATATTGAATATAATTCTGCTTCCTAAAATATATCAATCAGATATCTTCACTTCGAAGTATTCTATTCTTCATAGAATTCTTCTCCATGCATATTTCTTACTGTCTTAGTCTCGATCTTCTTTCCTTTCAATTAGCCACCTGCCTTATCTGAAAGTCTCCTTAAGTCCTGATATTATCTCTTGATAAATATCTTATAATAACTTAAGTTCTGATAACTTAAGTTCTGATATCTTAAGTTCTGTCTTCAGTATAAGTGCTGATTTCCAGTTAAGTACTGATTTGTCCTGTTAAGTAAGATCTGAAAACTAAACACAAATTATATTAGTCATGACATCACAAATATATCAAATTAAGACGCTACTAAAGGTTGTTAACCTTCATGTATTCACAACACACACAAGTGATGGCGTCCCATCCAACTCCTATTACACAAACATGTATACCTTGTGTCCCCTATAGTTAGGGTTGTTCATCTAAGTCAGAATAAAAGAATACCAAAGGAATCCAAAATCAAATGAATAAAACTGGAAAGATTTGAAAGCTGATATTCTGGAGAAAAATGAAATCCAGAAAACGAGATTCTGGAACAAAATGATTAAACGAGTGTTAGGGAATATATCCTCTAACAGATACCTCTTTTGAGAGAGGTCAAAAGAAATTATAGAAAGAGAAGGTATTGCCAAAGTCTTAATACTTATCTTCTATTTAAGCTCTTCTGTTGACTCGCCATTTGATTCTAGACACTTATTCATATTCCACGGATATCGATAATCTTTACCGTCGTCAAAACATAGTCTCGGAAGATTCCATAATAGAAGTTTGCAGCTTCCCGGAGTTCCTTTTAGCTGAACACAACCATCTCGAACGAATGCACCTATCTTAACTTACTCGTTGGTAATATATCCAATAGTCCAACAAGAACTCGATATGAGCTCAAACGTCCTCATATAGCTATACACACTCCTACACACTCTCGTTTCTAGTTTACTATAACCTCAGCTCTGATACCAACCTGTAACACCCCCAAATCCGGGGTCAAGGGATTTGGTCGTCACTATGAAACCTCAATCCAAATCAACCTGTTTAATCAAAATTAAATGCCAGCGGAAGATATTTATCATAAATGACCCCAAACTAATCCAAGATCCTTTAAGGTTACAGTTCTAGAAACAACAATTCCAAATTCCATCAATAAATTTTTTACTTACTTTTAAAACTCTTTTCAATAAATTCCAACTCAAAACTAAACCCACTAGTATAACTTCGAAATTAAGTATACTAGGCCCAAATAAAATACACAACTATAATATAATATAATATAAATAACTTTACACAATAATACTTACACTAGTTCGTAAACCCCGGACCAACCACCTTCTAAAAGCTTCTTCTTTGCTTCCTCGAATTACGCAGCTAAACAACGCAAACTAATTCTCATTGGAGGTTAAATTTGAAAACAGGCAAGTATGAGCGAAAGAAATGCTCAGCAAGATCATTATAGCGAATATAGGGTCGTTTTGATATAAAGCTGACATCTGCATAACACAAAACATTTTAAAATCATAATTGCTGAAACAGAAAATTTTAGTTGAGGAACCCCATAATTGATTCCTTAATTATATTCAAAACCCTTTTTATATTTTCAAGCGAAATGCTTCAGCAATACTTTGAATCTTGACGAGAATCAAACTCGTAAAACAGTGTTTACGGAAATGTCGTAAACAACAATAACAAGAAACAATGATTATGGATTGAATCATAAACTTTACTCAAAACCGAACTCTTGAATTTAATACTTATTTTGCTGTCATATCAAATTAGATATCAATACGAACTTTGATGCTCACAACATTCCATACTGAAGTCAACATCAATCATCTATACTAATACCACCTTTGATATTTAACAACAACGTAAGTATCAGCATAAATCAGAATCTGAATCAAAACTGCATTTTACCATTATTCCAAAACAAAAATAGTTGATAAATTATTTATTCTATGAATATCAAAAACGATATGATAAGTTAGATTGGGATCATTTTCTGACGGGCATACTATCAAATGCTGATCAACCCGTGTGATAGCACTGAGTCATGATTCGTAGGAACATGACCCCAAAACACGAGTACTCAAACAAAAAGGCAATATACCTTCCTATGGCAAAAATTGTGTCATAATATTCCATATGACACTTAGAAATAGCCCTCCGCTGGACCGTCCGTCCCGGTCACTTACGCAATTATGATCCAATCTTAAAACATTTTATTGAGAAGGGTCATAATAATCGACACCCAAAATAATTTTATTCCCCCATTTACTTCGGTAGGTATAACGACTCGTGTATTTTTGAATTATTTAATTATATAATTATGGAAATTATTAAATAAATAAAATATGTGTATTGGTTTTGACCGCTATGTGTTGATTGATTATTGATGTGTGATTTAAGTGTACCGGGTTGTTCGTGTGATTAATTATGGAGTCGTATGGGATTGTTTTCATTTTTAAAAAGTGGATTTGGTGCAAATTTATTTGTGAAAATACTTGGAATGTCTCTAAAATTATTTTTATGATTTTATAATTACAATAATTATTTTTAGCATTTTATAAAGTTGAGAAATCAATATTTTATTAATTATTTATCTCTAAATGATTTTCTGATTGCTTTTATTTGAAAAATCCATATTTAATTCTAAATTCTTTAAAAATTATGAAACTCATATTTATTTAAGTTTGGAATATTCCGAGAATTTTAAAATTATTTTGGGGATTTTTGAGATTAATTTCACCTGCGCGTTGGTTCGTTTAATTGATAAAAGCGGGTATAAACTGTGTTTCAAAAATTATCTTAAAATTTCAAAAATTATGTCTTTATAAACTTCGGGATATTTGTAATATTTTAAAACTATTCTCGTAATTTTTTGAATTTGTTTTAAGTACAACTTGGTTCGTTAACTGTGGAATACAGATGTAAGTTGCGTTCCAAAAATACTATAAAAATTTTGAAAAATTTATTTTTAATAACTTCGAATTATTTATGATATTTTAGAACTATTTTGATAATTTTTCGGGTTTATTTTACCCGTATCTTGGTTCGATTATTCGCGAATTTCTAGAGAAACCGAGATAACAGGACACGTGTTGTGATTTGGTAACACTGCAGATACGTGGCAGCCTTTGGGTTAAGCAGCTGGAATAATCAATTAAATTAAAACATTAGAATCACAGGAACACAACTTTGGTTCCCTACTCCTCACTTCGATTACTCTCAATCGATTCCTTCTTCCACTCGATTACTTCTGTGTTTCTCTCCCCCTCTACTCTCTCTTTATCTCCCGCACATATTTCTTTCCATTCAGTTTTTTTTCCGGTTTCTCTGCAGTGGACGCCGGCCCTTTTTCCGGTAAATGCCGCCTGCTTCTTGGTGGGTTCAATTTCTGCATATCTATAGTTATATATATATGTGCGTGTAGTTATCAGATTATTGTGGGAATTGCAGTGGTGCTAGGTGTTGCCTCTGTGCCCCATCCTGTTGCCGCCTCTCGGAATCCGGTGAGGCGTGGCGGCTTGGCCGGAGGCGCGTGTGTTGTCCCTGTTCTTGTTGTTTTGCTCTGTTGCCGTTTACATTGTTTCCGATTGTTGCCTGGTTTCTTCTCTGTTGGTTATGCGTGTGCGCGTGGCTTTAAGAAATAAATAAAATAATTTTAATTGCTGAGTTACAGTCAATTTATGATGAATTCTGTGATAATTGCGTGTTAAAATTCATTTTAAATCGGTGAAAGCGAAGGATGCCCGATGTATCGGAACCCGCGAATTTTATCGCCGTCGGCGATGAGCCTCGGCGAGCCGACGGTGGGCGGTGATGAAGTTATTCTGAGTCCTAATTTTATAAAATAAATAAAATAAGTCGTGTAATTAGTTTCATATGTGATTGGTTGTGGAATTGTGAAAATTGGATTGTGATTTGTTGTTATTGACGTCGATGATGTTTCGACGGGTAGTCCAATAAACAAAGGGGACGCTGTCCGATTTCCGGGAAACTGAATTATGTAAATACAGGAACGTATCCAATGATTATCGGGACGTCGAGTGACTATATGTATATGTGTATGTTTTATATACGAAATTTGGTTGTACGATGTAATGAAATATTTTGCCAAATCGATAACCCTGATTTCGTAAAATAAAGAGAATGTATATATATTTTCCTAAAACGAACACCGAACCGATCTTCGAGATTGTGAACCCTATTTGTTGCGTGTGTTATTATAATATTCATAATTACGAGTCAGATTTGAATATCGTTGGGTAAGAATTAGTATCGAGGATATGTCAAGCATACCTAGACGTCTAACGTAGGGTATTTCGACCCTGTTATAATCGGGAACCTGAAAGTGGACGATGGACTAGAGATGACCTAGTAGTCAGTCGACGAGCTCAATAGAGTTTCAACAGAAAAACTTGAGTATCAAAGTCGAATCTAATGGGAACTAGTGATTGGACGTTAAAGCCTGAGCGTCAGAGTCGGCTCAGAATTAATGAGTAATAGTTGTAAAGCCCTATAAGGCAAGTATTTCTGAACTGTTTCATAACATGTCGCTATTATTCAAAATAACTCCTGTTTTATAATGCAATTACTTTAAACTATTTAACTTTGAACCCTGATTTTTCTTGATCTTGAGCCATAAGCCTTATTCTTTGTAAACCATCCTTTGTTGATCCTCAGACACCAAACCACACAAATATGATACTACACCCCAAATGTATAACTACCAAACACCAAACACTTGAATAAAATTGTTTGAAAACACATAAACTTTTATACTTCATCCATTCTTTATAACATCAAAGAACTATACCTTGAAAAATCATTACTGGTCTAATACCTGATCCTTTACAAACTGGAAACCGTTTCTTATACATACCCTGATATACCCTTGTGATACTCAAGAATTGCATTACGCTTTTATACCAATGCTTTATCGCTGTTGATTATGATCTTGCTTATTGAATTACATTATTTATTACACTAAATTGTTTTAGAATTGGATAGTTTTATTTATATGGACCAGATTCGTGGTTAGACCAGATTCGTGGTCGAATTAGGCCAATGTGTGCCTTGGATCCAGTTCGTAGAGCAGAGCTGTGTGCTTCGCTCGGGGTTATTGCGTGACTGATCAGCAGCCTAACCTTGTTTTTTTTAAATTTAAAATGAATATCCAATTCTAATGATTAGTTAAAAAGAAATTTGATTCCTCTGAATCATTTCATTTGATTATTGCTTAACCTCAGTTATCCCTATTAAGACTTGCTGAGCTAGTTAGCTCACCCTTGCGATTCTTTTATATATTTTACAGTTGAAAAGATTATGGATGATAGTGAAGTTCCTCAGTCCAAAGTGCGGGCTAAGGTTCCAGTTGAGTTGAATCGAGCTAGCAGAAGCTTCATGCGGTAGAGACATAGTCAGATTGTAAGAATGATTTTTATTACCAATTGTAAGTTAAATAAGTTGGGATTTGGTACGTTGTAATAAAGATTAAGATTGTGACTTGTTTTCATACTTTAACCTGTTACGATCCGTGGTTATGTGAAACAGGGTCATTGCAAACAATATTTCCTATACAGGTTTATATATTGTGTATGTGTTGTGGACCCCAAACTTCTGACCCGGGTTTGGAGGGCGCCACAGGTTGGAATCAGAGCTACATGTTATAAGTCACTGAAACAAGCCTAGACTGTCGGGATTGGGTAGAGGGTTAGGATTAGGAATAGGGAATATAAAGATAGGATGTTGTGAGGTTGAGTGTGACTGTATAGTAGGTCTCCGACTCGGTTCGTGTTGCGATTCGGAATTCTTAGCTTGTGATGTGATTTCCAGACAACGGCAATGGCAGATCCTGATTTCCCGATATCATCTGATCGTTTGAAGCCTTCCGTTCGAGGATCGTCATTTTCTCCCAGATTTGAATTGCACCTTGTTCTTCCATCAATATTAATAGTATTACCTTATGTTGTAACAGTTATACCTCTTCAAGCTATTCTACGCTATTCCACCACCTCTTGATATGAGACTACCTATTTAAGAACCTCCATCTGTGTATTCTTGTTTTACTAGACATTCGGCTATGAGTGAATCTCTTCAGTTTACCCTACACCCTGTTCTATACCCTCAGTTTAAAACTTGTCATATGAAGCAATTGTACCTATGAGGATGGATGCGGGAGTCGCAGTAGATGGTGAGTATTGAGATACAAATAAAGGCGAGAAGAAGTTTAGAAAGAAGATTCAAGTGTTTTGGAGGATAGTTGGTACCTGGTTACAAGAAGCTATTAATGATTAGGCCACCCAAGACTAGCTTGTGGAATAGAGTAGATAAGTGTTGGAAATAGAGAGTTAGAGAAGATTATGGATCTGGAGATTTCTTGGAGTTAGATAATGGTGTTATGATGATGTGATATATGTTTTAACAAGATGATGTAACATTAGCCAACTTGTTGACTATTGGATAGTCTGTTCCACTTAACGATTGTAAAGTAGATATCGGGAGTACTACCAGTATGGAAGCTTGATGTGAAGCTACGAATAAGATAGCATGCAACGGCAACTAAAGTTTTTGTCGATTAAGAAAGGCAAATGGACCCAATAAAAGAGAGAGGATAGATTGAAATAAATGGACCTTTATGTGATCGTTTCTTTAATTTGGTACGTAGTTATAAGAAGGAAGGACAACAACCAACTCATATAGTAAGGACAACCAGGTTTGTGATTTTCAAAATTTTTTAAAAAACTTTTCGAAAAAGATTTTTCCTTACAAAATTTTTAAAAGCCTTTTTGAATAAAATAAGTTTTAAACACTGGTTGTCAGGTTACTACTTGAGTTTCTTGTTTGTTAGAAGACCCAGATTACCTGGAAGGATATTTATTTCAGACTTAGTATTGTTAATTCAGAGGATAAAGTAACCCGCGATTATGAAGGAGTTGATTATTCCTAACAAAAAGATGCACATATTGTTTAATAAAATTTACAACAGAATCAGCGTACGGAGTAACTATACATTCAATTACTAGGACTATCAGAGTTCAAAGAATTCATTGATTTAACAGAAGCTGGAGCATGACCGAAGAAGATTGGGAAGATTTCCAGATCTTTCCAAAAGAGGAATATTATTAACAAAAGGATCATTATGTTGAATGATTCGCGGTTATTCTAAATGAAAAAGAGGAAACTCAAAGTTATCTGGTGGGAACGCCATTATGATCGAATTGTTAAAGTATTATACGTGTAGGTGCGATGTTAAAGACGCAAGACTTAACAAGTAAGAATCTATCATAATACTTAATATGCGAAGGTATTTTAGCATACCCTCTAAAGTTGTTATATGACACAATTGGGATATGATCGAACAAGCTCAAAAGATGAACACAAGTGGAATGTGGATGGTGACCAATGGTATCATTCTTATCCTCAATATTACAGCGTATATTCCTATTTAATTCCTAAAAATGTATGAACTTATTTTCTTAATAAACTCCTTATGATGATATCAAAAAGGAGGATATTGCATTCCTTTCAAATTTAATTGTTTCCCTTAAGTTTTGCTTTCTGATTGGGACAAACAGTGTTATGATGAGACGCTTTATCGGGATAATGAAGAGTCGGGTGGGACGCCACCTAATCATGTGCTGTATGCCATATGGTACGAAAGACTGGCCATCTTAAGTATCAATGTGGGTATCTCATTCATATTCAAATCCTCACTTCTTCTTTCTTTTCAACTCTAATTTTTGTTAAATTATGAATCCTTCTAGTTGTTTCGTTGTACTATCGTTCTTTGCAACAGGTTTTTAAACAGAAATCAACGTATCCTGAATCAAGAGAATGAAGTTCTATCTACCTCTTATGCATGGAAAGGGAACAAGGGCATATGGAGAGGATTGCAAATCACTAGCCCCAGTGAAGGATCCACTAAGAGCCAAGGGAATCTACTCCAATAAGGAATACGTCTCCAAGAACGAGAGTTTATGATTTGTCTGTGAAATACGTTATTCAGAATACGTATGCGGTGACGTGAATAATTATCATGGATACTTTATGTGTTAAAGTATTAGAAGATGTGAGAGAAACTTAATTGTTTATCCCTCAAGGTTTTGTTGATAAGATGAATTACCCTGTTGAATTGATAAGATTATGACTAAAAGACTAGAAAGCCAAGAACGTATAATTGTTAAATAAGTAAGTACCAACGGTAGAATTGAGATTTCCGGCAATAAGTAGTGAAGAATTTATATCATTTGAGATAAGAGAATTGGACATTATTCTAAGAAAAGGATTAACTATTCAAGCGTAATGCCCAGATAGACCATCGTGATAGAAGATAGTTTGAAGATGCCAAATGAGAATATGATGAGGTTTAAAGGACGAAGGAAGGTAAAGAACTTGTTAACAATGATTTAAGATTAAAAAGTTACAGTGACTAAGGCTTTATACAAAATGGCACCAGTTAAAATGAGAAAGTTAGCAAAGCAGATACAAGAGATGCTAGAAGAAAAAGCGATTAAACCTAGTGTATCCCATAAGGTGCACCGGTACTAATTGTTAATAAGAAAATGGAAGTGTGAGATTATGCGTCGACTAGAGAAAGCTCAACAAGTTTACTATCAAGAGTAAGTATCCGTTACCTCGAACTAATGATTTATTTGATCAGATGAAAGAAGCAGAGTATTTTCTAAGATAATTTAAGCTTTGGATTTTATCAATTGGAGATTGAACCTATGGACATATCAAGGAAAATTTTCAAAACTAAGTATTGCTGCTATAAAATTCTAGTATTGTCATTTGGATAAACCGATATATCAATAATATCTGAACTTGAAGGACAGAATCTTTAAGGAATATCTGGATAAGCTGTAGTTGTGTTACTTAAAGTCAACGGAGAACCATGCAAGGTATTTAATGATAACTGGGAAGTTGAAGAAGTAAGAAATTGTATGCAAAGTTTACAAGGTGAAAGCTTTGATGGCAGGAAGCATAATTCTTAGCATAAATAGTCAGTGAGAAGAAGGAAAAAAAAAGATCCAATAGGGATTAAAGTTACTATAAATGAAGAAAGACCAAAAGCACCAACAAAAGTAAGAAGTTTTACCATGGGATGGTTATTATTAATTTGTGCAAGATTTCTTGAAAGTTGCAATACCTTTGACGAAGCTAATCAGGAAAAAGAAAGAAGTTTTTATGAAGTGGAGAAGGGTGAAGAAAGTTTTGCGAAGTTAATTGAAAGAATGGTTACAACACTTGCTTTATCACTTTGAAAATATCAAGGAGATTTGGTAGTTTATAGTGATACTTCTCATAAGAAAATAGGATGTGTGTTGATGCAATACAATCAAGTTATTGTATATGCATCTAGACAACCGAAACCTTATGAGCAGAAGTATCCTACTCATAATTTGGGACTAGCGGTAATAATATTTGTTTTGAAAGATTGGGAAACATGATAGTATGGAGAAAGGTGTAAGATCTATACGGACCATAAGAGTTCAAGTAAGTATTCACGAGGAGAAGCAAATGTAGTGGCTAGCGATAAGCAAAAATGAGAAAATAAACATAGAAACTGCACTAAAAAGAATTACCTATGGAATTTCAGAAGTTGGAGTTAAAAGTAGATATACAATCCAAAGGAAACAAGAATGGGTGGTATGACCTTTTAGTCAGAATTGTTAAGAAAAGATAAAGAGATGTCAAGAAAAGATAATGGATCACGATGTTAACAGCTAGTAAGAGGAAATTTATGCGCCCAGGAGAACGATCACAATATCCCCAGGTTTTCTTCCAGCACTTGGATGCTATAAGTAGAAGGATTAAGAAATTAGATCCCACGGGGAATTCACAATATAAAGTATTTAATTTACTGAAGAAATATCAAGATATACGGAAATATAAAGAAAAATAGTGATAACCAGGTATAAGAAGGAAATTTCAAGATGGATTAGGAAGTGTGGACATGTCAGAGGATTAAGGCGAAATATAGGAGGCCTAGTAGACAAGGCAGACCCATGAAGTGGTTTTACAAGAAACAAATCGTGAAGTGTACCACTGATGTTAAGGGAGAAAAAGGAATGAAAGTATAAGTGTATGTACTGATTATCGGGAGTTTAACAAAACAACGAATAAGAAGAAGTGAGTCTCTATAAAGAATTGATTATTTACGAGACCTAATTTAAGAAGCATGTTATATCTCGGGGATTAACTTAGGATCCGACCTGAGAACATATCAGAGATTACGATTAAAGCAAGTTAAGAGCATTGCAAGCTCTGGTGATATTATGTGAAATAACAAGTGTATCAGGTGATTATAAGGAATTAAGGATCATGGTGTATAAGGAGTACTTAGATAAGCAAACTGTATTTATTGATAACATCCTCAGCTACTCGAAGAATAAGGAAGTCTGCGTGGAATGCCCAAGGATTTTCCTCCAAAGATCAGAAGAAAAGCAACTATACGTTGAATTTTCAAGAATGAAATTTTGACTACGGTTAACAAAAGATTCTGAATTAATCCATTAACGACTACCTCAGCAAAGCCGTATGGTAATAGATGCCTTATGCCGACATAAAGGATTGGATGTAATTAAGACCACTGAGGAGTTAGTAAACGAATTGGAAATAGTGGAATCTGAAGTTCAAATACTTAAAGGTGATAATACGTGAATATATGAAATTACTTTTCAGCCTTAACTAATGGAAAAGAGTAAGAAATGTTTAAATGTTTGGAAACTAAGTTGAAAACGAGCACCGCCTATCATCCTTAAACGGAGAGTCAAAGTACGAAAGTGATTCAGGAAATGTAAGATTTGTTGAGAGATTGAGTTTTAAGGAAACACTGGAATGATCATTTATCAGTAATATCAGCTTTGGAATGCCACTTTACCAAGCTTCATGTGAACGCAAGTGTAGGTCCCCATTGTTATTAAGATAAAGTGGGAGGAAGAAAGTTGTCAAATTCTAAGTTAATTCAACACAGCAAGAGCATAGTAATATTGATTGAAGCAGCTCGGAGTAGACAAAGAAAGAAGGTGAAATTGTATCGAGAAAGAGTATGAGTATAGAAATAGGACCAGTAGTGTTAGTATAAGTTTCATCCTAAAGGAGACTAGATAAGTTTGAGTAGAAGGGACAAGTTAAGTCCTAAAAACTAATGAACCATTCGAGGTATTGATAAATATAGATAAAGTTATTCATGAGTTGATGTGACCGTCACAACAGTGTGTACATACAATGTGTTTTTCCTATCAATGTTAAAGCAATAAGCATTCGATCTGAAATCAGTGATTGATTAAGAGCCAACGGGCTCTTGTCCAAGTTTGTTCTGCATATAGCGATCGATCCAAATTCTTGATCGTTAAAGGCGAGTTCTTGGAAATGAGAGTATATCCATAGTAAGTACGCTTGAAACCCTCGAGTAGAAGAGTCTACTTGGAAACTAGGATCATATATGCTTGACAAATATCCTCACTTATTTAGTTAGACCAGATTCTGAGGACAGAATCTTTTTAAGGGGGGAAGGATATAACGACTCGAGTATTTTTGAATTATTTAATTATGTAATTATGGAAATTATTAAATAAATAAAATATGTGTATTGGTTTTGACCGCTATGTGTTGATTGATTATTGATGTGTGATTTAAGTGTACCGGGTTGTTCGTGTGATTAATTATGGAGTCGTATGGGATTGTTTTCATTTTTAAAAAGTGGTTTTGGTTCAAATTTGTTTATGAAAATACTTGGAATGTCTCTAAAATTGTTTTTATGATTTTATAATTACAATAATTATTTTTAGCATTTTATAAAGTTGAGAAATCAATATTTTATTAATTATTTATCTTTAAATGATTTTCTGATTGCTTTTATTTGAAAAATCCATATTTAATTCTAAATTCTTCAAAAATTATGAAACTCATATTTATTTAAGTTTGGAATATTCCGAGAATTTTAAAATTATTTTGGGGATTTTTGAGATTAATTTCACCCGCGCGTTGGTTCGTTTAATTGATAAAAGCGGGTATAAACTGTGTTTCAGAAATTATCTTAAAATTTCAAAAATTATGTCTTTATACACTTCGGGATATTTGTAATATTTTAAAACTATTCTCGTAATTTTTTGAATTTGTTTTAAGTATAACTTGGTTCGTTAACTGTGAAATACGGATGTAAGTTGCGTTCCAAAAATACTATAAAAATTTTGAAAAATTTATTTTTAATAACTTCGAATTATTTATGATATTTTAGAACTATTTTAATAATTTTTCGGGTTTACTTTACCCGCATCTTGGTTCGATTATTCGTGAATTTCTGGATAAACCGAGATAACAGGACACGTGTTGTGATTTGGTAACACTGCAGATACGTGGCAGTCTTTGGGTTAAGCAGCTGGAATAATCAATTAAATTAAAACATTAGAATCACAGGAACACAGCTTTAGTTCCCTGCTCCTCACTTCGATTACTCTCAATCCATTTCCTTCTTCCACTCGATTACTTCTGTGTTTCTCTCCCCCTGTACTCTCTCTTTATCTCCCGCGTATATTTCTTTCCATTCAGTTTTTTTCCGGTTTCTCTGCAGTGGCCGCCGCCCCTTTTTCCGGTAACTGCCGCCTGCTTCTTGGTGGGTTCGATTTCTGCATATCTATAGTTATATATATATGTGCGTGTAGTTATCAGATTATTGTGGGAATTGTAGTGGTGCTAGGTGTTGCCTCTATGCCCCGTCCTGTTGCCGCCTCTCGGAATCCGGTGAGGCATGGCAGCTTGGCCGGAGGCGCGTGTGTTGTCCCTGTTCTTGTTGTTTTGCTCTGTTGCCGTTTACATTATTTCCGATTGTTGCCTGGTTTCTTCTCTGTTGGTTACGCGTGTGCGCGTGGCTTTAAGAAATAAATAAAATAATTTTAATTGCTGAGTTGCAGTCAATTTGTGATGAATTCTGTGATAATTGTGTGTTCAAATTCATTTTAAATCGGTGAAATTCGCGAAGGATGTCCGATGTATCGGAACCCGCGAATTTTATCGCCGTCGGCGATGAGCCTCGGCGAACCGACGGTGGGTGGTGATGAATTTATTCCGAGTCCTAATTTTATAAAATAAATAAAATAAGTCATGTAATTAGTTTCGTATGTGATTGGTTGTGGAACTGTGAAAATTGGATTGTAATTTGTTGTTATTGACGTCGATGATGTTTCGACGGGTAGTCCGATAAACAAAGGGGACGCTGTCCGATTTCCCGGAAACTGAATTATGTAAATAGAGGAACGTATCCAATGATTATCAGGATGTCGAGTGACTATATGTATATGTGTATGTTTTATATACGAAACTTGTTAGTACGATGTAATGAAATATTTTGCCAAATCGATAACCCTGATTTCGTAAAATAAAGAGTATGTATATATATTTTCCGAAAACGAAAACCGAACCGATCTTCGAGATTGTGAACCCTATTTGTTGCGTGTGTTATTATAATATTCATAATTACGAGTCAGATTTGAATATCGTTGGGTAAGAATTAGTATCGAGGATATGTCAAGCATACCTAGACGTCTAACGTAGGGTATTTCGACCCTGTAGGTTATAATCGGGAACCTGAAAGTGGACGATGGACTAGAGATGACCTAGTAGTCAGTCGACGAGCTCAATAGAGTTTCAACAGAAAAACTTGAGTATCAAAGTCGAATCCAATGGGATCTAGTGATTGGACGTTAAAGCCTGAGCG
Source organism: Apium graveolens (assembly GCF_009905375.1). Taxonomy (NCBI): domain Eukaryota; kingdom Viridiplantae; phylum Streptophyta; class Magnoliopsida; order Apiales; family Apiaceae; genus Apium; species Apium graveolens. The sequence goes on from NC_133648.1 coordinate 292,980,807, forward strand.
TTAGAGTCGGCTTAGAATTAATCAGTAATAGTTGTAAAGCTCTATAAGGCAAGTATTTCTGAGCTTTTCTTCAAGATATATTTCCAATATTTTCGAACTGTTTTATAACATGTCGCTATTATTCAAAATAACTCCTGTTTTATAATGCAAGTACTTTAAACTATTTAACTTTGAACCCTGATTTTTCTTGATCTTGAGCCATAAGCCTTATTCTTTGTAAACCATCCTTTGTTGATCCTCAGACACCAAACCACACAAATATGATACTACACCCCAAATGTATAACTACCAAACGCCAAACACTTGAATAAAATTGTTTGAAAATACAAAAACTTTTATACTTCAACCATTCTTTATAACATCAAAGAACTATACCTTGAAAAATCATTACTGGTCTAATACCTGATCCTTTACAAAATGGAAACCGTTTCTTATACATACCCTGATATACCCTAGTGATACTCAAGAATTGCATTACGCTTTTATACCAATGCTTTATCGCTGTTGATTATGATCTTGCTTATTGAATTACATTCTTTATTACACTAAATTGTTCTAGAATTGGATAGTTTTATTTATATGGACCAGATTCGTGGTCAGACCAGATTCGTGGTTGTTATTCCTAGTGGACTAACAATGAGATTTACAGAAGGGGGGTTGAATGTAAATCTCAAAACTTTTTCAAGTTTTGAGCGGTTTTAAAGGCTTTGTGTTCAAGATAAACAAGTGTGTGAATTGCTTTAAGCTAATACAGACATATATATATTCAAGCACTAATGTAAAGAACACAACAGACCTTAAAAACTTTTCTGGTAGATTGTTGTTCCACCAGAGATGGTATTTCAGAAAATCTATGATTCAAGATGTTGATCACAGCTGCATCCTAGTACAAACTAGATAATTTTTCTCTCAAGATTTTTCTAAACAGCACTGGAAAAATTCTTTTCTAATTACTAGCTGCTACTTGGTTTATATATCACCAAGTGTACAAGTGAAGACAAAGATAAAAATACAATAATAAAATAAGTTCTCCACTTGTTTCTTCTCCATATCACTCAAGTACTTTGTTGACTATTGCCTCTTTGTACTAGAGTAGAACGGCTGCTTTTTCTGATGTTCCTGAAATTAGGCTTCCACATTTCAGTTATCTCTGACAACCCATGTGCCTCTGTCTGCTGTTACAACTACCACTTATCAACTGCTATTTAACAGAACATCCGTTGAAGCCTTCATCCGTTGATGGCTTTATCCGTTGATGTGTTAGCAGTTGAAGCTCTATCCGTTGAAGCTTTAGAGACATCCGTTGAAGCTTTGTTTCTCATCCGTTGAAGGTCTTTAAGACATCCGTTGATACCACTTCATTTATAAAAAATTACAAGGCATGAAATATTTACAATTGGCCTTCCTATTTGCATATCTTCTAGTAGTCAACATGACTTATATTTTCTCTCAACTTCTAAGAATTATATCTTAAATACAGAGACTGAAATATGCTACAACACTAGACTTATTTCTAAGTAAAGCTGCACCACCAACGGATAGCCAAAGTGGTCTTATCCGTTGAGGCTGCAAACTCTAAACTTCTACTTAAGTGTTTTGTTAAACATATCATTAAACTAATGCACATATATTCATAACAATCTCCCCCTATTTATGTCTATAAGAATTGTAGACATAAATCCAGGGTTAACTTGATGATAACAAAGCACTTAACAAATATATGAATTGAAACTAAGTATAAATTTAAAAGTGCTGCAAAAGTGTATGTACTAGGAGGTAATTGAAGATTTACAGAATTTCCAAGGGTGCTCCTCTAGTCTGAGCAAATCATCTTTTTCTTCTTTGTTCCCTTGTTTTCTTTCCTAGCCCTTTGTCATTTTCCTCAATTTGGAGTTGGAGTTGTCTGTAGAATTCAGCTTCATCTTCATCACTGATATCCAACTTAGATTGCATTTCCTTGAGAGTTTCATTGCTGGCAATCTTGAGTTGGTCTTCAAGTCTGAAAAATCTTCTGACTCCTTTATCATCTCTAAATTCCATCAACCAATGAGGTGATTTGTGGATTGTAATTCCCCTTTCTTGAATGAGCAAAGTTCTGGGCAAAGCATTGCGCTCCCTCCAAGTTTTCCTTATGTTGGCAATCTTGTTGAGAATTTCAGTCTTGGCAGTCCTAGTAAAGCCAGAATCCTTTTGTATGGCTGAAAAGACTCTGATCAAGGTAGAGTAGCCTTCATTCAGAATCCTGTAGAGAGGCCATGTTCTTTCCCCAGCTCCTTTGTATCTGAACACCAATCTCTCTGGTAGCTGTCTGTAGGCAGCTATTCCCCTTACATCCTCCAGCTCATCCAGATAGAGTTCAATGTCTGAAATTTCTTTTATGTCACAGATGTGAACATAATCATCTTTAGAAATGGGTGGTATAGGCTTAGGTTTTTGTTTTTTTGAGTGAATTTCTTAGAGGTTAGGGGAGGTGTAGATTTGGATTTTCTTTTCTGTTTTTTTGGTAGTGGAAGAGTGGTTAAAAAGGTAGGCAATTTGATGGTGTCCCAATCAATAGGTTCCTCTTTTGGGATGATTAGTTCACCATGGATGTTTATAGTGGGATCAGTAACACAAGGTTCAGGTATGGAAGGTAGTGGTTTAGATATTGATTTAGTTTCTTTAGTGTTATCTTCACTCCTTCTATGTGCCTTGGCATTTCTTCTGTTTCCCTTCTGCCATTCCTCTCTTTCCTCCATACTCTTACCAAATATACTCCCAAAAACCTCATCTAGGTTTGCAATCTTGTCTTCACCCCTGACTTCAATTCCTTTCTCTCCTTCAACTTGACTTGACTTTAGCTGTTGTTCAAGCTTTGCTTGTGCTCTTTTGTCAGCCTTGAGTTTTTCAGCTTCTTTCTTCAACCTTTTGGTTTCTTCCCTCTTGGCCTTTGGAAATTTGGGATGTCCTTGCATCACACAGATACTCTTTCCCTCTCTAAAGATAATGGCCATTTTCATTCTTTCAATTATGTCCTTGGTCTCCTTGTGCTTTTTGATGTTAGCACCCAAAACTTTGTCTTCATCAGGCTTTGGAAGAGGAAAGTCCACTTCTTTCATCTGAGCAAAGTCTAGGGGGTTCTTTGTGGAGTCCTTGCTGGATCTAGTGTTGGGCTTGAGAACTATAGGTTTTAGATTCTTGAAAGAAGTCTCTCCAACCTTATTCCTCCTTTCTGGCTTGTGCTCCATAATGATTGGTTCAACCTTTGTGCTATGTTTCACAGATATTGATTTATCTTGTGTTGAGCCAAACACTTGTTGCACCCTTTCATCAATTCTCCTCCTTTGCTCTTTCACTTGAATTTTAGCTGCTGCTAGGTGGATTAGGTCAATTCCATCAGGCTTTCCTTTGATTTGTATAATTGGAGAAGTAGTGATGGCAGGAACTAGCACTTTTGATATCTGGATTTTTGTAGATGGCTCTCCTTCCCTTTTTCTCTCCCCCTTTTTGTTATCATCAAGGAGAGGGGTCAAGCCTTATGCCTTTGCCAGCTGCATAAGTAGACTTGTTTGAGATTGTTGGTTGTGAAGAATGCTGGCCACAGAATTTTCAATAACTTGGACTCTGTCTTCTAACTTAGCCAGCTTCTTTTCAGTATTTGAATCCTTTTTCAATCTCAACAATAAGTCCTTCATTGTACCATAGGGCATGACTGAATCCAATTTTTCAGAATTGTAGGATTTCAAGTCAGCAATATCCTTCTTGAGTTCATCTACACTCTGATTCTGGCTTACTTGTTGCAACTTCATGAGATGCAGTGAGTCCAGGTGAGCTGTAAGGATTGCCTTGGTACCAGCATGTGAAGTTTTCTGAATGGCCTGTTGGATAGTACTGATTTGTTTGACTAAGGAGACATTGAATTGCCCTGGTGTAGACTCCTTTGTCAAGGCCCATTCAGGTAAATTTGAAATAGAACTAGGGCTTTCATCTCCCCCTAAGTTCATGCTTCCATCAAAAGAAACAGAGTCATCATCATCAGAATTTATTCCAAATTCCTCAGATGACTCACCAGCTATAGAAGGCATCTTGTTAATAGCAGCTTTATCCCTTTGAAGAGATTCTGTTGTATGTACTAGATGTAGTGTCTTTTCTGCCTCCTCATTGCCCTGAGCAGCCAACAGCTGATAGGCTGACACAGGATGAGTAAAAGTGTCAGCATCCAAGGAAATGTTATCAATTACAGCTTTATAATGTTGTTGAAATTGTCTTTCCTTTTCAGCATCATCCACAATCATTGACTCATTAGCAATGGCTGGATCCACCCTTATATCTGCTGTACCTGCCTTTCTCTCTTTTTCTCTATATTCTTGCATCAGGGGCTCCCCCTGGCTCACACTCCTCACTTCCTCACCTTCACCTACTAAGGTGGTACTCCTCTCACTTACTTTTGCCATGCTGGAAGAAATAGCATGCATATTTGAGCTCTCAATCTCTCCTTTTGCCTGGGTGCAACCCAGCCTCTCACTCAAATTGTCACTCCCTTCCCTCAGTCCTAAAAGTGATTGTACAGTAATCATGTCTTCTACACTTGGAATTGTTTCAGTTGTGTGTGTAGAGACTATCAACGGATATGAAATAGCCGTTGAAGGTGACACTGATGGTATCAATGGATAACTGCTGTTAAGCTTATCCGTTGAAGAACAACCACTTGTCAACGGATGAGTGATATCCGTTGAAGAAGGAAAAGAAGAAGAAATTGAAAGTGATATAACTGTTGAATCTCTGTGGATTGATTTGAGTTTTGGTGACACAGATCCTTCAATTACATCTGAAAGAATTTGCGGGTGATCCAACAAATCATCTAAAAGATGATGATCACCTGTATTTGAGTGGGGCTCCTCCCTGAGTTGTAAAGAGGGAGAATCAGGAATTGATGGGAATAACATATCCATATCCAGAGATGGTGATGAAGTGTGTGGTGATTGATGTGTGTTAATTGTGAGAGAATGGGGCTGTGACTCCACATTTGTTGGAGCCACATCAAACTGAGTTTGAGAAGGCATAGATATAGATGGATGTATCTGTGCAGTGTGTGCACCCTGTGTAGAAGATTGGGTTCTAGCCCTCTTTCTTCTAATAAAAGCTTTTGTTGGTGAGTGTTTGGCTTCTGTGTCCCTCCCTCGTTTGATCTGTGTTCCTGGTTGGGAACTATTTTCAATAGTTACATCCTTTTGGGAGAATGCAGCTAGGGATGTGCTAGTAACCTTTTCAACCACCACAGCTTTTTGAGAAACTGTGGTTTGGCTAGCTTGGGAAACACTTATCTCTCCTTCCTTATCCTGGGGGTTTCTTTGATGTTCACCCCTCCCCTCACCACTCACACCCTGTTCACTCCCCTCAGGGTTAAGGGTAGGTGTTACAACTATTGTCTTTTGAGAAACAACAGAGGTGGTTTTCTTTGTCTTTGATTTTGAAAGTTTAGTTTTGGTGACCTTGGTAGGAATCTGTTGGGGCATTGTCACAGATTCCATGGGCACACTAGAAGATAAAGAAATAGAGGGGTTGGAAGAAGTAGGAGTTGTAGAAATAATTACCTCACTTACCTGAGGTGCATTCATGATTGGTAAATATACCAATGGTACACTGCTGTTGAGATCCATTCTCAATAAATCTGCAAGAACTCTTTTCTCTTGTGCCCAACACTTGAGTTTGTTATTCTCATTGGTTATGACCAAACCTTCAGCAACATGGTTAGCCTATAACATAAAGAATCTAGCATTTCGCTCAAAAATATCAAAATGGTTTTGAATACAATTCAGGAATCAATTCTGGGATTCCTCAACTAAAATTTTATAATTCAGCAATTATGATTTTAAATGTTCTACTCTAATGCAGATGTCGGATTTATGTCAAAATAACCATATATATGTCATAATGAAGTTGCTGAGCATTTCTTTCGCTCATACTTGCCTGTTTTTAAATTTAACCTCCAGTGAGGATTAGCTTGCTGTTTAGTTGCGTAATTCGAGGAAGCAAAGAAGAAGCTTTTGGGAGATGGTTGGTCCAGGGTTTACGGGCTAGTGTAAGTTTTATTGTATAAAGTTGTTTATATTATATTATATTATAATTGTGTATTTTATAGTTGGGCCTAGTATACTTCTTTTCGAAGTTATACTAGCGGGTTAAGTTTTGAGATTGAGAATTGTTGTAAAGAAATGTAAAAGAAAGTGAAAAATTTATTGATGGAATTTGGAATTCTTGTTTCTAGAACTGTAACCTTAAAAGATCTTGGAGTAGTTTGGGGTCATTTATGATAAATATCTTCCGCTGGCATTTAATTTTGATTAAACAGGTTATTTTGGATTGAGGTTTCATAGTGACGACCAAATCTTCTGACCCCGGATTTGGGGGCGTTACACTACAAACACTAAACTTCTACTTAAGTGTTTTGTTAAACATATCATCAAACTAATGCACATATATTCCTAACAATCTCCCCCTATTTATGTCTATAAGAATTGTAGACATAAATTCAGGGTTAACTTGATGATAACAAAACACTCAACAAATATATGAATTGAAACTAAGTAGAAATTTAAAAGTGCTGCAAAAGTGTATGTACTAGGAGATAATTGAAGATTTACAGAATTTCCAAGGGTGCTCCTCTAATCTGAGCAAATCATCTTTTTCTTCTTTGTTCCCTTGTTTTCTTTCCTAGCCCTTTGTCATTTTCCTCAATTTGGAGTTGGAGTTGTCTGTAGAATTCAGCTTCATCTTCATCACTGATATCCAACTTAGATTGCATTTCCTTGAGAGTTTCATTGCTGGCAATCTTGAGTTGGTCTTCAAGTCTGAAAAATCTTCTGACTCCTTTATCATCTCTAAATTCCATCAACCAATGAGGTGATTTGTGGATTGTAATTCCCCTTTCTTGAATGAGTAAAGTTCTGGGCAAAGCATTGGGCTCCCTCCAAGTTTTCCTTATGTTGGCAATCTTGTTGAGAATTTCAGTCTTGGCAGTCCTGGTAAAGCCAGAATCCTTTTGTATGGCTGAAAAGACTCTGATCAAGGTAGAGTAGCCTTCATTCAGAATCCTGTAGAGAGGCCATGTTCTTTCCCCAGCTCCTTTATATCTGAACACCAATCTCTCTGGTAGCTGTCTGTAGGCAGCTATTCCCCTTACATCCTCCAGCTCATCCAGATAGAGTTCAATGTCTAAAATTTCTTTTATGTCACAGATGTGAACATAATCATCTTTAGAAATGGGTGGCTTAGGCTTAGGTTTTTGTTTTTGAGTGAATTTCTTAGAGGTTAGGGGAGGTGTAGATTTGGATTTTCTTTTCTGTTTCTTTGGTAGTGGAAGAGTGGTTAAAAAGGTAGGCAATTTGATGGTGTCCCAATCAATAGGTTCCTCTTTTGGGATGATTAGTTCACCATGGATGTTTATAGTGGGATCAGCAACACAAGGTTCAGGTATGGAAGGTAGTGGTTTAGATATTGATTTAGTTTCTTCAGTGTTATCTTCACTCCTTCTATGTGCCTTGGCCTTTCTTCTGTTTCCCTTCTGCCATTCCTCTCTTTCCTCCATACTCTCACCAAATATACTCCCAAAAACCTCATCTAGGTTTGCAATCTTGTCTTCACCCCTGACTTCAATTCCTTTCTCTCCTTCAACTTGACTTGACTTTAGCTGTTGTTCAAGCTTTGCTTGTGCTCTTTTGTCAGCCTTGAGTTTTTCAGCTTCTTTCTTCAACCTTTTGGTTTCTTCCCTCTTGGCCTTTGGAAATTTGGGATGTCCTTGCATCACACAGATACTCTTTCCCTCTCTAAAGATAATGGCCATTTTCATTCTTTCAACTATGTCCTTGGTCTCCTTGTGCTTTTTGATGTTAGCACCCAAAACTTTGTCTTCATCAGGCTTTGGAAGAGGAAAGTCCACTTCTTTCATCTGAGCAAAGTCTAGGGGGTTCTTTGTGGAGTCCTTGCTGGATCTAGTGTTGGGCTTGAGAACTATAGGTTTTAGATTCTTGAAAGAAGTCTCTCCAACCTTATTCCTCCTTTCTGGCTTGTGCTCCATAATGATTGGTTCAACCTTTGTGCTATGTTTCACAGATATTGATTTATCTTGTGTTGAGCCAAACACTTGTTGCACCCTTTCATCAATTCTCCTCCTTTGCTCTTTCACTTGAATTTCAGCTGCTGCTAGCTGAATTAGGTCAATTCCATCAGGCTTTCCTTTGATTTGCATAATTGGAGAAGTAGTGATGGCAGGAACTAGCACTTTAGATATCTGGATTTTTGTAGATGGCTCTCCTTCCCCTTCCCTTTTTCTCTCCCCCTTTTTGTTATCATCAAGGAGAGGGGTCAAGCCTTTTGCCTTTGCCAGCTGCATAAGTAGACTTGTTTGAGATTGTTGGTTGTGAAGAATGCTGGCCACAGAATTTTCAATAACTTGGACTCTGTCTTCTAACTTAGCCAGCCTCTTTTCAGTATTTGAATCCTTTTTCAATCTCAACAATAAGTCCTTCATTGTACCATAGGGCATGACTGAATCCAATTTTTCAGAATTGTAGGATTTCAAGTCAGCAATATCCTTCTTGAGTTCATCCACACTTAAATTCTGTCTGACTTGCTGCAACTTCATGAGATGCAGTGAGTCCAGGTGAGCTGTAAGGATTGCCTTGGTACCAGCATGTGAAGTTTTCTGAATGGCCTGTTGGATAGTACTGATTTGTTTGACTAAGGAGACATTGAATTGCCCTGATGTAGACTCCTTTGTCAAGGCCCATTCAGGTAAATTTGGAATAGAACTAGGGCCTTCAACTCCCCCTAAGTTCATGCTTCCATCAAAAGAAACAGAGTCATCATCATCAGAATTTACTCCAAATTCCTCAGATGACTTACCAGCTGTAGAAGGCATCTTGTTAATAGCAGCTTTATCCCTTTGAAGAGATTCTGTTGTATGTACTAGATGTAGTGTCTTTTCTGCCTCCTCATTGCCCTGAGCAGCCAACAACTGATAGGCTGACACAGGATGAGTAAAAGTGTCAGCATCCAAGGAAATGTTATCAATTACAGCTTTGTAATGTTGCTGAAATTGTCTTTCCTTTTCAGCATCATCCACAATCATTGACTCACTAGCAATGGCTGGATCCACCCTTATATCTGCTGTACCTGCCTTTCTCTCTTTTTCTCTATATTCTTGCATCAGGGGCTCCCCCTGGCTCACACTCCTCACTTCCTCACCTTCACCTACTAAGGTGGTACTCCTCTCACTTACTTTTGCCATGCTGGAAGAAATAGCATGCATATTTGAGCTCTCAATCTCTCCTTTTTCCTGGGTGCAACCCAGCCTCTCACTCAAATAGTCACTCCCTTCCCTCAGTCCTAAAAGTGATTGTACAGTAATCATGTCTTTTACACTTGGAATTGTTTCAGTTGTGTGTGTAGAGACTATCAACGGATATGAAATAGCCGTTGAAGGTGACACTGATGGTATCAACGGATAACTGCTGTTAAGCTTATCCGTTGAAGAACAACCACTTGTCAACGGATGAGTGATATCCGTTGAAGAAGGAAAAGAAGTAGAAATTGAAAGTGATATAACTGTTGAATCTGTGTGGATTGATTTGAGTTTTGGTGACACAGATCCTTCAATTACATCTGAAAGAATTTGCGGGTGATCCAACAAATCATCTAAAAGATGATGATCACCTGTATTTGAGTGGGGCTCCTCCCTGAGTTGTAAAGAGGGAGAATCAGGAATTGATGGGAATAACATATCCACATCCAGAGATGGTGATGAAGTGTGTGGTGATTGATGTGTGTTAATTGTGAGAGAATGGGGCTGTGACTCCACATTTGTTGGAGCCACATCAAACTGAGTTTGAGAAGGCATAGATACAGATGGATGTATCTGTGCAGTGTGTGCACCCTGTGTAGAAGATTGGGTTCTAGCCCTCTTTCTTCTAATAAAAGCTTTTGTTGGTGAGTGTTTGGCTTCTGTGTCCCTCCCTCGTTTGATCTGTGTTCCTGGTTGGGAACTATTTTCAATAGTTACATCCTTTTGGGAGAATGCAGCTAGGGATGTGCTAGTAACCTTTTCAACCACCACAGCTTTTTGAGAAACTGTGGCTTGGCTAGCTTGGGAAACACTTATTTCTCCTTCCTTATCCTGGGGGTTTCTTTGATGTTCACCCCTCCCCTCACCACTCACACCCTGTTCACTCCCCTCAGGGTTAAGGGTAGGTGTTACAACTATTGTCTTTTGAGAAACAACAGAGGTGGTTTTCTTTGTCTTTGATTTTGAAAGTTTAGTTTTGGTGACCTTGGTAGGAATCTGTTGGGGCATTGTCACAGATTCCATGGGCACACTAGAAGATAAAGAAATAGAGGGGTTGGAAGAAGTAGGAGTTGTAGAAACAATTACCTCACTTACCTGAGGTGCATTCATGATTGGTAAATATACCAATGGTACACTGCTGTTGAGATCCATTCTCAATAAATCTGCAAGAACTCTTTTCTCTTGTGCCCAGCACTTGAGTTTGTTATTCTCATTGGTTATGACCAAACCTTCAGCAACATGGTTAGCCAATAACATAAAGAATCTAGCATAATAGATGTTATTATGTCTATTAGCTTTGTTACCTAATCTAGTACCCAATTCTAGCATAACATAATTGCTAAAGTTGAAATACCTATCAGAAACAAGCATATAGGGCATATTAACAAGAGATGAAGTTATGGCATCAAAATTACTAATTTTCCCAGAGAAAACCTTGATAAAGGACATCCCCAAGAAAACTCCATTCTTTCCTAAGGCCTTTTCTTTTAATACTCCCTAAACTAGTAGAGTTAAGAGAATAACCTATGGAATCTAACATGCTGGATACATCATTATCAGTGTGTAGTGCCATGGCATTGTTCTCAGGCAATTTAAAACATGCTAGTAAATCATCACAGTTAACACAGTGATTTTTACCTTTGAGAGTGAAAGAGATGGTCATATTTATGGAGTTGAACTCAACAGCTGTCCAAATCTCCTCAACTACTTCACAGTAAATCGTTGGGGCTTCCAGCATTGTATAGCTAAGTTTACAGTTTAAGTATTCTAAAAACTACCTTTAAAACAAATACATACAGTTGTATGTATGAGTATCAACGGTTAAGAAAATAGAATCAACGGCTGTACGATACCTGAATCGACTGATGTGACATTTCAACGGATAAAGTAAATTGTCATTCGTTGAAAAGTACTACAGTTTTATCCGTTGACGAATAAAAATTCCAGAAATGTATATGTCTTTCAACGGATAATGAACATCCGTTGATGGAACAATTTTGACTTTCAACGGATAGGAAATACCCGTTGATGGAATAATCTGTGTTAAAAAGTCAAATTTGTTCTAGCAACTAATACATTTCAGGCTTCAATTCAAATTGCAATAAGGACATAAATTTTATGAGTAATTAAGCATACCTAGCTCACTTACCAATCTTGTGAATGTTGATTCATCAAGTGGCTTGGTAAATATATCTGCAATTTGTTGTTCACTTGGAACAAAATGTAGTTCCACTGTACCATTCATGACATGCTCTCTGATGAAGTGGTACTTGATATCAATGTGCTTGGTCCTTGAGTGCTACACAGGATTCTCTATTATGGCTATGACACTTGTGTTGTCACAAAAGATAGAAATTTTGTCAACATGAAGTCCATAATCAAGGAGTTAATTCCTCATCCATAACACTTGAGAGCAGCAACTTCCAACAGCAATGTATTCAGCCTCAGCTGTAGAAGTAGAGACTGAATTTTGCTTTTTGCTAAACCATGATACAAGCTTGTTTCCCAGGAATTGGCAGGACCCTGTTGTACTTTTCCTGTCTATTTTGCAACCTGCATAGTCTGCATCTGAATAACCAATTAGATCAAAGCCAGATTCTCTAGGATACCAAATACCTAAATTTGGTGTACCCTTGAGATATCTGAAAATCCTCTTGATAGCAATTAAGTGAGACTCCCTAGGATCAGCTTGAAATCTAGCACACAGACATGTAGCAAACATTATATCTGGTCTGCTAGTAGTTAAATATAAAAGAGAACCAACCATGCCTCTATAACTTGTAATGTCCACAGACCTTTCAGTCTTATTTAATTCAAGTTTGGTGACAGTGGCCATGGGAGTTTTTGCAGATGAACATTCCATTAAGTCAAACTTCTTTAAAAGATCATGAATATATTTAGTTTGACTAATGAAAATTCCATCACTAACTTGTTTAACTTGTAAACCAAGAAAATAGGTTAGTTCTCCCATCAGGCTCATTTCATACTTACTTTGCATTAGCTTAGCAAACTTTTTGCAAAGTTTATTATCTTTAGAATCAAATATTATGTCATCTACATAAATTTGAACAAGTATTCTAGAGCCATTAATATTCCTAAAGAAGAGAGTTTTATCAACAGTACCTCTAGTGAAGTGATTCTCCAAAAGGAATTTTGATAAGGTTTCATACCAGGCTCTAGGTGCTTGCTTCAGTCCATAGAGTGCTTTCAACAGATAATACACATAGTCTGGAAAATTTGGATCTTCAAATCCTGGAGGTTGACTTACATAGACTTCTTCCTCTAATTTCCCATTTAGAAATGCACTCTTGACATCCATTTGATAGACTTTGAAATTGGCATGGGCTGCATAGGCTAGAAAAATTCTGATGACTTCAAGTCTTGCAACAGGAGCATATGTCTCATCAAAATCTATTCCCTCTTGCTGAGAATAGCCTTTAGCAACCAATCTGGCTTTATTCCTTATGACAATGCCATTTTCATCCATCTTGTTTCTGAATACCCATTTTATGCCAATAGGACTCTTGTTCTTTGGTTTGGGTACCAGCTTCCAAACTTTGTTTCTCTCAAATTGGTTCAGCTCTTCCTGCATAGCTAATATCCAATCTGGATCCAATAAAGCTTCCTCCACTTTCTTAGGTTCCTCCTGAGATAGAAAACTACTATACAGACATTCATCTTGAGTAGCTTTTCTTGTTTGCACTTTAGATGATGCATCACCAATGATCAGTTCAAAGGGATGATTCTTGGTCCATTTCCTTTGAGGTGGAAGATGTGCTCTAGATGAGGTGGCCTCAGTATTGTCATGATGTGAGACAGAGTGTTGATTAGTTGAAACTCCCCCTGAGTTGTTGGTTCTTTGCAGGAAATTTTGAGTTCTATCAACTGATGATGTAAATCGATTATCTGTTGATGAACTATGATCAACGGATGCTTCATTTTGTACTTCAACGGATGATGCACTGTGTCTTTCAACGGATACTGCATTGCCTCTATCAACGGGTGCAGAATTTTGTGCATTATCCAAGGGCATATTTTGAATCCCTTTTGAAGTGTCATCTCCATCAATCTCCTCTTCACTATCATCACAATATATCTCAATGTTGTCAAATTTGAGTCTCTCATTGTGTCCCTCATCTGTTAGTCCATCAATCTTTTTATCATCAAACACAACATGCACAGATTCCATAACAATGTTGGTTCTTAGATTGTAGACCCTATAAGATTTTCCAGCTGAGTAACCAACAAATATCCCTTCATCAGCCTTTGCATCAAACTTCCCTTTATGGTCAGATTGATTCCTCAGTATAAAGCATTTACATCCAAAGACATGAAGAAAGTTTAGAGTTGGTTTTCTTCTCTTGAACAACTGATAAGGAGTCATGCCTTTAGCTTGATTGATCAAAGAAATATTCTGAGTGTAGCAGGCACAATTAACAGCTTCAGCCCAGAAATATGTTGGTAACTTTGATTCTTCAAGCATTGTTCTGGCAAGCCTCAATCAAAGATCTTTTCTTTCTTTCAACTACCCCATTTTGCTGAGGTGTTCTTGGAGCTGAGAACTCATGCATGATTCCATTTTCTTCACAGAACAGCCTTATTGACAAATTCTTGAACTCAGGTTCCATTGTCACTCCTGATATTCCTAACCTTCAAGTCAGGATGATTATTGACTTGCCTGATGTGATTGATAATGATTTCACTTGCTTCATCCTTTGATCTAAGAAAATAGACCCATGAAAACTTTGAGAAATCATCTACAATCACTAAGCAATATCTTTTTCTTGCAATTGACAATACATTGACTGGTCCAAATAAATCCATATGCAGCAGCTGTAATGGTTCATCAATTGTTGTTTCAAGCTTCTTTTTGAATGATGCTTTCCTTTGTTTGCCTTTCTGACAAGCATCACACAAACCATCCCTTGAGAATTCAACTAGAGGAATTCCTCTTACTAAGTCCTTTTTGACTAGATCATTCATTGTCTTGAAATTCAAATGGGATAGCTTCTTGTGCCATAGCCAACTCTCAACAAAACTTGCTTTGCTGAAGAGACAAGTAATAGATTCTGCATCTGTAGAGTTGAAGTCAGCTAAGTACACATTCCCTTTTCTAACTCCAGTTAGAACCACTTTGTTGTCTTTCTTGCTGGTGACAACACAGGCTACTGAATTGAAGGAAATTGTATTCCCTCTATCACATAGTTGACTGATACTCAGTAAGTTGTGCTTGAGACCATCAACTAATGCAACTTCATCAATGATGACATTCCTTGTTGAAATCAAGCCATATCCCATAGTAAACCCTTTTCTGTCATCTCCAAAGGTTATGCTAGGGCCAGCTCTCTCCTTAAACTCAGTGAGCAAAGGAGAAATCTCCTGTCATGTATCTTGAACAACCACTGTCCAAGTACCATAGATTTCTTCTTTTTCCCTGCACAACATAAAATCAATCAAGTTGATTTTGGTACCCAAGTTTCCTTGGGTCCATTCCTGTTAGCCTTTCTCCTAGACTTCATTCCTCCTGCATCTTTAGACTTAGGTAACTTTGAGTCAACCTTGATCTTAGATGTAGTTGGTTGAGGTGTAGGGTTAGTCACAGAATCATTTAGCACATTTGGAATTTGATAAGGCATGGATTGTGCAAGCATGTTATTCCACATTGGCATATTGTATGGCATTTGAGGCATACTAAATGCAGCAAGATAAGGATTGTTAAAATATGGCATGTTTGCAAAATATGCATAAGGATTCTGTTGAGACATAACAGGCATAGCATGCAGAGGTGATGCAGACATATTAGGCATGGAAGAGGGTACAGGTTTGGGAGTTTTCTTAATAGATTTGCAATTAGCAGATAGATGATTAACACTACTACAATGCACACAGCTTTTTCTAGGAGCATACTTATCAGGTGTGTAATTGTTATGTTTGTTAACCCCTACCTTCCCATTTCTATTAAATTTCCTTTTAGTTTCCTTTTTATCCTCAACCACTTTGAGCCTATTCTTTAACTGTTCTAAGGTCATGTGTCCTATATTCACCTTACTGAATTCTTTGGATGTGCTTGCTTCTCCTTTGACAAAGTTCTTGGAAGTTAAACCAAACTTTTTATTGAGTTTCTTTAGATTTTCACTTTTAGAAACATCTGTCTGTTTTAATTGAGGAACCTTCAACGGATGCTCCTTTTCTTCCTTCAACGGATAACTTTCATCATCCGTTGATTCCACATCCATTGACAGCCCATCAATTAATTCCAGTTTCTTTTTGTTTTTATCCCAGGCAGTCTCACAGAATGATTCAATTCCTTGGACCTTGGAAATTTGAGCACTAACATCCCTAGATGTCTTCCAGGCTTTAATCACCTCTTGCTCTCTCTCTAATTGATTGGAAAGTATTTCTACTTTCTTAACAGATTCAGCTAGTTCATTTTCAACAGATATACAATGTAGCTTAGTTTTTTCTAGATCAATCAACTTATCTTCTAACACAGCATTTCTATTACTTAAAAACAGATTGTTCTCTTTAATCCTACTATTTTCTTTAGCAAGAGATTTAAGAGACACACACAAATGATACAATTCAGTAGACATGTCATTAAAAGCATCATTGCACTCTTCTTTAGTAAGCTGTGTTAAATCAGTAGTGATTACCTGGTTGCTTGATGAACTAACTTCATTTTCCTCAGAATCAGCCATGAGAGCCAAGTTGACATATTCCACATCTTCATCCTCTTCTTCTCCATCAGCTGCCCAGTCTTTTTCTTGAGTAATGAAAGCCCTCTCCTTTTGCTTGAGCAGATCAAAATATTTCTTTTTGTAATCTACTTAGTCAAATTTCTTCTTTTCAGAAGTTGGCTTTCTGCACTCACTTGCAAACTGTCCACTTATACCATAATTGAAACACTTGAACTTGGATTTGTCCACCATGTTCTTATGAGGTTTAGTGGCTCTAGTGTTTTTCCTAAATTTCATCTTTGCAAATCTCCTGGACAGAAATGCAAGATGCTCATCAATACCATCAGAGTCATCTTGGCTGGAGTTGTCTTCATTCTCAGCAACTTGCTCCTTACCCATGCTTGATTCTGATTTGCTTGTGCCATCTTTGGAGTTTGATGTAGATCTCACAGTTTCTTGACTGTATTCTTTCTCATTTTCAGCTACCAAGGCAACTGAACCTCCTTTCTTTCTTCCCTTCTCCAATACCTCATCCTGTTCCAGCTCTAGTTCATAAGTCTTCAAGATTCCATATAATCTTTCAAGAGTGAAGTCCTTATAATCTTGAGAATTTCTCAAGGAGACAGTCATGGGTTTCCATTCCTTTGGCAAGGATCTTAAAAATTTAAGATTTGAATCCTTCACCTGGTACACTCTACCATACAGCTTCAGTTCATTCAACAGCTTTTGGAATCTATTGAATGTGTCATTTAAAGATTCATTTTCTTCAAAATGAAAATACTCATACTGTTGAATAAGAAGCTGCATTTTGTTTTCTTTTACTTGTTCTGTACCTTCACACAGTAGCTGAACTGTGTCCCAAACCTCTTTGGCAGTTGTGCAATTTATCACATTATCAAACATATCCTTGTCAAGACCATTAAACAAAATGTTCATAGCCTTCTTATCCTTGTGGACTTCTTCTGTGTCTTTCATTGTCCATTCTGCTCTAGGTTTTGGA
The DNA here is from genome assembly GCF_009905375.1 of Apium graveolens. Taxonomy (NCBI): domain Eukaryota; kingdom Viridiplantae; phylum Streptophyta; class Magnoliopsida; order Apiales; family Apiaceae; genus Apium; species Apium graveolens. The sequence goes on from NC_133648.1 coordinate 292,997,806, forward strand.
ATGGATTGACCAACAGCAATTGTGGCCGTAGCAACTGTGGCTACTTTGTGGGGAATGTGAGGACCATTCTCAATGCAGTTTACATAACCTTCATCTTGGGAGAGTAGATGAAGGTGCATTTTCACCTTCCAATGGTGATAACTGTCTTTGTCAAGAACTGGGATTTTTACTCCAATATCCTTCTTACTCATTTTTGTTAGTTTCGAAGACCTTTAAACTCTTTGTGTGTTAAGAGCTTGCTCTGATACCAATTGTTATTCCTAATGGACTAACAATGAGATTTACAGAAGGGGGGTTGAATGTAAATGAACCGTTAAATGAATCCTATCCTGACATATGAACCCTATTACGATCCGACCATGATCCGGGCATTATATTTTTTGATTATTTTTTCCCAATGTTAGGAAGGCAGTTTAATAACATCCGTACGGTTTGATCGTCGAGAAAACCGATTAAAAAAATCGAACGACGGATATGTGGGTCGAACCGTTAAATGAATCCTATCCTGACATATGAACCCTATTACGATCCGACCATGATCCGGGCATTATATTTTTTGATTATTTTTTTCCAATGTTAGGAAGGCAGTTTAATAACATCCGTACGGTTGGATCGTCGAGAACACCGATTAAAAAAATCGAACGACGGATATGTGGGTCGAACCGTTAAATGAATCATATCCTGACATATGAACCCTATTACGATCCGACCACGATCCGGGCATTATATTTTTTGATTATTTTTTCCCAATGTTAGGAAGGCAGTTTAATAACATCCGTATGGTTGGATCGTCGAGGAAACCGATTAAAAAAATCGAACGACGGATATGTGGGTCGAACCGTTAAATGAATCATATCCTGACATATGAACCCTATTACGATCCGACCACGATCCGGGAATTATATATTTTGATTATTTATTTATTTATTTATTTATTTAATTATTTATTAAATAATTAAATAAATGGATAATGTGGGGCCCACATGTGGGGCCCACAAGTGGAGCCCACATGTGTGGCCCACAGGTGGAGCCCACATGTGGGCTTACTTTTCCATTATTTATTTATTTAATTATTTAAATAATTATTTATTAAATAATTAAATAATTGGATAATGTGGGGCCTACATGTGTGGCCCACAAGTGGAGCCCACTTCTTTATTATTTATTTATTTAATTATTATTTATTTAATTATTCAAATAATTATTTATTAAATAATTAAATAATTTATTTATATGGGGCCCACATGTGGGGCCCACTTCTCCATTATTTATTTATTTAATTTTTATTTATTTAATTATTTAAATAATTATTTATTAAATAATTAAATAATTGGATAATGTGGGGCCTAAATGTGGGGCCCACAAGTGGAGCCCACTTCTTTATTAATTATTTATTTAATTATTATTTATTTAATTATTTAAATAATTATTTATTAAATAATTAAATAGTTGTTTAATATGGGGCCCACATGTGGGGCCCACAAGTGCAGCCCACATGTGGGGCCCACAAGGGGATCCCCCATGTGGGGCCCACTTCTCCATTATTTATTTATTTAATTATTATTTATTTAATTATTTATTTAATTATTTATTAAATAATTAAATAATTAATTATTTGATGACGTGGCGGTGCACACGTGGCAGGGTTGAGCAAATGTAACAGTAGCGTTGTAACAGAAAAGTTAACGTAACGCTTTGTTGACGTGGCAGTGTGGGCTCACATGGGGGGTCCACCTGTTATTGTGGGACCCACTTTCTAGAACAAGTTTTAGTGGGGCCCACATGTGGGACCCACTTTTGCTGACGTGTACACTGTGGGGCCCAAAAAAATAATAAATTAATTAAATATTATTATAATGATAAGGCAAAGCGTTACGTCATGTCAGCACTATTGTAACATTAGCTTTCTACTGCAACACAAGCCCTCTAACGTAACAGTAACTTTACATGTAAAGTAACGCTATTTCGTTAGTGTTACAATAGGTCAAAAAAGTCTGTCTAATGTAACGCAAAACATGCATTACATTAGAAAAGTGTCTTATTTGCCCATCTATGGCGTAGTGTGAGTTCATTGCATTCACTTCTTCGAGAGAGAGGTCCGTGAGAGATTTTGGCTTCCCTTCTTTCATATGAATGGTAAAACCATTTTATATAGCATCCCATTCGAAAGCATCACGCTGAAAAAAGATTTTCATCCGAAACATCCAGTCATTGTAGTTTTCAGCACCATGAAGGAATGGCGGATAATTGTTTGAATACCTATCTGGTTGAGCCATGGATCGCTAGCAAAATAAACACTAAAAAGAGAATTAAATGCACCTGCTCTGATACCAAATGAAATTCGTAGGCTCAACAAAATTAGTTAAAGTGCAACTGTTCAAGAATGAGACAGTCTCTTTTGTCTTAGCAAATGAGACAGGCTGAATCTAAATGAGACAGATACTATATATTCAGCAGAATGTAAATTGCAGAAATACAAACATGCAATGCTGGAAATATGTTAATGCAAGAACACCAAATCTTTTCACTTGGTTCGGCCCCTATACCTAGTCTATGGCCTACATCCAAGTCCACATGCCAACTAGCATAGAGAATGTATTATATCCACTTAAATAAAGTACTTACAAACTTTCCTTGATTACAATCTTGGCCCTGAATGAAAGAACCCTTTCCCTAGCACACAGTTACCTAGCACACAGCTACTTGGCCTTGATCTTGTAATCAATATTCCCACAACCCGGGACAAGTGATACAATACACCTTTCTTTCAAAAACAAAGATAATAATGTGAAAGATTACAACTCGACTATAAACTCTTAATTAACTGGATAATCAATGAATGTAATTAAGAGGATTTTTTTCTCAGAAAGATATAAGATGAAAAGTGCAGAGAGTTGTGTTTCTGAAAACATCAAGTCGGTTTATATAGAAAACATGTAACGGATATAATGTATTTCAAACTCTTTTAAAGATAATAAAATATAAGATTAGGTTTGAAATATTTGAATGTGTAAAACAAGTAATCCGTTAGTTTGTTTCTTTAAAGAGATAAACCTGAGAAAGATAAAGAATTTGAAATATGTTAGGTTTATCTAAGATAGAGTTTGTTTTTAAAAGATAAGTCAAGGTTATCCAGGTAGCTAAGTTAACATTTAAACAAAACTCTAATACTTATCTAACTAACTAACAATCTGATTTGTTGTAGACTTCTTCAATGCATCATCAGAAATCACGGATTAACAATATTGCCCACCCATTGCACATTAAAATGTATATTGAAGGTTGACAAAAAGAGAATCCCCATTTTATTTTAGACTTCATTCTTCCCCTCAATGTTTAGGTTCTTAAAACATGCTAACACATTCTTTCTCTTAATAATATAAAAATTTTGTGTGAAGTTTATATTGATAAATAATATATGTTAAAGAAAATCTACTAAGTTTTTGTATGAATGGGGTTAAATATTACCTCTACTATTTGGAAGCAAGGATACAGTAATTAACTTTATTGGCTTGAGATCCTCATTATGGTAAAATCTTTTTCCGAATTACTTATATAAGCTTAAAATGGCATGGCTTGTTTCAACTTGCAGTACATAATAATTGAGCATTATCATTTTTATAATCTTGATTAACCTTGATTAAGTGATAATATACCAATATTTTTCTATTTACAAGGTTGAATAAATCAATTGAAAATGAATGTAAAATTATTGTCTTTCACATCTAGGTACATATGTTAATGTGACAAGAATAAAAATGCTAATCAAACAAAATTCATGAATTGTCTATGTAAATATGAATTTTAAATGTAAACTACTCATTTTTTTATGAATTGTACATTTGGTGAATAGGAATGCTTGAATGCAATGATGTTATAGTTTTTGGTCATGAAATTTTCAAGTAGTATTGCTATGTATCTCTCATTGTCTTTCTTTAAAATTGTGTTAGTTTAAGTATTTTTGTGTATGTCCTGTTATCTTTATATTAAGACCTGACATTCAACATGAAGTATGGTTTCTTATTTTATTTTTTGGAAGTAAATTTACTAATTTACGTTTCTTCAATTATTTTGTTTTTAACAGAGCTTTCGTTGAACCTAATAACATCCATTTATTTACGGGTGATGTCAAGATTAGATCTCGAGGAAAATAGAATGTAGCTAAATATTTCGCTACAGCTGTTAAAGAAATTAGGGAGTTATTCGAAAAAAGGCGGAAATCATCACTAGAAGCTAACCAAATGAGTAAAAGGTATGAGCCCATTTTTTTTGCTAATCCTAATAGTAAGCATATTATAATTTCCCTGATATACTTTCTTATGTTGCTCTCCTTGCATAGGCTCGAAACAGAAAACAAAGTTGTTCCAGGGAGCAAAACAAGTGCATTGTCAGAATCAAACAATGAGGACTCTATTCCATCTATAAGACATCTAGTTGCACTTGCTAAGGAGAAGAAATTGATGAGAGTTCCTTCTCAAAGCATACCTCAAAATGTGTCTAGAACTCCTAAAATTGGTTCCCCTGTTCAACCAAGGGATAATAGAGAAGTTGGAAACAGAGCAGAATATGCATGAAAGAGTAAAATTTTTCTTTCTTGTGGATTCCATTATGAAGCATTCACATAGGCAGAAAGGTAAAAACCCCAGATTTGTGGATTTAATCACAAGTGCATGTAGTTGGATTAGTTTTTTATTTTATATAGTAGGTAAAAACCCCAGATTTCTGGATTTAATTATTATATTTACTCCACTTTCAAACTTTTATTTGCTTCACTTCTTTGCATTAGTGGTTGTTATGATTGTTTCTTCTGTATATTAGCATCTATCCAGATTCAATGTAATTGTAAGATATTGTCTGGCGTGGTTTATGAAGAGCATGATCAGTACAAATGACTCAATTTTTTCTTAAAATTTTGTAGACTTTGCCGGAGCTTGTTTGGTTACAGTCGTGCAAGATCAGTTGCCTCGGCTGTTAGGAGCTGCTGCTCCATCAGGGGCTCACCCCGGAGAGAATCATAAGCAGTGTGCTAAGGTATCATTTACTGATATGATCACTTCAATGATTTTTTAACATTGCACTTTTCCATAACCTTCTTTCAAGTACAATCTATAACTACAGATTCTGCGATTATGGATTAAAAGGAAGATTATACCAAAATCACATCTTCAGCCTTACGTTGATCATATAGAGCATTTAATCAGAAATTCATCTCAAGAAGACATATATGTAATTCAATCAAGATCGACTGATGGCATTATCGAAGAATATGGCAGGTCAGAAATTAATAATATTGAGATCATGTAGCCTGTTTTGTTACTTTCATTACACATTTGTTTCTTATCTAATGTTTTTCCAAGGTCAATTACAAGAAACTTTTAACATATATCTCCTTCCTAATAGGCATAATTTTTATTGGCAGTTATTTAACTACTAACTTGTTCTCATAGCTTAAAAGTGTAATTAGATACATTCACCACAAAAAATAACACAATTTTTAATTAATTATGGACTATTATACCCATTACTCTTTTCCATACGAAGTGTAGTAACCATATTTTATGCAATTTCCTTCATATTACTCTCTTCTTTCATTCATAAGATGCCTTTTTTGTTTTTTAGATCTCGATAACGTCAATATTTTTTATTTTCGGCTTCAATTTTTAACAATCTTAAAATATTTAATTTAATCCTTTGATTATCTTCAAATTAAAATTTCATAAGAATTTTTCTTATGAGCCATATAATTTCCAAGTATGCCAATCAGCCCTGTTAGGAAAGTTGAATTTTGTGAAAAGATATACATGTGCTTGGTTTTTGTCAACCGGTGTTGGGTTTTAACATCAACCTCAAATTTCACTGAGTCTTACATTCTTAGTTACTCATTCTTAGTTTTTCACACAGCAATGTCGCTGTCCTTGGGCATTTGCTTTCAGACATGTCTGCTGAAGAAGATGAAATCCATAAGATATCGTGCAATCAGGAGCTCAAAATGAAGGATGTCTCGGTCAACCACAAGGATGAAAAGGAAAATTCTGCTCACGGGAACGGTTCAGATGGAAGGGAAAGGAACTTACCACCATTACCACCTGATTCTCCTCCTCATCCTCCTCCTCCCCCTTTGTCACCACCATCACCACCTGATTCTCCTCCTCCCCCTCCCCCTTTGCCTCTTTCACCAAAGCCCCAACTTCCACCTAATCCTCCGTCATGCCCCACTCCACTACCACCTTCTTCACATATCCAGAGAGCACCACCTCCTATTATGGGTGATACTCAATATAACCAAGATCTTTATTGCTCATGGTGTCAGCCATTAATATCAGCCATGTACTGATCTAAGTCTTCAAATTTTTGAAAATCGATTGAAAATATTTAATTTTTTTGCAGGGCCATGGTGTCAGCCATTAATATCGCGTCCAACATTTAGTTACTTTTGGAGGCCGTCCTGATCGAACGGGAAGATACCTTGTCCATCAGTTGTCTGCTCACATGTAAGCTTCTTTGTAAGCAACTCTAGAGTGTTCAAATCTAGTGTGCACCATCAAGAAGAAATTTTCTTTGTTGAAAAGATGAGGTTATGAGAAGATATTAAAAATAAACCTGAAATTGTATAATATTTTTTTTCAAAGCCATGTAAGAATGAAACCAAGTATATATGCAGTTTTGGCCAGTTTGCATTTGCCAATTGACCAAAAAAGCAAAATATTTGTGCAGATTTTTTCCCGGGTCTTGCAAACCATATTTTTAGAGGAATGATTTAGGAAATGCATACATGTAAAAAAAGTTAAATGACGTCACGATGAATAGAATTTCCGGAGGGGATTCTTATTACAGTTGTATTTGCTTATAAAATCGTAGCACATTTTTCCGGAAAAAAAGAAAGACTTTTACCACTTTCCTGCCCAGATAATGCATAATTATTTGTACTTTTAGAAAAACAAACTAACCATGATTTAAAACTCATAACACAGGCATGATATTAAGATTGATAACTACACATATAGAATTAGATATTAATATAATCTTGTATTTGAAAATATTGAACTCATGATATACGAGGAGATAATATTGAAGTTGTTATGTAATGATTTAAAGAAGGCTCCATTTTCGTCCATGTTTTGCTTTCTATTCCAATTCAACTTTTTATTTTTTGAATACTTCTCGTTTGTCATATTAGGCCACATTAACTTAATAAAATACTCAAATTTATTATTTTTTTAAGCTGTAACATTCATAGGCTTTGTAATCCCGCTCAATTTTAAGACGTATGTCATTATATTTGTATATATCTACTTAGACTTCATGTGTTCAAACATGTTTTAATGTATGAAATAGATTGAAAGCTATAGATAATGGACAAGAAAGATTATACATATTTGTCGGATTGATGTGAAGCAAATTTCAATTTAGTAATATTTATAAACTTGAGGGTCTATGTTGTTATTTATGAAAGTTCATGTGGAAATAGCATTTATCTTTGTTAAGTCTTTTTTTGGAGCACTTAACACATTGCTCTTACAATTAACTTCCACATCTACGGTCTACACTCTATAGTCTTCTCCAATCCTCACGTACGCTCTACTATCTTGGTATACACTCTATAGTCTTCTGCGATCCTCATGTACGCTCTACTATCTTTTAAGTCTATTTGAATTCATCTGCTCATCTCTTCCACTTCTAACCATTCTTTTCCTTATTTAGAAATTCTTTTTGAGGACTAAACTTGCCACCGGATAGAATACACATTTGGAAAAAATATTTCCCTATTCAAAATCTTATTGTAAATTTCTGTTGTATTATAGTTAATCAAATTTTTTTTGGTTATATTCACATAAAATTGTTCTTTCCCTATCTATCTTATGTATCTGTGAATAAGTTAAAGCCTTGTGAATTAATTTCCATGTCTTGTAAATTGGATTCAAATATAATAGATGGAGATAAAGAGGTATCCATATCTTGAGTTGTTACTAGTTACTTTTCACTTATACACATAATCGGACACATGTGTAGTACCAAAATATCATTATTGCCTGTGTTATTAATGTCACATATATAAACTGTGTCGACCCTACTCAATCTATTATGTTATCTTTGCAGACTCTCCATTATCTCCCAACTTTTGAGCTCAAATTATTTAGCAAATTATAGTGTACTCGTTAAAAGTCGCTTAAACAATCTTCTATTAACCAAAGTCGATGCCATTAGGTTTCTTGATTCCAGCTTATGTTACCAGGATGCCATAATTGCAAAATGGTGTGTTGAATTAGATCAATTTCAAGAGTGATGTTATTCACTTAGACTAGAGTGACTTTGTCAGTCCCACCCTAGTCGGTGGTTGACCAGAATTTGAAGTAGAATCTGGACGCTAAAGAATATAAAAAGAAGTTATTTTAGGTGAGGTGAAAGAACAAAAAAATAATAAGCAGAGAAAAGTAGATGTACTTCTACAATTATGCAAAATGAGATGCTGTGGGGCTAGCCTGTGTACCTCAACATTTTTCTGCTTGCTGCAAGTCCCGTCCATACAAAATTGGACATCTTCATACCTCTGTCATTCACGTTCTGAAAAGGTTGAAGTTAGTTGGGCGTTTGAGAAAAAGAAAGGTGGGAAGTTAAAAAAATCCAACCAGTTTTAGGAAGGATAGGGTGCAACGAATAATGGAGAGAAAACAGGGCTAAAAGATTATATTCTCTAAATAGCCTCATTAGCATGTACTATGCAATATACAAAAAGTACACGTAAAGCCTGTACTACAACATTTCTTCTTTTAGCACCTCTGTACATTCCAACTTGTATTTTTTCACTTACTATTGTCGGAAAAATATTATGATCAATACAAGATAGTAGATTATAAGATACTTTAGCATTCTTTAGATTTTTAACTAATCTTATCACCAAAAATTATACGATGCAGAAATTCAAATTATATGGAATTTTATATAGAGGTTAAAGAACGTAACCTTTGTAACTCTAAATAAACCATTTAAACAAAAAAATCAGTTTGAAGCAGGCATCCGAAGAGGTAACACTTATTGTCTAAGATGGATAGAAATCAAACTAACATGAGAGTCATTTTTCTGGACATGATAAATATTTAAGAAGCCTTAATGACCTTTTGGCCCTTAAAGTATGAGCCAATGTACCTACCAGCCCCAAAAGTATGGAGTCGTACCCTTTGACCCCCAGAGTATTAAATATCGTTCGCTTTAGCCATTTTCATGATTAAAACGACATATCAGACTAAATCAGAGGGTAAAACAGTCTTTATTGTAAAAAAGGGCTAAAAGGAACGATATTTGATACTATAGCGGCTAGAAAGAACCGTATGGAGGATATACTAGCTTTGATAGAGAAGTTTCATGAAGTGAAAAGAGCTGAGTGTCAAACCTTAAAATTAATTTTAATGATAGATATTTGATGCATTAGTGTCAAACGTCTCTATCATCTAGTGTCCAAAATATCTATTAACTGAATAGGTTTGTAGTTTTACCTTCCACCTGGAGAAAAAGATTAAACATAAGTGCTTCTGATAACAAAATATAGATGTCCGTATCTGCTCACAAACCAAAAATGCAAACATCAAATGTTTGCTTTATGCTCAGCTGCCAAACCCATCAGCCCTCTTACAACAGCCTATCTTATCCGTCTACTGCATTGCTCAATGAGCATCTGCAGAAGTAGGACAAATTTGCATAATTTGAGACACTCTAAGTTGCTTTAAGTAAGCATAAAACTTTAACAAAAAGTCATGACTTGCAAGAAATTAAAAATGTGAATTTCCAACATAACAAGCGACGGATACAAGGTTGAAAAGGTTGTACTTGATCTTTTCACGGGAATCTCCTCCTTTAAGTCCTACGTCAGATGGTTTTGTAATTGCAAACTGCTATTTTATTATTATATCTTCAGTTAACTAGCTGTGAAAAACTAGATATGAAATAACAAAGATATTTTTCTTTTGTCAGACAGCAAAGGACAAATTACTGCACACCAATTTCACTTAAAACAGAGGAAGAACAAACTAGCAGTGAACAAACCTATAAGATATGTTTGATTTGTCACAGTTTAGGAGGAGCTGCTATATTAGTGTATGTTGTTACCCGCAGGATTCAGGAGAAGCCTCATAGGCTGTCCAGATTGATCTTTAGTCCGTCATGTTCGATCATTGTATAGAGGTTTAGATATGCTTTGTACAAGCTATTTTGTACACTTCACAGTGTGATATATGTATTATGTTCGCTCATTTGTGATATATGTATTCTCATCTCTCACTTCACACAGAGAACTTGCGCTCATTGTCATTAGGCAGTGTTTATTGACACATGATGGTATTCAAATGATATAACCAAAAGACAACAATGGTATCCGCTGTCATCGTTTGGGAACCTACTTCTCTCGAAAGGAATCTCAGCTGAAGTGCTGAAGACAAAACTACAGGTTGCATGCACAAAACATGCACGTCACATTATGGTTAGTTAACCACAAGCCAGTACTGGTGGTATAAGAAGTACAGATTGAGGTGTTTGGGTAATGGGCACTCAACAGAAAAGGAACCTTACGTCTTATTAACATTCTCTTTATTTTTCTTGATCTCTGTACAATATCTTCTTGGTTTATATGCTAGAACAAAGCTTTCACCTGGGTCAATCGGCCTCCCGTTCTTGGGTAACTTTTATGTCATTGGTCCTCTACATTCAATCTACAACACAAAACTTGCAGCATCCATAAAGACTCCACATGCTCATTCCACAAATAGTCTTTGGAAAGAAGACATGAGCTGCTTAACTTGGCTCGATGCACAACTACCGAGAAGTGTAATATATGTTAGCTTTGGGAGTCAGGTGGCCATCACAATAAACCAAAAGACGGAGTTGTGGATCAACAACTGATTAGTAGGGATCAATTTTAGTAAAAGCCGATTTTCCATACCTTTTAACCCTTATAGTATTAGGTATCGTTCCTTTTAGCCTTTTTTACAATAAAGAGTGTTTTACCCTCTGATTTAGTCCGATATGTCGTTTTAATCACGAAAAGGGCTAAAGGGAACGATATTTAATATTCTAGGGGTCAAAGGGTACGACTTTATACTTTTGGGGCTTGTAGGTATATTGGCCCATACTTTAATGGCCAAAAGGTCATTAAGCCATTTAAGAAAGAAACCTGACCTTGAGAAATGCACGTAGAATAAAGAATGCTAGCATTAATGTGGTGAATCATTACATCGAATAACTTACATAAAAATTCGATTATGGAACCCACAATTCTTCAAAGAAATTGCCATATTTTAGTCTAGATGGAATAAAATATTTCATGGAAGTGTAGATTGCTGTATTATATATATAATTTATTAGTCCAAAAATTTTGTAGAAGGGAAGAACTATGCAGGTTGTTGTATTATATATATATTTATTAGTTCAAATTAATTAAATGCTAAAAACTCTTGCACTAGATGCAAAGATCTTTGAAAATTTAGTAATTCATCCAAAGAAGACTCAACAAATGATAGACTTGATATGATCATCCTCAGCATGTACTCCTTTACATTTTTCAATAACCTTAAAGTAACGAGGTTGCCACATGATTTGTTGATAGTTTATTGATATTCCCAATCTTCCATTAAGACCAATATTATCCTTAATATTTTTAACTTTCCCAACTTGATCATGCATATATTATTTTCAACACACTCAATTGCCATTAAAATTATTATCCACTTGGTGTTTTTATAATCTCCAATTGTATAAGACAATACTAAGTTGTCATGTAATGATTTCAAGAATACTCCATTTTTATCCATGTTCTACTTTCTTTTTCCAATTCAACTTTCTAATTTTTTAAACACTTCTAGTTTGTCATATCAAGCCACATTAACATGAAAAATATTCAAATTAGTCATTTATTTAAGATGTAATATTCGAGCTTTTGTAATGGAAGAATCACGTTCAATTTTAAGACGCACGTTATTATATTTTTATACCTATACTTTAGGCTTTATGTGTTCAAACATGTTTTAATGCATGAAACAGATCGAAAACCAACTGGGTTGGGCAAGAAAGATTCTCCATATTTTACGAATTGATTTGAAATAAATTACGAGTTATTATCTAGTAATTTTTACAAACTTAAAGGGACTGGGTTGTTATTTATAAAAGTTCATGTGTATTAAAATTTATGAAAAAATTATGACTATTTTAAAAAAATTTGAAATTCGAAATGATCGATTAGCTATTAATTCAATAAAATGCTAAGGTCGTTATTTAAAATTTTGTTACTAAATATAAAGATAATTATAAGGAATCAATATTTTTTTTGAAACACCCGCATGTGATGTTACCAAATAAATTAAAATTCGAGATATATTTTAAAAACATTGTTATTATAACTTGAAATGTTACAATCACAAATTATAAAAAATCAAAAACTAAATAAACTATTTGAGCTTTCAACTCGGATCCAATATTTTATTTAATATTTACATATATATAGAAAGAAAAAATAGAATGTGAAAGAAGAATAGTAACTAATAGTGTGTCTATGTGGCAACCTACCAATCTGACACATACTAAGGCCGCATCAAGTGATAGACAAGTGTACATCTTTTTTTGAATCTATAACTTGGCCTATATGTGTGTGTACATATATAGGGGTTATTCAAATAGAAATCAATTTAGAATAGTAAACAGAAACCAAATATTTTTTTAAAAAATTAATTCGAAATATAATACATATGCTATGCAAATCGATCGTTAAGAGATGTAGAAAAATACAATAAAATCATATTTTAAAACAAACTTAGGGTTTGACGGGAAAAATCAAATTAAAAAACGGAGGGGAAAAGCTGAAATTAGGTGTGAGTGGGTACAGAGTAGTTGGGTGGGGTGATTTAGGGAACCATTAGATTAGATTGGTTTAATTTTAATTTATATTTGATCATTCGCGTATATATATATAATGTACCTTAGCCCTCTTTTTCTTAATCTTTCATTTAGCCTATATGTGTGTGTATATATATATATCAATTTCCTATATATATATATAACTCTATCTCTCTCTATACATAAAATACATATCTTACAAATCTCTCAATCACTTTTTATTCACAAATAGTCACTTGATTACATTTCTCTCTATCCCTACTGCAATTAAAAAATGGCTCCTATCAGACATGTTCATGGATCAAGCAGCAGATCTCATAATAAAAGAAGTCAATACTTCAAGCATGGAGATCTAGTTCTGGTATCTTTTCATATACCATGTCTACTAATTTTCATCTTAGCTGTAGGAGCATGACCAAGTCTATTGTCTCAAAGCACAGATGTATCTTTACAAAATTGAGCCTTTATTGCTCTGCATGTTAAATTGTTGCATACTTTTACACCATCAGACTTTATATAATACAGTCCATTGCAAAAGTTTCACTTCCTGAACTGCGTTTGTGACATAATATTTGAAAATGCACTTATCAGGATTGAAGATGATATGACAATCATTATTTTTAGCAACCTTGTATATAGATAGTAAGTTATGATTAAAATTTGGAACATACAAGGTTCCCAACAACTTCAATCCATTTTTAAGTTGAAAATCACCAATAAGATGACCAAATTATCTCTGGTAGTTAGTTTAATAATGTGCTGGTGCCATATTAATATTTGTCAACAAATTTAAAGAGGTTGATATGTAATTTATGGCTCCAGAATTCACCATCCGCTCATTTGAAGAACACTTGACACTATAGCACAATATCATAGCGGAAACCATGTCTGATAATGGAGCATCCATTTCCTCCATCCATCTGTGATATGTAGATTACCAGGAAACATCTTCGAGACCTTCTCAAACTTTTTTAAAGTCAACATAACACTACTATCACTACTACTGCAATCATCAATACTATCAGATTCAACATCATTCTGTGCATTATAACTCTATGCAACATTGTCCATTCGTCCACCTTTATTTTGATTCCATTTCTCTGAAATTCTTGAGTCACTTCCTTTATGACTCATAGATTTATTCCTTATATGATAATTATGCCACTCTGGATAATAAATTCAGTATTGAGGGAATTGTTGCTCGTGACACATTCAGCCGTATAATGGAGATAATGTCAGAGTCAAAAGACTGTATACATCGCGCAACACATCCTGCATCTGATTGTGCTAATAATGGGATTGCCCATGAGGTTTGTAATATTATATTTTTGCACCGACATTTAAATATTTTGTTAAATATTTATTTCTTGATTGGCCATAAACAATGTTAAAACTCATATGTTTTAAATATCCTATCATCTTTAAGAATAAACTGAATTTTATGATTTAATAAAAGTGTTAATGTGGAAACTTAATTAATATCAATATTTCGGTATATGTCTATATTAATTTGATTAAATATATAGGGTTACTTCCTTTAATCACAAGTGCATGTAGTTGGATTAGTTTTTAATTTTATATAGTAGGTAAATTTGTAATTACCTACTTTGATGATAAATATTGTTGTATGCAGGTTACTAAACTTATAATAGAGAAGTTGGATAAAGAGCAGAATATGCACCGTAGAGTAAAAATTTTCTTTCTTGTGGATTCCATTTTGAAGCATTCACATAGGCAGAAAGGTAAAACCCATAGATTTCTTGATTTAATTATTTGTTAGGAATAGTCTACGTCATGAATCAGGATTTATCAAGGCGTCAGGATTTGACAGAGAAATCAGGATATGATCAATTATTAGGATATGATTATTCATTGAAAGCTTCATTATCTTCCATTGACAATCTATTCAATCATCCGTTGATGTCTACATATGAATATTCGTCAAAGCTATAGCATATCTCCGTTGATCAGGTTATTCGTTGAAAATGACTTGGATGACAAGTCAGAACTGCGAGATAAATTAAAAGGTGTTGATTTATAGAATTATAGTTGATATATATAGAAAGTGGTAGAATTACACTATAACATATCTTCATAAAGATAAATATAAACTGTGATTTGATTCATCTGTTCTTACTTTACGTTCATAATACATCGATTTGTTTAGTAATTATATTCAACCCCCCTTAAATAATTACTTTACTGGGCAACAAGTGGTATCAGAGCGGTAAAATTAACTGTTAATTTGAAAAGGTCAAGATGTCTGGAAGTAAGTAGGAAAGCATAAAAATTTCCATCCGGAAGAAAGCTGACTACTCTACATGGAGAGTAAAGATGTTGATGTTCCTAGAAGCTATTGATGATACATATGTTGATATCATCAAAACATGACCTCCATACCCTGTGGAAACTGTGGCTATGACCGCAAATATTCCTAAACACTATGCCAGAAAAGAAAGATCAAAGTGGTCAGATCACTAGCAGAAGGTACAAAACAGCCGTGGATTAATGGGATTCTTTATCGGCCTTAAAAATTCTTTCATGAACATATTTCACTTCTATGCCTATCATAAATAGTCATTCCGGTTTCCTACTTGTGACTTAAACAGTTACCTCGGCTCCATGCATTTATTTATCAGGCTGAGAAAGATGCAGGTAATTTGAAATTAGTAAATTTATATACAATTTGAAGATAATCCAGTACTCTCGATAGGACAGGAAGAAAGTGTTGGGATTAATCAGTTTATCAGTTCTTAGGATATTATAATGTACAATATAAATTTTTGCTGAGTATTCTGCATGGGCGTCATAGCTCAAGTCAAGCGTTGGAACGCAGGACCTGGAACTAGTCGGTACTGATCTAAACATATACTTGTTATATATAGGCTCGTGGAAATTTTAACATTATAGCTAATGTATGTTACATAGGTAGATCTGTTTAATTATGTAAAAGATGAAGGAGCTTGGATATATCATATGCAGATGTGTACTATGTAGCTGGGCCCGGTGAACATGCCTTGGCATACTTATATGCTTTAAGGAAGAGCTAGTACTATGCAGTTTCCCTATAAACATGTGTGGTTATTGCAATTCTAAAAGCTCTGTTAAAGTTAATCTCATCTGAGAGTTATGGAACTTATAACACTCTAACACAACTTGCAGCCAGATTAGATCTAAACTGGTTAAAACTGTGTTATTTTAAAATAAGGGTATGATAACTACTTTTGAGCTATTTGAAAGAATAATTTAGTAGATTAGTTAAATTATAATGTAAATATGCCATTCAGGATATTCCTAAGAAATAAATAGTCTGCATTACTTGTTGCACGATATATATACTTTTCTATTTTGGCTGTGAAATAACTTCATCATCCTACTAAACGCGTCAACTGGAACAACTACTGTATCAGAGAGGGCTCCCTTTATATAAATTGTTCCACGCTGAGCAGAGTCCTAGAAACATTTTGTGATAGGCTTAAGATGGAGCTCGTTTCAATTTCGTTGTCTTAGGTAGTGGAACCGGATGCCTTAAAGAGGCAATAGAGTCCTCCGGTCTGATTCTGACAAGGCATTCGTTTTCCTCTCTAGAACATCTTTGTTTACTATTTCGAGGCTATGTAAATCAGGAAAAAGATATACTTATTATCACGAATACCAAAAAAATAAATTCATATACCTTGCACTCGTCTGATTATCTTTGAGTGATTATTTTCGTCTTCTTTGATATGACTGAGTGATTTCTAGTAATTTCGTTTAGGTATTTGGTAAATTATTTATATACAAACATTGGAATCGAACCCCTGACCTCATAAAACAAGAAAGATTATATTGAAGGATACAACAATTACACCAACATAATTTTTTGCACAATTTTGTAAAATCATTAACTACATCTCTTTAGCATGAGCATTTAAACCCATTTAATAAATTATATATATATATCAGTTTAACATCGACTAACCCGATTAACAAATAAAATTATATTCACATCTATAATAATTGTAGTATATGAGAGTCATATTTATTAATATTTGTCTTTTTCTTAAAATAAAAACGTGTATATTATAGAAACAATATGAATATGTGAATGATTAAAATTTATTTATTCAAAAAATTATTTTTGAGGGTGCGAATATTGGAAAATTTACAATAATTGTTAACCAAGGAAAAAAATTCGTGGTACAGACAAGATACGCTTGGACCAGAAAAACCCGTGCTCAAAATAACATACATTTTTCGAGCATGGTTGATAAAAAAAAAATCAAATGGATTCAAGTAGAGTTATCAGTAACATATCAATAAGCTAGACTCATACTATGAGTTGTTTCATTCCATAAAGAAACCCGAACGCTCAAGAAATCGGTTGGACAAGCGAATTCACATCTCTTACAACCAACACAATATTATGTTTTGGAGCAGAAACAATTTATTTAGTTTTAGATCCGGTCTCAGGGTATCATTTGTAATACGTCGGTGGGGCAGGTTCGGACACATTGAGTGCACCCGATACATGTATCATAAGTCTTTACTAAATGTGACATTTGATATATTTATTTTTGGATGTAATAAAGTTTCGATATAGTAAACTTATAAATGAAGGGTATATTTAGATACTAGATGAATCAATGAGTTATGAGAACTTCAATTAACTCGTGTATAAAATGAATAAATTCTGATGGAAGATAGCTATTCTTCTCTATAAAAGGATGAATATAAGTTCACAACTTAACACCGACTAACCATATTAACAAATAAAATTATATTCACATCAATAATCATTGAAGTAGATGGGAGCCATATTTATTAATATTTGTTTTTTTTCTTAAAATAAAAATATGTATATTAGATAAACAACAAGAATATGTATAATGATTGAAATTCATTTATACAAAAAATTATTTATGTGAACCACGTTTTTTGAGCCGCTAATTTACATCCTAATAACAAAAAAATTATACAAATTATGAAAATTTTAACACAAATACAAAAATTTATGATCTTAAGATAAAAAAATCAGAATAGGTATGATATATTGGATTTAAATGTGAATTTCTCATAAAACATCAACCTGTGATTATTGTATCTTTCATCCTCTTCATAATCACAATGCTCTGAAAATAATTTAACATGATCAAAGACTATCATAGATAAATGAGAAATAGTCGGAGTGAGGACTAATTGAACAAATTTGAACTTGTTAAAGATGAAAGAAGGGTGATCAACACAAAGATAAATATACTTATACGACATGATCAATGAACGAGTTGATTTGAAATAAGTTATTGGAATAATATGAAGCAGGAATATGGATAAAAGTGATAATTGGTTTATTATCAATGTCGTGACCAAGATTTAAAGTAAGTAAACGTGTGTGGTTTAGACTGGAATTCAATTGCAAAAACAACAAAAACAATACCGATATTGTTGTCTCTAACTTGGAAAATATGATTAATGTCATTAATACAATATTTAGAAATTTAAAAAATTAGATTACAATAAAAAATATTTATTGTTTTAGAAATTCAAATGTGTTTGGAGTCGAGAGGAACTACTATCAACTACTAAAATTTAAACTAATCGATATGTGAAGATTATTGTAAAAAACGAACCAATTATCATAACATGAAATATAAATGCATGAAATCGAATGTAACCCGTGCTTTGTACGGGCAATCATGCTAGTTCAAAAGAAACTTCAAATGAGGAAAATTACTTCATAAAATTTATGAAAGCCTGCTGCATATTGGTTTGGTTAGTTAGATGGTGATATTAATTAATTAACTAATGCCCGATACTTACTTAATTACGTGCTTAATTGCTACATGCTTTTGTTGTCCAAAGGTAAAACATGACTTTTTCAAGATTTTTTTTTGTGGAAATGAGTTGAAATTTTATTTAACATCAAAATTACCCTATCAAGTGATGATCATATTTCATCTTTGATCATGGATGACATGCACCCATTAATCTTTCATCTTATTGAATTAAGTGATTGATTAATGAGTTTTTCATTTTACTGCATGCATTTTGAAGTGTTATAAGTTAGTAGGTCTTATACACTGGATTTCACGGTCTTCTATTTTATTGGATTGGTTAGATTTAAAACTAGTCATTATTTCTTTATATGTGTTTGTTTTGAAGTTTTTTTAAGAAAAATGTTATGAACATTTAATTGTAATGTTATTTTTAATGAAAAGTTTTTCATTATTTTCTAACTCTGAATTATCTTTATATGTGAATGTTCCCGCATAATTGATTATTTGGATGTTTTATCATTGATTACATATAATAAATGACTCATAATTACCTAATTTAGAGGGTTCCATGATTGTCTAATGATAAATTCATGGATTTTAACTCTGGTAAATATATGCAAGGATTTAACAATGTTATATAAGCATCTGTATCACAAATCAAGAATATGTTTGTTGACCATTGATACATTATGAAAGCATCAAATCTTGATATTTGAACTTGCTTATCACCGTATCTTTGTCAATGAATGCTTGTCAAAATGGTAACACTTTCTCCTAAACTCTAACACTTTCCCAATCCTAAATATCTTTGGTTTGTAGTGTTGATATGGAAGTCGAAAAAGTACCCGACAACCTTCTACCCCTTCAGCCGAAAATTAGAGTTGATAAACTTCAATCTGATTAAACCACCTCAAATGCTTCTCAATAAGCATCAGATGGAAAAACCGATGCAAAAAAAAAATCAATCCGAAGGGAGTATGTCAGAGGTGATTTGGTGAGGGAAATGGTGATCATCAAAGAAGTCCCAAGAATAAGGAGTGACAGTTTATTGAAGGTTTTTCGAGCCAAGCCACACTGCATCTTTTGAAAAAGATGCAGTTGTTAAAATGGATTTAACACATTCTTAGCTCCATCCTCCCAAAAGGATTAAGCTATTGGAATGAGTTCCCATCCATAAACAGAGTATAGGGGGATGAGGACACACTAAGCCTAAAAGTCTTACCCTTAAACTATTAATTGAAGCAGCAGTAGTAAAACACTTGGGTACACAAGGTGCACACACTACATAAAGCATGATCTTTGATCTTGCACAAGCGCCTTCTTAAACTCAGTTTGATGTTACCTCATCAAATGTGAAGTCGCAACCAAAACTCAATCATTTCAAACTAAAGGTCATCTATTTTTTCTCACATCTTAATTGTTGATTTTTCATTCTTAATTTTCATGAAGAAGCCAAAACTCTGATACTGACGATCATCATTTACAGAATGATTTGTTGAATCATTAATTATCTTTTGAAATTATAATGAGTATATCTGTGCACAAAAAATATTATCAATCTTCAGAAAATTAAATCTTGTAATTTTCTCACTAGAAATTTTCTTTCTTATCTCAATGGATATTTTTCATTAAACTGATAAATGTTAGTCCTTCAATAACTAAAGTTCAATGATAGCCATTGAAACTTCTAATTGTTTCATCAATGGCTATCCCATAGTCATCGATGTAGCTCTATTAGATCAAACAATTACATTAATACCTTTTAGGATTGAGGAAAGAGAGTGACTATCTCTGAGAGTGAAAAGTTGTCTTGTAGGCATACAAAAGGAAAGTGAATGAGAGAGGCAAGCCAATTTTTTTTGGACTTGCAAGTGAGACTGAGAGTACAACCTTAGTAGGTAATAGCGAGGGTGTGAGTTGTTTGAACCAGTGGGACCCCTGATGCAAGAATAGAGAGATCATGGGAGAAATGTTGTACATCACTGATGCCACCATAATGCTCAAACTTCATGAACTATATTAAACCCTTGATGCTAACAAAATAGGAGTCGAATTCCTATAACTAACGGGGAGAGTTATTGACTAAGAGGGAGTAGGAACAAGCTCATAATTTCATAACAGAGAAGAAACAAAATGAAGAGGCTTGCTAAGATGTTCAGAACAAAATCTCAACAGACTTGTTCCTCGAGGAATCCACCAAAGGGGTTACTTTAAACTTAAGGATGAAGGTAAAATGAGAGGAGTCTTCAGTTGAGGTATAAAATTGAACAATGCTGACAATAAAATCATGAAATCTAAGCAGTTTAAACTCAACACCATCATAAGAGATTGGTCAAAACTAAGACATGACTAAACAAGTGATATCAAGTGGGAAAATTTAAGTCTCAATCAGCTATATCGAGGAGCAAGAATCTCACAGTAGCATATCTTGCCTTTTTGTCTAAATTTTCTTGCTTATTTCTTCAAGAAGCTTAACAAGAGTAAATTATGCTGTCTTGAATATCTATATGTCTAAAATGTGTTTTGTTATTATTAAGGCTGTAAATTTATGGATGTTATTATATCAGTCATAGATTGGGGGAGATTATTAGGAATTAAACTTGAATCCTGATGATAAGCAAAACATATAACATAATTATTTTAAGTCAAATTATAGTCTCCAATGGCTAGCCGTTGAAAAGGTAGCTCATCAACTGATTGATGAGGTTTTTGTAATATTTTCTATTAGATTTTTATTATAGTTAGTGAGGTTATTGTTCATTTTAAATTCATGAGATGACATATAATTCTAATATAAATAAAGTGAGTCTTCATCTGCTAAGTGAAGTTCCAACATCAATGGCTAATGACATCAAGCCATCAACGGCTAAATTAACCAGTCTTCACCGCTAAAAAGATTCAAATACCTGGTGATAGTCACTTGACAATGGTCATATCTTGAGTATGACACAACACACAGGTTGATTAGAATTTCAGCAATGAAAATGGAAGTCAAGATAAACTTTGCATGTGATCTTAGATTCTAAAGAAGAAGAAATAATCTATTTTCACGCATTGGCAAATTGGAGGGATATTCAAAGCAATATATCTAGATTAATTCGAGCCTCATTATCAAGCATCATAGGAAAGAATGAATTAGCAATTTTACTGGACCTGGAAGACTGTGTTATGTATTTTCTAGTAAAGATTGTAACTTGGTAATATATAAATCAAGTAGTAGTAGCAGTATCTCTTAAGAAATAGTTTAGAAGTGTGTATTAGTCGGAAGAATTTTCTTGAGAGAAACACTGAAAACGCAGTTGTGAATTGCATTTGTAATTTACACAAATTATTTCTTTAATATATATATATATATCTCAGTTGGAAAGCTAAAAAATAAATTAACTGAAAATTTTAATTTGGGTGCTATTATAAAGCAAAAACTATATGTTTAAAATCATCAAAAGAATTGATTTGTGTTCAACCCTTCTACAAATCAACATTATTGATTGTAAGAGAATAACACGAGCCATGCATGGACTTTACTTACATTCATAAATATCCAAACAATAATCTTATTTATAAAAATTATTTTTTTTAGTAATTTAAGCCACACACGGACTTTACTTGCATACATACATATACACATATAAGGAGGTTATCAAATGAGAAATCAAATTAAAATTAGGGGCTCAAACCCCCTTTAAGATATATGTAAAAGATATAATATAAAATTATAGTATTTATGATTTGGTCTATCCGGTCTATTCGGCCCGGACTGAAATATTTTTTACAAGAATCAGATTGAACTGAATAGACCGAATTTTCTAGAAAATCGGGACCCGATCGAACAGAATTAGCACGGTTCGGTTTTTCGATTTCGGTACATTTGATCTCTCTAAAACACATCATATAATCTTTAGTTTTGTTTCTTATATTATGAACTATATAACTTAACTAACTTATAACAAAATATTAATGTATAAAGAATAATGTACCGTTAACATGACTAACAAAGAGACTTAACTACCCTAACATGTTGCACTCACTGTTGTTGTATTGTAAGTTACCGATGTTGCACCTGCAGCTGTTGCACTGCTCTATTACTCCCTCTCATATTGGCGGTGATCAGAAAAAATAGAGAGAGGTACTAGGCAAAACACCAAGTTTTTGTGCATATGGTAAGAATGTTGAGTTTCTAAGAGTTGCTTTATAAAAATGTCTGCAACTTGGGCATATGAGGGAATATGTTGTGTAATAATGTCACCAACAACTACTTTGTCAAGAACAAAATGACAATATATTTCCAAATCTTTCGTGCAGTCATATAAAACTGGTCTAGCAGCTATAGCCAATACCGCCTGATTTTCGTGTTTTTAATACAGTTGAAGACAAGTATTGAAGTCTCTTGTCAGGAAACAAAGAATGTAACCGAGTTATCTTGCAACAGCCATTGCACAATATTTGAAGTCAGTACTGGACCTAGCAACCACATACTATTTCTTTGTCTTCCAGGAAATAGGTGAAGATTCTAGCATGCTGTATTAGCCTGATGTTGACTTAAGATAAAAGGCATAAGATGCCCAATTAGTGTCATAATACATTGTTAACTGGGATGCAGATGTTATAGCT
Organism: Apium graveolens; assembly: GCF_009905375.1. Classification (NCBI taxonomy): domain Eukaryota; kingdom Viridiplantae; phylum Streptophyta; class Magnoliopsida; order Apiales; family Apiaceae; genus Apium; species Apium graveolens. The sequence continues at coordinate 293,021,049 of NC_133648.1, forward strand.
AGAAGAATAACTTGGCATGGGTTACTAGACAAAGAAATAAGTTTTTTTTGGTTGCCTACATATGCTCAGAGGTAGGAGATTGCATGTATTGTATCAAAATGTGGACATGATACACAATGTAAGGACCAATAACCGTGATATGTATGAGTTTACCCAATAATCGTTTATGTGGTTGTTGATCAGTCAAATGCATCTTTATCCGGGCTCAATTTGACTTTTTATTGTATTTAAAATTTTATTGGCTTTATTCCTACCATGTGATACTCTTTGAGGAGATCCATGACATACTTCTTTTGCGACAGGAAAAAACCACTAGCAGATCTGTAAACCTCCATGCCAAGAAAATAATTGATGTTATCAAGATCTTTTATATGAAAATTATGAGGCAACACGTGTTTGAATTTAGCATGCAGATGTTATAGCTAGAAGAATATCTTGGAATGGGTTACTAGACAAATAAATAAGTTATTTTTTGATTGCCTACATATGCTCAGAGGTAGGAGATTGCATGTATTGTATCAAAATGTGAACATGATACACAATGTAAGGACCAATAACCGTGATATGTATGAGTTTACCCAATAATCGTTAATGTGGTTGTTGATCAGTCAAATGCATACCTTTATCCGGGCTCAAATTGACTTTTTATTGTATTTAAAATTTTATTGGCTTTATTCCTACCATGTGATACTCTTTGAGGAGATCCATGACATACTTCTTTTGCGAGAGGAAAAAACCCCTAGAAGATCTGTAAACCTCCAAGCCAAGAAAATAATTGATGTTATCAATATCTTTCATATGAAAATTATGAGCCAACACGTGTTTGAATTTAGCAATATTTCGCTCAGAATCACCAAGTAATCAACAAATCATCAAATAATACAGAGTCGTACCCTTTGACCCCTAGAGTATTAAATATCGCTCCCTTTAGCCATTTTTGTGATTAAAACGAGATATCATAGTAAATCGGAGGGTAAAATAGTCTTTATTGTAAAAAAAGGGCTAAAAGGAACGATATTTGATACTATAGGGGCAAGAAGGAACCGTATGGAGGATATACTAGCTTTGATAGAGAAGATTCATGAAGTGAAAAGAGCTGAGTGTCAAACCTTAAAATTAATTTTAATGATAGATATTTGATGCATTAGTGTCAAACGTCTCTATCATCTAGTGTCCAAAATATCTATTAATTGAATAGGTTTGTAGTTTTACCTTCCACCTGGAAAAAAAGATTAAACATAAGTGCTTCCAATAATAAAATATAGATGTCCGTATCTGCTCACAAACCAAAACTGCAAACATCGAATGTTTGCTTTATGCTCAGGTGCCAAACCCATCAGCCCTCTTACAATAACCTATCTTATCGGTCTACTGCATTGCTCAATGAGCATCTGCCGAAGTAGGACAAATTTGCATAATTTGAGACACTCTGAGTTGCTTTAAGTAAGCATAAAACTTTAACAAAATGTCATGACCTGCAAGAAATTAAACATGTGTATTTCCAACATAACAAGCGACGGATACAAGGTTGAAAAGGTTGTACTTGATCTTTTCACGGGAATCTCCTCCTTTACGTCCTACGTCAGATGGTTTTCTAATTGCAAACTGCTATTTTATTATTATTTCTTCAGTTAACTAGCAGTGAAAAACTAGATATGAAATAACAAAGATACTTTGCTTTTGTCAGACAGCAAAGGACAAATTACTACACACCAATTTCACTTAAAACGGAGGAAGAACAAACTAGCAGTGACCAACCCTATAAATTATGTTTGATTTGTCACAGTTTAGGAGGAGCTGCTATATTAGTGTATGTTATTACCCGCATGATTGAGGAGAAGCCTCACAGGCTGTCCAGATTGATCTTATATACTAAGGGTACAGTCTTTAGTCCGTCATGTTCGATCATTGTATAGAGGTTTAGATATGCTTTGTACCAGCTATTTTGTACACTTCACAGTGTGATATATATATTATGTTCGCTCATTTGTGATATATGTATTCTCGTCTCTCACTTCATAGAGAGAACTTGCGATCATTATCATTAGGCAGTGTTTATTGATACATGATAGTATTCAAACGATATAACAAAAAGACAACAATGGTATATGTTGTCATCGTATGGGAACCTACTTCTCTCGAAAGGAATCTCAGCTGAAGTGTTGAAGACAAAACTACAGGTTGCATGCACAAAACATGCACGTCACATTATGGTTAATTAACCACAAGCCAGTACTGGTGGTATAAGAAGTACAGATTGAGGTGTTTGGGTAATGGGCACTCAACAGAAATAGAACCTTATGTCTTATTAACATTCTCTTTATTTTTCTTGATCTCTGTACAATATCTTCTTGGTTTATATGCTAGAACAAAGCCTTCACCTGGGCCAATCGGCCTCCCGTTCTTCGGTAACTTTTATGTTATTGGTCCTCTACATTCAATCTACAACACAAAACTTGCAGCATCAATAAAGTCTCCACATACTCATTCCACAAATAGTCTTTGGAAAGAAGACATGAGCTGCTTAACTTGGCTCGATGCACAACTACTGAGAAGTGTAATATATGTTAGCTTTGGGAGTCAGATGACCATCACAATAAACCAAAAGACGGAGTTGTGGATCAACAACTGATTAGTAGGGAACAATTTTAGTAAAAGCCGATTTTCCATACCTTTTAACCCTTATAGTATTAGGTATCGTTCCTTTTAGCCTTTTTTACAATAAAGACTGTTTTACCCTCTGATTTAGTCCGATATGTCATTTTAATCACGAAAAGGGCTAAAGGGAACGATATTTAATATTCTAGGGGTCAAAGGGTACGACTTTATACTTTTGGGGCTTGTAGGTATATTGGCCAATACTTTAAGGGCCAAAAGGTCATTAAGCCATTTAAGAAAGAAACCTGACCTTGAGAATGCACGTATAATAAAGAATGCTGGCATTAATGTGGTGAATCATTACATCGAACAACTTACATAAAAATTCGATTATGGAACCCACAATTCTTCAAAGAAATTGCCATATTTTAGTCTAGATGGAATAAAATATTTCATGGAAGTGCAGGTTGCTGTATTATATATATAATTTATTAGTCCAAAAACTCTTGCACTAGATGCAAAGAACTTTGAAAATTTAGTAATTCATCCAAAGAAGATGCAACAAATGATAGACTTGATATGATCATCCTCAGCATGTACTCCTTTACATTTTTCAATAACCTTAAAGTAACGAGGTTGCCACATGATTTGTTGATAGTTTATTGATATTCACATTCTTCGATTTAAACTAATATTATCCTTAATATTTTTAACTTTCCCAACTTGATCATGCATATATTATTTTCAACACACTCAATTTCGATTAAATTTATTATCCACTTGATGTTTTTATAATCTCCAATTGTAAAAGAAAATACTGAAGTTGTCATGTAATGATTTCAATAATGCTCCATTTTTGTCCATGTTCTACTTTCTTTTTCCAATTCAACTTTCTAATTTTTTTAAACACTTCTAGTTTGTCATATCAAGCCACATTAACTTGAAAAATATTCAAATTAGTCATTTATTTAAGATGTAATTTTCGAGCTTTTGTAAAGGAAGAATCACGTTCAATTTTAAGACGTATGTCATTATATTTATAAATCTGTACCTTAGGCTTTATCTCTTAAAATCACATTAAATTTTAAGATGCACGTCATTATATTTTTATACCTATACTTTAGGCTTTATGTGTTCAAACATGTTTTAATGCAAGAAACAGATCGAAAACCAACTGGGTTGGGCAAGAAAGATTCTCCATATTTTACGAATTGATTTGAAATAAATTACGAGTTATTATCTAGTAATTTTTACAAACTTAAAGGGACTGGGTTGTTATTTATAAAAGTTCATGTGTATTAAAATTTATGAAAAAATTATGACTATTTTAAAAAAAATTGAAATTCCAAATGATCGATTTTCTATTAATTCAATAAAATGCTAAGGTCGTTATTTAAAATTTTATTACTACATATAAAGATAATAATAAGGAATCAATATTTTTTTTGAAACACCCACATGTGATGTTACCAAATAAATTAAAATTCGAGATATATTTTAAAAACATTGTTATTGAAACTTGAAATGTTACAATCACAAATTATAAAAAATCAAAAACTAAATAAACTATTTGAGCTTTCAACTCGGATCCAATATTTTATTTAATATTTACATATTTATAGAAAGAAAAAATAGAATGTGAAAGAAGAATAGTAACTAATAGTGTGTCTATGTGGCAACCTACCAATCTGACACATACTAAGGCCGCTAAGGCCGCATCAAGTGATGACAAATGTACATCTTTTTTTGAATCTATAACTTGGCGTATATGTGTGTGTATATATAGGGGTTACTCAAATAGAAATCAATTTAGAATAGTAACCAGAAACCACATATTTTTTTTAAAAATTAATTCGAAATATAACACATATGGTATGCAAATCGATCGTTCAGAGATGTAGAAAAATACAATGAAATCGGATTTTAAAACAAACTTACGGTTTGACGGGAAAAATCAAATTTAAAAAATGGAGGGGAAAAGCTGAAATTAGGTGTGAGGGGGTGCAGAGTAGTTGGGTGTGGTGATTTAGGGGACCATTAGATTAGATTGGTTTAATTTTAATTTATATTTGATCATTCTCGTATATATATATAATGTACCTTAGCCCTCTTTTTCTTAATCTTTCATTCCGTGTATATGTGTGTGTCTATATATATATCAATTTCCTATATATATATAACTCTATCTCTCTATATGTGAATACAATCTGCGATTAATACATATAAATCAAATAAGTGTGTGCGTGAGTAAACGAAATCAAACAGAGAAAGAAAGAATATAACCGAACGGAAATCCTCGAGTCCAGTTGAAACTGTCTCTTTAAAGCTATTTCGCCTCTCATCGTATGTGCGAGTCGATAGCCTCCCAGGATAAAACGAGATACCAGTATAATTGATAGATCGAATATACTCTCAGCGAACTAGAACTAAGCCCGAGAACTCTCACCGGAGTATTGGAAAATTTAAGACTAAAGAGACCGAGAATGAAAGAGATGACTCTTATTCCCTTGACTTAATAAAACTGATGCCCTAAGACTCTATTTATCAAGAGAAGCTTGAAAGGACTTGTTTTTCTTTTCGATGTGGTACATGGTATTTATAAGAAAACTAAGGAATAGGTTTGTGCTACTCTCGATGTGGTACAAAACCACTTTTCATATTAAAAGGTAAAACTTTGGAACATCAGTTCTCATTCACCTTTTACTCATTTTGAGCGTGTAAATATGCGTCGGAATCCCCTCGAGGAGGATAATACGTTCCAATAAATACACACAACTAACACATAATGTGTCTCACTTATATAGAGTCTCAAAATAATTCACAACTTAGTCTAAAATACTAAGTTTGTCCAACAATCCCCCACAAATGAGATTGATGGTCCAGTAGCACGCACCACATAGACAGACAGACGCGGAGCTTGACTTGGTGATAGTTCGGCGGTCAGATATAGCATACGATAGGTAGAGAATGCTCCTTGAACCTTCGCTCGAATAAGTATATCGACTTTACTGGTAGATAGTATGACGTGATGTCCTTGAACTGTTCGACCGTTTGTGTAAACGATGACATACTCATCACTATATCTTTCCTGACTCATTCAGTTCTCATGATTATATCCATTTTTTCCATGGAACATCGTCCTGGTTTTGCAGGAGTTTTTAAAGAATTGTGCCTCGCAATTCTCCTTTGAAGCGGCCCGACTTCTCTCCCACATAGGTGATATTTATCTTATAGAGTAACCCGCGTTTACTCAACTGAATTCCATGCGTTCACTCCTGAACTCCATTATTCATCAAAGATCATTAAAAGCTCAAAGCTTAACCTTGTGCCTTACGGGTCTCACTATTTCCTCATCATAGGAACAGGCCAGGGGTTACCCCCACAGTGATTTGGTCATCATGATTTAGTTGTCCCATTGAACCAAGTTCTTGGGATCTCCAATCAGCAATGGTTGGGTGTCCACCATGATACCGTTAAGCAATAGGCTTAAGGCCCATCCCTCTCGATGATTTCTAAACCACTTCTTTTGATAACCCTTCGGTTAGTGGATCCGCGATATTATCTTTTGATGGTATATAGTCAATAGTGATAATTCCGGTTGAGATCAATTGTCTAATGGAACTGTGTCGTCGTCGTATATGACGAGACTTTCCATTATACATCGTGCTCTGCGCTCTGCCAATAGCGGATTGACTATCACAATGAATCCCTATTGCAGTTACAGGCTTTGGCCATCTTGGAATATCCTCCAGAAACTGACGTAGATATTCAGCCTCTTCGGTGCATTTATCTAGTGCCACAAACTCAGCTTCCATTTCCATGATATTGCCGCTCCAGCTAATGTAAACACATAGCCGCTCGTAGACTTAAGTGCTTTCTTGCTAGATATCCAATTTGCGTCAGTATATCCTTCTAATACTGCTGGGTATCTGCCATAATGCAGTCCATAGTCTCGAGTTTCCCTCAAGTACCTTAGTACCCTTATGATCGCTTTCCAGTGATCAGCTCCCGGATTACTCGTAAACCTACTCAACTTGCTAATTGAGTATGCAATGTCTGGTCTTGTACGGCTCATGAGGTACATCAGACTACCAATTATCCTCGAGTATTTCAATTGGGAAACAGCTACACCTTTGTTCTTGGATAGGTGCAAAGTCATATCCTGAGGTGTCCTAGCTTTCTCAAAGTCATCCTTAAGAAACTTTTCAAGGATCTTGTCAATATAATGTGGTTGACTTAATGCGAGACCCTCTGATGTTCTAGAAATTTGAATTCCCAGAATGACATTTGTTAGTCCCATGTCTTTCATTCCGAATCTTGATTTCAACATGTCCTTGGTAGATTTGATCACTTTATCATTGCTTCCGGCAATAAGTAGATCATCTACATATAGTGTCATCATGACATAGCCACTCTCGTTATCCTTGTAATAGGCATAGCTATCACATTCATTGATTTTTAAGCCATTAGCCAGCACGACCTCGTCAAATTTTCATACCATTTGATAGGCGCTTGCTTCAAACCATACAATGATTTCACCAATCTATAAACTTTCCTTTCTTGTCCTGGGACAACAAACCCTTCGGGTTGTTCCATATAGATTTCCTCATCTATGTCCCCATTTAGGAAGGCTGTTTTCACATCCATTTGATGTACAGTTAAATTACGCATTGCAGTAATAGCAAACATCATCCTTATGGACGTTATTCTCATTACAGGAGAATATGTATCAAAATAATCAAGGCCTTTTTGTTGCTTGTATCCTTTAATCACAAGTCTGGCCTTATACTTATCAATAGTGCCATCAGTTTTCAACTTCTTCTTGAAAACCCACTTGCTACCTAATGGTTTGCAACAGTTGGCAAGTCCACTAGTTCCCAAGTATGATTCTGCATAATTGAATCAACTTCATTCTTGATGGCCTCTTTCCACATAGGTCCATTAGGTGAGGTAACCGCCTCCTTATAGGTTTTTGGGTCACCTTCTTCAAGCAAATAGGTCATAAAATCAGACCCATAGGATTTCTCCGTTCGTTGTCTTTTGCTCCTTCTCACTACCACACATTTTCGTCTTCACTTTCGTCACTCTCATTATCATCATCTACAGACTCATGAGATCGTTTAGACGTCGTAGGTTGTTGGTGTCCTGGATTACAGGAAACATCGTCTCAAAGAATGAGGCAATCCTTGATTCCATAATGGTATTCTTTTGAATATCATGAATCTTGGATTCATGAACAAGAAACCGATATACAGTACTATGTGGAGGATATCCGATGAAAATATAATCCACAGTCTTAGGACCTATCTTCACCTTCTTCGGTGTGGGGATCAGTACCTTTACAAGGCACCCCCACACTTTCAGGTGTTGGTAACTTGGTTTCTTTTTCTTCCACATTTCATAAGGACTTACATCCTTATTCTTGCGCATCGTAATATTTAAAATATTATTTGTGCTTAAGATGGCTTCTCCCCACATCGATTGTGGAAGCCCAGAGCTTAACAACATCGCATTCATTATTTCTTTCAGAGTGCGATTCTTCCTTTCAGCCACACCATTTGACTGAGAAGAGTATGGTGCAGTGACCTCATGGATTATACCATGTTATGAACATAATTCTCCAAATGGTTCAACATATTCACCTCCACGATCACTTCGTATCGTTTTGATTTTCTCAGTCTGTTGTGTCTCAACTTCTTCCTTATAGATTTTAAATTTATCTATAGCTTCGTCTTTGCTTTTCAACAAATATACATAGAAGTATTTTGTACAATCATCAATGAATGTAATAAAATACTTGTTTCCTCCTCTTGTTGGAGCAAATTTTAAATCACACATGTCGCTATGTATTAGGTCTAGCACTTTGGTGTTCCTTTCCACACGTTTAAATGATGATCTCGTTAATTTTGCCTCAACACAAGTCTCACACTTATGTTTTGAATCGATAGTAAGTTTAGGTATGTACTATTTTGCACTTAAACATCGTAAAGTGTCATAATTTACATGTCCTAATCTAGCATGCCATAAATTAGAAGACTCAAGCAAGTAAGCAGAAGAATTCTTCATTTCATTATCGTCCTTAACGGACATTACATTGAGCTTAAAAAGCCCATCGGTTAAATAACCCTTGCCTACAAACATACCACTCTTTGACAAAATTACTTTATCTGACTCTATTACAATGTGAAAGCCATGCTTACTCAATAGAGAACCAGACACAAGGTTCTTGCGAATATCAGGCACATAAAGTACATTCTTCAAAGTCAGATTCTTCCCAGAGGTCATCTTCAGGATCACCGTGCCTTCACCCTCAATGGTAGAAGTTGCTGAATTCCCCATGTAGAGCTTCTCTCCAGTATTAGAAGCTTTAAGGCTAGAGAAAATCGCCTTGTCTGAGCAAACATGCCTAGTAGCACCAGTATCAATCCACCATTCACGTGGATTAGAACCGACTAGGTTCACTTCACAGACCATAGCACAGGGGTCTATATCACCCATATCCTTGGAGATATTCTCTACCATGGTTGCTTCTTTCTTCTTGTTGGGCTTCTTGGGCTTCTTGCAGTCAGAAGACCTATGACCAACTTTATCACAGTTGTAGCACTTCCCCTGAAATTTCGACTTCGAAATCCCTCCTTTGGGTGCCAGCTTTGCCCCTTTACTCGAATTAATCTTCTTGGGCTTGGAGCTTTGAGCGTGCTCCACCATGTTTGCCTTCTCAGTGGCAACATTAACTTTCTTCTCGGACCCTCTGTTGTCTTCTTTAATACGAAGTCTAACAATAAGATCCTCCATAGACATCTCCTTTCGCTTGTGCTTAAGGTAGTTCTTAAAATCTTTCCATCCAGGTGGAAGCATTTCAATAACAGCAGCAACTTGGAAAGACTCACTTATGACCATTCCCTCAGCATGAATGTCATGAATGATCACCTGCAGTTCCTGCACCTGACTGACCACAGTTGTAGATTCTGCCATCTTATAATCAAGAAAGCGGCCAATAATTTACTTCTTTGCCCCAGGCTCCTCGGTTTTATACTTATGGTCAAGTGACTCCCATAAGACCTTCGCTGTTGGCTTCGCGCTGTATACGTTATACAATGAGTCAGACAAATAATTTAACACATAGTTCCGACAGATGTAGTCGGAGTGCTTCCAAGCATCAGCAGCATACACAGTCTGCATGTTACTCTCAGCAGTGAGCAACGGTGGTTCTTCCTTAAGGAAGCGATCCATATGCAACGTGGTCAGATAAAAGTGCATCTTTTGTTGCCAACATTTGAAATTCATTCCGTTGAACTTCTCAGGTTTTTCAGCATGTGCAGCAGGCACAGTTGGCATAACAGGTGCAGCAGGCACCACATGTGGAACAGATGGTACGTGCGTTTGTACTACAGGTGTATGCACACCAGTAGGCACCGCAGGTATGATCGGAGGAGTGAATCCTGCCGATATCTGTCCAAGAGGAACACTAAACTGTCCAATGACAGTGTGTCCCACAGGCACATGTCCCGAAGGCACATGTCCAACAGGTGTTTGACCCCCATCAGATCGTACGATCCGTGCGTTAGGGTTAATCGGCTGCTGGTGAACCCCATCAGATCCAGTGATTTGTGCGTTGGGATCAGCCGTCATGTTCATCGAATTGTTCACAGTTTGATTCTCCATCGTTCTGTTACTCAAAAAAACAAGAAGATACAGATGTATCAGTCACAGATGTATATAAAAAATAAATAGCTTTAGGATTGTGAATACAATCTGCGATTAATACATATAAATAAAATAAGTGTGTGCGTGAGTAAACGAAATCAAACATAGAACAGAAGCATATAACCGAATGGAAATCCTCGAGTCCAGTTGAAACTGTCTCTTTAAAGCTATTTCACCTCTCACCGTATGTGCAAGTCGATAGCCTCCTAGGATAAAATGAGATACCAGTATAATCTATAGATCGAATATACTCTCAGCGAACTTGAACTAAGCCCGAGAACTATCACCGGAGTATTGGAAAATTTAAGACTAAAGGGACCGAGAATGAAAGAGATGACTCTTATTCCCTTGACTTAATAAAACTGATGCCCTAAGACTCTATATATCAAGAGAGGCTTGAAAGGACTTGTTTTTCTTTTCGATGTGGTACATGGTATTTATAAGAAAAACTAAGGAATAGGTTTGTGCTACTCTCGATGTGGTACAAAACCACTTTTCATATTAAAAGGTAAAACTTTGGAACATCAGTTCTCATTCACTTTTTACTCATTTTGAGCGTGTAAATATGCGTCGGAATCCCCTCGAAGAGGAGAATACATTCCAATAAATACACACCACTAACACATAATGTGTCTCACTCATATAGAGTCTCAAAATGATTCACAACTTAGTCTAAAATACTAAGTTTGTCCAACACTATATACATAAAATACACATCTTACAAATCTCTCAATCATTTTTTATTCACAAATAGTCACTTGATTATATTTCTCTCTATCCCTACTGCAATTAAAAAATGGCTCCTATCAGACATGTTCATGGATCAAGCAACAGATCTCATAATAAAAGAAGTCAATACTTCAAGCATGAAGATCTAGTTGTGGTGAAGACTGCTGACTACCCCGCATGGCCAGCTGTGGTTTGTTCTTTTCATATACCATGTCTACTAATTTTCATATACATAAAAACAACACTAAAGGAATAGTCTAATAAAGATATGTACTAAATGTAAGGGCCTTTTAGTTTTATAAATGTAGTACTTGGTGTTTATCCTTTATTCCCCCAATTACTTTTTTTATAAAAAGGAGCTTTTTGACATATTGGTGCATATAAAAGATGCTTTCACACAATGAAAATAATATCTTTGTGTTAAAAACATTTTCTTAAAAGATTTAAAAGGTAAATATTATAAAATATTAATGATATAAGAATATAATTCTACATTATTAATATAACATCTAAGCAGTGATTCTATTATTAATTTCCTAAAATTTAAAAATTCACAGGGGAATATATGTCTAAAATATCAAGACGATTTCAAGTAATACACTGTTGTAAAATTTAAATAGATAAAATAGAATTATATTTTTTTCGGTATAAAATGGGTTTCTATATTATATTATTAAATATGTTTACAAAGTATTACCTACAATGTTTATTTATTTTTATTTTTTTCATAATAATAGTATAGTAAAACACGTGTTTAATATATATCGTATTTTAATTCCACATAAATGAGCAATACATATAATAATCTCATATATATTAGTTCTATTTTATGGTTTAAGGTATTTATAATTTACTTAATAGAAAAAATATTATGCTCACTATAAATAATTAAATATAAGTAAATTCATACAAGGCTTTGATGTTAATATGTTTTTAAGTGGAACCTATCACATATTCTTATGTATAATTGTCTTGAACTTTCCAGATAGCCAGGGCTGAAGATTTTGGAAAAACTACAGATAAATGGAACAGTAAGCTTCTTCTCAATTCCTTATATTAGTAAACCAATGTCAATGGTATGAAAATCAAATTTGTGAAGTGCATCTTACTAAATATGTAGAGATTTATGGATCCATTGAGGATTAGGGAAAACTGACATGAGTTAATAGTTCATGATACAATCATTGACGATACCCTAGGCATTGTTAGATCATCTTAGATAGCTGTTCCATTTCTAGACTAGCCCACTAAATGAAATAATTTACACATTGCACAAGTCTCAAGACTACAAAAAAACTTGATTATTAAGTCATGCTATAAAAAATAATAGGCCAAAATAGAACTTTTCTATATCTTGAAGTAGTCTAAGAGTGTATGATGTCTTTTATAGGACTATTGAGTATTTTTGTATTATAAAAATTTTATTTAGTAGTTATAATTCATAAAAGAGGTGGTGAGGTATCACATTTGTGCATTATTTATGTGCATGCAATATTGCCCACCCATTGCACATTAAAAGTGTATATTGAAGGTTGACAAAAAGAGAATCCCCACTTTATTTTTGACTTCATTCTTCCCCTCTATGTTTAGGTTCTTAAAACATGCTAACACATTTTTTTTCTCAATAATATAAAAATTTTGTGTGAAGTTTATATTGATAAATAATATATGTTAAAGAAAATCTGCTATGTTTTTGTATGAATGGGGTTAAATATTACCTCTACTATTTGGAAGCAACGATACAGTAATTAAATTTATTGGCTTAAGTTCCTCATTATGGTAAAATCTTTTTCCGAATTACTTATATAAGCTTAAAATGGCATGGCTTGTTTCAACTTGCAGTAGATAATAATTGGGCATTATCGTTTTTATAATCTTGATTAATCTTGATTAAGTGATAATATACCAATATTTTTTTATTTACAAGGTTGAATAAATATAATTGAAAATAAATGTAAAATTATTGTCTTTCATATCTAGGTACATATGTTAATGTCACAAGAATATAAATGCTAATCAAACAAAATTCATGAATTGTCTATGTAAATATGAATTTCAAATGTAAACTACTCATTTTTTTATGAATTGTACATTTGGTGAATAGGAATGCTTGAATGCAATGATGCTATAGTTTTTGGTCATAAATGTAATAATTCAACATGAAGTATGGTTTCTTATTTTATTTTTTGGAAGTAAATTTACTAATTTACGTTTCTTCAATTATTTTGTTTTTAAGAGAGCTTTCGTTGAACGTAATAACATCCATTTATTTACCGGTGATGTCAAGATTAGACCTCGAGGAAAATCGAATGTAGCTAAATATTTCGCTACAGCTGTTAAAGAAATTAGGGAGTTATTCGAAAAAAGGCGGAAATCATCACTAGAAGCTAACCAAATGAGTAAAAGGTATGAGCCCATTTTTTTTGCTAATCCTAATAGTAAGCATATTATAATTTCCCTGATATACTTTCTTTTGTTGCTCTCCTTGCATAGGCTCGAAACAGAAAACAAAGCTGTTCCACGGAGCAAAACAAGTGCATTGTCAGAATCAAACAACGAGGACTCTATTCCATCTATAAGACATCTAGTTGCACTTGCTAAGGAGAAGAAATTGATAAGAGTTCCTTCTCAAAGCATACCTCAAAATGTGTCTAGAACTCCTAAAATTGGTTCCCCTGTTCAACCAAGGGATAATGTGTCTACTGGGGGCTCTATTAGTACTGAGGGAATTGTTGCTCGTGACGCATTGAGAGGTATAATGGAGATATGTCAGAGTCAAAAGACTGTATACATTGGGCAACGCGTCTTGCATCTGATTGTGCTAAAAATGGAATTGCCCATGAGGTTGGTAATATTGTGTTTTTGCACCAGCATTTAAATATTTTGTTAAATATTTTTTTCTTTATTGACCATAAACAATGTTAAAGCTCATATATTTTTTTCTTTAAGAATAAACTGAATTTTGTGATTTACTAAAAGTGTTAATGTGGAAACATAATTAATGTCAATCTTTGAGTAGATGTCTATATATTAATTTGATTAAATATATAGGGTTACTTTCTTTAATCACAAGTGGATGTAGATGGATTAGTTTTTAATTTTATATAGTAGGTAAATTTGTAATTTCGTGCTTTGATGATAAATATTGTTGTGTGCAGATTATTCAACTTATAATAGAGAAGTTGGAAACAGAGCAGAATATGCATGGAAGAGTAAAATTTTTTCTTTCTTGTGGATTCCATTATGAAGCATTCACATAGGCAGAAAGGTAAAAACCCCAGATTTGTGGATTTAATTATTATATTTACTCCACTTTCAAACTTTTATTTACTTCACTTCTTTGCATTAGTGGTTGTTATGATTGTATCTTCTGTATATTAGCATCTATCCAGATTCAATGTAATTGTAAGATATTGCCTGGCGTGGTTTATGAAGAGCATGATCAGTACAAATGACTCACTTTTTTCTTAAAATTTTGTAGACATTGCCGGAGCTTGTTTGGTTACAGTCGTGCAAGATCAGTTGCCTCGGTGTTAGGAGCTGCTGCTCCATCAGGGGCTCACCCCGGAGAGAATCATAAGCAGTGTGCTAAGGTATCATTTACTGATATGATCAGTTGAATGATTTTTTAACATTGCACTTTTCCATAACCTTCTTTTAAGTACAATCTATAACTACAGATTCTGCGATTATGGATTAAAAGGAAGATTATACCAAAATCACATCTTCAGAAGAAGATTATAACTACAGATGAATTTAATCAGAAATTCATCTCAAGAAGACATATATGTAATTCAATCAAGATCGACTGATGGCATTATCGAAGAATATGGCAGGTCAGAAATTACATTCATTACACATTTGTTTCTTATCTAATGTTTTTCCAAGGTCAATTACAAGAAACTTTTAACATATATCTCCTTCCTAATTGGCATAATTTTTATTGGCAGTTATTTAACTACTAACTTGTTCTCATAGCTTAAAAGTGTAATTAGATACATTCACCACAAAAAATAACACAATTTTTAATTAATTATGGACTATTTTACCCATTACAGTTCCTTTCCATACGAAGTGTAGTAACTCTTCTTTCATTCATAAGATGCCTTTTTTGTTTTTTAGATCTGGATAACCTCAATATTTTTTATTTTGGGCTTAAATTTTTAACAATCTTAAAATATTTAATTTAATCCTTTGATTATCTTCAAATTAAAATTTCATAAGAATTTTTCTTATGAGCCATATAATTTCCAAGTATGCCAATCAGCCCTGTTAGGAAAGTTGAATTTTGTGAAAAGATATACATGTGCTTGGTTTTTGTCAACCGTTGTTGGGTTTTAAGATCAACCTCAAATTTCACTGAGTCTTACATTCTTAGTTACTCATTCTTAGTTTTTCACACAGCAATGTTGCTGTCCTTGGCCATTTGCTTTCACAGCAATGTCTGCTGAAGATACCTTGTCCATCAGTTGTCTGCTCACATGTAAGCTTCTTTGTAAGCAACTCTAGAGTGTTCAAATCTAGTGTGCACCATCAAGAAGAAATTTTCTTTGTTGAAAAGATGAGGTTATGAGAAGATATTAAAAATAAAACTGAAATTGTATAATATTTTTTTTCAAAGCCATGTAAGAATGAAACTAAGTATATATGCAGTTTTGGCCAGTTTGCATTTGCCAATTGACCTAAAAAGCAAAATATTTGTGCCGAGTTTTACAGGGGTCTGGCAAACCATGTTTTTAGAGGAATGATTTAGGAAATGCATACATGTAAAAGAAGTTAAATGACGTCACGATGAATAGAATTTCCGGAGGGGATGCTTACTACACTTGTATTTGCTTATAAAATCGTAGCACATTTTTCGGGAAAAAAAAGAAAGACTTTTAACACTTTCGTGCCCAGATAATGCATAATTATTTGTACTTTTAGAAAAACAAACTAACCATGATTTAAAACTCATAACACAGGCATGATATTAAGATTGATAACTACACATATACAATTAGATATTGATATAATCTTGTATTTGAAAATATTGAACTCATGATATTCGAGGAGAAAATACTGAAGTTGTTATATAATGATTTAAAGAAGACTCCATTTTCGTCCATGTTTTGCTTTGTATTCCAATTCAACATTTTATTTTTTGAATACTTCTCGTTTGTCATATTAGGCCACATTAACTTAATGAAATACTCAAATTTATCATTTTTTTAAGTTGTAACATTCATAGTCTTTGTAATCCCGCTCAATTTTAAGACGTATGTCATTATATTTGTATATATCTACTTAGACTTCATGTGTTGAAACATGTTTTAATGTATGAAATAGATTGAAAACTATAGAGAATGGACAAGAAAGATTATACATATTTGTCGGATTGATGTGAAGCAAATTTCATGTTACTATTTAGTAATATTTATAAACTTGAGGGTCTATGTTGTTATTTATGAAAGTTCATATGGAAATAACATTTATCTTTGTTAAGTCTTTTTTTGGAGCACTTAACACATGGCTCTTACAATTAATCTCCACATCTACGGTCTACACTCTATAGTCTTCTCCAATCCTCACGTACGCTCTACTATCTTTTAAGTCTATTTGAATTCATCTGCTCATCTCTTCCACTTCTAACCATTCTTCTCCTATTTTAGAAATTCTTTTTGAGAACTAAACTTGCCACCGGATAGAATACACATTTGGAAAAAAATATTTGCCTATTCAAAATCTTATTGTAAATTTCTGTTGTAGTATAGTTAATCAAGATTTTTTTGGTTATATTCACATAAAATTGTTCTTTCCCTATCTATCTTATGTATCTTTGAATAAGTTATAGCCTTGTGAATTAATTTCCATGTCTTGTAAATTGGCTTCAAATATAATAGATGGAGATAAAGAGGTATCCATATCTTGAGTTGTTACTAGTTACTTTTCACTTATACACATAATCGGACACATGTGTAGTACCAAAATATCATTATTGCCTGTGTTATTAATGTCACATATATAAACTGTGTCGACCCTACTCAATCTATTATGTTATCTTTGCAGACTCTCCATTATCTCCCAACTTTTGTGCTCAAATTATTTAGCAAATTATAGTGTACTCGTTAAAAGTCGCTTAAACAATCTTCTATTAACCAAAGTCGATGCCATTAGGTTTCTTGATTCCAGCTTATGTTACGAGGATGCCATAATTGCAAAATGGTGTGTTGAATTAGATCAATTTCAAGAGTGATGTTATTCATTTAGACTAGAGTGACTTTGTCAGTCCCACCCTAGTCGGCGGTTGACCAGAATTTGAAGTAGAATCTGGACGCTAAAGAATATAAAAAGTAGATGTACTTCTACAATTATACAAAATGAGATGCTGTGGGGCTAGCCTGTGTGCCTCAACATCTTTCTGCTTGCTGCAAGTCCCCTCCATGCAAGGCACACACGAAGAATAGAAACTGCAAGGTCCCAAATGAATCAACAAAATTGGACATCTTCATACCTCTGTCATTCACGTTTGAGAAAAAGAAAGGTGGGAAGTTAAAAAAATTCGACGAGTTTTAGGAAGGATAGGGTGCAACGAATAATGGAGAGACAAGAGGGCTAAAAGATTATATTCTCTAAATAGCCTCATTAGCATGTACTATGCAATATACAAAAAGTACACGTAAAGCCTGTACTACAACATTTCTTCTTTTAGCACCTCTGTACATCCCAACTTGTATTTTTTCACTTACTATTGTCGGAAAAATATTATGATCAATACAAGATAGTAGATTATAACATACTTTAGTATTCTTTAGATTTTTAACTAATCTTATCACCAGAAATTATACGATGCAGAAACTCAGATTATATGGAATTTCATATAGAGGTTAAAGAACGTAACCTTTGTAACTCTAAATAAACCATTTAAACAAAAAAATCAGTTTGAAGCACGCATCCCAAGAGGTAACAGTTTTTGTCTAAGATGGACATAAATCTAACTAACATGAGAGTCATTTTTCCGGACATGATAAATATTTAAGAAGTCTTAATGACCTTTTGGCCCTTAAAGTATGGGTCAATGTACCTACCAGCCCCAAAAGTATGGAGTCGTACCCTTTGACCCCTAGAGTATTAAATATCGTTCCCTTTAGCAATTTTCGTGATTAAAACGACATATCAGATTAAATCGGAGGGTAAAACAGTCTTTATTGTAAAAAAAGGGCTAAAAGAAACGATATTTGATACTATAGCGGCTAGAAGGAACCGTATGGAGGATATACTAGCTTTGATAGAGAAGATTCATGAAGTTAAAAGAGCTGAGTGTCAAACCTTAAAATTAATTTTAATGATAGATATTTGATGCATTAGTGTCAAACGTCTCTATCATCTAGTGTCCAAAATATCTATTAACTGAATAGGTTTGTAGTTTTACCTTCCACCTGGAGAAAAAGATTAAACATAAGTGTTTCCGATAAAAAAATATAGATGTCTGTATCTGCTCACAAATCAAAACTATGCCAGAAGTAGGACAAATTTGCATAATTTGAGACACTCTGAGTTGCTTTAAGTAAGCATAAAACTTTAACAAAATGTCATGACGTGCAAGAAATTAAAAATGTGTATTTCGAACATAACAAGAGACGGATACAAGGTTGAAAAGGTCGTACTTGATCTTTTCACGGGAATCTCCTCCTTTAAGTCCTACGTCAAATGGTTTTCTAATTGCAAACTTCTATTTTATTATTATATCTTCAGTTAACTAGATGTGAAAAACTAGATATGAAATAACAAAGATACTTTTCTTTTATCAGACAGCAAAGGACAAATTACTGCACACCAATTTCACTTAAAACGGAGGAAGAACAAACTAGCAGTAAACAACCCTATAAGATATGTTTGATTTGTCACAGTTTAGGAGGAGCTGCTATATTAGTGTATGTTGTTACCCGCAGGATTGAGGAGACGCCTCATAGGCTGTCCAGATTGATCTTATATACTAAGGTTATAGTCTTTAGTCCGTCATGTTCGATCATTGTATAGAGGTTTAGATATGCTTTGTACGAGCTATTTTGTACACTTCACAGTGTGATATATGTATTATGTTCGCTCATTTGTGATATATGTATTCTCGTCTCTCACTTCACTGAGAGAACTTGCGATCATTGTCATTAGGCAGTGTTTATTGACATATGATGGTATTCAAATGATTAACCAAAAGACAACAATGGTATCTGCTGTTATCGTTTGGGAACCTACTTCTCTCGAAAGGAATCTCAACTGAAGTGCTGAAGACAAAACTACAGGTTGCATGCACAAAACTTGCACGTCACATTATGGATAGTTAACCACAAGCTAGTACTAGTGGTATAAGAAGTAGAGATTGAGGTGTTTGGGTAATGGGCACTCAACAGAAATGGAACCTTATATCTTATTAACATTCTCTTTATTTTTCTTGATCTCTGTACAATATCTTCTTGGTTTATATGCTAGAACAAAGCTTTCACCTGGGCCAATCGGCCTCCCGTTCTTGGGTAACTTTTATTTTATTGGTCCTCTACATTCAATCTACAACACAAAACTTGCAGCATCCATAAAGTCTCCAGATGCTCATTCCACAAATAGTCTTTGGAAAGAAGACATGAGCTGCTTAACTTGGCTCGATGCACAACTACCGAGAAGTGTAATATATGTTAGCTTTGGGAGTCAGGTGGCCATCACAATAAACCAAAAAATGGAGTTGTGGATCAACAACTGATTAGTAGGGAACAATTTTAGTAAAAGCCGATTTTCCATACCTTTTAACCCTTATAGTATTAGGTATCGTTCCTTTTAGCCTTTTTTACAATAGAGACTGTTTTACCCTCTGATTTAGTCTGATATGTCATTTTAATCATGAAAAGGGCTAAAGGAAACGATATTTAATATTCTAGGGGTCAAAGGGTACGACTTTATACTTTTGGGGCTTGCACGTATATTGGCCCATACTTTATGGGCCAAAAGGTCATTAAGAAAGAACCCTGACCTTGAGAAATGCACGTAGAATAAAGAATGCTAGCATTAATGTGGTGAATCATTACATCGAACAACTTACATAAAAATTCAATTTTGGAACCCACAATTCTTCAAAGAAATTGCCATATTTTAGTCTAGATGGAATAAAATATTTCATGGAACTGCAGGTTGTTGTATTATATATATAATTTATTAGTCCAAAAATTTTGTAGAAGGGAAGAACTATGCACGTTGTTGTATTATATATATATTTATTAGTTCAAATTAATTAAATGCTAAAAACTCTTGCACTAGATGCAAAGAACTTTGAAAATTTAGTAATTCATGAAAAGAAGGTGCAACAAATGATAGACTTGATATGATCATCCTCGGCCTGTACTCCTTTACATTTTTCAATAACCTCAAAGTAACGAGGTTGCCACATGATTTGTTGATAGTTTGTTGATATTCCCATTCTTCAATTACGACCAATATTATCCTTAATATTTTTAACTTTCCCAACTTGATCATGCATATATTATTTTCAACACACTCAATTTCGATTAAAATTATTATCCACTTGGTATTTTTACAATCTCCAATTGTATAAGACAATAGTGAAGTTGTCATGTAATAATTTCAAGAATGCTCCATTTTTGTCCATGTTCTACTTTCTTTTTCCAATTCAACTTTCTAATTTTTTTAAACACTTCTAGTTTGTCATATCAAGCCACATTAACTTGAAAAATATTCAAATTAGTCATTTATTTAAGATGTAATATTCGAGTTTTTGTAATGAAGGAATCACGTTCAATTTTAAGACGTATATCATTATATTTTTAGATCTCTACCATAGGCTTTATCTGTTAAAATCACATTAAATTTTAAGACGCACGTCATTATATTTTTATACGTATATTTTAGGTTTTATGTGTTCAAACATGTTTTAATGCATGAAACAGATGGAAAACCACATGGGTTGGGCAATAATGATTCTCCATATTTTACGAATTGATTTGAAATAAATTATGAGTTATTATCTAGTAATTTTTACAAACTTAAAGGGACTCGGTTGTTATTTATAAAAGTTCATGTGTATTAAAATTTATGAAAAAAATATGACTATTTTAAAAAAATATGAAATTCCAAATGATCGATTTGCTATTAATTCAATAAAATGCTAAGGTCTTTATTTAAAATTTTGTTACTACATATAAAGATAATTATAAAGGATCAATATTTTTTTTGACACACCCGCCTGTGATGTTACCAAATAAATTAAAATTCGAGATATATTTTAAAAACATTGTTATTGAAACTTGAAATGTTACAATCACAACTTATAAAAAATCAAAAACTAAATAAACTATTTGAGCTTTCAACTCGATCCAATATTTTATTTAATATTTACATATTTATAGAAATAAAAAATAGAATGTGAAAGAAGAATAGTAACTAATACTGTGTCTATGTGGCAACCTATCAAATTAAAAAAGAGAGGGGAAAAGCTGAAATTAGGTGTGATGGGGTGCAGAGTAGTTGGGTGGGGTGATTTAGGGGACCATTAAATTAGATTGGTTTAATTTTAATTTATATTTGATCATTCCAGTATATATATAATGTACCTTAGCCCTCTTTTCCTAAATCTTTCATTCCCCCCTATATGTGTATATATATATATATATATATATATATCAATTTCCTAAATATATATATATATAACTCCTATCAGACATGTTCATGGATCAAGCAGCAGATCTCATAATAAAAGAAGTCAATACTTCAAGCATGGAGATCTAGTTCTGGTGAAGACTGCTGACTACCCCGCATGGCCAGCTGTGGTTTGTTCTTTTCATATACCATGTCTACTAATTTTCATCTTTGCTGTAGGAGCATGACCAAGTCTATTGTCCCAAAGCACAGATGTATCTTTATAAAATTGAGGCTTTATTGCTCTGCATGTTAAATTGCTGCATACTTTTACACCATCAGACTTTATATAATACAGTCCATTGCAAAAGTTTCACTTCCTGAACTGTGTTTGTGACATAATATTTGAAAATGCACTTATCAGGATTGAAGATGATATGACAATCATTATTTTTAGCAACCTTGTATATAGATAGTAAGTTATGATTAAAATTTCGAACATACCTGGTTCCCAACAACTTCAATCCATTTTTAATTTGAAAATCACCAATAAGATGACCAAATTATCTCTGGTAGTTAGTTTAATAATGTGCTGGTGCCATATTAATATTTGTCAACAAATTTAAAGAGGTTGATATGTAATTTATGGCTCCAGAATTCACTATCCGCTCATTTGAAGAACACTTGACACTATAGCACAATATCATAGCGGAAACCATGTCTGATTATGGAGCATCCATTTCCTCCATCCATCTGTGATATGTAGATTACCTGGAAACATCTTCGAGACCTTCTCCAACTTTTTTAAAGTCAACATAACACTACTATCACTACTACTGCAATCATCAATACTATCAGATTCAACATCATTCTGTGCATTATAACTCTATGCAACATTGTCCATTCGTCCACCTTTATTTTGATTCCATTTCTCTGAAATTCTTGAGTCACTTCCTTTATGACTCATAGATTTATTCCTTATATGATTATTATGCCACTCTGGATAATAAATTCAGTATTGAGGGAATTGTTGCTCGTGACACATTGAGCGGTATAATGGAGATAATGTGAGAGTCAAAAGACTGTATACATGGGGCAATACATCCTCCATCTGATTGTGCTAATAATGGGATTGCCCATGAGGTTTGTAATATTATATTTTTGCACCGACATTTAAATATTTTGTTAAATATTTATTTCTTGATTGGCCATAAACAATGTTAAAGCTCATATATGTTTTAAATATCCTATCATCTTTAAGAATAAACTGAATTTTATGGTTTAATAAAAGTGTTAATGTGGAAACTTAATTAATATCAATATTTCGGTATATGTCTATATTAATTTGATTAAATATATAGGGTTACTTCCTTTAATCACAAGTGCATGTAGTTGGATTAGTTTTTAATTTTATATAGTAGGTAAATTTGTAATTACCTACTTTGATGATAAATATTGTTGTGTGCAGGTTACTAAACTTATAATAGAGAAGTTAGATAAAGAGCAGAATATGCACGGTAGAGTAAAAATTTTCTTTCTTGTGGATTCCATTTTGACCACATAGGCACAAAGGTAAAACCCACATATTTCTGGATTTAATTATTTGTTAGGAATAGTCTACGTCACGAATCAGGATTTATCAAGGTGTCAGGATTTGACAGAGAAATCAGGATATGATCAATTTTTAGGATATGATTATTCGTTGAAAGTTTCATTATCATCCATTGACAATCTATTCAATCATCGGTTGATGTCTACATATGAATATCCGTCAAAGCTATAGCATATCTCCGTTGATCAGGTTATTCGTTGAGAATGACTTGGATGACAAGTCAGAACTGCGAGATAAATTAAAAGGTATTGATTTATAGAATTATAGTTGATATACATAGAAAGTGGTAGAATTACACTTTAACATATCTTCATAAAGATAAATATAAACTGTGATTTGATTCATCTGTTCTTACTTTACGTTCATAATACATCGATTTGTTTAGTAATTATATTCAACCCCCCTTAAACAATTACTTTACTGGGCAACAAGTGGTATCAGAGCGGTAAAATTAACTGTTAATTTGAAAAGGTCAAGATGTCTGGAAGTAAGTATGAAAGCATGAAAATTTCCATCCGGAAGAAAGCTGATTACTCTATATGGAGAGTAAAGATGTTGATGTTCCTAGAAGCTATTGATGATACATATGTTGATATCATCAAAACATGACCTCCATACCCTGTGGAAACTGTGGCTATGACTGCAAATGTTCCTCAACACTATGCCAGAAAAGAAAGATCAAAGTGGTCAGATCACTAGCAGAAGGTACAAAACAACCATGGATTAGTGGGATTCTCTATCGGCCTAAAAAATTCTTTCATGAACATATTTCACTTATATGCCTATCATAAATAGTCATTCCGGTTTCCTACTTATGACTTAAACAGTTACCTCGGCTCCATGCATTTATTTATCAGGCTGAGAAAGATGCAGGTAATTTGAAATTAGTAAATTTATATACAATTTGAAGACAATCCAGTACTCTGGATAGGACAGGAAGAAAGTGTTGGGATTAATCAGTTTATCAGTTCTTAGGATATTATAATGTACAATATAAATTTTTGCTGAGTATTCTGCATGGGCGTCATAGCTCAAGTCAAGCGTTGGAGCGCAGGACCTGGAACTAGTCGGTACTGATCTAAACAGATACTTGTTATATATAGGCTCATGGAAATTTTAACATTATAGCTAATGTATGTTACATAGGTAGATCTGTTTAATTATGTAAAAGATGGAGAAGCTTGGATATATCATATGCAGATGTGTACTATGTAGCTGGGCCTGGTGAACAAGCCTTGGCATACTTATATGCTTTAAGGAAGAGCTACTACTCTGCAGTTTCCCTATAAACATGTGTGGTTATTGCAATTCTAAAAGCTCTGTTAAAGTTAATCTCATCTGAGAGTTATGGAACTTATAACACTCTAACACAGCTTGCAGCCAGATTAGATCTAAACTTGTTAAAACTGTGTTATTTTAAAATAAGGATATGATAACTACTTTTGAGCTATTTGAAAGAATAATTTAGTAGATTAGTTAAATTATAATGTAAATATGCCATTCAGGATATTCCTAAGAATCAAATAGTTTGCATTACGTGTTGCACGATATATAAACTTTTCTATTTTGGCTGTGAACAACTACTGCATCAGAGAGGGCTCCCTTTATATAAATTGTTCCACGCTGAACAGAGTCCTAGAAATATTTTGTGATAGGATTAAGATGGAGCTCGTTTCAGTTTCGTCGTCTTAGGTAGTGGAACCAGATGCCTTAAAGAGGCAATAGAGTCCTCCGGTCTGATTCTGACAAGGCACTCGTTTTCCTCTCTAGAACATCTTTGTTTACTATTTCGAGGCTATGTACATCAGGAAAAAGATATACTTATTATCACGAATACCAAAAAAATAAATTCATATACCTTGCACTCGTCTGATTATCTTTGAGTGATTATTTTCGTCTTTTTTGATATGACTGAGTTAGAATCGAACCCGTGACCTCATGAAACAAGAAAGATTATGTTGAAGGATACAACCATTACACCAACATAATTTTTTGCACAATTTTGTAAAATCATTAACTACACCTCTTTAGCATGAGCATTTAAACCCATTTAATAAATTATACATATATCAGTTTAACACCGACTAACCCTATTAACAAATAAAATTATATTCACATCTATAATAATTGTAGTATATGAGAGTCATATTTATTAATATTTGTCTTTTTCTTAAAATAAAAATGTGTATATTATAGAAACAACATGAATATGTAGAATGATTAAAATTTATTTATTCAAAAAATTATTTTTGAGGGTGCGAATATTGGAAAATTTACAATAATTGTTAACCAAGGAAAAAAATTCGTGGTACAGACAAGATACGCTTGGACCAGAAAAACCCGTGCTCAAAATAACATACATTTTTCGAGCATGGTGGATAAAAAAAATCAAATGGATTCAAGTAGAGTTATCAGTAACATATCAATAAGCTAGACTCATACTATGAGTTGTTTCATTCCATAAAGAAACCCGAACGCTCAAGAAATCGGTTGGACAAGCGGATTCATATCTCTTACAACCAACACAATATTCTGTTTTGGAGCAGAAACAATTTATTTAGGTTTATATCCCATCTCAGGGTATCATTTGTAATACGTCGGTGGGGCAGGTTCGGACACATTGAGTGCACCCGATACATGTATCATAAGTCTTTACTAAATGTGACATTTGATATATTTATTTTTGGATGTAATAAAATTGCGATATAGTAAACTTATAAATGAAGAGTATATTTAGATTAGATGAATCAATGAGTTATCAGAACTTCAATTAACTCGTGTATAAAATGAATAAATTCTGATGGAAGATAGCTATTCTTCTCTATAAAAGGATGGATATAAGTTCACAACTTAACACCGACTAACCCTATGAACAAATAAAATTATATTCACATCAATAATCATTGAAGTAGATGGGAGTCATATTTATTAATATTTGTTTTTTTCCTAAAATAAAAATATGTATATTAGATAAACAACAAGAATATGTATAATGATTGAAATTCATTTATACAAAAAATTATTTATGTGAAGGACGTTTTTTGAGCCGCTAATTTACATCCTAATAACAAAAAAATTATACAAATTATGAAAATTTTAAGACAAATACAAAAATTTATGATATTAAGATAAAAAAAATCAGAATAGATGTGATATCTTGGATTTAAATGTGAATTTCTCATAAAACATCAACCTGTGATTATTGTATCTTTCATCCTCTTCATAATCACAATGCTCTAAAAATAATTTAACATGATTAAAGACTATCATAGATAAATGAGAAATAGTCGGAGTGAGGACTAATTGAACAAATTTGAACTTGTTAAAGATGAAAGAAGGGTGATCAACAGAAAGATAAATATACTTATACGACATGATCAATGAAGGAGTTGATTTGAAATAAGTTATAGGAATAATATGAAGCAGGAATATTAATAAAAGTGATAATAGGTTTATTATCAATGTCGTGACTAAGAATTAAAGTAAGTAAACGTGTGTGGTTTAGACTCGTTCTCTATTTTCATTACAGATTATAAGATATTGTTATCCAACTACACGAATTCAATTGACCGATATTGTTGTCTCTAACTTGGAAAATATGATTAATGTCATTAATACGATATTTAGAAATTTAAAGAATTAGATTACAATATAAAATATTTATTGTTTTAGAAATTCAAATGTGTTTGGAGTCGAGAGGAACTACTATCAACTACTAAAATTTAAACTAATCGATATGTGAAGATTATTGTAAAAAATGACCCGATTATCATAACATGAAATATAAATGCATGAAATCGAATGTAACCCGTGCTTTGTACGGGCTATCATGCTAGTTCAAAAGAAACTTCAAATCAGGAAAATTACTTCATAAAATTTATGAAAGCCTGCTGCATATTGGTTTGGTTAGTTAGATGGTGATATTAATTAATTAACTAATGCCCCATACTTACTTAATTACGTGCTTAATTGCTACATGCTTTTGTTGTCAAAAGGCAAAACATGACCTTTTCAAGATTTTTTTTTGTGGAAATGAGTTGAAATTTTGTTTAAAATCAAAATTACCCTATCAAGTGATGATCATATTTCATCTTTGATCATGGATGACATGCACCCGTTAATCTTTCATCTTATTGAATAAAGTGATTGATTAATGAGTTTTTCATTTTATTGCATGCATTTTGAGGTGTTATAAGTTAGTAGGTGTTATACAGTGTATTTCACGGTCTTCTATTTTATTGGATTGGTTAGATTTAAAACTAGTCATTATTTCTTTATATGTGTTTGTTTTTAAGTTTTTTTTAAGAAAAATGTTATGAACATTTAATTGTAATGTTTTTTTTAATGAAAAGTTTTTCATTATTTTCTAACTCTGAATTATCTTTATATGTGAATGTTCTCGCATAGTTGATTATTTGGATGTTTTGTCATTGATTACACATAATAAACGACTCGTAATTACCTAATTTAGAGGGTTCCATCATCGTCTAATGATAAATTCGTGGATTTTAACTCTGGTAAATATACACCATGTGCAAGGATTTAACAATGTTATATAAGCATCTGTATCACAAATCAAGAATATGTTTGTTGACCATTGATACATTATGAAAGCATCAAATCTTGATATTTGAACTTGCTTATCACCGTATCTTTTTCAATGAATGCTTGTCAAAATGGTAACACTTTCTCCTAAACTCTAACACTTTCCCAATCCTAAATATCTTTGCTTTGTAGTGTTGATATGGAGGTCGGAAAAGTACCCGACAACCTTCTACCCCTTCAGCCGAAAATTAGAGTTGATAAACTTCAATCTGATTAAACCACCTCAAATGCTTCTCAATAAGCATTAGATGGAAAAACCGATGCAAAAAAAATCAATCCAAAGGGAGTATGTCAGAGGTGATGTGGTGAGGAAAAGGGTGATCATCAAAGAAGTCCCAAGAATAAGGAGTGAGAGTTTATTGAGGGTTTGTCGAGCCAAGCCACACTGCATCTTTTGAAAAATATGCAGTTGTTCAAATGGATTAAACACATTCTTAGATCCATCCTCCCAAAAGGATTAAGCTATTGGAATGAGTTCCCATCCATAAACAGAGTATAGGGGGATGAGGACACACTAAGCGTAAAAGTCTTACTCTTAAACTATTAATTGAAGCAGCAGTAGTAAAACCCTTGGGTACACAAGGTGCACACACTACATGAAGCATGATCTTTGATCTTGCACAAGCGCCTTCTTAAACTCAGTTTGATGTTACCTCATCAAATGTGAAGTCGCAACCAAAACTCAATCATTTCAAACTAAAGGTCATCTATTTTTTTCTCACATCTTAATTGTTGATTTTTCATTCTTAATTTTCATGAAGAAGCCAAAACTCTGATACTGATGATCATCATTTACAGAATAATTTTTTGAATCATTAATTATCTTTTGAAATTATAATGAGTATATCAGTGCACAAAAAATATTATCAATCTTCAGAAAATTAAATCTTGTAATTTTCTCACTAGCAATTTTCTTTCTTATCTCAATGGATATTTTTCATTCAACTGATAAATGTTAGTCCTTCAATAGCTAAACTTCAATGATAGCCATTGAAACTTCTAATTGTTTCATCAATGGCTATCCCATAGTCATCAATGTAGCTCTATTAGATCAAACAATTACATTAATACCTTTTAGGATTGAGGGAAGAGAGTGACTATGTCTGAGAGTGAAAAGTTGTCTTGAAGGCATACAAAAGGAAAGTGAATGAGAGAGGCAAGCCAAATTTTTTTGGTCTTGCAAGTGAGACTGAGAGTACAACCTTAGTAGGTAATAGCGAGGGTGTGAGTTGTTTGAACCAGTGGGAGCCCCCGATGCAAGAATAGAGAGATCATGGGAGAAATGCTGTTCATCACTGATGCAACCATAATGCTCAAACTTCATGAACTATATATATCAATTTCCTATATATATATATATAACTCTATCTCTCTCTATACATAAAATACACATCTTACAAATCTCTCAATCACTTTTTATTCACAAATAGTCACTTGATTACATTTCTCTCTATCCCTACTGCAATTAAAAAATGGCTCCTATGAGACATGTTCATGGATCAAGCAGCAGATCTCATAATAAAAGAAGTCAATACTTCAAGCATGGAGATCTAGTTCTGGTGAAGACTGCTGACTACCCCGCATGGCCAGCTGTGGTTTGTTCTTTTCATATACCATGTCTTTAATATGCCATACACCTTGCTATCCTCATTTTCTTAGGGTAAATTATGCTAAAATCTGTATAAGAGGACTTGAAATCATGAGATAGCGGTGAATGAGGCTGGTTATGTTTGTCTTTAAGACTAATTTTGGGCCTCAATTGCTTCATTTTCACTTTATACATAAAAACAATACTAAACCAATAGTCTAATAAAGATATGTACCAAATGTAAGGGCCTTTTAGTTTTGTAAATGTAGTACTTGGTGTTTATCCTTTATTCCCCCAATTACTTTTTTTATAAAAAGGAGTTTTTTGACATATTGGTGCATATAAAAGATGGTTTCACATAATGAAAATAGTATCTTTGTGTTAAAAATATTTTCTTAAAAGATTTAAAAGGTAAATATTTTAAAATATTAATGATATAAGAATATAAATCTACATTATTTATATAACATCTAAGCAGTGATTCTAATATTAATTTCCTAAAATTTAAAAATTCTCAGGGGAATATATGCCTAAAGTATCAAGAGGATTTCAAGTAATACACTGTTGTAAAATTTAAATAGATAAAATGGAATTATACTTTTTCCGTATAAAATGAGTTTCTATATTATATTATTAAATATGTTTATAAAGTATTACCTACACTGTTTATTTTTTTTCCATAATAATAGTATAGTAAAACACGTGTTTAATATATATCATATTTTAATTCCACATAAATGAGCAATACATATAATAATGTCATATATATTAGTTCTATTTTATGGTTTAAGGTATTTATAATTTACTTAATAGAAAAAATATTATGCTCACTATAAATAATTAAATATAAGTAAATTCATACAAGGTTTTGATGTTAATATGTTTTTAAGTGGAACCTATCACATATTCTTATGTATAATGGAGATATTGTGTACAGTTATTTGGCACACATGAACAGTAAGCTTTTCTCAATTCCTTATATGAGTAAACCAATGTCAATGGTATGAAAATCAAATTTGTGAAGGGCATCTTACTAAATATGTAGAGATTTATGATAGTTCATGATACAATCATTGATGATACCCTAGGCATTGTTAAATCATCTTAGATAGCTGGATTGTAAAATATGTGTGTGCACGTGGATGTATTAGATCTAAATATATAAATTCTATACAAAAGGAATTTTCTTGTTCTATCAAAAAATTATACTTACATGTGAATTTTCCTATTAAACTCCCAATTTGGCTATATGTTTATGATAAATTCACGTTTATAAAAATAAACTATTTACACATTTTTAAAAATAAAAATATTTGTATTTGTCAACCCAATAATGCCTACCTATATACCACTCTAATGTTCCATTTCTAGACTAGCCCACTAAATGAAATAATTTACACATTGCAGAAGTCTCAAGACTACAAAAAAACTTGATTATTAAGTCATACTATAAATAATAATAGGCCAAAATAGAACCGTTCTATATCTTGAAGTAGTCTAAGAGTGTATGATGTCTTTTATAGGACTATTGAGTATTTTTGTATTATAAAATTTTTATTTAGTAGTTATAATTCATAAAAGAGGTGGTGAGGTAACATATTTGTGCATTATTTATGTGCATGCAATATTGCCCACCCATTGCACATTAAAAGTGTATATTGAAGGTTGACAAAAAGAGAATCCCCACTTTATTTTTGACTTCATTCTTCCCCTCAATGTTTAGGTTCTTAAAACATGCTAACACATTATTTCTCTCAATAATATAAAATTTTTGTGTGAAGTTTATATTGATAAATAATATATGTTAAAGAAAATCTCCTAAGTTTTTGTATGAATGGGGTTAAATATTACCTCTACTATTTGGAAGCAAGGATACAATAATTAACTTTATTGGCTTAAGATCCTCATTATGGTAAAATCTTTTTCCGAATTACTTATATAAGCTTAAAATGGCATGGCTTGTTTCAACTTGCGGTAGATAATAATTGAGCATTATCGTTTTTATAATCTTGATTAATCTTGATTAAGTGATAATATACCAATATTTTTCTATTTACAAGGTTGAATAAATACAATTGAAAATGAATGTAAAATTATTGTCTTTCACATTTAGTTACATATGTTAATGTCACAAGAATAAAAATGCTAATCAAACAAAATTCATGAATTGTGTATGTAAATATGATCTTTAAATGTAAACTACTCAATTTTTTATGAATTGTACATTTGGTGAATAGGAATGCTTGAATGTAATGATGCTATAGTTTTTGGTCATGAAATTTTCAAGTAGTATTGCTATGTATCACTCATTGTCTTTCTTTAAAATTGTGTTAGTTTAAGTATTTTTGTGTATGTCGTGTTATCTTTATATTAAGACCTGACATTCAACATGAAGTATGGTTTCTTATTTTATTTTTTGGAAGTAAATTTACTAATTTACGTTTCTTCAATTATTTTGTTTTTAATAGAGCTTTCCTTGAACCTAATAACATCTATTTATTTACTGGTGATGTCAAGATTAGACCTCAAGAAAAATCGAATGTAGCTAAATATTTAGCTACAGCTGTTAAAGAAATTAGGGAGTTATTCGAAAAAAGGCGGAAATTATCACTAGAAGCTAACTAAATGAGTAAAAGGTATGAGCCCATTTTTTTTGCTAATCCTAATAGTAAGCATATTATAATTTCCCTGATATACTTTCTTATGTTGCTCTCCTTGCATAGGCTCGAAACAGAAAACAAAGCTGTTCCAGGGAGCAAAACAAGTGCATTGTCACAATCAAACAACGAGGACTCTATTCCATCTATAAGACATCTAGTTGCACTTGCTAAGGAGAAGAAATTGATAAGAGTTCCTTCTCAAAGCATACCTCAAAATGTGTCTAGAACTCCTAAAATTGGTTCCCCTGTTCAACCAAGGGATAATGTGTCTACTGGGGGCTCTATCAGTACTGAGGGAATTGTTGCTCTTGACGCATTCAGAGGTATATTGGAGATACTGTCAGAGTCAAAAGACTGTATACATCGGGCAACGCGTCTTGCATCTGATTGTGCTAAAAATGGAATTGCCCATGAGGTTGGTAATATTGTGTTTTTGCACCAGCATTTAAATATTTTGTTAAATATTTTTTTCTTTATTGACCATAAACAATGTTAAAGCTCATATATTTTTTTCTTTAAGAATAAACTGAATTTTGTGATTTACTAAAAGTGTTCATGTGAAAACATAATTAATGTCAATCTTTCAGTAGATATCTATATATTAATTTGATTAAATATATAGGGTTACTTTCTTTAATCACAAGTGCATGTAGTTGGATTAGTTTTTAATTTTATATAGTAGGTAAATTTGTAATTTCGTGCTTTGATGATAAATATTGTTGTGTGCAGGTTATTCAACTTATAATAGAGAAGTTGGAAACAGTGCAGAATATGCATGAAAGAGTAAAATTTTTCTTTCTTGTGGATTCCATTATGAAGCATTGACATAGGCAGAAAGGTAAAAACCCCAGATTTCTGGATTTAATTATTATATTTACTCCCCTTTCAAACTTTTATTTGCTTCACTTCTTTGCATTAGTGGTTGTTATGATTGTTTCTTCTGTATATTAGCATCTATCCAGATTCAATGCAATTGTAAGATATTGCCTGGCGTGTTTTATGAAGAGCATGATCAGTACAAATGACTCAATTTTTTCTTAAAATTTTGTAGACTTTGCCGGAGCTTGTTTGGTTACCGTCGTGCAAGATCAGTTGCCTCGGCTGTTAGGAGCTGCTGCTCCATCAGGGGCTCACCCCGGAGAGAATCATAAGCAGTGTGCTAAGGTATAACCTTCTTTTAAGTACAATCTATAACTACAGATTCTGCGATTATGGATTAAAAGGAAGATTATACCAAAATCACATCTTCACCCTTACGTTGATCATATAGAGCATTTAATCAGAAATTCATCTCAAGAAGACATATATGTAATTCAATCAAGATCGACTGATGGCATTATCCAAGAATATGGCAGGTCAGAAATTATTAATATTGAGATCATGTAGCCTGTTTTGTTACTTTCATTACACATTTGTTTCTTATCTAATGTTTTTCCAAGGTCAATTACAAGAAACTTTTAGCATATATCTGTTAAAAATAGCACCTGTATATACCAGTTTATATATATAAGTGTTTCTTTATCTGAGAGAAAACAAGATAGATGCACTAGTAAGCGTCTATTATATTTCAAAAGAAGAACAGTACAATATAAGAGATTGGTTTAGCTGATAATGGCTAAAAACCAGGGACACAACTGATTCTCCTAACACGACTGAAACACACGATTATTTCTCTGGACTCCTATAAAATCTCTACTACGTGAAGACTAATTCCACAAGCTGATCTCTAGACATGCAGCAGTAACAGGCACGTGCATGTGTAAAAAGAAACTTACATTAAATAAAATAACAAGCTTAAATTAAAAACCCAACAATCACCCTCCTAATTTAAGCTTGTTTGCTTAACTCCTTCACTCCCAGTAGTTTCCGCATTCTCTCAAATTTAACAGTAGTGAGGCTCTTCGTTAACACATCTGCTCGCTGAAACTCCGTGCTGACATGCTTGACAATTATCTCACCCCTTTCAATGCATTCACGGATAAAATGATAGCGGATATCTATGTGTTTGCTACGGCCATGAAACACTGAATTTTTGGCCAAATCGATCGCGGATTTGTTGTCTATGTATATAACCACAGGACTAACAAAATCTCCAGTTATTTGTTTCAACAGGTTCCGTAACCAAATAGCTTGGCACGCAGCCGCTGTTGCTGCCATGAACTCCGCCTCGCAGGATGAGAGAGCAATGCACCGTTGTTTTTGAGATACCCAGGTCACTAAACTTTCATTCAGGTAGAATACCATGCCTCCAGTACTTCTTCTGTCAACAACAAAACCACCCATATCGCTGTCAGAATAACCAGTGAGAATATTGTTTCCACCTTCCTTTGTGTATACCAGGCCAAAATCAATTGTACCCTTTATGTAGCGCAGAATTCTCTTTGCTGCATTCATGTGCATCGTGGTGGGCTTTTCCATAAACCTACTCACCATCCCAACCGAAAAAGCAATATCTGGCCTCGTATTTACAAGGTAACGTAACCCACCTACTATACTTTTGAACAGAGTAGAATTCACAGGCTTACCGTTCTCATCCTTTGACATTGATTCCTTGGGATCCATCGGGTATTTGACTGGATTGCAGCCTGCCAATCCTGCTTTCTCTAGAATTTTTTTTTGCGTACGCTGCTTGCTTCAATTCTATGTAATCAGCACCTTGCTCGACTTCAATTCCTAAGTAATAGGATAATCTCCCTAGATCACTCATTTCGAATCTGCTGCTCATCTTTGCCTTGAAGTCTTGAATGATTGACACACTTGTACCCGTCACTAGTAAGTCATCCACATATACACCCACGATCAGAAACTCATCTCCCTCCCTTTTGGTGTAAACAGCATGTTCAACAGGACATCTCATGAATCCCAGTTCCTCAAGGCATTTGTTTAATTTCGCATACCATGCCCGGGGCGCTTGTCGTAGCCCATACAAAGCTTTTAACAGCTTGTATACTAAGTGCTCCTGGCCCGCTTTCTTAAACCCTTCCGGTTGAGAGACGTAGACTTCCTCAAGAATCTCCGCGTTGAGGAATGCCGTTTTTACATCAAGATGGTGCACCTCCCAACCATTTTTAGCAGCCAAAGCAAGAAGCAATCTGACGGTTTCAAGTCGAGTTACAGGTGCGAAGATTTCCTCGAAGTCAACCCCATGTTTCTGTACATATCCTTTAGCCACGATTCTAGCCTTGTGTTTCACAATTCTTCCGTTAGCATCCTTCTTCAATTTGAATATCCACTTCAGACCAATAGCCTTATGTCCAGCAGGTAACTCTGTCAACTCCCAAGTTTTATTTTTCTCAACAGCCTCCATCTCTTTCTTCATAGCTTTCCTCCACTCCGTTTCTTTTGCTGCCTGTTCATAGCACACAGGCTCATCCACTCCCATGAGGTACAGTTCTTCGTCAAGCTCTATCTCTTCTGTATTGTCATAAATATCTGTCAATGATCTGTAGTTTCTGGGTTCGCTGCTGGTGGAATCTAGATCAGAGAGTGTCTCAGATGATTGAGAGTTTTCAGTTTCTGTTGTATGTTCATTTGTATTGTCTGAGCTCGCACTTTGAGATGTGAATGTTTCCTCCTCGCTTGTATTCTCGGCTGATTCTGTCACAGATATGTTCTGAACAACAAACATTTCAGGGTGAGTGATCTGCACTTCCTTATGTTTCTCCCACGACCACATTTTAGATTCCTCAAAGACCAAGTCTCGACTTACATGGATTGTGTTTGCCACTGGATCGTACACCCTGTATGCTTTTGTACCTGGCTCTTTGCCGAGATGAATTACAGGCTTACTACGATCATCGAGTTTTTTAGTGTATGCATTTGGAATCTTCATGTGGGCAACACAGCCGAAAACTCGGATATGTCCGATCTGTGGCTTGTAACCTGACCAGGCTTCATATGGAGTAATATCGGACACAGCTCTCGTCGGCAATCTGTTAAAGATATACACAGAATGACGAACTGCCTCACCCCAGAACATAGAGGGTAAGCGTTTCTCCTTTAAAAAGCTTCTAGCCATTTCTACCACAGTTCTATTCCTCCGCTCCACGATTCCATTCTGCTGTGGAGAGAAAGGGGTCATGAATTGCCTGTTGATTCCAGCTTCCTCACAATAAGACATGAATTGCTTGGACATGAACTCCCCTCCTCTGTCAGTTCTCAATGTTTTTATTTTCTTTTCCATACCATCTTCAACTTGTGCTCTGAATCTTTTAAAAACCTCGAAGGCTTCGTCTTTGGTTTTTAACATGAAAACCCTCATGGCACGGCTGAAATCATCCACCAATAGAAAAAAGTACTTGTTTCCTGCAGGAGTTGTTGGTGTTATCGGGCCACAGAGGTCACCATATATCAATTCCAAGACTCTTTTTGTACTATAGTTCGACTGTGATGGAAACGGGTTCCTGGTTTGCTTCGACATTAGGCAGCCTGTACATGGTTCTTTAGGCTGATTCACATTTGGCATGCCATATACCATTTTACTTGTGGACATCAGATTCATAGCCCTGAAATTAACATGTCCTAGTCTCGAATGCCAAAGCCACGAAGACTCATCTGACTTAGACAACATGCATTTAGATTTGCTGTTCTCAATAATAATTTTATAGAGCCTATTGTGAGAACGTCTTACTTTCATAAGCAGATTTCCATTCAAGTCTCGAACAAACAGATAGTCACCACGTAAAACAACCTCATTTCCAGATTCAGATAATTGACCGAGGCTAATGATATTACTACGAAGTGTAGGGATATAATATACCTCATTTAAAACACGCTCCTCCCCGTTCTTGCAGTTCAGCACTATGTTTCCCTTCCCTTTGATATGAACTGTTGAACCATCTCCAAATTTGACTTGTCCAGTTATCTTCTCATCCAGTTCTCTGAATTTTGATTTTTGACCCGTCATGTGGTTGCTTGCGCCATTGTCTAAGTACCACAAGTTTGAGTCACCTTTTGCCTTTTCATTTTCAGCAGTGTTCAACTTTGGGGCTATCTTTTCTTCATTTAACATCACACTAGCATTTTCCTCTTCACGCTCTGTTAGCAACAGAGCTGGTTCATCATCTTGAATCTGGGCTATGTTAGCCTCCTGTTTTTGATCTCTGTCACGTCGCGGTTTGCGACACTCTGCTGCATAGTGTCCATGTAGTTGACAGTTAAAACATCTGACTCGGCTCTTATCTCGCACCAGTCGATTATTGTCCCTTCCACGATAGTCATTGTTCTTTTTAAAACGTTGCCCAGACTCTGATCCTCCCTTGCTCCCTCGCTTGAGCCATTCCTCTATAGTGAGCAATAACTTGCTCTCCTCGCCTTCTCTTTTCAACCATTCTTCTTCTGTGAGCAGCAACTGCCCTCCACTGACCTCTACTTGGCCACGTATTCTTTCTTCATGTGCCTTAAGCGATCCAACAGCCTCCTCGACCGTCATAGTTTCCAGATTCCCAAACTGTTCAATGGTGGACGCTATTTGTAGAAACTTTGAGGGTACTGCTCTGAGCAATTTTTTCACCACATATTCCTCCTCAATAGTTTCACCTAGGGCTCGTATATTCGTCACCAGGCCATGTAGCTTCATGCAGAAATCATCTAGGGATTCCGTGTCTTTCATGTTCAGCATCTCGAACTCGGTTTTTAGAGTCTGTACCTTCGCTTTCTTTACTCGTTCTGCTCCCAGGCACATGGTTTTTATGGAATCCCAAGCTTCTTTAGCCGTCTGTTTTTCAGCAACGGACAAGAGAATGTCCTCA
Organism: Apium graveolens; assembly: GCF_009905375.1. Classification (NCBI taxonomy): domain Eukaryota; kingdom Viridiplantae; phylum Streptophyta; class Magnoliopsida; order Apiales; family Apiaceae; genus Apium; species Apium graveolens. Next base: position 293,058,918 of record NC_133648.1, read on the forward strand.
GGTATGGCTTGATATATCGCAGCGAGTGCGATCTTGTCCATTATGTCCTCGACCTTCGCCGTATCGTCTTTTGGCTCCACTGCATCCCAAACGCCGTGTGCCTGCATAAACACTTTCATCTTTAAAGACCATGCTGTGTAGTTTCCTCTTGATAGCATGGGATAGCTCAAACTGACTGCACCTTCCTTTACTTTGCTTGTCTCGATCGTAGTCATTCTTGGCATATATTTGGGCATTCACAGGTTGCTAGCTCTGATACCAGAATGTTAAAAATAGCACCTGTATATACCAGTTTATATATATAAGTGTTTCTTTATCTGAGAGAAAACAAGATAGATGCACTAGTAAGCGTCTGTTTTATTTCAAAAGAAGAACAGTACAATATAAGAGATTGGTTTAGCTGATAATGGCTATAAACCAGGGACACAACTGATTCTCCTAACACGACTGAAACACACGATTATTTCTCTGGACTCCTATAAAATCTCTACTACGTGAAGACTAATTCCACAAGCTGATCTCTAGACATGCAGCAGTAACAGGCACGTGCATGTGTAAAAAGAAACTTACATTAAATAAAATAACAAGCTTAAATTAAAAACCCAACAATATCTCCTTCCTAATTGGCATAATTTTTATTGGCAGTTATTTAACTACTAACTTGTTCTCATAGCTTAAAAGTGTAATTAGATACATTCACCACAAAAAATAACACAATTTTTAATTAATTATGGACTATTTTACCCATTACAGTTCCTTTCCATACCAAGTGTAATAAACATATTTTATGCAATTTCCTTCATATTACTCTGTTCTTTCATTCATAAGATGCCTTTTTTGTTTTTTAGATCTCGATAACCTCAATATTTTTTATTTTCGGCTTAAATTTTTAACAATCTTAAAATATTTAATTTAATCCTTTGATTATCTTCAAATTAAAATTTCATAAGAATTTTTCTTATGAGCCATATAATTTCCAAGTATGCCAATCAGCCCTGTTAGGAAAGTTGAATTTTGTGGAAAGATATACATGTGCTTGGTTTTTGTCAACCGGTGTTGGGTTTTAACATCAACCTCAAATTTCACTGAGTCTTACATTCTTAGTTACTCATTCTTAGTTTTTCACACAGCAATGTTGCTGTCCTTGGCCATTTGCTTTCACACATGTCTGCTGAAGAAGATGAAATCCATAAGATATGGTGCAATCAGGAGCTCAAAATGAAGGATGTCTCGGTCAACCACAAGGATGAAAAGGAAAATTCTGCTCACGGGAACGGTTCAGATGGAAGGGAAAGCAACTTACCACCATTACCACCTGATTCTCCTCCTCATCCTCCTCCTCCCCCTTTGTCACCACCATCACCACCTGATTCTCCTCCTCCCCCTCCCCCTTTGCCTCTTTCACCAAAGCCCCAACTTCCACCTAATCCTCGGTCATGCCCCACTCCACTACCACCTTTTCCTATTGAGGATCCTATTCGATATTCTTCACATATCCAGAGAGCACCACCTCCTATTATGGGTGATACTCAATATAACCAAGATCTTTATTGCTCATATGATTTAATAATCTAAGTCTTCAAATTTTTGTAAATCGATTGAAAATATTAAATTTTTTTGCAGGGCCATGGTGTCAGCCATTAATATCGCGTCCAACATTTAGTTACTTTTGGAGGCCGTCCTGATCGAACGGGAAGATACCTTGTCCATCAGTTGTCTGCTCACATGTAAGCTTCTTTGTAAGCAACTCTAGAGTGTTCATATCTAGTGTGCACCATCAAGAAGAAATTTTCTTTGTTGAAAAGATGAGGTTATGAGAAGATATTAAAAATAAACCTGAAATTGTATAATATTTTTTTTCAAAGCCATGTAAGAATGAAACTAAGTATATATGCAGTTTTGGCCAGTTCGCATTTGCCAATTGACCTAAAAAGCAAAATATTTGTGCAGATTTTTTCCAGGGTCTCGCAAACCATGTTTTTAGAGGAAGGATTTAGGAAATGCATACATGTAAAAGAAGTTAAATGACCTCACGATGAATAGAATTTCCGGAGGGGATTCTTACTAGAGTTGTATTTGCTTATAAAATCGTAGCACATTTTTTCGGAAAAAAAAGAAAGACTTTTAACACTTTCCTGCCCAGATAATGCATAATTATTTGTACTTTTAGAAAAACAAACTAACCATGATTTAAAACTCATAACACACGCATGATATTAAGATTGATAACTACACATATACAATTAGATATTCATATAATCTTGTATTGGAAAATATTGAACTCATGATATACGAGGAGAAAATATTGAAGTTGTTGTTATGGAATAATTTAAAGAAGGCTCCATTTTCGTCCATGTTTTGCTTTCTATTCCAATTCAACTTTTTTATTTTTTGAATACTTCTCCTTTGTCATACTAGGCCACATTAACGTAATAAAATACTCAAATTTATCATTTTTTTAAATTGTAACATTCATAGTCTTTGTAATCCCCCTCAATTTTAAGACGTATGTCATTATATTTGTATATATCTACTTAGACTTCATGTGTTCAAACATGTTTTAATGTATGAAATAGATTGAAAGCTATACAGAATAGACAAGAAAGATTATAAATATTTGTCCGATTGATGTGAAGCAAATTTCATGTTACTATTTAGTAATATTTATAAACTTGAGGGTCTATGTTGTTATTTATGAAAGTTCATGTGGAAATAACATTTATCTTTGTTAAGTCTTTTTTTGGAGCACTTAACACATGGCTCTTACAATTAACCTCCACATCTACGGTCTACACTCTATAGTCTTCTCCGATCCTCACGTACGCTCTACTATCTTTTAAGTCTATTTGAATTCATATGCTCATCTATTCCACTTCTAACCATTCTTCTCCTATTTTAGAAATTCTTTTTGATAACTAAACTTGCCACCGGATAGAATACACATTTGGAAAAAATATTTGCCTATTCAAAATCTTATTGTAAATTTCTGTTGTAGTATAGTTAATCAAGATTTTTTTGGTTATATTCACATAAAATTGTTCTTTCCCTATCTATCTTATGTATCTGTGAATAAGTTAAAGCTTTGTGAATTAATTTCCATGTCTTGTAAATTGGCTTCAAATATAATAGATGGAGATAAAGAGGTATCCATATCTTGAGTTGTTACTAGTTACCTTTCACTTATACACATAATCGGACACATGTGTAGTACCAAAATATCATTATTGCCAGTGTTATTAATGTCACATATATAAACTGTGTCGACCCTACTCAATCTATTATGTTATCTTTGCAGACTCTCCATTATCTCCCAACTTTTGTGCTCAAATTATTTAGCAAATTATAGTGTACTCGTTAAAAGTCGCTTAAACAATCTTCTATTAACCAAAGTCGATGCCATTAGGTTTCTTGATTCCAGCTTATGTTACGAGGATGCCATAATTGCAAAATCGTGTGTTGAATTAAACCAATTTCAAGAGTGATGTTATTCATTTAGACTAGAGTGACTTTGTCAGTCCCACCCTAGTCGGCGGTTGACCAGAATTTGAAGTAGAATCTGGACGCTAAAGAATATAAAAAGAAGTTATTTTAGGTGAGGTGAAAGAACAAAAAAAATAATAAGCAGAGAAAAGTAGATGTACTTCTACAATTAAGCAAAATGAGATGCTGTGGGGCTAGCCTGTGTGCCTCAACATCTTTCTGCTTGCTGCAAGTCCCCTCCATGCAAGGCACCCACGAAGAATAGAAACTGCAAGGTCCCAAATGGATCAACAAAATTGGACATCTTCATACCTCTGTCATTCACGTTCTGAAAAGGTTGAGGTTAGTTGGGCGTTTGAGAAAAAGAAAGGTGGGAAGTTAAAAAAATCCGACCAGTTTTAGGAAGGATAGGGTGCACCGAATAACGGAGAGAAAACGGGACTAAAAGATTATATTCTCTAAATAGCCTCATTAGCATGTACTATGCAATATACAAAAAGTACACGTAAAGCCTGTACTACAACATTTCTTCTTTTAGCACCTCTGTACATCCCAACTTGTATTTTTTCACTTACTATTGTCAGAAAAATATTATGATCAATACAAGATAGTAGATTATAAGATACTTTAGTATTCTTTAGATTTTTAACTAATCTTATCACCAGAAATTATACGATGCAAAAACTCAAATTATATGGAATTTCATATAGAGGTTAAAGAACGTAACCTTTGTAACTCTAAATAAACCATTTAAACAAAAAAATCAGTTTGAAGCTGGCATCCCAAGAGGTAACAGTTATTGTCTAAGATGGACATAAATCTAACTAACATGAGGGTCATTTTTCCGGACATGATAAATATTTAAGAAGTCTTAAACACCTTTTGGCCCAAGTATGGGCCAATGTACCTACCAGCCCTAAAAGTATGGAGTCGTAACCTTTGACCCCTAGACAATTAAATATCGTTCCCTTTAGCCATTTTCGTGATTAAAACAATATATCAGACTAAATCGGAGGGTAAAATAGTCTTTATTCTACAAAACGGCTAAAAGGAACGATATTTGATACTATAGCGGCCAGAAGGAACCGTATGGAGGATATACTAGCTTTGATAGAAAAGATTCATGAAGTGAAAAGAGCTGAGTGTCAAACCTTAAAATTAATTTTAATGATAGATATTTGATGCATTAGTGTCAAACGTCATCTAGTGTCCAAAATATCTATTAACTGAATAGGTTTGTAGTTTTACCTTCCACCTCGAGAAAAAGATTAAACATAAGTGCTTCCGATAACAAAATATAAATGTCCGTATTTGCTCACAAACCAAAACTGCAAACATCAAATGTTTGCTTTATGCTCAGCTGCCATACCCATCAGCCCTCTTACATCAGCCTATCTTATCCGTCTACTGCATTGCTCAATGAGCATCTGCAGAAGTAGGACAAATTTGCATAATTTGAGACACTCTGAGTTGCTTTAAGTAAGCATAAAACTTTAACAAAATGTCATGACCTGCAAGAAATTAAAAATGTGTATTTCCAACATAACAAGCGACGGATACAAGGGTGAAAAGGTTGTACTTGATCTTTTCACGGGAATCTCCTCCTTTAAGTCCTACGTCAGATGGTTTTCTAATTGTAAACTACTATTTTATTATAATATCTTCAGTTAACTAGCTGTGAAAAAATAGATATGAAATAAAAAAGATACTTTTCTTTTGTCAGACAACCCTATAAGATATGTTTGATTTGTCACAGTTTAGGAGGAGCTGCTATATTAGTGTATTTTGTTACCCGCAAGATTGAGGATAAGCCTCATAGGCTGTCCAGATTGATCTTATATACTAAGGATACAGTCTTTAGTCCATCATGTTCGATCATTGTATAGAGGTTTATATATGCTTTGTACGAGCTATTTTGTACACTTCAAGGTGTGATATATGTATTATGTTCACTCATTTATGATATATGTATTCTCGTCTCTCACTTCACAGAGAGAACTTGCGATCATTGTCATTAGGCAATGTTTATTGACACATGATGGTATTCAAATGATATAACCAAAAGACAACAATGGTATCCGTTGTCATCGTTTGGGAACCTACTTCTCTCGAAAAGAATCTCAGCTGAAGTGCTGAAGACAAAACTACAGGTTGCATGCACAAAACATGCACGTCACATTATGGTTATTTAACCACAAGCTAGTACTGGTGGTATAAGAAGTAGAGATTGAGGTATTTGGGTAATGGGCACTCAACAAAAATGGAACCTTATGTCTTATTAATATTTTCTTTATTTTTCTTGATCTTTGTACAATATCTTCTTGGTTTATATGCTAGAACAAAGCTTTCACCTGGGCCAATCGGCCTCCCGTTCTTGGGTAACTTTTATGTTATTGGTGCTCTACATTCAATCTACAACACAAAACTTGCAGCATCCATAAAGTCTCCATATGCTCATTCCACAAATAGTCTTTAGAAAGAAAAGATGAGCTGCTTAACTTGGCTCGATGCACAACTACCGAGAAGTGTAATATATGTTAGCTTTGGGCACTACTAAAAATATGGGATCAGACATCGGTTCTGAACCGATGTTAAAAAAAAACTGAACCGATGTCTTCGCGTGTGATGTTAAATGTCATCAGGCTTTGACATCGGTTCACAGCCGATGTCTATTACAGTGCTATACATCGGTTTTAAGAATAATTCTGATGTCTTTGCAACAAATTTCAGCTTATATTACAGTATTTCTAGGTGAATATGAGTATATTATGGGGTAATTATCCATTAAAACATGAAACCTACAAGCTCTAAAAGATATTTTTTTAAAAATCTTTCAAACAAACCGATGTGAAAATCTAGATCAGACATTGGTTATGTTGTCTGACCGATGTGAAATGGTCCATCAGACATCGGGTACTTTTATCAACCGATGTAAAATAATGGGTTAGACATCGGTTTCGTTCATTTGGTGATGTTAAATCCTTTTGTTTGACATCAGTGTTTTTTTCTAACCGATGTTTAATCTTTAATATTGTAAAATTTAAGACATCAGCTATTGAAAATTTGATGTTATTTGGCTTAAAATACATTGATTTTTTTACAGAACTGATGTCAAATGACTATTTGACATTGGTTTTTGTAGTTCTTTTTCTTTTAATATTGTTTCACCTGATGTCTTTTGTTCATTTTTACATCGGTTTTAAATTACCATTCTGATGTTAATATATGTAGTGTAAATTGCATATGCCATCCTGATACTATTAATAGCCCAGGGAACCAATTGCATTTTCAACCAGAAAAATACCAACAATATGCAATACATCCAACCAAATTTGTAAAAATATAGAGGTATACATTGATACCAAATTTACTAACATTCAATCCAACAAGAGCTCAATTCGGACATTACATTCCAAGTCTAAAATAAACATCCCAACTAAAAATAATAAAACCCGAATTCTCTAGTTATTATATCCAACATTCTAAACATGTTTGACTAGTTAATATGTACCACTTGTCAAATTTCGACAATTCCAAACATAAATCAGAATGATGGATGTAATTGTCACCAAACATCCCTTAATTAACCACCAACCACCAGCAAACACAATATCAATTCACATAGTTCAGAGGAAAGCTATATATATAGATACTTATCATTTTTACATCTTGTCTTGGATAAATTCAAGCACCTCCATCCGCACCTCATCCAGCTCGTGCCTTGTGTAGGACTTTCGAGTTTTGGCTGCCCACTATAAAACACACGTAAAAATTAGCAACCAGAATATTATTAACCAGAATTGTCATATGTATAATTAAAAATAAACAGAACCAACTATTTATAATTTAACCAGAAGAGGACCTTTTCTATATTTAACCGTAATTTTCTTCGTTAATCCAAAACTATATACCAGATAGTTCCTTATCACTAATAAAAACAAGATCCATCTGGAAATCACTAATAATAAAAACTGATAATAAAAATGGCACTCATATTTATCTGTCCTGAAAAACTACACAAAAAAAATTCTACATGCCATCTATCACAAATGATTTGCATATATACCTTGGTAGTAAAAGATAGCTCCTTATCAGCAATGATATCTTTCATGTATCATATTATAACATAGCCACATTCAACCCCTCCTGGTTGTTTGGGAGATCCCTGTTAGAATATAAAATCTGAATTAGCACCAGAAATTAATTAAAATTACAAATTGATAAAAAAATACAAAAAACTTACAAGAAGATTCTTTATTTGAGGAGCTTTATTTCCAATTCCAGTTTGAGCATTGTAGGATTTCATCGCTCTACATTGCAGAACAACAATAATATACATGATTATTTTTCAAAAGGGAGAATATTTACTATATATATATATATATATAGTAATTAACAGAAATATATTACTCTGTTAATGATTTTTCCAACTCATCAAAATGTGTTGGATGTGGCAGAGGGTTCAGAATATAAATGTCGCCATCCCAAATTACAACCAAAATCCAGTGGCAACTATGTTTATAAAAAAGAAAAAAGAAAAACACAAGTCAGAAATTTTAAAAAAACTACCTAAATATATTAATTTGTAAAAGCATGTTTAAGTTAAAAATACTTACTTATGATTATGTGGCATGAAGTACATGCGATAGGGACTACTCTCTTTCAACCGATTAACAAAATAAGAATGAAAAGATTTGTTCAACGTAAATGTAGCTCCTGGATCGAAAAATCCATATAAGACCACATCATCATTCTTCCTCTCAATCTTAATCAGTCTTTGCAAGAGCCTACCAGGGAGTGAATTACATTACTTATAATATCCGTATAAAACATGAATATTGAATATGTAACGATAAAAAATTAACTTACGCCATATAAGCAGATATTGCAGCTTGGCCAATCATATCGAACTCCAACAATGCTTTCACATTTTCATGCAATATATAAATTATTTTCTCAGTCCCAAACACGTCCGAATCACACGGAATTGGTATTGACTCCCCAGTGGCTTTCATAAAGACTGCAGCATGTTTGTATAACACCTTGTACTGCTTTGGCACATTCTTGTTTAGCTTCATTTTTCTATAATCATCTTGAAGTTTCTGCAACTCATCTTTCCGCTTAGACTGCCCCTGCAACACTTCCTTTTTCTTTTTCTACACAGAATTAAATAAAACAAAAATAATCGGTTATTATTGACATAACTACTATAGAATGCAACAATCAATTCAGAGTATATTGACATAATTTTTATATAACATACCGCCACAGTAGGGTAGATGATCAATTCACGAGGCCATGCTACGTGAGAGCCAACTGCTTGGCGTACAACCTCAATTTCACCAGGTATGGGCACTGGAACCGATGCCTCTGGCTGGATGTGTCCGTCAACTGACACACGAACATGTCCGGGCTTTAGAGGCACTCCGTGTACTGAAACATTCATCTCTTCGTGATCATCAAAAACTGTTCCAAAAGCAACCTTGTTCTCTATGCAATCCAGTGCAAGCTCACATGACTGTGGACCCTACATTATAGTGAGGGATCAATTTAATTTTATTGCATAAATCCCAAGTCTGTAGGCATATATCTCGTAGATCTTAATAATATTTTACCTTCTTTCCGCTCGGAGGAGAGGGGTCAAAACCAACAAAGTCTTCATCATTTACCAACAACTGTTTGGCACTCAGCGGTTTAACAGCAACTCCAACATTCCGCTTATCAGCAGCTCCCTCTTTATTAACAGGTACTTGATAACTTGATTTGTCAGAGAACATAGGAGAGTGACCATTCGAAGCATTAACCAAGGCCTTAAGTTCAGCCATCTCCCACTGATTTCTTTCCAACTGATCCAACAACTCTGCCTTGGTAATTTTAGTCTTTTTCGCTTTCGGCAAATTGAAGAATGCTGTTGGAGTGACAAAGCCTCCAACCCCTCGAACCCTTCCTGCATGCTCAGGAGCTGAAGTGCCGTAGTCAACACATCTTCTGTTCCATGTGGAACAAATTCACCCTTCTCCTTCATTTCAAGTAACTCAGCCTGTAAAATAAATACAAATAATTAGTGCATTATTTATGACGCAATTATCTTTGAAGGGAATGCAGTATTAAAAATATCACTTACAATTCTCGCATTTATTTCCGCTTGCTCTTCAGTAAGCTCATCAGGATTCTTTGGCATCCTAGCCTTCCACGAAAAAATTGCACGATCAGGTTTCTCTTTCCGCTTTAAGTTCCCTTTCTTTATCTGTTAAAAAAGAGAAAATGTTTAAACTCCCTTAAAACTTAGAATTGCAAAGCCAAATAGATATGGTTCTTACTTCTTTTTCTCGCAAACCAATATACCCCTTCCTTGACAAGCGGTGATGATATTTCCGTTTACCCACTCTATTGCTCTGTAACTTACGTTGTTCCTGCACCAAAATAAATTAGTAAAAATTAATAAATATTATTTAACCAAAATCTATTTAATCATTTAGCAAGTAAAATGGCAATCATTTATATTTTATTAGTAGAATATATTCATACCAGCCATTTGGGGCTCGTCCTCTCTGCAACAAATTTCTTCCAAGGTTCTTTACCAACAAACGCATACTTCTTCGGAGGCTTCATCAATTTCTTCTTTTTTCCAATAAATGGCATCACATATTTTGCAGTTAAATCAGCTTTAAACTGCCTCCATTTTTCACCTGCCGATTGTAGCACAAGCTTCTCACTTTCTGGGGCAATTTTGAATGTGTCCTAAAGAGTTACATAATATAAATTAGTCACATAATTTACAGTCACAATTTAAATAAAATGAAGAAGTCAACAAGGGATATAATTTTCCTAGACATCATCCCATAATTTTGCTTTTAGATCACAATCCACTTTTGGCCAGTTTTCAGTGTCGATTGGAATCATTGTCCTTGCGAGCATTCCTATGTAAGACTGTAAAGTAGGCCTGGTATTTCCGATGGGAACTCCAAAATCATTGTATCTAACTTTAAATTTCTTTCCCCGAGCTTTCTTCACCACTACTTTGTGAAGAGCTGAAACACCACGCGCACCTCCTAGCCTTTTTTTTTGCAGATTCAAAAGTGGTCATCGTTTCTTCACAACTACTTTGAGTTTGATATTGTGGAGGGACTTGAACCAACTTTTCATTACAAGTCTCTGAAGTTTTGACATCAGGAACAATCTCATCATCAACCTTTTCAGAGTTATTCTTCCTGTCATTTTCTTCGAAAATTACTTTCTTGGCTTTTTGCTTCTTTGCCATTTTGCTCCCTTAGTCTGCATTAAATTGAATAATAAAGCCATCAGTTGAACAATATATTTTCAGTCCGTCATTAATTACAGTCAAGCATAAATAATAAATTGTAAAATCAGCAAGTACGAATACAACTATACAAGAACAATAATTTACCTAAACTGCAATCAGTAATTAATCACATCCGAAATAACTCTAAAGTATTTTATAGAAGTACAATTAAATAATGCAAAATAATTAAAGAAAAAATAATGCCATCAATCAGTAATTATGGATGAACTACTTATATGATTATAACAATGCAAAACAAAAGAAAAAAAAATTAACAATATATTTTACACATTATAACACAATTAAAGGCAAATATATATGGTTCATTCAGTCATTCAAATTCCCATTTAGATATATATTTTACATAAAGCTACATCATCAGTCAGTAACGACATTAGGTGCAGGAGTTTTAGTAGCAGTATTTTTAATCCAAATTCCCTCAACATTAGGTCTAGCAGTATGAGCGACATCATCAGTAGTGACATCAGTTGCGGGGATTTCAGTGCAGAATGGGGGATGTTCCATGATCGTGTCTCCTAAATCATCTTTATTATACAATTCTTGGTAGTCTCGAGTTGTGGAGGACAGAACAATAGACCAGGTAGCATCAACGGGATCTTCAAGGTAAAATACTTTCTTGACTTGGTCAACAGAAACATATTTATCTTTTTTGTGACCTTGTCGACTAAAATCCACAAGTGTGAACCCAAGATCATCAACCCTTATTCCTTTATCATTACTTGCCCATTTACACAGGAACAAGGGAGCTTTGAATGCATGGTAGTCTAATTCCCATATCTCTTGTATGATACCGTAAAATGTCAAATCACTTTCTACGGGGTTCAAGTCCTTGGCACTAGAAACCTGGACCACTTTAGCAATGACAGACACCCCGCTATTTTGAACAACGCGTATGTCATCTCGTTCCTTTGTAAAATATCGCACTCCATTCACTAGATAACCTTGATAAGTTAGTACTGAAAATGATGGCTTGGCTGTGAGCCATCTTATCGTATCTGAAACACCTTTGTTGTTCTCCCTTAGTTCATCATTCACCTACAGATATGATAAGTAATTTTAAATCCTAAATAGCTAATAGTCGTCATTACACTACAGATCAAAGAACCTAATACAACACTGAATTTGTTTTGAAACCAATCAGCAAAGAGCCGATTGTGCTCTCTCATGAGCCAATGTAAGCTTTTCCTTTTCCCTCGGTGAATTTCTTCAAGAAATTCCTTATACATTCTGAAAAATGCATATGGAATGATATATTAAAGACACATTACAAGACTAATTACTGGATAATGAGGAATTGAAAACAACAAACTGCATAAACTCACAGAATATATGGAAACACTTCAGCGTTGTTTAGAAGGATATGTAGATGTGCTTCATCTCGCTCCTTCTCTTCCACTGATTTTATTATCACAGCGAATAATGGACCTGATATCTTATTATCTTGGTCCTTTGGAAGACCGGCAGTGGAGTAATTCTGACTAAGAAACTCGATGCAGAATTCTACGGACTCTTCTCCAAGGTAACTCTCTGCCATACAACCTTCGGGATAATAACGGTTTCGAACATAACTCTTTAGTACTTTATTAAACCGTTCAAACGCATACATCCACCTATAAAATACTGGTTCACATAAGCGTAGTTCCTGGACCAAGTGGACTACTATATGTACCATTACATCAAAAAATGACGCATGGAAAACCTTTTCTAGATCACACAAGATTAGTATAACATCTGACTGCAGCTTATCCAGTTTTGACACGTCTACTACTTTGTTGCACAAAGCATTAAAAAAGAAACACAATCTAATAATTGTGACCCTAACATGCTTCGGAAGAACGGAGCGTATTGCAACCGAGAGTAATTGTTGGAGAAGAATGTGGCAATCATGTGATTTCAGCCCATAAATATTCAAATCAGGCATGGAAACACAATTTTTTATGTTCGATGCATGTCCGTATGGAAGTTTCATCGACATTAATGATGACAAGAAAGTCCTTTTTTCTGTCTTTGACAAAGTAAAGGGAGAAGGAGGCAAATAGGTTTTCTTTACTCCTACTTGGGGAGCCAAATCAGATCTAACGCCCATTTCCATCATATCACGACGGGCTGCCGCACTATCCTTTGTCCTATGGCGCATATTTAGTAAAGTGCCAATCAAACTATCACATACATTCTTCTCGACATGCATGACATCAATACAGTGCCTAACACGGTGAAATTTCCAGTATTCTAACTCGAAAAATACTGACTTTTTCTTCCATGGACTTTCAACCTTCTTTGCCTTCTTCATTTTCTTCCCAAATTCAAATTTGATTTGTTCTTTCTCTGCTAACACTTCTTCTCCGGATAGGGTTCGACGCGGCTTCCCAAACTCTTGTTGTCCATTAAAAGCAGCCTTCTGCCTTCTATAAGGATGATGTAGAGGCAAATATTGATGATGCCCTTGGTAGCACATTTTCCTACTATGAGTCAAAAATTTAGCTACGGTGTCATCTCCACAAACTGGACAACACTTATAACCCTTATTAACGTAGCTAGATAAATTTGCGTAAGCAGGGAAGTCATTTATCGTCCACATTAAAACTGCTTTTAAAGTGAAAAATGATTTGTTATACGCGTCATACATATTTGGTTCCCCTTCCTTCCAAAGTTTTTTTAAATCATCAATCATCGGTTGTAAGTAGATATCGATGTTATTACCAGGCTCATGCGGACCAGGGACCAATATCGACAACATCATAAATTTTCTTTTCATACATAACCAGGGAGGAAGATTGTAAGTCACCAATATGACTGGCCAGCAACTATATCTATTAGATAGGCCATTATTGTGCGGGTTTATACCATCCGCCGATAAAGCCAAGCGAAGGTTTCTCGGTTCACTACCAAAGGATGGCCACCTATAATCTATATTTTTCCAAGATGGAGAGTCGGCTGGATGTCGCATTTTACCATCTTGTGTCCGCTGTTGCGCATGCCAACACATTAGTTTAGCGGTGGAAGGAGATTTAAACATACGTTTAAATCTAGGAATTATTGGAAAATACCACATGACTTTGGCTGGAAGATTAATCCTCTCTTCACCTTTCTTTGTCAACTTCCACCGAGAAAGTCGACACTTAGGACACTTGGTTGCATCAGCATGTACACCCCTGTACAGTACACAGTCATTCGGACATGAATGGAACTTTATATACTCTAGACCTAAATTGGAGAGGGTTTTTTTTGCTTCATATGCATTACTAGGTACACATTATCTTTGGGAAGTAGAGACCCAACAGAAGAAAGGAGGTCAGTGAAGGCACTATCGGTAATACCAAACCTAGATTTCCAGTTATGCAACTTCAACATCGACTCTAACTTAGTACAGTCACTACCCTCATATAGAGGTTGCTCAGCATTGGCTACGAACCTCCTAAACTGATATAAATCATTATCATATTGACTCGAGTTATATGCCGCTTCACAAACATCAACAGTTTCCGAAGCAGCGACATGCTCCTGATCTTGCTCTGACGCTTCATCAGAGGCTTGCTCAGGAGGTGGGTCTGGAGCTTGCTCTTCAGGTGGACAACTAGCACTTGAAGATTTAGGACCCGTAGAAGCAGTCTCCCCGTGCCAAACCCAATGCACATAACCTAGACAAAAGCCATTATCATAGATATGGCCCCTGATTGTTTTTATAGAGAATTTTTTAAAATTGGCGCATCGTCCACAAGGGCAAGGAATTTTGTTACGATCTTCAGAATTTTCTTCATCATATATCAAAAAGTTTTCCACCCCCATTTCAAATGCTAAAGAATCCCTATCTTGCAAAATCCATGTCTTATCCATCAAATTTCCCTACCTGATAGCCACTATAAATATTAAAAATCCAACACATACCTATTTATAATTATTTAATAAAAGTCATATCAAATTTGTGTTGGTTACTGTAGGGATTAATTATATAAACTTAGAAAGGAGTAAATACCTTGATATCATAATAATTTATAGTACTAATTCATTACTCTAAGATCCTATACATATACCCAATTAATTACAAAACTAGACTAAATTTATAAACTAGACTAAATTAAACCAAGATAATTAAAACAAATTAAACCAAGATATTTGAAAATATCACATAATTAAAAACCAATAATTCCAACATTCACAGCCCAGACAATTGTTAAATTTCCTTCACATAAATAAAACTCAGTGAGAACTTGAGTATTGAAACAAATTCAGCCCATAAATAAATAAATTAAAATTATCTGTTACTTGTATCTGTGAGAAGGATAATTATACAAAACAATTACTATAATACAACACAAGTAATAGATAGTTCATATCAGGAATGCAGAGACTTGTTCATATCAGAGAAATGACTATCATACAAAACAAGAAATGCAGAGACTTGTTCATATCTGAGACCTGTTCAAATGCAGCCCCAAAAACCCCCCCAAAACACACTAATATGTATGAACAACCCCCAGAAAACACATAATTAAAAACAGAACAGAAACATTTACATTTACATCAATGTACCTAAAACATTGATTTACATCAGTGTACCTAAAATATTTAACATGACATAAAATTCCCATAGACAACGGTTAACAAAATGAACTGATGTCAAAGTTAAAAACAAATTTGTGGCCTTTTTAATTTCTGAAGATAGACAACGGCTACTAAGTGAAACCGATGTCAATATGCGTATTCAACATCGCTTTTTACAAAACCGATGTTAAACTGCATTTTAACATCGGGTGCATTACATGCCGATGTCTAAGGACCGATGTCGTATCTACTATTTCTAGTAGTGGGGAGTCAGGTGGCCATCACAATAAACCAAAAGACGGAGTTGTGGATCAACAACTGATTAGTAGGGAACAATTTTAGTAAAAGCCAATTTTCCATACCTTTTAACCTTTATAGTATTAGGTATCTTTCCTTTTAGTCTTTTTTACAATAAAGACTATTTTACCCTCTGATTTAGTCCGATATGTCGTTTTAATCACGAAAAGGGCTAAAGGGAATGATATTTAATATTCTAGGGGTCAAAGGGTACGACTTTATACTTTTGGGGCTTGCAGGTATATTGGCCCATACTTTAAGGGCCAAAAGGTCATTAAGCCATTTAAGAAAGAAACCTGACCTTGAGAAATGCACGTAGAATAAAGAATGCTAGCACTAATGTGGTGAATCATTACATCGAACAACTTACATAAAAATTCGATTATGGAACCCACAATTCTTCAAAGAAATTGCCATATTTTAGTCTAGATGGAATAAAATATTTCATGGAAGTGCAAGTTGATGTATTAGATATATAATTTATTAGTCCAAATTTTTTGTAGAAGGGAAGAGCTATGCACCTCAAATTAATTAAATGCTAAAAACTCTTGCACTAGATGTAAAGAACTTTGAAAATTTAGTAATTCATCCAAAGAAGGTGCAACAAATGATAGACTTGATATAATCATCATCAGCGTGTACTCCTTTACATTTTTCAATAACCTCAAAGTAACGAGGTTGCCACATGATTTGTAGATAGTTTGTTGATATTCCCATTCTTCGATTACGACCAATATTATCCTTAATATTCTTAACTTTCCGAACTTGATCATGCATATATTATTTTCAACACACTCAATTTCGATTAAAATTATTATCCACTTGGTATTTTTATAATCTCCAATTGTATAAGACAATACTGAAGTTGTCATGTAATGATTTCAAGAATGCTCCATTTTTATCCATGTTCTACTTTCTTTTTCCAATTCAACTTTCTAATTTTTTTAAACACTTCTAGTTTGTCATATCAAGCCACATTAACTTGATTGAAAACCACATGGGTTGGGCAAGAATGATTCTCCATATTTTACGAATTGATTTGAAATAAATTACGAGTTATTATCTAGTAATTTTTACAAACTTAAAGGGACTGGGTTGTTATTTATAAAAGTTCATGTGTATTAAAATTTACGAAAAAAATATGACTATTTTAAAAAAATTTGAAATTCCAAATGATCGGATTTGCTAATAATTCAATAAAATGCTAAGGTCATTATTTAAAATTTTGTTACTACATATAAAGATAATTATAAGGGATCAATATTTTTTTTGACACACCCGCATGTGATGTTACCAAATAAATTAAAATTCGAGATATATTTTAAAAACATTGTTATTGAAACTTGAAATGTTACAACCACAAATTATAAAAAATCAAAAACTAACTAAACTATTTGAGCTTTCAACTCGGATCCAATATTTTATTTAATATTTACATATTTATAGAAAGAAAAAATAGAATGTGAAAGAAGAATAGTAACTAATAGTGTGTCTATGTGGCAACCTATCAAATTAAAAAAACAGAGGGGAAAAGCTGAAATTAGGTGTGAGAGGGTGCAGAGTAGTTGGGTGGGGTGATTTAGGGGACCATTAGATTAGATTGGTTTAATTTTAATTTATATTTTATCATTCCAGTATATATAATGTACCTTAGCCCTCTTTTCCTTAATCTTTCATTCCGCGTATATATGTGTGTATATATATATCAATTTCCTATATATATATAACTCTATCTCTCTCTATACATAAAATACACATCTTACAAATCTCTCAATCACTTTTTATTCACAAATAGTCACTTGATTACATTTCTCTCTATCCCTACTGCAATTAAAAAATGGCTCCTATCAGACATGTTCATGGATCAAGGAGCAGATCTCTTAATAAAAGAAGTCAATACTTCAAGCATGGAGATCTAGTTCTGGTGAAGACTGCTGACTACCCCGCATGGCCAGCTGTGGTTTGTTCTTTTCATATACCATGTCTCCTAATTTTCATCTTTGCTGTAGGAGCATGACCAAGTCTATTGTCCCAAAGCACAGATGTATCTTTACAAAATTGAGGCTTTATTGCTCTGCATGTTAAATTGTTGCATACTTTTACACCATCAGACTTTATATAATACAGTCCATTGCAAAAGTTTCACTTCCTGAACTGCGTTTGTGACATAATATTGAAAATGCACTTATCAGGATTGAAGATGATATGACAATCATTATTTTTAGCAACCTTGTATATAGATAGTAAGTTATGATTAAAATTTGGAACATACAAGGTTCCCAACAACTTCAATCCATTTTTAAGTTGAAAATCACCAATAAGATGACCAAATTATCTCTGGTAGTTAGTTTAATAATGTGCTGGTGCCATATTAATATTTGTCAACAAATTTAAAGAGGTTGATATGTAATTTATGGCTCCAGAATTCACTATCCGCTCATTTGAAGAACACTTGACACTATAGCACAATATCATAGCGGAAACCATGTCTGATAATGGAGCATCCATTTCCTCCATCCATCTGTGATATGTAGATTACCTGGAAACATCTTCGAGACCTTCTCAAACTTTTTTAAAGTCAACATAACACTACTATCACTACTACTGCAATCATCAATACTATCAGATTCAACATCATTCTGTGCATTATAACTCTATGCAACATTGTCCATTCGTCCACCTTTATTTTGATTCCATTTCTCTGAAATTCTTGAGTCACTTCCTTTATGACTCATAGATTTATTCCTTATATGATTATTATGCCACTCTGGATAATAAATTCAGTATTGAGGGAATTGTTGCTCGTGACACATTGAGCGGTATAATGGAGATAATGTGAGAGTCAAAAGACTGTATACATGGGGCAACACATCCTGCATCTGATTGTGCTAATAATGGGATTGCCCATGAGGTTTGTAATATTATATTTTTGCACCGACATTTAAATATTTTGTTAAATATTTATTTCTTGATTGGCCATAAACAATGTTAAAGCTCATATATTTTAAATATCCTATCATCTTTAAGAATAAACTGAATTTTGTGGTTTAATAAAAGTGTTAATGTGGAAACTTAATTAATATCAATATTTCGGTATATGTCTATATTAATTTGATTAAATATATAGAGTTACTTCATTTAATCAAAAGTGGATGTAGTTGGATTAGTTTTTAATTTTATATAGTAGGTAAATTTGTAATTACCTACTTTGATGATAAATATTGTTGTGTGCAGGTTACTAAACTTATAATAGAGCAGAATATCCACGGTAGAGTAAAAATTTCTTCTGGGATTCCATTTTGAAGCATTTACATAGGCAGAAAGGTAAAACCCACAGATTTCTGGATTTAACTATTTGTTAGGAATAGTCTACGTCACGAATCAGGATTTATCAAGGCGTCAGGATTTGACAGAAAAATCAGGATATGATCAATTGTTAGGATATGATTATTCGTTGAAAGCTTCATTATCATCCATTGACAATTTATTCAATCATCCGTTGATGTCTACATATGAATATCCGTCAAAGCTATAGCATATCTCCGTTGATCAGGTTATTCGTTGAGAATGACTTGGATGACAAGTCAGAACTGCGAGATAAATTAAAAGGTGTTGATTTATAGAATTATAGTTGATATATATAGAAAGTGGTAGAATTACACTATAACATATCTTCATAAAGATAAATATAACTGTGATTTGATTCATCTGTTCTTACTTTACGTTCATAATACATCGATTTGTTTAGTAATTATATTTAACCCCCTTAAACAATTACTTTACTTGGCAACAAGTGGTATCAGAGCGGTAAAATTAACTGTTAATTTGAAAAGGTCAAGATGTCTGGAAGTAAGTATGAAAGCATGAAAATTTCCATCCGGAAGAAAGCTGATTACTCTACATGGAGAGTAAAGATGTTGATGTTCCTAGAAGCTATTGATGATACATATGTTGATATCATCAAAACATGACCTCCATACTCTGTGGAAACTGTGGCTATGACCGCAAATGTTCCTAAACACTATGCCAGAAAAGAAAGATCAAAGTGGTCAGATCACTAGCAGAAGGTACAAAATAGTCGTGGATTAGTGGGATTCTTTATCTGCCTCAAAAATTCTTTCATGAACATATTTCACTTCCATGCCTATCATAAATAGTCATTCCGGTTTCCTACTTGTGACTTAAACAGTTATCTCGGCTCCATGCATTTATTTATCAGGCTGAGAAAGATGCAGGTAATTTGAAGTTAGTAAATTTATATACAATTTGAAGACAATCCAGTACTCTCAATAGGATAGGAAGAAAGTGTTGGGATTAATCAGTTTATTAGTTCTTAGGATATTATAATGTACAATATAAATTTTTGCTGAGTATTCTGCATGGGCGTCTTAGCTCAAGTCAAGCGTTGGAACGCAGGACCTGGAACTAGTCGGTACTGATCTAAACAGATACTTGTTATATATAGGCTCATGGAAATTTTAACATTATAGCTAATGTATGTTACATAGGTAGATCTGTTTAATTATGTAAAAGATGAAGGAGCTTGGATATATCATATGCAGATGTGTACTATGTAGCTGGGCCTGGTGAACAAGCCTTGGCATACTTGTATGCTTTAAGGAAGACCTAGTACTCTGCAGTTTCCCTATAAACATGTGTGGTTATTACAATTCTAAAAGCTCTGTTAAAGTTAATCTCAGTTGAGAGTTATGGAACTTATAACACTTTAATACATCTTGCACCCAGATTAGATCTAAACTGGTTAAAACTGTGTTATTTTAAAATAAGGATATGATAACTACTTTTGAGCTATTTGAAAGAATAATTTAGTAGATTAGTTAAATTATAATGTAAATATGCCATTCAGGATATTCCTAAGAAACAAATAGTTTACATTACGTGTTGCACGATATATATACTTTTCTATTTTGGTTGTGAAATAACTTCATCATCCTACTAAACGCGTCAACTGGAATAACTACTGCATCAGAGAGGGCTCCCTTTATATAAATTGTTCCACGCTGAGCAGAGTCCTAGAAACATTTTGTGATAGGATTAAGATGGAGCTCGTTTCAGTTTCAGTCGTCTTAGGTAGTGGAACCAGATGCCTTAAAGAGGCAATAGAGTCCTCCGGTCTGATTCTGACAAGGCACTCATTTTCCTCTCTAGAACATCTTTGTTTACTATTTTCAGGCTATGTACATCAGGAAAAAGATATACTTATTATCACGAATACCAAAAAAATAAATTCATATACCTTGCACTCGTCTGATTATCTTTGAGTGATTATTTTCGTCTTCTTTGATATGACTGAGTGATTTCTAGTAATTTCGTTTAGAGCTCAACAGATATTTGAAGGTTCAAGAAAGGCTCCTTGAAAGAACAAATATGTTATACCTATTATAGGTGAACATGTGTTTTCTTGGTATTTGGTAAATTACTTATATACAAACATTGGAATCGAACCCCTGACCTCATGAAACAAGAAAGATTATGTTGAAGGATACAACCATTACACCAACATAATTTTTTGCACAATTTTGTAAAATCATTAACTACATCTCTTTAGCATGAGCATTTAAACCTATTTAATAAATTATACATATATCAGTTTAACACCGACTAACCCTTAACAATAAATTATATTCATATCTATAATAATTGTAGTATTGAGAGTCATTTATTAAATTTTTCTTTTTCTTAAAATAAAAATGTGTATTATATAGAAACAACATGAATATGTATAATGATTAAATTTATTTATACAAAAATTATTTTGAGCGTGCGAATATTGGAAAATTTACAATAATTGTTTAACCAAGGAAAAAAATGGTGGTACAGAAGATACGCTTGGACCAAAAACCCGTGCTCATAATAACATATATTTTTCGAGCATGGTGGATAAAAAAAATCAAATGGATTTTCAAGTAGAGTTTTCAGTAACATATGAATAAGCTAGACCCATACTATGAGTTATTCATTCCATAAAGAAACCCGAACGCTCAAGAAATCGGGTTGGACAAGCGGATTCACATCTCTTACAACCAACACATATTCTGTTTTGGAGCAGAAAAAACAATTTATTTAGTTTTTATATCC